>NC_135619.1:47782350-49053779 GCF_053574225.1 Canis aureus
TGAATGAAATGAGGAAAATAACCCAAGCCATTGGCTAGCTCAGCTTACTAGCTTTCATCCCTATTTCACAATAAGGGGGACAAATCCATAGTTTAGAAGTTGAAACTGAAGTGAGGCAGTGTCAGGGTTGGCAAATTAAGGGGGTCACCGGGATTACTTTGGCAAGAAGTGTGGTGGGAAATTGAGGTTGTTGGACAGATGCCCTCTTAGACAAGTAGTCCCCAAGCTCTTCTGCAGAATTTCCAGAAGGCTGAGCAGATCCCCTGAGTGACCATTCCCACAAGAGAAGTCCTTTTACTGTAGTGACTCTGTCCCTGGTTGGGTAGGAAAGCTTTCAAATCTTCCTTATCTGTCTTTTGGTCTGGCCCCTAGAGAAGTGCTTAGAACACCATTGGAAATGCTGTCTCTTATGTCCTCCCACTCAAATCCAGCAGCCTGAAACTCAACCTCAAGAGGTGTGGGGCGGGGGGGGGGGGCAGGCCAATAATCATCAAGGCTGGAGAGACTACATTATTGAGCAGAGTGAGGTCGAGGCCTGGGGGCAGGGTCCCTGAGATGATTCATACACCACAGAACCCTGTGGTGTCCTCCCACGGTCCAGGGCTATTACAGCTAAGAGAGACCTCAGTGCTCATCACAACAGTAGAAGCAGGTTGCCAGGGAGAGGTGATTGCCCAAGATCACACAGTAAGTTAAAGGAAGTACCAGAATCTAGGTCCCCTAGAGAACAAAACATTGTCAATACACATTGCCTCCTTTTTTTTTTTTCTTTTTTAGTTTTTTTTTTCTTTTTTTTTCTTTCTTTTTTAGTTTTACATATTTATTTAAATTCCAGTCAGTTAACATACAGTGTGATATTAGTTTTAGGTATATAATTACATGATTTATTACATACAATACCCAGTGCTCAAGACAAGTGCCCTCCATCACCCACTTAACCCATCCCCACCTCATCCCTCCAGCAAGCCTCAGTTTGTTCTCTATAGTTAAGAGTCTGTTTCTTGGTTTACTTCTCTCTTTTTTTCCCCTGTGTTCATTTGTTTTGTTTCTTAAATTCCATATAGGGGTGAAATCACATGGTATTTGTCTTTCTCTATTTCATTTAGCATAATACTCTCTAGCTCCATTCACATTGTTGCAAATGGCAAGATTTCAATTTTTTATGCTGAGTAATATTTCATGGTATATATATATATACACCATATCTCCTTTATCCATTCATCTGTTGGTGATCATTTGGGCTCTTTCTATAGTTTGGCTATTGTTGATAATGCTACTATAAATAGCGGAGTGCATGTGTCCCTTTGAATCAGTCTTTTTGTATCCTTTGGGTAAATACCTAGTAGTGCAGTTGCTGGGTTGTAGGGTAGCTGTATTTTTAACTTTTTGAGGAACCTCCATATGGTTTTCTAGAGTGACTGCATCAGTTTGCATTTCCACCAACAGTGTAAGAGGGTTCTCCTTTCTCTGCATTCTTGCCAACATCTGTTGTTTCCTGTGTTAATTTTAACAATTCTGACAGGTATGAGGTTATATCTCATTGTAGTTTTGATTTGTATTTCCCTTCTGTGATATTGAGCATTTTTTCATGTGTCTGTTGGCCATCTGTATGTCTTGTTTGGAAAAATGTCTGTTCATGTCTTCTGCCCATTTTTTAACTGGATTATTTGTTTTTGGGGTGTTGATAAGTTCTTTATATATTTTGGATACTAACCCTTTATCAGATATGTCATTTGCAAATATCTTTTCCCATTCTGAAGATTGCCTTTTAGTTTTGCTGATTATGTCCTTTGCTGTCCAGAAGCTTTTTATCTTCATGTAGTCCCAGTAGTTCATTTTTGCTTCTATTCCCCTTGCCTCAGAAGATGAATCTAGTAAGAAGTTGCTATACCAATGTCAAAGAGGTTACTGCCTGTGTTCTCCTCTAGGACTTTGATGGTTTCCTGTCTCATATTTAGGTCTTTAATCTATTTTGAATTTATTTTTGTGTAAGGTGGAAGAAAGTGGTCCAGTTTCCCTCTGTTGCATGTGCCGTCCAATTTTCCCAACACCATTTGTTGAACAGAATGTCTTCTTTCCATTGGAAATTCTTCCCTGCTTTATTGAAGATTAGTTGGCCATATAGTTGTGGATCCATTTCTGGGTTTTCTATTCTGTTCCATTGATCTATGTGTCTGTTTTTATGTCAGTACCATATTGCCTTGATCACTATAACTTTGTAGGATATCTTGAAGTCAGGAATTGTTATGCCTCTGGCTTTGCTTTTCTTTTTCAACATTGCTTTGGCTATTCGAGGTCATTGTGGTTCCACACAAATTTTAGGATTGTTTGTTCCAACTCTGTGAAATATGTTGATGGTATTTTGATAGAGATTGCACTGAATGTGTAGATACTTTGGGTAGCACATTTTAACAATATTTGTTCTTCCAAGTGATTTTTGGAATGGAATGTTTTTCCATTTCTTTGTGTCTTCTTCCATTTTTTTCATAAGTGTTATATAGTTTTCAGAATACAGATCCTTTACTTCTTTTTTTTTTATTTTTATTTATTTATTCACGAGAGACACACACAGAGAGAGAGAGAGGCAGAGACACAGGCAGAGGGAGAAGCAGGCTCCATGCAGGGAGCCTGACGTGGGACTTGATCCTGGGTCTCCAGGATCACCCCCTGGGCTGCAGGCGGCGCTAAACCGCTGAGCCTCTAGGGCTGCCCAGATCCTTTACTTCCTTGATAAGATTTATTCCTAAGTATCTTATGGTTTTTGGTGCAATTTTAAGTGGGATCAATCCTTTGATTTCTCTTTCTGCTGCTTCATTATTGGTGTATGGAAGATGGAACAGATTTTTATACATTGATTTTGTATTTACTGAATTTGTGTAACAGTTCTAGCCATTTTTTGGTGTAGTCTTTAGGCTTTATACTTAGAGTACCATGTCATCCATGAATACTGAAAGTTTGACTTCTTCCTTGCCAATTTGGATGTCTTTTATTTCCTTTTATTTTAGAGCTGAGGCTAGGACTTCTAGTACTATGTTTAATGTGTTAACTAACAGTATCACATTGTTTCCTGACAACAAGGGAAGCTTCCGAGATGTCAGTCTTCAGTGGAAAGGACAGATTCATACACACACACAAAAAAGGCAGACTACAAGTCTCACTCACTGAGTGATTTGGAGATGAGAACTAGTGCTGATTGAGCCATGGCTATGTACCAGGCCCTGTGCACTATGTTGGCAAGGTTAAGGGTCCTGGCTTGGGGTTCAGACACATGTAGACCTGAATCTTGTGTGGCCCTAGGTAGGTAACACAACTTCTTTAAGCCTCAGGTTCAACTTCTGTAAAATGAAGATAAAACAAAATACCTCACAGGATTGGGGAGAAGGATTAGATAAAATAATCCATATATAATAGTAAGCACTTGGAACGTTTAAGAACTGGCACTGAATAAGAGGCAATTTGTGTTGGTTATTATTTTTATCTACAACAGTTGTCTTATTTAACCCCTCACACCTTCCTTTTAAGAGAGGAAGGACATAGTCTCAGAGAGGTAGGTTACTAGCTCAAATTTATGTATTCATGCAAAGTCATTATGCTCCTGCCAATCACCAGACACTGTTCTAGACACGGGCATATCACAGTGAACAAAGCTGAAGGAGTTTCTGGATCTGAAACAAAGGTGGAGCTTCTGTTGTAGCTGGGAAAGACAGACAATAAACAAAAGTCTAAGGGAAGGGCACGCTATGCTAGGGAGTCATAAGTGCTATGGAAAAACAAAGAGAGGAAGGAGATAAGATAAGGGCATGGGAGGATTGCAATTTTAGAGATTGGCCATGGAAGGCCTCTACCTGATGACATTGACTACAGTCTTGAAGAAGGCAGGATATAGGCATGTGGATCTCTGGGGGAAGAATTCCAGGGCAAGGAAGTGTAAGTGCAAAGGCCCTGAGGCAGATACCAAGTATTAGAGGGACCACGCTGGGTAGTGCTCAGAAGCAGAGGAGCACAGGGAGGAGCAGTAGGAGATGAAGTTATAAAACACTGTAAATCATGGTGTGGGATGTTGGGAACTGAACCCAGAACTGATTTCCAAACTCATGCTCAGACATACCCACTGCCTTGCTGGTCCCCATCACAGGCTCCCTAGATGATAGGCTGGTATGATTGCAGGGGTGTGGGGGGGAGTCAGGTTGATTCTGTTCTTTCCAGAGAGGGCTTTGTGTAGTCCAACATCAGCCACCAGGAAGGGAGTGAAGGATTCCATTTCCAACTCAGTATTGTATCTCTATCTTCAGAACCAAATATCAGAATATAAGTTTCAGTAGATCAGGGCTCCCAAGACATCTAGGACATGGTCACCTTAAGCAAAAAGCACAAATGCTCTTCAATCCCAAAGAGTCTCAGCTACTTTACCTTTATCCACCTCAAATAAGGAGTCGCGAAGAATCTCCTCCTTCACTGGCCTGCAGAACAGACAACTGAGACTCCTTTAAAGCCTCCATCTGCAGTAGCAGCAAGGTCCAAATGGACAGAGTGTAGGAGGTGGGGGGAGGCCAGGAGGCCAGGTCTGACTCCTGGTCACTCTCAGGAGTGCCTTCCTCTTCTATCCTAGGAATAGGACCTCCATCTGCCCCCCTCCCCTGCCCCAGGGACTTGCTAGAAAGGATCAAAGAGAACCTCTTGAAAGGGCTGGCTCCCATCGCAGTACCTTCCTGATGTGATGGGCCTGTGCTGGCACAGCTGAACAGAGGACAGTGCTCACCTTGAGGAGGGGGCAGGAACTCTTGCAGGCCATCACAGCCCACTGGGAAGGTTGCCTTTGCCATGGTGACATGGTCCCCCACGACGCGAAAAGTGACAATTTTCTACCATTTCACAAAGCAGTTCAATTACCTGGCTAATACCTTCCTCTTCTTTCTCCATCAGAGCTCTGCAGCAGAGTCAGCACGCAGGACCTGTGTCAGAGGGTGCGAATTCATGCCCACGGAGAGGAGACTGCTCTGTCGTTACAGAGGGTGTCAGGGTTACACCGGAGAAGACCTCGTGCCAGTCCAGTGCTGGTTCGGTCCCGGTCACTTTCTGGTAGCACCCACCAGCACAGCAACCTTGAGCAAGTCAGTTTACCACTCTGGCCCTCAGATTTCTCATAGATAAAGTGGGAAGATAAAGGCCAGGCTCACACTCAGCTCTAAAATTCTGTGTTTTTTTTTAAAATTTTTATTTATTTATGATAGTCACACACAGAGAGAGAGGCAGAGACACAGGCAGAGGGAGAAGCAGGCTCCATGCACCGGGAGCCCGACGTGGGATTCGATCCCGGGTCTCCAGGATCGTGCCCTGGGCCAAAGGCAGGCGCCAAACCGCTGCGCCACCCAGGGATCCCCAAATTCTGTGATTTTAATTGAAGAAGAGATTACATGGGGCCTTTGCAATGAATGGGATGGCTCACGATGGAGCAGAGATGACCCACCTTTGTTTCAGATCCAGAAACTCCTTCAGCTGAGAGCATCATTGCCGCAGGCCAATCTGAGGCCTAGATGGGAATGTTCACACCGGCAGCAAAGCAAAAAACAAAAACATTAAGAGGGCTGGTCCTTTTTACTTGGAGCTTGGGAACTCTAAGGAAAAACATCAAATAGGGCTAAGGACACACACACACACACTCAGCCTCTGAATTTTAATATCAGAAGATCACTCTCATAAGCTGCATCAACAACTTGGCATCCCAGTTGGTGCCAACTAAGCCCTCTCGCTTAATTACATGCCTAGAGCACTACAATTTAAAATCCTGGCAACCACGTTCTCTGCAATTAAAAACAAACGAACAGACAGGCTCCTAATATTTTGTTAGAATTTGTCCTTGCTGGTCTCCCACTTCCCTGGTAACACTAATGCTTGTCACCAAACAGTCCCCTGTTCCCTAATGCCTGTCCATCACTCTCCAACTTCTGCCAAGAGCCCCTTGGTCAGGTGCCATTCACACCAACAGTTTTGCTCACTCCCACCCGGAGCTTCCAAGTCACTGTGCTACCATTTTTCCCAGCGGAGAAACACAAGATTCCTGGATTGCTCTGGGGATGCTGAGTGGATTTTGCGTCATCAGTGGCTTTGAAAATTGAAAGTGAGACTTTGGGTTCCAGCCTTGATTACTTTTCATTCATAAATCAGCTCTGCTTCTCCTACCTTTCTAGGTTGATGAGCAGAAATTGGTGCCTAAGAGACATATCAGCCAGAATAACAGGGGACAGGGAACCTTGAACCCGGTGCACTCATTTTTGTATATCATCCCAAACAGATGTTAGCCCCAACTACACATTTTTTTAAAGATTTTATTTATTTATTTGAGAGAAAGAGAACATGTATCCACACGTGCGCGGGATTGGGGTGGAGAAGGGTAGAGGGAGAGGGAGCAGCAGACTCCGCACTGAGCAGGGTGTCTTACATTGGTTTCCATCCCAGGACCCTGAGATCATGACCTGAGCCAAAGGCAGACGCTTAACCAGCTGAGCCACCCAGGTGCTCAACCCCCCATAATGCATTCGTATGAGAGCTGCAAGCCACTATATGGTCAGGGTTGAACTCCGCCCCCACCCCCCCACCCCCCGCCCGGGCAAATGCTACCACTTTGCCCAGAGCAAAGGAGGCACCACAGAAATGCTCAGGGATGGAACTTCCACATTATTTATCAGTAAGACCTGGGTGTTGTACTTCAGAGATGGTGAATATTTGTCTCCCTCTCTTCACTTCCAGGGTCACCATCCCAGTCAGTTAAGTGTCTGACTCTTGGTTTCAGCTCAGGTCATGATCTCAGGGTTGTGAGATAGAGCCCCACATCAGGCTCCACACTCAGCTCAGAGTCAGCTTGAAATTCTCTCTCCCTCTGCCCCTTCGCTTCTCACTCTCTCTCTTAATAATAATTAAATCTGAAAAAAAAATAGCACCCCACCCACTCTTTCTAGCAGATTAACGCCCATCTCCATCTTCATGTGGAAAATTGACCATTCAGCTTGGCTGATGGTATTGATAGTTTTGCTAGGGAACAAGTTGAGTGGATTACTAAACATTTTTTTTAAGACTTTATTTATTTACTCATGAGAGACACACACAGAGAGAGAGAGAGAGAGAGAGAGGCAGAGACACAGGCCGAGGGAGAAGCAGGCTCCATGCAGGGAGCCCAACGTGGGACTCCATCCTGTGACTCCAGGATCCTGCCCTGGGCCAAAGGTGGCGCCACCAGGGCATCCTGGACTATGAAACATTTTTAAAAGTTTGTGGTGGTGGTGACATGACAATGTTAAGATTTCTTCAGTATTGACTTGTTTTCTCAAACAAATCCACCCAAGGGTAGGAACCATGTCTGGTTCAGCCTCTATTGCAGACCTGGCACCCGGCCTGGTGCCTAGCACCCAGGGAGCAAGCTCTAAACTATGTAGATAGAAATGAGTCAATGAATGAATGAGTGAATGACTGTCAGAGGGCACATGTAAACCCCAGCCTAGAGGGGAAGGAGTCCATACCACATTACACCCACTTCTCTAGCAACTGATAAACGCATTCAGAAAGCCAGCCCAAAGCTGAAGGTCTGGCTCCTTTCACTGGTGACCCTTAAAAGAGCATTGCCACTAAACACGTCACCTCTGGAAGAGATTTCTATCCTTTGTCAGCTATTTCACACTGCCCTTGAAAGAAACATAAATTTGGCTTCAAGTTTTCCCAAGGCCCATTTATAGTTCCTTATAAACAAAGCCCAGACATTTATACTGTTTTGTCACCAGAGGCCAGCTAAGTCCCTGAGAGGTGATCTTCTCTCCACCCTCACCCCAACTACCACCTCCTCTTCCACTCTGGCCTTCCAAAGGCCTATGGGAAGGAGCGGCAGGCTGTGAGGTTCCACAGAGCTCTCCTTGCTGGAATGAATCTGCCTAAATTTCACTCTTAAACCCCAGAGATTAATGTTATCTTATTAGCAACACAAAATGGAAAAGACTGAGCTCTTTCAGTTTAATCTGCTTAGTTTCCCCGGGCTGCAGGGAGCTTCTCCAAGGAATGTGCTTGGCTTTTGTTAGAAGACATTAAAAAAAAAAAGGTCCAACATATTATTTGGCATAAATCTGCCTATCTAATTTAGATTGTGAAAACCCACTGATTAAGTCCTGGGCCTGTCACTCTTTTTCCTATGGAGTGTACAAATATCATTGCTATTAGGAAATCTCTCACTATGAAATTCACTACTGCAAATCCCACTTTAATTCCCTCTCCCTCTCCGCACCCCCACCTCCTCTTTGTTCCCATTAGCGCCATCTGGTGGTGATTCAAATCCTCTCGTACTTTCAGACCCCAAAAGAGTGCCTGCACATGGTCATGCATTGTACCCACAATATTTATCTAATTTGAAAGTAAAACCAAGAAAAAGGGTTTTTTAAAAGATTTTATTTATTTACTCATTAGGCGGAGAGAGAGAGAGAGAGGCAGAGACACAGGCAGAAGGAGAAGCAGGCTCCCTGCAGGAGTCCAACGTGGGACTCAATCCCAGTCTCCAGGGTCATGCCCTGGGCCAAAGGCAGATGCTTAACCCCTGAGCCACCCGGGCTGCCCAAGAAAAAGGTTTTAATCTGTTGATTCGTTTTAAATTTTTTTTTTAATTTTTATTTATTTATGATAGTCACAGAGAGAGAGAGAGAGAGAGGCAGAGACACGGGCAGAGGGAGAAGCAGGCTCCATGCACCGGGAGCCTGACGTGGGATTCGATCCCGGGTCTCCAGGATCGCTCCCTGGGCCAAAGGCAGGCGCTAAACCACTGCGCCACCCAGGGATCCCTGTTGATTCGTTTTAAAATGAAAATAATTATTTTGTTAAGAGTTTCACATAAATAACATATTTTAATGAAAAGTTACCATGTTTCCCAAAACAAAAAAATTCTATGAACGCAGCATCAGTATTGACATTTTTGCGCATCTCTTTAATGGCTGGCTTCATAAAAGACAGCCAAATTCTATATCTGCTTTTGCATTCATCTGTTGAAATATCTTGTTTTGGTTGAAACATATGAAGAAAATCTGGCCTCAGACAGATATGCAGTTGGAAAAAGAAGGGGTGTTTTAATAGCTTTTTCAGATACTTGTCAGTATTCTTTTTTGATACTATACCAACACTCAACAAGTTATGTTTTTTTTAAAGGTTAATTGGAATGTGGAATCTGAAATCGTATCTATGAACTTTTGTACGATGCTATATTAAAATCCATTGGTCTAGGGGGGCCTGGGTGGCTCAATCAGTTAAGCATCTGCCTTCTACTCAGGGATCAAGTTCCACATTGGGCTCACTGCTCAGCGGGGAGTCTGCTTCTCCCTCTCCCTCACCCTCTTCTCCCCACCCCCCTACTCTCTTATCCTCTCTCTGTCAAATAAATAAAATCTTTTTTTCCCCATCCTTTAATTCATAGCATGTTTTTGAAACCTGGTATGTGTTTTGCACACATGCCACCCCACAATCCGGACAGCACATTTCAAGTACTCAGGAGCCCCTTGTGATAAGGTGGCTGCCACACTGGCCAGCACAAGTCCCCATCCCCCTTTCTACCATCCTCCTGGGAAAATCCAACTCATCTTGCACAACATGTGATGAGCACTGAGTGTTATACACAACTGATGAATTATTGAACACTACCTCTGAAACTCATGATGCACTATATGTTGGCTAATTGAATTTAAATTAAAAAAATTTATTTAATGAAAATCCAACCCATCTCCCAAGATGAAACTTAACCACAGCCTCTTCTACGTGGCCTTCAGTCTCCTCAGCCATTGGGGTATCCTACCTTTGGGTTTCTGCAGCACTTTTTTCATGAGATCAGAAGTCAGTAGCTTTCAGCACATTATATCACAATAACAATCTGTGTATCTATCTGCGCTCCCCTCTCCTGTGTGTTTCTCAGTCCTAGTCGTGTCCTATTTATCTGTATATTCCCCACAACTTCACACAGTGCAGTTCTGATCAGAGTGGGGTCCACAGACCAGCCATCACCTGGGAGCTTATCAGTATATGGAACGTGTGTTTTAACAAGCTCTCCAGATGGTTCATGTGCATGCTACATTTGGGGAAGCTCAGATCTGGTGAAGTGGTTTTCAGCCCCGCTTGCATTTTTTTTTTTTTAATTGGAGTTCAATTTGCCAACATATAGCATAACACCCAGTGCTCATCCCGTCAAGTGCCCCCGTCAGTGCCCATCACCCAGTCACCCCATCTGCCTGCTCACCTCCCCTTCCACTACCCCTTGTTTGTTTCTCAGAGTTAGGAGTCTCTCGTGTTCCATCACCCTCTCTGATATTTCCCACTCATTTTCTCTCCTTTCCTTTTATTCCCTTTCACTAATTTTTATATTCCCCAAATGAATGAAACCATATAATGTTTGTCCTTCTCCGACTGACTTATTTCACTCAGCATAATACCCTCTAGTTCCATCCATGTCGAAGCAAATGGTGGGTATTTGTCGTTTCTAGTGGCTGAGGAATATTCCATTATATACATGAACCACATCTTCTTTATCCATTCATCTTTCGATGGACACCGAGGCTCCTTCCACAGTTTGGCTATTGTGGACATTGCTGCTAGAAACATCGGGGTGCAGGTGTTCCAGCGTTTCACTGCATCTGTATCTTTGGGGTAAATCCCCAGCAGTGCAATTGCTGGGTCGTAGGGCAGGTCTATTTTTAACTGTTTGAGGAACCTCCACACAGTTTTCCAGAGTGGCTGCACCAGTTCACATTCCCACCAACAGTGTAAGAGGGTTCCCCTTTCTCCACATCCTCTCCAACATTTGTGGTTTCCTGCCTTGTTAATTTTCCCCATTCTCACTGGTGTGAGGTGGTATCTCATTGTGGTTTTGATTTGTATTTCCCTGATGGCAAGTGATGCAGAGCATTTTCTCATGTGCTTGTTGGCCATGTCTATGTCTTCCTCTGTGAGATTTCTGTTCATGTCTTTTGCCCATTTCATGATTGGATTGTTTGTTTCTTTGCTGTTGAGTTTAATAAGTTCTTTATAGATCTTGGATACTAGCCCCTTATCTGATAGGTCATTTGCAAATCTCTTCTCCCTTTCTATAGGTTGTCTTTAGTTTTGTTGACTGTTCCTTTTGCTGTGCAGAAGCTTCTTACCTTGATGAAGTCCCAATAATTCATTTTTGTTTTTGTTTCCCTTGCCTTTATGGATGTATCTTGCAAGAAGTTGCTGTGGCCAAGTTTAAAAAGGGTGTGGCCTGTGTTCTCCTCTAGGATTTTGATGGATTCTTGTCTCACATTTAGATCCTTCATCCATTTTGAGTTTATCTTCGTGTCTGGCGTAAGAGAATGGTCTAGTTTCATTCTTCCGCATGTGGATGTCCAATTTTCCCAGCGTCATTTATTGAAGAGACTGTCTTTTTTCCAGTGGATGGCTTTTCCTGTTTTGTCGAATATCAGTTGACCATAGAGTTCAGGGCCCATTTCTGGGTTCTCCATTCTGTTCCATTGATCTATGTGTCTGTTTTTGTGCCAGTACCACACTGTCTTGATGACCACAGCTTTGTAGTACAACCTGAAATCTGGCATTGATTTTTTAATATTTAGTTTTCTTTTTTAATATTCCCCTGGCTATTCGGGGTCTTTTCTGATTCCACACAAATCTTAAGATTATTTGTTCCAACTCTCTGGAAAAAGTCCATGATATTTTGATAGGGATTGCATTATGTGTGTAAATTGCGCTGGGTAGCACTGACATCTTCACAATATTAATTCTTCCAATCCATGAGCATGGAATATTTTTCCATCTCTTTGTGTCTTCCTCAATTTCTTTCAGAAGTGTTCTATAGTTTTTAGGATATAGATCCTTTACCTCTTTGGTTACGTTTATTCCTAGGTATCTTATGCTTTTGGGTGCAATTGTAAATGGGATTGACTTCTTAATTTCTCTCGCTTCAGTCTCCTTGTTAGTGTATAGAAATGCCACTGATTTCTGGGCATTGATTTTGTATCCTGCCACCCTGCCGAATTGCTGTATGAGTTCTAGCAATCTTGGGGTGGAGTCTTTTGGGTTTTCTATGTACAATATCATGTCATCTGCAAAGAGGGAGAGTTTGATTTCTTTGCCAATTTGAATGCCTTTTGTTTCTTTTTGTTGCCTGATTGCTGAGGCTAGGACTTCTAGTACTATGTTGAATAGCAGTGGTGAGAGTGGACATCCCTGTCTTGTTCCCGATCTTAGGGGAAAGGCTCCTAGAGTTTTCCCATTGAGAATGATATTTGCTGTGGGCTTTTCGTAGATGGCTTTTAAGATGCTGAGGAATGTTCCCTCTATCCCTACACTCTGAAGAGTTTTGTCAGGAACGGATGCTGTATTGTGTCAAATGCTTTCTCTGCATCTATTGAGAGGATCATATGGTTCTTGTTTTTTCTCTTGTTGATATGATCTATCATATTGTTTGCTTTATGAGTGTTGAACCAGCTTTGCATCCCAGGGATTTAAAAAAATCCTGTGATCTTGGGCAGCCCGGGTTGCTCAGCAGTTTAGCCCCGCCTTCATCCCAGGGCCTGATCCTGGAGACATGGGATCGAGTCCCACATCAGGCTCCTTGTGTGGAGCCTGCTTCTCCCTCTGCCTGTCTCTGCATCTCTCTCTCTTTCTGTGTCTCTCATGAATAAATAAATAAAATCTTTTTAAAAAAATCCTCTGATCTTAAAAAAAAAGTCCAAGATACATCAAAGGACTTTATTTTATTTTTTAAAGATTTTATTTATTCATGAGAGACACAGAGAGACGGAGACATAGGCAGAGGGAGAAGCAGGCCCCCTGTGGGGAGCCTGATGTGGGACTTGATCCCAGGACCCTGGGATCATGACCTGAGCCAAAGACAGATGCTCAATCACTCAGCCACCAAGGTGCCCCTATCTTGGACTTTGAATAGATTTTTGATGCATGATTTTATGCCATTGTCCTATGGAAAATATCAGTTTATGAGTTATGGAGAACTTGCAAATGTTGACATATTTCATTATAGAACATCAAAATCACATTCATTAATATCACTACACTACTGATCTCACCAGAAAAGGCTTTAAGTGTGGGGAAGTTGTCAAGCTCATGACAGACTCAAGTTTTCCAAAATCGTACTTTTCACTTGAAAGCTTGAATTTTATCATTGGGAACAAATAGTGTCGTCTGTTTTCCTTGAAGTAACAGTCTCACTTCATTCATTTTCGGGAAAGTATCTGCCAAGTCGTCAAGCCCAAATAACCATAGTTTGCTTGACAATCAATCTTTCGAGTAAAAACAGCGTTCCATGAAAAAATGGCAACTTGTTCAGCTGGCAACTCAATCACATATGTGCTTTCCCTCGAGACAACCCTGGGATTTCCATCTGCTGCAGAAGGCCCTTATGTGAACTTTACATTTCATCACATGGGATTTTAAAAAGATGTACTCATGAATCAAGATGCAAAAAAATTAATAATGTTTCCTGTATTATCAAGAACATTGTTCAGTGAAACTGGCATTTCCGTTCTTGTGAGTGCGTGGTGGTGAAGGGTACAAGTACAGTCTAGTTTGGCGTTCCTGCCATGACACGTGCTTAGGTGCCAGGAGTTTTATGCACCACTGTTTGGCACTCTTGGTGCAGTTATCAACACAGCAAAAGGATAACAGTTAATATCACTGGAAAAATAGTTTTGACCTTGCAGACCCCCAGGGGTCTATAGACTTGAAAATCCATAGACTTTGAAAATTGTTGCTCTACCTCTCAATATGCGCTGCCAGAGGAAGGAGGGAGGGGCTGTTATAGCCTGTCATTAATATCACTTGCCGAGAGATGGGGGTCAAGACCCCCTGTGCCCCAAACCCTTCACCCCATGTGTTATTCCCCACTGCCACACCCTTTTCTGGTTCTCCACAGAAAGCCTCCTTAAAGATCCACGGTCCCCCTCATGCTGGAGCCAACTAAACAGCTCAGGGGATCCCAGCTGGAAGCACCCACTCTACCTCCCATCTCTGCTAAGGTTTATTACCTAAGCCCAACACTTAGGATAAAGACAAGGCTACAAGAACTAAGTGCCTTGTGAGGTGAGGAATGCAAGAGAAGCTATCTGGCAGAGAATAAAAAGCCCCTTCACAGGGACTGCAAGAATCATCCTTGGGATCCCCGCCACCATCACCACCCAGGGGCCGAATCTTACTCTTCTCTGGCCTCAGCTTAGACCCCACTTCCTCCCTCCGCCCCCCACAAACCCTGTGTGTACTCCCCCGGTGCCCTTCTTGTGGCCTCAACTGATTTTCTCCACTACAGGGTACATTCCTAAAAGGCAACAGCCCTTTTCTGTCTCATTCATCCACTCTCAGAGTTCAAAGTACAGGGGGGCTGTGTTTATGCACTCTTTTTTTTGGTGGATGCCCTCAGATGGGGCAGGCCTCTCCAGCCACCACTGCCCCCTACCACATCCTATCTTCTCAAGAACACATCCCTCATCGACCTGTCTGGGCCCCAACAGGACTGGAATTTGCCTATCACATTGAATCGCCACCCAGAGTAGGCCCTCAGTCAGCATGGGTCGGAAGGGTGATTCTTCTCTTTCCAGGTTGGGTAAAGCACAGAGCATGATGGGAGTTGGCACCTCTTTAACAGGCCACTGCTCACTGACCGTGGCCCCCAGGACTGCCTTTGTCATAGGAGTCCTGCTGTGTGCAGTGCATGCCAGCATTTTCTGTCTCACCAGGGAGAGTGTGGTGTTCTAGAGGGTAGGGTCCCGTCTCTTTTTCTACTCTTTCCCTCCATCCCTGGCCTAATGCTCTCTTGCCTCTCCCACCCCAAATCCAACCACTTCATCAGGTTACAGTCAGCCTAGACACCTGGGTAGGTAGAAGAGCATCTGCTCATAAAGAAGGTAATGCTCTCTCCAGCAGGAGGCCTCCGTTCCTGGAAGATTAAATCTTATGGGAAACAGGGAAGGGTACAGTCTGAGTGTGAGGAAGTGCTAGGGGCAGGGAAATTATGCTAGGCTGGGACCAGATTGTGAAGGACCCTCAAGGCCATGTTAAAGAATACGGAACTCTTGCTACAGACATTGGGGTGTCCCAACCCTCCCCTTTTCCCTTGATCACAAAGAAGCCTCCAGTGCCTGCCTTTGAGACTCTGCAGGGGGCTCTCCTGATTGGGTGGCCACAGTGTGACCAGTGTCTGAGAGGAGGAGCAGGTCTGAGCAGCAGACAACCCCTGACTCCACCCACCTTTGCCAAAACATGTTCTCCAACTTGAGCTGGTCAGACTAGATTGGGTGGGAACCGCAGGGATCAGAGGATTAGCACATGGGTCCCAGCCTTGAATGAAGCACATTCCACAGTCAAGTAAACAGGGTGCGGTGTACCCAACCCCAGCCCAGCTCCTTGTGCTGAGGTCTGTGTGCTGTGTGGGTGTGTTGCAAGTGTAAGAGCATACTGTGTGCCCGCCCAGGACCCGATATTCTTAACAAGCTGTGCCCTCTAGGAGACCTCCGTGGTACTTCCTTCCAGAACTTCCTCTGTTCCTGTCTCCTCACTAGGATCTGCTTGCATTCTGCAGATGACTCACCCTTTCAGCATCATCTCTCAAACTGGAGGAAGAAATGAGAAAAGGGGTCAGGGGAGATTCCATTAGGACCTGGAAGCTTGTCCTGATCCTGACCCTGGTCTGGAGTCACCTTGCTGCATTACTCAGGGCAGGGAGCAGCCTTCAAGCAAGTGGCCTAGACTTCTGGAACAACTGCAGGAGAACCTGGTATCATGGGAAAATACCCCAAACTACGGAATTCACCTTTTTTTTTTTTTTTTTTTTTTTTTTTTGCCGAATGTAGAAGTAACATATATTCTATGTAAGAAAAAGTCTTAAAAATTCCAAAAATAAGGAGCACTTTATTTATTTTTTAAGATTTATTTATTTAAGAGAGAGAGTGGGGGGGGCGGGAAGAGCAGGAGAGGGAGACAAGCAGACACCTCACTGAGCAGGGAGCCCAATGTGGGTCTCGATCTCATGACCCTAAGATCATAACCTGAGCCAAAATCAAGAGTCAGAGGCTTAACTGACTGAGCTACCCAGACATCCCTCATCTGACTCATCTTGTGATACAAGTGCAGATGTTAGAATCAGAAAGATTCTAACCGTTCCACCGTTTCATAATTGTGTGGCCTTGAGCATATTATTTGACTCTGATCCTCATTTGCCTCAATATATAATGGAGATAAAATGGGGTCTGCTCTTAAAGATGTTGAGATGTTGTGAATAAGATAACATAGGTCAAGTCTTAACAGTGCTGGGCATACTGTAGCTAGTGTTTATTACTGAATTCAATTTCTGGGCCCATGTTATGGAATTAATGCCACACGGCCAAACTGCTTTCCAGAAACATGGAGCAATTCACATGACTGCACACGGCATATGGCACCTTTCATGGCATCTTCTCTAGCAAGGAGTTTGGATTTTTCCATCTTAGCCCAATCTGCTTTCTAAAGATTACATGGGCCCTAGACAAACTCACCTTGAAGTTCAACCAAAAGTCATCTTTCTTCTCAGTCTCAGCATCCAGCATAGAACTGAACTTGTCACCTCTCCTGGGTTGCAGAGGATGAAGCTAAGCCATATGGCATGAGATACAGAGTCACAGCACTAAAGCATGAGAGTGTCAATATAGAAGTTTCAGAAGGCGTCTTCCATGCAGCTGAATGATGAAATAGGAGACTAAGAAAGGGAGAATAGCCTCCAACAGGCGTCTTCCCATCTGCTTTCACCCTCAGCTCCATCTAACATATACTCCCAGAAGTGAAGGCACAAAAGCTGCTTGGTGGTCAACTTGCTCCAGAAGAGGTTCAGAGCAGTGAAGTGGCTTGCCCAAGGGCACACAACTGGCAAGTGCCACTGAGAGCATCAAGACTACACGGAAACCTAAGATTCTCCTCACAGTCAGCAAATCTTGTCTACAAGTGTACAGCTCCATTTGTGTTTGCCCTCTTAGCTCCACTTACAACTTCACCAGGAACATCAGGGTGGATGATGATAGGAGTAGAAGACAGCACAGGCTTGCTGGGGGTTCTGAAAGCCCAAATCTGTAGCCTGTGCAAAAGTCAGTTGTGAGAAGAGACGGGACCATCTGGGCAGGTGACGTTTGGTGCCATGGGCCAGAAGGGCTCCTGTGGTCCAGCTGGGGGCTCCAGGGCCTGAAGGGAGGCTCCTCCCTTTTCTGCACCATAGTTTTTTTCTTTTTAAGATTTTATTTATTTATTCATTCATGAGAAAGAGAGAGAGAGAGAGAGGCAGAGACACAGGCAGAGGAAGAAGCAGGCTCCATGCAGGGAGCCCGACATGGGACTTGATCCCAGGCCTCCAGGGTCACACCCTGGGCTGAAGGCAGCACTAAACCACTGAGTCACCCAGGCTGCCCTGCACCATAGTTTTTTATTTTTCTCTACGTATGGAAATCCCCCAGGAAGAGCCAGTTACTTGGACATTGTGTTTAATGAGAAAGAGGGGAAAGGGTATGCTTTCAAAGCACTCAACAAACCAGAAGTCATTGTTGTAACAGTTTTATTCAAGTCTGTGTGTGCTCTGGTGGTGGGACCAGGCTGAATCAGCATTACACTGTAATACGGTAAGAGGTTTAGCCATTGAACCAAGCCTGCTTGGCATCCCTAGTTAACAATTTACAGTACCTTGAAAAAAAAAAGCCAAAGAAAAGAACCTGGTAAGTTTTCTTCAGGACTTTTCTATTTTTAAATATTGTTGACAAATTACAATAACTTAAATCCCAAAGCAAAATGGGAATTCAAGGACACAGGGTCAGGACATATGGACAAGACACTGGGGCAGGGAAGGCCTAGGGATAAAGACCAGTAGCTCATTACAGAGAACAAAAACGAACACATATGTGAACTTTCACTTTACCTGGACTCAAAGGCTCTAACAAGGAGAAAAAATCCCAAAGAAAGCATTTCTGCAAACCAAGTAAAACCTTTTTCCTTAAACCTCCAGAAGATAGTTTAAATCTGTGTGCAAGCATGTGAGTGTGTGAGCGAGTGGGCGTGCGCGTCTGTGTGTGTGTTTAGGATGGACAGTGAGGAAAACTAGAGAAAGTTGACGAGTTCATCACCTCCCTTCTTTGCTCCAAATGGGTGCCAAGGGCATGCAACTCAATACAATGGCTCTTCTCTACCCCAGCTGCAGTGGTGAGCTAAAGACCCAGGGCAAGGCTACAGGCAGGGGTTGCATGGGGAGCCACAGGCAGTAAGAATCAGGATGACCAGTCCTCCTGGCTCCAAAGTAAGGAAACCTTCAGAACAACGAATGCTAGGGCTCCCTGAGCAGCCTAGGGAGGCCAGGGTGCTTCCAGGGCCCAAGACCAGAAACGAACAAAGGAGGGGGCTGCTGTTAGTATCTCATCAGGATAAATGGAAAATAGTTAACAGTCTAAGGAGTTGAGGAGAGGCTCATCTGGCCTGCACAGCCAACCAGGAAGGAGCCCAGAGCTGGGTCAGGTTAATTAGGCACCTGAATCCTGTTACTTAGCCAGGACTCCAGTCTCTGCATCCTGCCTTCAAACGCCAGTGCTTGAGATGGCGAATGTCCAGGTGAAGCCAGGAAGGTGCTAGGGCCTGAGGACTCCCAGAAGCAGCAGTGGGTTTTCCTTTCTAATGTGGATTTTCACTAATTAGGATTCCTAATCTAAGAAAGCGATGGTTTGTCTGAAAGAAGAGAGCATTGGGAATGTGTTCCTAGGAATAAATGCAGCTTGACAAGAAGTCATCCTCATGCCTGAAGTCAAGGAGAGAGGCAGGTGGCCTTGTAGGTTGAACCATAGGAAACTGCCAATATTCAACTGGTTTTGACTTAACCACACACACACACACACACACACACACACACACACACACACACACTTTTCTCCACAAAGGGAAGCCATCTAGCAAGGTGAGGCTCATCAGTGCTGGACCTTGGGTTCCAGGATCATCATACATTTTAAAGTTAAAGGGCTTCGTGCTTCAGGTAGGGAAGATAGCATCCTCAGTTCCTGGTTGGGCTCAGAGGTTCAGAGAGGGGAAGAAACATTTGTAACTTCATACAACTAGTACGTAGGCAGCTCAGGTCACCACTTTCCTGCCACTCCCACCACCATGGTCGCTTATGGTCACAATGTGCTTCAAGCTGCTCTCACCTCTGACCCAGGTCCACAGTCTCTGGCAAAACTTTCAGGAAAAGCCTGGCACTCAGAAAGGGCAACATCTGCTGCTTCCCCCGATCCTTCAAGAGGCAATGGAGTGTTTCTAACCTGCCTGAGGGTGGGCCCTCACATACCTGGGTCAAAAGCATAGGCTTGATTTGAACTCACGAGGAAGAGGTCAAGGCTCCCTGAAACGTACCACTCACAGCCATCCGGCATTCAGAGTCCGCTGTTCTGTGCTTTTGTTAAAAGCGAGCTTGAAGAGTCACTGATGCTCAGGAGGTGTCTCCCTCCTTGTGGGGGGACAGGCGGTGGGGAGGTGCCCTCCAGTGTGGGGACTGAAGAACAAGAGTGTTGACACAAGCCACACCTAGGTGCCCTTGGGGTGTCTTATGGTGTCCCTGAGCATCCGTGGTCTGAGGGAAAGGGGCCCTTGTCAGGAACCTCACACCAGGACATGGGTCTCAAGGGCCAGCAGACCTTCTCACCAAAATTCTTCCAGGAATTGGCCTGATTCCAGACTCTAAACAAAGCAGACTCTGGGAATGACTCCTAAAAAATGTGAGACCCCAAAATGTCATCCTGGTGCCGCCTCCACACTTCCCCATCTCCTGGTTCTTCCTTCCTAAGACACTAGTGGTGAGGACCAGCCTGACAAGGTAGGTGGGGGAAAGGATGCTTATGAACACCAGGTGCTACATAAATGCAGAAATGCATGTGCCTGACCACAGCCCCCATGAGTCCTGCTAAGCCAACCCCAAATCACTACTCTTCCAGAAACCAAAGGAAGAAACGGTAGGCAAATCTCTTAGAGGCAAAAGTGGTGAGAACCACACTGTTAATTCAGCAATTCATCCAAATGGCCAGCAGGGAGCCGCGTGCTTCACTGACCCGCTCTGATACATGTTCTCGTTGCCCTTGACAGGGAAGCAGGTTATGGTTGCTTTTACAGGAAAGAAACCTGAGAGGAGCTAAAAGAGGAGTCCGAGGCCAGAGAGCAAAGCAGAAGGTGGAATAGGGCCGTCCTGTTCAGGTCTCAAGAGCTTGGTGCCCGCCTCAGCAGCCAGTCCAAGCAGCTTTTCAATTTCTCTTCCCTTGAATTTCTTCTTTAAGCATTTCCTTTTCTCCACCAGCAAGTATATCAGAAGGACAATGATGCCATTTTGTAAAGGTCACACTATTCTGAGTTGACAAATTGTAAGGTATCATCACTGCCACCTTCATCATTACTACCAGACCCTTAGATTTCTAAAGGATGTGGAGTGAAGAGCATCCACCAAAGCCTCTTAGAAATAACGCACGGGGATGATGGGGATATCCACTCAACCCCTGGCAGTGGCCTGGATCCCCAAGGGGGTAAACAGAGGATAATCCTGTTTAGAATCAGTAGAAGGAGACGAAGGTTCCAGGAGGAAGAGCAGAGAGCAGTATCTTCCAGGTAGTGAGCACCTGCCGAGAGGAAAGGGACAGTGTTCCCAAGGGAAGAGGAGGGAAGAGACCAGGAGAGAAATGCTGGCTGACACCAATGTAGGACCTGATCCCAGCTTCAAGACTTGCTCCTGATCATGACCACAGAGACCAGGGAGCAGAAGTGCATAGGAAGCAACTCAAAGCCATTACCATACAGGATCCTTATCCAACCAAGCCTCACTTCACAGAGGCAGAGAGTGTGGCAGGCAGGGGCCCACCAGAGACGGGGTTTGGGGCAGCTGAGGAAGATCTCTTGTTTTCATGCGAGCTCACAGAAGCAGCTTCACTAACCCCGTTCTGCCTCTTGCAGGTGCAATTTTACCCTTAGCCGACCCAGGCTTCCCTTGTCTTCCCTCTGGATGGAAGAGTAAGAAATGGGTTCAACCTCTCAATGCCAAGTGGCCACGATTCAGCACACACTACGACAGTTATACTACTGCTTCCAAAAAAAGGCCGCAGCCTAAAAAAAATAACAAAAAGTAGAAAACGGTCAACTGCATCAGAGCACAGAGCACCGTCCAGAGCCAGCACAGTTTGGATTGGGCTGAATGTGGAGCCATTCAGTGGAGCTAACGGTTTTCAGATGTGTTAGTGACTTAGGAACTGGGGCTATGGAGAGGCCAGGGAAGGGCACAGAACAGACCATCTGCGGCCCTCTCCCCATCAAGAGTGAAAGGGAGTCACTTGGTTGGCTGGAACTGTGGATAGGATTCACATTGTTTCCCCTTCTAGCCAAGGGGTGAGGGGATGAAGGCAAAAATCATCTCTTACAGTCTTCACTGAACAAAGCAAAGGAGAGATGAGACACAACAGCAAAGTCCCAGGCAACGACAAACTAAGAGTGCCTCCCACCCAAGATGGGCGAGGGGATGCTTGAACCAAAGTGCCAGTGAGCTCATAAAACAAGGAGCAATTGGAAACCAAGGTCACCCCTTTATTCATTCCCAGGTTGGGACTTTATCAGTTACAGAGAGAGAGAGAGAGAGCGAGCGAGCAGTGACCATACGTATCACCGGAGCCAGCTCTATTGCTCTCCCCATTCCAGCATCCAGGCAGCAAACACAGGGAGCCTGCAAGGGTCCTACAACATCCCCAGGGAAATACTCCACAATACAGGACACTGAAGCAACATTTGGAGAGTTTGTAGGCTAGAGGAGCATGACCTAAGGCTCTGCTCCCAATCAAGTTTATGTGTGTCCCACACAAAGACTGAGGAGGCCTCAGGGTAAGTGGAAGAGTGAAGGTACACAGGAGAAAGCTGCAGAAGCAATTCAACATTCAAGTTAAAGAAACAAATTCCAGAAAACTCAGGATTGGCCTCTGCTCTCCTTCCTACCCTGCTGAGGGTTCCAGAGCCCAGCATCAGGGGCCACCTGCACACAGAGGCAAGAGGCAAGAGGCCATGGTCAGTAGGCAGTGCCCAGGGCTCAAACCTTACATGTCAGGGGCTTACAAACATCATCGCCTCACCATATCCATTTGCGGCAGGTACCACTAAGGCTCCGTTTTGCCTCAAGGGCATCCCACAATGGATGGCCTGGCTGAGAAATCCCCACAGTTCTAGCTCCCAGTGTCCGGGAGCCGCCCACCCCAACACCACCAGTATGCTATTTTGGTGCAGTGCAAAGTCTCTAGCAACCAAATACATAACCCAAAGTCCACCAATTGTAGGGATTGGAGGGGAAAGACCAAGGGGAGGGCATAACACATAAAGATCGGGTAACAAAATGGACAAACACAGGGACTTCGTCTCTGGCTTCAGAACTGGCACCAGTAAGTGAGTCTCCCAAGAAACGATCCCTGGGATGAGCACGTTGGTAGCAGAAACTGGTCTGGCCGTGTCCAGACCCCAGGTAGGAGATGGGTGCCACCAACGGGTGCTGGTTTCTGCCTTTATTTGCATGTTTCCAAAAGGAACCAGGACAGACTCTGTTACCCTCTTGGCTGCAACTCGACTGTTTTTCCTAACCCCTTCTCCCCCTCCCCAGCTCTCACTGAGGCAGGTCCCCATGAGGTTCAAATAAATAAAGGGGGGGGGGGGGCGGGGCACCTGGAAGTGCAAGCAGGGATGTGCCAGGTCCAGCAACAGATGCATCCCACACCGGGGCACCTTGCCTTCTGTCCTCCAGCTGGCATGTAAGGGCTTAGGACACAGAAAAGCTCCTATCTCCCATGAATGGGATTCTAATTCATGGGTATTGGGGAAGAACGTGGAAGAGGAGCAAAATCAATCACGGGACATCCAATACTGGTGTTTGGGAAGGCTGAACGCAGGGCTAACGAAAGGACTCCAGGACAGGCTCTGGGCTTACCCAGGGGGCTGAGGAGAGGGAGCAGCAGACAGATTTGGCTGAGTGACCCTGCAGAGTCACCCTAAAGGCGAGGAAGACTGTGGAGGGTGGGGGACATGCACGCACCCCACCCTCCCCTACACAGCCAGAGCCGGTGGCCACAGCCCCTTCCGGGGCACATGGGTGGAAAGGCCCTGCAGGGCAGGGGACCCTCTAAAGCGGTCCTGCTTCCACCCCTCCCATCTTCAAAGTGCATTATCAGTGCAAGAAGTAGGGCTGGATTTCAGGGGGTCCAACTCTGAGAAAGGGCTGTGCCAGCCAGCTCCCCCTAACTCCTGCTTTCCCCCTTGCCCGCCCCCGACCCTTTTCACGCTAGGACCAGAACTCTTGCTGAATCTCATAAGGGGCAGGCCTGTGTGTGTTCAGTTCAGCTCTGCACAGCGGAACAGTGCTGTCCTGACTCTGGCCTTCTGCGTCCAGATCCAGAAGCGTCCGCTCGGCAGGGGGCAGCGGTCCTGCCTGGAATGGGAGCAGGGCTGGAAGTCCAGGCCGTTCCTCCACAGTGCTGCTGCTGCTAGCAAAGCACGAGTCCAGGTTGCTGGGCGTTTCGGTGCTGGAGCTGTTGGCCGGGGAGGCGCTGCGGGCGTGGCTGGGAGACACGAACCACCAAGGGTCCAGCCGTTGCCGGTTGGCAGAGGGACGTGGCCGAGGCAGAAACTCTAGGGTCTTGGGTCTCTCCAAGGTGGAGTCCTGCTGTGTGTTCCAGCGCCTTGGGGTTGGGGGAAAGACCACATTGGGGTCAGGCAGACGGGGGAATTCACCTGGGTCTCGGCTGGGGCTGGGGGTTTTCAACGTTCCTGGTCAAAGAGACAAAGAGAGAGGCATCAGATGACGGCACCACATTGCTGAGCCAGATATACGCTGCCCCCTCCCCACATTTGCCACACCCCTGTTCATTGGGCTAAACTGAGTGACAAATATTTAATGAGCACCTACTATGTGCAGTGTAGTGTGCTGTCAGGCCCTGGGGATACAGTACTGAACTAGAAGGCCATGAGCACTGTATCTGATAATAAAATAATAATGTGACATATGGGGGTCACATCTATAGTGAAAAAAACTTAAGGCACAGCTACGACCCACAGGCCACCCTGTGTTTGTAAATAAAGTTTTATGGTAACACAGCCACACCTATTGCCTGCTCTCCCACTAGAGCAGCAGTGTGGAGTAGTTACCATAGAGACCAGATGACCCACAAAGCCTAAAATATTTACTATCTGGCCCTTTACCAAGAAAGTTTGCTGACACATGACTTAAGGAAGGGTCTGTTCATTCCCAGTTTATTCAGGGAATAAACATGTAAGGCAAGAACAAATCTAAGTATCACAAATATGAAGATGACTTATAAGGTCTCTTCCCAAAGAGGACACATATCTCAGGACAACAACAAAAATCTAAAGAGGGGCGGAGCATGCTGGAAGGAAAAATACAATGTCATTTATACTCAAATATCACTGAAATCTCAACTGCCATCTCGTTGTCTTCTACTGGGTGAGAGGGGTTTCAGAGTCAGACTTAGGTCTCTAGGGAGCAAGGTCTGGTGGTGGAAAGACCTAGGACATGTATGCCCAGGTGGCTCCGTGTCAGATGGAGAAGGCAAGCCTATGCCCAGGCACAGCCTTGTAGCTGGACACCTCTCCACGTCCGGGGAGCCAGGCATGAGTAAGGGATGAGAGATGCAGGGCAGGATGCACAAGGGGAAGCGTGCCCGTGAGTATGTGTGTACTAACACTGTAATGACAGGCAAGGGCGCCCAGCCACGTGGCACCAAATACCCCTCCTAGGTGCAGTACGGCATTCCTTCTAGTAAGTTCAGTCTCCACTTCAGGGAACAGCCCAAGCCAGGCTCCTGCCCCTCCTGTACCCTGAAAGCACTTGCACCGTGTACTGTAAGACCCAGGGCCTGAACATCCCCCAGGCGCCCTGGGTCCCATTCTTCCTAGAACCTGCCTGCTTGTCTTCCTTCACTCCTCAGCAAAGGCCCCGTGAGGCACAGGACAGAGAGAAGGCAGCCAGCCTGGCCACCTCTCCAACCACACAGCAGCACGTCCTCCCGGGGGGGCCGAGTCAGAGGACGAATGGCATCCAGTCTGATATTGCCACTCCAGGGGGAGGCACAAGGGCATGAAAGAGAAAAGAGGAGGAGGACAGCACCCACCTGCTCCAGGGCTGGGGCTCAACCCATTGCTGGAGGGGCTCCTGCTGGCTAGGAGAGCCGCTGGCTTGAGGGCCCCATCCGAGGGAGTCCTCCGGTGACCGCTGGGCTGCGTGGGGGCTGTAAGGGTGACGTGGGTAGGGGTCAGGGACTGGTTGGGGTCTCGCTTGAAGCGTTCCACTCGGACGTTGACCAGGGGGTTGTGGGTGCAAGGGGTCAGGGGCGGGGCCTCGACCGGACTGACAGGCATCTCGTACACCACGATCTCGTCGCTGTCAGAACGCAGCAGGGAGCGGGTGGAGTTGCACTCAGAGATGGAGGAGAGAGAGAGCAGCGTGAGGGAGGCAGAGGGGTCTCCTAGCAACAGCATGGGCTCCTCCTTCTTGAAGAGCTTCCGGGATGGGGGGCTGGTGCTCCGACGAGGACGGCTGGCCCTCTGAAAAAGACCCTCGCGCCTCTTCTTCTCCTCCCGGGCTGGTGGCTCAGGCTCCTCCGGGGGAAGCAGCTGGCACTTGCCAGCTTCCAGCAGGTCAAACCCTAGGCCTGTGGCTGCGAGAACGGCCCCGCAGCCAAGCAGAGCCACCTCACAACGGCGGTGGTGGGTGCCGCCCCGCTTGAGGCTGTTGGTTGGCGTCAGCTGAGGGGTACTGGTGGCTGAGTTGACTGGGGTGGGCTCCTCGTGGACTCCATCGCTGGAGGGGCCCTCCCCATCCTCTCCACGAGGGAATGGGATACAGAGGTAGGACTGGTTGGGTGAATGCTGTAGACGACAATCCCCACTCCTTGGGCCTTCGCTGTCCTCATCCTCTGTGAAGATGAGAGGTAGGGAGGGGAAACAGGAAATGGAGATGAAGCAACCTAGGTAAGAATCTCGTCCTTCTCCTCAACTCTGGGCCTCCTGGCAGATTGTCAGGAACACAAGGTCAAACAGACACACGGGTGGGATAGGGGATCGGGCATTGAACCCACAGGGCTTTCCTCCTCCACACTCAACTGTGACTGACATGAGGAAATCACTCTCCATTCCAGAGCCTCTCGTCCTGTTTTCAGAAAAGGAAATCTGCTACTTTTCTACTTTTTTTCATAGGGATCCTCAACATAAGAGGTACAGTATGAATGTCCTGGAATAATGGGTAGAACAAAAACATTCCTAATTTGTTTGTACCATCACATTGGAGGGGACCTTGAATTTCTAGAATGATGGCCTAGAGACCTGTCTCAGGACCAGTGTCTTGCAATGGACTGGAATCTCCTCCATAGGTGAAGGTGCATCTACTCCATAAACTGACCTACTATGATGTTGGAAATCTTCAGAGAGAAGAGGACTTGCTTGCTGAGAGAGAGCCTGGAGAAGACCTTACCCATTCAGCAATCACAGGCGACTGGAAAGCTTCCTTAGAGAAAGACATAGTGTCTTCTACCACCATGTCCTGTTTTGCAGACTCCCCACATTAAGATACAAAGGAAAGAGCCCCAGCAAAGGGAAGTGCCTGATTCAAGGTTTCACTGTCCCCATTGTCCTACAGACTATAAATGGCTCCCTGTGAGAGGAGGCCAAGGGCAGGCCCCATGGCAGCAGGAAGAAGAAACTATGATTAGGGAAGGTTAAAAAAAATGGGAGCAGAGAGACCAAAGAGGAAATAGGGTGGGGGCCTGGGAGTTGGGTAAAAAAGGAGACAACCTCCATGAAGTGGTAGTAGGGGTCCTCAAAGAATCCCAGAAGCTTGGCCAAAATTTCCCTAAGGGAACGGAGAGAGTCAGGACAGAGGCAGTGCTTACCTATCTCCATAAGGCTGGTGAACCCCGGCAGTGCTGGGCTACTCCTGGGGCCCTTCCCCAGGTTGGGGGCACTGGACGACCACTGTTTGTATCCATCTACCAGGGACTTGAGGCTGAATAGGAGTAAATGAGGAAACTGTTAGAACAGGTCACTTCCCTTACTCTACCCTTACTTCTACAGGGCTGTGGAAATGTTTCCCCCTGTGTGCTTAATTCTACCAAAGCCCAAGAGCCTTGGGGTACCAGCAATGAACATTACTGAGTCCCCTCGCATGATAAACAGAAGTGCACATGCTCTAGGAAAACAAAAGCAGTGCCATGAACCCACCCCTTCACATGCTGCTATGGAGCTGTGGAAAGATCTAGCAGGCAGGCTGGCAAGAGGAGGGGAAAAAATGAGGACTGCCCAGCACTGGCCAGGGTCTTGCCCAAGCCCATCTTACAGGAGAGGTCATCATTCCAGGACACTGTATACAGCACACTGCTGACATCAGGGACCCTGTAATGCCAGGCAAACCCTGGGCAGACAAGCTAGCAGAGATGGGCCAGGCTATTCCAGTCACACCGTTTCTCAACTCCTTCTAAGCTCATGGCATGCTCAGCCAACTTTCAAAGCCACTTTTTGAAAACAAAAACCAGCCAACAAAGCTGCATCAACCCAGTGCACTTTGGGACAGACCTATGTGGGGAGTACATAGGCTATACTCGAGCCTTTGGTTTGTCTGGGAATGAAGAGGAAAATTCAAGGAGCTTGCTTTCAAATCCCTGTGATGAGCTCACACCCCCAAGCCAGTAACTCTAAGGATCCTGACGGGGTACCCCCCAATCCCCTCATACAAATGGGGGAATCAGAGGCCCAGAAGCACTGGTCTTTTCTTTAATGGACAATAACGAGGGAAGACTGAGGAATCTGTGGGTTATGGTTGCCTTGGAAATACCAGGATTATAATCAGAGGTGGCTTTCATTTTAGGGCCAGAAAAAGCTATTCGAACAAAGCCCACTCTTCCCAGTCCATCCTGAGGGAGAGAGAAGGACCAACTTTTCCTCTCACTTCAGATCGTCGTTTCAAGTGCTATCGGAAATGCCAGCTAATTCAAGTACATTCCAGCACCAGTGGTTCAACCAAAATACACAGCCTGAGATAAGCATGCTACTGGAACCCACAGCCTGGGACTTCTAACTGATAATCTTATCACTTCCAGCTCTGGGTTCATGGGAATCCAGATTAGCAAAATCAAAGCCAGTGCTGCAGATCAAAGGATAAATAGCCCTGTATCGTCTCCCTATAACTAAGGGTGCCAGGAGAATCCCAACAACAGGGGTGGTCAGGGAAATGAGGAAAGGGAAAGTCAGATCAACACAGGAAGTTCCCAGGGTGCACAATGGTACTGCTTTGAAGAAAAACAAGTCAGCACAGCCTTGGCACTAATGAGGCTCGATTCTACAGGGAGTGCTGTGAGAACAAGGAAATGGAAAGGAGACTTATTACAAACACATTCGATGGAAGGGTGAAGATTAGACTCACCCCAGGTGGAAATGTGGAGATTCTGATGGGGTACTTAAACCATTAGCTTTCTCGCGTCTCTGAGGGGATCTTCAATGGATAAAGAAAATCAGTAGGAGGCAACAGTGGGCACATCCAACTCAGCCTCTCCCACATGGGAGCCCTCAATGCTGGTCCAGCTCTGCCACCAGCTGCCCTCCTCTTGCCTGGTCAGCAAAGCCCATACCATGAAGGAATCTTAATGAGGTGGCCCTGCGTGAGCTACCGCAGGCCCAGGACCTGCCCATCTGTGGGATGAAGGTCCCTGAGCAGCCACAGCATAACTGCAGAGGCCGCGTAGATCCACAGATGCCCAAGCTGTCTACGAGCCAGCACGTATGTTTCCTATAAGATATATGCTATTTTTTAAAAGGATGGAGATGCCAAATCCACTTAACATTATTGAGTTCAATATGGCTTTTTGTTGTTACATATTTTCTTCCATTGAGAGTGACTAAAATTAGAAATATTATACAGAGATTCTCAAAACTTTCTGATGTTAAAGAGGTCTTCACTCGAGAATGAATAGAATATACTTCATCTCTTCAATAGGAATTAGGAATCATAAAAAATTAAGTCATATTTTGAACTGCTTCAACAGTTTTGAGGACAAATCTATGCAAGGGGGAAGAAAATGCCAAAGTTAGTATTCTGGAGCATGAAATAAAGTTAATTTACTAGCAAGACAAAAAATATCTATAAATGAAACAGAACCATAGAAACTACTGGGATCCACAGCCAACCTGGCCAGTCCTATCAGGAATCATACGAACATCAGAAATATCAAGAGATTCAGGGTAACTGAGTTTCTCAGACCCACCCCAGGGCTCAGAGGAATTCAAACTGAGGAGCTCTTTTCCCTACAGAACCCACTACAGCAGAGCAGTTGACCATCCCCAGAGGGCTCAGTCACTGAACTCTTGTAGAGCTTAGGCAGCTTGCCCTACATATCTAAATTTCCTAATTTCTTTCTTTTTCTTTCTCGTTCTTTTCTTTCTTTGTCTCTCTCTCTCTTCCTTCCTTTTCCTTTCCTTCCTCTTTCTCTCTTCCTTCCTTTCTCTTTTGTTCTTTCCTCTTTCTGTCTTCCTTCCTTTCTGTCTGCCTTCTTTCCTTCCTTCCCTCCCTCCTTTTTTTCCCCCTATTCCAAGGCATCTAGTTATTTCTAAAGCCTGGCTTCAAAGAGTCAACCTTTTAAGCACTAAACATATTTTCACCTCAGCTCAGATCTGACATGAGAAAACAGATTTTGGACAGGAAATCTTCTTAGCATTCAAAGGAATAACCAGAACCAGGTACAGGTTCAGACACAAGTTCAGGATAATGACTGAAAAGGGAGAGAGCGGTTGATGCTTACTTTCACACTTAGAACAGTCAAGAAACACGATTCTAGATTCTAAGACCAAGAATAAGAATTATAAACTACTACGCTCATACCTTCCGGTATGAAACAGAGACTGCATGAGAAGCATGGAAGAAGCATCAGAGCAGATAGGTACACACGCTTCCTAGGAGCCAGTTAGTCCGGTACGCACTTCCCGAAGATGAACTTAATTAATCCTCACATCAACTCCACTGGGTGGGTGCTGATATGAGCCCCCATTTTATAGATAAGAAGACCTAAATCCATATGGCGAGGCTTGGTGGGGCCAGGATTCACACCCGGGCCGTCTGGGTCAGTGATGACCATCGCCACTACTAACGACACTGCAAGGGACTGGCCTCCAAAGAACCGAGACTTGAGAAAAATTTAACTTGTGAGCCACAGGAATAATGCAAGCATATCTAAGACACAAAGCTGGGTCTTGTGCTTTGCCCAGAGGGGGTGCTCACACCTCAACTCAGTGTGGCTATGAGGGAGGGGCCTAAAAGAAGTCCTGGTGGCCCTGGGTTACATCTGAGGACACTCACTATCAGATTATCATCTACCCCTGCTTCGGAATAAGCTTCCAAGTCAAGAGAGTCCTGAACCCCCTGCTCTTGCTTCTCTTTGCTCAGAGCGGATGTGTCAGAAGAGCCACGTCTAAGTAGAACACCCAGCAGAACCCTTCACATTGGTTACTGTTTGGCCTACTTGCTACTCTGGGTCAGACGCCTCTAGGGGTTGGCAAACTATAACCGAGGGGCTAACTCCTGTCCACCACTTGTGTTTACAGAGTTTTACTGAATGAACATAGCCATGCTCTTCATTTAGGGATTGCCCGCAGTCTACGGCTGCTTTTCAAGCGGAGGAGCTGCAAGAGATACTATGACCCGAAAGCCTAAAATATTTGTTATCTGGACCTTTATAGAAAAAGTATGCTGAGCCTTGTTGGAGAAGGTTCCAGGGAATGAGGACTGGAAAACTGTTGCAAAGATCAAGAAGTCTGTCATTTCTCAGAAAGCAATGAAACACACCACAGAAGAAAAGGATGTCACATCGTAGTTTTAAAGGGGTATACCCATCTTTAAGTGGAAAGAATCTCCCCCATTCTGGCTCTTACCCTTCATCGCCTGAGGCAAGCTCCTTCTGACCAAGTGTACTTGGCCCCCATGTCCGTCCTTTCTTCTTGGGGGCCCTCTTCTCCTCCTCCTCCCCTTCCTCTTTCGGGATGACTGAGCTCCGGCCCCAGGTTTTGCTGCTTTCACCTGGTGTCACTGTGAATAACAAAAGTTGGATGGGATCTGGAAAAAAGATAGACAGAGTCCCCCCAAAACTAGCCTCCACCTCATCAGACAGACATAGACACACACATATGGAGTTGCAGGGAAGAAGTCATGCCTCCTCAAAAACTCTGTGCCCACGTGGAGCCTTCAACTCCTCAGCCACCAATCACTTAGCACTCTCAAAGTACCAAACACGGAAAAACTTCTCAGAGTCTCATAAGACCAGTGCAAAGCTGGAGCTTAGGCCAACCAGACATCAGAGTTCCAAACACACCTGACTTAAGGAATTCGTTTTGTTGGGTGGAATTGGATTGGGGGTGGGTAGGTAAGGAGGTAGGTCGGAGAGAAAAGAGATAAGGGTTAGGTAAGGGAGACTTGGAAGTGCAGACAGGAATTTTGGTGAGAAAGGAAGACAATGAGGAGCTCAAGACTATGGAGAGGGAAGTCAGGAGTAGGAGGAGAAGGGGAAGGAACAGGCCTAGAGAAATATAACAGGTAAGAGAGGAGGAACATCCTTCTGACATTGGTACCTTACAACAAACACTGAAACCAAATGCTTCAGAGGCTATCCTTACTTCGTGAATGAGCAGATGGTTCCAGACACCAAAAATCAGGGAGCTGAGGGGACTGAGGGAAAATACAGAGCACATGGAGGCTGCCATTGCTTTCAGCCAACTGCGGCCACATGAGAAATGGGAATCCACTGATATGAATGGACTTTTCTAGGATAGCCAGTTTCTGTATTTAAATAAAATCTCTCTAAGTTAGATAAATGCATTCACACACACACACACACACATACACACACACACACACGTGTGTGTGTATGTAAATTCTTTTTAATAAACACTGTGGTAAAAATAAAATTGGTCCAGACTTGGCCTCCCACAAAGTATTTATCAAGTTTCCTTAGGACCTACACTTTGAAAACACCCTTCCCTGGGAAGCAGGAACAAAAGAAAAACAATGATGCCCCAAATATGGCAGAGAGCATACAAGGTCTCCAGGCCAGGGTACCAACCAACCCAGGCCAGGCACCAGGGCATCGACATCGCACACCAGTTTCCATATTGCTTTGTAGGTGACAAAAGATCCTGTCAATACCCACAATCCCCTCTGCTGGTATCTAAGAGTAGAAAGTAGAGGAGGCGGTAGTACAAAGCTCATGGGGAGAGACAAGGAGGAGGGCTAAGGGTTTGCGTACATATGTGCATGTATATACACATTGTCGAGGAGAGGTGGCAGTAGTTATGGATGGAGCAAGCCTGGGCCAGTCGGTGGCTGGACAGAGCAGGGGACAGATGCCCCTGGTGTGTTCTGGCCCCAAGTAATTTGGGAAACAGTCTCACACTGGATGGCTCGAAGGCGAGGAATGATGGTGGGGCTCGCAGGAGGACTGGAGCGGCTGTTGATGAGACTCTTCCTTTTATCCATGGTGGGGGAGGCCTGAATCGTGAACTTGTGCTGGAAATCTGCTCGGGGAAAGACAGATACGTGCATGTGTCAGAATTTTCCCATAATCCAATTCCCATGAGAAAAGGGTCATTTCCTAGTGAGCTTGAGGGACAGGCCCCAGTTTCCTAAGTTCGCCTAGGAAATATTCTCTTTCAGAATCCTCTCTTTCTCCCCAACGACGACAGGACAGCAAGATGAACATATAAAGAGAAGGAAAATTCACTGAGTGAACCTCATCTATCGTGTATGTAGGTGTAGCAATTACAGACTTACAATAGTTTTTTTTTTTAAGGTCATGAGACTTGCTGATTATTCTAGGAAATCCAACTTAAGACTCTATTTCTTACAATCTATTTGGATATGCTCAGGGACTAAAGTAGGGAGATAGATGCTTCTCACTCAGGGCAGGCAGAGCAGAGTTAACAACGACAAATCCTTGGTGGGAACCTTGGGAAGTGAGCGTGATGGGGCGAATAGTCCAAACTGTGATGTTTTCCAAAAGCATTTATGGTCTCTAAGCTCCCGGGTCCTCAACTATTAAGAGGTAAAATAAACAGCTGAGTGTTGGCACCTAGGTCTCCCAATGAGACGTGATCTCCCTAATGTGGCAGCTACTGTTTCCCTATGGGCTTCCCCAGAGCACAGCAGCATGCCACCACACACAACATGCTCCACAGGGGCTCAAAGACTGTGTTGCCTGGCCAGGAAAAATGTGCAACAAGGACACTAGTAAACATGTCCCACAAATTCATTCGCTCAATTTTACTGAATGAATTCCCCTGTCTGTACTGAAGCCATCATCCATCCCAGTGCTTAAAAACATCCTGTTGTCCCTATGATACTGTTTTCCCTTGGTTTCCTTACATTTCTACTGAGTTTACTTCCCAGGACCTAATAGACTTAGGACACAATAAACACACACTCGAGCACTCACTGCCCTCCATGGGCCCGTGACATCCCACAAAGATTCTAATTCAGAGTTTCCTATTACTTTGCATTTTCCCAAGGCTGAAACATACTACAAATGTATCTTTATTCACCCAATGTGCTTCTGAAGGGTTGTGTATAAATCACATTCTTACAAGTGAATCCTAAACTCAACTGCACACCGAAAACTAATTATTAAAGAAACCCAGAGATGAGTTATTCTGCAGCGCCCTGAGTTCTCTGTGTGAGTCACCACGCCACCAGCGCTCAAGACCGTGCCGGCCTGTCAGGTCCACCAGTCGCCGCTCTGTCTTCCTTCCCATTCTGTGCTTGGTCACCTGGAGCGGGGAGGCTTTGCCACAGGCCAGTCTCCCTGGATGGAACGGCCCACTTTGAACCCATTCCCCCCAGGTCCCCCGCCACACAACCCTGCCCTGTTCCCACCTCCCAGCAGGTCCCCAGCCACTGACCGGAAGGGAGGCTGATGCGGTTCCCATCCTTGAGCTTCAGCCGGCTCTTCCTGAACTTGCCCTTGCGCTTCTTCACCCGGGGCTTCTCCTGGCACAGCTGGTGGATGATGATGTTGAGCTCTCGCTCCAGGATGTCGATCTCCCGCTCAGCCAGCTCCTGCTCGCGGCGCCGCAGCAGCTCCTCCTGGGTCTTCTGCTGGAGCGCGGCCCGTGTCAGTTCCTCCTCCCAGGTGCGGAGCTCCTGCAGGGGCAGGAGCATCGGAGGGAAGAGTGGGTGCTCAGCGCAGGCGGGTGAGGAGGCTAAGGGCCCCCGAGAGCCAGTCTCCCATAATGCCCCATACTCTCGGTCCCAGGCAGACGTGCGGGCCTCACAGCTGCTCAACGAACACCTGACCACCCCGGATGCTGGGCAGGGGCAGGCTCAGCACAGCCACCCTGAGGACGTAGCTATGGAGGCCCTGGACACAGGGGCTGATGGGCTAGTTGCTCTTTAATTAAGGATTAAAACTGCCTGTGATGGGAAAAAATGGGAGTTTGGGTAGAAAATATAACCGTGTATTTAAATTTTACAGACTTGGTTCTATTTTGATTTTTTCCATTATATAAAGGATGTTTTTTAAACCAGAGCCAACTTAAAAAATGAAATGAAATGAAATAAAATAAAATAAAATAAAATAAAATAAAATAAAATAAAATAAAATAAAATAAAATGAAATAAAATGAAATAAAAAAATAAAACAAATAAAATAAAATAAATAAACCAGAGCCAACTTAATGAGATCTAGCTTAAAATGTGCCCACTCTAAATGACTTGCCCTCCAGCTATCACCTAACATTCAAATAAAGATATATTTCCAAAGTGATTATTCAAAAGGTAGTGTGGCATGTCCTCTCAACCTCTGTTCAGTTGGTGAATAGAATCCACTGAGGCATGTGATTTGAATTCTCATCTTGAAGGAAAACCACGTGCTCTGGAAGGATCATGATAGCATAGCAAAGGGAAGAGAAAACATTTCCCCAAGTCTTTGCCAGGTGCTTGCTCTAGTACTGCTGCTATATCAGATGGGCAGGACCTCTTCCCTGCCTCCCCTTTTTCCTTCAGCATGAATTTATATATGTACCCAGCACTGAGTTCCTGAGATGATGCCGGGGAAGGGGGAAGCATATGGAATCAGGAAATAGGAAGGAGAACAGAACATGTGCATACAGTTGTCAAATCTGGAATCTAAACCATCAGCACTGGTTACCCAGGGCGTAAGACAGAAGTGGGATGAGATAAAGCACTAAAACTTTAAAAAGTGGGGTATTTCTTCAATAAAGTAGCCAGAGCAACACTTCTATGGTTGAAACTTAAAATTTGGGCAGTCTGGGTGGCTCAGTGGTTTAGCGCCGCCTTCAGCCCAGGGCGTCATTCTGGAGACCCAGGATTGAGTCCCACTTTGGGCTCCCTGCATGGAGCCTGCTTCTCCCTCTGCCTGTGTCTCTGCCTCTCTCTCTCTCTGTCTCTCATGAATAAATGAATAAATTTTTTTTAAAAAAAAAGAAACTTAAAATTTCTGCATGGAATGCTCCACCATAAGAAGTCATTCTGGGGCAGCCCGGATGGCTCAGCGGTTTAGCACCGCCTTCAGCCCAGGGTTTGATTCCGGAGACCCGGGATCGAGTCCCACGTCGGGCTCCCTGCATGGGGCCTGCTTCTCCCTCTGCCTGCGTCTCTGCCTCTCTCTCTCTCTCTCTGTGTGTCTCTCATGAATAAATAAATAAAATCTTTAAAAAAAAAGAAAAAAGAAGTCATTCTGGACTGAAACAAAACACTGTAGAATGTGAGCTTAGGGCTAGAAAAAATATGTGAGAACATATTAGGGAAGTTGAGTAGTGGGTAGAGAACAGAAAAGACAACAGAGACAAGTGGGGAATAAAATATTCTGATATTAGGAACTTCTCATTCAACTTGCCCTCTATTCTCAAGAGAATACCAACATATCAAAATTGATAAGAATTTAAAATTAGAGGGCAGCCCGGGTGGCTCAGAGGTTTAGCACCTGCCTTTGGCTCAGGGTGTGATCCTGAAGTCCCGGGATTGAGTCCTACATTGGGCTCCCTCATGGAGCCTGCTTCTCCCTCTGCCTGTGTCTCTGCTTCTCTCTCTCTCGATTTCAAGAATAAATAAAATCTTTAAAAAAATAGAAAAATAATTGATAATAAAAAGTGATAGAAAGGGGAAAAGTGAGAAAAGGACTGGCACCTTGAAAATGGTCTTGGGAGTGCCTGGTGCCTCAGTTGGTTAAGTGTCTGACCCTTGGTTTTGGCTCAGGTCATAATCTCAGGGTTGTGAGACTGAGCCCTGCCACAGGCTCTGCACTATAGTACCTGCTTGGGATTCTCTCTCCCTCTCCTCTCTAAAAAAACAAGAAAAGAAAAGAAAAATTGTCTTATACATGATGGGTGCTCAGTGTCAATGTATGAATGAAAGAGAAAGAAGGAGGGGGAGATAGAAGTCAATTTTATAAATGCAATCCTTTATGGGAACCCAGATTCATCATACATGTCTGAGAGATGAACCTGAACTTTTGAACTTCTCCTTCTTTGATGAAATAAGCCCCAAACAGATTCACTGCTGTATGCCCCTACACTCCCTTGGCTTTCCTTGTCCCACTACATTGTTTTCACCATTAGGAGAACAAAAACATGCTTGAAAATCATTCCTAGCTGGTTGATTATGCTGCTAGGTGGGGAAATTAAAGAGCTCAAGCTAATTTCAGACTTCCTAAGTCTTCCTCTCCTGCATGCTCTTATCTAGGGAAAGTCTGCATTATAGCCCCTTCCTTTGAGGGAACTCAGTCCCCAGTCTAGGGACAAATCCATCGTCACTATACCTGGAAGCAATGAATTCAACAAGCTGAGAATGAGCTGAATCATATGGGAAATCAGGATGTTTATGGAGTACTCGCCAATGGCACTATGTATCTGCAAGACTCTCAAACATGAGCCTCCTTCTTAGTAAAACACCCATTTGGGGATTAGCTTCCTAGTGCACAAATCACATCACCTGCATATAATGATTTAATAGGACTTTGAACTTAATGAACTTTCCCCAGAGAGAAAGTTCAACTTGCCCAACTAGGAGTCTTCTAATGGACAGGCATCATAGCACAGCGGTTGAGGGCAAGATCTCTGAAACAAACTGCCTGAATCATGAACTGGGGAAAGTTAACATGGGAATCACATGTAACATGGAGTTAATAGCACTGACAATCACATGGTTGTATTACATAAGAAAATTATTATCTTATGTAAGATTATATAAAAATTCATATAAATTGCTCTATAACAGAGCATGGCACATAGTACATGCTCTATGAATGTTAGCTATTATGAGGATGGATTTGGCTTTTCCTAGTAACTACCTACTGACAAAATCCAACTTTCATTTTTCTTACTGTCAGGTATCCTTATAATTTCGTTGATCAAAAGAAAGAAAACCAAGAATCAAGTGATTCAACAATCTAAAGGACCAGCAACTCTAGGTTTCTTCTATTGGGAATAGCATTAGTAACAGGAACACTCTCTTCTTCTTCTTCTTTTTTTTTTTTTAGATATTTATTTATTTATTTATTTATTTATTTATTTATTTATTTACTTACTTACTTACTTACTTACTTACTGCACATGCACATTAGCAGGGAGGGGGCAGAGGGAGAGGAACAAGCAGACTCCCTGTAGATAATCTGTATGGAGAACTCTGGACTCATGACACCCCTACTTGGTCCTGCCAAATCCCAGAAAGAAAGAAAAAGTCTCTACTTCTTCTGGTCATACCTGAGGCCTGGAGAACACCTTCCATGTAAAGTCGGGAAGAAAAAGCTGCTCTGTTACCTCAAAATAAGCAGGGAAGTGGTTGTGTCAGACTCTGTCCAGAGGCCCCAGGGGGGAAGGCCCAGTGATTCAACTCACATTCTTTTCCTGTTTTGTTTACCTTCTCTTTGGCCCTGAGTTGGTCAAACATCTCCTGAATCTCATGTTTCCAGTCATCCTGCAGGCAGTGGAAGGAGTCCTTGGGCATCTCAAAGAAGCCAGACTCCTCTATGGTAGTTAGCTGGTCCAGGATATTTGTGAAAGATGGTCGCGAATGAGGGTCAGGATTCCAGCAGTCTGCGTGGAACAAGTGAATAGAAAGAAAACATGAGTGGACAGAGACAAGCGTAAGACTTAGAATAGTACATGACCTCCTTTACCAGAAAACTGCCTCTTATTTTTCCCTCCAGGAACAGAAACACTGGGATTTAGGTAACTGCACATAGGGCTTGGGAAGTAAAGCAAATTGCCCAACCTCCCAATCATAAAAAATGTGGAAATAAAATGTGGAAATAAAATGCATCAGTTCTGCCCCCATCCGCCTCTGCCTACTGATTTAGCATCAGAAAAGCAACTCCAAAGAATTTGCTGGCATGAGGCTCAACAACCATGATTTATCACGTTCCTACACGATTCCAGAAGTGACAGTAGGTGACTAGACTCCGGATCTCACCTTCCTACAAATAAATGAGCCAGTCTTCCCCACCTCAATGGGATGATGAGAAGGCAAGGATAAAAAGCCCTGGACTGGACTGGGCAGGAAAAGTGAACTTTATTCTCAGCTCAGACAATAGCTAGTGGAGTGCACTTTGCCTCTCTCAGGTTGGATTTCTCACTTAGGAAATTATAGGGTTTGACCAGATGTCTTCTAGAGTTCCTTTCTTCTTGGACGTTCTTCATTTATATATGTAATATACTCAGAGGTCCTGAAAATAAAAGCTGCTATATATTCTCATTATGTATTAAATAATAAAATATTTCAGTTAAGTTCTACAAGTCACTGGAGATGGACAGAAGGGGTGTCTGTGATATCAATGTAGCAGGGTGGTGACATCAACCTAAAGTAACTCTTCCAACCACCCACAGGATTCCTCCTTGAGTGACTAATACTTCATCTCCTCTTTCTGGAACTAACCCAACAGAACTGTCTGAAATCTACCCAAGTGCTGCTAAGAAGGCAAACTTTCTCTGGTTTTGTTCCAGTCAGGGGTCACTTACCTTCCATGAGTTTGGCAAAAGGTTCTGGGCATGTAGAAGGAATGGGAAGGGCGAGCTTGTTCATGGCCACTCCATAAGCCACGGCTAAGCCATCGATTCCTCGGAAGGGCACCTCACCAGTCAAGAGTTCCCAAAGCAGCACTCCATAGCTGAGGAGAGAAAGAAGACAGAAGCAATCTCAGACTGCCACAGATGATCTTAATGATGGAGCTCATGAGGCCTTTCTGAGCTACCCACACTCTCTCTGGCATGGAGGGAGACCAACAAAGTAGACACACTAATGGAATATAGACAGGAAGCCATGAGGCCTATCCACTAAAAGCAAAAGCTCTGGAGTCAGGCACATTTAGTTTCAAAGTCTTGTTCCTCAAATTCCTCATCTATAAAGTGCAAATAACACCACCAGTCTCACAAGGATGCCATGAAATTCACTGAGCTACTCTAAGGGTTTAAATCAGCGCTCGCCAGCCATAGCTATTCTGTTGTTGTTATTGCTAACATAATACTCTGGAAGAAGGAGCAGCTTCCCAAGAATACATTTTTTCCTGTTTTAAGGAAATTTCCATGTTAGTCACAGGTACACTTTCTCAGCTTTTGAACAGCAGAGAGCTGACCACCTAAAACAAACAGGTTTTGCTCCTGTAACAGGTTTCTTTAAATGCTCACTAGTTTGGATTCCTGCTGCTGGTTGGTTAACAGAGACCTCTGCCTAATTCAGAGGGGCAAGTCACACAAGGCTTGCCTACATGGGAAGAGCAGAGCAGTATGTCAGCTGTGAGGACCTAAGTTTCCTCCCAACTTTCAAATCCACATGAAGAATTTCCTTTCACATGTCCTGTGAGTCAGAGAATGGAGCACAAAGCTTAGAATAATTATTCTATGAATTCACAATCAGAATAAGGCAAAATCATGTCATGTTCAATCCTTCCAGGAATAAGAGTATCCCAGGATAAGCAACCATAAAGTCATGAACAGTCAGAAGAGTCCCTCTCATTATTTTTTCAACACAAACCTCGACTTTTTAAAAATACTCATCAGTGGCTTACAACAAACCAAGTCATGCTATTTTAAAAAACATGGCTCAGTTGGTGAAACATGAAACTCTTAATCTCGGGGTCATGAGTTTGAGTACCATGTTAGGCACAGAAATTAATTTTTAAAAAAAGTAAGCCCAGTATCTATTTCATCATGCTGCTTTGTATGCACAAGGTGCTAAGACACTTATAAACATCATCTTAAAACCCTACCATAAACCTGCAAGATAAATATTATCACCATTTTGCAGATGATGAAAGAAAGTTTCAGCTAAGTTTAGCAGCAGCATGTATTTAGGGGCAGACATGGAATAAGTCATGGTGGACCCTGAACCACCATGGTCCAGGTCTCAATTCCTTCTCTCTAGAATCCCCTTCTATCATTACTCTGCTTGGTAAACTCCAATCACCTTTCAAGATCAAATTCAAATGCATCGCCATTCATTATTCATTATTCATTCATTTTACACATCTACTAAAAATTTACTATGCATCAAGCTCAATGCTGGGCACTGGGATACAGGATAAGACCTTGTCCATGAAGAGACCAGTGAGAGGAATAGAAAAGAGGTCAATTAGAATACAGAGATGAGTCACACCACAGATACAAAGAGTGTACAAAGAGACCGGGATGGGCTCCTGGCCACCTACACCAGACCAGGATGAAGGCAGGAGACAGCTAAACCCTGCCTGCTAGGTAAAGGGATACAGGGATCTAGAGACAGGAGTCAGCAGGTATGAGGTATGCCTTGCCCTCAAAGACTCCCAAGTGGCCTGGCATGGCTCCAAAGAAGAGCCACGTGCCAACCAATGCACCAGGGCATCCCAGAAGATTCCTACAGATGTACCCCCAGGACTCTCATTTTTAGTTGTCTGCTCCTGGCATTACTACCAACCTCCACTCTGGCCACAAAAACCCAAGGTCCCAAAGACCTCTCTTCCACCTATGTGAAGATGACTGGTGTCTGCGCCCTAACTACCTGGAAAGACAGTAGAATGTTTCAAATATCTAAACAGGTGTCCTGTTTGTGTCCTTGCATCTGCTCGACTGATGGTGTCTACAGAGATGTCTCAGGCCCTGGAAGAGGGAGGAGTCAGGGAGCCCACCCCTCTCAGTTTCAAGGAGGGCAGCTCTGCTCCCACCTGGCTGGCTTCTGGTTCATCTGCATTTCATTCCATCTGAAAAGCCCCACAACTAAGAGAACCAGGTCAAATGCTGCTCAAGAAAGATTCAGACAGACTTGAATTAAATGTCTGCTTTACCACTTATGGTGGTACATCTCTGCGTAAGGAAGCTCCTCTGCTTTCTTCACCTACACAACAAAGACAGCACTTCTACCTCACAAAATAATGGCAAGGGATAAATAACATGACTACTACTTCTCCAGAAGCTTCCATATAGGGTTAGTGACCACCACTGTGTGCTTCCCCTTGGGAAGGGCCTGAAACAGGAATGCCTCGGGTGGGCTTCAGGGAAAGTCCACAGTGTCGGCTGAGAGCCTTGCTGAGGGATGCCAGCATTCAGGCAAGGAGGCTTTCTGGGAACGAGTGAACCAGTTAGTTTTCCTCTGCCAATGTTCCTCTTTATTTCTGTAACCGAAGGTGGTAATATAAATGAATCCCTGGCATTCCTTTGGCAGGAATACAGTCCAAGAAAGGAAATAAAGAATTACGTGTTGGATGGGTCTGCGCCTCAGGGAGAGGTGGGCAGAAGAAGTCCACGTGATTTACCACGGATTTGGTCCACTCTGATGCCCTCCCAGGGTTGAGAGAAGGTCAAGAGGCCCTTTCAAGACCATGTACAAGCAGCCTGGATGCACCAGCTCAGCTGAAATTCTGCCTCAGGACCCTCCCCCCCTCCCCGCAGAGGGCCACCACCTCCCCCACAGTGCTGTCAGTGATTTCCCAGGAGTCCTTGCAACCTCACCCTGAACCCTGGGCATACCCTGTGTCAATAATTAACCACCTCCAGGGATATGAAAATCCTTTCCACCATTTGGTGGGGTCACAGGTTGGAAAGAGGTGTTCTATGTTTTCAAAGTGAGGAAAAGCATCAAAGTGGATAGCAGCCTGACCAAAGGCACACTGACTGTTTAATAATCTTTAGCAAAGGGGCGCCTGAGTGGCATGGTGGGTTGAACATCTGACTCTTCATTTTGGTTCCTGAGATGGAGCCCCATGCTCAGCATGGAGTCTGCTTAAGACTCTATCTCCTTCTTCCTCTGCTTCTTCTCCCCACACTCTCTCTCTAAAATAAATAAATAAATCTTAAAAAAAAAATCTTTGGCAAAGACAGTTGAACTACCACATGAGAAAACACTCTGTAAATTGTAAAGTAACATAAAACTCTTTTTCTTGTTAACTAGACCTCATTCGAAATGATGATCTATTTACCAATATATATAATACATACATGAATATATTGACACAATAAATATTTATCAATATAGTAATATGCACATGCTATATTATATTCCAAAAGCAGCTTATGAAACAGAATGATCCCATTTTAAGGGATGAACAGAAATAAATGCACCAAAATATTAATAGAAGTTATCTTTAGAAGTGGGTAATGTGTGATTTCTTTTTCCCTTTTTTTTTTCCTTTTTGTTTATCCATATTTTCTAATTTTTTCTATGGTGAACATATTTTACTTCTATAATTTTACAAACTTAAAATGCCTCCACTTCATCCCATATACCAGGCAAGAAGTCATTACAGGAGACCACTAACCACTGTGTTCCCTACACAGCACAACCAAAGGGAAAAGTTTTGTCAACTATTCTTCCTGAAATGGTCTAAATCCAAGCAGATTAGAAAATGTATGAAGTTGAAGATCTGGGCCTTACCATCATATCTTCCATCACAGCATGTGGAAAAGGCCCAGAGAACTACACTCAAAAAGCAGTAAGACAAATTCAGCTGGCCTTGGGAGCCCAGCAAAAGCAGAGGCCCAGAGGCCCCAGTCCCCGAGGAGTTGCAGCAGGGGTGGGAGATGGACACAGGCTCAGCCTAGTACCTGGCACAGAGTTAGAATTCAACAAACATTTCCTAAATCAATTAATTAATTAATTATAAGTAAATTTGGGACTGAGTTTTTTCCAACTTCCTAGGCATGCTTGAGCCCTCCTTCCATACTAAGAGTTTTAGCTGGATACATAGTTATCCAGCTAGAGCCTACATTTGTCTCTCTTCTTTGGAGCTAGGTGTGTCCACATCACCAAGAGCATGCAGTGGGGTGTGTACAGTAAGAGATGTGCACAACTTCTGGGTTGTCTCCAAATTAAATACATGCTACTTGCCATGGATAAACTCTTTTTCTTCCCTTCTGCATAATATAATGCTGAAGTAACAGTCACTCAGATGTAACCATTCAGACAAGAACAATGTACTGAGAGACCCAGAAAGAACCTGGGTTTCTTTTTCTCTATCTTGAGAGAGAGAGAGAGAGAGAGAGTGTGTGCATAAGGAGGGGGAGGAGCAGAGGGAGAGGGAGAGAGAATCCTACACAGGCTCCACACTGAGTGCAGAGCCTAATGCCGGGCTCGATCTCACAAAAATCATGACCTGAAATCATGACCTAAGCATAAACCAAGAGTCGGATGCTTAACAGACTGAGCTACCCAGACTGAGCCACCCAGACGCCCCAAGAACCTGGGTTTCTAAATGATCTCATGGGGTACAGCTACCCCAAAGCCTGGACTACTCTTGGAAAAAGAAATACACTTTTACCTTATTTAAGCCACTGAATTTGTAGGTCTCTTTGTCAAAGTAGCTTAGCTTAATTAATATATTAACTATTCTCATTAGCCTATAGTCAAGTAATGAAAGTGTTAGATTGAAGCATATGAACCTGCTATTTCTGTTGGTCAAAAACACTGGAATATCATTACACAGTTCAACCTAATGAAATCTGGTCAGATATTTTAAGGCAAGAAAACTCTTTCCCTCATATTAGCTATTTCACCCTGTAATTAATGTGTAGGAAAATAAGACACAATATACAAAAGCTACAAAACATCACTAAAAGAAATCGAAAAAGGCCTAAATAAATAGGAAGATATCCCATGTTCTTGGATTAGAAGACTTAATAGTGTTAAAACGGCAATACCTCCCAAAGTGATCTACAGATTTAAAACAATTCTTATCAAAATCTCAGCTGCCTATTTTGGAAAAATGGACAAAATGCTCCTAAAATTAATTTGGGAAATGCAAGGCATCCAGAATGGCCAAAATAATCTTGAAGAACAACAACAGAGTTGGAGGACTCCTACATCTATTTACAAAACTTACTACAAAGCTACAGTAATTAAAACAGAATGGTACTGGCCTAAGGATAGACACATAGACCAACGGAGTATAATTCAGAATCCAGAAATAAACCCTTAAATTTGTGGTAAATTACTTTTTGACAACAGTGACAATTCAATTAAGAAAGAATAGCCTTTTCAACAAATGATACTGAGACTAGATACAGGAGTCTTATCCATGGGAGATACATTTCAAGACCCTCAGTGGATGCCTGAAACTGCAAGTAGCACGGAGCCCTATATGTGTTTTTTCCTATATATACATATGTATGATAAAGTATAATTTATAAATTAAGTATAGTAAGGGATGAACAATAACAAAAATAAAATGGAATAATTATAATGATCTACTATAATGAAAGTTATATAAATATGCTCTCTCTCTCTCAAAATTTTATTGTTCTATACTCACCCTTCTTCTTGTAATGATGTGAGATGATAAAACGACCTACATGATGAGATGAAGTGAAGTGAATGATACAGACATTGTGACACAGCATAAGGTATTCTGATGATAGGTCTGGCTTTCCAGACCATGATTGACCATGAGTAAAGGAAACCATAAAAAAGCGAAACCTCTAATATAAGGAGGGACTACTGCAGTCACAGGCAAAAGAATGAAGTTAAACCCCTTACATCACACCACACACAAAAATTAACTCAAAATAGAACACAGACCTAAATGTAAAGCTAAGAGTTTTATAACACTTAGAAGATAACATAGGTATAAATATTCATAATGTTGGGCATGGTTTCTTAAATATGACACCAAAAGCACAAGCAACCAGAGGAAAAAAAATAGATAAATCAGACCTCATCAAAATTAAAAATGTTTGTGTTTCAAAGAATAACATCAAGAAAGTAAAAAGAAACCCACAGAAAGGGAGAAAATATTTACAGATCATGTATATGGTAAGGGACTTGTATTAAGGATATATAAAGAACTCTTTCAACTTAAAAATAAGACAAATATCCCAATTTTAAAATTGGAAAAGGATTTGAATAGACATTTATACAGAAAAAGATATACAAATGGCCAATAAGCACATGAAAAGATGCTCAACATCAGTAATCATTAGGGAAATAAAACCAAAACTCCCAAAACTATAATGAGAAAGCCACTTCATATTTAACAGGATAGTAATAATTAAAAAGACATACAATAAGTGTTGAGAGGATACAGAGAGACTGGAACCTTCCTACGTTGCTAATGAAAGTGGGAAATGATAGAACTATGGTAAAAAATAGTTTGGTGGTTCCCCAAAAAGTTAAATATCCTATGACTTGGCAAATCCACTCCTACGTATACACTCAAGAGAACTGAAAGTATGTTGACAAAAACTTGTACAAAAATGATCACAACTGGGCAGCCCAGGTGGCTCAGCGGTTTAGTGTCGCCTTCAGCCCAGGGCGTGATCCTGGAGACCCAGGATCAAGTCCCACATCAGGTTTCCTGCATGGAGCCTCCTTCTCCCTCTCTCTCACTCCCATGGAGTGTCTCTGCCTCTCTCTCTCTCTCTCTCTCTCTGTTTCTCATGAATAAATAAATAAAATCTTAAAAAAAAAATGATCACAACAGCATTATTCACAATTGCCAAAAAGTGGAAACAACTCAAATGTCCAGCAACTTATGAATGAATAAACAAATTTCCATGCAGTTCTGACTCATGCTACAACATGGATAAACCTTGAAAACACGATAACAGTAGCCAGTCACAAAGACGACATACTGTATGATTACATGTGTATGAAATTTCTATAATAAGCAAAAACAGAGATAGACAGTAAATTAGTAATTGCCGAGGGAAGGGGGAGTGACTGCTAATAGGCATTGAGTTTCTTTTTGGTGTGATAAAAATATTCTGGAAATTGATAGCAGTTGTGGTGGTTTGAATGGTAGCTCTAAAATGATACGCCCATGTCCTAATATTCAGAATCCTTATATGGAACAGAATCTCCCCTATAGTCTTTGGAGCGAGTGTAGCCCTGCTGATACCAATTTCAGGCTTCTGGCCTCCAGATTACAAATGTCTATTGTTGAAAGCCACCAGGTCTGTGGTAATTTGTTACAGCAACTCTAGCAAACTAATAACAATGGTGATTGGTACAAATTTGCTAAACTTACTAAAAACCACTGACTTAAACATTTTAAAGGGCAAACTTTGTAATATGGTATAATATCTCAAGAAAGCCATTATTTGAAATACACACACTTGGGATGCCTGGGTGGCTCAGTCAGGTAAGCACCTGACTCTTGATTTCAGCTCAGGTCATCATCTCAGGGTGGTGAGATTGAGCCCTGTGTCAGGCTCCACACTCAGCACAGAGTCCACTTGGGATTCTTTCCACCTTCCTCTCCCTTTCCCTCTGCTATTCCCTCCACTCATGCTCCCTCTCTCTCTCAAATAAATAAATAAATAAAATATTTAAAAAAAATAAAATACATACTCTCATCATATACACACACAAGCTCACTTTATAACTCATCAGGAAGAAACAACTTCATAGACTAAGTACAATGACAACCTACAGTCCTTTCTTTTGGTATACCATGGTGATGTCATGGCCAAGGGGATGCATACCCTGTAGAAGCTCATCCTCCCATCAGCAAGGACAAGATTTCTTTCTATCTAACTATCTACTATCTATCTATTTATGGACAAGATTTTTAGAACCATGTCCTTATGACCTATGGTGCTGACATTTACTAGGGGTGTGGTTCATTTAATCTGTGTCTCTGCAGCTCTGGTACATGCTTGAGACCCATCTTTTCCAATTTCTGTATCAATATTCAACAGAAGAGTCCTGACTAGAAGGTTAACCAGACAACGAGAAAAGATCACTTCCAACCCACCAAAACAAGAGATAGGACAAATAATACTCATCAGCTAAAGAGCTTACAGTGAGAACAAGTCCAGCAGTAACAGCCACAGTTGCTAAGGCAGCCAGGATGACCTTGGGGAACGTTCCCAGGAATGACTGGATGCCCTCACCACCCTACAGGCAGAGACAGGAATGCACATTGCTCGTGGGATCTGCTGGTCTTTACTACACAGCAATTGCCAACACACAGGGGTGGTACCAGCCACAGCACTAAAGGGACATTAGGTAGATGAAGGCATTAGAAACGGTCCCATGAAATATCAGAAAGGGAGACAGAACATGAGAGACTCCTAACTCTGGGAAACAAACTAGGGGTGGTGGAAGGGGAGGTGGGCGGGGAGTGGGGGTGACTGGGTGATGGGCACTGAGTGGGGCACTTGATGGGATGAGCACTGGTTGTTATTCTATATGTTGGCAAATTGAACACCAATAAAAAAATAAATTTATATATTAAAAAAAAGAATCGTACAGTTTCACTCATATGGGGAATATAAGAAATAATGAAAGGGATTATAAGGGAAAGGAGGGGAACAATTAGAGAAGGAGACAAACCATGAGAGACTCCTAACTCTGGGAAACAAGAGGAAGGGGAGGTGGGCAGGGGGTTGGGGTAACTGGGTGATGGGCAACGAAGAGGGCACTTGATGGGATGAGCATTGGGTATTATACTATATGTTGGCAAATCGAACTTCAATAAAAACAAATGAAAAAAAGAATAATTAAAAAAAAAAAAGAAACGGTCCCATGGCAACCTGGGAATTACTATAGACTGTTCTGAAGGTGGCACTTAGACCAGTGTGGGGTGCCTGGGAGTCTACCCATCCTCAATTCTCCGAGTCCTGAAACGTGTGTGCAGCCAAAACAGACCTGAGGAGCACTGCCCCTGCACCTCTGCACCTTACCTCCACACATCACTGCCTTTGGAAAACATGGAGGCACGAATGACCTCGGGTGCCATCCAAGCATATGTCCCTGCAGCGCTCATCTTTGTGGTCCGGTGCCATTCTCGAGCCAGGCCAAAATCAGTGATCTTCAGAATCTTGTTGCTCAGGTCTCCATTCTCCACCTTCTGGAGGATCAATACTGGGCAAGGAAAGGACACAGAAGAGACAGGAAAGTCTGCATCAATCACAAGAAGACCACTGAATACAGAGCCCTCCTGCAAGACTCCCGTCCTCTCCCTCAGGCTGCCCGTGCAGCTACAGTAGTCTGAAGGTAGCAACCATCATTTCTGGTAAGAGGCACCTACAATGCATCCATTTTTGTGCCAAGTCTTTTTGATAGGTATTATCTTTAACTCACAACAACCTTATGAGGTAGGTACCATTGCCATATCCTTTTTACAAGACGAGAAAACTGAGATAAAGCACCCATGAACACAGCAGCCGGACTGAAGAGCCTGCTCTCCTAACCCTCACAGCGTATGAGCCATTCACGCCTATGGAAGGAGCCATGAGGTCACAGCTGACCCTTCCGAGGAGAGGCTACTTGGGCTTCCTGTCTGCCTGGGCACCCCTGGCCCACCACTCTCAGACCACAAGGAATGGTGGATTTTCAAGGTTTCAGACAGTGCCTGGATAGTTTCCACTTTACTTAAGCCTATAGGAAAACATGTCTTTTGGGCACAGAGATTTCTCCTTAATTTGGGAACTTGCTCCCAGTCATTGAGAACTGGTTGTCAAGTTGGAGAAGTCAGAGGGTACACACATGTTCACACCCATGAGTCTCTCTGTGGATATGGCCCAAGAGGAAAGAACTGGTGCGCTGAGCCAGTTATCCTCTGGGGCTGTCTCCCAAGTTCTAACGCTGAAGCACCACATTGTGGAGCCATCTTGGCTCTCCAGGACGGTAGCTGAGGCAGCCACCCCCCCTACAGGACGGTTCCAGCGACTGGTCCCCTTGCAGGAGCCAGCCTTCTTAAAAGGAGCAAAAATGCTAACTGATCAATGTGCCGTAAGCAAAGCCAAGGAACTGTGAGCAGACAGTGGACGTGTGCAATCCTAGGATGGTTCTGAAGGTGTCATGCAAGCACAACCTCTTATGGGCTGGACACTGAACTGCCTGGAATTCAGAGCTCTATACTCAGGATTTCAGAGAAGGAAGAAGCAGTCTCTCCCCACCCCTGCTGTTCAAGTCCAAATGGGGAGGGCGGGGAAAGGAATCCACTGAATATAGAATAACAACTAAAAAAAAGGTTGACTCAGTTCCTCCAGCCACTCTGTCTAGGTAAACAATGAAAAAAATTAGTTCTGAGCCCTACGTGTCCTAGGTTACACCCTTCCTGGGTTGATTCTCCCCTGACTCCCATTGAGGGGCTCTTACGGCTTTACCTTTACCTCTCTGAGAGGTGTTTGCAATTTAAGATTCTCGGAGAGCTCAAACTCTTCCAATATTTAAAGAAAGGAACTGTGATGGTGGTACTTTGGGTACCAAGGAGGAGCTTGGGGGTGCCTTTTAGGGCAATGGCCTTACACACACAGGTCCCTCAAGTCACACACTGTACATTTCTCCTCCTGCCCCCAGTCTGTAAATATCCACTGAACTGTTACACATTGGAAGGATGTAGACCGAAGATCTCCGTGTCCTACGTGCTTCTCAGAAAATCAGCAGTAAAGAGGGATTACAAGGAGCTATAGAGCTGGAAGCTCAAAAGAAAATGCCAGCCACTCCCTAGATCTAATGGACTTGGTCTCCTTCCTCCACACCCTCTTCGACTCCCCTGATGCACCCCTCCCTGCTCTGAGCTGACCGGATCTAAAAAAAAAAAAAAATGCCATCTCATTGAATAACAAAAATCTTTCCAGATTCTTCTGTGCCCCTCTCCCCATCTCAGCAGAGACAACACACAAGTACACATGCAAATTGCTGGGCCAGTGGCACTACGGAAACCCACCATTTATTCCCTGTAAAGAGGCAACCACCAGCTGCTGACCATTTCTAAGCCACCCAAAGACTCAGAGCGAGCCCATCCCCTTATACAGCCCATGGGGTCTGGTCTTGTCACCCCTGACTCCAGGTGCTGGGACCAGGTGAGTGGGAGGACGGATAACAGTTTCATGATACGTATGGAACCAGCTGAGCTTCCACAGGTTCTGGAAGGGGAAGCAAAGAAGTTTAGGCTCTATTATAGGAAATGGATTTTTAGAAAATGAACGGCACCATGAAGATAATGTTTTAAATATATGAGTCTGTCTGATGGGTAAGAGGGCGGCAGAATGATGGAGATGGGGCAAGAATCAGCCCAGGAAAGATATGCCTGAATACGAACGGCGTTTGGGCAGATCCAGCCCAGTTCCACCTAATCCCCACCAACCCTGCTGCCTTACATCCAGCAGACTTCAAAAAAGCATCCTCATATGGTGGACCCCGGGAGGCATCGAAGTTAGAAACCCCTGGCATTGAGGTCCTGACCTCAGCAAAGAGGAGAGGCTGTAATAGGAAGGAAGCCAGCTAGCAATCCTGCCTACTTCTCTCTATTTCTAGTTCCAAAACATTTCTCCTCACCCCCAAAAGGAAATCCATACTCATAAGCAAACATTCCCCATCTTCCGTCCACCCAGCCCCTAGCAGCCTCCAATGTGCTATCTCCATGGATTTACCTATGGTGGATATTCTATGTGAATGGAATTATGTGACAGATGACACACCTAGTTATTTCGTTAGTGTAATGTTCTCAAGATTCATCCAGATTGGGGTGCCTGGGTGGCTCAGTGGTTGAGCGCCTGCCTTTGGCTCAGGTCGTGATCCCAGAGTCCTGGGATCAAGTCCCACATCGGGCTCCCTGCAGGGAGCCTGCCTCTCCCTCTGCCTGTGTCTCTGCCTCTCTGTGTGTGTGTCTCTCATAAATAAATAAAATCTTTAATAAATAAATAAAAATTTAAAAAAAGATTCATCCAGATTATAGCTTGTACCCGCACGGTACTCCTTCCTATAGCTGACTAATATTCCATTGTATATTCCACCTATATACATATGTATATATTCCATATATACATATGTATATAGATATACCTATACATAGGTATATATATATATATATATATATATATATATATATATATATACCACAATTTGTTTATCTATCAGTCCTCGACAGACTTTTGAGCTGTTTTCACCTTTTGATTACTATGATGTAGTGCCACTATGCACACATAGGTACATCTATTTGTTTCAGGGCCTGTTTTCAGGTTTGGGATATGTACCTAGGAGTGGAATTACTAGGTTATTATGGTAATTCTATGTTTGCTGTTTTCCACAGCAGCTGCACCATTTTGCATCCCCATCAGCAATGTAGGGCTCCAATTTCACCACATCCTCAACACACTTATTTTCCTTTTTATTTTTTTTAAATTATAACCATCCTAGCGGATGTGGAGAAGTATCTCACTGTGGTTTTGACTTGCATTTCCCTAATGACTAATGATGCTGAGCCTCCTTTCATGTGTTTGTTTGTCATTTGTATATCTTCTTTCAAGAAATGAATTTTGTTTTGACTTATAAGACTTTTTTATATACATTCTGGGTACCAAACCCTTAATCAAATATATGATTTGCAAATATTTTTCCCCTTTCTATAGGCTGTCTTTTCACTTACCTGACAGTGTCCGTAAAAGCTTTTAACTTAGAGGAAGTCCACCTTATCTGCTTTTTATGTTGTTGGTCATGCTTTTAGTGTAACAGCAAGGATTCCACTGCCAAATCGAAGTTCATTAAGATTTACCTCTCAGTTTTCAGAGTTTTACGGGTTCAGCTCATTGACCCATTCTTAGTTCATTTTTGTGTACCACAAAAGGGGTATTCAGCTTCATTTGTTTGCATGTGAATATATCCAATTGTCCCATTTGCTAAAGAAAACGGGTTTTACCCTTAAAAACAGGATAGAGTAGTTCCCTCCTGGTACACTTTCCCCAGGGAGAGAGAGGTTATCATCACAGCAGCTTACAGTCCTGCACCACTGCAGTTAGACCATTCTGAGCTTCTACCACTGACAAACAACTACAGCAAAAACAAACTATTGTGCTTTACTTCTTAGAAAACTTCACAATGCTTTATCAAAATCTAATGAAGCCCGTCCAAGTGTATTGTGAAAACCTCACCTCTCGTGGCTAGTGCAGTGGAACACATGCTGGCAACAAGTCCAAGCCCCAGTCAATGGGGGGCTGGCCAGGTAAGGGAGACAGAGAGGAATGGATGCATCTGAACGAAAAGCCTGGTGACTAACCGGATATAGAGGCTTGAAGGAGAAGCAGGAGGTTCCCAGTCGTCCAGACATAGGAGACAAGGAGAATGGTGGCACCCCTGATTGAAGCTGGGAGGCAACGCCCTTTGAGGAAGCCAAGTTCAATTTGGGACATAATGGGTCTAGGGTGACAGTAACTAGAGTCAGCATGAATCAGAAAAAAAAAAAAAGCAGACAATTTAAATCCCAGCCTTGACACTCTACATGTGACCCTGAACAAGGTTCATAAACTCTGCACTTCTATAAAATGGGATAAAGATTAAAAGCAATGTAGTAACAAAGCCCCTAGCAGAGTGCTTGACACAGAAACAGGGACTCAGAACACTATAGCTATTATTATTATTGCGATGATTAAGTATCTCCTATGGAAGCAGAAGCCATGGGACTCAGCATTAAGGTGCTGAGGACACCATTGGGAGGCCTGGGAGTTCCTGACAAACGATAACCATGCAATAATTTTCTGCTTTATAAATCAATGGTATGGTTGATAAATTAATAATGCTAGCTATCCATTATTGATCACATGGTGCTGTTTGTATAACGTATGTAAAGAGCTTTACGTACATCACCTTAGTTAATCCTTAAATCAACCCCATGATGTAGGCGCAAATATTTTCTCCCTAGCTTGCCCATGCTGAAACAGATACAGCACGGTTAAGTCAGCCGCCCACAGTCAGAGAGGGATGGAGATGGGCTCCAAAGCCAGACCCTTCTTCATGTGCTGTGCCATCCAGAGACAGAAAAGAATCCTATAGTCTTTCAGGCTTATTTCAACTTCAGCCAGATTCCTAGATAGTCACTGGTTAACCAGTCTTCACTGCTCCCCCTTCTCCTGAATTAATCGTTCAGCACCTAAAACCACTACTACACAATTTAACACTATCTACTACTTCTTTTACGTCATTCCCAAGAGCTGCACGCCTATGTGTCTCATCATCTACTCGGAGGGACAGGACTCCTCAAGGGCAAAAAAACCCATTCTCCTTTTGGAACCCATGCTGTTCTCCCTCCAGCAACCAGCACAGAACTAGCCTCTCTGAAAGGACAGACCTCTCACTGGTCACTTATTTCACTGAAGAAGTATCTTGTGCATCTTCTCAGACTACCCACTTCCCCATCCTTTGGGTGCCGGAGGTGAAGGGTAGGGAGGGCATCCCCCTTGCCCCACCAGTGTACCATCCATCCCTGAGACATGAAGGGGAGCCAGAGTGTACTAAGCAAGGTAATTAGATTGGCGAAGAGGGATGCCGCGGCTGGGGTCTGCTGGCAAATAACACACGGAGATGCTGCCAAGTTGGGTGGGGAAGACCAGGTAAGATAAGCTAGTGATTCTGCCCATAAGGGCCTTCGGGACATACTGCATGGAAAGATACAAGACAAAACTGAATATTAGGTCAAGACAAAGTGTACATCAATAAGGGCCTATGTTTTGCTGCAATCAGGAGGATAAGCAGTTTTCCAAACCTCAGTAACCTACGGATATTATTCACAATTATTTTCAGATCAGGAGACCACCTAAATGCCGCTTACTTACTACTTTTCTTTATGTTCATTTTTTAAAAATTACTACAAGAAATTGTAATATTATTATAAATGAAAAACAAATATTCTAATATCAGTTGACCTGTACAAATAAATAAAATGCAAGAAATAGCTGTTACTAAGTTTCAGTATATCCTGTTAGAGGTCAAACTCTCAGCCTTAGGCCTTCTGTCTATTACAGAGAAACAATTAGAAATGTTGAGAGGAATAAAGGAAAACTAGCACCGAAATGAAGGTCAAACCTTCACGAATATAGAAAGGTGGGGTGACTTCTACAGGATTCAGGGATTCAGTGCATATTTCATACAGACCACCATAAAGGCCAGCTCCTGTTAGGTTATCAGAGGGAGAAATGAGTCAGGCGCGGGTGGCCACAGAGGGCTCAGAGTCTGACCTAATATCATTTAGCTGGAGGCCAGGCTCTCAAAACTTGGCATAACTGAGGAGACACTCCCATATGTCGTAATGGTAAATTTAGCTTTGGTTGATGACTTATCATTTTGAGATTTCTTATTTATTATTCATCTCCATTAGCACAAGGGGCTCTGATTTGCTAAACGTTCATCTTGGCACCAAGAATCCCGTCCCCAGACCTTCATTTGGTTTGAATGAATCAGTACCATCTCTCCCAAATTAAGCAATTGGTCTAACTCTGTTCTGGGGGTTGCGTTTTGCTTCGTTTAGTCTTTTTTTTTTTTCCAATTTATTGTCAAATGTGTATACACATAGAAGAGCGTACAGAACACGTAGGCATGGTTTAAAGAAAAGGAGATGAAAACTCCTGTGACCCAATCCAGTCCCTTAGAAGCTTCGTGTGTCCTCCCCACCATCTCCCTTTTCCGACTTCTGTCATTCATTCCTTTATTTCGTTTTATAATTTTACCACCTATGTATATACCCCCAAATAAGACATTGTTTAGTTTTGAAAAAGTGAGTGGCAAGTACAAACAGAGCATGTGTACTAGTTTTCTAGAGCTACCATCAAATGACTACCACAAATTTGGTGGCTTAAAACAACAGAAATATATTCTCTCTCAGTTCCAGAGGCTAGAATTCGAGTCCAAAACCAAGGTGTCAGCAGGGCTATGCTCCCTCCAAAGGCTTGAGGGAAAGAAGAATCCTCTCCTGCCTCTTCTAGCTGCTGGTGGCTGCCAGCAATTCTTGGTGTCCTTGGCTTAGTGCAGCATTAAATCCAACGTCTTCATCTGGCTGTGTGCCTTCCCTGCGTCTGTCTCTGTGTCTTCCCATGGCCTTCTCATCTCTGTGTGTCTGTATCCAAATTTCCCTCTTCATATACAGAAACATGTCATTGGATTAGAGCCAGCCTTCCTCTAGCGTGGCCTCATCTTGACTACATACATCTACAAAGGCTCAACTTCCAAATAAGGTCACCTACACAGGCATAAGCTCCTCTGTATCTTCTGGTTCTAAATTCACTTTGGCCGACCTCTGATTCTCGGGTTGGGCAAAGAAAACACCCGTCTATCTGGTAAGCAGGGCAAGGAGGAGGGCATAGGAGCTTCATCAGCACATGAGCAAGACAGCCAAGTGTAGATAAGAATCTGGACCAGGCTTCCCCAGGCAGTCAGTGCTTAGTAACACCACCAGCAGGCAGGTCAACAGTGACAGCCCTGAGTCACACTTGGGAGGTGTCAACTGCCCAACCTCTAGGTCTGCTGCGCAGTACACTCTCCTGGAGTCCCCTTCTGCAGTCCACAGGGGTATCCCCTCATCCCTCTCCTGTGTTAATCTCTGTGGCCTGCACCCCACTCTCTCTCTTTGCTGGCTTCTTCTCTTGTTCTGCTGGCATGCATTCTCCAGTAGCGCCTTAGAGAGAATGCATGGAAGGTTTTTTTATGCTGTTGTTGGAAAGTGTCTATTTCCTATCCCTATACTTGGTATAAAAATGATTAGAGATTTCTCTCCATGATTTTGAAGCCATGATGCATCATTTTCTTGTTTCCAACACTGCTGTTAAGAAGCCTAAAGCCATTTTGCTTCCTGATGCAAAGTAGTGATAATGTCTTTCTCCTCTGGAAAATAGCTACTCTCTTCTTAATCCCTTATGGTCTGAAATCTGAGGGATGTGGCTTGAGATGGGAACTTAGTAGGTACTCTGAAATCTATACATTCATGTCTTTCAGTTAAAGCGAATTTTCTTGAAGTATTTTACTGTTAATGTCCTTGTCTATATCTCTCTGTTTTCTCTCTGCAGAACCTCTGTTATTCAGATATTGGGCTTCCTAGACTGGTCCTCCAATTTTCGATCTTTTCTCCTCTATTTTTCCCATCTTTTTTTCTTTTTGCTCTTCTATTGGAGATGTTATCACTTTACCTTTAAACCCTTCTATTGGGTTTTTCATTTCCTTATCACAGTCTTAATTGCTAAGGGAGCTCTTTTCCCTCTCTGAATTTTATTTATTTTTTGTGTGAGTGGCTAGCACAAAGACATCTGTGTAACAGCCATTTTTTTGTAATACGGGTACAATATCTCTTCTTCTGAGTGTATCAGTGATGGTTCTTTTTTAATTCTTTTTTCTTCTCCTAGTGCCGTTTGCTTCAGCTGCCTCTCCTTTGTGTGCTTTGGCCTCTGATGCTCTTTTGCTCAGACTTACAGCAACCCTTGGTTGTCTGTCCATGACTGAGAACCATATAGTGCTTTGGTTTTAAGAAGTCCTTATCTTTTACAGTATGTACTGAAATACTTACTAAAAATATGAAACAATGCCATAGATTTCCTTCAAAACAATCAAGGCTGAGGAATGAGTGGGATGACAGAAAAAAAGACGGTTTCCCACAAGTTGGCCAGTATGGAAATTGCTGAGTGCATGGGCGGTTGTTACTGATTCTCCTTGCTTCTAAGTCTTCCATTGTAAGCAGGCAGGGAAAGGTATGAAGAACCCAAAGCTGACCAGACCTCTCAGCACATAGGAGGGATCCACCAGCTTCAAACTTCACTGTGGGAGATCCAGGTAACTCTAGGCAGGAATATCTAAAGGTCACTTCTCTTGAGCTGGCCGTGTGCTCTCAGGGTGTTCCTCCTCTGAACAGCCTAGGAAAGGGGAGTCCTGGGTGCTCCCTCGGTGTGCTGGGGAGCCAGTCACGAGTGGGGGGGCCCAAGGGGTCTTGGAATGTAGCTTTCAGTCTATAAACACACACGTCATCCCTCCTTTTCTGTATAAAGCACCCATACCCTCCATTGTGCTTGGTGGCCCTGTCCAGAAACTGTCTACCCCTTCCAAAAGGCAAGGTGGTCAGGCAGCTGCACCGAGCGAAGAAGAAAGGTCCATGGGGCTCAAATGCACTTCATATCATTGCCACCCAATCTTTTTTATTTGAGGATTCCACTTCACCCCAGCTCCAGAGGTGCCCGGTGCTGCCACTTGCTAGACATTTGAGGAGTCTGTGATATACATGGATTGATTGGTACTTTGCTTTCCTTGCTGTCAGCTTAAAATGATCTTTCTCAAATGTCCTAAGGCAGCGAGTTACCGTTCATCTATCTGTTCTCCAGCTTCCCAAATGTGGCTGCTGTGCCTCCTCTCCTGTTGGCCTTGCGAGTTCCTGCAGTTTTCACCAAGTTTTGAGCATGAGTACCAGCACGCGCAGTACATGGATGTGTTCGATCTGCCATCCTCGACTAGGATCCCGCCTTTGGTCTTGTTTGTTTTCTTGGTATAGGGAGAAGGAATCTTGTAGAGTCCGTACCCAAAGGTACCCTGCAAGGCACACGCCTTTGGCTTCACTCTTCCAGCTCTCCCGTTATGCAAAACTCTGGACTCCTGTTTGTTCCTGCCAAAGCTCAGGCCAACCACCAGATCTACGCCACGGCATCCCCTCTCTCCCACCTTAGCAAGAACAATCTCTGAGCTGCAACAAGGCAGCAATGGTCGAGTACCCAGAATGTCTCACAGTTCTGGCTCTACCACATTGCGATCTGCACTAGGGCCGTTCCCCTACTTCCGACATTCTCTGAGTCTGTAATACCCTGAAAGGCAGTGTCAGGCTTTTCTGGGGCCAGCCAAGCTCTACCACCCATCCGAGTTGAATAACAGCTAAGCTCAAGGGCAAAGAGGAGCCAGCCAGGATGACTCTGCCCCAGAGAAAAGCCCCATTCACTAGACATAGCCAGGCCCTAGGGCACCTGAGTCAGCACTAGAGACATTTACTTCCTGAAGCCCGTTGTCTCCAGTGGAGGAAGGAAGAAGATTTCAGGCTCCAGCCCCACCCAGCAGCCCAGAGTGCCAACAGGTCGGTGGCTAAGCAGGGCAGCCTCACTGTCACGCAGGCGCAGCAAGAGCCACCTGAAAGAGCTTGCTTCATGGACCACTACCATGCAGTAGGAGCATGGCCAACATGCATCTCCTGGCCTTTCCTGGCCCCTTGTCCCTCAGCCCACTCGGTCCCTCCAGGCAGGGCCAAGGGAGGCCAGACTTGCTTACCAAGGCAAATGATTCACCATCTAGACTCCCCGACTCCCCGCCTCAGCAGGTGCGGTGCAGCCTGGAGACAGCCAGGAGATGCAGCAGCCGAGGCCCCAGCCAGTTCAGCAATGTCAGCAGAGTTCCATCGAGTTCCACTGGTACAACCAGCTAAGCTATGCTTCCCGGCAACACTCCACACAGGCAGCTAGAAGTCTCCATCAGAAGAAGCTGAGAGAACGGAGTCCTCGGGATTAAGGATCTACCCTCTCTTGGTATGGAAGAGGAAACCAACGGAAACAGAAGAGGAAACCACTGGATGTATGAAAGCTCTCCTGGTGCAGCCAAAGAACGCTTGGCACCGTGACCTCTTCCTGTGACCTGGAGCTAGAACACAACCAAACCATGGTAGCCTCTCTTTCTATGCCTCTAACCCGAGGAGGCATAATAGGTACTTGGTAAGTATTTTTCTTGATTGAATCAATAAATGAATACAAATCATCCCCAAAGGTTTCTGATCGAATCCGTTTAGACAATGCTCTGCAAACCTGTTTGAGGGCTGGCTACATCAGGATCACCAAAAGAGCTATAGCAGTGATTCTCAACCTCTTGAAATAGGTCCCTTAGGCTTTAAAGCAAATGCTATTATGATGGTAGATGGACTTTTAGCGTTGATTAAGAAAACACTAATCAGAGCTAAGTTTATGGGGGCTTCAATGTGTGCTGTGCACTGGGCTAAGTGATTTACATCCACAATCTTAATTTTCTCAGTAAATCAGAAAAGTACTTTCAGATGTGGAAATTGAAATTCAGAGAGGCTGGTCCACAGATGGTAAGAGGCAGAGCCAGGACACAGCCCAGGTCTGAATGAAATTACATCCAGTGCCCCGACCACCCCACCCTGTTAAAACACCCACCGAGAAAAACACTTTTAATCCAATCTGTACTATATCAACATGACAGCAACTACATTTGAAAAACAGAGATATGCATATTTATACTCTCTGCAAACACACTTAGATTCAAAAAGACCTTGCAGCAGCGCCCTCCCCAGATGTCTGCAGCCCACCCCTGGGAACCAGTGATCTCAATGATATGACCGGAAGCCCCCTATGCAGAAAGCAGAAGGCTACCGCCCTTAAGGAAAAGATCCACCTGTCGGCCACCATCTCATATTCAAGCAGGTGTCCCAAGAACCTCCAACTCCAGAGGAGTGAAGGGGAGACAAGTCTCCAAGGAAGGGTTAAAACAGAAGGACAGAGTCAGCAGCATTCCATGAGAAAGAGAAAACAAATTGAAAACACAGCAGAAAAGAACTGCTACATTAGCAATCCTGGCAACATATCATGGAAGGACTAACAAGGGATTAATGATAGGAAAGGGGCCTGAAAGCTGTGACCCAGACTGCTAGTCGCCCTTCCAGTGGCTATCCTCCCTCATAGTAACAGAACCCTCAAGTGCACAGTGGGCACCTGGCCACATGTAACATTAACTATACTTCCCATTCTCCCTGTTCGAAAGCACAGCCAGGTGGCTCAGAAGTATCAAGTAGCTGTCTTCTGTAACCTGTCTTAAAAGTTCTCAGCTCAGGGCCTCTGGCCCTTCTTCACCACTCCCTACATTGTGCTGCCTGGAACATAGATCTAACAGCTGCAGATCTAGCTACCATCTTGGACCCTGAGGATAATACCATACCCCAAAGTTGGCAGAGTTGTGAATGGGAAGGAGTCTGGAGCTTGTGGAACAGAGAGATCATGCTAACCATGGACTGTCTCCCGCCAGACTTTGACGTACAAGAAAAAAAAGACTTCTCATTTTAGCCACTGTGACTTTGGGTATCTTTTTTCTCATTAGTTTACCTAACCTAACAGACACAAAGTTTAATTCCACTATTACAAAATCTCTTAGGGAAAACAGACATATTAAAATTGAAAATCTAAACCAAAAGCGACATTCCAGTCAATAAAATTTCCATATGACACAGCCAAAGATTTGGACAGCCTCTCCAAGCTTCTATAAAATGAATCGACTTGACACGTTTCAGCTGCATGTTTTTTAAAGAGTATGTCATGTTCTATAATAAGTGTTGACTTAAATCTTTTTTTTTTTTAAAGAGCCCTCTGTAAAGAGAGCCCATATGCACTGTGCTAAGTACAGAGTGTTCAAATATAAATTAAACTAGCACCTCTCCTCAAGAAGATCACTAGCCAGGAGGAAGACTCAGGGCGTAAGAAAAGATAGAGCAGAAGACCTCTGTTTTCTATTACGAACCTTGTGATATGATTTGGCTTTTTAATTGATACTGTACATGTACTTTGAAATATATATATATATAAAAGATGTAGTAGGCAATTTAATAACACATGACTGTATTTTAATACAGTTTGATCAGATTTTTTTAAAGAATGTGCTGTTTATCACATAGAAAAATACCCAAAGGATATATATCTAAATGCTAACTGTGGTGATATCTGGGATTTGAGGTGATAAGTTTCTCTTATACTCATTCATCTATATTGTCAAAATTGTCTACATTAAACAGGTATTTCTTGTTAGTATTTTAAAAATTAAGTCATTAAAAACATAAAAGCAGTAGCTAGGATTCCTTGCATTATTATGGAATCCCAGGCATGATACTGGGAATGTCACCTGTGTCACTTCATCTACTGTCACAGCAACCCTGCAAGGTGGGTAGCATGCTCATTTCACAGATGAGAAAGGTGAGACTCGAAGGGGACTTTTCCACATGTAGGAAGAGAAACAGCCAGGATCTGAGTCCTGCTCTAGCTTCTATGCCCATGCTCCACTACACCATGCTGCCTCCTGCACTCGGGGCTCAAACGTCTAGTAATTACATCTCTACAATGCTGCTCTCTCTTATGCCACCGTGTAGAACCTGCATCTTCATTTTATTTGTTTTGGGGCAGTCTCATATCATAAATTAATTGGGCAGGAAATCTCACCTAATCCTGTGTCTTGTATAAAGAAAGAGCCACTGAGTGGTTTTCTCATAGCACTGTTAAGTTGATGGCTATGTCTTAGTGGCAGGGAGAGAGGAGGAGGGACACCTGCATTGAGAACAAGAGAGAACTGGCAGAGAAGCCATCAAAGTAGGAGTCAAATCTAATTCTACCTGTAAGTAACCAACTAGAACCACTAGAACCCTGGGGTCTCAGACTCAAGCCAGACCACCTGAGTAGTGCTCTAACATCCTTCTAGGGAAGAGAACAAGCTTTTTATATTTAAATAAGAGTGCTTTAGAAGACTATAGATCTGGGAAGCTTGCAGACACTCAAACCAAGGCAGCTTTGGCAAGGAGTGGCGGCAAAAGCTTGCTGATGGGCAACATCTCACCAGACATAATTTAGGCCCAATGTGTGTTAAAAGCACCATTGCTGAGGAGGTGCATTAGCTTGGGGGTAGGCAGGAAGATGTTGGTGGGCAGTACAAGTAACCCTCCTATACCAGGTCTGAAACCACTTTAGAAGTTGTTAAGTTTTGCTCTGAGTGGTGCAGGCTGGACTCTTCAAACTCGGTATAGCATTGGTCCCCTTCAAGTCACACCACCCCATGTGATACATCAGTGAAGTCAGTGGGGAAAGCTGACTTCATGTTAAATGTTCAAACATGGGGCATCTGGGTGGCTCAGTGGTTGAGTGTCTGCTCAGGTCGTGATCCTGGGGTCCTGGGATCGAGTCTCATATCAGGCTCCCCACAAGAAGCCTGTGTCTCCCTCTATCTATGTCTCTGCCTCTCTTTGTGTCTCTCATGAATGAATGAATGAATGAATGAGTGAATAAATAAATAAATAAAATCTAAATGAATGAATGAATGAATGTCCAAACATGAGGATAAGAACTAATAAAGCAGAGGAATCCTGGGACCTTAAGTCCCACTGTTTCCACTGAACCTTTACCCTCAAAACAGGTATGTATTTGGTGCTGAGCAGTAGCAAGAAGGTCCAATCCAGCTGTTCAGTAGAGCCCAACACAGAATGTTCTTAATCCAGGGTCTCTGCTTTGACTTACAGAACCCTCCCACTGGCCCTTCAGACACTAGGCCGTAAGAACCATGAAATACCCTAGACTGACCATCTCCAATCTCCCATCCATCACCGGGGCCCCATCAGTTGGTCCAGTGCCTATGTCCTACCCCTTCCCTTCCACAGTGGAATCTGTTCCGTTCCTGTTCCCACCCATACCACATCACCATCCTCATCTCTTTTTCCTTTTTTTTAAAAAAAGAAAAAAAAAGAAAAAAAAAAGATTTTATTTATTTGAGACAGTGAGTGAGAGAGCACAAGCCGGGGGGGGGTAGGCAGCAGAGGGGGAAGGAGAAGCAGACTCCTCGCTGAGCAGGGAGTCTGATGCGAGGCTCAATCCCAGGACCCCGTGACCATGACCTGATCTGAAGGCAGATGCTTAACCAACTGAGCCATCCAGATGCCCCTCTTTTTCCTTTTCTAAAATGTGTGCCTTACCAGGCTAGTATAAAGGGCATCCAGCGAGAGAGAAGAAAGGTCGAGGTTCATAGATCAGAAATGCTCAACTTCAAAAGCTCTATACCTCAGCTCCCCCATTCACCAAGAACCACAGTCAACCATGGGAGAAATGTTGCTCACTGCCAATTTACCCATAGGAAGGACCATTCTCTGTATCCCAAATTGGAGGGAAGGGTTATTTTAGAGAGGAGCATTCTCCTTGTTCCATCATAGCCCAGGGGCCAGAAAGTCTACCCTGTAAGACTAGCCTGGTACTATTAACAGCTGTCACGATGCCAGGTAGAGTTCTGAGGAACAAGGGTCAGCCCTTCACCAGAGGGTCCCATGCCCCAGCAGGTCAACTCTTACAATGCTGGGCTTGGCCCACAAACCACGAGGCCCCACCCTGCCTGACTGTAGCACCCACCTTCCTCTCTGGGAAGAAGGCACTCCATCATGGGTGGAAAAGGATCAGGGGTTAGTTAAAGTCTCTCAAATACAACTAACATCCAGGATCAGAATTGTCACCAGGAGAGAATGCAGGTTGTTACTTAAGAGAGCAAGACTCCTCCCTGTTAACATTGCTGCCTGAGAATCTACTGACTTGTACCAGTTAAAGATATCAGCTGCTCTGGTTACGGGAAAAGGTCAGCAGTCTGCTAGACAGGTGAGAGGGACAGGGAGAGAGAGGGAGAGGGAGAAGGTGGGTAGGGGAAGGAGAGGGAGTGGGAGGGAGAAGGAAGGATAAAGAGATGCTCCTATAAAGGAAACCAGGATGGAACTTCTCTCATTTTCACATCCCCACTCTGGCCATAAGTCTACCCTTCCAACCACTACTGTCACCATCACTGCTGGTATCTATGGAGCACTAACTACACACCAGGCACTGTGCTAAGCATTTTACATGTACTATCTCAATCAAAGCCTCACAAAATGGGTAGTGTTTCATCACTTTCACAGATGAAGACACTGCCGCCAGGTGAAGTGAGGATATTCCTCAGAGTTATACAGCCAGGAAGTGGCACAGCTGGAATGATTAGCTTCCACACCCATGCTTTTTTTTTTTTTTTTTTTAAGATTTATTTACTTACCTTAGGGGAGGGAGGGAGAGCACACAAACTGGCAGAGGGGCAGAAGGAGAGGGAGAGAAATCCTCAAGCAGACTCCACACTGAATACAAAGCCTGACATGGAACTTGATCTCAGGACCCTGAGATCATAACTAGAACTTAAATCAAGAGTTGAACACAGCCAACTGGGTTACCCAGGTGCCCCTCACTCCCATGCTCTTAATGATGATCTTAGTCTATCCCACATGCCCATCTTGCTCAAGCATTTACTGTAGAGAATTACAGAAACAAGAGAGGAAGAAACTCCTTGGAAAGGTTCACAGAATACATAAGGCTACCTGAGCTGTAAGCTATAAAGAGACAGGGTAGGTCCAAAGGAAAGGATCAGGAGAAGACCATTCTCAGTAGAAGTGAATCATGGGGTTTCAGACCAAAGGGAAAAAGCCCTGACACATCTAGGAAAGAGCGAATAGTCCCTTGCAGCTGGAGCAGAAACTTCATGAAGGGAGAAGGGAGAAGATGGAATGTCAGTGAAGGGCTGGGGCTGGACTGGAAACGGCAGGCCAGAAAGCAAGAGACAGGCAGCAGTGACACAAGAGTAACCTTTATGATTCCCCAGGGGAGGTGGTGAAGAATGAAGCACGGTATTGGGATGGGGAAGATGGGGCAGCAAGATGGAGTCATTAATCCCATGAACAGGAAGAAGGAGCAGCCAATGAGCTCTGGGAAATCTCCCTGGCTTCACATCACTCATTTGCTCTGCTGGGTACCTGTATGTCATTACTCTCCCGGGAAGGTACGAGCGAGCATTCAGGAAGTACAGGGGCCTTCAGAGGTGCCATTTCCCCCTACCTCTGTGCCATCATACACCCACCAACTCCTGGCTTCCAGGAAGAACCAAAGCTTTCTCATCCCCTTCCAGCTCCCCATAACCACGTGGGAACAAAATTCCTTCACCTTGGTATAGCCACCAACTCACATATTACCAACTGCCACTGTCTGGACCACATGCAGATCCACAGTCCTGACGTGCTGAGACCAGACACCATCTGCCAAAGCAGCCTGGTCCTGCATTCATCTGGGACAACGGACAAGTCCTAGATATCAGTGCACTAAGCTCCACGATCTCAGCCAAGGGCATGCAGCAGAGAGGTTAGGGAATGACTCGGGCTAAGAACGAGGCCAGAGAGGACGGCATCGGTCAGTGGGATTCCCGGGGCCGGCTAGTGTGTTGCTCTGGAGGGCCAGTCCTCAGGTGCCCGGACTCTAAGCACAGCATTGAGACAGGCTGGTTAGCAGGGCTGTGGCCCCAAGTGGGGCCTTGATTCAAACCTGGAGAACATCCAGGGCTCCGGGCCGCACCCCACTCTGGCTGGCCTTCTGGGAACCCGTGCCACAGGGAAGAGGGGAAAGATGCATATGCAGAAACCAGCACCGGGGCAGCAACTGGAAGCACTGGCCTTTCCCATGCTGTGCCCACGTCTGTGCCTGCGACAGGAATTGACAGTGTGAGGGCGGGATGTCTGCTGCTCTGTCGGGCCAGAGGATAGAGGGGACATGATAGAGAACTCATATTTATAGACGGACAGTGGCTTGGTCTCAAGAGACACAGTACAATTCATCAGCCTGTTTCAAGCTATTTTTCAGTGACCCCTTTAATCAGCCCCAGCTTTCCACGGGAAGCCCACTTTCATCTCTTCTTTGGATGCAGGCTGCCCTTCCCACCTCTCCCCTTGCTGCTGAGGAAAGGTCTTCCTACAGCCAAGCTTCTTGTGATTAAAACAGACAAACTGGTGTGTTTGCAGGATTCCTCGCTCTCTCCAACATCCCCAAATCCGACAGTCTCAACTTGGGCACCTCTGGCAGTTGCCATCAGATGCAAAGTAAGCTCAGATAACACAGCTGGGACTCTGGCCCCAAGCTCGTCCAGACACAGATGTCACCAGCAGGAATCCGACAGGCAGAGGCAGAGAGTTTGCACGGCCGTTCTCCTCATTAGAGAACCTCTCTGCAAACGGCCCATGCGGGGCCCACGCGGACTGGGTAGGGCTGCCAGGTCTCTGTCGTGACTCAGAAACACCCGGCCACAAACTGGATAAAAAAGAATCCAAAGAGCAGCAGCACATCAGGCCTTTGATGAACCTGTCAACGAAAAGTCGCTCTTCTTTCTTGGCACGTGGGCCCGGGGTGTTGCTACTGCCCCACTTCTCCACGACCCGGTGTCCCCAAGCTCTGCCTCCAGAGTTCCCCTGGCAGGTGGGGCAGGTTGCATTTTCAAAATGGCACACCACCTCCTATTTTACATGCTTTCCTCCAACGGGATCTGGACACTCCTCCCAGGAAAAGGCAGGTCTCTGTCCCCTCTGCATCTCTGCGGGTCTGAGACTCACGGTAACTACTAGAACGCAGTGTAAGTGACACTGTGTGACATCTAAACCAGAAAAGATGGTGCAGCCTCTGCCTTGTTCACTGCAACATCTGTGCTTGAAGCCCTGAGCCACTGTGTATGAAGGCCAACTTGGAGGGGTTACACCACCACCAGCGGCATTAGCCTTCGAGTCCTCCCGCCCAAGCACCAGATTCATGTGTGAACGAGACTTCCTGATGATGCCTGCCTCCATCTGTGGCCTCACCTAGAGCCTCCAAATTGTCCCAGCTGAGGCTCCAGACACTGAGAAGCAGGAACAAGCTATTCCTGCTAAGCCTTTTCCAAATTCCCAACCCTGTTTCCAGGAGAGTAATGAAATGGTTCTTGTTACGGATGGTTTGTTCTGAAGCAACAGTAATGGAAACAGTTGGTGGCACACTTGTGAGTCTATTCTCATATCTGCTGCTAGCAGAGAAGCAGCTGTTCTTGGAAACAGTATTCTTAAAAAAAGAAAAGCTCCCTTTTATTGAGCATTTACTTTGTACCAGGCATTATGCTAAGGGCTTATGTGCATAATTTCATTTCACGCTCATTACAATGCTATGAGTAAAAACAAGGATTATCCTCATTTTACAGAAGAGGAAATGGGCTCAGAGGTCAAGTTCCTTGCCCAAAGCCAGATCTACCTGATTTGGAGCTCTGCTCCCCAGCTGCTTGGAGACAGGGGTTGTTTCTATGTGGAAGACTCAGATACTTAGGGGCACGGCTTTCCTGTTCAATCGTCCCAGAGTGGGAAATTCCTAAAGAACCCAGGTGATGGGGGTGCCCAGGTGGCTTAGTCAGGTACTAACTACCTGCCTTTGGCTCAGGTCATGATCTCAGGGTCCTGGGATTAAGCCCCATGTTGGGTTCTCCGCTCAGTGGGGAGTTTGCTTCTCTCTCTCCCTCTGCCTTTCCCTTTGCTTCTGCTGTCTCTCTTTCTCTCTCAAATAAATCAGTAAAATCATAAAAGAAAAGAAAAAGAACCCAGGTGACAGAGGCACAGCACTGATAAACACTTAACCATGGCTAAACTGGGGCAGTCCCCTCCCCTAGAAAGTCACTGCCATGGCCTGCCACCCTATTACCAATTCCCCTTGAACCCCACTCCTTCTTTAAGACTAACTCCACCATCAACACCTGCCAGAAAACTGCCTTCTCTGGACACCATTTCATGTCACACCTTGGCACACTATTCCATACTGCATCATGCTGTTCTGGTTGTTTGGGCGTGTTTACACAGTATGGCTCCAGAGGATGGAAAGAATGTGGTGGAAGTGACGTCTATGTTACGTATGTAATAAAGTGGTGTGCTGTATTTCCTATGGCATGTGCGTCATCATGGGCACGTCAGTTTCTCATGAGGACCTGTAGGTTGAGAATCATCACCCACACACAGTGCAAACACCCTAGGCTCTGTAGCCTGTGCTTCACCCAGGGCACTACAGAGGAGAAACGATTTTAGGATGGAAAAAGAAGCAGCAGGACCCACCACAGATACCCGTTGCCATCACCTTAAAGGTAAGGAAGTCCAACCACAAAAGCTCAAAACAATGGGAGTTGCCATTTTGAACCCCAAGTCCTTAATAGTCCTGGAAAGCTAAGAAACACACATTAAAGTTTCCTATGAGTCACTCCCCAACCTCTCATCTAGGAGGAGGGAGAGGCCAATCCCAAGGAATGCCTCAGGCTAAGGCTGGCTTTGTTCTGACTCATGGTCTTCCTGTCTACGCTACAGCTACCTTTCTGAGTACCTTCCTTCCACCTCCATGCCCACTAGGATGGGTGAGATGAGTTTTGTGCCTGTACCTTCCTGGCCTACCTCCAAAGATGACTCTATAAATCCTATCCACCATGTGATGGAGTTGAGGATCTTACTATGGTCAGTAAACTCAAAACTACACAGAGTTTCAACGTGGTACACCTCACCTTCTAGAGGAGAACCAGTGTTTTGTTTCCTTCCCTGCTACCTGGAAAGGTATGACCAGAGGGAACAGGAGGCACACTGAGGACAAAGCACAAGCTGATACCTCACAAATCCTCCTCTGCCCCATGGGATATGTGTGACATTCCTCAAGCACTCCTGGCTCCCTTAAAATTAAGGGAAGGGAAAAACAAATGGTTAACTGATACAGGTCACAGTCCTCCAAGACAGGAGTCTCCATCCAGTGTACCAATGTCTTAGTGATTTACAGGGGAAAAGCATTCTTATCAGTAGCCTAACTTTCAGAGACTCATAATTCAATTTCCTGGAGGCTTAACATCACCCCCCCTCCATGAGTGATGTGGGAACCAGAGGCTGAAGGGAGAGTAATCAAAATTACATTCCTTTATGGCCTGCAGGACAAGGACCTAAGGCAGGTGGAATATAACATTCCTCCAAGAAGCTCCCAACTGTCTTAATGTTAGTGCCTTACTAGAAGGAAAAATACCTGAACTTACAATAGCCAGGCCTCCAGTATCCTGTAAATCTTCCTCAGTAGATGGAAATCCTTTTGGACACCTCCCTTTGTCCTTACCTCCCCCCAGCTCTCAAGTATATAATCAGCCATTCCTCACAATCTCTGGGGCAGCAGCTCTTTCTGCCCATGGGTCCTGTCCTTGTGCTTTAATCAAATCACCCTTCCTGAACCAAAGATGTCTCAAGAATTCTTTCTTGCCGTTGGCTCTGGACCTCACCAACATTCCAAAACTACATCCAGTAGGCATAATGGGCATAACCAGAAACTGTTGGGAAAAAGCTCGAATGCTTCTTTCCTGCCCTCTCGAAACCTCCCATGAGGAAAGGTCCTGGAATACATCCCTTTTCCTGGGCAGGGACATTCTTACTCTTCCTACAAGGTCATTATCAGTGACTTTCCCGTTCCCAGCTGCTATTCCAACATACTACATATAAAATCAAGCACCAAAAAAGCTAACGAGGAACCTGAAATTTGCCAAATTCATGGTCCCTATGACCTGGAACCTTGCATACAAAGCCAGCCTTGTATGTAATGATCACAGGGCAGAAAGGTGTCCAGTGGGGGCGGAGGAGTGGCAGCATCCAAAAGTAAATCAAAATTAGTTGGACTCTAGTTAATTTGTCAGGCATCAGAGGGTTCATATGCTCCACAGAAACACCTGTGCCCTCCCATCCATTGCCCTTACATAAGGAAATTCATCAATTTCCTCCTTAAAATGCCTTTCTAAAAAGCATTTCTGTCAGAATGAATTTACACAATTCCAGTCCAGCTCCCTCCACAATACCTCGAAAATACTGGTGACAACAAAGTCAAAACTCTTCATGAGACTGGAGAAGGGAACAGCTGGGAAGCTTCACTCATGTTTGGGTGCTGTTCCACAAGCAATCAACTCAACTCAGAGCATTAAGGGATGAAGGATGGAAAGTTAAATTTCTCCTTCACGATACTAATCTAAAAATAGAAGCGGGCACTGCTAGCATGCCTAGCTGTCCTCCACGGGGAATGCAATTGCCATGCTGGTCCAACACAGTCCACCTGGTTACAAACTCGGCTGTAGAAGCAACACCCCAGGAGGGCCTGCTCACCTCCAAGAGGACAGGGGACTAAAAGCCAAAGCATCCCCAAAAAACCACACAAGGCTCTAATATCAACAAATATGGCCAAACCCTTTTTGAACATTTACATTACTTTTCTAAAAATTTTTAAATTCCAAGGGGTGCCTGGGTGGCTCAGTTGGTTGGGCATCTGACTCTTGGTTTCTGTTGGGGTCGTGGTCTCAGGGGTCGTGGTCTCAGCCTACACCAAGCTCCAGGCTCTGTGTTCCAAGTTCAGTGCAGAGTCTGCTTGGGATTCTCTCTCTCTCTCCTCTCCCTCTGCCCCTTGCCATACTCCTGTGCACTCTCTAAAATAAAATTAAAATTTTTTTTTAAATTCCATAAATAAGCATCTGTGAATTTATCTGAAATCTATATTTCTGTTGTTTAAACGAAAGCAAAACCACAATATTAACATAAGCAAAAACAAGAGTCAAATAATGTGGAAACTTCTGTTACAGTCCAATTTTTGGACAGCTGTATATAAGCCTAATTTTGGTCAACAAGGAACACTAACAAAAGCAAAGCTGAGGCTACCAAATGATGGATAAGATTCACATTGTGCTTCTGGAGGGGCCCTGGGGAAAGAGGAAATGAGATAGTAGCCCGCAGCTCCTGTGCATTTGAGGACCACTAGGTCCAGGGGTGCCAGGCCCCTGGGTTGGAACAGTAAAGGATCCCCTCCCTGCAATTCCAGATATGGGGATGATCTGCCTCACAAAGGCCCCAAGACCAGGTTTAAAGCCAGGGCCAGCCCCAGCACACCCGGACTCTGGTGAGTCACAGGGTCCATCCTATAGAACAAGCTACTAGAAGTGGGTCTCCTATTCTACAATCTGCTCTGAAAGAACAGAGAAGACAGACCACCACACGAGTGCTGGAGAGCCTGGACTTGAGGTCAGGGCCGCTATTCTCTAGCTATGTGTTCTTGGGCAATGCATTAAACTCATCTGAGCCTCAGTTTCCTCTACTGCAAAATGGGGCTATCACCACCTCTACCTGGAATGCCTTAGACAGATACTGCTCCAAATAAATTCTATAGCACCAAACACAAAATATGATTATTCTTCATCCCATTTCTAGGACTACTGCTGGTGCAGGGGAGTGGAGGGCCATTTATTGCTGTCAGCATAAATAATAAGCTAAGGGAAAAATCAGATGTCACTAAGAATCTTAAGTCATTGGAGAAAAGCTTATTTTGGAAAAATTTTAGTTGATTTTTCACTACCATCCATGGGACTTGATGTCATCAGCTGCCATGCACTTGCAAAAGACAGGCTAATTTATGATTAATTTTATGATTTTGAACAAGAGAGGGGAACTGACAATGACAGAGATTGTTACTGATCCTCCATGGGATTCCTATTCCTAAGCACAGAGAGCCAAGCCAGGAGCTGATTACTTAAGAAAAAAAAAGGTTTTTCAATCTGATTTAAAAATGGGCAGAAGACCCTCTTTCCCAAAAAAGACAAATACCCAACAAACCCATGAAAAGAAGCTCAATATCACTAATCGTCAGAGAAATGCAAATAAAAACCACGATAAGGCATTACCTCACATCTGCTAGGATAGCTATTGGTGAGGATGTAAAGAAAAGGGAATCTTTGTGTGCTTTTGGTAGACATGTAAATTGCTGCAGCCACTATGGGGAACAGAATGGAGGTTCCTCAAAAAAATGAAAAGCAGCCCTACTTCTGGGTACATATCCAAAGGAAATGAAATCACTATTTCCAAGAGGTATCTGCACCCCCCATGTTCACTGCTGTCTTATCCACAAAAACCAAGATATAGTAACAATCCAAGTGTCTATCCATAGCCAAATAGATAAAGAGGATGTGCCACATACACACATATAATGGAGTATTAGTCCTAAAAAAAAAAAAAAAAAAAAAAAGAAAGAAAATCCTGCCATTTGTGACAACATGGATGGACCTTGAGGGCATTATACAAAATGAAATAAGTCAGAGAAAGATACAAACTATATGATCTCACTTATGTGGGGAATCTAAAAAAAAGGCAAACTCATAGAAACAGAGCAGAATGATGGCTGCGAGGGGTTAAAGTGTAGGGGAAATGGAGAGATGCTGGCCAAAGGGTACAAACTTCCTGTTAGAAGATGAATAAGTTCTGGGTATCTAACGTACAGCATGGTGACAATGGTGAGCAGCATGGTGACATGGTGACGTACAGCATGGTGACAATGGTGAGCAATACCCTAACGTACAGCATGGTGACAATGGTGAGCAATACCCTATTGGGGAGCCTGGCTGGCCCATTCAGTGGAGCATGTGACTCTTGATCTTGGGGTTGTGAGTTTGAGCCCTATGTTGGGTGTAGAGATTTCTTAAAAATAAAATCTTAGGGAGACCTGGGTGGCTCAGCAGTTTAGCACCTATCTTCAGCCCAGGGAGTGATCCTGAAGTCCCAGGATCGGGTCCCACATCAGGCTCCCTGCTTCTCCCTCTGCCTGTGTCTCTGCCTCTCCCTCTCTGCGTCTCTCATGAATAAATAAATAAATTTTTAAAATAATAAATAAAATAAAATAAAATCTTAAGGGCACTGGGTAGCTCAGTGGTTGAGCATCTTGCCTTTGGCTCAGGTCATGATCTTGGGGTCCTGGGACTGAGTCTCACATCAGGCTTCCCATGGGGAGCCTCCTTCTGCCTCTCCCTAGGTCTCTGCCTCTCTCTGTGTCTCTTATGAATAAATAAATAAAATCTTTAAAATAAGCAAATAAATTTAAAAAATCTTTTTAAAAAATACTGTATTATACACTTAAAAACTGCTAAGAAGAGTAAATCTTAAATGTTCTCGCCACACCAAAAAATGGTAATTATGTGAGGTGATGGATGTGTTAACCAAGCCTACTGTGGTAACTATTTCGCAATATATATGCAGATGAAATCATCACACTGTATACCTTAAACTTACACAATGTTACCTGTTCAATTATATCTCATTGCAAGTGAGGGGAAGGGTGGGGAGTCTTCACAGTTTTTTCTTCCTGAAAACTGAAACACCTGGCAGAGCCTAAACACTGGTCTCTTCTACAGAACCCAGGGAAGAAATGATTGAGTTCATGTGAGTGGGCAGGAAAGATGCAGACTGGGCTGCTCAGCAGTGACCTCTGGGGCTATAAGCAAAGCATCCTCGATTCCCCGGAAGGTGTGGAAATTCTTATCCTGCTGTCCTCCACAATACTTGGGACCCAGCTGGAAAACGTGGCAGGATAACAGGCCCCACTGTCAGGGGCCATGGGTGCCTGAAGGAAAGGACACATGGTCACGATAACCAGGCATTCCCAACAGCCTGACTTAAGGCAAATTACTCACTGTCCCCTGGTCACAGCTCTAAGATTCCTTTAAGCTCTAATCTTATCAATAAACACAAAAGGGAGTTATGAATGACTGGAAACTGAAGACTCTCAGCTAAGTCCTTTTCTCCTTCTTCTTGGATTCTGAAGGTTAACAGAATGCAGAAACAAACAAAAATAAAATATATCCAGATGGCCTGTACTCAAAGACTGAAGTGGCAGGAGATGAGGTATACAGACAGGAATAGGCAAATCGCATAGAAAGAAAGAGCAGTTGCATCTGCACTGTGCAATCTGGGGTAACTCTTTTTCTCTTTTCAATAATACTTTTTCCTGTTACATTGCCTTATCAGGGATATCAGGTTGTAAACAGTCACAAGGATCTTGAGAGAAAGGTCTGAGTTACAAGATCCATCACTGCCAGGGTCCCACAGCCCCATCGGTATGGCTCAGGTCCTATGGTAGACCGATAGGTACAGAGTCAGAACCTCCACAGCTGGGCAATTCCAGAGGCAAATGTTAGGCTTCTGACTATCTGAGCTCCAAGGAACACCTTCCAGCTTGTTCCGTAGAGGAGTTTGAGTCTACCCAGAAAGGGACTAGGGATAGAAAAGGCAAGATTTCAGGGCACCGGGGTGACTGTCAGTTAAGCATCTGACTCTTGATTTCAGCTTAGGCCATGATCTCAGGGTGGTGAGATAGAGCCCTGGCTTGGGCTCCACACTGAGTGTGGAGCCTGCTTAAGATTCTCTCTCTCCCTCTCCCTCTGCCCCACCCCTCCTCTCTAAAAAAAGAAGAAGAAGAAGAAGAAGAAGAAGAAGAAGAAGAAGAAGAAGAAGAAGAAGAAGAAGAAACAAGATTTCATAGCAACAATGGAATTGCTGCCAAACATTGGGACTTCTATACGCAAAGTCCCATTTGTGTGTGATTTGTGAGAGAGGGGAAGAAGAGAGCAGAAGAAGATGGATGAAAGAGAAACAAACTACCTCTGTTGTCCAGAATTCTACTGGGATTCCTGTGTTTCTATAGAAAAAAATTATCAAAGGAGAAACAACAACCCCATGCCTTAGTTTCACTTGTTTCTAAGAAGTAAAAGTAGAGTTTAGGGTAAGAAGGAGATTGACTTTTCTTTGTATTTCAATGTTGAACTAATTTTTACCTTCTGTATATATCCCATTTTGAATTTTAAATATCTATAGAGCAACTGGAGAGAATTGTCAGTGAAAACACTGACAATGCAAGAACAAGACAATTTATAGTCAAAGGTACAAGATCACAAGCTGTTGATATAAAGACTAAGGGAATAAATGCAGCCTCTGGAATTACAATAATTATGATCAATATACAGAGCAGTTACCATGTGCTAGACGGTGCTAAGAGCTTCATCTAGATTATTTCACTGAATCCTCACCTCTACCCTACAAAATGAGATGGGTGGAGTTATAATTATTCCCATTTAACATAAACTCTTTGTGCTTTAGTTTTTGTTAATCATTTGTGCAAGGTCCCAGCTAGCAAGTAATAGAGCCAAGACACAAACCATGTCTCACCCAGAGCTCACATGGGCTCATCTCCAAACAAAGAGAGGGTTTCCATGCTAAACATGGGCTCTAAAGTAGAGTTTGGGCATTGTTTAGATAACATCCTGGGTAGCGGGGAGAGGTTAATGCATGGGAACCGGCACAGTGCTGGAATCTGTGATGACCACACCCCCAAACATTTCCTGAGTACCTACTAAGTGCTGTGCCCAACCAGATGTGGAACAGCTATAAGCAATTAAGCTACTGCACCGAGATGGTAAAAGGACAATTATGCTCCGTTCTCCTGCCAAAGGAAGACCACACCAAAAAATGGTCTCTTCAGCCCACCCTGAATATTCCAGTCTTTAGCAACAAGAATGCTAAGTTGGTTTGGGGAAGCCAGGAGGGGGTGTACAGAAACCATTCCCTTTGACCTCGGCTGTAGACTGGTGCAGTGGAGAAAAGGGAAATATATTGCCTTCCTCCTGGGGCAAAAGCATTTTAATTATCAGCTGAGAGGCCAGCAGAGCCATAAAACTGGCCAGCTGTCCCATTCAATCAGGCCAAAGGCCATAACAAGACAAGGCAGCATTTCTCAGTGGGCCAAAACCCTGAGTTAAGGCAGGTTCCAGAGGGAGGGAGAGACACCGGCCTTTTCCACCAGAAGCCCAGACACAGTTGGAAGGGGCTGAGAGGTATCGATCCCCTTCTGTGGCTTCAGCTGAAATGAATCTGCCTTGATGAGTTGGAGCAGTAAAACTCCCCCTGGCTGACCTGAGGAAAGGGCTGCTCCGGGTTGCCTAAAATCCTCATGCTACTTTAAAAAGGGAAACCCACTATATGCTGTGTGCACCTAAAATAACCTAAAATAACAAGGAAGAGAGGAAGTTTCTCCTATCCTTGGAAAGAGGAAAAAAGTGCAGCCCCGTTACAGAATGTGGTCCCTGTGTGACACACGACACACGCTGTTTCATGCCATCTTAAAGAGACACTGCTCTTTTCTGTATTGCCCACATTGCACAGATGAGGATCCTGAAGCTCCAAGATGCTAGCCACAAGCTGAATGTCAGGGCTCAAGAAGTAGCTTTAATCTAAGTCTCTCTGACTCCCAAGCCAGTGTTCCTTCCATTAGCCCACAGTGATTCCCAAAACTAAGCTTAAGGGGAAATGCTTTCCTCTCAGATCAAAATTTCCAAGTTTCCTACAAAGAGCACAAATCCTAGGGATGAGCAAGACTCAGCCTTAACATGTCTCATTTCTAGGCCTCACTGCGGCGCTCCAGCAGCTGCACCTGCAACTCTGTTGGGGAGGGGCACAGAGGCACTCAAACACTAAGTGGGCCTGAGCCCCCTCTGAAAAGGCCTTACCCTGATTCAGAGAAGTGGGTAAGACAATAGCAAAGTTCTGAGCCAGCAGGATGCCCCTCATTCATCCCCAAAGACAGAAATGGGATTTGACTAACAGTGTCCTGCCTCCAGGATGAAGGCTGCCCTTGGTTACTCGTGAGTCTCCCTCATGATTCATGTGACCGGAGCATCTTGTCTCAGCAAGGCCATCTGTCATGCTCTGGGCAGCAAAGGGGGAGGGGTGCACCTGTGAGCTCCCATCAACTGTTTTCTTCCTAAGCCACTTGGAGAATATTCCTGCCATCGGGAGCTTCGCCCCTGCAACAAGCAGCTACAAAGCAGGGAACCCCGGGCACATGGTAGCCTGACATACAGACGGACCACAGAGTCACCCCCCCAGACACACACATTTGCCTTTTAAGTCACAGAATGTCAGTTCTGGAAAGGACCTCAGAGATCATCTCACCCAAACCTTTTATTTCACATACAAGGAATCTGAGGATCAGGGAGTACAAGATGTGCCCAGGGCAACGCCTGTCAGTGCCAAGGGCGGCACGTGGGCCAGTGTTCCTTCTACTGCACCAATTCTCCTCCTCCCCAGATGCCCAGTTTATAGAAGTTCTCTATAACGGTGTTGATCCATAACCTTCTCAGAGTCTTAGATTACTCAAAGTAACAACCCTGTCTCCCAAAATAAACCTAAATACATTCTGTATAGATTCCAAGGGTTTCAAGGGCACTATGTTAATAGCCCTTCCCTAATAAGAGAAACGAGTATGGCTCTACACGGAGCTGATGGGGGAATTGCAGGGGATTCCAAGGTAAAGGGATGGGCAACCTGGGGAAGAAGCTACGTTTCCTTCCTGACTCAAGACCACTCATGTCACCTGCTTGCATCTCCCTTTCTCCAGCCACATCTAACCTTGAGCTACCTCACAGGAATGAAATAAAACACCAAGTTAGGAATTGAAATTTTTCTAAGAGACAGGGAAAAAAGGAGAGACAGGCAGGTTATTGTCTCCTTAAAGGTCCTACAACACAAGCCTTGACCCTGAGCAATGACAGTGCCATAGACCAGCTGCAGAAGGTGGAGGTCACTACTGGGTTGTTGCCTAGGGAGAGATGTGGAAAAAAGAAGACCTCATAATTTGACATTCAAGGCAACAGCGGCTCAAATCAGAGGAAACGGATAAAGGGGAAGACACAAAGGAATCATCTGGAATCAGAGCTCACCCAGCTTTAGAAACCCTCGTTGTGGGGTTATAACTTAGGGGCAGAGTATTTGACTGTAGAAGCCCTTCTTGCCCTGAACCTGCCACCTCATGGAGGCTGTTTTCTCCAAGATAATAGTTCAAAGTCCAGACCAAGATCCTTCATTTTCTGCATCAACTGCAACACAGGCTTTACAGGTGTCTAAATGTTGCCCAGTGCCCCATGCCACCTCCTACACCACTAAGCTGCAGAGAAGCCCCCAGAGCCACCACAGATGAAAGCACCCCAAAGCAAGCCCGGGGAAAGGATGGCAAATCTTCCACAAAGAGAACAATTTCCCTCCTGATCCTTCTCAGTGGCCCCTCAGCCCCAGCAACCACAGGAAAGGACCTTGGGAATGTCAAGGGTATCATCTGCCTCCTGGAGGGAGCCATGTGCTCACTGAACATTTGAGTCTGCTGGTCTACCCGCCTGGACCGTCCTGGCCCTACCTCCCCTCACCGCTTTGTTTCGTTCCCTTTTGCTCCCTCAGGAGGTTCTTAGGCATGTCCCTATATTGTCATTCTCATGGTGCCAACACCTCCCCTCCACAACATGCACTCAGTCCTCACTTAGGTCATTCCCTATGACCCAATGGGGAGCTCCTTAAGGGCAAGGCAAGTCTCTGTTATTGCCTACTATTGTATTCTCAACACCAACCACTCAAATTAACGAAGAACCATCTCTGTGCAGGAGATGGCCATGCCCAAGGGAAAAGGGGAAAGCAAGGTTCCTGGGCAAAGTTGAAGAACTGAGAGCTGCAACTTGACCTCCAGGTCAGACCTCCTGGCCTCACCAGGTTTGATTGTTTGCTTCATTTCAGCTTTATTTACTTATGTATTTATTTTGATTTGCAGAACATGCCTCTGTGTTCATGCAAAATGCTACCCAACAACTGAACAGAATCGTCTGGAGTACATGCCTGGAGGCTGCCGGCTAACCTTAGGGATTGCCTCCTCCAATCAAAATGATCCAATTCATTGAGCGCTTGTATGTTTCTGCCAGGAAAAATCCTCAAAACATGTCCATTACCCTCCAACTCCGAAAGAACGAACCTGTAGCAAAGAACCACAAAGACCAAAAATGGGAAGGAAAATGGGGAGAGAGATCCAGCAGTACCTAAGCCAGGTTCTGTTGGAAGTATCTCATTTGGGGATACATTCCTGAGACATAAAAAGGTATTTTACGCACTTCTTAAAAAGGCCTAGGAACTGGGTTCTCTATCCAATACTTTGCTGCTTCCCAGATCCACCCTGGGAATGTTTCTTAGTTTATTGTCCTATAGGAAAAACTGCTGCTATGGCTACTCTTCATCCTTTTCTAGGAAAGCCCTTCCTACCATATTGCTCTTGGCCGGGATCCCTGTGTCCTACATGCTTCTTCTATTAATTCATTCTTGCACATAGGAATGTGCTCCACATCAGTGTATAGGAAGAAGTACGCCAGAGAGTGGAATCCGGTGGGTCACAACATTCCACAGCACGTTCACAGCCTGGAGAAATCCTACCCAGGGACCACAATCAGGGTCTGTGGCCAGTGTCCAGTCCAGGTATAACCCAGGGCTTAGAATGTTATCACCAGCCTGAGATCAAGGGCAAGATGGAAGCTGTGTCCTCCTTACACTTCCAAGAAAGCACATCTTCCGCTTCTTTATCTTGTGAATTCTTGAGAAAAGGTTGCGAAGGGCACAAAGGAGGGAGGGATACTCTTCAGCCTCTAGTTGGCAAGAGGGGCAGCAAATCAAACAAATCAACAATGCTAGAAGGGGGATTGTGAGGAGCATGGTGGGGAATTCACAAGGTGGGAACACCAGGAGCCCTGAGGTTGGGTGGAGCAGACTGGCAGTGAGTGTAGGCAGCAGGGGCGGTGGCCTGCTCCAGCAGCACCTGGCAGCCCACAGCTGGCTGTGGTGGACACACTGCCAGTGAGTTCCTTGGGGCTGGCATCTGAGGAGGGTGCAGAGAAGAGGGCAGAGGCACTGGAGGTTGGTAACAAGTACACTGTGAAAATACCATCCTTGGCACCCAAAACATTGGTGAACTCAGACATCAGGAAGGGGGCAAGGGGCCTGGAGATTGTACAGGGGACGAAAAGCCATGTCCAGGTAAAGTCCCAGAGAATGTGGGACATCCTCTGACAAGAGAAGGGGAGGTTTCACATTTTGAGATCCTGTAATACAGCAGACCAGTTCAAGGGATACTTTCTCTATTCACTCATTTACATGTTCATTCACGTACCTGGAAGCTGAAGACACCAAATCTATTTGGAGGCACCAGGTGACTACTTAGCAATGACCACGGTGATGGGCTGTTGGGAGGAAGCAGCCAGGTTTGAACTGAGCACAGGAAAATGGGTCAGGTCTGGATGGGCAGAGAGACGAGGCAAGAGCATTCCTGGTGTGGCCAATTTACCACTCACCTCTGGTGTTCAGCTATGAAACTAAGAGTGAGTCAATCACACCTTAACGAAATGTGGATGCTATGGCTCTGCGAGTAGGGGAATATTATTTCTAATTCTATAAAACCAAAGCACTACAGGGCCACAGGAAATAATGCCATGAAAGGCCCCAGCCGCGCAATGGCAGTGTGCTGGCAACACTGGTGATCAGGAACACGTATTGAGGGGTCAGACCTGGCCACAAAGTCTGCTCTTAGGACCCCAGCAGCGAGCCCCTAGAGAAATGCCTGACCCCTTCTGAGCCTCAGTCTCCTCATTTGTAAAATAAATATAAAATAAAATAAAATAAAATAAAATAAAATAAAATAAAATAAAAAAGACACAGTCTAAACGGTTGCTGTGGAAATGAAAAGAAAATCTACATGAAATACTTTGTGCCAAAAATAAAAATAAAAAATAAAAAAATAAAGAAATACTTTGTGCCTGTGGTACCTGGGTGGCTCAGTGGTTGAGCATCTGCCTTTGGCTCGGGTCAGGATCCTGAGGTGCTGGGATCAAGTCCCTCATCGGGCTCCCTGTGGGGAGCCCACTTCTCCCTCTGCCTATGTCTCTGCCTCTCTGTGTCTCTCATGAATAAATAAATGAAATCTTTAAAAAAAAAATGCTTTGTGCCTAACCTAAAGAAAGCACTCAATAAGCATCAGTTGTATTAGTAGTAGTAGTAGTAGTATTACCATTATTGTTGCTACATATGGGTTTGGTTTAGTTAATGGAGCATATCTAATTAGTGGAATACTGTGCAACTTTTAAATATCTTGTGGTGGAGGAATATTTATTCACACAGCGAGTCACAATATGCTGATAAGTTGGGGAGCACAAAGCATGCTACAAGCAACATGGTTATTATGATTTCCTGTGCACAGTTCTGGGTAAAAACAAATATCGATAAATGCAAAAACTGGAGAAACAGGCTGCTTTAACCTCTATGTTTTTTCTACGTTTTCTAAGTAAAGGAAAGAAGTTATTTAGTAATAAAAGCAATAACACAACCTTCACTCTAGGCAAGGCTTTTCATTTTCCAAAGCTTTTTCATATGACCTCGTTTTTATACTAATTTAACTTTTAACGACCATTATCGAACTATTATTCTTCCAAATGTCTTTAAGCCAAAATCCTGAAATCCATCTACCTACCCCCCCAAAAGGACAATCTTTCCACTAAGAGACCATCTTTCATTGACACCTTTGCTAACAATCAAGTAGCTGGCTTCTCTCCAAATGACAGACATAAATCCATTTTTAGAACCAGGGCTTTTTGTAAGTAGTTTTTAAAGTGACGTTTGAGTTAATGATGCAATGTGGTAAAGTAGTATGAACCATTAGCTAAATCGGAGGTCTGAGCCACACGTCCCAAGGCCTGGCTAACCTTATTTGGCTGTATGATGCCAAACATCTGAAATAAACAGTTCTTCCCAGTGCATGTCCCGCATGGTAAGACTGCCAGCTGCTTCCCTCACCAGCCCTGCTCTCCCTCTTCCTTGGTAATAGACCCTGATTATTAGCTGGGCTCACTGCCACCCATTTTAAAGTCCTGCATCTCCCAGCCTCCTCCGTGCCAGCCATGGCTATATGATTACCTTCTGGCCAATTAATGCAAGCAGATGTGTTTCGCTGGACTTCTGGGAGGATCATGGGAGCCAATTCAGCTCCAGGAGCACTGTGCTTCTGCTTTTGTGCTTCTGCTTTTCCTCCTCCTTCAGGCCTGTTACTTGGACCAAGTAACTGGCATTTCAGCAGCCATCTTAGACCATAAGGCAAGCCTGAGGATGCAAGCCATGTACCGGGATGGAGTGAAAAATAGGAGCCTGGATCCCTGATGACACTGTGATGTCCTAAACCCGGCAGACTTCTTTTCAAAGACAAATGAACGTACACCTTGTTTTAGCCACTGTTATTTTGGTTTTTAGGTTAGGTGCAGTCAAACCTAAACTTATTGAGGACTATATATCAACATCGGACGTTGTAGGGGTTCCACTGCCAGTTAACAGCATGTGACTTTTTTAACTAGGTGACCAGGATAACAAAGCATTTTAATTAATCACCTTTCCATCGAGCCTTTCATAACAGTTAGATTTTTATCACCAACTACTTTCTTTTTTTTCCACAACGACAGCCCCCACACATACATACTCTTCTCCCTAGTAGGTCTAAGTCAACTAATACATATGATTCACAAAATCTGCCCTCATGTGACAGAGACCAAAATCCAACTCTCTGGAACCCTTAAAAAACAACAACAACAACAACAACAACAAGAGAAACAGACCAGCATCCCCAGGTCTGCAAAACACAGAGAAGCCGTGACTCTCCAACTGGCGGGTAAAAACTAGCACATTTCTAAAATGATTTTCCCAGTCATGTGCACAGAGCAAAGGGGTAAAAACGACAGTGTTATCAAGACTCATATTGGACTCATACAATCCCAGGCAAAAAGCCACTATAGACAAATGTCAAGGCACTATCCCAGCTCCCATGTGAGATTTATAGCAGGCATCAATATCAGCACCAACCACACGGCCCAATGGACTATGCACATTTCTGAGCATACATTACCCTGATAGGGTCAAGGGTCATTCTGTACCCTGTGTTAAGTCTGACTCCCGCCATAACACAATGCACCAGGGGGCTCCTCCCCGGCGATCCTAAAGCCCACCAAATACAAAGAAAGAACAGAGTTTTGTCTCCTGAATGACAGAATGACACTGAGGTCTCTTGTCATCTCCTGCAGCCAGGAGAACTTTGACAAGTTAACTTTTCCTTCACAAGAGCCTAGACTTCCAAATGCAAATCTCACAGAAGGTAAAACCTTGTGTTGACAGCTTGAAATTACATTCAAATTTGAAATTTCCTGGAAGAAATGATTGCTTTTTACAATTCCATCATCCTAGCTCAAGTTCTTAAAAGGGCTCAATAGGTAAGATGAGAGCACTTTGTCTCCTTCTTCCAACATGATAAGGATATAAGAAAATTCAGCTCCTACGTCACATTTTCTACCAATACATCTACTTATTCTTACTCCATCATCCAAAGCAATATCTAGGCAGAAACGTGAAAGGGCCACCAAAAGTTTTAATTTAATATGTTTGAAGAACAGAATCTGGGAGGAAGGAGGAGAATAATCATATTTTATGGAACTTAAATCCATCATATGCATTATATATATAACGTTCCATCTTTTGCAAAGATGAACTTTTATTAAGGGAGAAGAGGGCTCAAGTAGAAGAGATAAGTAAGAAAGGCCATTTTAAAGTAACTTGGAAAGTATATTTTGTGTGTGTGTGTGTGTGTGTGTCTGTATAGTGTATATATACACCCACATTTATATACATAGATAAATATTTACTTTAAAAATGTCTGGAAAGGGCTGCCCAGGTGGCTCAGTGGTTTAGTGCTTGCCTTCGGCCTGTGGCGTGACCCTGGAGACCTGGGATCGAGTCCCATGTCAGGCTCCCTGCATGGAGCCTGTTTCTCCCTCTGCCTGTGTCTCTGCCTCTCTCTGTGTGTGTCTTTCATGAATGGATGAATAAAATCTTTAAAAAAAAAAAATGTCTGGAAGGATATGCCAAATGTAATAGTTACACTCTCCGAAGGAGAACATTATCGGTTACCTTTCTCTTTTTTGTTTATCTGCGCTTCCTAATTTTTGTACCACAAAAACATCTACTCCACAAAAACATCTAAATAATTTTAAAACATATTTTTTAAAGTAAGCAGATTCACAGTAGTATCGACAGAAAAATAAACCACATCTGGAACAGCTCAAAACAAAACAAAGTCTGAAGGATTTCTGGGCTCAACGCTGAAGGAGACAGAGAGCAAAGTTCCTGCAACCAACACCATCTCCCAAAACCCTAATGCCCTCTTCTCCACACAGGATGCTTAAAGTGATTTTAAGTATACCCTATTTAACAAATGCTATCCTCTACCACACAGTGCAGGCAAGAGAGAGCACAAATGACCACACAAAAGCCGCACAGTACAGCACCTGCAGAGTCCTCCAAGGAAAGAGACTGGTTTCCACCAACTCACTATGTAATTATGCCTAACACTTGCTTTACAATCTAGTTTATGGATTCTGGATGTTTAATAAGCAGTTACTTCTCAGTTCCCTGCTATTAAACACTAAGTAGTTACCACAATTAATAACACCCATAGGCTACCAGGAATCTATAATATGACCAGCCAGGTCATGCTCTCCCAGTGGACACTGTTACCTGAATCAGTCCCACAGCTTAAACCACATGCCTCCTCCTCTTCCTTAGAGCCCCTTCTCTGGCAGGTACCTCAAGTTGGAGTAGTCAGGTAGAATGCAAACAGGTATTAGAGCTACCTGTTGTTCCAGCAAAGAGGAAAACCCCTTTTGTAATCACAGACACACTTCCCTAAAGTGGAAAAACATATCTGCCTATATATATGTGGATATATATTGCACAGCATAGCAGAATTATACACTGCCAACCTTGCCTGTTAATATGAGCTCAGAATTATTGCAAACCCCACAGCTGCCTCATTCTTCTCTTTCTAAACCAATTTTTCCTGGCATTCATTCCACCCATACCTCTCAACTCAAGGATGGAATGGTTTTAAGCAAGGAGTCTTACTGCCCACTGTGATTCCATTAGGAATCCACTCCCACTGTAGCCATGGGCTGGGTATAAAAGTGCTCTTGAGCCCTCCAGCCCCATCTCTTCATACTCACTGTTACTGGACTTAAGGTCGCGGTGGATGATGGGGACAATTGCCTCATCATGTAAGTAGTTCATGCCTCTGGCAATCTGCACAGCCCAGTTCACCAGGATGTCTGGGGGAATCCTTTTCCCAGATAACACTCTATTCAAGGGCCCTCCACGTGCAAACTCCATGACCAAGCAGAGGTTGGGTTCCTTCAGACACACCCCCCTAAGGGCAATGATGTTGGGGTGCTTCAGCATGGCGAAGAGCTTGGCCTCCTGGCGAACATTCTCTATAGTCTGGCTGATGTCCTCATCGGGGTCATGGCGAGCTGCTTTCACGGCAACCTCATCCCCTATCCAGAAAGCACGATAGACCTTCCCAAAGCCCCCGATGCCAATAATCTCTTCCAGGGTTAGCTCCGCAAAATCAATCTCTAACACTGAGAAAGAGAAGAAAAAAAGAAGTCAAAAACATTCTGAAAACACCACTGAATCACCCATTTACCTGGATGGGTAAACACAACAAGTTATCTGTTCACTTGGCTTTTTTGTCTTCCCCTATAAGGTAAGGTCCATCAAGGCAAGAAATGTGTTTAACCTATTTTATGTTGCATTATTCTTAATGACTAGCACATAAGTGGGTATTCAATAAACATTCATGTAATAATTTCTACTTGGACCATCATACAGAATGTTGTACCATGACAAACCATTTTAACTAAAGGGAACATAGAGGAAGATAATTTTTAGGAGATTTATTCATTTTACTGTGTACTAGATGGTGAGAAGCATACAATCCAGTGTCAAGGCAGACACCTAACAACCAAACCATAGTGTGAAAAGAGCCTTCGTAGCTGTATGATCAGATTAGGAAAACCACCAACTCCCACTGCAGGACAGGATTAAGAGGGTGAGTGGGAAGGGATTCTCAGGGAAGGCAACACTGGGAATGTGCCCTAAAGAACACAGGGAGAGTGCCCTGCTGGCTCAGGTGGTAAAGCATGAAACTCTGGATCTCAGGGTTGTGAGTTCCAGCCCCGTGTTGGGTGTAGAGATTACTTAAAAATAAAGTCTAAAAAAAAAAAAAAAAAGAATGAGTGGGAGGAATCTTATCAGGCAGCAAAGAGCAAGGTGGAGAAGGACAATCCAGGCAAAGGGAAGGTCATGAGCAGGAACACGGGGCATGAAAGTATCTGGCATATTAAGAACTTCACAGAGTCCAGGGTGGCTAGATCGTATGCACTAGGATAGGAAATGAAACTCAAGGTCTTGTTGGGGTCAGCTAGGTTGTGAAATGTTTTTGAAGTCATTCTGAGTGGCTTGAACTTCACACTTTGAATGTTAGGACTCATGTATTTTTAAATAGGGGAGTGTTATTAGACTGATTTAGAAAGGACATCCATTCTGGCAGCCATCTAACCTGGAGGACAGGGAGCCTACTGCAAAAGGAACTACTAAGGAGGCCATTTGAGTAACTCAGGCATGCAGGCACCAGGGTCTGAATATCAGTAGCAGTGAAGACGGACAGTATGGAGTAAATTGGGAGGATATTTTCAAAACGGGCCTGGTGACTAAGATGTACAGGAAAGAAGCCTCCCTGGGGACATCTTACTCTAGAAGTCACCTGCTCCACAGCTCCATCCCTGATGTTCCCAAGGACCACACCCAACCACTCATCTCCTTTCCAATGCAGAGTATGAACCTAGGGTACCTGATTATATCTTCGGCTCTGTTTGGAAAGGCTTCCATGGAAAGATAATAATAGCTACCAGTGATTATAAATCTCGGGCTAGATAAGGTGTTGCTAAATGAGTAAAGTGTTATTTTATGTTTCTCTCACGAAAACCCTGGGCTCTGTCTTCTCAGTCTCTTTGTCTTTACCTGGCTGACTCATACTCAACCCTCAGGTCTCAGCTTAAACAAAATCTCCTAGAGGACCTTTTCCTAACCCCTGCCTAAATGAGGTCAGGCCCCCATCAAACACGTCCATAACAGTCTCTGCCTGGCAAGACCCAACAAGGTTTAATTACTTGTTCAGTGCCTGCCTTCCTGCTAGATTGTGTGATCCACAAGAGCAGATTCTTCCTGCTTTATTCACCACTGTACTCATCCTACCGAACATTCAGCAGGTAAACAACAGTCAAGTAAAATGGGCGGGGAGGGGGGGAGGACCTATCTCAGTAGGAAAAAAAACAAACTCAGAAACAGAAAATAGTCAGTTTGCTTTAAAAAAAAAAAAAAAAAAAAAACTAAGAAAACAAAGATATATTTCTGAACTTTTGGCAAGACCAAAAGAGGAACTGCCCACTGCTGGCTGTTCTCTTCCTTCCTCAGCCAGCTACAGGATGCCTCCAACTTCCACTGACATGCTGACAGTGCTCAAAACTCTATTCTTGCTTAACTTGAGTATTTCTGTCCTATCTAGAGCTCATATTCATTTGTATTTTACAATGGAACTGGCAGTCTGCACAAAAGAATACAAAAAGATATACCCCCAAAGTTCCAATTGTTCAAGCTTTTCACCTCATCTGGCACTCCTCGTAAAGAATAAATGTTATGGCTGGTCCCTCCAGACTAACAATCAACATCCATCTAAAACCTTCCAGCATATCTTTCACTACAGAGGCTAGAAAGCTAAGAACTACATTTCCCAGACTCCCTGACTGCTATAGGTCTGCTTCTGCCAACTACATGCACATGATATGGAAGAAAGAAGTGAGATGGACACCATTTTCTTGCTGCTTCTCCTGGCAAGCATGGCTGTGGAGAAGTGGGATTTTTCTGCATATCAGTGTCCAATCATTAGCTCTGGGCAGATGTAGAAAGGAATGCTGCAGGGCCAAGTGGTTACCTAATCTCTGGACAGCAACTACACCAGGATGTTCTTGAAATCGACAGCTTCAATGTCAACTCCTGATTCTGCACGTTCCCAATTAGAGAAGTAGTAGCTTGCTACATGGGCCAGATCTGCAATGTTCTGGGAGTTGTTCCCGTAGGTCCGGCTAAGAACCCCTTCTTCCTGCCCTTCCAACAATTCTGTAAGCACCTAATTTCCTGTGCTAAATCACTTTTTGCTTAAAATAGCTTAAGTGTTTCTGGGTCCTAAAACAAATCCAGATTACTAATTCTTGTCTTATCTATATGAATGAGAAAAACAATGTGGATATTAAAGAGCGATAAGAAACCCCCTGAGAAAATATGTAAGTTATGTTAAGAGTCTCCTTGGTCATAAGAGGAAGAAACATTCACTTTTTCTAACAGCTTTTTACCCTGATGAAAAGATATCTGTCTCTTTAACAAGTTTCCATTCACAGGGGAAATACCCAACTGAAGATCTGAATTTTCCTTAAGGGAATTAACTGTTGTATTTTCTCTTACACCCTTCCTTCATTCCTCTGGTCTGAAGCATAGTTGTGAACACACAGGACGTGTTAAATATTTAAATGTAGAAGGATTTAAAAGAAGTGTTTCTGAACCTGGGTGCTGAAGGGACAGCTCCTCAGACGGCATTTCAGAGAAGACAGAAAACCTCTGTGTGGAAGGGAAAGCATTAATCTCTCTCTGGGTAGAAAGAAACTCTCAGGTTCTTGCTAACTAGGTATGGAAATATTACGACCAACCTTCAAGAAAAATATAGAACACAGCTTGCAAGCAGATAGAAGACAGAATAGTGGGACCTAGAGGGAGGGTACTTCCTTTTCCCTTCCCTGTGAAGAAGTCCTTTTGGGTAGGAACTACACCTTCAGTTCTCTCTTCAGAGAGAATGTGGGGCCCTCCTCCTTTCGCATTCCAGTCCAGACCTGGTTTTAAATAAGAATCAGGCCAAGTCATATTTAACACACTTTTCAGTTTCTGTGGATGGATATTTCCAAGAATATCAGGAACAGAACCTTATTTCTTTCATTTTTGCAATCAAGATGTTACTCTCTCTCAATTGTATTCTTGAAAACTAAACATATAGGCATGCTCTGATGGCTTTGGGGCAAGTGAATGGTACACACCTCACTCATTTAAAAAATCCCAAGTAAAAAAAAAAATAAAATAAAATAAAAAAATTAAAAAATCCCAAGTACACCTGAAAATCCATCCTTATATTTCTAGTGGATGCAAGGAAAAAAAAAATGAAAATTAGTAATAATCTTAATCTATGCCCTGCTTTAAAATAGATACAATTCTCCTATAAGAGAAACTTTTTTTTTTTTTAATGCCTAGGACTATCTCCCAAGATGATAAATTTGGAACTGGACGTTTTTTCTCTTTCACTAAAAAAAAGATGAGTGAGCTCCTAGGTTATTTATATTTGTCAGCCCAAATGGAGCTGAAGAGAGCTAAACTTTCATATCTACATTGGAGGGGATAAAGGCATAAATAATAGATGATTTCTAATAAATCTATTATATTTTTGTCACTAGATTTGGTAATTTCCCCCTCTTCTGTTTTGAGTAAAGTTTGAAACAAAATTTTCTATTTGAAAAGCAATATTTAAAACTAAAACTGTACATTCTTACTTAACTGAGTGTCTGCTATTCATAATCTATGTCACAATTCATGCCTTCAGAGAAGTTCAAAAGGCTAACTAAGGAAAAGCTGTCAGTGGGCTCGATTTCATTCTAGGTCTTTGGAGACAAGGTTGTCAATCATTTTATTTTCCGAGGGACACTAACTGAACTGGTGGACACAGGCTACTCATCAGAGCACCTGTTAGCATTTCCCCCGTTCATCTTTATCAAAGCATTGTACCCATTACAATTGGTATTTACATCACTAATCTCCCCTAGGGGTGACTTTTAAGTAACTCCTTATCTTATCATTTCTTTATCACCTGATTTTTTAAAGTTTTATTTATTTAAATAATCTCTACATCCCATGTAGGGCTTGAACTCATGACCCTGAGCTCAAGAGTCACAGGCTCTACCAGCTGACACCCCTATCTAGGCACCCCTATCTCCTGGTATTTCATACAGTATCTATCTTTTGCTAGGCACTCACGTTGGCTTTTGAATGGAATTAAATTTTCTGAATTACTAAGAGTTAATTCCATTCAAGTTTAGAACTCCTGATGAGACCAAATAAAATAACTTACCAGGGCCTTCAAATGTCATGTTCTTCAAGTCAATTCTTTTAATAAGCACAAAGTACTTCCTACCTTCTCACTGTCTGAGTTCTAGATACAGGAAACTAGTCTATCTAGAGAAGGAGCTGCTAATGTAGCACACTGTGGAAAAGTCTGGTGTTCTGCAGATGAGTTTGTCCAGCCCAAGTCATATTCACTCCTGACTGTCTGACAGCTGGGGGCACAAAGATGGAAGAAACAGAATTCCTGCTCATGAACTTCACATAGCTCTCCTACTTTGACATTAGCTGTAAAAATCAATCAATCAATCAATCAATCAATCAATCACAGAACGGCACCCATAAAGAACCTCAAACCTCTAACCTATGTGTAAAAAAAAAAAAAATGCACTGTGTCTAATAAGCCAAGCCATTCTTCCAATATCTCTTCCAATATATAAGACCAAGTTCATCTTCATTCAGCACTATTTCAGACACTACCTTAGGACCCTTACTTAGCCTTCATCTTTCCAGTACTAGAGCCAAAAAGATTTGATGCCCAAAAACCATTTAAAATCATCTGTCTCCTCCAGGCATTATAAAGATCCCAATGTAGAAACAGGAACTTTTACAGTGAATGAGAGGGAGACAGAAACAAAGGGGAACTAAGGATCTGAACATCAGTTTGATAGTCCAAACACCAATAAAAAAGGAGAATAGAAAAATAAGGAAAGAGGCTATGATAGTCCCACTATGTGATGGTATTTAAAGAAACATCTTAAATAAAGTAAAAGAATTGTTCAGGTGAAACTAAGTTATAGGACCAAAAGATAAGTGTTACAAGTGAAATTTAAACTAAATGCCTGAAGTTGGCCCCTGGTAACAATTCTTTTAAACTAACTAAAATGCAAAGTATGCAAAATATGGAATAAACAACAATATGTATTAACAACTTTTAGCAAGGAAGAAATTATGGAAATCATTAAATATAAAACAGTGTAAACTACACAAGAAGACATTTACATCTTCTAAAACCACCTAGCAGAACTGATTAAGGCATTCCAATGGCAATATAACTCCTTTGGGGAAAAAAAAAAAAAAAAAGGAAATTTCATTGCAGGGTGTAGAACAGGGGGCTCCTGGGAAATTGGTGAAAACCAGGACACTGGAAGAAAGGCTCTAGGAGGGACCCGTGGGTATGGTCCCCCTGAGATTTGGCAAACACCAAATATAGGCAAGGATCTAGGGTGAGAAGAGAGGAGAAAATGTATTATCTGAACAGCCTGGGTGTCAAGGGACTGGGATTTAGCCACTGTACCTTGTGCTCCTGATCTCTCATGGGGGAAAGACATACTTTTGCCTCTCGGATCATTTCTCCACTCATCACCTGCTTCTGCACACATTCGCACCCTTCTCAGCACATCATTCAGTGAGACTCCTAAAGGTACAACTTCTGAGATACAAGACTGCGATCCAGGGCATCGACACGACATTGCAAAGACACCTGAGCCTTGAATTCACACGGGCTTCCGGGGCTCGAGGGCCAGCCCAGCCAGCCCTGCGGAAGACACCCCCAGCGGCCTCAAAGCAAATGCCTTGAAGGGGCGGGGACAGGCGGGAGAAGAGGTCGGGAAGGTCTCCGATCTGGGGACTAGGGTTATGACAGGGACTACCAGCTTGCCTGAAACCCTTCCAGATGTGGGGAGGCCGGGAGGGCGCAATGGGGCGATTCTTACCCTGGAGCTTCAGGATGTGTACGGCAGAAGCCGCGGCCGAGGTGGTCGGACGAAGGTTAGGAGCCCAAGCGCCCGAGGCTCCAGCGAGGCCTGCGGCGTCTCTATCGTGCCCCGCGCACCCACCCGGCAGCGCCGGCAGCCCGAGCGCGCGCACCCCCACCCTCGGGGGAGCTCTCCCCACCGGCTCCCGATCGCCCCGGGCCTCCGCCCCCCCTCCCCCCCGCCCTGCCCTCCCCGCCCTCCCCGCCCCGCGGCCGCGCCTTCGCTCACACTGAATGGGCGGGTAGCAACTGGGGTCCTCGCCGCCGTGCTGGCAGCGGCCGGAGAAGGCGCTGCGCGGGGTCACGTAGTTGCTGGGGAAGATGCCCACCCGCTGGTTCAGCTGCCCGGTCCACCAGCCCTCGTCGCCGGACACCTGCGAGTCCTTGGACAGCACCTCCACCACGTCGCCCAGCCGCAGGGTCAGCTCGTCCTCGCCCGCCGCCTCGTACTCGAACACGGCCGTCCAGTAGGGCAGCGGGGCCTCGGAACCCAGCTCCCCCGGGGCCGCCGCCGCCGCCGCCGCCTCCTCCTCCTCCTCCTCCTCCTCCTCCTCGGCCGCGGCCCCCGCTCCGTCCTCCCCCGGCGGGGCGGCAGCGGCGGCGCTCGCCAGGCAGCCGAGAAGCGCGCTGGAGGGCTCCATGGAGCGGCCGATCCATAGGGTGCGGGGCTGCCGCCGCCCGCAGGAGCCGCCGCTGCCTATTGTTCATGCGGCTCCGCAGAGCTGGGGGGACCCCCCTCCCCCGACGGCGGCCGCAGGTAGGGCCCGGGCTGGCGGGGCGGGCAGAGCCGGCTCGCGGGGGCTGGGACTGGCGCTGGCGCTGGCGCTGGGGCCGGGGCCGGGGCTGGCGCTGGGGCTGGCGCTGGGGCTGGCGCGGCGGCGAGCGCACCGGGCGGGAGAGCTCACCGCGGCATGGGGGCGCGGCGGCCCGGAGCCCCCGCCCTCGCGCTCGCCCCCTGGGGGCGGCCCGGCCACCTCCGCCCGGGCACCTGCTCGCGCAGCCAGCGCCCGCCGCCCGCAGCCCGCCGCGCCCCGCGCCCCGCGCCCCGCGCCCCGCCCCCAGCGCCGCCCGCACGCCCGGGACCACCTGACGCGGGCCTGGCTCCGCCCCAGCCCTGCGGACCCGAGGGGCGGGGCCGCCCGCCCTGCCGCCCGCCCATTGGCCGCCGCCGCCGTCCGCAGGTTCCTCGCGCCGCGGCGGGGGCTGCCCCGCCCCCTCCGCCCCGCGCGCCTACGTGTCTGGGTCCCCCCCCGGGCCCGCCCCTTTTGCGGGCTCCCATTCTCGCCCCCAGGTCGACCCATTTCTCTCTCCCATTGGCTCCTGGCAGCTCCGACCATTGGTCCGTGGTACCTGTCCGTTTCCTGCGAGAGTTCAACACCTCCTGGCAAGGGGAGGCTGCGGCCTCATTGGGTGCCGGGGAAGGGATGGGTGGATCCTAAAAGGTAAGGCCGAGCCTCCGTTCACACCGAAAAGGCTGGAGGAGGCCGCGCCCTTTGTTTGCCGCGGTAGGGCCGGGCCCGCTTGGACAGCACCTGTGCTCCGGACCCTGAAGTGAGCTTTTGATAGGGAGCAGAGGAAAAGCGAGCTGGCTTGTACCGCCCCGCCCAGAGCCCTTTCTTCTCCAGCTCCCTCTTACAGTTGGATTCTCCGCGCTCTTGGACGTGCCTCTGCTCCAGTCCACGCAGGTGGATCGGCTCCTGCTCCCAGCCCCACTCCCACCCAGGAAGTCCTTCATCTCCATAAGACCTTTAGGCCCATTGGAATGTTCTTTAGAAGCACTCTTAAAACTACAGTTGTCGCCTTTCCAGATAGTTCGCCCGTTGCTGGGCTCCTATAAATCTCTTTTTATAGGAGATTCCCATACTGTCACTTTTCAGAACTCGGAGGAAAGGAGAGACCACTTGACTGAGGCTTCAAATTGAGTCTGGAAAGCTCAGTTTGAAAGCTGTCGTTGAAGGGGCCTTGGTCCCTCTGAACAGACTCCGTTTTCTACAGTTTGAGTTTCTTTTGCTTGAATGAATTGCACCTCAGATCATGGTGACCTCTAGAAATCAGACTAAGAACCGAAGTAGAGGGATGCCTGGATGGCTCGGTGGTTAAGTGTCTGCCTTTGGCTCAGGTCATGATCCTGAGATGGAGTCCCGCATCAGGGAGCCTGCTTCTTCCTCTGCCTCTCTCCCTATGTGTCTCATGAATAAATAAATAAAATCTTTAAAAAATAAAATAAGGTTAAAAATAAAACCTATTTCCTTAAAGAAGAAAAAAAAGAACCAAAGTAGAATATACATATGAGCCAATGCCACGGTTCACGGTTCGTGATCAAGGGCCAATCTTTTCCTACATCCTTTTGTTATCCTCATTTCCCAAACATTTAAGAATGAGTAGGTGGCCTCTAATATTTCTTCTTTGCCTTAATCCTGTCATAGTAATGTAGATTTCCAAAGAGGAAGTTTTCTGACATTTCAAAACAAGTCAATGCTGAAAGATCTAGCCTAATCTCTACCAAACTGTGTGACCTTTTCCCCTTTAGTGGTAGGAATACATATGATTTGGTTAGCAAGAGTTAGTGCTTTCCTGAGTATTTTCTGTTTAATTTTAGTTTGAGGTTGATCATTAGACAAACTGGGGACAGGCAATTTGTAAAGATAATAGGGGCTGGCATCTTCAATCCTGCCCCCACCAGCTGCTTGATCTTGGGCAAGTGCTTACACTGTAGTTCAATCTGCTTCTCCTCTCAGAGAGTGGACTGAAGATCTGTGTTCTTAAAGGCCCCATATTGTGTGATTTGCATAAAAGTATGGCTACAATGTATACCTAGGCATCCCACACATTTGGAGTCTTGGGGAGGTAAGAGTACTATTCTGAAGAGCATCCTGTGTAGGTCTTGAGAAAAGACTTCTGAGTAAATGCCCTAAAACTAAATTCAGATTCTTACCGTACATATGATCAGTGAACTAGAAAATATATGGATGAGTCTTTGAGTGATTCTCTAGGTTTTTTGTTCAATCTAGAACTATTCCACCCCCAAGCAGAAGAGCAGGGAGGTGGGGTAAAGGTACTCCGGTTTTTTGTTTTGTTTTGTTTTGTTTTTTAAATTTTTATTTATTTATGATAGTCACAGAGAGAGAGAGAGGCAGAGACACAGGCAGAGGGAGAAGCAGGCTCCATGCACCGGGAGCCCGATGTGGGATTCGATCCTGGGTCTCCAGGATCGCGCCCTGGGCCAAAGGCAGGCGCCAAACCGCTGTGCCACCCAGGGATCCCAAGGTACTCCGTTTTAAAAAAGATCATTAAAAAAGGATTTTCTTTAAAGATTTTATTTATTGGGCAGCCTGGGTGGCTCAGCGGTTTAGCACCACCTTCAGCCCAGGGCATGTTCCTGGAGACCCGGAATCTAGTCCCACGTTAGGCTCCCTGCATGGAGCCTGCTTCTCCCTCTGCCTGTGTCTCTGCCTCTGTGTGTGTGTGTGTGTGTGTGTGTGTGTCATGAATAAATAAATAAAATGTTTTTTTTTTTTAAAAAGATTGTATTTATTTATTTATTTGAGAGGGAGAGCATTAGCAGTAGGGGGCGCTGAGGGAGAGGAGAGGGACAAGTAGACCCCCTTCTGGGCAGGAAGCCAACTGAGCTGGAACCCAGGACCCTGGGATCATGACCTGAGCCAAATGCTGATGCTTAACTGACTAAGCCACCCAGGTGCCCTGTGGGGGAAAAAAAGATATTCTTCATAAAATTTTAATTTGGAGGAAAAAGAAATTTTTCCTAGATACACACACAGAAGAAATAGAAACAGAAACAAAGGGACGCCTGAGTGCCTCAGCGGGTGAGTGTCTCCCTTTGGCTCAGGGAATGATCCCTGTCCCAGGATCGAGTCCCACATCGGGCTCCCTGAGAGGAGCCTGCCTCTCCCTCTGCCTATATCTCTGCCTCTCTCTCTGTGTCTCTCATGAATAAATAAATAAAATCTTAAAAAAAAAAAAAAGAAGCAAACAGAAACAAAAAACTAGGAAGGTAGAGAGTTGTCAATGGTAGCTCTCTTTCAAGTGGTAGGATCATTCATTTGGGGAATATAAAAATTAGTGAAAGGGAATAACGGGAAAGGAGAGAAAATGAGTGAAAATATCAGTGAGGGTGACAAAACATGAGAGACCCCTATCTCTGGGAAATGAACAAGGGGTAGTGGAAAGGGAGGTGGGTGGGGGTTTGGGGTGACTGGGTGATGGGCACTGGGGGGGGGCATTTGGCGGGACGAGCACTGGGTGTTATGCTAAATTTTGGCAAACTGAACTCCAATAAAAAAAATTTTTTTTAATAAAAACAAAACAAAAAGTAGTAGGATTATGAGTATGCAATTTTTATTGTCACTTTGCTTCTTGGTAATTCTGTGTGTTTCTCTGTAGCTTTTTTGATCTTCACTCCTCTCCCACCCAGAGAAGAAGAGGAAAAATAAATATCCTTGATCCCTTTGTAGGAAAAGTCTAACTCCTCATATAATGTAAATCTTTAATAACCATAGCATGTGTTTAGGACTTATGAAGAGCCAATTCATCAAACATTTCAAGAAGTCATTCAGTAAATATTTGTCCCGTGGATAAGTACTAGGAATTCAAATGAGGGAAAATCCTTTGGGCTAAAGTTGTCTAGCAGGGTTTCATGGAGACAGAACCAAAGCCTGCCCTGAGGGGTTCCAGGTAGAGAAGGGAAGAATCTGCACCAAGGGAAAAAGGGAGAGTATGGGCACAGCCACCAAGCTGGGATGGAATGAGTAGGCTCATCTGAATGGAATGAAGCAAGAGGTGGAATTGAAAATAGGTTGAGACCAGATGCTAAAGGGCCTTGTAACGGCTTGAATCATATCATACTAATAGTTATTTAGTTGATTATTTGTAATTATTTAATGCTGAGTTTGTTCACTATAAGGGTAGAAACCTGTCTGGTTCTCTACAATTCTCCCAGCACCTAGAGAGTGCCTAGCACATAACTGGCTCTCAGTACACATTTGTGACTGAATGGCTAACTTGAATACCAAGCTAAGAATCCTGGCTTTTGTTTAGCAGATAAAAGGTTATCATGGAAAGCTTTTGCACAGGGCTGTGAGGGGATGAGATGTCTCTGTAACCTAGGACTAGAAGAGATGAGGAATGTAGAAGGTGCTTACTTACATTGGTCATTAAAGGATGTAGGTCCCTTGCTGAGTGGAGACTAGAAAATGTGTATGTGGAAACTGACATGATAGACAGCAGTGACAGAAATACCAGCCTGCAAAGAGGAGAGTACAGAAAGGGGGTCGTGGAAAATGAAATTGACTAAATAAAAGAAGGCCAGATTACAAAAAGACTTTGAAAGGCTGATGGAATTACCAAGATTTTACTGCTATTAAATTTTCCAGCAGAGGTTGACAAATATCACCCTAAAAATGACCATGTTCTCCACACTGAAGAGTATAGCATCAGTGGTGCACTTGGCAGTAGACTTGTGCCAGATCATGATTTATCCTGGCTCATTCATTCAAAACTCTGCAGGGCACCTGGGTAGCTCAGTGGTTGAGCATCTGCCTTTGGCTCAGGTCATGATCCTGGGGTCCTGGGATCGCGTCCCACATGGTGCTCCCCACAGGGAGCCTGCTTCCCCCTCTGCCTGTGTCTCTGCCTTTCTGTGTCTCTCATGAATAAATAAAATCTTTAAAAAATAAAATAAAATAAAATCTCTGCAACTTTGGGGGCGCCTGGGTGATGTAGCCGTTTGAGTGTCTGACTCCTGGTTTCAGCTCAGGTCAGGATCTCTGGGTCGTGAGTTGAGCTCCATATTGGGCTCCTCACTCAGCACAGAGTCTGCTTAAGACTCTCTCCTTGGGACACCTGGGTGGCTCAGTGATTGAGCATCTGCCTTCGGCCCAGGGCATGATCCTGGAGTCCTGGGATCAAGTCCTGCGGCAGGCTCCCAGCAAGAAGCCTGCCTCTCCCTCTGCCTGTCTCTGCCTCTCTCTGTGTGTCTCATGAATAAATAGATAAAAATCTTAAAAAAAAAAAGAAAGACTCTCTCTCTTTCTCCCTCTGCCTCTCCCGTTTGTGTTCTTTCTCTAAAATTAATAAATCTAGGGCAGCCCGGGTAGCTCAGCGGTTTAGCGCCTGCCTTTGGCCCGGGGTGTGATCCTGGACACCCGGAATCGAGTCCCGCGTCGGGCTCTCTCCATGGAGCCTGCTTCACCCTCTGCCTGTGTCTCTGCCTCTCTCTCTGTGTCTCTGATAAGTAAATAAATAAATAAATAAATAAATAAATATTAAAAATTTTAATAAATCTAAAAAAAAAACAAAACCAACTCAACTGTGCAACTCTGGGCAAAGTGCCTGTCTGAACCTCAGTTTCCTCACTGTTGAATAGGTATAGCAATAGAAACTCCTTTTTCCAGAGTTTTATAGGTTCAATGAGATAAGTCATCCAGAAGCTCTTAGCATGCTGCATAGCACCCACTAAATAGTCAACATATTGCCTCTCTCCACTGCTCCTCACTGTCAGAAACACCCTTCATCAAGCCCTAGAAAGCTGCAGAGGCTTCCTCACCAGGGGGTTAACTATGGTTTTCCCTCTAGAAAAGAGAAAGGAGGGAAAGAAAAGAAGCAAGGGAGAAAAGAAGGGAGTTAGCATGGAGGCAAGGAGGAAGCAACGAGAAGGACAAAGAAAAAGAATGATGGTCGAATCTGGGACCTTGGAATCTCAGACGTGGAATCCATTCTTGCTGTTTGCAGTTAGGCAAGGCAACCTCCCCTCCCCCAGTGTTCCAGATCCCTCCTTAGGAAACTGAGGATAATAGTACTTATCTTACTGGGCTCCTGGAATGATTACATGACACAATGTCTATTACGGGCTCAGCACAGAGTCTACTGAAGAGTAGTTATCATTATTATTACTTGAGCCTAAAATGTGATTTGGTAAATGAATGTCCTGCTTTCACCAGTTCTGGAAAATACAGTAGTCCCATCCCCCCCTTATCCTGCATTTCACCTTCTGCAGTTTTAGCCACCCATAGCCAACAGGAGCAGGTGATCCTCCTCCTGGTGTATCATTAGGAGGTCAATAGTAGCGAAATTCTCCATCACAACGCTGACATCCGTCACCTCACTTCGTCTCACCAAGGAGGCTGTTTCATCACCTCATGTCATTGCAAGAAGCAGAAGGGTGAGTGCAGTAAAATGAGATGTTTTGAAAAAGTGAGAGAGCGTATTCATGTAACTCCTATTACAGTATCTTGTTATAATGGTTCTATTTTATTATTACTTATTGTACATCTTACTGTGCCTAATTTATACATTGAACTTTATCACAGGTATGTACATATAGAAAAAAAATAGTATATACAGGCATCCATGGCATCCTGTAGCATATCCCAGCAGACAAAGGGAGGGACTCTTGTTTTGTTTTTAATTTATTTTAATTTATTTTTTATTTTTTAATTTTTTTTTAAGATTTTAAAATTTTATTTATTCATGAGAGACACACACACACACAGAGAGGCAGAGACACAGGCAGAGGGAGAAGCAGGCTCCATGCAGGGAGCCCAACACAGGACTCGATCCCAGGTCTCCAGGATCACGCCCAAGGCCAAAGGCGATGCTAAACCACTGAGCCACCCAGGCTGCCCAGGGAGGGACTCTTATATTAATATCAGTACTTCAGTGCTAAAATCCGTCAGGTAGACATGGAGCTTTTCTGAGTCAGCCTACCCCCCTCACTTCTTGCCATTCAAGGAGAGGAACCCTAGTTCCTGCCTCCTAAACTCCATTTGCATTAGATATGATTTTCAGTGTTTTGGGAAAGGTGTGTGCTGGGGCTGCTGGGACAAACATTTCAAAGCAACACTCAGGTTCCTATCCGGGATCAACCAGTGACTTCAGACAAGGCGTTTTATTTCTCAGTCTCTGTTTCATTCCTTGTTATATAAAATGAGTAGGAAGTGAGGATCCAATGAAGGAAGAACAACTCCTAGCAGGACCTAATGCACACTCAGTAAATTGTGAATGTTTTTATCTCAGTCAATAGTATTATAATTCTTGTCTTGTGATGAGAGTTAATGGGGCTTGAAACTTGAAAATGGTAAGAAATTATCCTCCTTTCTCCTATGAAATCTTGATTCAGAAGACAACTCTATTAAATAAGGCAGCTGTTTAAAACATCACGCCTCTGGAGAGCGAGTTGTAGTGTAACAATGATCAGAGCCTTGACTCAACGAATGAAGGTCAAACAGAATTCTGCTTCATTCAGCCTAGTGGGACAGCCCTCTGTGAAATCACACCTCTCACGACTATGCTGTGGCTCTGCAAGAATTCCACTCAAGTATTCTTTATTTTATTTTATTTTATTTTATTTTATTTTATTTTATTTTATTTTAGAGAGAGAGAGAGAGAGCAAGCATGGGGAGAGGGGTGTGCAGAGGGAGAAGCAGATTCCTCACTGAGCAGGGAGCCTATGTGGGCTCCATCCCAGGAACCTGAGATCATGACCTGAGCCAAAGGCAGATGCTTAACTGACTGAGCCACTCAGGTGCCCTCCACTTAAGCATTTCAGTCAAGTGCCCCAAGTAATCAAAACAAGAGAAAAATTAAAGAGAAAAATCATCCCTATGACTGGGGTTTTTGAAGAACATGTGATGACAGGGAAAATGATCACATAAAGTTAAAAAAAAAAGAAAGAAAACTGTTGTAATCTTGAAGTAATTTTAAAATTAATTCATCAAGAGGAAGAATCATATACATAATATATTCCCGATTTTATGGAAAATATATTTGCATAATTATTGAAAGAAATACATCAAAATGTGAACAATTATCTCTAGTCTGGATGATGTGATTAGGAATGATTTTTTTAATCTTTGTCCTGTATTCGGTATTTTCTACCATTAAAATGTACTCATTTGCTAATCAAAGAAGTGTGTTATTATTGATGATGATGATGAAAAATCTTAATGATGTGGAAATGTGCTTAGTATAATGATAAATGAAAATTAGTGGAAAAAAAAACCCTTTATACTGTTAAAAACAAGATAACAGGGACACCTGGGTGGCTCAGCAGTTGAGCATCTGCCTTTGGCTCAGGGAGTGATCCTAGAGTCCTGGGATGGAGTCCCGCATTGGGCTCCCTGCATGGAGCCTGCTTCTCCCTCTGCCTGTGTCTCTGCTTCTCTCTCTCTCTCTCTCTGTGTCTCTCATGAATAAATAAATAAAATATTGAAAAAAACAAGATAACAAACCCCAAATGGTGTCACTTATGCTAAGCCCCATGTCACCAAATTGAGATTTATTTACAGTTTTGGCCTCTCCCAGAAATGGAGTCTCAATATGGTCAATCAGGAATCACCTAGTCAGTGCTAGTGAGGTTCATCTGCCCGTTAGACCCCTGCCATGCCCTAAAGGAAAGTGATTTTGCCATAACCAATCCACTTGTTGCCCAATTAACTTCCTGTTTCTGCTCCTTCTGCCTATAAGAGTCTTTCATTTTGTACAGCTCCTCGGAGCTCTTTTCTACCTGCTAGGTGGGATGCTGCCCAGTTCAGGAATTGTTGGATAAAGCCAGTAAATCTTTAAAATTTACTCAGTTGAATTGTGTTTTTTAACAACACAACATGATCACAAATGTGTGTGTGCGTGTGCACTTGGGTAGTATCAAAACCTTAGTTATTTCTGAGCTGAGTGGTGGAACATGGGTAATTTGTAATTAGAATAAAGAACCACAAAATCATTCATATTTGTTGTCACCAAAAGTAAATTTCAAGCCAAAAGCATTATTGTTAGTTGGAGAGGTGGTAGAGGAGGGGAAAAACTAGAATGTAATGATATTAATGACAATGGCTACTATGAATGTAGGACTATGTGTCATGCGCTGTTCACAATCTGTTTTATTTGTCAAAGTCTTTAACAGCTTTTTTAAAAAAACACTTTATTTATTTATTCATGAGAGACACACACAGAGAGAGGGGCAGAGACACAGGCAGAGGGAAAAGCAGGCTCCATGCCAGGAGCCCAAGGTGGGACTTGATCCTGGTTTCCCAGGATCATGCCCTGGGCCAAAGGCAGGTGCTAAACCACTGAGCCACCGCGGGATCCTCTAATGGCTGTTTCAAGTAAAAACTAAGAGGTCCTACCTAGGATAAACAGTCCAGTTCTTCCCTAGCCTTCCTGCCTCCTGGAGGGAACATTCTTGGTTACGTGCAGACAGACATATGGCTAGATTCCAGTAGACATATGGCTACTTACCTTTAGAACTAATGTAGTATATAGCTGGAGTCTCACCTAGCACTGGCACTGACTTTTTTGTTTTTCAGCTTTTCATCTTGGTCTTTAAATCATGCTGGTGACAAAGATGTAGCTGAAATTTCCACTCAGTGTTTTTGCTTTTGAGATTTATGCCTTTTTATCTGAAAAAAAAAATCAACGTAATGATTTTTGTTATTTGTTTTTGCAACAAACCAGAGAGATGTGATGAATGAGCAGCTCTCACAGGTGTCCACGAAAAATAGATTTTTACAATAGGCTGCTGTTTGGATCACAGACTAGACTCGGCAACGCCCTCTTAGAGACACTGGTAGGCAACTGCGCCACCGTGTGGTATCGAGGGGTATGGTATGGAGGCACATTTCTTTCTTTTTCTTTTCTTTTCTTTTCTTTTTTTTTTTTTTTATGACTTTCCTAGTTTTACACTGTAAGTGCCGAAAGTAACTTTAGTGGCCACTGGGTGGGGCTCTTTCTATTTGTTGTGGAAACTGAGACCCAGACAAGGGTTCCCATCAACCCGGGGCTTGAATCCAAATCTTCAGGCCCTCTTCAGACCCTTTCTTGCCTCACAGCTGCTTCCAGTTCTAGGTATTAACGCAGGGATGTCTGCCTGTCAGCTGTGGGGAAGCTTCGTGCAAAAACTCGGTTTTACATCCAAGGAAACCGAAACTTAGAGGGGCTAAATGATTTGTTGGAGGATCCACACAGCTCATATTGTGTCCCTCCATTCATTTACTCACCAAATATTTAGACATGTGTCTACTATATGTCAGGCTCTGTTCAAGACACTGAAGACACAATAGTGAGCAAAGTAGACAAAAATCCCTTCATACATCCTCTACCAAGGGAGACAGACAAGATAAGCAAATAAAATGCATAATATAATATTTAAAAGGGCTCAATGCTAACATGAGAAAAAGGCAGAATGCTGTTTAGGGGGAGAGAGAGGTGAACTACTGGAAGAGGTCACATTTCAGAGTGGCCAGAGCAGGGCTCTTTCCCAAGATGACTTTTGGAATAAAGATCTGAAGGAATTGAGGAAACCAGCCCTACAGATATGGGGGGAGGACATTCGGGTGGAGGAGACAACCTAGCGGGAATGAGAGTTCCAGGCAAGAAGGAGGTAGGAGAGGTCATGGAGTGGGGGGGGAACAGACCATGTGGGGCTTTCGGGTCAAAGAAGGATTTGGGCTTTTACTTTGAGTGACATGGAAGTCACTTGGGAGTTTTCATCAGGCGAGTGGTGTGGTTGGACTTTAGGATGGAAACTCTTGGGCTGCCAGGCTCACAATGAGCTGCAGAACACAAGGGTAGAGACAGACAAGGAGGCTCTCTGGTGACTGTGGTAAGAGCTAACAGTAGGTCGGGCAAGGGAGGTGACAATGGATATGGTAAAATGTGGCCCCAATTTTAAAATATATTTCACAGTAGAGCAAGAAGCTTTGCTGATGGATCAGGAGTATGAAAGAGAGGAGACAGGGGTGACACCGAGGTTTTTGACCTGAGCAACTAGAAGCGTAGTGTTACCATTCCTGGAGATTGGAGGGAGCCCCTCAGCAGCTTACTATTAGACCCGCTAAGTGTGAGATTGCCAGCCCACACCACGGTGTCAGGCCCGCGGTTGATTATGTAGGTCTGGAGTTCAGCCAAGAACCATTAAGTTGTAACAGTCAGTGAAAACATCACCTCCATAAGGTGACTAAGGGCACCATAATGACTAGAAAACATCCAGGCCCAAATGATAAATACTTCCTGTTTTAGCATTGGGCTTTCCCAACTTCTACCCAAAGAAACCTTTGAAATTAGCTCTGCCTTGCATACAGGAAGCTATTAACCTTTTGCTCACAGACATGAGACTTGAGTCTCCTGACACTGGTTAGGCCTTTTGGAGGATGGATGAGTGTTTCCTAGGTTATGGAATGGAGCCTGTGTGAGGTCAGAGGGCAGCCTGCCAGGCCTGCAGAACATCAGGGAAACTATCCTAAGCTTTCTGTCTTACTAAAGGGAGAGGAGATCCAACCTGAGGCTTTCTCTTCTTTGCCTCCTTGGATTTTATTGATACCCAGGTCAGGTGCAATTGCTTGCAGCTGTGTGGTCTCTTTATTATTTTATTACCTGCACTTGCCATCCTGCACAATAGCTCTGTACATGATGAAACTGACATTCCTTCTTTTGCATCATGTCCTCTCTTGGGGACAAGGACAAGGGAGGGCAGAGTGACTGAGCACTTACGGAGTTTAGGAACTGATCCATATGCCCTCAACCAGTATACAAAGACAATGCCACCGACCTACCAACTATGACACTGATTGTAACAACTGACCTTCAAACAATGGTTTACAGTTCCAAAGGCACTTTTGCATAAGAGCACTGGTGCGCTGATTAAAAGTATAGACTCTGAAGCCAGACTGTTTGGGTTCGAATCCCCCTTCTGCTATGACTTGCTGTTGGTCTAAGACAATTAAACTATGTGTTAAGCCTCAGTTTCGACTGCAAAAAAAATCAGGATAAAAAAAATCGTAACCCCTAAAGTGTTTTAAGAGCTTCATTGAGGTATAATTAATGTATGAATAACTGGATATGTTTGATAGGTACGATTTGATGATCATGTAGGTCTGTAATCCTCTGAGGTCTAAAGTGATTTTAAGGATTGAGATGATACATGGGCAGCACTAAAATCAATGCCTGGGACATAGGGAACCCTTAATCAAGGCAGAAGTGATATTACCTCCTGGGGCCCTCAAAAAAAAATCCTATAAGGTGGATATTCTTTTTAGCCAACTTTACTAATAAGGAAACTGAGGCTCAGAGAGGCTATTCCGTGTGGTAATACAGCAGGACATAGCACAAGCACTAGACCCAGTCGTGAGGATTCCCAAGCTTTCCCACTAGAAATCTAATTCCTTAGGGGTTGACACATGGGGCAGCCCACTCACCCTTCACCCTCCCCTTCCCTTTCTTCTTCCCAAACTCAGAGGCTGAGCCCAGGCGTCCAAGCCCAGGGCCAGGCTGAACCCCTGCCACCACTGGAGATGCAGCATAGTCTCCACCTCAGAGGATCCCTAGTCCAGAGGTTCTCACCCAGCTGGAGGACTGACTGGGGTCGTCTGTTTGGGCCCCAGGGAGAGTGCAGAGACAGTCGGGTTTCAACTCAGTCCCATACCTGCCTGAGAACTAGCAGCCTTGGGAGGCACCTTTCTGCGCCAGCACTGGGGGTTATCCTTGGCCTCTAGACATTTAAATTCCCATGCTCCGCTTCTGAGCCTCTGGCACGTCGTGAGTAGAAGCTCTCTCCGGGGGTGAAATGGAACAATTTCCCCATTGAGAAGTGGGCTGGATGTGGAGGAACAGAAAACCTCCCAGGGGCTTGGCCTGAGCTTAGGTTTTGACTTGAGCAACCTGGCATCTTGTTTTTCCTCTCTCTCTTAATCCTCCCTTCCTTCCTACCTGCCTACATTCCTCCCTTCCTCCCTCCCTCCCTCCTACCTGTTTTTTGCCCTTCCTCCCTCCCTGCCTTTAAAGAGAATGGTGCTCTGTGCTCTGCGGCCTGCTCCCCATGGGCAGAATTGCGACAGACATCCTAAGTGAGCACTAGAGATCTCAGAGATCTGGCTACTCCGACCTGAGGCCGCCTGCTTACTAAACTGGGTGAGCTGGGTTCAGAATGGTCACTTTGCACAATTCAGGTGTCTTTGGTGTGGGGCATGGATTTGGCTAGGTGTGACTGTTCTGCTCCTAATTTAAGCCACTAGTTGTAAATATAGGTCTTGGTGCCTATTAATAACCCGCAGTCAGCACACTTGTCTCCTGTTCCTCCAGTTACTGCAACCGTGCCCTCCTCTCTCCACTGCCTCCCTCTGCAGCTCTGCAAGCACAGGCTGAGCCATCCGTGTACCTCATGAGCCGTGGCTGAGCCTGTGCATGCCGTCCACTTTGTCTCCCTTCCTCTCTTCTGGCGCCAGGACACCAAGTCACTAATGTGGCTAGGTGAGAAGGAAAGGAAAGAGGAAAATAAAATAATAGCACTTCATTCTGATAAACCTTGAAACCCTTAAAATTATAGCACTGGGCTATCCTTGGCTTGCTGTCCTTGGCTATGAAAATAGTGGTCCTGGTTCTTAGCACTCCCGAGGTCAGAGGTTTGGATAAGGAGCCTTTCCACTGGGTAGGATTGCTAGCTTTTGTCTATGAGATTTCCAGTGCCCCATTCAGTTTGCTCCCTCCCATCAGCTTCTCCTTTTTATAACCTGTGGCCAAGAAAGGAGTCGAAATATTACATGTAAATAAGGAATACCGCAAATATTACCTGAAAATGGGGGTTTGAAACTTGAAAGTCACCAAAGAAAAGAAGCATCTTGATAGAGGAGACCAAGAACTCTAGGACAAACTGTCCTGAGTTCTGTGTCCCTAGTTACCAACTAGAGCCCCCTCTTGCCCACAGCTGCCTCTTCCAAAAAACGAGGATAGCAATCTACACCTGCCTTGGTGCAGAGGATGACACCAGATTGTTTCTCAAGATCTCTCCCAGTTCTGATGAAACAAAACTGAACAGAGGAGTGGAAGCTACCAGCAAGCTGGGCAAGAGGAATCAAGAGCCTGTGGTGTCCAAGAGCCTTCTTGGTTGGTACCCATGAAAGCAGATTGCCAAGTGTGGCATCTGCAGAAGAAATGTGAGATCCTAACAGTGTCTGACAGTAGTAATATCAGCCTCGAGCCCTTTGGTAATTCCATCCCAGGTAATCACCCTGCTATAATCCTACCACCTCCCGCAGACATCACTTCCTCTGCCTAGCAAATTCCTTTAACACCTAGCACAAAGCTTCACACACTAGGAACCCTTTCCTAGATATCCTGAAGACACAGGAGGCTTTCTCTCTGGGTCCCGTAGGACGGACCCACATTTGGAGCCCCCAGTGCTTTGCACTGCCATCTGCTGCCCATCCTGGACCATCAGAAAGACTTGGCCTCTTTACCTTTGTGGGGCGCAATTTCTGTATGTCCTCCTTGAATGGAGAGACATAATAGTACTTATATAGTGACCTTCCATCTGTAAAGGGCTTTCCCCTACATATTCTTGTTGAGCCCTCACACAGCCCTGGGAGGATGACACAAAGAGGTGAAGTGACTTGCCCTGGTCATTTGGTGAGAGGCAGAGCTAGAAGATCTAGATCAGTTCAGGAACCATAAAACCCTTGTAGGTGTCCCTGACTGCTTCTTGTCATGTAGTAGAAAGCTTCCCAAAATAGTAATGTCCCCCTCAGCTTCTTTCTCCTTTCTTTCCCATCAAGTTCAAGTGTCAGACAATGAAGATAGCTGCTGAGTCAAGTCCCAAGGGAATGAAAGTGGTAATATCCTGCCTTCTTTACTTGCTTGTCTACCTCCTCTGGCAAAGACCCTTTCTGGAGGCATCTAATGTCAGGGCCTGGGCCCTCTGTCTTAAAGTATGATCTTTATGAGCTGTGTCGCAGACCCTCTTGCTCAGCCGGCAACCTGGTATAAGCCACAGCCTAACTGGGGGCTCTTGAGGGCTTGTCTATATTGAAATACTGTGCAACTCAGTTTTCTCACCTGTAAAAATAGGAATTCAACTGAACAAGCATCACTTAGATGCCACCATGTACAGAGCCCAGAGCTAGGTACTGGGGATAGAGATGCAAGGATACATAGGGTATGGTCTCTGTCCTCAGTAAATGTAAAGTCAAGTGGGAAAGACAAGAATTGAAAAAAAGACAACACAGTGCTCACTTCAGCAGCACATATACTAAAATTGGAACGATACAGAGAAGATTAGCATGGCCCCTGCACAAGGATGACACGCAAATTCGTGAAGCATTCCATACTAAAAAAAAAAAAAAAAAAAAAAAAAGAATAAAAGAAAAACAGACACTACAGCAGAGTGAAATAAAGTAAGATATGAAAGAAAGGCTATTACCTGATGTGCTTACCTCACACAGGCCTAGAATCAAGTATTCTGAAGGCATCATACAAATATAAGCAAATATTACACTATCTGGCTTCTGTAGGAGACACCAGTTGGGTCGTCTGTTCACATCCTTTCTTTTCCAAGAACTCCTGGAGCCAAATTCATGATGTAATGGTGCTCCCTTCCCATCCCACCTCCTCTAAGCACCACCAGCCATTTTACTTGATTGAATTAGGAGCAGACCCCTTGCCCCAGGTAGGACATGTAGAGTCCCTGTTCTGTGTTTGGAATGGGACTGAAGGTCAGTCGGTCACAGTCACCTGGGGCTTTGAGAAGAAGAGATACAAATTCTGGAGGCATGGACCACTATCTTCTGACAAGGTAGCTTGACAGTTAAAGAATGCCAAGCTGCCACATCTGGGTGGAAGCGTGGAGCAGAGGCTTGGAGAGGAGGGAAGACAAGAGGCAGAGGCTCCCTGATATTCAGGACGAGGTTCAAATCTGTCCCTGCCCACCGGAATGATAGCCCAGCAAGGACCATCTTTCATTAAAGATAGCTTTGATGGGCTTCAATCACTTGCAGCTGAAAGGTTCATAATTAAGCAGTTTCTAAACAAATTCAGCTCAGGCTAGTGTTGAACAGAAGTCCTCTCCTAGCCTATGTAAGAGTTGTGTCATTCATTCATTCAGCCAATCAGTTAATGAATATTATTGAATGTCAACCATAACAAGCCTCATAAGAAGAAAAAAAAGTTGGCTGTACCCTCTATGATATAAACTACTGCTGGATGTCAGCCTTCTGACCAGCCAGCCCTCAAAGCTCCTGAAATTACCCAGGTGTGCCATGGGAACACACTGGTGTTAACTGAACTTGCTGTTTTTGCAATTATCCCTGAGAAGTTTTGAAGCATTAGACACTATGATGTTTGTCTGCACCTCCCCACTCTCCCTTATGGTAGCATGTCAGACCCCACTCCGCCACACACACACACCTTTGGGGGGCTTTTCCATCCTGGCCCATGCTCTGCAGGTGAGGTTGCTAATCACAGGATCCTTCCCTCTGATCACAGGATGGACATGGGACCTAAGCTAGGCAATCAGAATCTCTTCCTGGAAAATCTGGATTTAGAGCTGAGACAAATACAGAGGCTCATCTCATAGCAGCACCACATAGAAAAGATCCCCAGCTACCCTGCTGAGCTCAGGGCAGCCGGTGTCCTGCTCTCAATTGTTCAGTTGTCCCTTTAAAGCTGTAGCCTCTCCAGTACCCATCACTCAAAAAATAAGAATCTTTTGAACTAAATTAGCCGATCAGGTATTTATAACCAGAGTCCTGACACATCTTCTTTTTGGACAAAAAGCCCATGGGTGAGTGAAGAAAAGACAAGGAAAGGTCAGGAGAGAGAGGACGGTTGCATCGTGTCCTGTACCCAAGCCTATATCCCAAGCCTAGATCCAATTTTTAAGACTCTTTAATGAATCTATATTTACCATGAGTTTTTTTTTATTTATGGAAATATACACGTGTCGTTTGGCTGAAGGCTCAAACTTATTTCAGGAAAGCAAGTCTGTCATTTCTCCAAAGTCCCTGTTAGCTCCTTCCACACCTGTTCCCCATTCTGCTAAGCCACCTATTGCTCATTTCCAAAGCAAAGAATAAGGACCCAGATTCCAGGGTAGGATACAAGTGATACTTGAAGAGACAGGTCTGTGATTTTTGTCATAAATGCTCTTTTTTTAGTAGGCTGCACTTCTAGTATGGAGCCCAATACAGGACCTGGACTCACAACCCTGAGATCAAGACCTGAGCTGAGATCAAGAGTCAGATGCTCAACTGACTAAGCCACCCAGGTTCCACTCCTCCCTTTTTTTTAAAGTTTATTTATTTAGTAATCTCTACTCCCAATGTGGGGTTCACACTCAAGACCCCAAGATCAAGAGTTGTGTGCTCTTCTAAGCCCACCAGGCATGTCACAGGTGTTCTTAATGGACATTCTGTATTCTTTCCAGTCAACACAGATCCCTTATGAAAATACATTCCATATCTCATAAAGTTGTCTCCCAAAATAAGACTCATAGAATCCCTAATAATAGATCATTAATCCAACCCTGTTATTTTACAGATTGGTAAGCTTGGGTGCAGGGAAAGTAAGTGGCATACTCAACAGCACAGTAGCAGATCACAGAGAGAACTCAGGTTTTATTAGCACCACACCAGAGTCTTTTCCACCACTTCATGTCTTCTTCCACAGTGCAATTCACTTTCTTTTCTTTAAGGATAAGACTGTTCTTAATCTTAAAAAAAAAAAAAGAATGTTATTAATCTCTCTATATAAATGTTTCATTGGGCAATAAATACTTGACAAAGAATCTGGTTACAGAAACCCTAGAGAATTTGCTTCCATTACCACCTGAGATCTGTAAATTATGCGAATTATGACAGTAAGGATACAGAATCCAAATAAGACAATTTAAACACGTTCAAGTCTTAATTAAATATAATGTATACAAAGTAAGTTACCTGGTACCTATGTATGTATATATGTAAACTCCTCCAAGTGACTCAATTACATGGTAGACTTAGAACTAAGGAAAGAAAATGACAAGGAGTTTGATTGGCAGAAGGTGTTTACAGGGACTTCTCAGTGGTGGTGAGTTCTCCATCACAGGAGGTCCAGCAGAGACTGGGCAAACAACCATTTGTCAGGGATAGAGCACTCCAACAATTTCATAAGCACCAGAACCTTCCCAATAACTTTTTTTTTTTAAGATTTTATTTATTTATTCATGAGAGACAGAGAGAGAGAGACAGAGAAAGAGAGAGAGAGAGGCAGAGAGAGAGAGAGGCAGAGACACAGGCAGAAGGAGAAGCAGGCTCCATGTGGGGAGCCCGACGTGGAACTGGATCCCAGGTCTCCAGGATCAGGCCCTTGGCTGAAGGCGGCGCTAAATTGCTGAGCCACCTGGGCTGCTCTCCAAGAGCTTCTTTAAACAGAAATTGCTGCGCCCCACCCCAGAGTTTTTGATTCAAGAAGTCTGGGATGGAGCTTGACATTTGGCATTTCTACCCCGTACCCAGGTAATACTGCTGCTGCTCATCCAGGACCACACTTTGAGAGACACTGTGAGAGAAGGAATTTGAAAGTAATGGAGGTGAGCCACTTCACTGCAGTTGAGCTATACAGAACAAGGTCCCATTACTCTTTAATGTCCAATCAGACAGCTTGAGTCCAGTTTTGCCATGCGAGCTACCTTTGGTGATAGCTCTAAATCCTATGCATTCTGTGCTCACCTTGAGGTTGGGACAAAGGGAACCACCTTGAGGCTGAAGGACACCTAGAGGGCTCCGAGTTGCTGTTTTTTTAGGATCAGCTGCCAGAGATGTGGTGTCAAACTCACACCTGGGACATGATATCCCTCTGAAAACAGCATCACAGGCAACAGAAAGAGCCATTGGTGGTCTTGTGACAGAACGCTGGTCCTCACTCACTGCCAGTGACTTACAGAAGCAAGAGAATCTAGCCATTGCTGCCTGTGGGACCACTACTAAAAGAAGGACATTTTGGGGGTGCCTGGGTGGTTCAGTCAGTTAAGTGCCAGACTCTTGATTTTGGCACAGGCCATCATCTCAGGGTCATGAGATCGAGCCCCAAGCCCTGGGTTGGGCTCCACACCCAGTGTGGAGATTCTTTCTCTCCTTCTCCTTTTGCCTCTTCCCCTCCCCTGCCTCCTCTCAAAAACAAAAAACAAAACAAAACAAAACAAAAAACAAAGAAAAAACCACACACACACAAAAAACAGAAAAGATAAAAAGACATTTTGCAAAGCCCTATACAATCTTTGCCTATACCTATGAAAGCACATAACCAACATTTATTGACCTTTCACCCTGCATCAAGTATTATTCTAAGCAAGTTAAATGCATCCATCTCTCATTTAATCCTTATAAGAACTCTGTAAGCAGTATTGGTAGGACTGGGGCTTGAACCCAGAGACTTCAGCTCCACACCCCACACTGACACCCTTAATCAGAGAGAAAATAGTTGTCAGAGTATAAGGAATAGAGGTCTCTTCTCCCACTGGTCCGCCAGGCCAGAGCTTTAACCTCTGGGTGTTATCATGGCCTTGCTACACCTCTAAAGGGCCGGGCTCCTAGAGTTTCATCTGTGTGCCTCACATGTACATGTAGTTACTGTTTCTGAAGCTTATTCAAAGTCCCAGGTGACTAGGTCAGGCAAGGTTTTCAGGTGTATACACCTCACTGCCCACATGGGCCTTTCCAATATGACAGTCTCTGCTGGTGCTGAGTACAAATTGCCATTCCAGGTTCCCCCACCACCACCGATTTAAGTTACCCTTTGGGGAGCCTTGGTGTCCCCTTCTGCCTGTTGACCTTAGCTGGACTCACCTGAGGCATCAAAAGTGTTGAATAATATTAAACCCCAAAGAAATGTTGTCTGAATATTGGATCCCTTTCATTCAAGGAGGGTCCCTGGCCTCCAATGCTTACTTCTCCAACCTGTCCCCAAAAGTCAACCACATACAAGGGATGAGACACAGCTCTAGCTGGGAAACTCATCTTGATTGCTTTCTTCCTCCAGGACAATTCCTTCTTCCACTGGCTTTGTCTTAGGAAACTAAAAAAGACAACTCAGACAATTCTTGCATACCAAGATCTGCCCCAAGTCCTTTGTTGTATCCATCCAAACATGGGTTTTGGTAGGTGCCTCTTTTAAAAGGCAGCTTCCCTCTATAATAAAATAATGAAGTTTTTACCTTCTTTGGGTCTTCCTACCCAAGCATTGGCAGTTTAACAGTGTTATCATTCGAAATATAGTGAGCACCCATTACATTTAGGGCACTGTGCTAGGAGCAAGGGGTACTAATAAGATACATTCTGTCCTAGGAGCACCTGGGTGGCACTGTTAGTTAAGCATCCGACCCTTGGTTTTGGTTCAGGTTATGATCTCAGGGTCCTGGAATCCAACCCTGAGTTGGACTCCACATTCAGTGCAGAGTGTGCTTGCACTTCTCTTTCCCTCTCCCCTGCCCCTCCCCCCCATGCTTGCACATCACACACTCTGTCTCTTTCTCAAATAAATAAATAAGTCTTAAAAAGATACAGTCTGTCCTAAAAGAAAAGGATGAAAGGCTGCAGCATCCACCCTGGATCTCCTGCCCCAAAGATGATGAAGAAGGACATGGGGTGGGGAGAAGGGGTGGGTAGATAAGAAGGAAGAGGCAGTAATCAGTAGTCTGAAGACTATCTGCTAGTAAAACCAGAATAGCCTGACATTAATTCTATTTAAGGACAGCCTCAACAGAGAAGTCTTATTAGCCAAAGCTATCAAAACAGACCCACTTTCTAAATATGTGGCTAAACTTTTCACTCCCCAACAACTACATACAGAAACATGCTACAAGAATAAATTTTTTCAACACACTCTCTCTAATACATAATGATGTTCCTGTTTGAAGAGCAAAATAATTGAGGTGTAGATGGTGAGTGACTTGCCCACTATTATGATAAAAAATACTACTAAGTGGTTCTTAGGAGCTTACTGGCAACGACCTTAGATTTCACGTGTGGCTGGCCCTTGGGTGAGCATCGTAGGTATCTTATTACTACATAACAAGCCACCCCCAAATTTAACCACTTACAATGACAATTATCTATTTGCTCATTATTCTGCAGTTGGGGCTGGGCTTATCCAGGCTCACATGGGGTCACTCATGTGCTTGCAGTCTTCTGGTGGGTTGACTGGAACACAACGATCTAAGATGAGCTCACTTACGGCCTGGGACAGCTTGATGCTGTCAGACGTTCCTGTCCCCCTGATGTCATTCAGTAGCCTAATGCAAGCTTACATGGCTGCAAGAGTGTGCCAAGAGGGCCACTGGGGAGCTGTAAGAACTCTTAGGCCTAGGTTCTGAAACTTGCATATTGTGATTTTTGCCACATCCCATCAGTTCAAGCAAGTCACAAGGCCAGCCCAAAGTCAAGAAGCAGGCACACAGACTCCACCGCCTGATGGCAGAAGCTGCAAAGTATTGTGACCATGTTTTTCATACTGTGAGATAGCTGGGCCTCATTTCTTCTGCTCCAGACACCCCAGCTCTTATTGTCACTGCTAGGGCATGGCCAGCATCTACCAGCCCCTGCTGTCCATGGGAGAGGATAGATTCATTGGAGCTTCAGAGCTTGGGGACTTAATCTTAGCCCTTGGATGATACCCAAACATATTGATGTTCTTCCAAATATATATTGAAATGATCAATGAAGTTGCAGACTATCAATCACTATGTAGATGCATTAGTGGTAATTGCCGCCTATGCATCAACCCACAGGTGCACAGGTCAGACATCATCATACATTCAAAGGGCACGTGATTTCTCAGGTGATATCCTGGCATCCCCAGGCATGGCCCGTCATTTCCCCAATGACCAGTTAATACACAGTGATAAATAAAGCCATATTAAATGTGTTTAGTAATTTTATTCAGATTTCAAAATATGTTTTAGAAGAAAATTCTTTTCTACCCTTAATTGTTGTTTGTCTCTATAGGTAGGCAGACCTCTCAATATTTGGTGGAAAAGAAAGAAAAGAAAATCCTGGTTCAGACAAGGAGGCCAAGAGTGAGGGAAGAGCCAGAAATAGTTCTGTACAGGGTATGTAAGAGAGGTCAGCATTGCTACAAATGAATTAAACCCACCCAAGTGAGAGCTTATAAAATGCAAATTGTTTTACAGCTTCAAGGTATGCTTTACAAGGTATGTTTTACAACTCCAAGGTATGAGGTATGACTGAAATGGTAAGCTTCATGGGTTTCAAGCAGACAATATGATAATAACACCATTATCTATGAAGCCATCAGTACAATCAGGATAATGAACATACAACTCTACAGATGCTCTTGTGCCACTTTGTAATCCCTCCCTCCTGTTCCACTCACCTTTCCCCATCCCCAGATCATCACAGTTCTGCTTTCTGTTGCTATTGATAGCTTTGCATTTCTAAGATTTTTTTTTTTAAGAGAGAGAGTATGTACCCAAGCAGGGAGAGGGGCAGAAAGAGAGGGAGAGAGAGAATCTTAAGCAGGATCCATACTCAATGGGAAGCCCAAAGCAGGGCTTAATCTCATGACCCTGAGATTGTGACCCGAGCCTAAAGTAAGAGTCAGATGCTTAACCAACTGAGCCACCCAGTGGCCTAAGATTTTATATAAATGAGATCACCTAGTATGTATTCTCTTTTTTGTCTAGCTTCTTTCACTCTGCATGATTATTTTGAGTTTTATCTATAGTGTTGAGTACATTGATAGTTTATTCTTTTGAATTGCTGAAGTATACATTGTGTGGACACAGCATAACTAGTTTAGCCATTCCTCTGTTGATGGATATTTGGGTTAAGCTATGCACTGACATGTGACTCTTCCTTTCCCCAATTAATATGTTGAGACCCTAACCCCCAATGTGACTCTATTTGGAAATAGGGTCTTTAGGAAGTAATCAAGGAAAAATGAAGTCAGAAGGGTGGGGCCCCGATTGGAGAGGATTAGTGTCCTTATAAGAAGAAATACTAGCAAACTCTCTTGCTTGCTTATGCTCTTTATCTTTCCAAGCGCCCTCAGAGGAAAGGCCCCATGAGGACAGAGTGGCCATCTGTGGGCCAGACAGAGAGCCCTTACCAAAATCTCAACACTACTGGAACCCTGATCTTGGACTTTCCAGCCTCCAGAACTGTGAGAAAATGAATTTCTGCTGTTAAAGCAGTGCAGTCTGTGGGATCTTGTTATGGCAGCTCATATAGGATTAGACTCATATAGGTTGTTTATAGTTTGGGGCTGTTGTAATGAAGCTGCTATGAATGTTCGTGTACATCATTGTGTGGACATCTGCTTTCATTTATCTTGGGTGAATATCTAAAAGGGGAATATCTGGGTCACATGGAATATGTACATTTATGCTTTTAAGAAACTGTCAACACTTTTCCACAGTGGCTATATCATTTTGCATGTCCAGCAGCAGCGTATGGGACTTCCAATTGCTCTACATTCTTGCCAATACTTAGTATGTTTAATCTTTTTAATTTTAAAAAATTCAATTTTTTGATGGCAATTTAATTTGCCATTCTGGTGAATGTCTACTGGTAGCTCACTGTGGATACAGTATGTATCTCCCTAATGGCTAATAATGGAGCTCACCTTTTTCACGTACTTATTTGCCACCCTTATATCTTCCTTAGTGAAGTATCTTTTCAGATCTTTTGCCCTCTTAATCACTGAGAGCTAATTAAATGCAAATTCAAATAAGCAGAAGCATGGAATATTCAATTCTGAATCTTCCCAGCTGCCCAGGTTGGCAGGCTGGGAAAGGAGACCAGAATGTCCAGGAAGAGTATGTGGCATTGGAAACTTGGCAGAGGGGGGTGAGGGCTGTGAGGAGAGTGACAGGGCTGAGGATAAATTCTGCCAGCTTCACAGTTTTGTCTGAGTTTGGCCTTGTGACCTCCCTACCAGCCTTCTCACCGCGAGCACTGAATTTCAGCCCCCGGATCATCTGAGAACCCCAATTTCATGACACTTGCTGTGGGAGTTTCTTGTCACAGGAGTGCACCATCTGTGACTCTTGCCTGAAGACGCCAAGTCTGGAGGCAGAGACAGAGACACCCACAGAAGCACCTAGATAAGATCTGGCCCGGAGTCTTGTCTGGGGGCAGAGTTGATCACAAAGTAGCATCTGACACACAAACACATTCCACTAGAGCAAGGGCCTTGGAAAGGAGGGCCAAGGAGAAAGGGCCAAGGAGAAAGGACGATAGGAGGGAGAACTGGTGATAAGAGTCGGAGCCGTGCTCAAGCACACTGTGCTGGGTCCTGGCTCCCTCTGCGCCCGGAAAAGATAAGCAAGAGAGAATCCAGGAAAGAGCAGGATACATGATTAAAGAAAGAAGCAGCTGATTTATGAGGCCAACTTCACAGAGCTCGCTGAAGCTAGTTCATCTAATGAAATGTAACTGAAGCTAATTTTCCATCAGAGCCTGAAAGGCAGTGGAAGTGCTCATATAAAAGATTAGGAAAATTGCAAATGTGAGAGTCAGCTTGTCTAGCAAACCCATTCAGTAAAATTAAAATAACATCTGTATGAATCAGACCAATTCCTGATCTAAACTTGTCTTCTCTGTATCCTGACAAGCCTCTTGTAGACCTTCTCTCATTCTCTTCCACCTCTCTCTCTTTATTCCCTCCCTTTATTTTTTTCTGGCAAATGTCATAACTGTACACAAAACCTCAGCTCTACAAGTTCTTATTGTTTCACCTTGAGAGGAATCTTCCTGGTTGGCTGGCGTCATGGGTCTGTCCATCCATGGACGTATCCGTATTCATTTGGCTCCATCCAGCTCACTGGGGCTAAGGTTTACCCCTATCCCTTCTCTCACATCCCAATTGCTCTTTTTTTTTTTTTTAAGATTTTATTTATTTATTCATGAGAGACACACAGAGAGAGGCAGAGACACAGGCAGAGGGAGAAGCAGGCTTCATGCAGGGAGCCCAATATGGGACTCGATCCTAGAACTCCAGGATCATGTCCTGGGCTGAAGGCAGGCACCAAACCACTGAGCCACCTAGGATTCCCCCAATTGCTCTTTGAATTAGGCCTTTCTTCAAGCCAGAAGCTTAGGAAAAGATAATAAATGACCCTTAATTCGGTGGAATCCTGTTAAAAAGAAACAACTGGCCCCAAATGGAGTCACTTTTGCTAAGTCCCATCAACACCAAATACCTAACTGCAGTTTAGGAATGGAATTTTAACCAATCAGTCTGAAATTTTCTGATCAGCACCACTGAGTCATGGCATAAGACCCTCTCTTGTCCCCACTCTGAGGGAAGGTGACCTCACCTGAAACAATTTTTTCTCTTGCTAATAACCTCCTTGTCTTGCCCCATTTCCGCCTATAAAATCTTTCCACTTTATTTTTTCCCCCTTTTCCCCCAAGTTTTTATTTAAATTCCAGTCAGAGAACATAATAGTGTAATATTAGTTTCAGGAGTTGAATTTAGTGATTCATCACTACAACACCCAATGCTCATCACAAGTGCTCTCCTACATGCCCATCACCATTTAACCCATCCCTCCTCCCAACATCTTTCCATTTTGTACAGCTGCTGGGAACTCCCTCTATTTGCTAGATGAGATGTTGCCGGGTTCAGGTATTGTTGAATAAAGGCAGCTTAGATGCTCAAATTTCCTCAGGTGAATTCTTGTTCAGCAGGCCTCACTTTGCTCATAGCATCATGCTGTGTCAGCATCCAGAGAGTGAAAAAGCAAAAGGATTGACTCCCCTTGTCAGATGGGCACTTGGGGATGGGGCGCTGAGAGCACTGAGTAAAGGATCAGAGAGTCAAGTGTGGAGAGATTCATGGAGCCTCCCATCCCCCACCACCTAGGAAGAGCAGCACCAGGCAGGATGTTGGTGGCCCAGGAGAAGCTGAAGGGGAATAGGGCAGTCACGCTGTGCTCCTTCCTACTCTGAGTCTCACCATTTACAACTTTGCCTGGCTCAGGAACTCAAACAGCTTCCCCAGAGCCTTAGCTTCTTATAAGACAAGCCACCAGATGTAAGTGAAATTGTCCTTGACTTTCCCAAGAAGTGCCTCCCTAGTTACCTCTTTTCATATAGAGGCATAATCTGGATATATAGCCCACTAACAATCTCTTCAAGCTTCTGTAGCTTTTTAAATGACGAGTCAGTGAGCATTGAGTGAAATCCACTGACACTGAGAGTCGCAGAGTAAACATTTCTACTCCATGTTAATGATGCCAAAGTCTTGTTTCAACTGTTCAAGTCTAGTAGCATCTATATTAGAAGATAGGGATGTCATTTCTCCATTGTCTTGAGCAGCAGTGGAAGCCTGTTGTCATTTATACAAATCAGCCCAGTTATAGCAATGGGTAGAGGAATGATGTGGAAGTTTAGTGCTCTATCCCTGATTGGCTCTGTGACTCTAAGCCATTTTACCTTTTAAATTTCAATTTCTTATTTGAAGAAATCAAAAGAGGGATCCCTGGGTGGCTCAGCAGTTTAGCACCTGCCTTCGGCCCAGGGCGCCAGATCAAGTTCCACATTGGGCTCCCTGCATGGAGCCTGCTTCTCCCTCTGCCTGCTTCTCCTTCTGCCTGTGTCTCTGCCTCTCTCTCTCTCTCATGAATAAATAAATAAAATCTGAAGAAATCAAAAGATTGCGCCAGAAGATTTCATCAGACCTAATCTGTATTGATTTCCTTGGGCTGCTGCAACGAAGCATCACAAAATGGGTGACTTATCAAGGAGCTGGAAGGGCTGGGGTTCTGAGGGAGAATCTCTCTTGTCTCTCTTCTAGCTTCTGGTAGATACAGGTGTTCCTTGGCTTGTAGATGGCTTTCTCCTCCCTGAATCTTCACATTGTCTTCCCTTTAAATCTGTCTATCTGTCCAAATTTGCCATTTTCAGAAAGGAGGACACAAGACACATTGGATTACCTCATCTTAACATGATCCTCTGCAAAGATCCTATTTCCAATAAGGTCACATTCATAGGTACTGAGGATTAGGACTTCCGTGTGTTTTTAGGGAGATACATTCAATACATAGCACTAACTTTAAAAAAAAATCAGTAAGGAAGAATATATGCAAACCCAAAAGTAAACTGAAATATCTACCAAGAGAAGTCGGAATGAATGATGGGTAAGTCTCCATTGCTGTCCACCTAGCCTGATCTTTGCCTAACTTAAAAAAGATTTTACAGACTCCTTCCATAGAGATTACAGGATCTATGGCAGCGATAGTACTCAGGAGGAAAATACAGTTTCAGAGGCTTCCTCAAATAATACCAGAAATACATACATATGAGTGCAAAGGTATATATGGATTTATTTGTCCTATATATCTATAGAACCAGTAACACACATATCAGTCTAGCCTTTCACACACAATGAAAAGCCAATGAATCTCTTATGTAAATATTCAAAAATCTGCCACTGGAATATTTTCATTCATTCATTCATCAACTAGATCCACCTGCCTATATAAACTCCATCTTTATTTTTCCTGTGGGGTGAAAATGGAAATTTCATTGACTTACCCTAGCCCTTAAGTTCTTAGAAATAGTGAGGGGTGCCTGAGCCATCAGGTTAGCCATCAGGTTAGCCTCAACTGGCTCAGTCAGTTGAGCTTTGGACTCTTGCTTTCTGCTCAGGTCATGATTTCACCGGTTGCAGGATTGAGTCCAGTATGGGGCTCCCCACTCATCCAGGGAGGGGGGACCTGCTTGAAGATTCTGTCCGCCTGCCCTGCCCTCATTATCCTGCATGCATGTGCTCCCTCCCTCTCTCTCTCAAATGGATAAACAAGATCTTGAAAGAAAGGAAAGAAGGAAGAAAGAAATAGCAACGCTTTCATCAGCCAGACATTTAAGCCAGAGCCTAGAGAATGGTTTGTACACTGACCAAAGGTCAGTTACTTTTTTGCCTTTGCCTTCTTTGTTCCTGTCATACTCTTTCCTTTCCCTCACCACACAGTTCTCTGTTGAAAGATGCAAAATCTTCGTTAAGTAGCAACCTCTGGAACAATGAGAAAACTCCTCCCCAGAAGACTTGGGACAGATTGGAGCCAAAGCATTTCCTCCAGTCCCCAAGCACATTGTTCCCCTCCAGTGACTTCTGCAATCCAGAAACAGCTGCAAATTCCAGTAAAACAACATTCTGATCCAATCCTTCGAGCTATCCTTACCCTTTTGTTTTTCTCTAGGGAGGGAGGAAAGAGGAAAATCCTTGAAAAGCTGGCATGGTGCATTATTTCCAAGCATCTGTTGATAGAGGTGTGAGCCAAGCAGCCTTTTTTGTTAGAGGAAAGAGAGGGCAAAAATGTAGGAAAGAAAAAGTTTTAAAATAATGGAGAAAAATCTGAGTGAATGAAAGAAAGTTGTACAATGGGAAAAGCATGGAGCAAAAACATTGTTCATGCAACACAACTGAAATGTGCTCCTTCAGAAGGCTTAGGTTCACCTTGCCTTACACTTGGGATGAGCCAGGAAGTCAGTTAAGTTCAATATTTAACTTGAGCCATTCTTATTTGAAACTAACCTAACAGGAGAACAACAGGATATATAAAAATGGCACATAAAGGTGCATAAAGAATATATTACTTCACAAAATAATTTACAGTAATACTTCTGTAATTAGCAACCTCTTTAAGACACTTAAATGGTATGCCGGTTTATGAAATTATCTTTCATTTCTCCTTTCAGATTCACTGTTTACCTTTTCTCATTCTTTGCTGTGCCTGGACGACTGGTCTTTATGAGTAGAATCAATGCCTGCCCTCTAGCCTCTAGTGGGGGTTGGCTAAGGGAAGCATCATCAGGATACTGAAGAGATTTATTAATGTGGCCCCCTCCCTTATGGATTTCCATAGGTTGGCTGCTTCTCCCTCCTGGAGATCACAGCTCCTGGGATAGGAGAATAGCTTTTCCTCTTCACACAGCTATGCTCTGCTCCATCACCTTGTCTTTGCATGTGTGTGTGTGGGGGGCGGGGGGCGGGAGGGAGTAGGTAACAGAATCCCACTGCTGATCCCAGGGCACTCACTGCATGTTCCTTCCCCAATTTCCTAAACCTCACCTGTACCATAAGAAATATATTAGTCCCTTAAACCCTTCTTAATTGTACAGTTTGAATACGTTCTCTGTTTCCAGGAGGTGCCCTGACTACTACAAGGCATAACTTTTTCTTGGAGCTAGACTGTCTCTTCAGTGCAGCCTTATAGGATGCCCTGTGTCTCCTTCAAAACATCTAGCTTGGTCCTGTGTACAGAGTAAACATTGGTCATTCCTGCCGTTGATGATTTGAGGAAAGACTTCACTTCACTGGTCCCTATTTCCAAGGTCACACTGCCAAACCCATTTAGTGAATCATATAAGATTCTATCTGTTTACACAAAGACTGGCCATCATTGTTGCTCAAAACTTGCATTTAATGGGATTTTGCTGCCTCTAAAAACTGTGGTATAATGGAAACAGTAGGTGTTGTATAATGTGGTATAATGGAAACAGTAGGTAGTTGAAGCCTTACTGACCCAGGTTCAATTTTTGGCTCTGCTACTTACTAGTTGAGTAACATGAGGAAAACTACTTACAGTCCCTGGGAACCACTGCCATCCTCTATAAATCTGAGACGCAGCATTGCCACATCTCTGCCTTCTCCCCCTTGCTCCTTTCCCATCTTCACTAGTGTGGCCAAGTAGAGTTCTTCATCCCTGGTTTGAGCACAATGTCTGGTGGTAGGATGAAGCCAGGTTCCTGAGGAAGAGGGGATAGAAAAGAAAGAAAGGGAAAATGATAGAAATTTTAGATATATTGACAACATAGACCATATGGATGATTAATATGGAAAATGTTTTGGGGAGATGTGGAAGAAACTGAAGCTAAGGAAAAAACATAAGAAGAGGGATAAAATATGAGCAAGGTGGAATATTCCAATTATGCCTGTCTGAAGCAATGCTGCTATATTAGTAGTCTTTTCATTGAACACAGATTGAAGAATAAATTTATACAATATATAAAATAGGGCACTGAGTAGAGAACATGTTCAAAAGAGGAACATAGGAAGTGACCATATTTTTTTCCACCCCTCAAGTGAGTTGGTTTAGAAGTAACTGATAAGTTCTGATCAAAATGGAATTTTTTTCTCTTTTTCTAATCCCACCAATAAATTGAGCACCAAAATGCAGGACTTTTGGAACAAGGTGATTTACTCTTATTATTATTTTTTTTTAATAGATAATATCCCAGTTCCCTTTTTTTTTTTTTTTTTTTTTTTTTTTAAGTAGGCTCCATACCCAGCTCCCACACTGAGAGTAAAGGAACACGACTCGGGGCTTGAATTTATAACCTTGAGATCAAGACCTGAGATGAAATTAAGAGTCAGACGCTTAACCAACTGAGCCACCCAGGTGCCCCTACCCCAGTTACTTTTATGGAGTAGGGGAAGAGGTATCTAAGCATCCCTATAAGGCAGCCTTGGTGTGGACTGAAAGACAATTCAAGAGAAAAGGATACAACTGTTTGTATCATATCCAGGGCTCAGAGTGTCTCCATCACTGGCTACAGTTAAATGTGTTCTTTTGGGAATGGGCCAAGCCTGCGTGCCTGCCTGGCTGTTACGAAGAATCATAGCAGGGTCACAGGGATTATAATACCTTCTTTAAAGGGTTGCTATGAGGCAGGTCAATTGAGACAATATACATAAAGAACCTAGTACCCAGCACATAGGAAGAACTTCATACCTGCTCTTTATTATTTTTTGTAGGGATTTAGACTCTGTATACAATTTAGATAAAAGACTTTTTTCTTTTTAATTTGGAAAATCATGATGGTTGATATTCTTCTATTGGTCATGCCAACTACTGCAACACCTCCAAAGGGTTTTTTTCCCACCTCCTTTACACACCTATCTCCGCAATAAACAATAAAGACATCTGATACCATCGAGGACCAAATAGTACAATGGAGTTAAGTACACAAGTATGTAAGTTGTTCAAAGTTGACTATGTGTTCAATAAAAGAAAAATACAGATGAATATATACATATATGTCATTTCCTCCCCAACAATATGGCCCTTAAATCCACGCCAACTACTTCATCTGGTGCTTAACCAAAGAAACAGCCATGGCCATCTGTTCTAAATCTGGGGGAAAACTGGCTGTGTGGAACTTACTAAGAGATGGCACAGAATGCATGGAGCAGTGTAATCTGTACCGTAGGAGTGATTAAAGAGATTTTTAATGTAATTTTTCCATATATGATTTTAGAACCCCAACTCCAAGCAGTGGTGGTAGCCACATGCTAGTGTGTGTTATTTCAAGTTGTCGGACCCTAAGTATACAAGGAAAGTGACTCCTGACAATACCCAATATTACTTTTAGGTTAATTTGGAGACTGTTTAGGAAGCCTCATAGCTATGAAGACATCTGCATGACCATGTTCCCTCTAATACATTCCTTCTGTCAATTCTGGCACTATTGGTATTTTTCAATTATTTATTTTAAAAATCTGTACTTAGTATCTACTACCTGCTAGGCCCTGTGATCATCTCTAGGAATATAGCAGTGGGAGAAACAAGCTTGGTCTCTGGTCTCACGAAACTCACATTCTAGGAGGGAAGTCAGATATACTGATCAATTAGTCACACAAATTCATTAAATCATTCATTCAACAAATATTCATTAAGAGCCAAGTATGTGCCAGGCATTATGCTAGGCACTGGGGATAATATAATCAACAAAAGAGACTCAAACCCCTCCTTCATGCCATTTATATTCTATTAGGGAAAATAGGAAATAAATAAGATAAATATGTGGGCAGCCCGGGGGGCTCAGCGGTTTAACGCTGCCTTCAGTCCAGGGCCTGATCCTGGAGACCCGGGATTGAGTCCCACATCAGGCTCCCTGCATGGAGCCTGCTTCTCCCTCTGCCTGTGTCTCTGCCTCTCTCTCTCTCTCTCTCTGTCTCTCATGAATAAATAAATAAATCTTAAAAAAAAGATAAATATGTAAACTATATTGTGGTGCTCGCTTCGGCAGCACATATACTAAACTATATTGTGTAGTAGATACTTGTAAAGCCCAAGGAGAAAAGAATAAAGTAGGGAAGGGGATCTTTAAATGTTGGAGGGTGGTAAATTTCAGATAGAATGGCTAGATAGCATCCCTGAGAAGGTGACTTTTGAGTAAAGCCTTGAAAGAAGTGATAGTTCTAGCCCTATGGGTATCTAGAGGAAGAATATTCTAGGCAGTGGAAACAATCAGTGGAGAAGCATTTGTGGCTGCTGTGGAGAGGAAATGTTAATAGTCTACAGCATTCTGGTCTCGAGGGATAGATGATCATTCTCCAAATGGTTTCTGGGCAGAGCTGGGACATTGAAGACAAGGGACACAGGAGTGGTCTTTGCTGTGAGCTCTCAACTGCTGTAGAATCTATAGCTTCAAACTGATTGGTCTTCTGTAACCTCTACAATGATGACGGTCTGTGTTCTCTTCATGTGCAATCATCACACTAACCTGCCACCATGATAGCATGTGCTTTCAATTGTGGTTATTGCTTTCTACCAAGATGATAGATCTGTACTGCTTTAATCGGACTCTTCCAATTGATCATCTTCTAAACAATGGATGTATTTACAGATGGCTGGCCAGGGTCAGGGGAGCAGTGTGCAGCTATAAAATAGATAAAGGAAGGTCACCATATTCTGGAAGTAAAGCCATGTTGAGCAAACTAGGCCTAGATTTTGAATTTGAACTTTTTGAATTTGAAATTGTCAGCTGGAAGATTCTTGTAGGAACTAGAACATTCTTCTGCTCGCATATGTAGCACATATGTATGCCTTTCAACTGGTTTTGCACATGTTCATCTTTGCCTTAATTATATTCACTCTTTAAATACCCTGATTATAATGAAGAGAAGAGACAGAAATGAAATGATTCCATTCTATTCCTCCCTAGAAAATTGATTCTGTGACTCTAACCTTGACTCTATTTCTGAACCATCTATCACTCTAGGATATAGCAAGGAAGAAGAGGATACAAAAACAAGGCACAATCAAAAAAGAATGAATGAAGAAGGAAATTAAAATAGTTAACCTTTATTAACCACTTTCCATGTGCATCATCCAAGGAAGTGTAATTATTAGGTATGATTCACCAATGAAACATGGAAGCTTGGAGCAATGATGTAATTGGCTAGAAAGTCACAGCTCGGCTCAAAGTCAGAATTCCCAACCTGGAAGCCTGACTCCAGATTCTACACTCTTAATCTTTACTATGTTGCTTTCCTGAAATGAGCAAAGAATAAAAGAACAAAAGTAGTAACAAGAAAAGCCTGGCTCAGTTGGTTAAGTGTTTGCCTTGGGCTTAGGTCATGATCCCAGAGTCTTGGGATAGAGCCCTGAGTCAGGCTCCCTGTTCAGTGGGGAGTCTGCTTCTCCCCCTTCACTCCTGTTCTCTTTCACTCTGTCTCAAATAAATAAATAAAATCTTAAAAGGGAAAGAAAAGGGACAGTTAAACAAGAGAGAACAAAGAAAGGAAGAGACTTAAGTAGATTCTACATTCTGGAAAGTAAATGAGTAGAATTAATGCTGCCTTTAAAAGAGAACTACTTTTTCAACCTTCATTCTATTTTTTTAAAAAGTCATTGCATTCCATCCTTTTTCTAACTTTGCACAGTGCTTAGAATAATACTATCCAGACAGCATGTGTTCAATTAACCCTACTAACTAATCATGTATTTGCACAGGAAGCACTGAAGGACCCTTAGACCAGCAGATACATTGTAATATCTGGGGCAATGAGATCTTTTGGATGATACATTTTCCACTGTATACTGCTTGTTTAAAATGGTAAGTTCAGGGCAGCCCTGGTGGCTCAGTGGTTTAGCGCCACCTTCAGCCCTGGACATGGATGGAGTCCCACGTCCGGCTCCCTGCATGGAGCTTGCTTCTCCCTCTGCCTGTGTCTCTGCCTCTCTCCCTGTTTCTCATAAATAAAAATTTTTAAAAATCTAAAAAAATAAAAATGATAAGTTCATAAGAACAAACCCTTAATGGGAGTGGCCCCCATAAAACTGTCTGCTGTGTAAAAAGTCTTGCATTGACTCTCCAATGTGGGTTCTACCACAGTCCAGGTGGGCCCTCAGTGGTTTGAGCCCCATCCTTATCCCCACTACCAGTAAATGGGTCTGGATGAGGCTGGCTGAGGCCCATTTGGGCCAGAGTCACAAAGAGAAGTTTTCTAGGCACTTCCAGAGAATATGCTTCCTTATTCTTAAAAAAGAGCCATAGAAAGTTAGCAGAATATAGGGGTGCTTGGGTGGCTCAGTCAGTTAAGTGTCTGGCTTCAGCTCAGGCTCAGGTCATGATCTCAATGTCCTGGGATCAAGCCATAAATTGGGCTCTCTGCTCAGAAAGGAGTGTGCTCCTCTTCCCCTTGTTCTCTCTCCCCACCCCCACTCTCTCTCAATTAAATACATTTTTAAAATCTAAAAAAAAAATAGCATAATATAAAAAGGGAGACAATTAGTCCAATAACTACTAGAAGACTTCCCCAAACCAGGCAACTTACCTTACCGATGGGGACAGGACAGTAGAGAAATGGAAAGAGGCTTTGAAGCCACCAATCCTGACCCCTCGCCTTATCTCTGACTTCCTGTATTCATTCCAATAAATGTATTGGCCATGGAAGCTAGGTTGAAGAGTTGGGTTTTCTTTTACTCATATTTTAAATTATCCTACTGATACAGCCTAGTAAACATTAAAACAACAACAACAACAACAAGAGTGAACATGCCGGTCTGACGTTACCCCCAGCATGGTTAAGTTTTTCATCCTCTTCCATAATTGTGATGGCCTGTTTATCTGACAGACACAGCCTTTCTCCTGTCATAGCAGCCTGGTGAAAAACCCCAGCCAGAGTTTCAATACTTATAACCTCCCTTCCATGCATCCATCCACCCATTCATCTACTATACAGCTGATGGATCAATAGATTTATAGCAAGCACTTATCAAGGCATTTCCTAGGCATTGTAATGCTACCCAAAAGGAAAAAATCAGTCTAAAAGAGAAGAAAAATTATGTACATACTTACCTATGGTGAAATGTATAAAATTATTGTGTCACCAGAGAAGTACAAATAAAGTACCACAGCAGATCACCCAAAGGAAAGGATTATTTCCAGCTGGGGGGAGTAGAGCCATTTTTGTGCTGAAGATGGATTTTGAGCTAGATCTCGGATAATACAGAAATGGTGCAAAGAAAATGAACATTCCTGGCAGAGTGGAGAAGCAAAGGCTCAGCATTAAATGGCAGAGAATGGACAGGGAACAGTTGGCTGGAAAATAGGGCTGGTACTTGGAAGTGTCATTGAGGCCAGATTGTGAAGGGACATGATTCCAGATCAAGGTGTTATTCTGTGAGCTGTAGAGTGGATTTTGAATCAGGTATGAACTGAACCGTAAAATGTGGTTTTGAAAGAGAGAAAGAATGTTCAAGACATGGTAGAACAGGAGCAGAAACCAGAACCTAAGTAGAGTGATTTCCCTGTATTAAGAGGTAAACTGAGGCACATTAAAAAATTTTTTTTCGGGATCCCTGGGTGGCGCAGCGGTTTGGCGCCTGCCTTTGGCCCAGGGCGCGATCCTGGAGACCCGGGATTGAATCCCACATCGGGCTCCTGGTGCATGGAGCCTGCTTCTCCCTCTGCCTGTGTCTCTGCCTCTCTCTCTCTCTCTGTAACTATCGTAAATAAATAAAAATTTAAAAAAAAAAAATTTTTTTTTCAAGGGTTTATTTGAGCATACATCCTCTCCGATTGGGAGCCAAACCAATGATGGTCAGGGCCACTCCACTGACAGAAGATAGGGGAAAGGTTTTTATAGAGAGGATAAAGAAGCAAAGCAAGGATACTATTTGGTTAGCTATAGCTTAAGCAGTTCCCTTATTTGGGAAAGCCTGGTTGGCTGTTTGGGATTGGTTGTTCATAAGTTTCTTTTTCTCAGGTTTGAGTGCATCTGCTTTGGCTTAGATTTTGGTTTCCTTATGTAGGTGGCCAAGGCATTAGAGCCACCGCAATCTAATGGCCTCCTTATTTAATTACTTTAACACCTGGAACATCCTGGAAACACTCTTCTGTAATCATAAGCCAGGCTAGAGGATATAGGAGACTCTACTTGTGAGGTGGGATCCCAGGGGAGGGACAGTTATCCAGAGTCTAGGAGTGTACATCTAGTTCTTTACTGGGCAGGCCCAGCCAGCACACCCATGAACAGCGAGATGAGGAACCCCATAGATCACAACCACGTGGACAACAAGAAAGAGGTGTATGCTATATTTGTCCAGGGGCCAGACAGGTGGGCATCTGGGCAGAGAAGACAGGATCCAAAGGTGGTACACACCTGGGAAGGACAAGAGAAAGGCACTGTAGGAGTCTACTGGCAGTAGCATCAAAGATCCAAGGATGGGGTTCAGGAAGAAGGTCAGGAGCTTATTAAAGGAGTCAGGACAACAGCTATGTTGTGGACAAAGTGAAGAGACCATAGGCTTCTGAGCCAAGCATGCCCAGGTTTCAATCCAAGGGCAAGCATTTACCTGCTATGTAAACTTAGGCAAGCAACTTAACCTCTCTGAGTCTATTTCCTTGACTAGAAAGAAACATAATAATGTCTTCTCCACAGAGTTGTTATAAGGAGTATAAATAATTCATGAGAAGTGCTTGGCACTTGGAGCACTCAACAAATGAGGGCTATTATTATTATCAATACCATCCTCATTATTTATATTGAACCATAGAGATTTCTTCAGCTCAGGCTCAGAGGATAAAGCAAGGGAGAGGAGTGTTTGCCAAGAACAGAGAAACCAGGAGGAGGAGCCAGACTTCTCGGACCTCTCAGAGCCTAGGGCAGATGACTTCTCTCCTGTTCTGGCCATTTGTAATTGCCAGTATGTTCATTTGTCCTTATACTCGCTGCTGAGGTCATTGTCACCATTCCCTCCGGCAGAAAGGAAAAGAACCTTAGATTTCTTTTAAACCAGCCACAGCAGCTCTGCTGCTGGCATATCCATTCATCTCTTCTGTGGGGTGAGCTGTCACTGATATCCAGGGACACCACCTGCTCGGGGGTTTCCAACACCCGTCTCCATGGTTTCTGGCCAGATATCATTAGCTAAGTGAGGTGGAGCCCAATGGGGTTAATAGGTTAATGCTGGTAGGGGAGACCTCTCAGGGGTGGGGGGGTGGGTGGGAGGCTGGGAGACACAGGTGGTTACAGGAGTCAGTGCTTGTGATGGGAGGGCATGACTGATTCTGCCTGGGGTCAGGGGATGCTTACTGAGGTAGAAAAGCAAGGTCATGACCTTCTGCAGCCTCTGAGGAGTCTGTGACAATATATTTCCTCAGAGGAGGACGTTCGTCACAGTGATCCTGCATGTTTCTAATTGAAAGGGTTTGCCCCTTTAGACTCAACTCACTCCACTCTTGGCACTCAATCCTATAACGACCAACATTTATCAAGCCCTTATTGTGTGGCAGGAGGCACTGGGCTAATGTGTTTTACATACTGTTCCATTTAATCTGCACCATGACCCTGTGAAGTTGGTACTATTGTTTGCTCCATTTTATAGATTAATAGAGACTCAGAGAGGTTAAGAAACTTGTTCAAGGCCACAGTCAGTAAAACTATGGGGCCATGTGGAGAATCGAAGTTTTGCTGATTCCAGGTTTTCAGCTCTGAATTAGGATGCTAACCAGTGCCTCACACTTTAAAATGCATATGACTCATAGGGGATTTGTTAAAATGAAGATTGACTCAGAAAATCTGGATGGAGCCTGAGATGTTGCATTTGTAATCAGCTCCCAGGCCATGTGTATGCTGTTGGTCCATGAATCACACTTTGAGTAGCGAGGGGCTTGCATGATGGATGTCATTCACAGTAGTTGACAGGCTGATAGGTCTCTCGCCAGGGGAGGTTTAATTTTGGTCTTGGATAAAAAGCTTTAAAACCATTTGTGAGTATGCATTTGTTTTCTATACTGAGTAACATATTATGACAAATTCAACACCTTAAAACAACAGACAGTATTGCCTCACAGATTCCATGGGTCAGGTGTCTGGGAAAAGCACGATTCTCCATTCAGATTCTCACAAGGCTGGATCAAGGAGTCATCCAGGCTGTGTTCTCATCTGAACTCAGGGCTCTTGTCCAAGTACATTTGTGTTGTCATGAAATTCAGTGTCTTGCAGCTAGAGGACTGAGGTCTGTGTTTCCTGACTGGCTGTCACCTGGGGGGATGTGCTCTCAGCAGTCCTAGAGGCTGTTGCACTTCTTGCTCCCTGGCCCTTCCATCTTCAAAGCCAACAATGGAGTGTCTCCCTTTTGTTGAATCCTTCTCAGACTTCAAATATCTTGGACTTTTTCTGTCTCTGACATCTAGATCCAGATATAAAGGGCCATGTGATTAGGTCAAGACCAGCCAGCCAAACTCCCTATCATAAGGTCAACTGATTTGGGAACTTAATTACATCTGCAAAATTTCTTCACAGCAGGAGTGAGGTTAGTGTTTGACCAACCAGCTCGGAGAAGGCTTGAGCATGCCAGGGGCCAGACATCTTGGCATCCATGTTAGAATTCTGCCCATAACAAAGTGTTCTGGTTTTCCTGGTCGGGCTGTGCTGTTGATTGAGCAACATTTTTAGAGTCATGGAAATTGAGCTTGTGTGAACTGCCTTATTTCTGCTTTCATTTCTACTTATTTATTGTAAGCCTCTTCTCTAGCATTAACATTTACCAACACTTGTTTCAAAATAAAAATGAACTGTCATGAGGGAGATTCCAGCAAATTGAGCTCAGTCCTTTTTCTAGTTTGTGACATAAACTGAAAGTGCAGGAGAGCAAGTGATACATAGATCATTTGGGGCTTTTCACTGACTCATAACCGATGTCCAGGAATAAGACTTCAGATGTGGTGATGTTTACATGCAAGCAGCAGCTTCTCACCAAGGAAGTCTAAGTTGCTCTGTAGATGCCGTGAGCTGAAAAACATTTTTAAGGAGAGTTTATAACACCCTGACAGCAAAGATCTCACTGAGGTTCCAGGACTCCTGCCCATCTTTTGTGAGTCTATCCTGTTTCCCTGCCAATGGCACTATCCTATAGTTACAGGGCTCATAAAATGTTCACCCAGCATCATTTTCCTTACATGGGTCTAAGAGAAGACAAATCAAAGGAAGAAGTGAGGGGGAAAGCTATAGGAACCTGCAGGGGGAGGCAATTCATAAGGGTTTCCTACAGTGGGGAAAGCAGGGAGAGCTGCAATACCCCCTACCCCCATGGATTCTGGGTTTGGAGAATGTGGACAAAGGCAACCCCTTGTCAAGGCGTGGGGCTGGATGAGACCTAATCCTAAAGATGCTGCTTCCACTGCAATTCTCCTTAGTACCTCCAAAGCTGTCACCAGATCACCTAGGAAAAACTGCAATTTTCTTAGCCAGATCCCAGCATAGAGAGAATAGTGAGGGAATGGTTGTAGGAAATCTGTTGTCCACTTGCAGTGAGGCAGGGATCGGGAGTGGTATTGCTTCCTCCAGAGGGTGAAAGGTTCAGTTGAGGTGACTGCCCTTAACTACATTTTTGCCAACACATAACAAACTCTGATTTGCATTTTGGGTCTCATGGCATCATTTCTGAAATGTGAATCATAAAAGCAGTGCATTTCTGCTGTGCCTGCTGCGACTTGCTTTATCACTCTCCTATTTCAGTGTCAATAAAATGATGCTGTCATTCCAGCTGGGAGGTATTTTGATTGTTCCAGACGGAAAGCTGGCTGATCTCATTGAGGAAGAAAGAGAGAGAGAGAGAGAGAGAGAGAGAGAGAGTAAAGGGAGGGGGAGGGAGGGAGAAAGAATTTGTATGTGTCTCCTTTCAGGGGCCGAGAAGGAAATTATCTCATTTTAGCAATCAATGCATTTTGGTGGTAACTGATTACCAAGTTGAGACCTACTATAAAGTCTTCTAGTACCATAGTAATTTACTAACAGACAAAGAGAATTCCTTGGTAAAGTCATCATTAGCAAAAATCTTGTGCCACTGGCTTCTAAATAAGCATAAATGTAGGGTTGTAAAATAGAGACAGTGGATAAAATAAGAGGGTTGGAGTGAATGATCTCCTTTGATTTAAAGAGAATTCCAAGCTGGATGTTGGAAGACTTAGCAGTGATGAGAAATGTCAGAAGAGGGAGAGTATTAATTTAGGAAGGTAGTGGAAATCTTTTCAACTGATAAATGAATTTGTGAATATGGGTGTGTATGTGTGTTTGGTTCAAACTTTGAGGTATTTTTTTAGTCTCGGAATGATGGCTCAGTTGAGGGCAGAGTGGAAAGGACTCAGAGACCAGCCAGAAGCCCTGGAGCAAGACCGGCGTTTCCAGAAGGTCTTGGCAGAAAGAGTCAGATGGAGAGATGGGCTAGCTGGTTAATGCCAGGGAGGGTGAGAGATGAGCTACAGGTGGGTGGAGCACACCCCACATGGTAGAGAGGTCTGGGCAGTCTGAAATTCTAATTAGTTGCTCTGGGTAGTGGGTAGCAGGGACTGAGTCTCAGAATGTGTGGTTCAGAGATGGGATTTGCGTTCTTGGGCAGGGAGGGTGGGGGGAGGATGGACAGATGAAGAGCACACACTCAATCCAGAACAAATAGGATACAGCATGGGTTGCGGGAAAGGGACTTGATTTCTAAGCATGCAGTCGGCTCTTAGAATCAGCAGAAAGGTTGGTAGAGGCCCAACAGCAAGGCTGATTTGATGCCATCCTCTTGAGAAACCAGCTTTGGGCTCCTTAATTCCCCAGGCTGCAGAGACACTGAGTACCCCAGCTGTACCCAGCTGCACTAACTGCTAGGTCATAGAATCCGGTATGTGAGGGGATGCCTGGGTGGCTCAGCGGTTGAGCATCCTTCAGCTCAGGGCATGATCCTAGAGTCCCACATCGGGGTCCCGTAGGGACCCTGCTTCTCCCTCTGCCTATGTCTCTGCCTCTCTCTCTCTGTCTCTCTCATGAATAAATAAATAAAATCTTTAAAAAAGGGGGGGAGGGCAGCCTGGGTGGCTCAGCGGTTTAGCGCCACCTTCAGCCCAGGGCCTGATCCTAGAGACACGGGATTGAGTCCCACGTCAGGCTCCCTGCATGAAGCCTGCTTCTCCCTCTGCCTGTGTCTCTGCCTCTCTCTGTGTCATTCATGAATAAATAAAATCTTAAAAAAAAAAAAAAGAAGAAGAAGAAGAATCAGACATGTGATTTCAAGAAGTTTAAGATATGGTTCTGTCCTCCAGGAGTTTCTAATCTATTTGGGGATAAAAGGTGAGCGCACATTAGATAGAAAAGAATATGTCTGTGTGCCCATTAGCTCTAGGTGTACAAGTTGCATGTGTTAGGAAAAAAGAAACGTCAAAGAAGCTTTCATGGGAGAAGCGAGCTGTCAGGGATGGCTTGAATTTTTTTAAGCAAGGAAGAACAGATTCTGGGCATGGGGGGGAGGGGTAAATGTTTATGGGGGGTAGAGAGAAGAGGGTAAGAAATATCCTGAGATACTTCCTCATCCTGTTCCTACCCGGGCAGAAATGGCTAAGCCACAAGGCGAAGAGCCAGTGGGCACTTAGAAAGTAGAACATAGAGAACGGAACTGGAGTTTGCCTGACAAGACAGGATGATCAGAATGACAGTGGAGATAGCTCCCAGATTCTGTGTCTGGGGCTGAGAGTCTATTTCAGACTCCAAGCTAACAGAGACTTGACTTGCACCTGCTCCCTGCCCTTATCATGCCCACTCCTTATTTCCCTTCTATTGGTTTAGTGACTACTGTAGAATCACATTTTCCTTTTAACTAAAACCCTGGGGATCTTGGAGCCTCCATCCACTTTTTCCCCGCATAGATGACATAATAAGACACACTGTGTTCCACTGGCTCTGAATCCCAGGGCTGACTGAATAGGCCACCTGCTTAGTATCGTCAGGATGAGTGTCACCATCAAGATGACTCCTCTATATTGAGGGATATGAGTCAACTCAGCATATTTGTCTATCTTTGGGACTTTTACTGTAAAAAAAAAATGAGTTTTAACATGTTTCTTTAACACTGGCAGTTGCGTTTCCCAGTCGGCTGCTGCTAAAGAAATTCCTAATGGCTCATGTCAGATCCCAGGATACCGGCCTATAATGCTGAGAAAGGAGTTGGTGTCAGAGTCTTGGCACTCAGCTATGGTTTTACTCTGTGGGAGCAGCCCCAAGTAGGAACTGGGATAATCCCTTTCCTTTAGCAGCTGCTTAAGCAGACCTGACATTTGGATTGGAAAAGTATTTCAACTCACCCAAAGTAGAGAAATTACTTTTTTCACCATCAGAAAATAACATGTGTACTGCATAACTAAGGAGGCTTTTCCTGGACCTGCAGCAGGAAAAAAGCCGGACACTGCAGGGCTACTGTGCGGGGCATTGGTAGTACTAGGAGGCAAGGACAGGGATTGACACTTGTTTAGCCATTTATAGCAGATTGTTTTAAACCTCATTTAATCCTCTCAACAAGCCTGAGATAAAGAGGTCATTTTATTATGTATTCTACAGGTGAGGAAACGGATGCACTTTCTTAAGCAACCACCAGTGAGTTGCAACCCAGAAATGAACCCAATCTCCTTGAATGCCATTCCCACATCCTTCCCAGTAAATTAGAGGTTCTATGCCACTGTGTGGCAATCAGCTGTGAGATGTGTCACACAATAGATATGTCAGTAAAAACAACAAAATTAGATTAAATGTTGGGGCGCCTGGCTGGCTCAGTCAGTAGAGCACACAACTCTTGATCTTGGGGTTGTGAGTTTGAGCCCTATGTTGTGTGTAGATATTACTCAAAAATAAAATTAAAACAAATTAGATTTAATGGAGTTAGACCATGTGGGATCTGAATCTTGGCTCCACCATCTTTTATCTGTGTGACCTTAAGCAAGTTACTTAACTTCCCTGTCTCTTAGTTTCCTCACTATTACAAGGGAGAAAAATAATAGTACCTACCTCATAGCACTGTTATAAGAATTGAAAAAGGTAAAGCATGGGGAGTTCTGTAGTTCAGTGGCTGATACATAGCTGCTGAGCAAATAGCAAGTATTGAAGTGTGGGCTCTATGAGTAGAGAAAGTATGCAATAAGCACATTCCTATAGAGAGGGATGTGTATACGAAGCTATAGGGATTCAAACAAGACAAAGAGCATCTGCCCTTAAAATAACTCCTGGTCTCCTGGGAAAGATAAAGATGTAAACAAATGACTATAATGCGATGTGACAGTGCTACAGCAGAAGTCTGTTTGTACTTGTCAAAGGATTTTTACTCAGCAGTGACCATGACATTCCATTGCTGTGGATAGATGTTAGTTTTTATTCCACTAGAGAATCACAATGCATATTCCATTCTCCTTGCAATAAAAGGGAGATGAGTAAGTGTCCCTGGGTATCTGGATTTGACCAATCTCCATAGCTTAGGAAACCAAGATATGTCTGCATTCTGTCTTTCCTGGCTGGGCTCCCATCTCCCTAGGTATCATTGGAGGGGGGCTTCATACCCCTTGTGCTGCCTCTTGATTAAAACTCTGGGGACAGCATCTTAGAATGCACCCAGAAGTAAGCTACCTGGCCCAGGTAATCTATGGGAGATTAATCATTCCATGTCTAAAAAGAACCTAAGTTAATAAAGAGAACTTACATTCAGTTTCAAGTGACTTAAATCACTTAAGCTATACTTTGTTGTTGTTTTTAAGATTTTATTTATTTATTTGACAAAGCACAGGTGCAAGGGGATGGGCAGAGGGAGAGGGAGAAGTAGGCTCCCTGCTCAGCAGGGAGCTAGCCGATTGACTTGATCCCAGGACTCTGGGATCTTGACCTGAGCAGAAGGCAGACACTCAACCAACTGAGCCACCCAGGGGCCCTACTTTGTTATTTTCAATTGTTTATATTTTGAGTGCATGTCCTGAGCAAGGACATTTCCAAATAGTGATCATGATGAATATGCAACAAGCATTATTTCTTGTGTGATTTCAAGACCTTTTGATCCCATTGTCTCTCCAACCTCCAGCCTATATCATGGCCTAGGGTAAGTTATAGAAACTCTCAGAGTTACTGATTTGCTAATTAAAATCAATGAAAACTTAGATGTTTTAAAACATTTACAGAGAATACTGGCAATACCTTCAGTGTCATAAAACAAGAAGAGGTATCATCATGAAACAGCATAAAATTAAAGTCAATCAAGTGGGGAAAAAAATCAAAATTGGTTTTATTCCTCATACTTGGCCAGGATAAATTCCAAGCAGATATATTTAAATGTATAAAAATGAAACCATCTTCTCTTTTAGAAGAAACTAAAATAGAGTTATTCACCAAAGAATAGGGGAAGGGCTTTTTAGTTACGACATTAAACACAGAACTATAAAAGATTGATATGTTCAATCTCATAACATTAAAATTTTCTCCCTGGGGGGATCCCTGGGTGGCTCAGCAGTTTAGCGCCTGCCTTTGGCCCAGGGCACGATCCTGGAGTCCCGGGATGGAGTCCCACGTCGGGCTCCCGGCGGAGCCTGCTTCTCCCTCCTCCTGTGTCTCTGTCTCTCTCTCCTCTCTCTCTCTCTATCATAAATAAATAAATAAATCTTTAAAAAAAAATAAAATTTTCTCCCTGGATAAAACTATGAGCTAAGTCAGAAGACAAACGGCAAATTGGATGGAAATATTTGCAGCTCTAATGCAGACCAAAGACTAATTTCTTTTATCATAGGAGCTCCTACAAATCAGAAAGCAAAAGACCAATGGTGCAATACAAACATGGGCAAAGAATAAGAACAGGCCAGGCCTGGAAGAGCAAGAAATGGCTCTGAGGCACATGAGAGTGGCTTAGCCTCACTCATAATAGAAGAGATTCAAATTAAAATTATGCTGAGATAATAGGGGCGCCTGGGTGGCTCAGTTAAATGTCTGCCTTCAGTTCAGGTCATGATCTTGGGCTCCTGGGATTGAGGCAGGGACAGGCTCTCTGCTTCTGGGTCTCCATCTTCCTCCCCCCTCCCCCCTGATAGTGCTCTCTTTCTTTTTCTCAAATAAATAAAATCTTTAAAAAAAATTATATTAACAATGTTCAGTGATCAGATTACCAAAAATCCCAAAGTCTGATTACATGCTCTTTTGGTAAGGGTGCTCTGAAACAGGCACTTTCATGCCTTGCCAGTGGCAGTATAAATAGGTGTAGTAGTAGGTAGGGCAATTTGGTATTAACTCCACTTTTAGGAATTTATGCTTTAGATATTTCCCAAATATGCACAATGAAATATATATGATATCATTCATCATAGCTGTATTTTAAAGGTGAAACATTATTAGCCACCTAAATGTCCCTGCATGGGTATTAAATAAATTGTGGTATATTCATACAGTATAATACAATGCAGTGAGAGAAGAATGGCAAAGCTCTTTAGGTGCTGATACAGTAATCTCCAGTATAAATCGCTCAGAAAAAAAAAAGGTGCAGTACAGTGTTTATAGAATGCTATACTTTGTGTACAATGAGAGCTTATATGTATATACTCTTGATTTTTTCCTTGTATATACATAAAATATCTCTATGTGGCTGGGGATCAGCAATAGAAAGGATATTTATTGTATATACTTTTTGTTTGGTTTTGTTTTTTCTTAAATATTGAACTATGTGAAGGTATCACCTAATAAAACTTTAAAAAATGAAATACTAGGGGACACCTGGGTGGCTCAATGGTTGAGCATCTGCCTTCAACTCAGGTCTTGATCCTGGAGTCTCAGGATAGAGTTCCACATGGGACTCCCTGCATGGATGGAGCCTGCTTCTCCCTCTGCCTATGTCTCTGCCTCTCTCTCTGTGTCTCTCATGAATGAATGAATAAAAAATCTTAAGAAAAATAAAAATGAAATACTAAACAATAACAAGCCAAAATTTGCTGATTAATTAAACACAATTAATTTTATTAATAAATTAAATAAATAAATGGCCAAGTTTCTAAACCCATGTGTAGTTGTCCATCTGGTTAGTCTGCATTCATTCCTCTGATTCTTAACATAATCCAGTTTTTATTTAGGGATCTACTGCTCTCAGTGTATGCCTTGTGTCTCAGTCCACACCTGGGATTGGCTGGTCTAACAGCAACTCCATTCTCATGGCCAGTAACTGGTTCAGGAACCCTGGCCAAAGTCAGTGTCTAGCATTGCCCTGAGAACAGGACTTGACTCAAGAATGCTAGAGGCTCTTGGGAAAGAAGTTTCCTTGCTCCCAGATAAACTGCACACAGATGGATAGCATTTCTAGGTAAAACCAGTAACTGCTAACAGCCATGTTGCTCCATGAAGGGAGCAGCCTTAGGTGAAAGCCAACCCAGAAAGGAGGTCATCTCAGGGTACTGCAGAGACGGAGATCCAGGGCCAGTAAATTAAACTGCCCTTGAAGCCACCCTACCTCCTGGACTTATAGTTTTATGAAGCAATACTTTTCCTTATTGTTTACGTGAGTTCAAATTGAATTTTCTGTTACTTGAGGCTGTAGGCTAATACCCATGTCGCACAGAGGAATGTTTCCAAGAATCTAAGTGAAACACATGGGGAAGTCAGAAGGAAAAAATGCCTCCTGAAGTTTCTCAGACTTAGCAAACTGCCAAGGCACATGGCATGTGTTGACATAAAAACTTTCCCAATCAGGCTCTGAACTCCGATTAGAATATGGTACAGAAGTAGTTGGGGAGGGGGGAGGGATGGAATGAAGAGACAGTGTAGGATACCAAGATTTTCAGTGGTTGTGGCTGGGTAGGGGTCTACTGGGTAAGTTTTAGCTCCTTTTTCTATATTTTCTCTGGTAAAAAAAAATGCTAAAAAAATTTTTTTTTTGAAGATGATGAAAAACTAAAATAGCAGCCAAAAAGGCCGCTTGGAAGCAGATTGGTAGAGAGGCTGTTAATGTCAGGTTTTCAAAATACAAGCCTGAGAGCTAAATAAATAAATAAATGCTTGTAAAAAGCTTTTCATAAATTAGAAATTAGGAAGTTTAAGAACTCCTAGTAACCTGAGGCTATCAGGAGTAAGGGATTTAAAGCAAACAAAACCCCAAAAGCAAATTTAGATCACAGCTGCAATATTTACAGCAGAGGTCATCTTGAGACACTAATTTTCACAAATACTTTTGAGGTGTTGTGTTTCTAATCACTCCTCCTCAGGACTTTGTTTTCATTTTCTGGTGCTTCACATTGGCTGAGGGTCACTACAGGACTCAGGTTGGGAGGTGTTAGCATCTCCTGGAAGTGGATGATAGGAAGTTTCTTTCCTTCTTAATCCACTGACAACCTTTGAGTAGTGGAAGAGGAGGACTCCATAAAGATGACCAAGTCTAGGATAATCAGGGAAGGAGGTGAGAGGAAACCAGGAAGAGAGAGTGATGACCCAGGAGCAAAACGTTTAAACAGAGTAGGGACTGAAAAGTACCTGCTGGACTTCGCAACTAGGAAATCACAGGTGACTCGAGCTCAAGCGTAGCAGAGTCAAATTCAAGCAGGTGAAGAGCATCCTTCCACTCTTTTTTTTTTTTTTTTTAAGATTTATTTAACAATTTGAGAGAGAGAGTTCACAAGCAGGAGGGGCAGAGGGAGAAGGACAGGGAGAGAAGCTGACTCTCCATTGAGTATGGAGCCCTACTCAGGGCTCAACACTGGGCTCAACTTGGGCTCAATCTCAGGACACTGAGATCATGACCTGGGCTGAAATCAAGAGTCAAACGCTTAAGGGACTGAGCCACCCAGGCGCCCCCATCGTTCCACTCTTAATAAACTTGGCTGGAAAGGAGAGGAGAAAGAAGGTGGATGTTGGAGCACACAGAAGGCTTGCAGAGGAGAGTGCTTGTTTGTAGCCTGAAGAAAAGAATCAGTAGAGAGAGAATGCTTTTTGTGCCCAAGGAGCCAAGGTTAACAGATTGAGTATGGTTCAGAGACTGTAGGAGAGGGGTCTAGAGAGTACAGATAGAATTCCTTAGGCAGAGTGACACCTGTTCCACTCAGAGAAGAAAAAAAAAGAGAAGGAAAGATGGATGAGTGTGTAGATAAATAAAGTAGAAGGGCAAGAAATTGAGAGATGCCAATCTAATATCCTCTATTTTCTTTGTGCTATGGGAGCAAGAGGGGTATATGAGAACATTGGTGAGCTTTTATTTTATTTTTTTTTTATTTTTTAAAGATTTTATTTATTTATTCATGAGACACACACACACACACACACACACACACACAGAGGCAGAGACACAGGCAGAGGGAGAAGCAGGCTCCATGCAGGGAGCCTGACGTGGGACTCCATCCTGGGTCTCCAGGATCATGTCCCATTGGTGAGCTTTTAAAAATTGTGATGAGGCAGGGCACCTGGGTAGCTCAGTGGTTGAGCATCTGCCTTTGGCTCAGGTTGTGATCCCAGGGTCCTGGGATGGAGTTCCACATCGGGTTCCCTGCATGGAGCCTGCTTCTCCCTCTGCCTGTGTCTCTGCCTGTGTCTCTGCCTCTCTCTGTGTCTCTCATGAAAAAATAAAATCTTAAAAAAAAAAAGTCACTACAAGGGACGAAACAGATACTAAGAACCAAAGAATGTCAGGAAAAATCCAGGTAGCAGCTGAGATTAGAACTTGGGAATTTAGCCTGTGTGCTGAAGGTAGAAAAGGCAGATCCATCCTGGATTGTGGTTTTAGTGAATGGCAAGTGAGGGAGGGGAAGGAGTGACAAGAGCACTGGTCTTGGAGTCATCGAATTATAAAATCCTGAGACCTACGCTAGGTAAGGAAGTGAGAGCAAGAGAGGTGGTGGCAGTAGAGAGGTCAGGAGAAAGAAAAGAAGGAAGGAATTAAAAAAAAAAAAAAAAAAAAGGAAAAGTTAGGGACAGTGGTTCTCTATCCTGGCTTATGGAATAAGGTGCTTAAAAATGCAGATCTCTCAGCCCCAAGTGAGAGATTTCAATTTAGTAAGGCTTGAATATAACCTAGGGATCTGGGATTATTTTCCAACTTATTAATTACTCTTTAAAAATGGGTAACGTGAACATGACATAAAATTTATAAAGTACAAATGATACACAAGAAAAAGTAAATCTTTCTCTCACCCCTGTGGCAACTCCTGCTGCCATTGTCTCAGATGTTCTGTTAGGCACAGTCAATACATAAGTCCATACAAAATATGGATAGCATATTATAATACTTCCTACACTTTTTTTCCACTTTGCCATATATCTTAAAGAGCAATCCATTCTATTAAAAGCTCATTCAATGTAGGGGTGCCTGGCTGGCTCACTCAGTGGAGCATGCAACTCTTGATCTTGGAATCATGGGTTTGAGCCCCACATCAGGTGTAGAGATTATTTAAATAAATAAAACTATTTTAAAAAAGACTATTTGTTCATTTATGAGGGACACAGAGAAAGGCAGAGATATAGGCAGAGGGGAGAAGCAGGCTCCCTGAGGGGAGCCCGATGTGGGATTTGATCCCAGGACCCTGGGATCATGACTTGAGCTGAAGGTAGATGCTTAACCACTGAGCCACCCTGGTGTCCCAAATAAACATTTCTTTAAAAAGCTCCTTCAGGGATCCCTGGGTGGCTCAGCGGTTTAGCGCCTGCCTTTGGCCCAGGGCGTGATCCTGGAGTCCTGGGATTGAGTCCTGCATCGGGCTCCTGGCATGGAGCCTGCTTCTCCCTCCTCCTGTGTCTCTGCCTCTCTCTCTCTCTATCAAAAATAAATAAATATTAAAAAAAAAATAAAAGCTCCTTCAATGTTCTATTGGCTGCTTGGAATTCCATCTTTTAATAACAAAAGATGGAAAATAATAGATGCTTATATTAACTCTCTATTTTAGGGATTCCCAACCCTGGAGGAGTTTTTCAGTACCCTGTATATAGATGTATCAGAATTTGGAATTCTATGTTCTTAATAGATTGTGATGGAGGAGGGGATTCACGCACTACACATTGAAAAATATTTGTCACAGGATGTGAGAGCATAATGAGTTTAAAAGATGGAAATACTGGGGATCCCTGGGTGGCGCAGCGGTTTGGTGCCTGCCTTTGGCCCAGGGCGCGGTCCTGGAGACCCGGGATCGAATCCCACATCGGGCTCCCGGTGCATGGAGCCTGCTTCTCCCTCTGCCTGTGTCTCTGCCTCTCTCTCTCTCTCACTGTGTGCCTATCATAAATAAATAAAAGTTTAAAAAAAAAAATAAAAGATGGAAATACTGAGAAAGAGAGTGAGAAAACTGGATGGACTGGGAGTTTTTACTTTGCATCATGATCTCTACTGATTTATTTGGGAGATTTTATACTGAAGAGATCACTCCCCCAGAGTGATGCGCAAATATACTATTTGTGCATAATTAGGAAATGGTTATATATATTAACAGATGCTGAATCCTGGTGACAATAGGCAAAGTAAAAACAAAAATAAAAGACAAAAACCAAAAACCAAACCAAAGGAAAAAACAAAACTCATAAGAAACACATTCCCATATGCTGTCAAGTTTTCCATAAAGAAAGCTGTGAAAAATCTCCAAGGGAAGGATCTTTTTATTACATCATTGTTTATTTTTGCATTAGAAAAAGTAACTGAGGGGTGTCTGGCTGGCTCAGTCAGTAGAACATGTGACTTTTGATCTCAGGGTCATAAGTTCAAGCCCCACATTGGGCGTGGCACCTCCTTAAAAAATAATAAATAAAAAGCAATCGGAACTAACTGCAATGAGTTTGCAACATTGAATTCTCCAGGATTCTTCAATTCTGCTTGGATTTCACTTCTTTTGTTGTTTCTTCATGAGAGATACAAAGAGAGAGGCAGAGACATAGGCAGAGGGAGAAACAGGCTCTCTGTAGGGAGCCTGATGTAGAACTTGATTCCAGGATCCTGGGATCACAACGGGAGCCAAAGACAGACACTCAACCACTGAGCCACCCAGGCATCCCTGCTTGGATTTCTTGAGCTGGGGCTAGGACACATTTAGAAAGCAGAAAACTCTGGATTGAAACACAGGTTGATTCATGATATTCTACTACAACACCACTTTGCACCAAGAAATGTTCTTAGTGCTCCATGCCAGAAGGGCCAGACATCTAGCTTCCAGAAGTGAAGCTCTCATTTCTGCATTACTACAGGCAGGTGCTCTGGATGACACTGGTAGCTACTAATCAGGTGAGCTCTTCAGAGAATCACCCAGCTAGATCACTTGGCCCAATAGGTCTTGCCAGAATTATGCTACCGTGGCTGAGACAGAAAGGTAAGCAAGGTGTTTAATATGGTACAGCTAAATGCATCAGACATCTGCTGGCATAGAAGAATCCTTTAAGGTGAAAAAAGATGGGAAATAATACATGTGTTTCTAATTCAGGGATTCCCAGCATTTGAGGAGTTTTACAATATCTTACACACTTCCCCTTTCCTTTCACTGCCCTGCCTCAAGAGTGTTGTATGTGAGCTTAAGAAAAGTGAATTGGGGGGGGAGCTCGGGTGGCTCAGCCTTCAGCCCAGGGCATGATCCTGGAGACCCGGGATCGAGTCCCACGTCAGGCTCCTTGCATGTAGCCTGCTTCTCCCTCCGCCTGTGTTGTGTCTTTGCCTCTGTCTCTCTCTCTCTGTGTCTCTCATGAATAAATAAATAAAATCTTAAAAAAAAGAAAAGAAAAGTGAATTGGGATTTTGAGATATAACAGAAGATACCCTCAAGATGACACAAAACCATAGCAAGAATTAAGGAACTAGTTACTGTCAATCAAAACATTTTCTAAAGTACTCCTCATATGGAATCGGCATTTAAAAATCCCAATAGAGGGGCACCTGGCTTGCTCAGTCAGATCATGACTCTTGATCTCAGAGTGGTGAGGTCAAGCCCCATGGTGGCAATGGAGATTACTTAAATAAATGAGTAAAAAAAACTTTTAAAAAAAGTTTTAAAAAACCCAGTAGATTGAGTTGAGATTTCCCAGAAGGATGAGCTACTTTACTTATTTAACTACACATTCATTATATTTTATAATTATATAATGGAGGATTTGGGAAGTTCCCCTCCCCTGCTTTGACATTTACTTTCCTGATGTGATAAAAAGTGGTATATAGCAAATAACTATAAAGAGAACCAAGGAAGGATTCAAGGGCTCTTCCCTTCTCTTCCAAATTATCCTCATCTTTATTCCAGACTCCTTCTGAGATGGCAATAATGTTTTTGAATGTTGAAGAATTACCAAATGAAACCTAAAATAGACAAGATCTTTAATGAAAAAGTCATTGTATTAAAAAAAAAGGCGCGGGGGTGGGTGGGGGTGGGGGATCCCTGGGTGGCTCAGCAGTTTAGCGCCGCCTTCAGCCCAGGGCATGATCCTGGAGTCCCGGGATTGAGTCCTGCATCGGGCTCCCTGCATGGAGGCTGCTTCTCCCTTTGCCTGTGTCTCTGCTTCTCTCTTTCTCTCTCTCTCTCTCTCTCTGTCTCTCATGAATAAATACATTTAAAAAAAAAAGTCATTGCTTTCTGTAGTGGTTTATTTTTTCAACTTATATGGACGGAATGTCAATTGACTTTAACGGCTTTCTGCTAGGCATTATGGGACAGGCTGAGAAGTGCCTTGCCCTCAAGGAATGTACAGTTTGGTTGGAGGGATACAAAATAGCACCCATTTTAGTGCTAAATGAATGGAACATATGAGTGCTTTAGGCTATTCAAAAAATAGATGAACGGATTTGAAGTAGTCATAGTGGATTTTAGTAGGCAGATGGAGGAGTAAGTTTTTCTAGGTAAGGCAAATGTGTCAGTAGGAGCACAGAGGCAGAAATAAATAAATGGATGGCCTGGTAAATAAAATTAAATAGGTATGCTGATATTTGCCAGTAAAATGGCTTATGCTTGGGAGTAGTGGGAGTTATGTTAGAGAAGACAGTATGATTCCCTTGTTGGGGACCTTGAATGCCTGGCTAAGGAGTATGCCCTGGGTACTGTAGGCACATGAAAAGAATTGAAAGCTTCTGAGAAGAGGAGGGGCACAGAAAAAGTGGATTAGGGGGATTAATTTGTTGGTGGAATGTAGAATGATTTTTGAAGAGAGACTGGAGGCAATAGAGGCTATTTGGTATGAGTTGATGAGGGTATTCACCAGGATGGTTGATCGGCTTTGCGAAGGAAGGATTATGCAGGAGAGACTGCAGGAAACTAGACCGTGGGGGAAGGTATATTAGGTTTCAAGTCTGAGCTAGTTGGAAAATAGTGGTTTCACTAAGAGAAATAAATAAAAAGGGCTGGTTTGGGTTGAGGGAGAAAACAAGGATAACTGCTGCATTTAGGTTGTTGGCAGGACGTGGGCTGTAATGTCCAAAGTACATAATTATTGCCGTATAAACTGACCAGAACTGCCAGTTTGTTCACCTCTTCTTCAAGGTGGGCTTGGGTGGGGGTTATTAGAAAGCTTTGCACAAGGGTGCCTGGGTAGCTCAGTCAGATAAGCGTCTACCTTTGGCTCAGGTGACCATCCTGGAGTCCCAGGATCAAGCCCTGTGGTTGGCTGCCTGCTCAGTAGGGAGTCTGCTTCTCCCTTTCCCTCTGCCCCTCGCCCTGCTCATTCTCTCTCTTCTCTATCAAATAAATAAAATCTTTTTTTTTTTTTTAAAGGCGGCTTTGCACACTCAGCTTTGTTCCTTTAAGGCAGGAGGGGAATACCTGCTGTTAGAGCATTCCCAGTCCTCAAGGGGCCCATGAAGTAGTGAGGAAGTATAATCTTAATAGAATTAGCTGAAAGATGAGCAAATGTCAGGCGGTGGTTTCGTAGTATGTCATTGCTGCTAACTTTGACATGCTAAGTGTAACATTATTAATAGCTTTTATGCAGGGCTCAGAGGACTAACACTTAGCAAATTAGATTCTTTAGTTTTTGTCCTGTTCTTCTATTTTAAGGTATATTATCTTTGGGCAAACCATTTAACCTCTCAGTGCCTTGGCTTTCTGTCTATTAAATAGAAATCTTATTGTGGCAGCATTCATAAACATTTCGAAAGCTACAGATAAAAAGCATTGTAGGGTTCTCCCCTTTGGTCCCCAGTCCAAAGACTGAGTCAGTCTTTCCAAAAGGTCATCCATTTTGCTGAATTCTTTCAAGTGCTAACTTAATTAGCATTTTTCTAAAATGCACTTACCAATCCAGAGCCGAAAAAACGTAGTCCATAGCTGCTTTTTCTACCTTCGGGGCCTGCTTATTCTGTTCACCCCCTTTTACTCAGTGGTTGGTATCACTGGACTCACATCTCTAGGCTCCTGGATCATTCCCAGCCATATTAGAAGGAAATTAGAGTTCTGTATTAACTCTATGGAACCTCAAAACAAGGCAACTGTGATCAATGTGAAATTGGGTCTCAGTTCTAGGCATTAAATTCCTGCTTTGTTTCTAAGTCTCCCTCTGGGGATCCCTGGGTGGCGCAGCGGTTTGGCGCCTGCCTTTGGCCCAGGGCGCGATCCTGGAGACCCGGGATCGAATCCCACATCGGGCTCCCTGTGCATGGAGCCTGCTTCTCCCTCTGCCTGTGTCTCTGCGCCTCTCTCTCTCTCTGTGACTATCATAAATAAATAAAAATTAAAAAAAAATTTTCTAAGTCTCCCTCTGTCTATCAGATCTGCCCTTTGGATACTTGTGATTTAGCCCTGAGCCCAAGACCTTGCCCTGCAAACTTACCCAGCACATTATCTCAAGGACCTGAATTCTTTCATCAGTTCCATAGGGAGAGGAATCCAGACCTGGAAGACAGCACTGAAGCGGAGGCTTTGCTACAAGCAACATATTTTCTTAATGCTTGCCATGATTTCCTCATTTTTGTCTGCTCCTGGACTTCCCAAGGTTGTGTTCCAGCTGCCCACTGGCTTATAACATTTGCATTCTCTGTGTTGAACCAGCCTCGTGTTGGCTGCCTTCCTGGCTACTACCCATTCCACACCCTCCAGATACTGTCTTCTGGCTGCTTGCTCATCACGCCAGCTGGGTCTGCCTCCGATTCCATGAGGTATCTAGATCTGGTCTCCACTTCTTCCAGTCTACCTCACCCTTATTACAGTTAATCCTTTTACATTAAACTAAAGCAGATATTTGCTGGTGTGGAAACTGATGTGGTATTGGAATTTTATCCTTGTTTACATCTTTGTTTGGGTGGAAGAGCTTGGGGATCACTTCCAAAACCTGCTCAGAGAGCTTTCCTGTCTCTTCTAGGTGGAACAAATGAATCCTTGACAATACCTTGTGTTTAAGACCAAGCCTCAAGGCCACTATTTTATTTTTTTGTTTTTTTTTTTAAAGATTTTGTTTATTTATTCATGAGAGATACACACATACACACAGAGGCAGAGACACAGGCAGAGGGAGAAGCAGGCTCCATGCAGGGAGCCTGACACGGGACTCGATCCCAGGACTCCAGGATCACATCCTGGGCTGAAGGCGGCGCTAAACCGCTGAGCCACCCAGCTGCCCAAGGCCACTATTTTAATTGTAAAGTTACATTATTTAAACTTGATCGTGCTTTCAGACATACTCATATATATATATATATATTTTTAAGATTTTTATTTACTTTTTATGAGAGAGAGAGCACATGCACAGGCACATTGGAGCAGAGGAGGAGGGCAGAGGAAGAAGCAGATTCCCTGCTGAGCAGGGAGCCCCATGTGGAACTCATCCAGGACCCGGGACCCTGGGATCATGACCCTAGCTGAAGGCAGAGGCTTTACCCACTGAGACATCCAGGGACCCTAGACATACTCACATATTTAAGTATATTTTGGCCAGTGTTTACTCGTGTCTCACAATTTGAAGGTACTCGGAATCTGATGGCTTTGTGGTTATAAGGAAATAAACTAATCAAGGCCGGGGATAGTTTTCTACAATGGTATTTTCAACCTTTAAGGTACATTGGAGGGGCACCTGGGTAGATCAGTGGTTGAGCATTTGCTTTCAGCTCAGGTCATGATCCTGGGGCCTAGGATGGAGTCCTGCATCAGGTTCCCCACAGGGAGCCTGCTTCTCCCTCTATGTCTGCCTCTCTCAGTGTCTCTTGTGAATAAATAACCTTAAAAAAAAAAAAAAAGGAACATTGGAATCTTCTGAAGGGCTTGTTAAAACAGATTGCTAGGTCCCACATCTGGAGTTGCACTGGAGTGGTGCCTGAGAATTTGCATTTCTAACAAAGTTCTCAGGTGATGTTGACGCAATTGCTCCTGGTACTACACCTTGAGAACAACTGGTCATAACGTTTAAACTGGCACTGGTAACCAAAAGCTGCCGAGCAGCGCGTTGATCAGTTCAAATTCTTGTCTGAATGGGTAAGGTAGGGAGGATGCTAAGAAATTAACTAACTCCAGTCAGTGCAGTTAGAATGACTGTTGGTTTCAGAGGTCTTCTCAGCCACTATTACTTACGAGAACGTGTGCAATCACTTACTTCCTCTGCACTTCGGTTTCCTCAGCCATAAGATAAAAGCCTCTATGCTGCCCTTACCTGAGTGGTGCATGGGTCAAATGAAAAGAGTCTGAAAACGTTTGCGTTGTAAAGTGGGATGGCACTGGGAGGCACTGCATGGTTTTCCAATACCCTTTTTAAAATAGCACCAATTTCTTTTGGCTTTATAGGTTTTTTTTTTTTCTTCTTTCCATTAATTAATAGCAGCTTTCATCCAGGAAGATAGAATACTTTTATTGACATAATAAACTCAAACTTCAAAAGGAGAAAAAAAGGAATTTCATTCGATGAGATCAGACATGCCTTATAAACATGACAAAGAGCCAGCAACGATTGCCAGTCTTTACAGCAGTATTAAAAAGAGAACCGCGAGACACTAACTGTGACTTGGGGTGGAGTCACAGTTAATCTTTCGAGGCTGTTTAGATTGGTCCATTCATAAAGACAGCTACATGACAGCGCCTTAAGATATAAAATCACCGTGTAAAATGCTAAACCGGTCTACCCCATCCTGTTACATGTCTCGAAGTTGGCATTCATTTACCTGTCTTTGGGAGCAGTACATCCCTCCGATCCTGGCGATTCTGGCGATGCTAGGTTTCTCACCCTCCCTCCAAGGCCCAAGCCAATACGGTTCTTGTTCTCCGTCAGATTGGGCACACTTGTCACTTTTCGTTAGTCACCAGCTGTGTCGGATTCTCCCGGGCCTTCCAGAAGCATCGCAGATATTAGGCTCGCCGTCCCCAGGTGTTTTGTGAAACCCCACAAAAGGTCAGGGGTCAGCCAGTGAGGCTGCTGATCAAGGTCGGCCAGGGAGGATGCTGATCAAGGTTCACAAAAGGTCAGGGGTCAGCCAGGGAGGTCAGCCAGGGAGGATGTGCTGATCAAGGTTCACAAAAGGTCAGGGGTCAGCCAGGGAGGATGCTGATCAAGGTTCACAAAAGGTCAGGGGTCAGCCAGGGAGGATGCGGATCAAGTTTCACAAAAGGTCAGAGGTCAGCCAGGGAGGTCAGCCAGGGAGGATGTGCTGATCAAGGTTCACAAAAGATCAGGGGTCAGCCAGGGAGGATGCGGATCAAGGTTCTCAGGACAGGGTTCGAGCTGTCCCGGGGTTGGGGGCCGGTCAGGGCACGCGGCAGGCTGGTTTACTCGACTCAGAAAGGAGCGTCCCCGCCCCCTCCCCTCCCCCTCCCCCTCCCCCCTCCCGCCGCCCCGTGCGGTCCGCGCGCGCTTCTCCAGGGCGCCGGCAGGAGGCGCTCGCGGGGGCCGAGGCGCTGCGCGCACCCGCGGGGGGGGGAGGGGCTGGAGAGGAGGGGCTGGAGGGGGCGCGGCCTGCTCTGGCTCGGTCGCGGGCGCGCGGCTTCCCTGTCCTCCCGGCCCCGGGCTGGTGTCCGGCGGGGGTCGCGGCGGCGGCGGCGGCGGCGGCGGCGGGCCGCGGGGCCCTGGCTCCGGCGCCCGGTGTTAGGAGACAAGATGGCGGCGGCGCTGTGGAGGCTGGTCTCCTCCTCTCCTCCGCTGTCCTCCGCCCCGCCGCTCGCCGCCTCCTCGGTCTCCTCCTCCTCCTCCTCCTCCTCCTCCTGCAGCAGCCCTAGCGACCGCCGGAGCTCCGGAGGGGGATAGACGGGGCAGCTGCGGGCTCCCGCTCCGCGAGGCCGAGCTGGGGCCGGGGCGGGGACGGGGCCGGGGCCGGGGCCGGGGCCGGGGCCGGGGACGGCGGCGGGCGCGGCGGCGGCGGCGGCGGCGGGTGGGGATGGGGTCGCAGACGCTGCAGATCCTCCGGCAGGGGGTGTGGGCCGCGCTCAGCGGGGGCTGGTACTACGACCCGCACCAGGCCACCTTCGTCAACGCGCTGCACCTCTACCTGTGGCTCTTTCTGCTCGGCCTGCCCTTCACCCTCTACATGGTGAGTGTGGGGGCGGGGAGGGCGCGGGCCGGGGAGCGCCGCGCGGGGCTCCGGAGTCCGGCGGCCGCTCGAGCCTGCGGGGTCCGGGCCGGGGTCGCGCACGCGCCCTCGCTGCCTCCCCTCCCCTCCCCTCCCCCCCCCCGCGGGGCCCGCCGCCCACCCGCTCCCACGCTCCCTGCCCACGCTCCCCTCGGGAGGGTGACGGCCCGCAGCAGCCCCCACCTACCTGGCGCCCCCGCGGGCCCCACCCTGTTACGGGGCGGTGGTGGCGGGGGGGGGTCTTGAACCCGCAGCCCCTCCAGCCCCTCCAGCCCCTCCAGCCCGTCCGGCCGGGGAGCGGGGAGCGGGGAGCGGGATGCGGAGCCCAGCGCGGCTCCCGGCCCTCCAGGTTGTGGCAGGCGCCGCGCACTCCTGCCGCTCCCGAGGCCCGCCGCGCTCCTCCTGCGCCCCGTCCCCGGCGGCGCCCGGGCAGCCCTGCCCTGTCCCCCCGGCCCCCCCGCCCCTCGCCTGCCCTCCGCCGCGTGCGGGGCCCCGGGGCCCGGGGGGCGTGCATGCTCGGCTCGGCCCGGCCTCGGGAGGACTGGCGGGGGCGGGGGCGGGGGTGCGGGTGCGAATCCTGCCTCCTAACCCTCCTGCCTCGAAAACGCACTGGGGTTTGTTTTCTTGTTTGTTTGTTGTTTGTTTTCTTCCCGCTGGTTCTTTTCTGCTGGGCTGTGCGGGCAGTGGCTGCTGTGTTTGCAGGCCAGCTTGGGGGGCCGGGGGGGGGGTGGTGATACGGGGAATCTGGCTGGCATTTCAGATTTGTTTGGATTGGTTCAAGGCCGTGTACTGATAGGAAAAAAGGAAGTCCTGCCTGTTGCTGAATCCAGCACGATCCGCTTCTCCCAATGATCTACGTTTTTACGCTGTATTTTCAGTGGAAGTTGTACGCACATTTTTTTTTTTTTTGACACATTAGGTTAGGGTGGGGCATTCGGGGATGTGGAAGAAAGAGGATACTTAGACGTCGGTTAATTATTTTTTTTATTTTTTTAAGCTTCAATTAAGTTTTTTAAGTAACCGCAAGGGAGGAAAGGATGATCACTTTTTTTATTTTAGGAGAATTCCTTCTAATTTGTTTCTGTTACCTTGGTGGTTCTTCATGGAGCTATATAGTAAGGGGGCTGGATTAGAAAGTCTGGGAGTACGCCTAACAAGTGCCAACGTGAGGATGCCCAGTGCTTTCCCGTGTGCAGCTCCTTTTCACCGATTGGCAGGAAAAGTGCCAGCTTGGGGGAAGATGTGCGAAATTTCACATTCTCAAGCAGATTTTAGTTTTTCATTAAACTTGTTTGGAAGGGACTTCTTGCTGGAGGTAAAAAAAAAAAAAAAAAAAAAAAAGACATTTAAGAAAATGCTGATGACTGATGACTTTTTTTTTTTTTTTTTAGGGGACTTGTTCAGTCTTGTCCCATTCTGAAAATTTATCATGAAGTGTTAAAGTTTTCAATTAGTTCTGGCTTAGGTGGTTCTGTTTGCACTGCTCTACCTTCCAGGAACATGACATCATTAAGGAACAGGTTAATTACTTCGGGTGTAAGAATCCTCAGGCTGTCCCAGAGCTTTCATAGCAGATTTCTCTTAAATCTAGGAGGATTGTAAATTTAAAAGCGCAACTAGTACTTGATATGTCAGGATTACTCGCTGTGTGGTGGTGTAAGGTTTCCTTGCAAGCACGTGAACTGTGTTACTGGCTAAGTCCTTGTGTAATTAGCAAACATTACTAAGGGAAATTAGAGCAAATAGAAAGCAATACATCGAGTTTACTGTTTCATTTTGGGAGTTCATTCAGTTAAATTTAATTCACAAATATTTGAGGGTCTACTATGTACTGGACGATTTGCTAGATTCTAGGAAAATTGCCTCTCTGACTTTTCTTGTCTCAGTTAATGCCAAGTCTGCTCTTCCTAATCCTTTAAAATATCTCCTTGATTCATCTTCCTCTCCTTTCACATCCAGTTCATCAAATCTTGTGGTTTCTCTTTTCAAAACCTAACTAAAATCTAGCTAATCATTATCACTCGTTTGTTTCAACCCACCATTATGGCTTCCCTGGATTATTGCAGGATTTTAATGAGATTCACTTCTTTTATTCTTTATTCTCTATTTCTCTTAGCAAAGTCTGAGTGATTCTTTAAAACAAGTCAGATCGGGGATCCCCTGGGTGGCTCAGCGGTTTAGCGCCTGCCTTTGGCCCAGGGTGCCATCCTGGAGTCCTGGGATCGAATCCCGCATCGGGCTCCCAGTGTGGAGCCTGCTTCTCCCTCTGCCTGTGTCTCTGCCTCTCTCTCTTTCTCTCTCTCTCTCTCTGTCTATCATAAATAAATAAATAAATAAATCTTTAAAATAAATTAAAACAAGTCAGATCACGGCACTCTTCTGCTTTCAGAGCCTCCCCTGCCATGTGTGTCTATTATGCCCCCTTCCTTGTCTTAGAATCTTTCCCACATAGTAGCTAATGTTTCTGCCTCAGGGCTTTGGCACTTGCTGCCCGCACCCCCCAGCAACCCTCCACCCCCAGGTATCTATGTGACTTGCTCCATTTACTCAGATTTTAGTTTTATATGAGGCTCTCCCTGATAACCCTATGTAACATAGCAACCCTCCAGCTCCTACAATATTTTCTAGCTCTTCTTCACTCCTTTTTTTAAATCCCTTATCACTATAATTGTGTGTGTGTGTGTGTGTATATATATATATATATATATGTATATATATTAGTATCTCTGTCTCATTGGAGTATTAGCTCTGAGGAGGGCGGAGACTTTATTTGGTTCACTGCTCTGTTGTCGCAAAGACCTAGATCAGTTCCAGGCACATAGTAACTACTCAGATACTGACTGATTGGAAATGTGTAAGACAGGTTTTGCCTTCAAAGGCAAAACTTTGCCACTGTAGCTTGGGGGTAAGGAACAATTTATAAGCATTAGAACTGTTAGGAAAAGGTAAGTACAGAGTGACCCTGAATTTATAGTCAGGACTGATTCTAGTCTAGGGGCAGTCAGCAAAGATGATCTGTCAACATTTTCATTTATTTTTTTATTTTATTTTTTTTAAATCTACGATAGTCTCACACACACACACACACACACACACACACAGAGAGGCAGAGACACAGGCAGAGGGAGAAGCAGGCTCCACGCACCGGGAGCCCGACGTGGGACTCGATCCCGGGTCTCCAGGATCACGCCCTGGGCCAAAGGCAGGCGCTGAACCGCTGCGCCACCCAGGGATCCCCATTTTCATTTATTTTTAAAAGATTTTATTCGTCTAAGAGAGCACGAGCAGGGGCGAGGAGTGGCAGAGGGAGAAGCAGACTTCTTGCTGAGCAGGGAGCTACATGGGACTTGATCCCAGGATGCCAGGATCATGACCTGAGCTGAAGGCAGATGCTTAACCAACTAAGCCACCCAGGCGCCCCTGATTTGTCAACATTTTCAGAAACATTACTACTTCTAGTACACTATTGAGGCAGAGAGTTGGAAGCATACACTTGAGGCAAAATCCAACATTCCATGTAAAAAATAAAATCTCTGACAGTTATAGATTATTATTATTTTTTAGAAGATTTTATTTATTTATTCATGAGAGATACAGATTGTGAGAGGCAGAGACACAGGCAGAGGGAGAAGTAGGCTCCCTACAAGGAGCCCGATGTGGGACTTGATCCTGGATCCTGGGATCAAGACATGAGTTGAAGGTAGATGCTCAACCGCTGAGCCACCCAGGTGCCCCTATAGATTATTAATTGTATGTTCTTCCCATAATAACTGTCAAGGATAGTGACTATGAAGTGTATAGGTTCTTTATTCCAAATGCTGTGTTCTCATTTTACTGAGGACACCTGAGGTCAGCCGTACGTATGACTTGTTTTGTGACCTTCGGCAGAGAAATTGCCGGTAGCCACTGTATAGGTAGTGTTTGTTCTTAAATTAAAGACACACAGCCTGTGAAGAGGTAGTATGTTAGGTAGAGTCTTGGCGCTTTTTCTATAGGAATAAAATGCTTTTGCTATTAGTAGCTTTTGTGAATACTTTGAAAGGTAGAATTTATAGTTTCTGCAATTATAAAACATTTGAGTAGTGAAGTAATTTTTTCCTTCTTACTTTCACTGTCCCTTCTGTTTCTCGTAGGGCACTCACCCCATTTTTTTCTTGCTATACAGTTGACCCTTGAACAACATGGCAGTTAGGGGCACCAACCTTCACTCAATTGAAAATTCCACCTGCAACTTTTGACTCCCCCCCCAAAACTTGGCTACTAACAAGGCTACTGTTGACTGTACATAAACAGTCAAGTAATACACATTTTAAATATGTATTGTATACTGTGTTATCATCAAGTGAGCTAGAGAAAAGAGTGTTAAAATCATAAGAGAGAATAGGGATCCCTGGGTGTCTCAGTGGTTTGGTGCCTGCCTTTGGCCCAGGGCGCGATCCTGGAGTCCCAGGATCGAGTCCCACGTCGGGCTCCCAGCATGGAGTCTGCTTCTCCCTCCTCCTGTGTGTCTGCCTCTCTCTCTCTCTCTCTCTCTGTGTGTCTATCATAAATAAATAAATAAATACATCTTAAAAAAAAAAAGAAAAACATAAGAGAGAATAAATACATTTATCGTTCTGTGCTGTATTATCAAGAAAAATCTGCCTGTTAGTGGACCTGTGTACTTCAAGCCTGTGTTGTTCAAGGGTCAACTGTAATCATTTTTGCACATGACATGTGACAGATGGTAAGCTTTGTAGTCATGAGGTTTGTGGTATATTTGTGTTGTGGAAAGCAGATTGGAATTGGTGTTATTTTTGATTTGTGAATTTTGGCTCTTCTTGATTACAAGTTCTTTGGGCAGGACTACCTTTCTGAACCTTGATTTACTCATTTGTGAGTATTTCGTGTATATTTTGTAAGCAAATATTTATGAAGTTAAAAATTATTCACCTTCAGAATGGTCTTCAGTAAATGTCATTAGAAAGAATGGCTAATTAGAACAGTGTTTCCTCTATAATGCAGAATGACTGGAGTAGATTAGATAACTGTCAATTTATTAGTCAAACCATTTTCTTATTGCTTATTGCTTTTTTCAGAGTTCTTTCCCCTAGGTGATGAACTATATAACATTAAAATCTATTTACATAAGTGGTTCTCAGACTCCATTTGAAGTCAGAATCACTTGAATTGTTAAAAATGTGCATGTGCACATGGTCATTCTGATGCAGAATATCTGGATGGTGGCTCTATTGTTTGTATTTTATAGACATCCAGGTCAGTTTAAGGAACTTGACTGATATGCCCCTAAATCCCATCCCCTAACCTAAGTCTAGCTGCCTAATCATCATATCCTCTTGGCTGTCCCACAAGCATCTCAGAGATACCATGTCTGAGAGACACCTAACTCTAGGAAACGAACAAGGGGTGGTGGAAAGGGAGGTGGGTGGGGGGGTTGGGGTGACTGGGTGATGGGCACTGAGGGGAGCACTTGGCGGGATGAGCACTGGGTATTATGCTATATGTTGGCAAATTGAACTCCAATAAAAAAAAAAAAAAAGATACTATATCTACATTGTTCCTGATTCCCTGCTAAACCTTCCCCATACCACCATGACCAAACTTGTTTTACTCTTTGTCACCTTAATGGCACCATCCTGTATATAGTTGCTTGTACTGTCTCCCTCCCCCTTGCCTTATGAGCAAATCTTACCAATTCTACTGTCAGAATATCTCAGACCTTTCCACTTCCTAGTTCACACTGTTTTTTTTTCTCTTTTGTCTGTATTACTACTTTAGCTTCTATTCTTGCCCTTTACAACTCTTTCTCCACAAAGTAGAAGGTGTCCATCTGTTTGTGTCCTTCCCCCCCCTTTTTAAAAAATATTTTATTTTATTTATTCATAGAGACACAGAGAGAGAGAGAGAGGCAGAGACACAGGCAGAGGGAGAAGCAGGCTCTATGCAGGGAGCCTGACATGGGACTTGATCCCGGTCCAGGATCACACCTCGGGCTGCAGGCGGCACTAAACCGCTGCGCCACCGGAGCTGCCAGTCCTTCCCCCAATTTAATACCCTTCAATGATCTTCTTTTATACTTAGAATGAAATCCAACATTCTTACTAAGGCCTCGCTGAAACTAATTCTACCTTTGTCTTCAATTTGTGCCATAGTTACATCACTGGACTTTTGGTTACTTCAACCAACTGAACTTCTCTTCCTTTTGGGCCTTTTTACGTGCTATGACTTCTGAAGGGATACTCTTCCCTCTGCTGTTTGCAAAGCTGGCTAGTGCTTGGTCATTAGAGCTGGGCTTAAATATCCTCTCCTCAGAGAGGTCTATCCTGATAACCATAAGTGGGTTCTCTCTCTTTTCCCCAATTCCATCTTGTAACTTTCTTTCATAGTTCTAATCATAAACACATACTTAGATATTTGTTTGTTTACTTATTTGCTGTCTCTAATACCCCTCCCCTACCAATATTTTGTAGGTTCTCTGAGGGCTGGGATCATGTGATTTATTTGGCATTGTATGTCCAGTGTCTGTTCTCATGCTTGGCTGATAAAAGCTTTGATAAATATTTGTTGAAGGAATTTTTTTTACAATATATGTGAACCTTCCTTAGACTTCTCAATGTAAATGATAGAGAATATTTGGGGATAGGGAATTACTGTGGTAGACTGTATTATATGGTATAGTTACATCTTACTTGGGGGTAGGTTCAGTGTGCAAGACAAAAATTAAATATAGAATTATTAAAAAATCAAATGTAGAATGACTCTTGAAAAGTCCTTAAATCACTAAAGTGTAGTGTATATATATATAGATTTTCTGTATATGCAACTTCATAAACATCGATACATATATATAGTAATATGTACTATATAAAATCTATGGAAAGATTATAGTCAGAAAATAACTTACCCATATCAAATTTATGAAGTATTCAATTTTTTCTTGTAGGTTATTTTATTGTATTTTCTGTAGCTGATCTTTATCATCTATAGAATGATATACCCTTTATTAGTAAGGATTTCTCTGAGGCCCTCATGTCATTTTCTTTTGCAAAGATTTAAAAATATTTTAAAGATCAATATAAACAAGATTTTGTTATGATTAGAAGACTAAAACAATTTTCATAGTTATGTTTCCTAAGAAGTTTTTATTTATTTTATTTTTTTATTTTTTTTAAATTATTTTTTATTTTTTATTTATGATAGAGAGAGAGAGGCAGAGACACAAGCAGGCTCCATGCACCGGGAGCCCGATGTGGGATTCGATCCCGGGTCTCCAGGATCGCGCCCTGGGCCAAAGGCAGGCGCCAAACCGCTGCGCCACCCAGGGATCCCCCCTAAGAAGTTTTTAGTTAGGAAAGTTATTGTATTATAAATTAGCAATTAAACATGGTTATTATTTTCTGAGTCCTTTAGGAAAAAATTGATGAATATTTGGCTGTTTTGACCTATATCCTGTGCCTTTTCATACCACTATTTTCAATATTTAGTATCAAGGTATATGTAATTGTTTCCGTAATTGGCTATGACATAGATATAGCTCTTATCTCTTTATAATGTCACCTTTAATAAATTAAGGATACATTGTGCAAAGATGGCATATAAATGAAGTTTCCAAGAAAGCAGCCATATTTGTCAACTTGTAGAAGTGCTTGTGAACTTACAAAAATGTCAACTGATTACTAAAAATCTTCTAGTGTCTTCTAGTGAAAGATGGAATGTTTTCTGCTATTTGAGAGATTACTCCCAAGTTGTTGAATCATTTGGTAACTGAAAAACTAGGAGAGTTAAATTTTTCCAACATTTTGTTATGAGGATTTTCGGATATAGAGAAAAGTTGAGGGAATTATGCCCACCATAATGCTTCTATAGTTTTTAAAGTTACATGGCATTCTCTGTCTATGCTTCTATTAAGACCTTTTTAATGGGGGGAGGGGGATCGATGCTTGTGGGGTAAGTTGCAGACATCAATAGAGATCACCCCTAGACATTTCAGCATGCATATCACCTAGAATTCTAATAGGCACAAGTCCTAGGGAACCATTGAATAAGTTTTGAATTTTGATAAATGCATGCACCTGTGTAGTGCAAACCCATCATGTTGTTGAACATTAATGTCATCCCAGAACTTCCTACTTGCCCTTCCCAGTCAACTCTCTCACCCTTAATTCTGATTTTTTTCCTCATTGTATATTAGTTTATCCTGTTCTAGAACTTCATTTAAATGGAGTCATGTAGCATTTTCTTTGTGTAAGCCTTTTTCTTCAGCATGTTTTTGAGAACTATCCATATTGTATATATCAATAACTTGTTCCTTTTAACTGATGGACAGTATTCCTTTATAGGACTATATTAAAGTTTGTTCATCTTTATCTAGTCTCCTGTAGACGAGGACCTTATTTCACTTCTTGGCTTTATGTGAAAGTTGCCCCCCCAACATCAGGGTAGGTTTGTTTGTTTTTTTTAAAGATATTATTTATTCATGAGAGAGGCAGAGACATAGGCAGAGGGAGAAGCAGGCTCCATGCAGGGAGCCTGATGCAGGACTCGATTCCAGTGCTCCAGGATTACACCCTGAGCCGAAGCAGACATGCTCAACTGGTGAGCCACCCAGGTGTCAATTTTTATTTTTATTTTTTATTTTTTTTATGATTCAGGGGTAGGTTTTATCACAACTCAAAAGAAATGCGAAAAGTTTATTAAATATCAAAAGCATTTTGTCTCAAATAACGTTTTAATTTAAAGTAAATTAATGATAATTGCATATTTTATCCTCTCATTTCAGTTTTTGTACTCCTCAATACTGTACTTCTCTTTGCTCAGTATTTAGATTTTTCTGTCAGTGCAATAGAGTCTTTGTTCAATTATATATGTGTGTGTGTGTATGTGTATGTATTTGTGGGTTTTTTTTTTTTTTTGTGTGTGTGTGCTAAATCTGAAATTATAGAGAAGTAAAAAGAAGAAAATAAAAACCACTTGTAATCCTGTTCACCCAGTCTGTTTAACATTTTAGTAACCAGAGTGTTATTTGGAACTTATAAATATGTATTATGTTTCTTTCTTACAAAAATGGGCTCCTGAAATTTGTACTGTTTTGAAGCTGCCTATTTTTGCTTGACTATAAATTGTGTTTCCATGTGGGGAAAAAAGTTAACAGTTTTAATAGCTCTGTAGTAGGTCATAGTATAGATGTATTACAGTGTATCTAATCTTCTGTTATTTTATAGGTTGTAATTTTCAGCTATTTAGAAAATACTAGGGTGATTATTCTCACTGTTAAATCTTTGTACTAGTCTTTTGTATAAATTCCTATAAGTAGACTTGATGGATTAAAGGGATATGCCTATTTGTGTTTGATAATCATTCAGTTTACAATGAGAGAATCTTTCGTTATATTGAGAGAGAACAAGAATGAGAGAATGGTGGATAATAATGCAAGGTTCCTGAGAAGGCAAGAGAGGTTTGTGGTCCAGAGAGCACAGGTAGTAAGGCATCATCCTCAGAAAGGAGGAATGCTGGTGGAAGAGGGGATGAACAATTGGTGGTGAAAGTTGAGGGAGGTCTTTTTAAATTTTTATTTCGATAGTCTCCTTGGAGTACAGAGTGTATTCTGTAGAGAATGAGTGGGGAGGTGAGGAGGATATTCAAGATTTGAGGAGGATTTCCAGAAGGTGAAATGCTGCCCTAATTTTTGGAGAGTGGGGAAGTGAACTGACTAGCAAGGGATGGTAAGGTTGCTGGGCAATTTTGAGAATACATGTGAAGATTGAGTTGAAGAGATGATGTCAGATTGTTGAGAATTTGGAGTAAAATTTACTCAGAAGTTATGACCTTTGTACAATTGTCACCTACCGGGGATAACTCCAAGCCACAAGTAGATAAGATCTGGGGAGAAAGTGTAATTCATTAAAAAGAAAATGGGTCAGACAGAGAACTCCACGCTTAAAAATCAGCTGCTAAGAATCAGCAAAGAAGACAAGAAAGGCAAGAGGAAAATGAAGAGAAGAACTGGTTACAGAAGCCAAGGAAAGAGTATTTTGAAAAGAAGAAAATGGTAAAAAAACAAAACAAGTTGCCCTCTCAAAAGGCTGTACTAATTTAAATTTTCATCAACAGCATTGAGGGTACTTCCCACCTCCTCTCAACACTTCCCCAAACGGGGTGTTATTGTTGTAAATTTCTTATTCAGTGGAACGGTAAATAAAACCATTTCAGTAATACTCTGTTTTTGATAATAGAGTTTCCCTGGAAGTAGTTTATTTTATTTTATTTATTTTTTTTTTAAGATTTTATTTGCTTATGAGAGAGAGAGGCAGAGACACAGGCAGAGGGAGAAGCAGGCTCCATGCAGGGAGCCTGATGTGGGACTCGATCCCGGGTCTCTAGGATCATGCCCTGGGCTGAAGGCGGCGCTAAACCTCTGAGCCACCCGGCTACCCTCCCTGGAAGTACTTTTTAACTCAAACTTAGTACAGATTAAGGGTGTTTATGGCACTAATGTGTATCATGTAATATCTTTCTATCTAATCTTTTTTTCTATATTCTATACTCAGGTAATTTTCATGGCAGGCAACTGATAAATAAGCAGAAATGTGTCTTTGAGAAGAAATTGTTTCTCTCTGTTATCTAATTTGAGGTAAATCAAATAGTTTTCCTGTGTCTGCATAGCTGGGGAGAGCAGAGAGTTGTTTTGTGGGCTAGGACACCTGAGACACCTGGGAGTAGCAACAAGAATAACCTTGACTAATGGTGTGAAAAAGGGCAGATTACAGCACATATTTTCCGACTGTTGCCTTCTTTAATATATAGGTGCATTTTACCAGATCCTAGTAAAATTAGTAGCTAGTGAATCTCATTGCTCTGCTTATTTCCTAAAAAAGTTGGTTAAATGCTTCCTTTGGTAGGATTATAAAATGGTTCAGAATTTTCTTTTCTTCTTTTAGCATTAGAACCTGAGGGGTTGTTTCTTTTTTAACTTGCACTGCTGGTGCTAGTCTCTGTTGCTTTATGTTATGATAAGAAAGAAAAAACCTAGGGAAAGGCAAGCCATTTCCTTTTGAGGTTTTTAGGGGGAAAAAAAGTCCTATTCTGTAGAGCTTTGTACAAACCAAGTAGAACCCTGAGTGCCAACTGTGCTGAGAATAGACAGGAAGATTAGTCACAGATTTGAGAAGCTTGAATTATGTATCTGGGTGTTTTCCTTTTCCTATACTCCCTGAGTGTTGTCTAGACATAAACTAAACAGATTTAACCACTAAAGTTATCTTTAAAATTTTATATTTTGAAATAATTTTAGATTTACAGAAAAGTTACAAAAATAGTATAGTTTCCCCCAGCTTCCTCTAATACTAAAATGTTACATAACCATGGTGCATTTATTAAAAGGAAGAAATTAACATTGGTACAGTACTGTTAGCCAAGTATTGACTTTATTTGTATTTCACTAGTTTTCCCACTAGAGTCTCCTTTCTGTTTTAGGATCTAATCCGGAATACTTAATTGCATTTAGTATCATCATCATTAATATGGTTTTCTTAATGCTTTCCTTTACCATGCTGGGGTTCTATTTTTTTTTTTAAGGAATTTTAGTTTATAACAACTTACCAAATTGTATAAGAAAAGTTAGTGAAAGGTTTTAGGTCTGGGATCGATACATTTGAGATGAACACAAGAGGAGTGTATTCTGAATGATTTTTGAATCTGGCATTGACCATTAACCGGTGTTGTGCTGTCTTAAAATTGAGATATTTCATGTATGAAAAATTGTATGAAATGAAATAATCCTAATGGTGAAAATGACTTACTTTAGACATCATTCAAGTAAAATGCACAGCAGTATCTTAACTTCCTGTATAATGCTGTTCTTCCTAATTTATAAATTAGACGCCATGAGACAAATATACAACCATATTACAGGGTAGAATATGACTAATCCCTTATGTGTCATACAGTGTGCAGGAATTGGAAGGAGGATGCAGATATTTCCTAGAAGGCTTTATGCAAAGGATCATTCTACATTCAAAACATTTACTGTATGCTGGGCACTGTAGTAGGCCTTGTGGTGGGGGGACCTTTATGAGATTTGTTATTTGAGTTGGAGCAGAGTTTTCCATAATCTTCCCACCAGGGAAATGAATCTTTGTTCTGGAGAAAAGATTATTTATTAAAAGAAAATATGTTCTGAGGTGTAGTGATTTGCTCTGCTAGGGAGTATTTTATTGTAATATGTCCAACATATTAAGTCTTTCTCAGTGAATTATTTTTTTAACTTCTCACAATATCATTTATGCCCATAATATTACTGTCTCTGAATAAGTATCTGGAATGATTAAAGGAAAAGATATAAAAATAGTTAAGAAGAACCCAAAAAACCGATTATCATTTGCACTATCTTATTTATGCCACAACATACGTCACAGAGTATCCATTGCACATCCTTTCCACAAGCGTCATAGACCTTTAAGACAGAATCCAAGTGAACTTTGCAATGGAGTAAAGAGGGCTTTTGGGGCATTTTAGTAAGGAAATCCTCAATTTAAAGATTTTCAAAAAGTGAGAATAAATTTAGTTGATCTAAAAAAATTATATCGTATTATCAAAAAATCTTTTTTCAGTCCTTTATGCTATAGTAATATTAAAATATGCAGTATGTGCTATTGAAGAATAAGTTTAAAGTAATTTTTTCAATTTCTTAGTATGAAGAATTTTCATATGAACAAGAAAGTTGAAAGAGTAACGTATGATCATCCATATGCTTAGATTCAACAATTATGAATCTTTTTAAAAATCATATTTATGAGGAGCCTGGGTAGCTCAGTCAGTTGAGACTGACTCTTGATTTTAGGTTAAAAAAAGAACCCCAAACCCACCATCTAAAGATTCTAGTTGCCTAAGATTCTAGTTTGCTTCATTCCAACGAATCCGTACCTGTAGAGATTCTGGATGTGCATATTTTGAAAAACTGCTACTCCTAAAATACCAATAGAAAAAGCCCATAAGTGACTCTGATAGATACTTCAAGTTAACAGTCACTAGCCTGAGAGGTTTTATTCTTTTTTTGTGAATGTGTGAAAATACCTTATTGTTTCCTGGTTAGGTTGTTGGTGTAGGTCATCTACATTTTTTAGCGTGAATATATTACTGAATGACTTTAATTCAGGTTGTAGTGGAAACTTTAATAGTATCAATAATAGCAGTGCTTACATAGTGCTTTTTACCCAGTATAGTATATTCCTTGAGCATTTCACTTACCAGGTAAAAAACCTCTATTAGATGTTTATCATGAAAATAATACTGACTGTAGAAGTGTATACAGTCCATAATAAAAGTATAGATCAAAATAAGAACAAACAATGCTGTGGTGCATATTTGTGTATATAAAATCTTGCTTGTGAGAGTATGCAGCATATGATTCTAGAAAAGAAATTGCCAAGTCAAAAAGTATGCATATTTAAAATTCACCTAGATGTTGCCAAATTACATCTCAAAAAAACCCTATATCAATTTATATTTTTACCAGTATGAAAGGATCTGTTTCCCTTTGTTCTTACCAATGTTGGTTATTAGGATTTATTTTAGTGTGATAGTGCAAAATGATATCTTCTTAAAATTTGTTTCCTTAATAAGTTCAAATATCTTTTCATATGCTTAGTAGACAATAATATTTTTAAAATTGCTTTCCATATCCTTTATCTTTTTCGGTGAGTCATGTTGTCATGCTAAGTGGTTTTTTAAAGATTTTATTTATTCATGAGAGACACACAGAGAGAGGCAGAGACATAGGTACAGGGAAGAGAAGCAGGCCACCTGTGAGGAGCCTGATGCAGGGACTTGATCCCCATCCCAGGACTTTGGGATCAAGCAAGCCCTGAGCCGAAGGCAGATGCTCATCCGCTGAGCCATCCAGGCATCCCCTAAGTGATTTTTGAGAACCCTTTTGTGTATCAAAATCAGTATTTGGTCATATATTAAATTTTCTCCTTACATTGTCATTTAATTTTATGATTGGGTTTTTTGAAAATAAAAATTTAACATTTTTAGTAGCCACATTTACTAGTTTTCTTCATGCTTATGAAGACCTTCCCTATTAAAAGTCTGTAAACAACAATAACAACATGTTTTCATTTAATTTTTTAAATTTGGGAATAAATTTGCATGGTTAGATTAACACACACACACACACACACACACACACACTACTGTAAGGGTAGTAAAAAGTTGCCCTTTTATATCTGCCCACCATCTTCCCAGTTCTCCACCTGCACTACCTCCCATAAGAAACCACTCTGAATTTCACCACAACCTACAGATTCAAATTCCCCCACCTACAGTATTCTATATATTGTTCCCCCAACATTTGCTATATCTTAAAATTACTTAAACTTATCTTACGATATGTGCATCAATACCAAAAGTGCTTCTTCAGTGTTTTTTTTTTTTCTGAGATATACTTGACCTGTAGGATTGTTATTTTCAGGTGTGTAACATAATTTGGTATTTGTATATATTTTGAAATGCTCACAATAAGTCTAGTTAACATCTGTCACCATACATAGTTATAATTTTTTATGATGAAATCTTTTAAGATGTATTCTCTTAGCAACTTCCAAATATACAACAAAGTATTACTAACTGTACATTATATTATATCCCCATGACTTATTTATTTTACAGCTGGAAGTTTTTGCCTTTTGACCTCCACCCATTTTGTCTTTTACCTCCCCCCCCCCCCCCCAAATCTGGTAATCACCAGTCTGTTCTCTGTATCAATGAGCTCAGTTGTTTCAGTTTTGTTTTTAGATTTTATGTATACAGGAGATCATGTGGGGTTCCCCCCCCCCCCCGTTTAACTTAATTCACTTAGCATACTGCCCTCAAGATTAATCCATGTTATGGCATATAGCAAGATTTCCTTCTCTTTTATGGTTCAATAACATTCATTTGTTTCGTTATCCATTTCTTTTTTTTTTTTTTTTCTTTTTTTTTTTTTTTAAGTTTTATTTATTTATGATAGTCACAGAGAGAGAGAGAGAGAGAGGCAGAGACACAGGCAGAGGGAGAAGCAGGCTCCATGCAACAGGAGCCCGACGTGGGACTCGATCCCGGGTCTCCAGGATCGCGCCCTGGGCCAAAGGCAGGCGCCAAACCGCTGCGCCACCCAGGGATCCCTCGTTATCCATTTCTTTATCCATTCATCCATTGATGGACCTTTAGATTTTTTCCGTGTCTTGGCCATTGTAGATAATTCTGCAGCGAATGAAGGGTTGCATATATTTCTTCAGGGTAGTATTTTGTTTCCTTTGGATAAATATCCAGAAGTAAAATTGCTGCATTATATGTCAGTTCTATTTCCTACTTTATGAAGAACCTCCGTACTGTTTTCCATAGTACCAATTTGCATTCCCATCAACTGTACAAAAGTTCCCTTTTCTCTACATCCTTGCCAATACTTGTTATTTCCTGTCTTTTTGATAATAGCCATTCTTTTTTTTATTTTTTATTTTTTTATTTAAAAAAATTTTTTTTGATAATAGCCATTCTAACAAGTGTGAGGTGATATCTCATTGTGGATTTTATTTGCATTTCCCTGGTAGTAATGTTAAACACCTTTTCCTGTACCTGTTGGCCATCTTTATGTCTTTGGAAAAATGTGAATTCAGATCCTCCACCCATTTTTTTAATCTGGTTGATATTTGCTATTCAGTTCCAGGTGTTCTCTATTTTAGATATTAGGCCCTTATCATAGATAGGATTTGCAAATTTTCTCCTATTTTCGTTTTTGCTGATGGTTTCCTTTGCTGTGCAGAACTTTTTTAGTTTGGTATAGTTCCACTTGTTTATTTTGCTTCTGTTTCTTTTGCTTAAAGGTGTCAACCCCCCAAAATACCTTGCCAGGACTAATGTCAAGGAACTTACTTCCTGTGTTTTCTTCTAGCAGTTTTAGGGTTTCAGGGCTTAGGTTTCTAAGTCTTTAATCCATTTTGAGTTACTTTTCCTGTGGTGTAAGCTAATGGTCCAGTTTTATTCTTTTGCACGTGATTGTCTAGTTTTCCCAAAACTATTTACTAAGGAGATTGTCCTTTCTCATTGTATATTTTGGATCCTTTATTGTAAGTTAATTGACCATATAGGTGTATGTGTATTTCTGGGTTCTTTATTCTGTTCCACTGATCTGTTTTTAAACCAATACCATATTGTTTTAATTACTTCAGCTTTGTAATGTAGTTTGAAATCAGGGAGCATCATGCCTACAGCTTTATCCTTCTTTTTCAAGATTGCTTTGGCTCTTTTGTGGTCCCATACAAATTTTAGGATTGTTTCTTCTATTTCTGTGAAAAGTGACTATTGGAATTTTGATAGGGATTGCATTGAATCTAATTGCTTTGGGTAGTATGGACATTTTTAGCAATCATTTTTTAAAAAGATTTATTTGAGAGGAGGAGGGGCAGAGGCAGAGGGAGGAGAGAGAGACCTCTAACACGGAGCTCTGTCGTGGGACCTTGAAATCATGACCTGTGCTGAAACCAATAGACTCTTAACTGACTGTACCACCTAGGTGCCCCTAGACATTTTAGCAATATTAATTGTCTTAACCCATGAGCATAAAATATCTATTTATTTGTGGTTCAACTTCAGCTTCTTTAATCAGTGTTTAATAGTTTTCGGTGTACAGGTCTTTTACTTCCTTGGTTAAATTTATTTGTAGTTATTCTTTTTGATGCAGTTGTAAATGGGATTGTACTCTTAATTTCTCTGATAGTTTATTATTATTGTATAGCAACTACAGGGGCTTCTGAGTGGCTTAGTTGGTTGAGTGCCCAACTCTTGGTTTTGACTCCAGTCATGACCTCACAATTTATGGGGTCAAGCCCTCTGTTGGGCTCCATGCTCACCAGGGAGTCTGCTTGAGGATTCTCTCCCTCTGTCCCTTTGTATGTGCACTTTCTCTCTGTGTCTTTTAAAAAAAAAAAATCTTTAAAAAAAGAAACAAATTTTTGCATACTGATTTTAAATCCTCAACTTTGTTGAATTCATTTGTTTGTTCTAATAGCTTTTTTTGGTATTTTGGCTTAAACAGTCTTTGAGGTTTTCTAAATATAATATGTCATTTGCAAATAGTTTTATTTCTTCCTTTGCAATTTGGATGCCTCTTAGTTACTTCTTTTTCTTACCTAATTGTTCTGGCTAGGACTTCCAATACTATGTTGAATAAAAGTGGGAAGAGTAGGCATCCTTGCCTTGTTTTTGATTTTAAGAGGAGAAGCTTTCAGCTTTTCACTGTTCAATATATTAACTGTGTGCTTGTTATATAGGGCCTTTGCTATGTTGAGGTATGTTTCTTCTATACCCACTTTCTTGAGAATTTTATAAATGGATGTTAACTTTTATCAAATGCTTTTTCTGCATCTATTGAGCTGATCATATGATTTTTATCCTTCATTTTGTTAATGTGATCTATCACATTGATTTACAGATATTAAGCCATTCTTGTATCCCTGGAATAAATCTCACTTGATCATGTTGTAGGAGTCTTTTAATGTACTATTGAATTTGGTTTGTTAGTATTTTCTTGGGGATTTTTGCATCTATAACCATCTAGGATATAGGCCTGTAATTTTCTTGTGGTGTCCTTGTCTGGTTTTGGCATCAGGGTAATGCTAGCCTCATAAAATGAATTTGGAACTGTTTCTTCCTTTTCTCTTTTTTGGAAGAGTTTGAGAAGGATTGGTATTCTTCTTTAAATGTTTGGTAGAATTCACTAGTGAATCTGTCTAGTCCTGGATTCTTGTTTGTTGGGTTCAGTTGTTTTTTTTAAATAGTTGCATAGACTTCCATTGAATAGATATATAATTTACTGTCTCCTGCTGATAGACATTTAATTTGTTTGCCAACTTCTAACACAAACATACCAGGATAAATAATTTGTACAAATGTCATCTCAGATGTGTCCAGGTATAGTATTAAGATAAATTCCTAGAAATGAGATTGCTTGTTCAGAGGATAAATTTTGAAAGATATGCCAAATTGCCCTTCAGAGGGGTTGTATTACTCACTTGGCATGCTTGGAAGCAATATGTGAGGGTGTCTGTGTTCACATGTGCCACAATCTCACATAGTTTTGCTATTTTCATGGGTAAGAAATAGTATCTTAGAGTGGTTTTGATTTGCATATCTCCTACTTGGAGTGAGGTTGAGCGGCTTTTCATAAGTTTAAGAGTCCTTTTTTTTTTTAATTTCTGTAAAAAGTTCATGTGCTTTATCCATTTTCTCTTAGCTTGTTTCTTACTGATATCTGAGCAGTTACATATTAAGGACATCAGTCTTTTGTAATATAATTGCAAACATCTAATAGTTTTATATTTTAACCCATTTGGAATTTATTGTGCTGTAAGCAATATATGAGTGTCTAGTTAAAAAAATTTTTTTTGATAGTTGTCCCAATCAACCTAATTTATTTAAACCATCTCATATTCTTCTTAGTAGTTTAAATGCCATCTTTTTCATAATCTAAGTTCTTATTGGGATATTTTTCTGTTTCATTAGCTCTTACATGGATACTATATTTTTTGGTAACCCTTTATATATATATATATATATATATATATATATATATATAAAATCTTTTTTTTTCTTTTGTAGTAGGAGTCTTGTTAAGACTTCTTAGTTTTGGGGGTTTGTTTTTACTATTCTTGAATGTTTATCCATTTTGTTCTTGAATGTTTATCCATGTTGTTCTTGAATGTTTATCTGTTTTGTTTATCCATTTGTTCAAAATTTTTTTTGATAGTTGTCCCAATCAACCTAATTTATTAAACCATCTCATATTTTTCTTAGTAGTTTAAATGCCATCTTTTTCATAATCTAAGTTCTCATTGGGATATTTTCTATTTTATCAGCTCTTACATGAATACTGTATTTTATGGTAACTCTCTCTATATAAAATCCTTTTTTCTCTTTTGTAGTAGGAGTCTTGTTAGACTTCTTAGTTTTGGGGGGTTTGTTTTGTTTTTACTATTCTTGAATGTTTATCCATTTCAGTTTCCTAGGGATGCTATTGAATTTGTGATTGTAAGACATTGAATTTGTAGATTACTTCAGGGATGGAAATTTGACATGTTTATAATAGTGAGTTAAGGTGATCTATTCCTTTCTTTTATGTCCCTAAAGAGAATTTTCTTTTTAAGTTTTTTTTTTCTGTTAACTTTGTACATTTTCCCTTAGGATTATTATTCTTAAATTTTAATTTCTGATATTGTGTAAAGAAACCATTTTCGCCCCACTGTTTCCAACTGGTCATTGCTTACATATGAGAAAACGATTGATTTAAAAAAAACCCAAAAACTTCTTTTAGAGTAGTAGTAGACTTACAGAAAAGTTGCAGAGGTGGTACAGGAAATCCCATATATCCTGCACTCATTTTCTCCTGTTGATTACATCTTGGATTACAATGGCACATTTGTTACAACCAATGAGCAATATTTGATACATCATTATTAACTTAAAAGTCCATATTTTATTCAGATTTCTTTAGTTTTTACCTTATGTCCTTTTTCTGTTTCAGGATCCATCTAAAATAATTGATTTTAATGTGTTGATTTTGCAACCAGACACTTGGGAATTAGCTTATTTTTTTCTAATAATTTTTCTGCTTTTTTAAAAAAGATTTTCAGATATGCAATTATGCTTGAAAAAAATAATTTGAAGTTCCTTCCAATATTTATAATTTTTTCTCTTGTGTAATTATACATGGTACTTTATATATCTGTATTGGGTAATGCTGAAAATATAGACAGCCTTACCCTGTTCCCTACTTTAATAGGAATGCTAGTGTTTTACTATTAAGCATGATATATCTTTGTTTGAAGTATAGATTCTTTTTTCTTTATTGTGTTGTAGAAACTTTTTGCTATTTTTTAATGACTTTGGTTGTGCACTGTCTGACAAAATATTTACCTCTGGGCATTCTGTGGTCTCACAGGTCTTATCTAGCTCATCTTTTTTGTAGCTCATCTTTGGTTCCTTTGAACCATTTCTATTCAGAGGTTTTTCTGTTTGCTTAGCTTAGTTTTACCACTACATTGCTTAAACATGATTAGAAACATCTCATAGTTATTGTGCTATGCATGCCATGCATGCCCATGCATGCCCATGCATCCGCCGCTGTCACATTTTACCCCATTAACCCTCTCAATAGCCCTGTGAAATGAAGTAAATGTTATTCCCCCTTACAGCTGAGGAAACTGGCTCAGGGTCCCGCACTTCGCCTGCCTCTCCTCTTTTCCCCTTTGACCTCAGGACCACCACCACATTGCTCTTCACCGTCCCCCTCCACACAGTGCACAAGATGCTTTCCTGATTCAGTTCCCGAAAGCCTACCTGTGATGGATGAATTTGAGATGAATTTAGCGTCTCCTGATCTTTTTTTGTAATGTATTCTGAATATGAAACTCTCAGAGCTGCCCTTCCCATCACTATCTAATTATATCCTTCATCTTGGCTCCTCTTGACCAGCATATTGTGTGACTACAATGGAAGCCTATTATAAAACACAGTGTTCTCTGAGGGATTTCGTTATGGTTCTCATCTATACTTAAAGTGAGATAATTTGTCTCACTCATCATTTTGGAGGGAGGGGTTACTTAGCTTTATTCTGTGGCATTTATTATAAATGGATTTTATTAAAATTTAATGTCCTTTCACTTACTGGTCTAATGTGTTCTTTCCCTGCTATGTTTATATGAAATACTATTTCTTTCTTGCTGCTGCTGCTGCTATTACACGTGCTCCTTCATGACAGCTACAGAAGTACAGCATTTGCAGTCTGCCTGCATCCCATCCATTCCAGTTTTTTTTGCGGTCAAGATCAGGAACTATAGTTCTTATGACTGTGTAAAGTAAGGGCAGCAAGAGAAGCAGTTAGTGCTATTGCACATTTCTAGGGCTGAAAGATTTTAACCTAGCTTTGCTATAATTACCACTCAATTTCTAGTTGGTGGAGGCCAGGGATGGTGCTAAACATCTTTTCATGCATAGGGCAGCACCCACAACATACGATTACCGGGCCCCAAATGCCAGCATTGCTGAGGTTTAGAAACTTTGCTTTAGACATCATACTTTCTCAGTGGGTATGGTGTTGCCCTCAAGGGAGTGAAAATGAGTTACTTGATAGGGAAGTGTGGGTGGTGGTGGTGGTGAAGAGATCTTTTTATGTGTAAAGTATACATGTACATATAGTACATACAGAGTTGATATATCTGGTGATAAAATTATGTGAGGGGGAGTGTTTTGAAATCCTATATACTTCCATGTGTTTTTCTTTTACTCTTATGCTGCTACCACACTTAAACCATTTCTGATACCAGATGTGGGGGGTTTTCCCATAGCAAGTGACTCTCCGAGTAACCAGCTGAGTGTCCTACAATTTAATTCAATTCTGGGCAGCTGGGTGGCCCAGTGGTTTAGCACAGCCTTCAGCCCAGGGCGTGATCCTGGAGACCTGGGATCGAGTCCCACATCGGGCTCCCTGCATGGAGCCTGCTTCTCTGCCTGTGTCTCTGCTTCTCTCTCTCTCTCTCTCTATCTCTCTCATGAATAAGTAAATGAAATCTTAAAAAAAATTCAATTCTAACACCACCTGGAGAGAGCATCAGATCCCAAAGGTTAAGGACTCAGTCCCCCCAACCCAGATGCCAGTAACAGGGCCAGGATGTCACCTGTGCTTCTGACCCATTGTCTATAAAATTGGAGGTTCCCATGATCCCATTCTCAGATTCAATTAATTTGCTAGAGTGGCTCATAGTACTCAGGAAAACAGTTTACTTACTGTTTACCAATTTATTGCAAAAGGATATGATAAAGCATACAGATGAACATCCAGCTAGAAAGAATATGTAGGGCAGGGTATGTGGGAAGGGGTGCAGAGTTTTCATGTCTTCTCTGGGTGCACCATTGTCCAGTATCTCCACATGTTCACCAATCTGGAAGCTGTCCAAATACTCTTGGATTTTGTGAGGGCTCATCATATAGGCATCATCAATTATTAACTCCATTTCTAGCCCCTCTCCCTCTCTGGAAATCCCAAGTTTCTAATTATGGCTTGGTCTTTCTGTTGACCAACGCCCATCCTGGAACCCACCAACAGCTACCTCTTTAGAACAAAGACATTTCTATCACCCAGGAGATTCCAATGGACTTAGATATCAGGAACCAGAGTCAAAGACCAATATTAGAACAAAAAATGCTCCTAGGGCTCTTATCACTTAGGAATTACAAAGGTTTTAGGAGCTCTGTGCCAGGAACCAGGTGCAAAACCAATATATTTATTTTCTATTATTTCACAGGAATGATTAGTAAAAAAATGTCTGAAAAGACTCCTTAGGGTGGTAATGAAAAAAAAAAAATAGTGAAACACTGCCTTGGAGGGAAGACTGCCTAGTGTAGTGGTTTAAAAATTGATTCTTGGGACACTTGACTGGCTCACTCAGGAGAGCCCACACCTCTTGATCTTGAGGTCGTGAGTTTAGGCCTCATGTTGGATGTAGAGATTACTAAATAAATAAACTTTAAAAACTCCACAAAACTCAGATTCTTAACCACTGGAGTTAGATTATTTTTTACCACTTACCAGCTGCAGGCAAATGACTTCATAGCCTCAAGTTTTCTTATCTATAAAATATTTTATTCAAAGGATTGTTGTGAGATAATTCATTTAAAGTACCTGGTTCTGGGTAGAACACTAAATTAGTCATTCCTCTAAGAAGCTCAAAAAGAGTAAGGATCTTGTTTATTGCAATATTATCATTCTTTAGACATTAGTATAAATATATGTTGAATCAATGAATAAAGCCCATATTCACTGAGTTAAGTGTGTCAGAGTTGCCTTTATGGAAAATGAGTAAATGGTGGTATTAGATACGCTATATTTATTCATTAATTCATTTTTTTCTGTTAGGCATATTTATCTCATCTTAAATCTAGTGTGTATCATACCTTGCCTGATTTTAGCATTTACTTTTTTTTAAGAGAGAGAAAACATGTGCATATAAAAGTGGGGGGGAGGAGGGGCAGAGGGCAAAGGGAGAGGGACAGAGAGAATCTTAAGCAGGCTCCATGCCCAGCACAGAGACTGATACAAGTGGGGGTGGGGTGGTGAGCTTGATCTCACGACCCTGAGATCATGACCTGGGCTAAAATCAAGAGTTCAGTGCTTAACTGACTGAGCCACCCAGGCTCCCTTAGCATTTACTTTTAAAGCTAGAGATGGATAATATAGTGTGCGATACCATCTTTCTGTTTTAAGCAAATTTATTGAGCTTAAGCCAAAATGATATATGGGTTCTGTTAATATTCTTGAGAATATGCATTTAATTTATATATCTTACTGATTTACATTATTATTATTATTATTATTTTTTTTTTGAGAGCTTGTGAGTCTGGGGTGGTGGGGGAAAGGAGTGGAAGGAGAGGCTTCATGCCCATTGTGGAGCCCCATATGGGACTCCATCTTCACAACCCTGAGATCTTGACCTAAGCCGAAATCAAGAGTCAGACACTTAACTGACAGTTACCCAGGCGCCCCCTGATTTACAATCTTATATAAAGAATATACAGCTTGCAATTTGTTCCACTGACTTAGTGAAACAAAAGAATACAAATAACTTTTGATAACCTAATTTTTGGTGTATATTAATCTTTTATTTAAAAATATTTCTTTTTAGGGTGGCTGGGTGGCTCAGTCCTCTCTTTTCCCCCAGCATTCTCTGTTTGCCAGAAATGAAAGGTAATATAGACAGGGAACTGTTCTACACATGGTAGGAATTAACTTATCATTTATATTCTTTATGTGAATAAACTGAAAGGGATTTTCCATCAGGGTAAGTAAGCAGAGGTGTGTCCCCTGGTGTTTTTTGTTTGTTTATGTGGGTTTTTGGTTTAAGAATTATTTATTTTAGAGAGAGAGAGAGGGACAGAGCGCATTGGTGGGGAGGGGGAGAGGGAGAGAGAGTTCCAAGCAGACCCTGTGCCCAGCACTGAGCCGAATGTGGGGTTCAGTCTCATGACCTGAGCTGAAACCAGGAGTGGATTGCTTAACCAACTGTGGCACCCAGACACCACCCCCACTTTTGTCTTTTTACATATTTTAGGGATTGAAAAAAATCAAAAGAGTAATATTTCATGCTATGTGAAAATTATATGAAATTCAAATTCCAATGTCCATAAATAGTTTTATGGGAAAACACCATGCTTGTGTGTTCGTGTATTGTTTAGGGCTGCTTTTACACTGCTGACAGCAGAGTTGAATAGTTGTGACAGATCCTGTGATCGGTAAAGCATGAAATATTTTTTGTTTGGCTTTAAACAGGAAGTTTGCCAACCTTTGACTTAGAGGCCGTTAGGTGTCATGATTAATAGCGAGGACTCTGCAGTCAAACTGCTCTTTCCTTAATGCCTCAGTCTGAGACCTTATGCAAGGAATTTAACTCCTTGTACCTCAGTTTCCCTATCTATAAAACTAGAAGAATCACAGTGCTGACTTCATAAGGTGATTATCACTTAGAAATGTGCCTGGTACATGGTAATCACTAAATATTAGATATCAGTTGATATCTAATTATAAGATGTTAGTTGTCACTAAGTATTAGATAGCTGATAATCACTTTGTAACAAGGACTAGAAAATACGCATTGAAATCATTTCTGATTGAGAATAGCTACAAATTTATTAAGGAAATACTTATTTGTTAACAGTATGCTTCCACATTTTGATTCAGTGGTGTTCAAAATGGTGAAATTTGAATTCAAAATATGAAATTAACACAAAGCATAGATAGTGAGCATATGTTTTTATATTTTCGCACATAAAAGGAGTATAAAAGATTGCTTTTTACCATGCAGTGTGCTAGCCATAGGGGAGAATTACTCAATTTTTGACATGAAATATAAGTAAGATAAATTTGGATCCCTGGGTGGCGCAGCGGTTTGGCGCCTGCCTTTGGCCCAGGGCGCGATTCTGGAGACCCAGGATTGAATCCCACATCGGGCTCCCGGTGCATGGAGCCTGCTTCTCCCTCTGCCTATGTCTCTGCCTCTCTCTCTCTCTCTGTGACTATCATAAATAAATTAAAAAAATTTTAAAAAAAGATAAATTTATTTCATGACTGTGATAAAACTAGTATTATTTTTGTGATTCCAAGTGGCTTTCTCAAGAACCCTATCGGAAATATATTTGTCATGTTGAATAGCTTGAACCTATCAAAGTTTTTTTTTTTTGTTTTTTGTTTTTAGTGTTGAGGATAAACTATCAGAATTTAAGAGACTAAACTATGTATACAACATAAAATTTACCATTTTAACACATTTTTAAAGTGTATTATTTGGTAATGTTAAGTATATTCACATCATTGTGCATTGGATCTTCAGAACTTTTTCATACTATGAAACAAAGTCTATACCTATTAACTCTGTTTCTTCCTCCTGCCAACCTCTGGTAGCCACCATTCTGCTTTCTATTTCTACAAATCTATTTTAGATACCTCATATACCTCAATCATCCAGTATTTTGTCTTTTTGTGATTGACTTATTTTACCTCAAGGTTCATCTCTGTTGTAGCATATTCCTTTTAAAGGCTGAGTAATATTCTGTGATATGTATAGACCACATTTTGTTTATCATCCACTGGTGGACATTTGCATTGTTTCCACCTCTTGGTTATTGTGCACATTGTTGCTGTGAAAAGGTACACAAATATCTGAGAATCTGCTTTTAAGTCTTTTGGATAAATATTCAGAAGTAGGATTGCTAGATCAAACATAGTAATTCTACTTATATATATATATTATTTTTATATTTTTTTTAAATTTATTTTTATTTTTATTTTTATTTATTTATGATAGTCACACAGAGAGAGAGAGGCAGAGACATAGGCAGAGGGAGAAGCAGGCTCCATGCACCGGAAGCCCGATGTGGGATTCGATCCTGGGTCTCCAGGATTGCGCCCTGGGCCAAAGGCAGGCGCTAAACCGCTGCGCCACCCAGGGATCCCTATTTTTATATATTTTATATTTTATTTTTATTTATTCATGAGAGACACAGAGAGAGGCAGAGACATAGGCAGAGGGAGAAGCAGCTCCCTGTGGGGATCCTGATGTGGGACTCAAGCCTGGGACCCCAGGATCATAACCTGAGCCAGAGGCAGACCACTGAGCCACCCAGGTGCCCCTACTTTTAATTTTTTGGGGAGCCACTGTACTGTTTTCATAGAGGGTACACCATTTTACATTCCTGTCAACAGTGAGTGAAGCTGCGTTTCTCCACCTCCTTGTCAACACTTGTTATTTTCTCATTTTTCCTCCCTTCTTTTCTTGGTAGTAGCCATCCTAATGATGTGTGGTAATAGTTCATTGTAATTTTGATTGGCATTTCTATCCATCCAACTTTTAAGAGAGATGATCTTATTAAAAGTATCTAACAGTATCTCAGTAAGGAGACATACCATTGTTTTGGGGTCTATATATATTTTTAAAGATTTTATTTATTTATTTGAGAGGAGAGAGAGAGAGGGAAAGCATGAGCATGAGTGTGGGGGACTAGGGGAGGGATATAGGGGAAAGGAGAAGCAGGCTCGATTTGGGGCTCAACCCCAGGAACCTGGGATCATGACCTGAGCCAAAGGCAGATGCTTAACTGACAGAGTCACCCAGGTGCCCCAGGGGGCATCTATATTTGATCTGAATGTCTAGATTAATACTTGGTGCCATTCTTAGGGATGTATATATAATTGAGAGTTAAGATTTTTTTTTTTTTAACTTTTTGCAAATAAAGAAGTAAGGTGAGAAACTGCCTTGATTGGCTCTTGATCTATTGCCAAGTCATGCGTTATTGAGATGGATATAGATCATCTCTGTAAAAGATGAAAGGTAATATGAAAACCTTTTTATCACTATTAAAATTTTAGCTCTTCTAATTATAAAAGAAATACATGCTCAGTACCAAAAAAGAAAAACCAAGAAAATACAGTAAAGCCTAAGTTTATGTTTAAAATGTAATACATACTGTATTTGTACAGTTAATGTGGCTGCATTTGGTTGCAGTTTTCACTGTCATACTCCCCTAGTCTACAGTTTTCCATTTTCCCATTGATTTTCAGCTGAGTTTTTGCTCCATTTTCTGTATGAAAGTCTTAGAGTGTTGCATATATACAAGAGTTTATATCAATTTTATACTTACAATAGGAATTGCTAGATTTTGGGTGATTTACCTATCAATTTGTATTTCTACCAGTAGTTTTTTTTTTTTTTTTGTTAAGAGTTCTGGTTCTCCATACTTAGTTTTTGTCTATACAGATGGCTGTTAAATGATATATTGTGGTTTTCTTTTTTCTTTTTTTTTTTTTAAGTAGGCTCTACTCCCAACATGGGGGCTTGAACTCACAACCCTGAGATCAAGAGTCACATTCTCTACTGACTGAGCCAGCCAGGTGCCCCTATACTGTGCTTTTAAATTCTATTTTGCTTATTACTGATAAAGTTGAACATGTTTTCTTTTTTTTTTTGAACATGTTTTCATATATTGTTTTTATTGGCTATTTATATATATTTTTCTGTGTAAGATCTATTTATTGTCCTTTATTTTCATTGGTTTGTTTGCCTCTTTGTTACTGATTTCAAAAAAAAATTCTTCATACATATTTACTCTTTTTTTTTTTTTAAAGATTTTTTTAAATTTTTATTTATTTATGATAGTCACAGAGAGAGAGAGAGAGAGAGGCAGAGACACAGGCAGAGGGAGAAGCAGGCTCCATGCACCGGGAGCCCGACGTGGGATTCGATCCCGGGTCTCCAGGATCGCGCCCTGGGCCAAAGGCAGGCGCTAAACCACTGCGCCACCCAGGGATCCCACATATTTACTCTTTATGTATTATATCTATATACATATATAAGTATACATATACCTACATAATAATACATGTTTTAATAGATCTAGTTTGTAGCTTGTTTTTTCACTCAGTTTATAGTGTCTCTTGAACAGAACTTAATTTTAATTCATCAATTCTTTCTAGCGTGTGCTTTGGAAACCATGGTTAAGAAATATCCTAAAGGTCAAAAAGATATTCTTTTACAATTCTTCTAAAATTTTAAAAGTTTTTCTCTTTACATTAAAGTATCTAATCCATCTGTCAGTTTAAGAAATTAGGATGTAATTAAAATGTGATGAATCTAAAAAAAAAAAAATGTGATGAATCTTATGTAAAATACACAGTTCATATGTGTGCTTGAATACCCCTTCAGGCTGTGATGCCAAAAGTTTGCTAAACATTGCCTTAAATAATAAGGTAGTTTCAATAGTGGAAAAAACCCCAAAACGTATAAGGTATTTTACAGTAATAATAGCTATTTTAAGAGATTTGTTAATTTTTTTTCACAGCCTTGACTTCAGTTGTGGGTGATAGTCATTCCGATAACAAAGTTATAGATGACTGATTACTGACTAAACGGACCTGAATACTTGAGTGTGACTACATAGATAAGCAAATTCCCATATTAATAAGTAGATCATAGAATAATAGAGCTAAAAAGATACCCAGCTTGTCTTTTCATAACTTTTTGATACATGTGTAAGATGCATAGATGGTTAAGAACACTTGAAATCTGTGATGACTCTGCAGGTCTTTATTGTGAGTTTGCAGTGCTGTGACCTTTCTGGGTTTTCAATGAGGGCCTTATTTGTCCAACATCAGTAGTATGTCACCTGCTACCCCATCTTCATTTGCTGCTGTCCACTGTTTGTTGGTATTTTAGGGAAGAAGTAGAATCAACTTTTCAATATAAGCAATTTTTACCTGTAGATAGACCTTGGAGTGAAGATAAAATAGATTGGTTTTTATAATCAGAGAGCAGTTAATGTGCTTGGTTGCATCAGCATTAACTTTAAGATAATATCTTTGATAAAATATAATAACTAGGATGAAACATGACTTTTGGAAATATTAGTACTTTTTTTAAAGTATTGTTTGTTATGGAACATAATTAACCTTAAATTGATAAGTACCTGCCAGGGGCACCTGGCTGGCTCAGTTGGTAGAGCCACTCTTGATCTCAGGGTGATGAGTTCAAGCCCCATGTTGGGTGTGGAGCCTACTTAAAAAACTAAAAAAAAAAAAAAAAAAAAAAAAAAAGCAAACTAAAATATTTAGAGAATATATAAATAGGTACCTGCCAAAACATTTCAAACTAAAAATTTTACTTTAGAGTTGGATTGTGGAATGGGATACAAAAGTTGTATTTTTACCAGAAAAGTAAGCAATTTTATCTTATACAAGTTTTTTCTTCAGAAAAAGAACCTGCTTTCTCACAATATGCTGCTTGTTGATGAATAGAATTATGAATGTTTCTGAAAATCTTTCTTTGAAAACAGTATCAGTATATCTAATTTAATAAAATATAAAAGCAAATAGTAAATACTACTTGGTTTGCGCTTTGTGTATATAATCCAAAAACTGAAAAATAGGTGACCTAACTGGTCTTTAGTTGTTTGGTGTTTGATTTTAGGGAAACCACACTGAAATTATGTAAAGGCAGATACCATTTAAAATTTTCATGTAACCTTAGTAAGGTAGTTATAGGAAGGTTTATAATATATTTATGATTGTACTAATATTTTCAGCTGTGCTGGATTTCAGCTGCGATCCCAGTGAACTAACGTAAGTAGAGAACAAGTTTGAATAAAATCACACAACAGCCCAGTTTGTGTCCATGCATTTTTATCCTTCCTGGGAAATGTAAAACTTACAGCACAGCTGTCCTCTGTCATCTAGTAATCTCCAGAGTAACCATTGACATGGCTTATATATTTAAACCACAAGGTGTAAAATAAGTAGATAGCTTCTATAGTTTGAGTAGAAAATACAAGGGTTCATCATTTGATACTAGTTTCTGGTATGAAATGATCACTTGAATTTTTTTTTTTGTCACTTGAATTTTTATTTCTCTTTCAGTCTTTTCACTGTTCAATGTTTTAGGAAAAATTCTGTACTTTATAGATTGTGTACATTTTGTATGTTTTATTTTTTAAAAGATTTTATTTATTCATGAGAGACAGAGAGAGAGAGAGGCAGAGGGAGAAGCAGGCTGCACATAGGGAGCCCAATGTGGGACTTGATCCCAGGATCCCAGGAACATGCTCTGGGCCGAAGGCAGTGCTAAACTGCTGAGCCACCCAGGGATCCCAACATTTTGTGTGTTTCTTAGCATTCAATAATCTACTATTAGTAATATAATAGTACTATTAGCAATATAATAGTAGTATATTAGCAATATAATAGAGTTTATTTCAATCTGTTTTAAGCATTCATAATCTTTGACTTTTTTTGTAGAGACAGATACAGTAGACCATTCAATATCAAGTAGTCTCTTTTCTCTTTTCCCATTTGGAGGGGCCATTGACATTTCCATTGAATTTGTCTACCACTCTGAATAATAATGGTGAGGTTGTTCACTTCCTATCTGCTTAATTAATATAATCAATAATTTTTATTTTAATATTCACTATGGTGAATAATGATAGAACTGACATATTTTTCATTGACACTTTACATTTGAAAATGAAATTGGGATTGGTGTGTAGTAAAGCATTCAGTGACTTAGGCAGGAGAAATATTGGTTAATTTTATCATTAAGATGGATAATCTTGGCTAAATCATTCAAAGTTAATAGGTCTTAATTTTCTGTCTGAAAATGAAGGTGTTGAACTAAATGATTACCAAGAATTCTAATTCTAATGTGAACATATTGTATAGAAACCAGCATCATGCTGAACTTCTGTAAATACACTAAGCAGTATATGTTTCTATATATATTTATGTGTGTATTTACTTTGAAATATTTATCAATGTAAGTGTGTGTGTATATGTGTGTTTTCTGTTCAGGAAAGGTTATTTGGGATGCTTTTTTTTTTTTACAAAAATATTATATTAAAGTTCTAAAAACAGTTTCAAACTCACATTGAACATATTTTTAACAGTTATGATTTAGAGGTTTGTTTTTTTTATAAATATAGCTTAAGATCCCTTTAAATTGCACTTAAAAATCTCTTTAGTTTAAATTACACTTATAAATTTAGTATTCATTTTTAAGTAGATTATCTAGTGAATCTTTCAAAGTACTTTTCTAAACCTGATATTTATGGATTTTCTCCATAAATTTATTTTATTTATTCATGAGATTTTATTTTATTTATTTATTTTATTTATTCATGAGAGAGAGAGAAAGAGGCAGAGACACAGGCGAGGGAGAAGCAGGCTCCATGCAGGGAGCCCGATGCTGGACTCTATCCGGGCCTCCAGGATCATGCCCTGAGCTTGAGGCTGTGCTAAACCGCTGAGCCACCCGGGCTGCCCGGATTTTCTAAAATTTTAAATACATTTTTCAATTTGAAATCATAAGTCCACATCAGTCATTCAGTGACAATTAAATTGGGATCACAGGGTTTATGTTTTTAGATAAACTAGAAGGATTTCTTAATCCCAGTTTTTAAAATACCACATGTATGCATATTATGCCCATATCCAACTCAAAGTAGTAAACTGTGGGATAGACTTACTCCCCCCCCCCATTTCTAACCTACACTCTTTCCTTCTGTCTCCCCACCAAATAACTTTTTTTTTTATTTAACTTTTATCATATTTGTATTCTGAACTCCCTTAGTTCACTAGGATCTTTTAAGTTTTACCATCTCAAGCAATTCGAAGTAACCATTCCAAGCAAATTTGGAGCCATGTTATCAGATGACTGAGGTTCAATCTTACAAAATCTAGAGCTACAGACACCGGGAATGATTTGTGTCTCACGAAAGTGGGCATAAATTGACCACAGTTTTATAATTTCTGCCAGCAGTGACTCTGAGGCCATGCCTTCCAAGTTGGCTGGTTGGTCTCCATACCTGTCACCCCTGGACTCAGGTCCACATCAGCAGATCCTCAGGTATGATGGATCTTCAATCCTCATGCCCAGGAAGCATCTGAGGTTCTTCAATTAACCTTTTTTTTTTTTTTTTTTTGCTTGATTCTGTTCTGTATTCTTTTTTTTTTTTTTTTTTTGATCAGGCTACAATTTTTAAGTATTTTAAAAGAAAATATATTGGATTTCGCATGTCTCCCATGTCTCCCCTGCATTTTCAGTCATAATTCAAAGGTTATTCTTTTAACAGTTTTAACTAGAACCACTTTCTAGAACCCAAAGAATGTTTATATCCTGAAGAAAGTTACAGAGCACATAAACAGGGCTTATGTATATTTGGACCACAATCCTGTCTTACTCATGTATTACATAATGTGACATCTAACTCTTTAATTGTATCATAAGCTTTTAGGCATGGACTTTATACTGTGCTCTCCAGTGAAAACATAACACAAGCCACATATGTAATTTAAAATCTTCTAGTAAAAAAAATAAAAAATAAAAAAAATAAAATCTTCTAGTAGCCACATTAAAAATAAGTAAAAAGAAACAGGTGAAAATCAGTTTAATAATGTATGTTATTTAACCCAGTATAATCTAAACATTATTTCAACATGTAATCAATATAAAAATTATAAAAATTATATTTTACATTCTTTTTTTTCTTATACAGACTCTTCAAAATCCAGTGATACTTTATTCTTGTGTGTGTGTGTGTGTGTGTGTTACTTTATTCTTAGGGCACATCTCAGTTCACAGTAACCATACCTTACTTACTCAGTAGCTGCATGTAGCTAGTGGCTACTGTGTTGGGCAGTGCTGTCTTATACTTTTGCACTTTAGTGCCAGTAACATAATTGTTGCTTTGAGTGTGAATGTGTCTATCCTTTTAGTTACAGATTTCTCTACTTGAATTAAATCTAAAATATTTTTAAATGTCTGTCTTTATTTTCTTTCTCTTAAAGGCCCTTCCTTCTTCAATGATTATAGTGGCAGTTTATTGTCCTGTGATAGCTGCTGTATTCATTGTTCTGAAGATGGTCAACTATCGACTCCACAGAGCACTTGATGCTGGAGAAATTGTAGATAGGAATGCAAATGAGTTCCCAGATCAGAGAACCAAAACTGAGCAAGGCAACTGTTCAACTAGAAGAAAAGACAGTAATGGACCCAGGTAAGGAAACCTGTGCCGCTCAGTTTGTAATGATGTGGAACATGTGTGCCTACAGTGATGTGTTCATTGTGTTCTGATTTTTTATGTTCTGATATATGGTTTTAAGACAGTGTTAGATCTTACCACTAGAGATATGATAACAAGGACAGATTGTCACATTAGACCCCAGCAAAGCTAACTGGCATATTTGGGATTAAATAAATGCATTTGGTTGTATTACTAAGTAACATGCTATAACAATAACAGTTATTTATAATTGTAGAATAGTTGTTCACACCAAAAACCAAAACTGGTGAAAAACAGTATAAAGAAATAAGACATGGCTTATAAATTTTAGCATTTATATTTTATTTATATGTATAAGTAAAATGTGGCTATATCTTAAGCAAATTGTGATAATTTTTCCTTGATATTTATAATCTGCATTTTTTCACTTAATCTGATGTAAATATTTTTCAATTATATATTCTCACCTTAGAAACAGCTGTTCCTTCCCTCCATCTTTGCATAACTTACCTCTTAGCATTTAAGTTGGTGTAGATGTCCCCTTCTTTACTCTCAGCTGAATATTCTTCCTACCTCTCAGTCACATTTCCCTTCATTACCTTGGCTTCATCCCCTTTCTCTTGTTGACCAAAGGATTTACTTTATTCATAGTCAGAAGTTTATTGTGATTTTATAGAGATGGCAGGTGCCACTAGAAACAGTTACTATATGAACTTCAAAAAAGTTACTATATGAACACTTGTTGTGTCTAATAGTCTTCACAACAGTTCTTTGAGATGGATGCTGTTTTTATTCCTGATTTATAGATGTGGAAACTAGGGTGAGAAAGATGAAATATTCCAGGGACTCTGATCTGGAGCCTATGTTTTTAACCATTCAGTATAATATGAAAAGTGGGTACTTATCTCTTAATATTTCTATTTTCCAGTGCATCGAGTTTATCCCTTTTCAGTTATGTCTTTCTCCACCCTTAACATTAAACAAATGTTTGTTCATTGAGCAAATATTTTACCTCTGTAATAATTTTGTTTGTAGCATTAATCATTACCTGAAATTGTCTTACTTATTGTTTGTTTGCATTTACAAGCTTCTTGAAGGCAGGGGTCTTGTTTTTCCTATGAACTATTTTATTCCCAGGATCTAAAACAGAGTCTGTCACTGATAGGTATTCAGAAAATATGTAAGGTAGTGAAAGCATTTTTTTCTGCAATACTATCTTTAATAACTGTGCAGTATTCCATTTTGTAGGTATGTCATAATTTAACTTTCTTGATTTTACTTCAGTTATTTTCAAATTTAATTTATATGTTAGATCACTGTGATGTTTAAATTTTTTTATTTAAAAATTCAAGTAATCACCATTCCAAGTGGTGGGACTTGAACTCACAACCCCATGATCAAGAATTGCTTGTTCCACTAACTGAGCCAGCCAGTTAATTAATTTAATAAAATTAAACAAAATTTTAATTATAATTTAGCAGAGGCAGAACACTAGAAAGCTACATGTATTTTTAAGTTTTTCAATATATATTGCCACGTTCCAAAGATTTTACCTTCTAATTACCATGACCAGCAATTTTAGGGTTTCTTTTTCTGCACTTTTGACAATATTGAGCATTTAGACAAAACTGTGGTTGATCTCTTATTGTTTAATTTTTAAGTTTTTGGATTACTAGTTAAATAGGTGGTTTTTGCAATTGATTTGGAGAAGGTATTTATGAAGGATATTAATTCTTTATATTTCGTGTCAAATACTTTTCCTCAGTTTATAGCATTTTATTTATTTATATGCCACAGTTTATTTTTATGTGGTCTATTTTGTGAATGTTTATTAGTTCTGCCTTTGATACCAAGTTGTGTAAGATTCCCTTCATATTAAATAAATGTTTGCATGTGTCTACTTTCAGCATTTTTTGTAATTTTTCATTCTTAAATTGTAATCAAGCTAAAAACATTGTTTTTGTTTTTAGGTTAGTCCCAATGCTATTCAGTGAATAATGCATTTTTCCCCAGTAATTTTAAATGCTTTTCCTTTTCGGTTACATGTAGCATCCTCATATATACTTATGTCAATTTCTGGGCTTTGTTTTCTGCCCCACTGATCTCTTTCTCTTTTGTTTACACCATATTGTGTTTTGTTTAGTTATTTTTTGTTTGTTTTTCATTTCATACTGTTTTTATGATTTACTAATATGCTTAATATTTAGCATTGTGAATCCCTTTTCAGTATTTTTCTATTTCAGTATTATCTTGGTTCTTCTCATGTGTAAACAACTGACCCTGAACCACGAGGGGGTTAAGGGCACCAAACCCTTTTCCCAGTGCAGGTAGAAAACTGTGGTATAGAGGTGCCTGGGTGGCTCAGTGGGTTAAACATCTGCTTTCGACTCAGGTCATGATCCCAGGGTCCTGGGATTGAGTCCTACATTGGGTTCCCTGCTCTCAAGGAGCCTGTCTCTCCCTCTGCTGCTGCCCTTGCTTGTGTTCCTTCATTCTTGCTACCCTCAAATAAATAAATAAAATCAAAAGAAAGAGAGAAAGAAGGAAAGAGAAGGAAAGAAAGAAAGAAATCCATGTATAACTTTTAACTCCCCCTGGCCCCCAAATTAACTACTAATAGCCTGCTATTGACTGGAAGCCTTATTGAGAACTGGAGCTCAGTGTGGGACTCGATCCCAGGTCTCAACTAACAGGTATTTTGTATGGTATACGTGTTATATATGTACTGTATTCTTAAAATAAGCTGGAGAAAAGACATTGTTTTTAAGAAAAGCATAAGGAAAAGATACATGTACAGCCCTGTAAAATATAAAAAAATCCACATATAAGTAGACCTGTTTATTTCAAACCTTGTTGTTCAAGGGTCAACTGTACATAGTTTTTTGTGAGATGCCCCCTTTGTATGCTCATCCTCTAGAAAATTCCATTAGACTTTGATAAGTGTATTCAGTATGGAGAGAACTTGACCTTTAAAATATGAAGTCTCATCAGAAACATGGTGTATATATCCATTTTTTTCACTTGCCTTTTATGTCTCATAAAACTTCATATTTTTTCTAATGGATTCTGTGTATTTTTTAAGTTTATTTTTTATTAGGAAATGCATATCCTTGTATTATGGGTAAACAAGCAGAATGTAGACTCTGCTTAATCTGCTAGGCCTTGAATCACTTCCTGACTGTATGACCTTGGGAGATTAAGCCTTCTTATGCCTTAGCTGCCTCATCTGAATGATGAGGCAAATAATAGTACTATATCCTATGATATAAAATACAAAGCATGAGAAATAATTTCTATAAAGCATTTAGGACCATTCCCTTTTACAAAAAAATTTTTTTTTGAAGACTTTATTTATTCATGAGAGACACGGAGAGAGAGAGAGGCAGAGACACAGGTAGAGGAAGAAGCAGGCTCCACGCAGGGAGCTCAGTGTGGGACTCGATCCCAGGTCTCCAGGATCACGCCCTGGGCCGAAGGCGGCGCTAAACCACTAAACCGCTGAGCCATCCGGGCTGCCTGTTTTTTTTTTTTAACGGGGGCAGAGGGGCAAAGGGAGAGGGAAAGAGAATCCTCAAGTAGACTCCCTGCTGAGCACAAAGCCCAATGACAGGGCTTGATCCCAGACCTGAGATCATGACCTAAGTCAAAAGGAAGTGTCATATGCTTAACCAACTGAGCCACCCAGACACCCCTAAAACCATTCTTGATACAGTAATCACTCAGTAATTGTTAGCTCTTATTTTTTCTGGATATTATATAGCTTTTAATTCCTTTCGTTACTGAATTGTTTTTCCATTTTCTTTTAGTTAAAAAAAATTTATTGTGAAATATATGTATTTCAAAACAGCTTATCATTCAGTATAATTTAGAGAATAATAATCAAGTGACTACTTGATTACCTACCACAAAACTTAAGAAATGAGATATTATACAAATATCATAGAAGCCTTTATGCACTTCTTTCCCATTTCATTCTATTTTTTCCTTCAAGAATGACCATTATCTTGAATTTTATGTTAATAATTCCCTTGCTTTTCTTTCTTGTTATACAGTCTTAGTTCATATTACTAAACGTATATTAATTTTATCTGCCGTAGGATATCCTGAAGAGAATAATACTGTATGTATTTTTCTGCAAGGGGCTTATTTGTACCAAATATTATATTTTATAGGCTTATAGCTATCATTTATTCATATTTACGTTGCATAGTCTACCACTGTAGGAGTAGACTACAATTTTATTTATCCATGTCTTCTGAAAACATTACTGTGTTTCCTGATATACGTGTGTATATCTAATGACTATAAACTGATTCATAGGGATTTTCACATTCAGTTTTATTAGATAATTCCGGCCTATTTGCCCAAATGATTGAACCAGTTTACACTCCCACCATTATGTGAAAGTCTTTATTGTTCCATATCTTCATCAATATTTTATTTTGATAAGCTTTAAAACTTTGCCATGCAAATAAGTGTTAAATATGTCTCATTGGGACTTCAGTTAAACTTCCTGATTACTAATGAGGTTGAGAATCTTATCATACATATTTGGTCCATTTAGTTTTTCTCTTTTTTCCAGTGCCCATTCATGTCTTGTTTCATTTTTCTTTATTTTTTTTTCCTCACTGAATAATAGGAATTTTAAAATTATATTCATGATACTACTACTCTATTGGTTATATACATTGCAGACATTTTCTCCTAGTTTGTGGTTTGTCATTTTGCTTTCCTTAAGGGGTTTTATGATTAGCTTACATTCTTAAATTTAAGAATTACCATTTTTTGGTAATTAGCATTTTTATGCCTTATTTAATAAATTATTTCCTACACAAAGATCAGAAATATATTCTCTTATATTTTCTTTCAAAAGTTTTCTCATTTCAATGCAAATTATTTTAATTTATAGTGTCAGGGATTTGAGACTTTAGTTTCTTATGAATAACTGGTTTAATCAGTATTTATTAAATAGACTGTCTTTTCCTTGGTGATCTGTAGTACTCATTCTGTCATTAGTAAATTTCCATCTATAATGGGTGTGTTTCTGGGCTCTCTGTTCTGTTAATCTGATTGTCTGTGCCTGGGCCATTACCATACTATCCTAGTTACTGTAGCTTCATACATGACTTTTGGGATCTGGTGGGAAGACCTCCTACTTTGTTCTTTTTCAGGAGTGACTATTACTCTTGGCTCTTTGTTCTTAGATCTAAAACTTACAGCCTGTTGTAACAAGAACTTAGGATTTTTATTGAAATTACATTGAATATGTAGATTCCTCTGTGAGAACTGAGATCTTTATTTATTTGTTTGTTTGTTTGTTTGTTTGTTTGTTTATAGACAGAGAGAGTCAGAGACACAGGCAGAGGGAGAGCAAGCTCCATGCAAGGGAGCCTGATGTGGGACTCGATCCTTGGTCTCCAGGATCACACCCCAGGCTGCAGGCGGCGCCAAACCGCTGCGCCACCAGGGCTGCCCATGAGATCTTTATAATATTGAATCTCTCCCATTTATTTAGCCTTCTTTAATATCCTTCAGTAAAGATTTATCATTTCTTCATTAAAGTCTTGCATAGCTTTTGTTAAATTTGCCAAATTATTTTATAGCTTTTCTATTACAGAAATTTTTTTAAATTACCCTTTTGGATTTTTTTCCCCCTTTAAATATAACAATTTATTTTTTTCCTTGATTTTCTATAAATGATGATGGTTTTATTTCTTCCTTAGCCTCTATACTTGTTTAACTTTCATGGGCTATGATTTCTAGCACATGGTTAAAATAAAATAGTATTGGCTTACATCTTTGTCTTTTTCTAATATGAAAGTGTTTTGAAGTTTCACCATTAAATGAAATCTTTGTTGTAGATTTTTGTTCTTGATATCTGTTTTCCCCCACCCTCCCATTTGGGACTCACATTCTGTTCTGAGGAGAAGTGAACAAGAAAATACTTATTCTCAGAGCCTGTCACTGTACTTGGTACAATGTGGTTGTCCGTTTGTTGCATGAATGATTGTATTAGAGCTACTTGAGCCTTATGGTTTTCATTGGTTCTGGTACAGCAGTTCAAAAATCCCTATTAAATCTGTTTCTTAGAGAGAGTAAAAGTCATTTATGTCTGTGTTACATTTCTAATATTTCAGAAGAGGAAATGAACACATTGGATTTTAGAATTTGAATACAAGTATTTTGGAGACCATATTTTCTGTTTCTCATGGCGGTAATGCTTGGGATATTGTGAATTAAGACCCATTTAAGCTATATGTGGGTAAATTTTAGGCTGAATTTTTTGAAGAGGATTTGTTTAAAGACTTTGTTTTTACCTATTTATACTTTTATGAACATCATAGTGATCTAGATTAGATTTGTAAATTTAGTACTGTAATGGTACTGTGAAGTTTCTGATTAAAGCCTGAGCAGTTAATGATACTAATCAACAAATTAGTTTGTGAAGTGTCCTTTATAATTCAGATTAGACCCCTTCTGCTTTTCTGCCTCTTCGTGTACCTGGTATTTTTTTTTTTTAACAGATGGGGAAATTAAGGCATAAAGGTAGAGATTCCCTGAATTTGGTGTATTGCTTACTGCAGTAGACCACTTTGCTTCTGTGAGAATTGTAAACTACTATACTTTCCAGGTATGTGCTGAAATTGCCATTGCCAAAAATCTGCAAGTCTTGCTAATAAAGAAAACTCTTACTCAGCCATTTTGTGTGTTTAGCTATATTTAGGGCAGTGACAGCTGGCTAAAAGTTCTGCTTCTGAATTCATAGAGAAGAGAGGGATAGTAATTTTGCTAGAGGATGATTTTGTTATAAAAGGAACTGTCCATTTTTTCATTCATCCTTTTTTGCTCTAATACCTCCTTCCCACTCAGTGTTGGCCACTGGGCTCTAGTTCTGGATCACTGTTTCTCAGCTGGGGGTGATTTTCCCCACAAGGAGACATTTGGCAATAATTGGAGACATTTTTATCACAACCAGGGGAAGTGCGGCTGGCATTTAGTGGGTACATGTCAGAAATGCTGCTAACCATCCTACAATGCACAAGATAGTCCCCCACAGTCAGGAATGAAGTGGCCCCAAATGTCAGTAGTGCTGAGGATAAGAAACCCTGTTTTAGACAATGGCATTTATTTTCGATTCTGAAATGGAAAGAAAACTTGAATGCCAACTTTTTTGAAAGATAGGTATTGGTGTTTTGGAGTGTACTTTAGAGCTGTACAGTCAAGGTGTTCAAATCTTGTCTCAGTTCTCACTGGCCATAAGTACCTACATTAAGATGTGTGTATGGGGGAAAAAAGATATAACAGATTGTAGGCTACTGTGTAAATATTTGTATCCTTCCTTCCCACTTGAACTCCATTTACCAATGACCCAGTTTATGTTGTTCACTCCTTTGAGACCTTAGATTTTTACACCTTTTGGTTTCAGCTTTTTCATTTGTAAAATGAGGTTAATAATATTTATTTCTTAGATTTTAGGAGAATATTTCATGAGAAAATGCAAATAAAGCACATGCCCCTATGACTAGAATGTATTCAGTACTTAGTAAATATTTGCTTTTATTTGTTAATTATAATAACTTTACCTTCAGATTATAATCCTTTGTACTTGCTATCAGAAGTGATGTCTATAGCTAGGCAATATTGTCTATTAGCTGATGAATAGACAAAATGTGTTCTGTCCATGCAGTACAGTATTATTTGGCTATAACAAAATATGAAGTACTGATAGTTGTTACAACATGTATCAACCTTGAAAACATTAGGCTAAGTGCAAGAAGCCATTCACAAAGACTACACATACTATGATTCCATTTATATGAAACATGCAAAACAGGAATATCTATAAAGACAGAAAACAGATTTCTGGCTACTTACAGCTGAGGGTGGATGGGATGGCTAGGGGGTAATAGCTAAAGGGGTTTGTTATGGAGGTGATAAAAATTTCTAAAATTAACTATGGTGAGGGTTGCATGACTTTATAAATATATTAAAAACTGTTGATTTGCCAAGTTTAAATGGATAAATTGGATAATACATGAATTATATACCAATAAAGTTGATGTATATAAATTAGGGAAGAGGGGGCCTCTTTATCCTTTCTCTGGGCTTGAATATTTTATTCCTTAACCTTCACGTTGCTCTTCATCTTCTGATTTCCGTGGACTCTGACTTAGAGAATGCATTCTGGAGAAGAGTGGAGACAACACTGATGTTGCTGGTTAGTACTCACCACTCATTCAGTGTGGTGATAGCTGTCTATACATACATACTCAAGATTTTGCCAGATTAGAAAAAGATTTCTCATTCTGGCCTACATATCCGTATGAGTTAACACCAAACAGCTAACACACTTGAACATGTTTCACTTTTTTCACACATGGATATTTGTGCACTGAATTGCTATCAAATTTGTAACTGAGTCGCAGTATATTTTATTTGTATAAATGGATAGCAAGTTAGGAAGCTAATTTTTTTTTTATTGAACATAAATTAGCTAACTGCAGTCAGTGGCCTAGAGTTTAAAACCCATGAATTAAATAGGGACATAATAGGAGACCATTAATAATAAGTCACTAGAATTCAAACAGCTGTAGTGATAAATATTTATTAAATGGAAGGTTTATTTGTAAGCAAATTCTTTTCTGCCCATAGGGTTTTTGTGTGTGTGTGTGTGTGTGTGTGTGTGTGTGTGTGTGTTTAAGATTTTATTTATTCACAAGAGACACACACAGAGAGAGGCAGAGACATAGGCAGAGGGAGGAGCAGGCTCCCTGCAAGGAGCCTGATGCGGGACTCAATCCCAGGACCCCGGGATCACAACCTGGGCCAAAGGTAGGTTGGCTTGCTCAACCTGAGCAAGGTTGCTCAACCACTGAGCAACCTAGGTGTCCCCTGCCTATAGTTTTTGATTGCAGCTGTCAGAATATGTTATTGAAATAGGCTTTGGGAATTTATGGCACACACTACTGAAAAGTCTGTGTGTGAGGGATGTCTTCAAATTGGCAACATGCGGTTTCAGTTACTTCATGATCCAGCTTCCCTTGACCAGGCTGGGCTCCTTCGTTTTCAGTTGACTTCTTAGACAGTCCCCCCTTATGGTTGTAAAATGCCTACAGCAGCACCAGGCCTTAAATCTTCTCGGTATTTAGACTAGCAGATACAGAGAAATATCCTTTCAACAGTAGACCACTCCTGACCTGATTCATACTAGCCTGAGTTGGGTCCTGTGCTTGTTCTAGAACTAAGTTTTGTGACGGAAAGAATGGCACATGCTAATTGGCTTTGGCCAGTGGTGCCCACCCCTGAACCTGACCATATGGTCAACATTACCCAAAACCATAAGGGAGTTTAGTATGAGGTGGCTCAACAGAAGAATTTTGGATTGCTTTTTAGTGGTGGTGTTAACCAGATGATTGAACTAGAGGCTGGATGGCAGGATAGTTTATATCTGCTCTAATTCTAGCCTGTATACTAGAACTTTTATCTTTGATAATAGTAACTTAATAGTTACCAAGTACTTTCTCTCTATAAACCAGGTAGAATGAGTAAAAATCTTTAGGTAAAAATAGGACAATGGTAACTTTTAGGCCTGGGTTGTTGTAAAAGTTATGTTCCTAAGGAAGCTTATTATAAAACTTTCTATAAGTTTTTTGAAATGTCTGTGATATTTTCCTCTAATTTTAGGATCCTCTTATCTTTATTTTTTTTTTCTTTCCACGGCTTCGAGGTCTGTGGTGTGACAACCTGGCTGTGGGAGGGTGGGCAGTAGAGTCTGGGGGAGAAGGGACTCCCAATGGGCTGGGCCACATTGATCCGAGGCTGATGGGTAACCCCAGAGAGTCTTTAAACCTCCTCACTGGGTCACCTGTGCTAGGTACCTGGACACGGGGTGGATCCTCTTATTTTTAAGTACTCTTTGTAGACTTCCTCACTTCTTTGAACTTAGTACACTTCTCTCTTGTCTTTCTAATGCCTGTTTTACTACATCATTTTGTTTTTGAAACTTAAGCCTTTCTATCTAACTCATTACAAATCTAAAATCTTAGCTTTCTATTTTTGTAAAACAAGTTAGTATCCTAGTTAAATGCTATTAACATAAGAAATACAGGTGTAATTAGCTTGACAAGGTGGACTATTGTCCTGAATGTCCATCATAGTGTCCTGCGGCTCGGTCAGCCTGTGCTCTTGGAGAGTTGGCAGTGGAAGATCTGATTGCTTTCTGTGTTTGCCATGGCCAATTTCTCTTTGCTCTTGGGAAACAAAAGGCAAATCATGTCTTTGCTAGAGTGGTTTTATGGCACATGTCATAAAAGATGTGCTATATTTAGCATCTATAATTGTAATTAAGGCTAGTTTCTAATGTTGGATTGAGTGTAGAGCGTTTGGGAGACTTTTAAATATTTTCAAGTAGTGATGTGGTTATAAAATAGATTATAAGACTTACACATGAATAATGATCTTTTTAATTGCTATTTGCTCTATAGAAATTAGAACCTTTTAGTTTTATAGAGAAAGGTATTATAATTTAAAATTAATAAACAAAAAAACATTGGTGGCAGAATAATGACAATTACTCTCTTGTTCTCATTTTTTTCCACAGTGATCCTGGTGGAGGGATTGAAATGTCTGAGTTCATTCGAGAGGCCACACCCCCAGTTGGTTGCAGTTCAAGAAATTCTTATGCTGGCCTAGATCCAAGCAACCAGGTAGGAACCTGTAATTTTGTTTTGTCTTTTTCCCTCCTCCTGATGGTGGTCTCAAGTAATTCTGTCAGTAATAGTTGGTGTTTGGGGTAATCATGCTGATTAATAAGTTTTTGATTGTTTATTAATAATATCTTTTGCTAGTATTCTTATTTTTTTTCAAATATTTTATTTATTTATTCATGATAGAGAGAGAGAGAGAGAGAGAGAGAGAGAGAGAGGCAGAGACACAGGCAGAGGGAGAAGCAGGCTCCATGCAGGGAGCCCAATGTGGGACTCGATGCCGGGACACCAGGATCATGCCCTTGGCTGAAGGCAGGCGTTTAAACTGCTGAGCCACCCAGGCTGCCCTGGTATTCTTATTTTTAACTGAATTTTCACATTAAGTACATTTTTGCTACGCACACATTATGTGCTCATTGCCCAGGGTACTTTTGATCACAACAGTTGTGGTGAATGCCCTTGGGAAAATTAGGTCCTAACTTTCACTGTCTTATTTACCTTCACATTTTTGGTGTTAGAGGGGGTAGGTGTCTGGGGCTATTCCTAGCTTAAGCATGGCAAAAAAAAAAGTAACTTCTTCAAAATCTACACTTATTGGGTTGGGCACTAAGTAATTTATAGAATTGTTGAGTCAGTGCATTGTACACCTGAAACTAATATATGTTAATTATATATCATAAAACTTCCTCAAAATCATGCTCTTCAAGGTGTTCATGGTAGAGCTAGATATAGAACACAGAACTGTTTTTGCCAATTTTAATGTCTTTCTGTTCTGTGACTTTTAACTTTTTATTTTTATTTTTTAAGATTTTAGTTATTTATTAGAGAGGGAGAACAAGCTGGGTGAGGAGAAGGGAAGAGGGAGAGGAAGAGGAAGAAGCAGACCCTCCCGCTGAGCAGGGAGCCTGAAGCCAGGCTCCATCCCAGGACCCTGGGATTGTCACCTAAGCCCAAGGCAGACGCTTAACCGACTGAGCCACCCAGGCACCCCTATAACTTTTAACTTAAAATAGTAACTCTGAAAATATGTTCTCAAAACTTGGCTGACACCTGCTGTACTGTCATTCTGTCTAACCCCAGCTGGGCCTTCACTGCTGCATTTCTTTCTCTCATCCAGAGCCTCTCCCACACAAATCAAAGTCCCACTTATGCTTGCTTGCCTTCTCAGCAAAGTCTGATAGCTGGAGTAACGTTATAGAAGCCTAAGGGAGTAAACCTAGCCAGATGCTGAGAGCTCTTGTCATAGTGGAACTTTAGATAACTTTGGGTTGTATTGGGTTCCTCTGTCAGCCCTTACATTATATAGAAGAGGAAACCGCTGATTTTTATCAGGGTCTAGACCTCCGCTTCTTGATTTTCACTGCAGTCTTTCTACTGTTCTCCTGCACTGCTTGTGAGTTGAAATGATTCTTCCTCCTTTCTGAATCAGAGACTTCATTTTTAAAATTTTCTGGCCTAACTCTAACTTTTGTTATAACCATCCTGTTTCTCAAGATTTTCAGAGACCTGTGGTATTGCCTCTTTTCTGTTGCAGATGGAGTGCATATGTATGTATGTGTGTATGTATGTATATATTTATTTTAAAGTGTTATTTATTTATTCATGAGAGACACAGAGAGAGAGGCAGAGAGATGAAGAGGGAGAAGCAGGCTCTTCGCAGGGAGCCCGATGTGGGATTCCTCCCTGGACCTGGGATCACACCCCGAGCCAAAGGCAGACACCGCCAAGCCACCCAGGCATCTCTTATGTATTTATTTTGTACTTGGTTTTTGTGTGATCATATGTGGCAGTCTGTAAGCCTCTGCAGAATAAGTTTTCCTCTTTCTTCCATGGCCTTAATAGACTGCCTTGTGCATAGTTGACTTTCAGTGAATGGGTGCTAATTGTCTTTATCTATAGAGATAATATAACTTTAGAGGTAGAATCAGACCTGGCTCTTCATTTAACCAGTGATTAAGAAGTAGACCTAATTACCCTGACTGCCCCACAGCACTACTGTTCCACATTGTTTTGCCCTATGCTGTCTCAGAAGAGTACTAGGGAAAACACCATGTTCTGTGAATCAAAATCTTGAATAGGGTCTTGTTTCCTAATATATTTTGATAGAAGACTTGCCTCTGTTTGAATTGTGTTTCATGATTCAAATTTCCAAGGGGATGAATTTTGGTAGCAGTTTCAGTTGTGATTAAGTGTGGTATAGATTAAATAGGTCCTTAAATTTGTGTTCTTTCCGTAACAAACATGGGAAATGTTGGAGTTAAAAACAACAGCAACAACAGCAATGGGACACCTGGGTGGCTCAGTTGTTAAGTGTCAGTCTCTTCATTTCAGCTCAGGTCATGATCTCAGGGTTGTGAGATTAAGCCTAGTGCTCTGGATTCTCTCTCCCTTTTCCTGTGCCCCTCCCCTGTGCTCATGTATGTATTTTTTCTCTCTCTCTCAAAAATAAATAAAATAAAAAAGAAACATTATTGCAAAAGGTTGTGACATTTTAATTAGATCCATACCTTTAAATTTTTAATTTTCACAATACTAGTTGAAAGAGAAGTGTTATTATCCTTGATCCTCTTTTGGTTGGCCTTGCTTTCTCATTCTCTTTATGAAGTGAATGAAATGGCTTAATCTTTAGATATGGCTGCATATTTTGTATGCTTAATTAACCCTGGCCTTTGTCCATACTGACAGATGTTGGCAATGTCAGATTACCAAGGGAATTAAGCCTATGTTTTTCCCACAATCTTTTGGAGAGCCAAACTACTCCCCCCTGCCCCCCCCCCCCCACCTTTTTTTCAGTAGGACAGCTGAAAGGGTATAGCAGTAACCAGCCATCTTCAATAACTCGACCATAGCATTGTGTCTTTTGGAACTTGCCCTACTTGTTTTAGGGAGGGACTCCCATCTTCAGTGTTATTAAAGCTTGCCTGCACATAAATGCGCAGCATACCTAATTTGGTTTTCCTTAAAATATTAACTCTTGGATAAAAATGGGCAAATATTGAAAGTTACTATGCTACTTGGATTTTGGTATTTCAGTTTTATCCTGTTTATAACAAAATAAATGGTTGACATAATTACTGTTCCCCTTTAGGGTAGTTGGAGTGAAGAAGTAGAGTCAGCCTTTCTGTATATTGGTGGAGATATTACCAGTAGACATACTGTGTTTCTTGTCCATATTTTATCATATAGCATTTGTTACACAGTATCATAATTGTTTATGTAAGTGTTTTCTTTTTTTTTTTTTATGTAAGTGTTTTCTATACTAGATAATGAACTTGAGCATGGTGACTATGTCTTAATCATTGTGGTCATTCTTTCCTTCTTGCCACCTTTTCTCTTCTCCCTTCCATCTTCCACTCTCTATTTCCTTTCCCTTTCTTTTTCCTTGTTTTTTTTTTGTCCTGTACCTCCCTCTCTTTCTTTTTGTCACTTGTCTTCCCTCTAACATTTCAGTGCCCGATAGTTTTCAAGTCAATTTAATGGGGAGTGGGTCTTAGCCTCAGAGAGTTTACAATGTCAGGGTAGATGTGCTATAAGTGACCAAAGTCATAAACATGATATATGCTACCAGGGAACTATAAATCTAAGATGCAAAGTAATCATTGGCATAGGAATTGTACAGAAAAGGGGTTAATGATTTTAGAGGTGAAAATAATTGTTTCCAGCCAGAGGAGGGGCAAAGCCTTCATGGAGGAGGTAGCCTTGCCTGATTGTTCTTTAGTTGGAAGAAATTTTTCTTCTCTGACACCTATAAGCCTTTCTGACCTTTCCTATGGCACTTACCAAGGAGAAGAAACAACCAAACCATTTTTGGTTTGTACAGACCACTTTTTTTTTTCTTAAAATTTTCCTTTTCTAAATCTGTTCATTTTTAGAAAAATAGCTAGTGAGGGAAAGGAAACAGAAGAAAAAAAATAATCCATAATGTCATAATAAAAAACCATTTTTAAAAAAGTTGGGATTATAGTGTGCATGCTGTTTGGAATTTGATTTTCTTTGTTGAATATATCATGAGTGTTAATGTCACTTGGTGTTTTTCTGCAGTGACATTTTTGCAAATGCATTCTTCTATTTGGATGTACTCTAGTTCGTATTCTGAGTCCTCTGTTTCATTTTTTTTTAAGATTTTATTTATTTATTCATAGACACAAAGGCAGAGGGAGAGGGAGAAGCAGGCTCCATGCAGGGAGCCCGAAGTGGGACTCCATATCCCTGGTCTCCAGGATCACACCCCAGGCTGCAGGTGGCGCCAAACTGCTGTGCCACCGCCACCAGGGCTGCCCTGAGTCTTCTGTTTCATATGTAAATAGTCCCGACTCCTTTATATGAAAGGGGCATAAATTTAATAATACAGAAAAGCATGAAAAGTAAAATATAACCACCCATTGTATCCATTACAAAGGCTTTTGTCAGCAAGTAATAGAACTCAACTATAATTAAGTGACTTAAAGAAATAAGAGTTTATGTTTGTCCTCCAACTCTGGAGGTGGATGTGTGGCATTTGTTCAGCATCTCAATTCATGTTAGAGCTTGGATCAGCTTTTCCCTCAGGATTGCAGGATGAACATGGAATATTTTTCCATCTCTTTGTGTCTTCCTCAATTTCTTTCAGAAGTGTTCTGTAGTTTTTACGGTATAGATCCTTTACCTCTTTGGTTAGGTTTATTCCTAGGTATCTTATGCTTTTGGGTGCAATTGTAAATGGGATTGACTCCTTAATTTCTCTTGCTTCAGTCTCAGTGTATAGAAATGCCACTGATTTCTGAGGGGGGCACTTGGCGGGATGAGCACTGGGTGTTGTGCCGAATGTTGGCAAATTGAACTCCAATAAAAAAAAAAAAAAAGAAAAAGAAAAAAAGGATTGCGGGATGAGCACAGTAGCTTCAGTCATGAATGACCCTGTTGAAAGATCAGAAGCAGGCAACAGTGTGGGCAGAGTTGTCCTTGATTGTCGTCTTCTCAGACATGCAAAGATCTTTCCCTGGAGCCCTCCAGCAGACTCTTCACACATGTTCATTGACCAGAACCAGAACACATATCTAGACCGGGGACTGGGCCACTTCTCATTGATCAAAAGATAACCCAACATCTGAACAAAGTGGGAACTTTGTTAAGGAAAGAAAAGGGAACACTTTGCAGTGGCAGACAAGATAACTACTATACCCATATTCAAAAGTTGTTTCTTAAGCTTAAATTTCCAGAAGGATGTGCATATAAAGTTAGGGGTTTTTTGTTTGCTTGTTTGCTTACTTGTTTTTTTTTTTTTTGTCTAGGAAGTTATGTATATTATTCTAGCTGAAAAATAACATATGTTCTATAGCTTGTTTAGCAGGTGTGATGAGAATGAAACTTTATTTTGTAGTAAAATGCTTTTTGACTTTTTTCTGTCTAGTTGCAGTGCCTTTTATAGCTAATTGAAAGCAGGAATTAGGAAAAATCAGGATCATCAAGCTTAATAGTTCAAAAAATGTTGCAAAGCTTATTATTTTTTTGGCTGCATCAAAATGTAGTAGTTCTAGCTTGTTTGTATATGCTTATTTTTTACTCACCTTTTCACTGACATAGAACCATTATATAGCATAGTATGTACTACTTAAGTGTATAGCACAGTGGGTTTTTGCATATATATACACCCTTTAATTGCTGTCCAGATCAAGAAAGTCTCTCATGCCCCTTCAAACTCAGTATTAACTTATATTTTGAGCAAATTTCTTACTTTATATTCCTCTATCAGTTGAATCAGTAAAAGGAAAGATTTGGGGGGGTACCTACTTGACTTAGTCAGTAGAACATGCAGTTCTTTGATCTCGGGGTTGTGAGTTTGAGCCCTAGTTGGATGTAGAGATAACTTAAAAATAAAATCTTAAAGGAAGGAAAGATTTGGTAAAATACAAAATATTATATGAGTACTCTTAATTGTATTATAAAATATTAACTTTGCTTGACTGTGTTCTTAAATCCCTTGAAAACAGGTTCTAGAAAGTTAGTAAGATTTGTGGATTTAGTAACTATCATGTTATGTTTGGTTTCCTTAATGTGTTTGTGGAATCGTGGTATTTATATGATTTTTATGGTAGTATAGCGAATGATGGCTGAGATTTTAGGGAGGTGTTATATCATCTGGGAATATAAGCATTAAAAACTCAACAGATTTTAGTTTTCTTTTTATAGTTAGTGCCAATCATTTTTTGTGAATCCTTTAGTTTTTAAATTTTTATATATATGTTATAGTAGTCTGCAAAGAAGTACTTTTTGTCTAGAAGTCAGGAAAGTGTATATTGATACACCAACGGTTTGACAGCAAGAGTTAGGTTGTTTTTTGTAATATATGTTTATGTTAATGTTTTGTCCCAAACCTTTTTTTTATGTGCCCTGATAAGTCTAAATTTGTTTCAGGTAGACTCAACACCTAGTTTTGCTTTTTTTTGTTTTTTTTTTTTTAAGATTTTATGTATTTATTCATGAGAGACGCACAGAGAGAGGCAGAGACACAGGCAGAGAGAGAAGCAGGCTCCATGCAAGGGAGCCTGATGTGGGACTCGATCCTGGGACTCCAGGATCACACCCTGGGCCAAAGGCAGATGCTCAAAACCACTGAGCCACCCAGGTGTCCCTGCTTTTATTTATAATATGAACATGTCACAACACAATATAAAAAGTGATAGTAATTGTATGGCATGTATTGCTTGATGTTGGCGGCATCTTGCTCTGTGGGCTCCCCATCAATTCTAAGCATGCAGAGGGATTCAGTGCCATCATTCATGCACATCGTAATGTATATGCAGAATGTGCGACAACAAACAGGTTAGGCAGCTCTGATACAACATGCCCAGCGGGTGTCTTTTAATACTGGTACAAGTGACTGATAGCATGTTTTGATAATATGATAGTTTTGCTTGATAATCTTGCTAGTTTATGTTGATAATGACATAGCATTTTAATTTATTTTACTTGATATCTTATTTTCAGATTGGATCTGGTTCCTCTCGTCTTGGAACAGCAGCAACTATTAAAGGTAGACATTAAGTTGAAAGTTGCCTGTGACTTTCCATTTCATTTTTGGATGTAATAAAGATAACTGAGTACTATATGTTCACATGTAATTAAAAATCATTCTTGAAATTATTTTGTAGATGTAATATGTATCTTACACTAAGAGTTACTTGATTTAAATTTGGGTTCTCTTTTCATCATCCGGATTTCACAAATGTATTTGAACATTTGCATTACATTGCATGAATTATAAGTTTTAATTCATAAGAAACTTTCTTGCCTTGAAGGAAAATACTTTGATGGGTTTTGGTGAGGTTTGCATATAACTGAGTAATTTAATGTGAATCCTTTAAATTGGAGTTCAAATGAATAGTAAAAAAGAGGGAAAGTGGTTTTTTTGTAAATCTTATATAGCCTTTTACATACATCTATTTCAGATGAATTTTTTTACCATATACTTTTTTAGGGGAATTTTTATAATTTTCCCTGGGAAGGAAATTTATATTGCTGCAAGTTATTATTACATAATTTGTTTCTTTTTAAAAAGTGCGTCTTTTTTTTTAAAGTATGTCTTTTTAAAGAAAGTTTTATTAGCTAACAGTATGAAGCTTTCTTTATTATTTGGTTTATAGTGCTGTGAGAATAAAGATGTGGTCTGATTGTCCATGATGCTTCCTATTAGTTCAGTGCATCATCCATTATTATAACCCATGGTATACAAAAACTACTCTAGTAGGCATCATGTGGTAATATAGTATATAGTACGCTAGAGCAGTTGCTATCCTTTCTTGTTATGCCACACTCTGCAGCCTTTACTTTTAATGTAATGCTTTTACGTGTTTCTCTTAACTTTGTAGGAGATACAGACACCGCTAAGACTTCTGATGATATCAGTTTAAGTCTGGGTCAGAGCTCTAGTCTTTGTAAGGAAGGAAGTGAAGAACAAGGTAAGAACATTATACTTCACACTGATGTTATATATTGTAGTGGCCAGGATAAGTTCATAGAATATGCCACTCACATTTTGGCAGAAGTTTATAATAATTCAATATGATATTTTTAAGAAATATTAAAATAAATTAACAAGGATAATAGTAAAACAATGTTATAAGTACTTTTAGCTTAATGGAATTCAATTACACATGTTCTGCCAAGTAGACATGGAGAGAAAAATTTTATGAGTCTGTGCCTTGGAGTAAGTATGAGATAGGAGATTATCTGCTAGTCTGTAGTGTGTCAGAGCATCTTGCCTAGTTTAGTAACCTAGTAAAACTGTTATTTTCCATCTAGTATGACCTCTAAATGCCAATTGCTCCATATCTTGCCCAACAGTATATTTTAGTAGAGAAATAAGTTGCTTTTGGACTTAAAAGAAACTATGTCTGCCTCCAACATGGTACTTCTTATAGCAGATTTTTAATAAAAATTTGGGCTTTAAATGTTTTTTTTCCCCCCTACGTATTCAATTCCATTATAAATGAGTATTTTGGATTTAATGGAGTTTTTTTTTTTTTTTAAGACCTGCCACATTTTTATGTTTCATTTTTAATTTTCAGACATGAAAGGATGGATATGTTATCCCATTTCCAAATGGAGATTATCCCAAGTTACATAATCAGTGAGACAGAAACCCATTTCCCTATTTCTGACCTGTTGTTTATTAGCCGATGTGTGATTTTTGGAAGGCAGACAGGCTGATAAATTTTGTAATTAAGTACAGGAAATTTGGGATCCCTGGGTGGCGCAGCGGTTTGGCGCCTGCCTTTGGCCCAGGGCGCGATCCTGGAGACCCGGGATCGAATCCCACATCGGGCTCCCGGTGCATGGAGCCTGCTTCTCCCTCTGCCTGTGTCTCCGCCTCTCTCTCTCTCTCTGTGTGACTATCATAAATAAATTAAAAAAAAAAAAAAAGTACAGGAAATTTATGAAGTTACAAATAGATTACTGAATTATGATATTTTCCTTTTAATTTAATATTTTATCCTGGTCCAGTTCTTATAAGCATGTTTTATTCCTGATACTTGGAATATAAGTTTATTGTGTTGTAACTCTGCTTTTTAGAATTGCAGTATCCTGTCCTTTATTTGCTTTTGTGGACAACTACTGCTGACATTTCCCTCTCCCTCTAAAAAAAACTTCTAAACATACTGTATAATATAGAAATTATTTTCTTATAAAAGGCTAAGATGAATTGATTAGTTTGAGAATTACAGTGTCCCTTTCTGTGATATGTAATCATTAGAATGTCTCAAAAATTAGGTAATGATCTTGGGCTAGTGCCACTGCTTTTAGGGTCATATTTCTTTATTTTGTATCTGGAAAGTACTATACTTAAGAATTTTGTAGTACGTTGGGTTGGGAATTACATGCACACAGACCTCCCATGCAGATACATATTGACATAGATAGTGATGTCTAACACTCACTGAGCACACACTATTATTTAGGCTAGAGGTCAGCAGACTTTTTCTATAAATGGTCAGATAACTTTGTAGGCCATATGGTCTCTCTCGCACCTACCCAGCTGCCATTGTAGAGTGCAAGGAACCATAAACAGCACATAAATGGGTAAGCGTGGTTGTGTTACACTAAAACCTTATTCAAGAGCAGGCAGAGGGCCAATTTGGCTCCATGGGTCTTAGTTTGTCAGCCACTAGTTTAGGTCTTCTTTTAAGCATTTTATATGCATTCACACCATTAATCGTCACTGTAAGCATTTGCTGTTAATAATATGATTCTCACATTACATATAAACATATTATGGCTTAGAAAGGAGTTATAAGAAACTTCCCCAAAGTCACACAGCTACAAAGTGGCAGTCCTGTAATTGAAATCTAGTTTTTGGGATCCCTGGGTGGCGCAGCGGTTTGGCGCCTGCCTTTGGCCCAGGGCGCGATCCTGGAGACCCGGGATCGAATCCCACGTCGGGCTCCCGGTGCATGGAGCCTGCTTCTCCCTCTGCCTGTCTCTCTTTCTCTCCCTCTCTCTGTGACTATCATAAATAAATAAAAAATTAAAAAAAAAAAAATCTAGTTTTTTTTTTTTTTTAAGATTTTATTTATTTATTCATGAAAGACACGGAGAGAGAGGCAGAGACACAGGCAGAGGGAGAAGCAGGTTTCCTGCAGGGAGCCCGATGTGGGACTCGATCCCAGGACTCTGGGATCACACCCTGAGCTAAAGGTGGATGCTCAACCGCTGAGCCACCCAGGCATCCCTGAAATCTAGTTTTGAATCATGCTTTTAATTGCTATGTTACACAACATTTATACAGTTTAGGAACTTCTATCATTTTAATATGATAACATCTAACACATAGATAACATAGATAACATTTAACAGATATTATTTAGTACTCATTATGTGGTCTGAGCACCATTCTAAGTACCGGAAATAAATCAGTGAACAAACAAAAAATTCTATCTTTATGTGGCTTCCATACTACTGGTATGGAATCATACCAGTATAAATCAAATATATATGCAATAGAAGGGACAGAAGATAGGGAATGGTGGGGGCTGGGGAGTTTTTAAGTTTAAATAGAGTGGTCAAGGGAGGAAAACCTTGCTGAAAGCGAAGACCTGAAGGAGGTGAAGAAGTGAGCTATCAGGATATTCAAGGGGGTGGGGAGAGAGGCTGCCTCTAAGTAGAAGTAATACTATTGGCAAAAGTCTTAATGTAATAATATGCCTGTCAGATTTGAAAAATAGTGTGGTTGATGTGAAGTAAGTGAGGGGACAAATCGTATAGTCTTGTAAACCATTTTAAAGATTGTGGTTTGGGGTGCCTGGGTGGCTCAGTTGGTTGGGCATCTGCTTTCAGCTCAGGTCATCATCCTGGGAGCCTGCTTCTGCCTCTCCTTTGCACCCTCTCTTTCTCAAATAGATTTTTTTTTTTTTTTTTTTTAAAGAAAGGTCATTGAGATGCCTGGGTGGCTCAGTGGTTGAGCATCTGCCTTTGGCTCAGGGCATAATCCCAGATTCCTGGGATCAAGTCCCACATTGGGCTTCCTGCATGGGGCCTGCTTCTTCCTCTGCCTACATCTCTGCCCGCCCCCCCCCCCCCCCCCGTGGGTCTCTCATGAATAAATAAATAAATATATTTTTAAAAAAAAGATCATAGTTTTAATTGCCAGTCAGATGAGGAACTGCTAAAGGGATTTGAGCAGAAAGAGTGTCATGATCTCAATTACAGTTTTATAGAATCACTGTAGCTTCTATGTTGAGATTAAAAGGGGCAAAGGCTGAAGCAGGAAGCTCAGTTAGCAGTTGATTGCAATAATACAGGGCACAGATCAGGGCAGAAGAAGTAGTCTGTGGATAGAAGATAATCAATGAGAGGCTATGTTGATGTTGATGGCTTTGGATATATTATGTGAGAGAAATAGTACTCATGGATTACTGAAAGGTTTTTGGGTTAAGTGATGGGGAGGATGGGAAGAGGGAAAACTGAGAAGGAGCAGATTTAGGAGCAGGGAGAGCAGGGAGGAGGGTAAGATAGGGAGTTCAGTTTTGAGCATCAGTATGAGATGCTGTTGGACTTCTAAGTAGCAATAATTAATAGATAATTAGGTAAGTCTGGATTTCAGGTAAGAAGTCTGGGTTGAGGTATTAAATTTAGGAGTTTTCAGTGTATAAATACCAAAAAAATCTAGTCTCTAGTCATGTCAGCTGTGGGTTGGCTTATCATGAAGTTCATAAACTAAGTGGGCAAGCCTGCATGGTTAGCCTAGGTTAGGTGTCCTGGCTGCCCTGATCCAAATTTGTTGGTCGTGGCTATGATTTGGCACCACCTAGTGGCAGATGCTCATTCTGGCTTCATTATCAGTTTGGGCTCTTGGGGTCCTCTAGCTGGTTTGGGTTTTCTGGACAGTGATATTTTACTTGATTGGCAAGCAGTTAGTGATTAGTTGGCACTCATATTTGTATCAACATGATTCAGAGTGATTGAAAGTGAACCAAGGATGTAGGGATGTGTGCTCTGCTTTTTTACTTTTAAGAAGGGATTATCTATCATTTCCTTTTCCAGTTGCTCTCCTGTCTTCCCTATGCAAAATCAGTACTTCAGCCTATTCCCATATGAGTGTGGGGGCTGGGTAGAAGATGGAGGAACCTAGTTACAAGTATTTCTGAATTTTAGTTATCATGAGACCAGAATACTGGATGAGAGAAAAGAGGGAGTGTAGATGTAAAAATGAGAAGCTGCTAGGATTGAACTTTGAACCACTTCAGTTTAATAGGTGCAGGAGACTGAGTAGGAACACCAGGTAGGGCGCAGAAGACCTAGAGTGTTATATCCCAGTTTTTCAAGGAAAGTGCAGTGCTCAGCTTTGTCAAACGTTGGTCATAGACCAGGTGATACGACTTGACCATGGGATTAGCAGGGCAGAGGTTGTGGGTGACTTTGATGAGCATATTCATGATGGGGATCAGAATTAGAGGAGGCGAGCTGAAGAGAGTGAATACAGACTATTCTTGGTAAATTTGTGTAAAGAGGATCAGAGATGCAAGGTGTGAAAATCAGCAGGGAAAGTGAGGATAAAGGAGAGATTTGGATTTTGTAAGAATGCATAAGAGAACAGCTTGTTTTTTGTAATTGATGGAGATGATCCAGAAGAGAGGAGGAAAATGTGGTTTTTGTTTTTGTTTATGAAAGGAACATATGTTAATTTTAGAAAAGATGGTTAATTTGAGGAAAATAATTCACACTTTTGGCACTGAAATAACTTGATTTTTTTTGGTGTATCACTTTTTAAAATTATTTTTGTATTGTGCTATAATTCATGTACTGTAAAATTCACTCTTCTAAAGTGTACAACTCAGTGGGTTTTTTTTTTTTTGTAATTTTACACAGTTGTGCACTCATCACCACTGTCCAATTCCAGAAGATTTTTATCACCCCAACAAGAAACCCATACCCATTACACTCCCCATTTCTTCTTCCACCAACCCCTGGCAACCACTGATCTATTTTCTGTTTCCATGCATTTGCCTACTCTGGATATTCCATATAAATGGGATTATAGAATATGTGACTTTTTGTGTCTGGCTTCCTTAGCGTGTTGTAGCATGTCAGGATTTTATTAATTTTTATAGCAAAATATATGACTTTTAATATTCCGACAAACATATGCAAATATACTCTTAATATTCTTTTTAACTCTTATAGATTGGAACCATACTTCTTATATAGTACTGTCATTTTCACTTAAGTATTTTCTCATATGTAATCTTTGAAAACATTTTTAGTACCTTTGTGAGATTTTAATAGATAATTTATTCAATCTTTTTTTTGGACATTCTCATACTTAAAACTTTAGGTTTTAAGAAGTTTTCTAATAACTTGAAATGAACAATTTTTTGCTAAAACCTTATGTATATACCTGATTTTATCCTTTAGCAGCAATTTCTAAAAATAGATTACTGATCATGAGTGAGTATACTTTTGGAAGGCTTGTGGCCATATTGTTAGATTGCTTTATAGAAGTTACACCAGTTTGTACCATGATGAACATGCTTTTCTTATCCTAATGACTGGTAGCGGTCATTGAAAAAAGAAGTTTAATTGGATGAAAAAATAGTATCTCTGTGTTGATTTGAGCCTCTTTGACATTGTTATCAGTAAGAAAAATGTCTAAGCAAGCATAGTTACTTGAAAATTTCCTAAAACCACCTAAGGTTCTTCCTGACATGATTAAATCTTTATGGTATATTTAGCAACATTGAGTAAAGTACATATATTAAAGTTATTTTGGGTATGTCTTTTTAAATGAAAAACTTAAGTTTCTGGTTTATTAATGTCTTAGAAGGGAATCAGTTTTGATTATTAGCATTTTTTTTAAAAAGTCTTCTCTTGTGTGTTAGAATTAGTGGTTTTCAGCTACTTGTTCAGTTAAGTTCTATAAAATTCATGACTTTGAAATTTGAATATCACACTTTTCATAATTCTTATCAGGGTTATAGAGTTTTTAGAAATAACTTTACAATTTAATACTACAAAAAGTAAATACAATGCTAAATTTTAAATTTTGGTATTTAGAGATCTAAGAACTAAATACAGTGGCAGCTGTTTTGGACAAATGATAAAGAACATGTATTTTACTTATAAAATTGAAGACTTTAAAACATAAGATAGAGCCTGATAGGTCATTTATAAATCATTTATGTGGTACATTCTAGAGTCTGTTTCTCAGTTTTTAATTATTTAAATTTAGTCCAGATTTAGATTTTTAAAAAGTTACACAGTTTTAATAATTCATTTTTATTGTATATTAATCTTCGGGAGAAAGATATACTTTTATTATTGAGATTCTCCTCGGAAGAGTCTTGCTTGACTACAGAATCTATCATTGTATTATTTCTATGCAGTTATAACAAATAAGATAGTAACTTTTCTTTTTATTGAACTAATAGCAAATTCAGCCATCCTTGTCTGTCAAAAAGTATATACAAAGTCAGCTATTATGCAGTTCAGTTGCCAAGCTGTATTTCATGATAAATTACCAATGTAGGTAGGTAGGTGGATTTATTTATATCTGTATACATAGTACATACAGTAATTCAAGTCACTAATCACTGCCTTAAGTTGAAAGTTAAAGGAATAGTCTTACAGATATATAAGGATAATGTAGTTTTTCATGAGGCATTTTGTAATTGTTGCATCAATGATGAAAGAGAAAATGCAGTATTTTGCTCCACAACTATTTTAATCTTTTTGGTCATTGTGAATAACAAGATCTTATCAGGTCTTCTTGGGGGACTGTTCAGTTGTCTGTCTTTCTTTAAAGATTTTATTTATTTATTTGAGAGAGAGAATGAATGAGAGCACAAGCAAGGAGTTGAGGGGTGCCAGAGGGAGAAGCAGACTCCCCACTGAGCAGGGAGCCCAATGTAGGGCTCCATCCCAGGACCCTGGGATCATGACCCAAGCTAAAGATCGACACTTAATCGACTGAGCCATCCAGGTGCCCCCTAGAGAGATTACTTCTAATAAAATCTTTAAGAAAGAAAAAATCCAGGGCTATTTTAAATATAATGCTATGTTGCCTCTTATTGTTGATAGTCTATGGAACCTTTTCTTTGGCCATTCGAGGATTTGGAAGTTCAGTTCATTCTGTCAATAGAATGCTTTCTTTGTGCAGCTATGAAATAGAAACCAGCTCTTTGGAATGACAGGCCAACTTTTATTCAGTGAGCTACTTGGGAAGTTGTTTTTCCTTGATTTATTGTATGCTGTGAGTTCTTTCCATGGTTAAACGGTGGGGAAAACAGATGATAGATGTGTGTTAACATTTTCAAATGTGTGTTTGAAACAGATCTGGCAACTGATCGGAAGCTCTTTCGTCTGGTCTCCAATGATTCCTTCATCTCCATTCAGCCTTCCTTATCCTCCTGTGGACAGGACTTACCAAGGGACTTCAGTGACAAAGTGAGCTTGCCAAGTCACAGCCATCACCACCACATTGATCAGTCTCTGTCCAATGCCTGTGACACAGAAGTAGCTTCTCTTGTCCCTTTACACTCACACTCTTACAGGAAAGATCACCGGCCACGAGGTGTACCACGGACTTCTAGCTCTGCTGTGGCTTTTCCGGACACTTCACTGAATGACTTCCCTCTCTATCAGCAAAGACGAGGCTTAGATCCAGTTAGTGAGTTAGAATCTTCCAAGCCTCATTCTGGATCCAAAGAATCCTTAGTGGAAAATTCTTGTTTATCTGGGGAATTTCAGCTCATTGGTGAGCTTAAAAGCAGTAATTCTCAGCCACCTACAAAAAGTGGGAAGAGCAAACCTCTGAAAGCAGACAAAAGCATGGATAGCCTGAGGAGCCTCAGTACACGGAGTAGTGGGTCAACAGAGAGCTATTGTAGTGGAACGGACCGCGACACCAACAGTACCGTCAGCAGCTACAAAAGTGAGCAGACCAGCTCGACTCACATAGAGAGCATCTTGTCAGAGCATGAGGAGTCTCCTAGAGTAGGAAAGAAAAGTGGTAGGAAGAAAGAGTGCTGTGCTGACCCCGAAGACAAGAGTAACTGTACCAGTGACAAAAGGACTAGCAGTGAAAAGACTGCCTTGGAAGTGAGTACAAATAGTGGAGTTCAAGAGGCCAAGGATTCCAGTACCTCTGATGATATGCACAATCAGAGACGTCTCAGCACCTCTGCATCTGAAGAAGCTAATAAAAACCCCCATGCAAATGAGTTTACTTCACAGGGGGACAGACCACTTGGCAAAACTGCTGAAAACAAAGAGGAGCAGAGTGATAAGCCAGCTGTTTCAGTGGACTCCAAAGTTGGGAAAGAGGGTGGTGGCAAACAGAAGGAAGGGGACGTACGACCTAAATCCTCTAGCTTGATCCACCGAACAGCCTCTGCCCATAAGTCAGGCCGGAGACGGACAGGAAAAAAGCGGGCCAGCAGTTTTGATTCAAGCCGGCATAGGGACTATGTTTCCTTTCGAGGTGTTGCTGGTACAAAGCCACATAGTGCTATATTCTGTCACGATGAGGACTCTAGTGACCAAAGTGACTTGAGTAGAGCATCAAGTGTTCAGTCTGCCCACCAGTTCAGCAGTGATAGCTCTTCTAGCACCACTTCTCATTCGTGTCAGTCTCCTGAGGGCAGATACAGTGCCCTAAAGACCAAACATGTCCCTAAAGAAAGGGGCACTGACTCTGAGCATGTACACAAAGCCCATTTGGGTCCTGAAGGAACTGGCAAAAAGCGGACAACACGTCGGACTTCCAGCACAAATAGTGCCAAGACTCGGGCCCGGGTGTTGAGCCTGGACAGTGGCACAGTGGCTTGTTTGAATGACTCCAATAGGCTGATGGCGCCCGAAAGTATAAAACCTTTAACCACTTCAAAATCAGATCTTGAGGCCAAAGAGGGAGAGGTGCTAGATGAGCTATCTTTATTGGGCCGGGCTTCCCAGTTAGAGACAGTCACTCGGTCTAGGAATAGCTTGCCAAGCCAGGTGGCATTTCCTGAAGGTGAAGAACAAGATGCAGGCAGTGGAGGTAAGTAAATTATAGGAAGAGGTTTCCTCTTCAATCCATTCTTCTTGATTAGAGTAGTACTTACTCATATATGCTTTGTGCTACTACCCCTCCTTCCATGATGTTAAGAAAATAAACTTTCTTCCGTGTGGAAGGAGATGGTAGTCTCAGAAAAGGTTTTGGTCTGCACACTAAAAGTTTTTTTTCAGGTGTATTATTTGAATATATCAATTTTTTCTTGGCCTGGAGTTTTCCTAAGTCAATTGCCACCACCTAATGTTTTACCAGGAATAATAAAAATCCATTCTCTTCTTGCCTTGTACAACAGATGCGACAACAAAATGTAGAAATTTATTAGGTCACAAACCATTTATAGTCATCTCGTATGTGGCATGTGCCACTGAGCCTTCAGAATTAGATCACTTAATCTGTAATATAAGATTTTTCCAAATATTACTTTATCTCAGACTACACGCTTTGAAAACTTGTGCTTCTTTTTTGTCTGTCTCTTTGGTTTTTTTCCTTGCTTACTCAAGTATCAGGCATTAACTTTTTTTTTTTCTTTTAGCTTCACACTTAAAGTTTATTAGATTGATGTTTGTAGTTTATGTTGGCATTTAGTGTCCATCCGTGGATACATGATACTCCCTATGAAACAGTGATGTTTTGTTTAAAGTAATAGTTTATTTATTTGAGATGTATGGGAAATTGTGTGAAATTTAGTGGGTGATTTTATATTGTCAGTGTGTTTTGGCTATTTTATTTATTTCAGAGCTGTTTTTTGCTGTTTTCTCTTACCCAGAATAGTAAATTTATTCTGTTGTGCTTCTTATGGAATCTGGTTCTTGAGAGGATTGAAAGAGTTCTGACATCTTCTCTTGGTGCCATCATAAGCTTTTTTTTTAATCTGCTGCCCCATTCCCTATATTCAAGCTTATATCTTGTAAACATTCTCTTATTTCCTTTGGTATTGTTTCTAATAAAGATTAATTTGTAATTGGAATGTAAAAAGATGATCTTTAGTACCTAAAGAAGAAAATGTTCTATCACACTTAAATATAATTAATTATATCTGAAGTGATTATCACCATTTGGTGATAATATAGTAATTAGATTCCCTTGAACCTTTGATGATGTAGCTATCATTTTGTTTTTTATAAAAGTCTTGAAATGCTTTTAGTGATTTCTCACACAAATCATACCACAAATGTTCACGACATGGAAGAAACCATGGAGTTTTAAAATATAGTTTAATTTTTCAGGATGTCATTAAAATGAACTTTAAGAATGAACATGCTATGGCAGAAAAATACTGCTGTTCCAAATACTATGGAAATTTAAATACTAAAAAAAATATGTACTTACCATAGTAAGTCCTTATGTCTTTGTATTTAAAATGTCATTTCCTTTCCACAGGAAATATGAGGTGTCCTGATTTGTAGGAAAAGTTATAGAAGGTTTTATTCATTTCTTGGTGCAGATCTTTGACTAAATACAAGCCCTTATTTTTCCATATTCCAGGTTTTGTCATCTTCTGTGTTCTTGTATTAAAAAAAAAACAACACGTCCTTGAATATTAATAAGAAGCAGATAATGAACTCAAAATTTCCACATACTTCGATGGAATAAACATGACTTTTTTTTTCCAAAGGAAGAACATTGTAGGGGTGGTTTTTGAGTTTCATTGTGTTTAGAATGAAATAAGAGGAAAACTAAATTGCTTAAATGTGTGGAGAATTTATACTGAGTTGGTTTTTATCATTTATTAGGGTTTTGTTTGGGCTTTGGGGAAGATTGAAGGTAGTGAGAGGGGACATGTTTTGGTTCTCATTTTAAAAATTACATAAACTGTCAAGTAATTGGTAAAGATTTGTTTATATTAGAATTAATTGCTACAGTCCTTTCTGGAAATTTAGAAGAGATTTTTCTAGGCTGTTCTTACATACCATACTCTTAAAATGTATCAACCAAACAAGATACTGCTTGACCATTCATATGGCCATACATAAACTGTAAACAGATTTTATTCTCATGAACTTGGAGGTATTGATGAGTTTTCCAACGATTTGGTTTTATTTTTAAGCTGAACAATGTTGGCAGTGTGGCAGGATGAAATCTAGAAAGTGTACTTTAAAGTACTAAAATCAAATACTCTAAAACAAGAGGTGATCTAACATGATGACATGAACTCGGACACCCTTGCCCACATGTATGGGCTCCACTGTAGGAAAGCTGCTTCTCTTCTTGAAGCCTCAGCCTCCTCATCTCACAGGGTTATTGTGGGGATGGAAGGAATTGCTATATATAAAATGCTTAGAAAGTGCCTGGCATGTAGGAAATGCTTAATAGTGCTACCCTTTCTATTATATAGACCAGTCTGTTATGCTCCTCAAATGTATCCTATCCTTAAAATAGAAGAAAAAATGATTAAATAGACTTATATTAGAGATTTCGAATCAGGCCATTGTGAAACTCGACAACAGTCAAAGTAAGAATATCGGTATTCCTAATTTCTTTCATAATACCAACAGAAAAACATTAACATCTAATCTGGTAATGTGGATTTTAATCTGATTTTGGCAACAATATGTTGTATAACTTACCTATTGATATTCAGTCACAAGTGATTGTTTTCATAGGACTTTTCACCAATAATCAAGTGCTTCAGTTAAAATTAGGTTTCATCAGTTTTCCTGTTTTGACAGGAAAAAAAGTTTCAGGTGCAGATTAAGGCATTTTCTCTTGTTGATCTCTTTTGCATTTAGTTTTTCTTTTATAATTATAAAGCATTACTTCAATAATTTGAATATTTCCTAATATTTAAAGGAAAAAATACAGATAGTTATATATGGTAGAAAAGTGTCTTGTTTTGTAGCTTACACTACTTTTAAAAAACTATTTTCTTTTGCATTTTCCTTAATTTACTGCATGAGTCAACAGATTAAAAAGAACAACCAGAATGGATGGGTTTATATTTGCTCTATTCTTTGTAATTTTTTTCTTAATTTCTTAACCTCTGTTTTTCTGTTCAAGAAAATTATTTTAAATATAATGTTTGGGTCCCTATTCTATAAGCATGTAATAGGATCCTATTATTATTACTTTTGTGTTGGGAACCAAAGGTAATCTTTTGTTAAGGGAATATTAACTTTATTCAAAGAAAAACCAAATCTCAATAAATAATTTATGAGGGTTTGTGCCATTTGTGTAAATTGAAGGTCAGTTATTTGAACCCAGATATCATTGAACCTTAGAAATACCACTGAATAGGCAAGAACATAAGAATTAAAGCTTTTGTACTTTACTAATTAGAGGGACTCTAAATTCTAATATATTAATTTTCTGATCCGTCAGTCCACATGGCAAGTTAAAAGCAACAAATTAGTAGAAAGGGATTGGTGCTTAGAAAGGCTGAAGTAACGACAGCAGCAGGAATGCACTAACATGAAAGGAGAAGCTAGAATGACCACACAAATAGAGTGGGTCATTAGAAGCAGGGGCAGATTGTCTTTTTAATTTGATAATGTTCAAAGGACAGTGTGGGATCATAACTGAATGCTGTATTGTAGTACAATGCTGTAACAAATGCATATGCAGCTGACCCTGATTCAGGGAAAGGTTACATTAGTTTATATGGAGAAGAAAGCTCAGGCATATAAAACAGAGAAAGATGCTCATTCGTGTAGTAAACAGATTTGGATGCTTCATTTACTTGGAAAAATTATCTTCTCTTAAAGCACGATGAAGAAAAGATATTTTATTGATGTGGCAATTAAGATGTGGAATTATAGAATTCCCCAAACCAGCTCATGCCTGATTTTGTGTCATAGGAGCAGACATTATAGTATTTCTCTTTCTTAGCACCAAAAAAGTTCTGGATGAGGAATCAGTTACATTTTAATACCACCTCTAATTACTAACTGGATACTCTGGGAAGTCATTAAATATGGGCCTCAGTTTCCTCAGTTATAAAACAGGAATGATGACTGTCTAGGTCTGTCTCACCATTAACTGTCAGATTCTAGCGAGGTTATATTTGTAAAAGTACTCTGTAAATTGTAACTTTATTATAAAAAGTAAGATACTGATTTGTTAAGGAAATTTCCCTCTTCAGATGGATGTCACTTCAAATATATATTCTTCACTAATGAATTACCCCTTCTTAGATGAATCTCTAAAAAACATGCAAAATAGTTTGAATGCAGTTTTCTGGGAGGGGGTCTGTATCTTTCATCCCATTTACAAAGGATCAAAAACATTAGGAGACACCTCTGCAGGTAAGTGATCCTGAAACTAACTTTTAGGAACTGTTGTGTGTATATCATGACTCCAGAGTATCATTTGACTTCTTGAAATATTTTGTCTACCCATCTGTATTTGTTTGGGATTTTGGAAGATATCAGTGGGATGTGCAAATCTCTCTGACTCAAGACACAGCTAATCCTTTGTCATTGGTTGCTGTTGTTTGTTGACTTACTCAGAAAGTAGAGTAGTCCTTTAAAATGTATTCACAGTTTGAAATTGTTTTAATTCAGAACGAATCCTTCGATATGTTGCAGTAGATTCTCAGTGTTCTTTGGCCTCCCAGAAAATGACACTGATGAGTATTTGTTTTTATTTTAGAACAAAATCTTGGCATGCTGGTGTTAGCATCATCCTTGGCTGACATGGAAAGTAAGAAGGGGAAAGATATTTAGATCAAATGGGTTTCAAGCATAAACTTAAACTATATCTTTGAAAAAAAATTTTTTTTGTAAAATCATTTGAATGTTTATTTCTTCATATAGTAACTTTATATTCTTAAATATAATAGTTTTTATCTTGAAGAATATTTCCATGTATTTCAGGATATCTGCATATATATTTTATTTTTCTGAGATATGTGTGTGTGTGTGTGTGTGTGTGTATATAAGTAGAAAGATACTTTTCTCATATATATATATGCTTGTTTGTATTTTCATTTCTCTTTAAAGTCTCATTTCATAATAGCATTTGCTTCTAATATGTTTGAGGTACCAAAACCCAATTTTTAATTTTCACAATCGTTCCAAACTTTTTCCTATAATAAACACTTCCCACTGAAAATAACACCTTTCTTGAGTAGTTTCATCTAAATTTTTATTCATTTAATAGCAACTGAGCTATCACCAGAGGCCAGTCACCACTATATACAGTGACTAGACAGTAACTTATTATATTTGAACCCTGGTACTAAGCAGTCAGCTGTATGATTTACATGTTTTCAAGTGGTGTCTTTTTCTGTACCTACCTACAACTTTCCAATTTTTCAAATAGAATATGGATAACCCTCACCTCCTACCTCCCTACATTTTGCTGTTTTATACTCCCCCCATCCCAAAAGTACTCATTGCCTTTAATACTCTTCCTGTTTTCATTCACAGAGTAAAATGAACTGATAGTCTGTGGTTTCAGCATCCCCAATATAAAAATAAAGAGTTGTACTAAAACAATTCAGTATAGAATTTAGAGAATTTTCCTAAACTCATTTAGGTAAGTGGGAAGTACCTTCTGAGGTGGGAGGTATGTATTATGGATTTGGTTTTCTATTTGATCTTTAGGAATAGATCAGATCATGTAGCTAAAATGTCTTAGGATCTCTGTGCCTTGTGCATGAATTGCCCTTAGGCCCCCAGAAAATGTTTAAACTTAATCGAATGATTGTTTTAATTCCTCAAAAGTGAAGAGCTAAAAATGATCCAGGGTTCTCTCTCAAACTTGTGCTTGTAATTTAGTCTCTTGAAGTTTTCTAACACTAAGAAATGATTCATGAATTTAAAAATTAAAAAAATTAAGTGTCAAAATTTTCAAAAATATATGTCCTTGAAAGTATTTTTAAATCTTTCTTGTTATTTAGGTTTTTTAATCATTTAAATGTTTGTGGATTTTTTTCTTCCTTTACCTACACATGCTTTAAATTTAGTTGTACCCAGAGTGTTAAATTTTCGCTATTTGTATTTTATGCTTTTATTATTCTAGTTAATTTGATTATTTTGCCAGGAGGATACTGGGTTTTAAGCAATGTCAAAATGTCAGCTTCAAAACCAGGTTTTAAAGTGTTTTCTCTCTCCTGTCTGGTTCTTTAGTTCAAAGGTTTTTTTGTGTGCTTTGTTTTCTTTCTCTTACAAAGTTAAAGGATTCAAAAAGTTTGTTGTAATTGGGTTGTAGAAGTGAACTTTCATCAAGAGACTATAACTTATGTGACTATGTTTACAGCAAATTATTTTAAGTGTTAAAGATACTTTTCTTACAGCAAATTATTTTTATGAATTGCTTAGAGCAACTTATTTTAAGCTGTAAAGATACTTTTCTTTCCTTGGCACTAATAGAACTGGACCCCTCCTGGATCCTATTCCAAATAGAGATGTTTGGTATGAGTAGTATATTCCTCAAGGGGTATGGTTTAGTCTTGTTTGTTGTGATCATAAACTATGGCATGGTGTTTTCAGTTGAATGTGTGATCCTAGCTGCTGTTAAAGTAGTTGCTTTGGTAAACATTCAAAATTCTTTTAGCATTAGATATTTACACCCCTAATATTATAAGGACAACATAGGTAGTAATCATAACTCCATTTTAATACATTGTTCAGTAGATTATTATAAACTTTCATCTTGAAATGTTTCCAAAACTATTGGATTAAGAGAGTAAGTAGTAGTATGTAGTTCTTTTCCAGATGACAAAATGTAAATGGTGTGATAATAGCCAAAAAAAAAAAAACAAAAAAAAAAAATTACGTTCTGAAGAAGCCAAAGAACATTTTGACTACAAATGGACACCTTAGTTTGTATTTTCATCTTAGTACTATGGAATAACTGGCTTTTACTTAAAATTCGCACCGTTAAGTCTTCAGTAGAAGGAAGATAGTAAAACTGTTCCTATTTCCCTTTTATTCTCAATATTCAATGATTACATATTGTTTCCAAATACATATTGTATCCAAATCCTTCAGAGTAATTTTAGTTCATTTTATGAATTAAATTATTCTCCATACATTATATCTGGGTGAAGAATAAAAGTACCTAAACTAGATATCTAAAACTGGAGATAATGTATAAGTTTCTTTTTTTTTTTTTTTTTTAAGTTTCTTAATGAAATGAATTGACCTGTAAATTTGAGCAGTAGTTTCTTACACTAGAATAGAAATCTTCAATATAGGTTCATAAAATGTCTTGAGTTTTAAGAGTAATTTTAAATTCTATAACCTGAGTTAACCTTGCTGATGTCTAAGCCGTTAACAGGAATACCAGTCACTCATCTAAGTTTTGCTTGTCTTCCTGCAAGTCGCTTGTTTGCTTTGTTTTATCTTTTTATCCAATCAATGACTGCCCTGCCCGTATGTTTTCTCCTTTGTGACAGTGCTGGTTGCAGTTTACTTCTGTTGAGGAGACAATGGTTAGGAGTAGGCTAAACACACAGTATGCTTTGTAGATTGTAGTGACAGAAAGATGTCCTTGAATTTCTACATCAGCATTGTCCAGTAGAACTTCCTATGATGATAGAAATACTCTGTATTGCCCCAATAATGGTAACCACTAGGTATGTATTTTATTGAGCACTCGCAATGTAGTTCATGAATCTGATAAGCTGAATTTTTAATTTTATTGAATTTTAATTAAGTTTTACAATTAAGTTTTAATTAAATAGCCACACGTGACTAGTAGCTACCATGTTGGACAGCACAGGTCTAGATGACCAGGTTTAATGATCATTTGTTCTCACAGGCCATATGTAATTTTTGCATACGTGAGCTTTTGCATCACAAGTAACCTTTTTCACATTTTAAGTAATTTTCATTATATCGTAGTTAAACTGGAGGGAAAAAAAAACAAAAAAATATTAGCTCAAGGAGTCAAGTCTGATTTGGAGCCAAAGCCCCAATGCCTATTCTTATTTAGTTGCCTAACTTCAGAAGGGGGAAAAAAAAAAACAACAATTGTCTTGTAATTTGTGACTTCTTACTGGCATAAGCTTGCCAAATGGGTAAAATAATTGTGTGCTTGTCATTAGCGCAATAAAAGGAAACAGTGCCTACATAGAAACACTGTGCCTTCTGGAGGTAGTGTGTACATTCCTAATCATAATAGATTCATTACACAAAGAATATTCCCTGGTGCAGTCAGGGAAAAAGATACAAAATGTAAACATTAAAAAGCATACTTTATTAGAATCAACATTCACATTGGTAGAAATGGCTATTGCTAAGCAGAATAATTTGAGAATCAGTAACTATGCTTTTCAAATGTCCAGAAAGCTTGCAACAGAACTGAAATCTGAATACAACAACATTCTTGGATTTGTAATCCTTTTCATACTGAATAGAAAAAAATGTGTTTGGAAAGAATGTTTCTGTACTAAGTTGTTTTGTCTTTATTCATACTTAGTATGAAAATATCCTTTGTCAAAGTAAAAAATCATTCCTAAAATATTTAGATCACAGTGTTTAGATCACCAGGAAGCAATTGTTTTAAATTCAGATAAGCATAATCTTACATTTTGTTTAAGAAATTGAAATCTATTAGAATGGTTTTATAAAATTTTACATAATTCTGTTAAGCCATAGTGATTTTGTCATTGTTGTGTATTTGGTTTTCTTTTGTACTTTATAGTTTTTGGATTAAATCAAATGTCTGTGCTTGTCATCTTGGTGATACTTGCTCCTGATGTTGAGGGGACCTGTGCTGGGGCATAGAGTTGAATAAAATCTGATGGAAGCAAAATACCTTACCTTAAGATATATCCATGCTGTCTTGAATTAAACACTTAAAAAGCTGCCAGAGTTGTGGCATAGGGCAGTGTGGGATAGACTATTGCTTTACTTCTCAGCATCAAAAATGAAGTACTATCATTGCTTGCTTGTACTGTCTTCTTGACAGGAAATAATGCTCCATTCCTATTAGTTGGAACTAACAAATAATGGTACTTTTGAGGTTGACTTAATTAAAGGGGGGAATAGAGGATTATGGGACTAATTGAGGCTTTTAGAGAAAGATTTAAGGCAGCAGAGATAATAAAATAGGAAATTGAGTTTGAAGAGAAGATGGTGAGGCCAGATGCATCAAAAACATTATTTTTAAAGAAACTGTGATCCTTAAGTAATTGACGTGTGTTTTGTGTATTCCTTGATACGATAGATTAACAGCATAGGTATGAAAACCGTTTGGCTCAATTAGACAACTCCTCTTTACCTTTGAGGGTGGGAAGTCAGGGGAAAGGCAGGCTCAGCTGCTATTTACATCTCTGACCTAGGCTCCTATTTGACCTAAGTCTATCTTGATGCAGCAGCACAGGCCAGCGAGGAGGCAGTATCCTTTCGCCGTGAACGCAGCACATTTAGGCGCCAGGCAGTACGGCGCCGGCACAATGCAGGGAGTAACCCTACCCCTCCTACATTGCTCATCGGATCACCCCTAAGGTATGGTATTTTAAAATTCCACCAAGCTTAGCATGCATGTTAACAGACCTTCTAACCTGTTCTGTCAGTCTGAAGAAAGCATTCAAATAAGGCTTTTCTTTTCTCCCCAGTTTCTCTCCTATGGTTTTTAAGTTCTTGGAGCTTTCTCTGCATGTCATTATGAGTCTGTTGCATTATGCATGCCTTATGTTGCACTTTTTCAACAAAATGATCAGATTGGTGTAGCAAATTTTAAATAGCAAAATTACTTTAGAGTGGTTATATAAATGTAAATAGAGGCCTTAAGTCAGCTTTTCATTTTTTTCCTACTCCAAATTAATATTAATGCAGCATCTTTTCCCCAACATCTTGACAGTTTAATAAGAACAAATATGGACTGAGTGGTGAGCTTGTTGAGGAATACTGATAACTGACCTGAGCTTGATAAACCAGCTATTTTATTTCACTAAAATATGTATTTTGCATTGCTTAAAAATTGGTGTCCTTTATTTCATAATCACTAGGACCTGGTAAATTACATGGAACTAAATAAAATATTCCATTTATAGTAAAATATGGTCAATTGGATATATGTGTATGTATTTGTGTATATCTGTGTTGAATTTCTCAACTTCTGCATAGAACTGAAGAAAAAACATTTTTACTTTTCCCAATATTTCTAATTAAGAAGGCATCTATTTATAATATTGGGAATAGTTTTCCATTAAAATTTTAGTGTTTTATTCTCCATTGTGTCTTATGAGACAAAATATTTGTGCTCTATTTTAAGAATACAAATATGGACAAAAATGTTCTACTTGTGCTTGCTTAAGCAGTGCATGATGTCATATACTTTTATTCATCTCTGTGTTGAAAAACGCCATTACCAAATTATTTTCCTACATTTTAGTTTGACATTCAAAAGGAAGAGCACTTGATGACATAACTCCTGTTAATGCATGGTAGATTCCAAAAGCCAGACTTCTTCCCTTGGTAAAATCTTGTTCTTGAGAGTAGCAAAATGTTTCCTTTTACATTCCCCTGGGATTTAAGACTTGCTTATTTTTCTGGATTTTACATTACAGTCAGGAACTTCATCTTTTGTAGGTCATGTTCCTAATTAATCCTGCAGTAATACATAATTCTGTAAAAAGTAGTGTGGATTAGTTAAACTGACACTTAAAATATAAAAATGGGAAGGCACCAGTTCAAAAAACATTTGGTCTAAAAACCTTTTCTGAGCACTGTTGCTTTTTGTGAACCCTCCTTTTCTACGTGCCTTCTCCTCTTTTCCTTTGCTCCCTGAACTAATTTTTCCTTCTGCTACTGGATTGGGGGTGGAGTCCCAACCTACAGAAAGAGCTCAGCATCTCATTTTATTTTTTGTTTTATTTTTTTCTAACCGCTTCATTTTGCCTCTCGAATAATACTTGCCTTAAATATGTTTGCTTTCTTACTCCATGTTGATATTAATCCTTTTTTTAGCTTCCTCCTTTTAGTCTTTACAAACCCTTTCATTCTTTGCCACAAATAAGCCTGCTGGATCCTACTCACCAAACAAATGCAGACAAATTACTTTTTTTTCTTTACCTGGTGGAATATTAAAGAACTCTAGCCAGTCATGTAGAATTTTGTAGGGTTTTAAATACATCACCATTTAAATGAGGATATGGTATGAAGCTTATTTGTAAAGGGCTAATGTTAGAAATTTCAGAAAGTCTAGTAGTCAGCATGTAGATTTCATTAAGGTTTCAGGATCTTTCCAGTATAAAGGTTGCATGTATCTTAAATAGGCTGACTTCATCATGGATGAAGTAAGATAAAATTTAATGTAGAGAAATTAGAAGAAACACCAATTTGAGAAAATCTTTTTTTAAATGCAAAAGTATTCAGGTAGAGAATACTGGTGTTAATTTTCAGTTTGACTTCTGTAATCTCAACTTTAAGTAAATATAGGGTGGCAGGGTCATGGAAGAGTTGAAAACTTGTTTGTCTAAAGGAAATGGAATAGGAGTAATAATAACTTAATTATTTATGTAAATACCTGTAAAATATACTAACTTATTTTAAACTTTAATGAATAGTGTGATTGACAGTCAAAAGCAACTTGGTAAAATATATGTCTCCAAGGATTGTGAATGAATCATAAATTGCTTCACAAAGGGAATTTGCAAATATTTTTTATAGTTGTTAGACTATCCTGTTCCATAATTATTTATAAATGTGGTTTTTTTTTCATTAAGTTAGCTTTGTAGGTAGGTTTTATAGACCTTGACGGTTCGTCTCAGTTACTAGAGATAAAAGCAAAGATCAATATTAAAAATTTTATGATACTAATATTGAGTTAGTTCTGTATTTATCTATTTTTATCAACCCAAATATGGTATCTTTTAGAATAATTAACGAACTGGAATGAAAAGAAAGTAGTGCATTTTGGGGAAGGGAAAAAATATTTACTATATTCCTAGGTTTATTTTTTTAAATATTATAGGATTGAAAGATCTGGAGTCAAATAAGGTCATAGTAATAAAAACAGAATCCATGGTTAGAAATTTATAGGGACCATTTTGTGATGCTCAGGAATAAATCCACCAAATATTTGTGAACTGTGTTCAAGATACTCTTGAGTATTCTTTGGAATCTGGCTATTCATAAGAATAATGTGATCAAATTCTTAGAGTTTATTATTTAGTTGTGGAGACACATACAAAAACAACCAACATATATATAAGGCAGAATGTGCCAAATACTAAATAAGTGGTACAGAGGACGGAGACCAAGACCAGCTATATTTTTTCTACCATTTAAATTGGAGATGTTAATTACTAAGATTGCATGTCAGTGATGCTATTAATAGGCAATAGTTAGACCTAAATTTCTACCTTTCCTTTTACTATGTTGTAAAATAGTACCTTTTCTCAAACTGGTAGTTTTGATATATAATTGGCACTGTAAAGAATATTAGTTCCTGTAAGTTATTGGTTAGATAAAGTACAACCTGCCAGGAGTAGTGTTCCTACCAACTTCTGCAAAAATGATAGACTTTTTTGTTGTTGAAGGATTTTGAAATCAGGAATTTAAGGGACGTAACATTTATGCCTAGCTTTTGATGTTCAGAAACTTGACGGCCACACAGATTTTCACTTGTTTCTTTGGTTTCTTTATTCTGGAGTTGATTTCCATGTGTTGCCTGTTATTTTGAAAACCTTTTTATATATTTGGATATGTTGAGGATTACTGTATTCTCAAATGTGCTCACAGTAAAATACATCTTTACTGTTATATACCACCTTTGACTTTAAGTGAAAAAAAAAGTATAGGAAAATTTGTTTGTTGAGTACATATCGTATAAAGTTCTTCTGTCTTCTGAATCAGAAAGGACCTAGTACTTGAACTACTTAAAGGTTTTATTCATTAGAATTTTCTCCCTTGCGAAATTTGGTCATTTATGTAAGGTTTTGTGGATAACTTTGGATAGATTTTTGAGGAAGAATAGCAGACTTATTATGTATGTATAGAAGATACAACCATATTTAATTAGTTTCCAAGATCATCTCATGATTTATGTTGATTGTACAAAGATTCTACTCCAAAGAAGTTAAAACACTCATCATTAATTGCTTTAAAAAAATAATACAAGTAAGCATCGACAAGTCAGCATTGTTTAGATTTCGTTTTTTTTCATGGATTCTGTATATTCCTCTGCCCTACCTAGAATATATACTTTTCTTTGGCTCTAAAAGAAGCCTGAAATGTGAATGTTCCAGATAGTGATGGCTAATAGAACTTTCTGTGGTGGTGGATATCTGTATAATTCACACTGTCCAGTGTGGTGGACACTTGATACTAGCTCCTGCCCACTCTGGTAGGTTTTAGCTATGGCAGCCACAGGCTACTTTGTGTGGAGGAAAGGAACTAAGATTTAAGTTTAGGTAGTCACGTGTGGTTACTGTATCAGATAGTGTAATTCCAGAGTATATTCTGTTGCCATAACCACAGGCTTTAGCAACATAAGCAATATTTTCTACTTAGTCTTTTATTATATGGTTACTTCAAATTACAGCTCTTTTCACAGTCTGTGCAGATAAGTTTTATAGGCATCATAGAAGCCATTGCATTGAATTCAAAACATTAGAAGTTGATACTCAAGAAAATGATAGAGTAATTGAATGAGGCTCTCCTAAGCAGCATTCTTTTTTTTTTTTCTAAAAGTGTAATTTAATAACAATGCAGAGTTACTTTGAACCTCATGTAGAGAATGACATATAATAAGTCATGAGTTTCATTACTTTAAATTTGAGTATTATATGAAGAACATTAAAATTCATAATATTTTAAAATAAACATCTAAAATATAAAATGAGTTAATATAATAGTTTCTTAATCATAGATTTTTAGATGATTTTTATAATTTTAATAAATGACAAAACAAAATACTAAGTATTTTAAAAACTCTAAGATTTTAAAAAGACTGTAATAAACCCTGAGAAATGACTGGTTTTCAAATTACTTTTAAGATTTTCTAAAATGATGGGTTCTTGTTATTGAAACAATGAAATGGATCAGAGGAAGGTAGTAGCATGTATACAGAGCCTGTGGCCTTCTTTAAAAAATATGTAGGCTTTTCACAGAAAAAATATTTAATAAATTCATCACTCTTCCAGCATCCCAGCATCATTTGTATTTCACTTGGTTGAGTCGGTGTTTGTTACTCTGCTTCTCTCGCATTAGTTTGTGATTTTCCTTTGATTCAAAATTGTCACTTTGGTTGCATTTGATAAAGATTCTTTGGTTCTCAAGTGTATAAAACCTTTGTTTTATTGTGACTCCGAGATGCCAGGATATTTGAAAGAAGAATTCTAAAATTCTTATAAAGGTTATAAATAAAAGTACATATTTAAACTGAAAAAGAGGATTTATTTGTCAGGGACCAGCTACAACCCACATATATTTAACATGCTTGTATTTCTTTGCTGCTTTCTTTGTCCTCGTACTAGAATTTTGTTGGCTTGCTGTGGGAAAAAGTCACAGATTGATTAGCTTACATGTACGTTAAATGTTTGCTGTGTTCATCACTATGAATCAGATTTCTAAGGATCGGAAGATTTAAGGGCCCAGTATAATCTGTGTATTTTACAAAGTTTGTTAGCTCTTTCTTAGGTTATGTTGAAAAAAAAATCAGGTTATGTTTCGAAATCAGTTTTCTATATTGACTTCATTCTAGCTGTTGTTTTTTTCTTTTCTTCCCTGTAATGTCTCCCCAATCCATGTTTTTTCCTAGCCTTCAAGATGGTCAGCAAGGCCAGCAGTCCACAGCCCAGGTCAAAGTCCAGCCCCGCCCCCCTTCCCAGGCTGCAGTGCTCAGTGCTAGTGCCTCCTTGCTGGTGAGAAATGGGAGTGTCCACTTAGAAGCCTCACATGACAATGCATCTGCTGTAGGCGGCAGCAGTTTGCACGATGAACTTGGTATGCAGGCCTTCTGTAATCTTGGTGGTAAAAAACTTGAATGCAGCAGATAATGGGTAACAATGATTGTTGTTCTTTTGTGAGATAGGTTTCTTTGGAACTATGCATAAGAGCACTTGTTATAGGATATGTCCTGTGTGTGAGGAAAATTTGACTTGCTTTCCCCTTTTTTGTTTCTCTCAACATTTATTCTACATTTTTTTTGAGCATGTCTATTACTGATAGGTAGTTAAAAGGATTAACAAATGTTTATGCATTAGTGTTCTCTTATAATGTGTCGGGCAATTCTGTTATTCTTTGGCACTTGTACCATGTAGGAAATGTTGATTTTTTTTAAAAAAGTTATTTTGTTTAAACCTTAATTTCTTTGAATTCGCTGAACATGCTGCAGGAAAGGCAAAAGGCAAAAATACTTTCTAATGGTGTGTTTCTAGAGAACCTTTCTTTTGGGTGTTCTATATTTCACTTCGGTGTCTGTCACCTGAAACAGACTTACTATACTCTTAAATGCAGTACTCAGGGTGCCATGGCTCTCTACTACTATCAATAACTATATCAAGTTTTTTCTTTTTCCTATTAATATATCTATAAATATAAGTTATTAAGTAGTTAATGCTCAGAGGAGGTGGTATAGTTTAAAATCTCATTAATGCATATCCACTTAAATACCTATTTTGTCCCTTAAAGACAGTATTTTATACTGTTTTGGTTTCTGTTTCTCTATATAATCCATCTTTCTTGTGTTCAGAATGTAGATTAATAACATTTAAGTCAATACAATGAAGAAAATTTTGGTATAAAAAACACACAGTTGAAGGCATTACATTTGCTCACCGTGATTTTGTTTATCCATGTTTAGAACTGCATTTCATTTATAAAGATGATAATCCACTTGACACTTTGGCTGGAAGGATGTGCAGTGTAATGGGCTCTTTATTGACTCTTCCTATTTTGTAAAAATCCTTATTAGTTCCAGAGAATTAACAAGTATTAGATATGCATATTGATGAAAATAATTATCTTTAGCAAATCTTAGGGAAACTTGAAAATGGTCACTAAAAGAGAAGGCAATAAAACATTGAGATTTTAGAGTGCTTTTGCTTTTGCATTTATAATTTGAAAAAGCAAAGGAGTTTATTAGGGTCCTCAGTTTTACTTGTGTTGAAATAGTGATACTTTTTTTAGTTGCAAATATATTCAATTAATGTCTTTCACTATTTCTCTCAGATTAACCCAAAGTCTTTAGGAACAGAGGATTTATCAGTTTGTGCATATAAAATTATAGTGCTATCACTGTTGCCCTTTGGGTCTCTGGTAGTAGATTTGCTAAAAAAAAAAAAAAGCTTAATTTTGATCCATTTTGGATTTTTTTTACTTCTGTCAAATGGAGCATAAAATGATGCAGTAGATGATTTTCCTCTATGAAACCTAACCTACTCGAAAAACTTGGTAAGAGAGCCTTTGTTGTAAAATACCATCCTTAATCCACTTGTAGGTTATTAAGAATATGTGCATTCATGAACTCTACACAGTTCTGAAGATGAAGGTGACTTTAGCATCTGTGGGTGAATATTCAGAATGTTGTCTTGAAATTTGGATTTTTTTCTGATTGTTGGCCTGTGGTAGCTGGATGCTGCCAAATTGAATGTATTGTGATAATTAGCACAAAACAAGCAATCGGTTGGACAGTGTATACCTGTTCCATAGTAAATGAAATTGGCCAAAAAAATCCTGAAAATGGGCTGAAGTTGAACTTAAAGGATTGGGTAGAGACACTGATTTTTGTAATACATTCCACTAGAATATTTTTGTTGCAAGGTTTAATTTCTACATTATAGTTAACAGTAGTAAGATAATTTTAGATAAATGAATTTGGATACTATATACTCAGATGTTAAAGTTAGTCTTAATATTCCCTAAAAAAATGAAGTATTCAGAAATAATTGTTTCCAAATTTAGCTGCTTCAGTTGAAAATTTTTTAAGTGTATAATATTTACACGTGAAAATGTATATATACACAAAATATGTTTATATAAAACATTCAAACTATATATATATACATTTTTACATATATATGTTTTAGTGCATATAAGTGTTTGCCTCTGTACACATGTATAGGTAATAATTGGCTGTTTAAGCAGAGGCATAGCTTTGTGGATTAAAGGAAACTTGCAGTCAGGCACTGTTTAATTCTAAGCCTAGGTAGTTTTCCTTAACTGTTTTCTACATCTTTACTTTGTGGTGCCATAGTAGATAACCACATTTATTTCCTATATGAAGCTCTGAGAATCCTTATTTCTCTTTTGAATTTTAACTAGTGCTTCAAGGCTACCAAGTAACATTAGACATGGTGGAAAAATTCACTGAAGATAGTATTTTATGGATTTTATTAGTAGCTTTTTCAGCAGATGAGACTGTATTTTCAGCATACTTAACTCAGCAGGCATAATTGGTAATCATAATTAATGTTAAAAACTGAATTATAAGTATATAATTTAGAACCTAGTTGGAAAAATTTGGGTGGTTTTCTTTCTTATTTATAGACTTCTGTGCAAAATAAAAAAGGTTCAAGTGATGTAAGTGACAGATAAGTTTTGAAGTTAACACTTGAAAAAGGCAATTACTATCTAAGAATTTCTCAAATCTTCAGTGTAACCTGTTACTTTTTTTTTTAAACACATCTTAAAGGTTAATTTCCTTCTCAGTAGTCTTTTAGTGGACTCATTTTTTTGCAGTTGATTTCCTCCTATATTCTGAATTAAGTTGCAGTTACACTTAATAAAATAAGCTGTGCTTAGTGCCCAGATAAGTCACTTGGGAGACTGAATTCAGGTAGCCTTAAAGTTCTATATCTTATAAGCTTTTCCTATGAAACTTGACAATTCCTTCACAGTTTTTATGTTAATCTCAGCATCCTCTTATAAATTAAGACTAATAAATTGATATAATGATGCCTGTATTGTTGATAATTAAATTCTTTAATATGTAGCTCATCTCAGAGATGTTCTAGATAAGGTCTGGTAAAGCAGGAAAATTTATGTGGTTTTTTCTTTTTCCTGTGTATGAAATTAGCTGTGGTCAGTGGTGAGGATATGCTTTGAAAAAGTATATATAAAATTACATAAAATGCTCATGTAAAAAATAAACTGGTATAGACAAGAAATAAGGACAAATTTGTATCTATATTTAAAATATAAAATATGTAAATATCATAGGTGATAGTCTTTTGATGAATTTAAGACTTTCTTAATTTCATTAATGCATTAGAGGTTTAAAAAGTAATGTGTGAGTTGATTTTTCTAAGGTTTTCTTTTGTTTCATTGCTATGCAAGGATTGACAAAGAAGGTATTCTTTGAGATAATCTGCTTTACTACAGAATTTATTAACTTGAAAATGTGGTCAGCTCTAGAGAAAGTCTTAAATCTGGCTATACCCTATTGCCCTTTTTATTAAGCGGTTTATAACAGCTATGCATTATTAAGCAGAAAAATGATTTGGAGGCTTTTAAATTTTTTACTTTAAAAAACAGAGGCTTAGATGATACTTTCAGTGATTTTTATTAGAGTTAGTCTTGGTATTTAAAAAAGGTTATATATATTTATGTACTAGTCTTAGCATTTTGTGCTACATTATAGGCACTTTTCCTTGTTACTATAAATACAGTTATGAGGGTATAAGGGATCTGATTCTATACTTCAATGCCCTGTGTTATGGCAGATCATTTTCATTTATCTAAACAAAGAGTCTTTTTGTAGCAACCTTGACCTTGTCCTTTATTGTTCTTCATTGTTATTTTTAAGTACAAAAAAAAATACTGAATTCTATTTTATTTTTTGGGGGGAAGAGTGCAACACAAAGTATATATAAATGAAGGTAAATGTTTATTTTTATTGAAGCAGTAAAAATCCTTTATTATAGCTAAAAGGAAGAAGTGTTAATAAGTTTGGGGATATATTCTTCCTTTTGATAAAGTTAGAATGTGCTTTTCCCATTCTTAGGAATATAAGTTTAGAAATAGAAAATATAATGAAAGTGAAGTCATCTGTAATTTCATCACTTAGAGATATTCGCTTTGAAATTTTTAATTTTTTCCTTCCTGTCTTTTTTTAATGCATACAATTATATACTTTTCTGAAACGTACTTGGGATCATGATGTGTGACTTTTGTGCTACTGTATGAGTTTTGTATCTTGCTTTTTTCACTTAGCATGTGTGTAATTTACCCATGTTATTAATTGTTCTTTAATTTGTTTGTGACAGCAAAATATTTTCTCTCTTAAATCTCCATGAAAGGCAGTGTAGCATAATAGACTCCAGAGTCAGACTTCATGGATTCCAATCTACACTCTGCTGCTTACTAGCTGTGTGACCTTTTTCAAGTTATTTTCTCTCCCTGTGTATCAGTTTCCTCATTTATCAAAGGGTCAGTAGAGGTTTATGGTGAGGATTATATCTATTAAAATGTGCAAAGCAATTAGAACTGTGCCTGGCAATAATAATTCAATTACATAAATAATCATTGCTATCATTATTATTAACATTATTTAATCATAATATATGCTTTAGGCATTTTGTAGAAGATAACTAGAGAAGATAACTGGGTCTGGTTGAGATATCCAGTTTGTTTTTTTGCTTGTCCATGTTGTGAAGAACTAACTAAAGTACTAGACTAGATTATCTACTTTTGAATATGAACATTTTTAAGATTCTAAGTTAAACCTGATTAATATATGCATTAACTGAAATCTAGGTTGGATTCTTCAGTGGAGGACACCATCCCCCTAGCCCCTCACCAGTCACTTACTGAAATAAAAGAGAAGTTTGCATGTCTCTCAAACAGTTTAATGGGAGCTATCCCTAGCAAATGGATTGGTTCTGTTATCTTCCACATGTGGCTTCCCTGCTGGTCCATGGTAACTGTTCTAGTTATTGACTTTATCTGAAAAACAGGAAGGGGAGGTATTGCTAAAAACTGTAATAACAGTTAGCCTGTATCTTTCACATTGTGACTTGAGACATGTGCCTGTCACTTTCTCCCACCTCCTGTGGGCCTATACATAGTCATACGGCAACTTCTAGCTGCAGGACAGGCTAGCTAGCAAATGTCCCTAACTAGGTGGACATAAGCCCAGCTGAGATTCAGTGAGGAGAAGGTCATATGAAAAGGAAGAGGAAAGGATGAATACTGGAGGTCAGTCATCAGTCTTTGCCACAATAAGCACTTCAAATCAGTAAGATAAAGATTAATAACTAGAAAAGTTGAGAGTTTAAAAAATAAAATGGTTTGCAATCATAGGGAAATAGTTCACTTTACTCAATTTTTTAAATTGCAAATTAAAAACAAGGTTGAGATATTTTTTTCTTTGAATGTGTAGTATGTCTATTATTGGAAAAGGTCTGAAGATTAAATGTTTTTGGAGGGCAGTTTAGAACTATAGACTAAAAATGCTGACAGCTGTTAATCTACATATTTTACAAACTGGCAAAGATATATGTACATGGATATTCATTGTAGCATTGCTTGTAATTTTGAAAACCTTTAAGCAATCTAAATGCCTATTATTAGAGAACTCCTAAAAGAAATATTACATAAACATAGTATAATACTTAGAACTTGATGCATCTTTATTATTGATATGAAAAGTTTTAAGCTAGTTAATAAACAAAAGTAAATTTTAGAAAGTCTATATGAGGAGAGGGATCCACTTGTCTTAGAAAAACATACACACACAAAAAAAAAAAAAAAAAAAAAAGAAAAACATACACAAAAATTATTCATGAGAACACAGTGGCTATCTCTAAGGAGTGGGGAACTTTTTTTCATTTTATATACTACTTTGATGACACAGTATTTTTAGAAATGAAATGCATAAACAAAAGAACAAATATCACTCTCCAAAATCTTGATTTATATTTTGTAGGAATTCCATGTATTGTCTCATACTCTTCCATCTACTTAGACTTTTACCTGACCAGTCTTTTTTTCTTTGTTTTTAAATCAATTTTATTGATACATAATTTAGGTGTGATAAATTGCATCCATTTAACATCTACAATTGATGAGTTGTAACAGATGTGCACATCTGTGAAATACTACAATGGACATACATTTCTATCATCTTCAAAAGATTCTTTGTTGCCTCCATTGTAATCCATCCCTCCTCCACCCCTGCCACAGGCAGCCGCTGCATTCTTTGTCATTATTGTTTTCCCTGTTTTAGGAGTTCATATAAATGCAGTTGTAACATGGCCTTTTGCACCTGATGTGATACTTTTGAGTTCATCATGTTGCATGAGTTAGTTTATTCTTTTTTGGGATGAGTATTATTCCATTGTATAAGCATATGTATATTGTATATCCATTCATCTGATAGGCGTTTGTGTTGTTTCCAGATTTGGGCCATTGTTAATAAAACTTAACTGTCTTCAGAAGTGGTTTTACATTCTCACCAGCAGTGTATATGAATTGTGCTTGTTCCCATTCTTGACCCCGTTTGTTATTGTTGGCCTTTAAAGTTTTGGACCCAGTGATTTTTTATCTTATTTGTAGTTTAAATTTGCATTTCTCTTAGAACTAAGGAAGATGGGCATCTTTTGATGTGTTAACTGGTTATACATATATCTTCTTTGTGAAATGTGTCCAAATATTTTGTTCACTTTTAAAATTGGGTTGTTTTATTATTGAAGTGTCAGGTTTTTTGATATTTTAGATGTAACTAATTTGTCAGATACAAGTTACAAATATTTTCTTCCATTCTGTAGCTTGCCTTTTTGTTTACCTGATTATTTGTAATGTCATCAGTATTTTTGTTGTGTTGTAGATTTTACCAAGATAAGGATATTCCTTTGAAAAAAAAATGTTAGCAGATGATGAAATCATAGCAGAATATGAACTTACCCATTCACTTTTGGAAGGTTCACCTGATCTGGGGGTTAGGCAGTGAGAATGGAGACTTAAAGAACTGAGACTTGTGGTGTTAAGTCAGAATTAGAAGACAATGGCCATGTCAGTAAAGCATATCAGTATATAAATCTATTTTACTGTTGCCAAGCGATAGAGACCTCAAAAACTCTCTTCTAAACCATTAGCCTCTTTCTTCTCATACCTGCTCTTTTCCTTATTCTTCTGTTTGAAGAACCTAGCATAGTGTTGAACATCCCAGGAAGAAAGACTGATTCTCAGTATTTAAACTTTTAATTACAAATAGCATAGTGATTTGATTACCATTGTAGTACAGTAGTTAAAGAGTTTTTAGAAGCCTACAGCTTTCTGTCCAGGACAGGGGTTAGCAATGGCCCATGGGGTAAATCCATTCAGCTTGATGCTTATTTTTATAAATGAAGTAAAATAAACAAATGTTATGTGTGTTCTGTGGCTGCTTTCATGTTACAGTGGCAGTCATATTATTGCATCTGACCGTCTGGCCCACAAAGCCTAAAGTATTTCTTTTCTGGACTTCTATAGATTAAGTTTGCTAACCCCTGGTCTATGGAGGAACAAGTCCATTAACCTATAAGCAGAAATAAAATGAGCTATTTCTGTCAAAATGAAAACTCATGTTTCCTCGGAGACTCCTAGGTACCATTAATGAAGATAAGGATGGTGCTATCCAGGAAACTGGAACTAGTCTTAAAGGTCTTGTCTCTTAAAAATATAGTAACATATTCATTGAAAGAGCATTGTGAACACAATACACCTCACATCAGAAATAAGCACTTTTTGTGGAATACTGAAGTTAGTCATGTAGATGTGTGTGGTCCTCTAACAGCCTTCTAAAAAGCACTATATAAAGCTGCCTCCCTTGTGTCTGGCTTTGCTCTTATAGCAACTTCTAAGAGTTACTATTAGAAAAAAGAGAGATAGTTTAATAGCATACCAGGATTAGGCTTAGAGGATGCAGAATTAACAGAGGTGAGAAAGAAGGTCCAAAGAAAGAAATCAAGAAATGTAAGAAGCCTCCTTTGTTGTTGGTACTGGGAGGATTAGAAAAATCCTGCAGATGATCTGTCCTAGTCACTACCTCTTTCCAAGGGACATAAATGAGAGAAGTAACATCAAGAGTGCAATAGGGGTTTCCTAGCTGAGTGAGCAATCTTCATACAGTTTGTGCCAGGTAGTAAGGAATTTTATTGAAAGGATGAGTTAGAGAATCCCCTTGATTTCTCATGCTTTTTATCAGTGTAATGCCAGTGTTTGAGTTTGTCTGCTGCACCATTCATGATTTCAGGGAAGTGTTTCGAGTGTCCTTTTCTTTAAATCAGTATCTAATTTTACTCATCTTCCTGTTGTTCATCACTTATTTATTCACTTAATGGTTGTTTGAAATTCTCCTACCTAAAAAAATGGTTTTGTGCAATGAAATGTAATTTTTTTAGGCATTAGCAATCTATTGAACATTCAAAACCAAGAAATACCAGATACCTTAACTTTTTTTTCTTTATCTGTAGAGGTGCTGTCTTGTGGCCAATACCATTAAGCCTGAAATTCCAGCCCCCAGTCTTGTTTATTTTGTCAGAAAGTAATTGTTTTCTTTTAAAATCATGACAGAGCCATTCTGTCAGATATAATTAATTATGACCTGGGAGTTGACTATGATGAGATAACTTAGTTTTTAATCCTAATTCAAAAAAAAAATTTTAAAAATCCTAATTCATGTGAGAAAGACACATTTCATTGATATTCTCCTCAATTTATATTACTTGTAGTACAGTAGTTAAAGAGGTTTTAGAAGCCTAAGGTTTTTGGTCCAGGACAGGGGTTAACAATGGCCCATTGATTTTTTGAAAAAAATCAATACTTAGTCTTTTTCTTAATAGGGAGTAAAATAAAAATAGGATTATTAATTAAAGCCACATTTTACTTTGCACCTCAAGGATAACTACCTTATGGTTTTAATCCTAAATGAAATATATATAAAATTGTTAACGTATGCTAAGGATATTTGTACTAATTTAGGATATTCTTAATCCTTTCTTAATCTTTTTAAACCGGGATCCCTGGGTGGCGCAGCGGTTTGGCGCCTGCCTTTGGCCCAGGGCGCGATCCTGGAGACCCGGGATCGAATCCCACAACGGGCTCCCGGTGCATGGAGCCTGCTTCTCCCTCTGCCTGTGTCTCTGCCTCTGTCTCTCTCTCTGTAACTATCATAAATAAATAAAAATTTTAAAAAAAAATCTTTTTAAACCAATAATAATATATGCTTCTTTATGTTTTGGTCATTTTTTAAGATGCTTTTAGTAGATAATTATACCTTAAAACATTACTAAGTTTTTCACTGAAACCTTAGGCTCTTTTTAGTGTAATTTTTTCCTGAGTTGTTGATCCTCTGAATAAAATTTGCTGCTTTTGAAGTAGTACTGGTTGCCAAGCCCAAAGATATAAGGGGAGACAGAGAATCTGTTCTTTTGGTGGACTTACATTAGGAATATTATAGCATGAAGCCTTTATTAGCTTATTCTGACCTAAACATGTTCTTAAAGTTTGTAAGTAGACAGAAGCTTCTTAAGAAAAAAAAAAAAAAAGCACTGTTGAAGTCATTGCACATTTGTTAAAATTATAGCCGCCTTTTTCATATATATATATTCAATTTTATTATTTTAAAAAAGATTTTATTTATTTATTCATGAGAGACACACAGAGAGAGAGGCAGAGACATAGGCAGAGGGAGAAGCAGGCTTCAGCAGGGAGCCCAACGTTGGACTCGATCCCAGGTCTCCAGGATCAGGCCCTGGGCTGAAGGTGGCGCTAAACTGCTGAACCACCTAGGCTGCCCTCATAGATATATTTTATGCTTTGTTTAAATTTCTAAAATTTACAACTTTTTAGTCATTGGTTTATAAAGCATTCGGGTTCTAGATTTACATAGTAATAAAACTACTCAGCTTCTCTAGCTTTCTTTGTCTAAAAAGCTTTTTGGAGGGCATACTTTATTTTTATGTTTCTATTTATTTAAAATGCAACTATGTTTCCTGTGAGATATGTATACATAAAAGATAATATAGTTGTATAATGACTTAATGTTCTTTTAGTGTTTCATTTGAAAATTACAAAGAATAATATCTCTAGTCCATTTCAGTTGCATATAAATATTTATTATATTCATTATTCCCCAAACAGGACTTCTATTATTAAAAATCTGATACAATGTTTAATTACTTAATATATTTCAATAATTTAAATTCTATTGAATATAGTATTATTTCTAAAAATACACACAAATTAGGTGATATAAACACTTATATTTATCCATTCAGTTCTTACTGGATTTCACACATAGTAGCCAAGCCCTCCCAGCTCTTTGTTACTCTGTGATTTAGCCATTTACATGGGTTTATAATTCTGCATTTATGCAATCTGTGATTTTGATCAGATGTTTCTGTTTTCTATTAATATGAGCTAATTATAGTAGTACAGCCGATTTTTCATTTTCCATTGTAACTGAGGAAAGAGTACAGCATAAAAAAATCACAATTTAAAAATAATTTTGAAATCTTGGTCAAGCCAGTATTTTTAATATTTTTCTTCACTAAAAATTTCAGCAATCACCTTATCACTTCAAAAGTTTCTCAATAATACACTTAAGAAGAAGCCAAACAGACAGCTATTATTATTTCATTTTAGTCCATGAATCTGGTGTGTTTAGAGGTGCTAAGAGCGAATGATTCATGACTAAAAAGATGAGGGCGGCACATGGGGGTGGTAAAAAGCAGTTTTAGATAATCCACTTGCTGAATAATCCTCTGAAAAACAGCAAATGAAGAAAACATTTCACAGAATGCTTTTTTCCTCAATTTGTCACAGGAGTATATTATTCTGATTTGTAAAAAATGCTACTACAGAAAACATCATAATAAAATATTTGCATATTTTGACCCATAGAAAGTACTCAATCTTACTTAGTACTTTATAGATTCTAATCCTTTTATTTTATTTTATTTTTTTTGATTCTAATCCTTTTAAAGAATGAAATTATTATTGAAATGTATTGCTATCCCTTAGTTACAGGATTAGTATATTATGGGGCCTATTATTGTTATTTTTCAAGGATTTCATTTAAATAAGTCTTTATTGTATACTGTGTTTGCATTGTAGTCATCTAAGGGAGATCTTTTAGCCCTGACATCCTGTTGAAATTGCCTTTAAGATTCATCATGTTTATAACATCAATAAAAAATAATCAAAAGCAGCCTAAACTAGTCCTGGATGGTTGCAGTTATATACCTCATCTCATTGCCCTACTGGAAACTTATATTCATTTATTTATGCTCCTTACCACTGATGATCTCCCATGGGTTGTTAAAGTGAAGAACTCATTGCAATCTCCAGATTTTTAAAATTTCCCTATCAGAAATCATTTTATCTTACAGAGTTCATTTTAAGAGTTTTTAAAGTCTATATTCCTTTGCAACCAATGTAATTTCTGAACTTTTTTTTCAAATCTGTAGAGATATTTGGCTACAGCAAATGATATCCCTAAATTTTTTCATAAAGTTCTTACAGACTCATGCAACTAGTAATGTTCATTAAATACTGTGATTTAATTATCACCAAATTTATTATACTTCATTCATAGAACTTCCCTAGATCTGTTTTGACACTTCATTATTTCTTAGAAAACTAAGCATGATGATTATTAAGGAGGGCACTTGATGAGCATTAGGTGTTGTATATAAGTGATGGCTCACTAAATTCTGCACCTGAAACTAATATTACACTGTGTTAGCTAAACAAGACAAAAATAAAAAATAAAACACAACAAAAAAAACCCCAAAACTCTGAAGGTAACCTCAGAAATTTGTTGTCTTGCAGTTTGAGCTATCTTAAAACTTAAATAGCTTTCCAAATGGCCATGCACCAGTTGCAAAGTGGTCAGGTGCCTTTAAACATTAAATTAATTCATGTGATTACTTCAACTGAGAATGTCCTGGGAGGGGAAAAGAGGAGACTGGATTGCAAAGCTGACTTAAATCCCTTACTGTTAAAACCTGATTATGTATGTTGACATTTTGTCCTGCTGTTCAGCATTCCTTTTCAGTTCACATCATGCTGAATTACAGGCAGATCATTGTCTTAAAAATATTTTGGAGAAAGTTTATACTACATTTTCTTAAATTGTAACAAGTTTGAAATGTAATGTTTCCAGATGGAAGAATTCTGAGTATTCTAATGGCTTTTTAAAAAAATCATTTGTTTGCTAGGTAAGTTCTCTTCTACGCTTTATGAGACTGGTGGCTGTGATATGTCACTTGTGAATTTTGAACCAGCTGCAAGAAGAGCATCCAATATCTGGTATGTGTGAAGTCATATTAGGAGACATATTTGCCATGTTTAAGGCTTTTAGGCCTTGAAATGGAAAAGTTATTTTGAAAACATTTGTTCATGTTGGCTTAAATAATTTGTCTCTGTACATTTGTCTCCAAAGATTTAGGGTAGGACTTACTGCTCTGGAAAAAAGAAAGCATTATTCTTAAAACAAAAGCTGTTCTGTATTTTAAATAATTAACTTAAAATTCCCTGTAGATTTTATAGTGGGGGTGGTGGTTTCCCACAATTTCAAATTTAACTGTAAATTTCGTGCTATACACACACACTGCATGAGCAATAAAAAAGCTTATTTTAGAAAAGCTTATTAGAAAAATAATTATACAACTAAGTTCAAACTCATCAGTTCTCTTTGTGTAATTTAAAAGTTTTATTTCTATGTAAGGTTTTGGTCAAGTATCTTTTTACATAATCATTCTTACTTTGTTTTAAAATCTGTTTAATAGCTATAAGAAGAATTTCTTAAAATATGGGTCATATGTTACATTTAGTTTCTTTCTCTCCTTCCCTTATGAGGAAATGGCACTATAAGATAGAAAAGCACGTAAGAAATAGAAATCTGGATCGTGCAATCAGTTACAACTTAAAATTTTAATCTTATTCACCTAATCAAGTTGTTGCCTTGAAATCCTTTATTAAGTGATTAGCTCTCTTCTTTTACAGAGATTATTTGATTCCTATTTTGGGCCTTCTATTTAATAATGAGACATATCTATTTATATGTTATACACCTGTGGGCAGTTCACTTAGTTTTTAAAAAGTTTTTAGGGGCCATTTAAAGCATTAAGATCTTGCAGTCACTTAGCTTGCTGGAAAGATAAAACATGCTGGTTAAGCTTTTTGAGTCCAGTTTCAGAACTGACCCAGTTGAGAATGACCAAATTGGAGTGTTAGGTGATTTCTTAACAGTGGAAACGATAGAAAGATGGAGCAATGGAAACAGTTAAGTGTAATATAATTTAAGGTAAGAAGAGTTCCTTACACCGTAAATGTGGTCAGGTCTCAGGTTCAGAATCTAAACTTGACTGTGGAAATGGAATGTTCACATTCTAAGCTGTTGTATTACAGCTTAAATTTGTTGTGGCTCCAGGCAATATGTTAATTGCTTTCTTAAGCACTTCTCTCAAGAACTTTGTGGCAAGGCATACTATTATCCTATGTTACTCATGTGGACACAGATGTATAAAGGTTGGAAAACTTGTCCAAGATCTTTTTTAGCTAATGAAGAGATTTGAATGTAGGTACTGTGGCCCCGAGGCTATGCTCTTCATTACATCTGTAGGAAAATGCTATTTTGCATTTTGAAGTACATGGAAAAGTGAAGACAGTATAAATATCATCTAATTGTTAAAAGATTTATTTTTCTTTCTGTTTCTCGACAAGCTATTTATTCCATAAAGTTTTTTAATTTTATTTTAGTGACACGGATTCTCATGTATCCAGTTCTACCTCAGTTCGATTTTATCCACATGATGTGGTAGGTTTTCCTTTATTTTTATAAAATGATGTGTGTTTGATTAGCTATACAAATCAGAAAAGTTGAAATTATAAAATAATAAATTTTGTTGAAAACTATGGCAGAATCACCTTTGCTTTTCCATAGTGGATCTCTTCTTCTTGTAAGTTCTTTGTTAGGAAACAAACATCAAACACCATGAAGTTTCATTAGCTGTGTATGAATCAGTAATTACACTTTTGAGAATATGTAAACGCCCTTTGTTCACTAGTGTCATAATCTGGTTGTGCCATTTGAAAACTTCACTTTGAAAATTATGACTTTGAATATTATTTGTTAGCTGTAACTCATGTAGCAGTGTATATGGGAAGCTTAATGATGATATCACTGTGTAAAATATATACCATGTGAGACATAGTGGGAATATTTTAAAAAGATGACAGTGCTTTTGTCCTCAAGATGTAAATACTGTATTTAGAACAGACAAAATAAATGAAATTCTTATATGGAACACATAAGAGATACATATAAATAAATGTAGTGCCAAAGGGGTTGATTGTTAGTAGCTTCCTGCAGATGATTGGTTGTGAGCTGGGTTTTAAGACCATAGACATGAGTTGGCACAGAATAATGTTTTTCAACATTTGGCAATGTCTAGAAACACTTTTACCTGTCACAGTTAGGGGAATGTTCTGTTACCTAGTGCATCAACAGAAGCCAGGGATACTATAAAATGACCTACAGTGGACAGTACAACCCCAAACAAAGGATTATCTATCTGGCTGAAAACATGTATGTGCCAAGATTGAGAGATCCTGGCATAGAGGATTAGGAAAAAGCTGTTTGGGGAGGTACCTATCAATGCTAAGAGAGAAAATGACTATAGGAAGCAGATTTTCTTTACTATACCCACATATGTGTTTGAAAAATAAAGATTGTCTCTGCTTTTTTACTGGAGTGTATTCCTGGAAACTTCATAGGAAAGCAAAAAATAAGAAAATGATTATTTTTTTGTTTTCTACCGTTGAATGGTGAAATCCTGGCTAGGGCTGTGCTAGATAAGGGAAACTTTAGACTCTTTCAGCAGAAGGGGAAACTGGTGAACTGTTGAGTGGATGAATTAAAGCTAAAAGAAATGTAATGTGGTAACTTCCTGTGTAGCCTCTGAGGAGTAGCCTGCCAAAACAAAAGAAGAAAAGCGGTGTAAGAGGGTCTTGAAAACAACTGTGATAAGAGACTATAGGAAGAAATGGGAGTTGAAGGCACTAGATCCAATTCAGGAGCTTAAACTTAGCATGATAATGAGGTTCAAGCTTAATGAGAAAAGCCATAAATGTGACAGGAAAAGAGAAGCCACTAATGATTCACAGTAAATGATTTTAATGGATTCACAATCATACAGTGTTAAGATTTCAAATACATTTTCCAATACAACTCTTCCAAAAGAACTATTGATTAATTTGCTTTGTTTACTTCCTATTATCACCTTTTGTAGTTTATGATCATAAAATGTCTATAAGGAGTGTAGAGAATTAAGGGAGCTCAGATAATCTGTGAGCTGATTGAATCATGACTTGATGGAAGATATTTTCAGCCTTTCATGCTGACTTTCTTTTAGCTCTCTCTTCCGCAGATTCGATTGAATAGACTATTGACCATCGATACAGATTTATTGGAGCAACAAGACATTGATCTAAGCCCTGACTTGGCAGCTACTTATGGTCCAACAGAAGAAGCTGCTCAAAAGGTTAAACACTATTATCGCTTTTGGATCTTACCCCAGCTATGGATCGGCATTAACTTTGACAGACTCACACTTTTGGCCCTGTTTGATAGGTGAGAATATAGTGTGATATTAAAGATACGCGTAGATTTTGTTTTTAACTTGAAATGTCTCTAACCATTGAGGTTGTTACTTGGTTAACATGTTAGAAAATGTTTTCTGTTTTGGTCCTTTTGAGATAAAATTTAAGTATTTAAGGCTCCCAAACATTTAAAACTTTTTGGTGGCAATTTTAATATGTTTATACAAAAAAATCCTTTTTTTTTTTATCATCGATAAGGATCATGGAACTGTACTTAAAAGCCAGAGAATATGAAGTGTTAATAATCATAAGGTTATAGGTAATATAACTCTAAATATAAAAGGTATTAGAAAACTTCTGTTTCCCTATTTTGTAGTACTAGTCTTAATAGTTAACAATATTAGTCCATTAAAACTTGGTGCTTCCTACTGAGAGGAGTAATAAAGATTGTATTTACTCTCCTATCTGAAACAATGAAAAAAAGAGAAAAAAAAATGCATGAAACATTTCAGGACATTGGATATAAACAACAAAGGCATTAATTCCTGAGAGATTGGAAACACATTATAGGAGTCCTACAAGTGCCCCAGCTTACTACTGTAAGAGAGTTCCCAGTTTTCCTTGTTGGCTCCAACACAGGGAGAAGGTACTAAAGTGGAGCCCAGCAGACTTTCTGAGTTGAGGAGATGGAGCTATGAGTCCAGGGAGACCCAGAGCAGATAGGACAGAATATAGGAGAGAGGACTGCTATTCACAGAGAGAACCTCAGAGTTCTGCATTGGGTCTCCACAACTGCTCAGCAGGGTGTACTGATCTATAAATGTATGTAAAGAAACTACTTGAGGTCAGAAATAGATGGACAGAAATGGACAAACAGATGTCCTGACACACAGGTACAGGAATAGTGCCTGTTCCCACCTGTCTGATTGAAGAAGTTCATAATTCATGTTTTATGGTGCATTGTATAGAGTAATCAAGAAAGTTTTGCCTTAAAAGTGGGGAGTAATTAGCCCTAACATGCATACTGCTCCAGACCCACCAAACAAATTATAAAAGCAAGACCTAAAATGATCAAACTGTTTCCAAGTAGCCTAACAAAGTTCAAGAAGATTTATAGAAATCTCAAAATTGTTACTTGGCATCCAGTGAAAGGATTCATGATGACATCTAGCCAAAAATGCCAAGAAGCAGTTAAACATGATTTATGAGGAAAATAATGAATCAATTGAAACTAATCTGTAATTGTCACAGATGTTAGAATTAGCTATCAAAGACATTAAAACAAGTACAATTGTACTCCATATGTTAAAAGAAAGTTAAGTAGGAACATGAAAGATGGTTTAATTAATTAGAGAGACAGAGAGTATGCAAGTAAGAGGAGGGGTAGAGAGAAAGGGGGGAAGCAGACCGCCATCTGAGTAGGGAGCCTGACATGAGGCCTCAGTCTAGGACTCTGAGATCATGACCTGAGCCAAAATCAACAGTTGGATGCTTAACTAACTGAGCCATCCAGGCACTCCGACATGAAAGATATTCTAAAACACCCAAGTCACACTTACTGAGATAGTTCTTTTATAGAGATGAAAACTGCAATGTCTGAGATGAAACAACAGATGGAATTAATGGTAAATTAGACATCACAGAAGAAAATATTAGTGAACTTGAAACCATAGCAATAGAAACTATGTAAAATGAAACAGAGAAAAGAATCCTCTCCCACTCCTATCCCCCGGTGAAAACAATATATAAACAAATGAAAGTAAGCTGTGGGACAACTTCAAGAGACAGGAAGAGAGAAAAAAATTTTGAAGAAATAATGGAAAACTTTTCAAATTTGATGAAAATTCTAAATCTACACAGTCAAGAATGTCCATGAACCCCAAGTACAAGAAGCATGAAGAATATACCAAGGCACATAATTGCTCAAAATCGGTGGTAAAAATCTTAAAAACTGCAAGAGGAAAAAAAGACTTAGTTTGTACAGAGGAACAAGGATAAGTAAGACATTAGATTTATTGCTGGAAATAATGCAAGTAAGAAGAGAGTGGATCAGCATGTTGCAAGTATTGAAAGGGAGAGGTAAAAAACCTGTCAACTTAGAATTCTGTACCCAGAAAAAAATATCTTTTAAAAACCAAGATGGAAAAAGACATTTTCAGACTACAAAAAACTGAGAGAATTTTTCTCAGGCAGATCCTCACTACAAAATATTTTAAAGGGATGTCTTTCAGGCAGAAAGAATAATACAGTGGAAATATGGACCTACCCAAAGGAACAAAGATCACTGGAAATGGTAAGTTAACTACATGGACAAATATATAAGGCTTTTTTCTTGCTAATTAAATCTCTTTAAGAGATAAAAAAAAAAGAATAACAATGTATCGGGTGATTTATAACAAATTAAAGTTCATGATAGTAGCATAAGGTTGGCAAGGGGCTTCCAGTACTATAAATTCTTATATTAAGTATGAATTGGTATAACATCACTTGAAGTAAACTGTCATAAAATGTATACTATAATCCTAAACCAACCACTAAAATGAAAGAAAGAGTTATAACTAGGATGTTAAAAAAGGAGATAAAATGGATTCATAAAAATGACTCTGTTAATCTAAAAGAAGGCAGAAAACAAGGGAAAAGAGATCAAGAACAGATCAACAGATAGAAAATGAATGACAAGATAGAAAAAGTCAAAAATTGAATTGGAAAAAAAGCAAGACCCGACTTTGTTGTCTATAAGAAATGCACTTCAAATATAAAGGCAGAAATAGGTTAAAAGTAAAAGGATTGGGAAAGGCATACCATGCTGATACTAATCAAAGTAATGCTGGAGTGGCTGTATTAATGTCAGACACAGTAGATTGATTGATTGATTTATATATTTTATTTATTTATTCATGAGAGACACAGAGAGAGAGAGGTACAGACACAAGCAGAGGGAGAAGCAGGCTCCATTCCATGCAGGGAGCCTGACGTGGGACTTGATCCTGGGTTTCCAGGACCACACCCTGGGCTGAAGGTGGCTCTAAACCGCTGAGCCACTGGAGCTGCCCAACACAGTAGATTTTAGAGTCAAGAATATTACCAAGAATAAATAAAGTCACTTTTTGTAATGATAAGGGGTCAGTTAACTCATAGGAGTCAACTATCCTGAATGTTTTTACACTTAAAGCAGAGCTTCAAAATAAAAACTAACAGAAATAGGAAAATAGAAAAATTCACAATTACAGTGGAATTCAGTACCCCTCTCTGAATAATTGATTAGAAAAAATATGTAAAAAAAAAAAAATGTAGAAGATCAGCAAGGACATTGCAGATTTGAACAATCCTGGCAGCCAACCTAAGTTGACTGAACACTACTCAAAACAACAGACTACACATTCTTTTAAGTGCAGCTGAAACATTAACCAAGATAAACCATATTCTGGACCATAATAACAGAGTTAAATTTTAAGGATTCAAGTCATACATAATGTGTTCTCTAACCATAGTGGAATTAACTATAAGATAAAAACAAAAAGACCCAGGATCCCTGGGTGGCTCAGCAGTTTAGTGCCTGCTCAGGGCGTGATCCTAGAGTCCTGGGATTGAGTCCCACATCGGGCTCCCTGCATGGAGCCTACTTCTCCCTCTGCCTGTGTTTCTGCCTCTCTCTCTCTCTCTCTCTCTCTCATGAATAAATAAATAAAATCTTTTAAAAAATTAAAAAAGACTCTTGGGAAATCTCTAAATATTTAATGAAGCTAAATAATACTTCTACATAACTCATGGATCAAAGAAAAACATCAAGAGAGAAATTAAAAAGTATTTTGAACTGAATAAAAATGAACACAACATATCATAATTTTGGTGATACCAGTAACATACTACTCAGGAGAACTTACAGCACTAAATAAGAAGAAAAGTCAGTTCAATGGCTTCACCTTCCACCTTAAGAAACTAGAGAAAGAAGAGCACAGTGAGCCCAAGTAAGCAGAAGAGAGAAAATAGTAAAGGATAAAGCAAACATCTGTGAGGAAACAGAAAAACAAAGAAAAATCAAGGAAACCAAAAGCTTGATTAAATTGATAAACCTTAAAAAAAAAAAAAAAAAAGATAAGCCTTTAGCCAGTCTAATTAGAGGGAAAAAAAGAGAAAAGATACAAATTGCCTTTAACAGGAATGAGATAAGATATCACCACAGATTCTACAGGTATTAAATTAATGAAAGTATTATGATCAGTTAAATATAAATAAATTTGACAATGGACAAATTTCTTAAAAGCTAGAAATCATCATAGTTCATCATACATTACCTTAATGGTACTATATTAAATAAATGGGAATTGTGGCTAAACACCTGCCTATAAAGAAAACTCCAGGCCTAAGTGACATCAAAATAATACCCTAAATCAATTAAGTAGAGAAATAATAGTCTTTTCAATAAATGATCCTAGGACCATTGGATTTTGATATGAAAAACGCCTTTTATACTTACATTGCACCATATTATAAAATTATAAAAAGTAACTCAAAATGAATCATAGGTTTAAATGTAAAATCTAGAGCGATAAAATTCCAGATGCCTGGGTGGCTCAGTGGGTTAAGTGTCTGCCTTTAGCTCAGGTCATGATCTCAGGGTCCTTTAGAGCCCCTACTCAGCAAGGAGTCTGCTTCTCTCTTTCCCTCTACCCCTCCCTCCTCCTATATTCTCTCTTTCCCACACTCTCTCTCTTGCAAATAAGTAAATAAAATTTAAAAAATATAAAACACTAAAATTCCTGGAACAAAACAAAACACGGTAGGAGAAAATTTTTGTGACCTTGGGTTAGGCAAACTTTTGTAGATGACACCAAAAACAATAAATGAACAAGTTGATAAACTGGACTCATCAAAATTAAATACTAGCAAAAGCTGAAGGAGAGCACACCTACAGTGATGGGAACTATAGACAGTATGTAATATAGCAGAACTGCTGAAAGTCATTGGATTTGACAAATCTGCAATTCTATAATTGCTTTGTAAAAATAAATGAAAATACCAGTGTTTATTGATTTGAAAATACTATCAAACTTGTTTTCATCTGAGAGAACTATAAAATGAATTAGTACAGAGATATTTGTGAATTTTTTAGGTCAATTGATGATTATAAATATGGCATTGACTTAATAAGAAACAAGTTAATAAAAAATTTTATGATTATAACAATAATTCTTTATCTTTTCTAGAAAATTTAAATATATATGAAGATTTTAAGATAGGAAAAGGCCAACTATAATTCTTCTACCCAGAGAGAACCATTATTAATACTATCATTTTGATATGTTGTTTTTTTAACCTATATGTGTATGCTTTTAAATAACAACTTGTATCTTTCTATACATACAGTTTTGTGTCATTTTCTTTGTATAGCAGATATATTGAATATGTTCCCATGTTGGTAAATGTTTTTTTAAAAACCCGGCTTTTTACAAGTATTTAATATTTTATGAATAAAATGAGATAGATTCTTATTTTTCAGTACGACATATAAAAATCATCTTCATTGCTATGTTTAATAGCTGGGTCATCATATTATTTTGCAGTCTCAGTTAAATAAAATATAGAACTATCTCAGCAGCTTTGATAGAGGCAGCATTGATGGTTTTTGCTACTGTCTTCATTTTCAATATATGTAAGTCTATTTTTAAGTAATCTAGTAAATAAGTTTTGAGGTTATTTCAGATGATTTCAGAATGCAGAAAATGAAATCACTTGGTATCAAAATTTGGTCACAAACTTTGTCATATAAAATAACTTTTCCATTTTAATTTTCTAGAAACCATATTGAGTTTTTAAAAAATGTTTTCTTTGTATATCTCCTTTTATTTACTATTCAGGTTCCTTAGTTATTTGGCAACAGATGTTATAGAAAAGCAGATGTTAAAGAAGAGTAAACTTTTAAAATAGAAATTGAAACTAATATTATTATGTCTTATAATTAGAACTTTACTTACTTACTTTAATTACATGGTTAATCTGCACTTAGGGTTTTGTGTTAACTTTCCATATTACCTAGTTTCTTTTTCAGTATGCTCCAAAACCTTATTCAGAACCAGTACCAAAAAATCATCTCAGCAAGCATAGTATGAACTTCTTCATGATGTCCTCTACTTTTTCACTCTTAATTTCTTATATTGATGATATACTTACTTACTCATAAATTTTTCTGTCTACAGAAATCGTGAGATTCTGGAAAATGTGTTAGCTGTCATCCTGGCTATCCTTGTGGCTTTTTTGGGATCTATTCTTCTCATACAAGGCTTCTTCAGAGATATCTGGGTCTTCCAGTTCTGCCTAGTGATAGCCAGCTGTCAATACTCACTACTTAAGGTACCAGCATCTCTCTTCTTTTCAGACTAGGGAATAATATTTGTGTTACAAGGCAGAGGTTTTGTATCATTCATTGCATTATAGTAATATGTTAATTTTTAGATTTATTTTCCCTGGGTGATTACATTAGATTGGGTAGGGAGCAAAAGGGACATATAAACTTTAAAAAAAAAAAAAAAAAAAGATGTGTAAATGAAGATTCCTAGGAACTATTGGAAGAAAATATTTGGGCATTTGTTTAAAATGAGAATTAACATTCTTGAAATTCATTTAAAAAATATCAACATCAACTATCCTATCCCCATTCTGTAAGATGAAATTTATTCAAATCCATCAGTGGTTAGGTATAATAATGTCAAGACTAGTATATATATATTTTTGGGACACTGAAAGCCAGAAGATTGGTATTCCTTTAATTGGTATACTGTTTATAAACAGTAGCTTGAAAATACCAAATGTTATTAATTTTAAGCTTTCTAAAAATGGAAAAATCAAATACTTAATTTTTCACTTTCCATGCAAAATCGGTGTGGACTGTTAATGTGGATCATTTGCTTTTTTTCTGAGCTAGTAGAAATTCTTGCTTGTATTGGTTATTTGCCCAGTATATGCTAGCATGCAGAACTCTCCCCCATCCTGAAAACAATTTGTTTAGTTCCATTTATACTGTTAACTGTCCTTTATAGATAGACATCCAGCAAAACTACCTGTGCCAACTTCATTTCTTCAAGTCTCATCTACACTTTTTTCTTCATTGCTGTACTGAAGTTGCAGTCTTTGTGGGCTAATAATCTAATTGCCAAATCTGTGTCTTTTTTCATTCTTCATCCTTTTTTGAGTGCTGTATCATTTAGTACCTATGAATACTATCTTCTATTTTTATATTATCCTCATTGTTCATCTGTGACTTTATCCTGCCCTGATGATTATCTTACTTTTCAGATAACTGTAATTTCCTTTGTTGATTCCTCTCTGGTCTTTGGACTACTCCATAGTTTATGAGAATTTTTTAGGGTTTTATTTGGCCCTCTTTTCAGCTTGCTACTCCTTGCCAGTGAAGTTACCCTCTTTTATTACTTTTTTGTTGTTCCTCCTATGTATGAATTATGTCCAGATTTTTTTTTATGTGTCCAGATTTATATCTCAAAGTCTTCATCTTTCTCAAAAGCTTTAGTCCTATCTATCTAACAAGCAGTTTGGCACATTTTAAAAATAGCACATCATCATCTTCTGATTAATATTTCTCTTTCCCGATTCCTTTGCTTTTGACAGTAGTATACTGACTCAAAATCCTAAAACCTCTCTGTTCCTTACTTCTCGATCCCTAATAACAAGTAATCAGGTCACTTTGATTAAATTTGGTGATTCTCTGTCAAAATTTTTGGCCTCTATTCTTTCTATTTCAACCATTATAATCCATCTCTTTATTGCCTTAAACTATTTAAATTCATTCCTTTGCTTCAGTGTCTCTTGTCCTGTTAACTTTGTCCACTGTTTTCAGGTTAATCTGGTTAGACATAGGAAGATAAAGGATGATTGAAATTTAAAATTTTTTTTAGATTTAAAAAATCTAGTTGACTAGAAGAATAGTAATATGAAGAGAAGTAAGAAAGACTGGTCCAGAAGCTTTTAGAGGCCAGATGTTGGAATCGAAAGAGTTTAGTTTACCTGATCTCATACCCAGCCAAGAACCACATGCCAAACCTAGTGAGCTTGGCCTTTTGTAGAGTTGTAGGGTGGTGATAGATCATTTTAGTGAAATTGTTTGATATGCTCTTAGAAATGAATTGGAACTTGGGAGAAAAGTCATGATTTGGGAAGTAGCTGCCAAATATGTTTTGAACATTTTTATGGAAAGTTGATAAAATTTCTTACACGGAGACAACTTGATGATTTTGGTGTGAAAATGCAGATAATTTTTAAAAACAAATACTTTTGAATTATTTAGTAAGCTTGGAATTTGTGGGCTGAACTAAAATTCTTCTTATAAACTAACCTATATTTTGTGCATTTCCTGAATTGGAGTGGTATCATATAAGAAAGCTTCTACCTTAACTATACTTATGTGTAGTGACGAGCCAAGGAGTAAGATAGACTAGCTACCATATGCCATTTCAGAAATATTAAGCTAGATGCAAATTATTAATTAGTAATAATAAGCTTAAGAGTCAGGAAAGATTTGAGATCTCTTTGATATCATAGTGATTTGGAGTTTCATCTTCTGTTGATATTTCAACAAAATTAATATAGGTTATTTCTTAGCTGTGGAATTTTTACTTGAAATTATTCCAGGCATTTTGAAGGTTGCATATAAAGTTACCAGGATCTCAGTAGTATAATCTATCTTTTGTTTCATTTTTAGAGTGTTCAACCAGATTCTTCTTCTCCCAGACATGTAAGTTGTAATTCCCTAACATTCATCAAAACCTTCTTTTCGTCGTATGTCAGATTGAATTAAGATTTATGTTATTATTTTCTCATTTAACTTTTGATGCTCTACTAGAAAGATAGATGATTTATTAGTGTGAAATAGCAATGTAATTGTAGACTCTAAATCTCAGTTGAAAATGAGCATAATTCATTTTTGGCAACCTTTTTTTAGGAGGAGGTTATCAATTAGGTAGACATGGTTCATATAAACTCATAGTTATTTAATAACTTGTGTTTAATAAATTTTAAAGAATAAATCATCAGTAAGTATTAAAAAATAGAATTTTGAAGTAGGGAGAACTGTATATTATTTTGCTTAGGTAATTGTTAAGAGCAACAATAAAGAGGTAATAAGTTGATCTGGTGTTTAGACCTATGGACACTGAGGAGATTAAAAACTTTATTATTCACTTTGTGACTTTGGAAAAGAATATTAATTACTAAACAGTATTTTTTGTGAAGTGTGATCCAATTTTAGAACTGACCATAAAGTATTTAGCAGAAAGAATGCCAAAGGGCATTCTCTTTAAAATAGTCCAAAAACAGACTCCCAAGAACAGTTTATGATGATGCCTTTTTTCTTGACCATAATTATTATTTTTACCCATACACTGGAATAGTGTAGATGAGCAAGACAGAACAAGAAAGCAAATGATTTCCTTTCAAGTGATTGTTTAATATTTTTTAAGAATGCTTTTGAAGTGTAATGATATATGGCAGCATTGTTTTCAACTTCAAATTTTGACATAATTTGAAATTTAGGGAAAAGTTATAAGGATTATACAAATAATTTTTTTTCTTTAAGATATTTATTTGAGAGGGAGGGGGAGAGAGACAGCATGTGCATGCACATGGGCAAGTGGAATGAGGGGCAAAGGGAGAAGCAGACCCCGGGATCATGACTTGAGCCAAAGGCAGACGCTTAACCGACTGAGCCACCCAGGTGCTCCTGTGCAAAGAATTCTTGATGCCATCTACCCAGATCCCTGTGTGAACATTTACCATATTTGCCTATTCCTTTATTAGTTTCTCTCCACCACTTCCCCCATCTCTATTCACTCCACACACAGTTTTCTGAGAGTGAATTGTAGACACAGTGCCCCAGGACTTCCATGTATTTTCTTAGAAACAAAGGCATTCCTTTACATGATTAGTTTCAATATAATTATTAAAATCAGGACATTGAACATTGATAGAATACTGTTTTCTAAACTACAGATCTTACTCAGGCATTTCCGTTGACTCAGTTGACAATAGAAAATCCCTGATTTTGCATTTGTTCTTTTTAGCTTCCTTTAATCTGGAGTTCTTTAGTATGTATTTGTCTTTCATGCTTTTGACACTTTCGGTGGGTACCTGCCATTAATTTTGTAGACCATCCCTTAATTTGAGTTTGTCTGATGTGTCCTTTTGATTAGATACAGGACATGCTTTTTTGGAAGGAAAATTATGTAAGTGTTGTGTTCTTTTCAGTGTGTCATACTGGGAAGCACATGATACTAATTTATCCTTTTACTAGTCATATTAACTTTCATCTTTTGGCTAAGGGTAGTATCTGCAGGGTTTTCAGACTCTGCAGTACTAATATTTGGGCTGGATAATTCTTTGTTGAAAATCAGTGGGAGGGAGGAGTGCTGTCCTCTACGTTATAGGATGTCTAGCATTACCTCTGACCTCTACCCACTAGATGCCTGCTGGGAACACACTCCCCAGTTGAGACCACCAGAATGTCTTCAGACATTGCCAAATGTCCTCTAGGGGGCAAAATTACCTCCCAGTCCTTTGAGAACCACTAATTATTGTAATGTGAACTGTTTTTTTCCAATAGTTAATAAATGTCTCATAGCAAAATATTTGAGATTTTATATTATGTCTCCTTGCCCCACAAACTTCCACCTACTTGTTTTCAATAAATCTATTGCTATTACTTGCCTGCATCATTTATCATTTGATGGTTGCCAAATAGTGATTTTCTAATCCCATCATTCCTTACACATTTATCAGTTGACTTTTTACTATAAGGGAGAATTTTTCTTTCTGTGCTTACTTATTTGTATTGCTGTGGATTCATGTTTTATTCAGTGAACTATAATGTTATATTTATTTTGATGGACAAATTGTCCCTGATTTGGCCATTGGAAGCCCACACGCTGCCCTTCCTGTTCTTTTGATTTATCCTTATCAGTCTTTAAGTACTTCCTTCCTTTTCACAGTATGTTCCAGGCTAATCTATACTTTCCCTACCCTAGCCCAAAACCAGCCTTTTCTCTGTGAAGGCCTAGTTTTTTTAGTCAATGTGTTATTTGTAAACTAAAATCTTGATGCTAGTAATGTTTATTACTAGAATGTCATTGCTTCTGGGCCCTCTGAATGGATAAAGCTAAGAAATATATTTGTGTATATACACGTGCACACATATATGTATACACACATCTTATAGCTATCTGTGCATTAAAAATAATAAGTTCATACTGATACGTCTGATTTCAGTCCTGTACCACAGGGTTCATTCTATTCTTCCTTCCTGTATTTGTAATTTCCTTCTGCCACAGTCAGAAACTTTGCTTCCACGTGGATACATTTTGAATCCTTAGAATATAAGCTACCAAAGATCTCAATAGCTAGTTGTAATTCTTAAAATCAACTAACATGACTTTCTTTTTTTAAATATCATTTTCAGGGTCATAATCGTATCATTGCCTACAGTAGACCAGTTTATTTCTGTTTATGTTGTGGTCTTATTTGGCTCTTGGATTATGGTAGCAGAAACCTTACTACAACCAAGTTCAAATTATATGGAATAACTTTCACTAATCCACTGGTGCTTATATCAGCCAGGGATTTAGTTATAGGTGAGTTGTCTTTAAAGTATCTCAGATCTTAACATAAATTTATTTGTATACAAATAGTTCCCTGATAAACAGATCAGTTACATAGTTAAAAATGATTTTAATAGGCTTCCTTTGCTGTTTATTGTAATCCTCTCCATGAGGAACAAAACTATAGGGCTATTACAATGGAAAAAGTTAATGAAAAAAGTTCTGTTCTTGAAGCAAATGTTCTTAAAGTTTTCCTTTGATTCTACATCTCAGATAACTATTATATGAAAATGGTTGAAATAATTTTAAAAGCTGTTCTTTATCATTGAAAAATTTATTTAATACCCAAGCAGTCATGTAGAAAGAAACAATTTAAAATGATGTTTTTTAAAAAATTGTTTTAATTTTTGTATTCATATACATTTTGTATTTTTTTAATCATTTATGATCTTAAATGATCTTAAGATCATTTATGATCTTAAAATGAACAAAAGGATGATTGTTATATATGTTTTTAACATGCTTTTCTTTTCTTCTGTAGTGTTTACACTCTGTTTCCCAATAGTATTTTTCATTGGTCTCCTGCCTCAAGTGAATACATTTGTAATGTACCTTTGTGAGCAATTGGATATTCATATCTTTGGTGGTAATGGTGAGTAGTTTCTTTTAAAAATTACAGATTATAGTTTTACAGTTTATTAATAAAGTAACATTAAAATACCTTTCTAATTTTCATTTTAGAATTGAAATTAAAAAGAAAAAGGCATTTATTTAATAATTAAAGACTGAGCAGGAATTAATTTGTAGATAGAACAAAGTAGTCAGATCTGCCACTTTTTTGAAAGATCCAGGAATAATGGAATTACATTATAAGAAGTGATGAAGTACCATTATCTAAAACTAAAAGTTGTAGTGAGTTTAGATGGAATCTGTATAAACTTATGAAATATTTGTGAAAGCCTATCCCAAATAAATTGACTTCTGACACATGACATTATATTTGGATTCTGTACTAGTTTATTTGGTATGTCTCTGATTATGGTTTCAGAGCTCTGTTATTTCTTTAGAATGGAAACGCCAAAACCAGATGCTTTTAGTAAAATATTTTACTAGATAAGATTTTTAGAAGTATCTCTGTGTTTAGAGTAAGATATATGGGTATGGATTGATACACTTAGAAATTTATTCCCCTCTTACATGTATATTTTACTTTGAAAATGAGACCATACCAGTATTACTCTGAAATGGATAATGGTTTGCAGAACTTGAAAATAATTTTATGGACACTGTGGTTAAAATACATTGTTATATAACTTAACCATTTAAAATTTTACTTGAAAGATGAGTGTACAACTAGAGAAAAAATATGAAAGGGAAAGAATTACTATATAACTTTTGTGATCTGTTTCTCTTCATACTCCACATTTGTAGTCCATATCTTCCAAGCATATGCATTGAAATCATCTCTGTTGATAAAATGTTATTGTAGCTTAAATTTTAAGTAATCTTAATCTCTTTCTATGTTGCTATGAATCTAGGGCATTTTTAGTGTTTGAAAAATTTTTGAAGGGGTATGAATTAGGAGTAAGCTGGTCTTCATAGATTAATGGGTAGAAGACTGTTTCAGTATTTAGGGCATGGAGGGGGCTTCGGGTAGGTAATTTATAATAGTGGGCTTCATCATATTGTCATTTACAAACTTGTGCAAGGTGTTAGTTTTTTAATATTGCCTAAAGAAAATTTTTTCATGTAGATCTTTTTATGATTACCATATAAAATTACTATTAACAAAAATCTTGTATCCATATTTTAAAAATAAAGGGTAACTATCTTAGCCATCCCCTAGTCCTTATTATTAATAATCCCACTGAATCTATTTTTTTCCACTTATCAGAATAGAATTTAAGAAAATTTTTTATTAAAATATAGTTGATGTTGACATACAATATTATATTAGTTTCAAGTATATGACATAGTGATTCAGTAATTATAAACATTAAAAAAATGCTTACCACTGTAAGTGTAGTTATCACCTGTCACTCCACACAGTTATTACAGTATTATTGACTGTATTCCCTATGCTGTACTTTTCATTCTGTGATTTATTTATTTTATAACTGGAAGTTTGTCTCTTTATCCCTTTCACCTATTTTGCCCATCCCCTCAGTTTGGCAACCACTAATTTGTTACGTGTTCTTGAGTCTCTCTCTGTTTTTGTTTTTTGTTTTGTTTTTTAGATTCCACATGTGAGTGAATCATACAGTATTTGTCTTTTTTTGTCTGACTTACTTCACTTAGAATAATGACCTGTAGGTCCATCCATGTTGTTGTTACAAATGGCAGTATTTCATTCATGTTTGTGGCTAAGTCTTTATCCATTCATCTGTTGAAGGACACTTGTGTTGCTTCCATATCTTGACTCTTGTTAAATAATGCTGCAATAAATATAGTGGTGCATATATCTTTTTGAATTAGCGTTTTCACTCTCTTGGGTAAATAGCCAGAAATGGAGTCACTGGATCATATGGTAGTTCCACTTTTAATTTTTTAAAGAACCTCCATACTGTTTTCCTTAGAGGCTGCACCAATTTATATTCCCATCAACAGTTGCATGAGGGCTCCTTTTTCTCCACATTCTCGCCAGCACTTACTATTTCTTGTCTTTTTGATGCTAGCCACTATGACTAGTATGAGCTGACATTGATTGTGGTTTTGGTTTGCATTTCCCTGATGATTAGTGATGCTGAATGTCTTTCCATGTATCTGTTGGCCAGCTATGTGTCTTCCTTGGAAAAATGTCTATTCAAGTCCTCTGTATGTTTTAATTGGATTATTTATGTGTTTTGCCAATGTTGAGTTATATGAGGTTTTTTAAAAATATATTTTGGATATTAACCCTTTATCGAACATGTCATTTGCAGATATCTTCTTCCCTTCAGTAGACTGCCTTTTTGTTTTGTTCTTAGATTCCTGCACTCTGCAAAGCTTTTTCAGTTTGATGTAGTCTAATTGTTTATTTTTGCTTTTGTTTCCTCTGCTTGAGGAGACAGATCCTGGGAAAATATTGCTAAGGCCAATGTCCAAGAGATTACTGTTTATGTTTTCTTTTAGAGGTTTTATGGTTTCCTGTCTTATATTTAGATCTTTTACCCATTTTGAACTTATTTTTGTGTATGGTGTAAGAAAGTGGTCTAGTTTCATTCTTTGGTGTGTAGCTGTCCAGTTTTCCCAAAGCCACTTACTGAAGAGATGGGTCTACTTTTTGTTGTTAGTAATTAGATCTGTACTTTTTTGTGAGAGTTAATTAACACATGGGAATATAAATGTACTTCTTTGGGTAATACTAGTTCTGTTTACAGAGACTAATATCTTTTGGTGAATACCTAATACATTGCCAGTTGTTTTAAGCCTCCACAAGCTTCATTTCCCCATACTTTTGTAAATAAGAAGATACATTCTTGAAGCATAATATAGGTACGGTTTTTTTCTGCTGTGTATAAACATTTATTACTTATAAGGTGGATATATTTTGTCTTGTATCAAAAATTGTGGGTAGTAAACCTTTGTCACTTTAAAATCTTTTGAAAGGATAGGATAATGTAACTGAATTTGACTGAATTTTTAAAAATCAAATGAGTAGATATTTCATTGTAGTCAGTATTACAACATTTTACATACTTTTCAGTGGCCTTTTAAGATGTGTTTTTTCCATAAATGTTTATAAAATGCTAAATTTTTTTCATTTTCTTGTCTAGCCACTACAAGTTTGCTTGCAGCACTTTACAGTTTTATCTGTAGCATTGTGGCAGTAGCCTTACTGTATGGATTGTGTTATGGCGCTTTAAAGGTGAGCAATACATGATAGTACAATTTTATGTTTAAGGCTATTTTTCTATGTGAAGATTGTTTTTAATTGACTAATAATGATGTAAGCCACCTTCCCTCTTTCTCCCTGGGGCCATTGTAGCATTGATTTCCATGATTTTTGTATTTTGAGCATTATTTTCATTCTTGTTTACTTTGAATTTGAAAGCAATTTCATGGTTAACGATTATTAAAAGTAAATCCTTTTTCAGGTAGTAATCATAGGTTAATATTAGAAACAGATTATTAAAACTAGGTTGGTGATAATAACAATATGAAATTAATTTTAGATCTTTAAGAATATATATATGTCTTATTCACATCAAGATTTCTTGAAGCTTCTGAGCACAAGTGCCAAGGACTGCAAGTTAAGATACATTCTAGTCAAAATTAATGCACTGAAATTTAATGTCATTATTGACTTACAAAGATCTGGATGAGCCTTAATTAGCTTCATTTTATTTATTTATTTATCTATTCATTCATTCATTCATTCATTCATTCATTCATTCATTCATTCATGAGAGACACAGAAAGAGAGAGGCAGGGACTTAGGCAGAGGGAGAAGTAGGCTCCTTGCAGGGAGCCTGTTGCAGGACTCGATCCTGGACCCCGGAATCATGCCCTGAGCTGAAGGCAGATGCTCAACCACTGAGCCACCCAGGCATCCCAATTAGCCCTATTTTAAAAAGATTGTCACCAAGTTGTAAACATAAAAATCTTAAATTTCTTGTAAACAATTCTCAACCTCAAGTTTTATTTTTTTTTAATCTTTAATGCAAGACAACCAGAGGATGATAGGGTTGAAAGGACTAAGAAAAGTGATCCATAGCATCCTTTTTTGCATCATTTATTCAGTAGCATTTAGGGAATGTTTACTGTGTGCCTGTTACTGTGCTAAACACCATTTCCTGCTTTTAAGTTGCTTGTCTGTTAGATGTGATTAATAAGTCAGTCAACACTTTCAGTAGAGGATGATGAAGGCTATGAAAACAGAGTGGTATAGGCATATAAGTTATCACCTTATTCAGCCAAAAGGAATTAAAGATAATTTTCCAAGGGAGTTCGCTTTTTAACCAATATTTGACAAACAGAAATTAGCTAGTTGAAATAAGGGATGAAGAGCCATGGAGCTCTCAAGAAAATGTGTTGTGTACAGGAAGCAGCAAATAATTTGAAATTGCTGGAGGTTTTTGGGTACATGAGGAAAGATGGCCTTTAGTAAGGCTGGAAACGTAAGCAGTAGCTGGATTATGAAATATCTTACCCTGAACTTACTGGTGTGGAGATGGAAGGCCATCATAATTTTTTTTAAGAGACTATCAGAATATTTTAGGTAAGGTAAAGAAATGATCAGTGTTGCGTTTCAAAAAGATTACTTATAGTCTCTGGTGTGAAAGGAGATTGAAATATAATCAAGAAAGATCAGAAATCGGGTGAGTTGTATTGCAATCTTGAAATTATGAGGGACCAAACTAAAATTAGATTCAGTGAATGTATTTGGAGACTCTATGGATAAAGAGAAAAAAGCCAAAAGAGAGTCCAGCATGACTTCTGGGTAGAGTCTGGCTTGAACAGCTGGTTAGATAGTGATACTAGTGCCTAAGATTGGAGATCTCTGAGTTTAGCGAGGAAGGTGGTTGTTTATAGATGGACACATTAATTTGATGACATCTATGGGGTATTTGAGAGATGCATAGTGGGTAGTTTATGTAGAGAGGTTTGAGATAATGATGAAAAGATTTAGGATTCATCAACTCAGTGAAAATGTAAGTAAAAGACTGCTAACCTGGGTTGACAAGAGGAAATGGATGCAGATAGAACCCTGGAAAATGCTGATATTTAAGTGATGGATAGAACAGAATCTCACAAAGGAAACTTCAGAGGCAGAATTGTCTGAAAAAAGTTTTTATTGAATTTGGCAGTTAACAGGTTATTGGTGACTTCAACAAACCACTTCTTTGATGTTTTTGCGGAGGAAGCTAGATGAATATAAGATTGGGTTTGAGTAAATATTAAGGAAATGTAAGATACTCTTTCTAAAATATAGTTGGATAATGTGTACATAATGGGGGTTGTTTTCAGGTTTTTATTTTTTAAAAGATCTGAGACTTGATTTCATTTCAAGGTGGGGGGTACCCAGTAGAGAGGGAAATACTTGATGGAGCTAAACCAAGGAAAGAATTGGAGGCAGCAAGATCCAAATGCAAACTTCTCCAAGGTGCACTGCCTGTAAACCATCCTACGGTACAGATTTTAGATCTGTGCTTTAAGACATGTTTTGGAAAGTGAATCATTATTTGGAAGTTGGAATCGTAGAAGTTAACAGTGCAATAAGTTTTCTAGACCAGTGTACAATGGGCTATTTAACTCTAATTATCTAGCAGAAGAAGAGCAATTATAAAACTGCCAAAGAATCCTAAAGGTACACAGGAAGATAAATTATTTTCTTCTTTGTTGGTGACGTTTCATTATACTCTTTTAGTTTTACATGTCACCCTTACAGTAAATCTGCAGATTTAGAACATTTTTATATGGTAATGTGGAATGATTTTCAAGACAAGCCATTTGTTTTTTCAAGATTTATTGAAGTATAATCAACAAATAAAATAAGACATTAAAAGTGTATTTGATGATCTGAATCACTGTGAAAGGATTCCCCTCATCAAGTTAATACATTTATTACCTCATATTTATCTTATTTTGTTTTGTTTTGGTGAGAGCATTTAAGTTCTACTCTTAGCAAATTTCGGTTATACAATAGTGTTATCAACCATAGTCATTATGTTATACATTAGATCTTCAGACCTTATTCATCCTTGTAAAATATTTTTAAGTTTATTTAATTTTTAATGACATATAATTGACATGTATCATTAGATTAGTTTCAGATGTACAACATAATTTAATTGTGTGTATTATGAAATAATCACAATAGGTAAATATTGTTCATACAGTTACAAAGCTTTTTTGTGTACATTCTAATGAGAACTTTTAAGATCTTTCTCCTAGCAACTTTCAAATATGCAGTGCTGTCTTATTAAATACTGTTGCCATGGTTTGCATTACATTTTAATGACTTAGTTATCCTATAACCAGAAGTATTTGTACCTTTTGACTTTCACTTATTTCTAACCCCCCCCCCCCACCAGACCTTTACTGAAAGTTTATACTCCTTTACCAACCTATTACCTTTTACCTATTACCTATTACCTTTCCCTATTTCCCCAACCTCCCAGTCTCTGGCAGCTATTTTCTATTCTGTTTCTATGAATTTGACTTTTTCTTTGAAAAAAAAAATTTCACGTATACATAATACCATGAAGTATTTCTCTTCTCTGTCTGGCTTATTTCAGTTAGCTTAATGCCATCCAGTTTCATCCATGTTGTTGCAAATGACAAGATTTCCTTCCTTTTTAAGGTTGAATAATATTCCTGTATGGGTGTGCTATATATATCACATTTGTGTGTGTATGTGTGTGTTTTAATAAAAAGGAAGGTAATATCCCCCCCAAATGGATGTTTCCTTTGTGCTTTTTTTTTTAAACATACCCAATGGCTTGTATATACATAGAATAATGATAGAAGAATATACAAGAAATTTATAACCATAGTTACTTCTGGGCAGTTGGATACATTGGGAGGCATTATTACATACCTTTAGGAATGGATTTTCTTTTTATCTATACAGACTTTTATATTTGTTATTTCTGTTTATATTTGTTATATTTGATTGATTTGTTTTCCTTTTGTTTATTCTTTCATTTTTCCTTGAACTTTTTTAGCTCATTAAAAGCTAAAAATTTTTTTCTAAAACAACTTTAGTGCATCCTAATAATGTGTGTATACTTTCTAGATGCTTTCATATATTTTTTAAAGATTTTATTTATTCACAAGAGACACACAGAGAGAAAGGCAGAGACACAGGCAGGGGGAGAAGCAGGCCCCATGCAGGGAGCCCGATGTGGGACTCGATCCTGGGTCCCCAGGATCACACCCTGGGCTGAAGGTGGCGCTAAACCGTTGAGCCACCAGGGCTGCCTGATGCTTTCATTTTTTTTTTTTTTTTAATTTTTATTTATTTATGATAGTCACACAGAAAGAGAGAGAGAGGCAGAGACATAGGCAGAGGGAGAAGCAGGCTCCATGCACTGGGAGCCCGACGTGGGATTCGATCCCGGGTCTCCAGGATTGCGCCCTGGGCCAAAGGCAGGCGCCAAACCGCTGTGCCACCCAGGGATCCCTTTCATATTTTTTAAGAGATTGCTAGAATTTGGATGTTCAAACCCACTACAGTGGGTAGAACAAACCCATCTTTTAATCTGTCAAAGTCGGTCAACTTCTGTTTTGTTTTTTCATAGTTACTGAAATTTCTCCCACTTCTAACCAGAGTTCATTGAAAAATCACGTGGTTTGGTTTGTTTTGCTATTTGTTTTTCTAGTTAGTGATTCAATAAAGGTTGTAGTTACTATCTATTTAAATATTCATGAATTATATTGAATGTATGAGTATTCTAAATTCTTGATATAAATAAGTGATTTTGAGATCAATTTAAGTATGCTTTTCTTTTGTCTGAGAGCAATAAAAAAGTAGTGTCAAGAATTTGTCAGATGAAAGCAGGAATTTTTAGTTTTCTCCAAACACTTGTTTTGCTTTAGTTGAGGAAGAATTTATATATTTCTTTATATAAGAAATCCATGTATCTTAGACAGTTTGATAAATTTTAACAAATACATATACCTTTATAATACACACCCTTACCAAGATGTAGTTCCATCACCATGAGAAATTTCCCTCATATTCCTTTTAATTCCCCCCCCCCGCCCCAACTACTTTTACTGTAGACTTGGTGTTCTTGAAATTCATACAAATGGAATCACACCTCTTTTGTAGCTGATATATTTTGTTCAATATAATGTTTTGAGATTCATCCAAATTATTGTGTTCCTTTTTCCTGCAGGAAAATACCCCATTTAGTTTTAAATCATCCCTACTCCCATTATATGTATATGTCAACTTCTCTGTTGCCTTAGAAGTGAACATCTGAGTTGTTTAGAGTTTAAGAATATTATGAATAAAGCTGCAATGAACATACACATGTTTTCATTCTTCTTGGGTAAATCCCTGAAATGGAATTGCCAGTTTTCTAAAGTAGATGTACTGGAAATCTTTTTTATTAGTTTTAATGTTTACTAAAGTTGTACATGTATATCTTTCAAAGAATCAGATATTTCTACAATACGTATTGCCAGGAATAACCATCCCCTCTCTATCCCTTCCTTAGAGTTGCCACTTTCAATTCTTTATGTTGATTGTTTTGGTATTTGCCCCCCTATGTCTAAGTAACTAACTTTACGCTTTGTGTATATTGTCAAGTTTTATGCATTATCCATGGACTCTGCTTTATGGAAGCTGTAGGCTAACTTACTTTCACCTCTCACTGCACATCTCGACCACACATGGTCTTCCTTGCCTGTCTCATATACCTGATATGTTTCCCTGATTATCACTGTGCAAATGCTATTCCTACACACAGTTTCTCTTTTATTTCCTTATGTATTTATCTCCCTTTCATTCTCAAACTCCTATATTGCTTAACTTCCTTCTCAGTAAATCCAATCATCAGAAGGTTCAGTTCTTGACTTTATCACTTAACAAATTACTTGAACCCTTTGTGCCTCAGTTTCTCATCTGTAAATTGGGGAGCAGTGGTATATATCTCTAAGGATGGTCATAAGAATTGTTTAGGAAGGGGAACCCAGGAAGGCTCAGCGGTTGAGGGCCTGCCTTTAGCCTAGGGCATGATTCTAGAGTCCTGGGATTGAGTCCCACATCAGGCTCCCTGCATGGAGCCTCCTCCCCCTGCTTGTGTCTCTGCCTCTCTCTCTCTCTCTCTCTCTCTCTCTCTCTCTCTCTCTCTCTCTCTGTGTGTGTGTGTCTCTCATGAATAAATAAAATCTTAAAAAAAATTGTTTAGGAAATAGCAAAGATCTAAGAATGGGGCTTAATATATAGTGTTCAATATGATGATAATGATGTTTTGATGTAGCCATTACAGAAAGATCTGTATGTTGTGTGATGTGTAACAATTTTCAAGACTTTATTATTAAATGGGGAAAAAAACCCAAGTACTATAATAAACAACCATTTGGATTCCCACTCCTACCATTCCCGCTTCTTGAGTCCCAGAGAAAGAAGGAATAGTATGCTGTTTACCTCACTGGCCATACTTAAGAATTTTTAACTATTCCTTTTGTCAGTATTATCTACTCTTTACCAGATATCTTGCTAGTAGACTCCAGAAATCTTGCAGTGAGCAGACATGAAATGCGTATCTACATCCACATGTTTGGTTGACTTTAGAAGCTAGCCTTTGCATTATTTATTTTGGGGAATATGGAGTTCATTATTCAAGAGCGCTGAATGCCTACTCAGTTTTCTGGAAGATAAAATGGCAGCATATTATGAGCAAAGGTATCAGGATAAAAGCACAGCGATGTCAGCATTCTGTTTTATCTAATGTGTTGTACTATGTGTTGCTTTTTCCCTCCTCTATTATACATAATCAGACGTGTGCACCAAGTTATTTCATTTTTCTAAAGGGAGAATGTAGTTTACCGTAAGCTTAATACCACATGAAATATGAAAGAAATCAAGAGCGACATCTATCCGGCGCAAATGTTTCATTCCTAGTGTATAAATAGAGCTTTAGTACCAAAAGAAACCTGAAGATGATCTAGTAAAGTTCTAGTTCATCAGAAAGTAATAAATCTAAATTTATCTAGAAAAGAATACAATTGATAATATGGCTAAAATTTTTTTGTTAAATTTAGTTATCTTCCTCCAAAATACTGACATGAAAGGATAATATAATAGATGATAAAGTAAAAGCATATTGTTCTCTGAAACAGAACATTTTTTTCCAACAGGATTCTTGGGATGGCCAGCATATTCCAGTACTTTTCTCCATTTTTTGTGGTTTATTAGTGGCAATATCCTATCATCTCAGCCGACAAAGCAGTGATCCATCTGTACTTTTGTAAGTGCAATCAATTGTTACTGAATTAAAGAAATTTAAATAAGTTTGGATTTCTTCCAGATTTAACTTAAGATCTGTTTTCCCACCACCTTGTCAAAGTGCTGTTGACTTAACTGTATTGGGTTTCAAATATATTAACTTTGGATCATTCTAATCAATTTAGCTAGGATTGTTCGTTAGCTTTTTCTCTTCTAAAAATTATGTTTTAATAAAAATATTCTTATGTGCTTATTTATAGTATTGTAAACTTTTTAGAAATTATCAGTTACTAATGATTAAATATGCTTGGAATGCTTGATTTTTTTTTTTTGTAAGATTTACTTATTTAGAGAGTGAGTGTGCCTGTGTGCATGAGTGGGAGGGGCAGAGGGAGAGAAAGAGAGAATCTCAAGCAGACAGAGCTGAATGTAGGAACCCAGCATGGAGCTCAGTACCACCACCCTGAGGTCAGGACCTGAGTCCAAACCAAGAGTTGGATATGCTTACTCTATTGCACCACCCAGGCACCCCGGAACACTTGTCATAAACTTCATTTGTCATTTGAAGTACTGGTTTTCACGTTATGAATTGATTTTTTATTATTTTTCCTTCCTTCTTTCTTCCTTTCTTTTCTTTCTTTCTTTCTTTTTTTTTTTTTTTTTTAATTTAAAGCTCTTTGGTACAATCCAAGATTTTTCCAAAAACAGAAGAGAAAAATCCAGAAGATCCTCTGTCTGAAGTAAAAGATCCACTGCCTGAAAAACTTAGAAATTCTGTTGTAAGTTTTAGCTTTTTACAATCATCTAAAGATGTAAATTTTAGACAGTTTGTCATGTTATATAATGAAAGCCTTTTGTAATTGGGGAAAATGTGTGTGCAAATAATATATTGTTGACTGCTTTTATGTCAGATTTTAACCTGTTAAGAAATGCTCATTCTCAAAAGTTGTTACTGTATAAAAGAGTATGCTAAATATTCATTTTAAGATTAGGTGAAATGAAGTAATTTCATTGTTTATAGAATTCTTAATCCTATTCAGTTTAAATTAGGATTTGAAAGATCCATATATTAACATAAATTAGATTTTCTTGTTACTGTTCTTGTTGATAAAAACTGTCCTTGTAAATCACCTGCTAATCTTAGTGTGTTTTATTCCTCTACAGCAGTCTGAAAAGTGTATGTGTGTTTATTTTTTAGATAGAAGGAGATAGCAATTATCTCTACTAATTTTATTTATACTTAAGAAAATGTCATAATTTAAAAATTTTCTAATTTAGTAAATTCAATGTCTATATTTTAGTAATTATTTGAAAAATGAATTTTATAGATGCATATCTGTTTTATGAAGCAAAGCATATTTCTTAGTTATTTTAGATTATTTCCACTTGTGAAAAACTGAATTTATATAGGTCTTGAATTAGTCATGACATTTGCCTTAATGAACTTGAGCTGTTCACATGTTCTTCAAACTTGAGAAGTATAAAGCTGCCTCAGGATTTTTTCTGACTTCAATTTCCATGTTAGCAAAGCATATTTCATGTTACACGTAGTAACATATTTCTAAATTTAGTTTAAGGTTAGCATATACCTGTGGGTCAGTTGATGACTAGTTAAGATATTGAGAAGTTTCCGGTTTACTATAACCACTAAAAGAACCAAAATCCAGTAAGTAAAATAAGACATGTAGTTTCAACATTTTAAAAAACCAATGGGAAAGCATAACTTTGTTATCCAAAACAGTATCCCCCTATAACTGATATAGTGATTTAAGTACATCATTTCCTTTTGTGTAAAAATGAAACATACAGATCAATTGAGAGAAAGAAATCTTCATTCTAAAAGGCTTTGTATTGAACACCAATAAAAAATAAATTAAAAAAAAAATAAACCAAACATAAATAAAAATAAATAAATAAATAAATAAATAAATAAAAATAAAAGGCTTTGTTAGAGGAGCCCATGGTTGACTCAATTGGTAGAACACGCATCTCTTGATCTCAGGGTCATGACTTTGAGCTCCATTTTGCGTGTAGAGATTACTTAAAAAATAAAATATTTAAAAGTAAATAAATAAAAGACTTTGTTATGTTATACAGTGTGTAGAACTAGTTTCGTTTCCTTGATATTTCCATTGTCAAACCAAAATATCAGGAAATTCAGGAAGAAAAAACTTATAGCTGATTATTATGTATAAGAATTATCTAGAAGAATAGGATCGATAAAATTATTTTTTTTGACTGTGGGAATAAAAGAAATACATATTTTTGAATTTTGTGTAATTGTTGGATGATTCTGTTTTGTTCCAGAGTGAGCGTTTACAGTCTGACCTAGTAGTATGCATTGTAATTGGTGTGCTGTATTTTGCTATTCATGTAAGCACAGTGTTCACAGTATTGCAGGTAAGAAATCATTTTGATCTTTTGATTGGGGGAAGATAACAGTTTAGACTCATTTTTTATTTGGTTGTAATATTCATCCATAGTGCTGAAATATATGACTTTTCATTCGGTTTTAAAAGTATTTATTTTCTTATGGTTTCTCTGGGTCATGACTCTGATTGTAGCTTAGCTGGATGATCCCAGTTCAGGCTGTGTTACAATGCTACAGTCATATGGGGCTGGCATCAATCGAGGCTGTCAGCAGGCCTTAGTTCTTTCCTGACCATTCGCCTGAGATCTGAGTTCTTCTCTATATGACCCTCACCATAGGCTGCTTGAGTATCCACACAAAATGGCAGTTGTGGTCTAGAGCCAGTGGTCTTAGAGTGAGAAAGCCTACGACAGAAGCTGCAGTCTTTTATAATTGATATCTGGTGTGGCATACCACCACTTCTTTTGTACGTGTTGATCTACGGGGCAACCTTAGTACAAGTTTCAGAAAAACCACATAAGAAAACAGTGTTAATACTGAAAGGGAATAAAGGGGAAAGGAGAAAAAACGAGTGGGAAATATCAGAAAGGGAGACAGAACATGAGAGACTCCTAACTCTGGGAAACGAACAAGGGGTGGTAGAAAGGGAGGTGGGCGGGGGGGGGGGGTGACTGGGTGACGGGCACTGAGAGGGGCAGTTGATGGGATGAGCACTGGGTGTTATGCTATATGTTGGCAAATTGAACACCAATAGGAAAGGAAAGGAAAGGGAAGGGGAAGGGAGAGAAAGAAAAGAGAGAGAGAGAGAAAGAAGGAAAGGAAAGGAAAAGGGAAAGGGAAAGGAATGTGAGAAAATGAAAAAAAAAAGAAAACAGTGTTAACTGTTTTTAACGTTTAACCACATAAGAAAACAGTGTTAACTGTCATCTTTGTTGACAGATGTTTGGTTTTTAGATTTGAAAATTGACTTTGCCATTTTCTGTTAATAAGTAGAAAATTGAATTGACAAATTAGAAGTTCTATGGATCTCAAAAAACACTTTTAATTTTCTCAATTTTATTCTCCTTTTAGCCTGCTCTCAAGTATGTGTTGTATGCATTGGTCGGCTTTGTGGGTTTTGTAACCCATTATGTACTGCCTCAAGTCAGAAAACAGCTACCATGGCACTGCTTCTCTCACCCTCTGCTGAAGACAGTAGAGTACAGTCAGTACGAAGTTCGGAGTAAGTATTTTGTTAACATTGCTCTTTTTAATATTATGGACTTTTTGTCGTTGGTTTTTTTTGTTTTTGTTTTTGTTTTACTTTAGTAGATGACAAATAAGTATCATCAAGTAACACTTTGGCTTGTATTTGTTAGATTTGTTTTTTTTGTTTTGTTTTGTTTTTTTAAAGATTTTAGTTATTCATTCATGAGAGACACAGAGAGAGGCAGAGACTCAGAGGGAGAAGCAAGCTCCTCGCAGGGAGCTGGATGCGGGACTCGATCCCTGGACCTGGGATCACACCCTGAGCCAAAGGCAGATGCTCAATTGCTGAGCCACTCAGGCATCCCTGTTATACTTAGATTTGAAGCTGTAATGAGTCAAGCCTTTTGCAGGATGCTTTAATTTCAGTTGAAGTATAAATGTCAGTGCCACAAGACTGACTTCCACAGAATAAGACTTCTTTCTATATTGTTCTTAATAGACCTCTCAATGACCAATCCTGTGCATGTCTACAGCTTCTCTCTCCAGTCCTTATCCTTTCCTTAAGTTTTCTTTTCTATATACAGGCAATCCAGTCCTCCTTAAGATTTCTTTGAAATATTTTTAGCTCAAAGCATGGGGGAATAGAGAGAACTTTGTTCCTGTTTCTATCGATAACACTATGTCCCACTAGAGAAGGGTATAAAAGAGTTGATCAGATGAAAAGAAGTTTAAAACACTTGTAATGTTCTTTCTTGTTCAGATTTGGGATAAAGTATAAAATGCCCCCCAAAAGAGGAAGAGGGCCAGTCTACTTTAAACTCTGACTTGACTTTCATGTTGTAAGTAGTTGGTCTTTGTTCATTGGCCCTATGACTTGTGATATACCATAATTCCTCATTTTAGAGAAATAATAAAAGTTCATAACTATGTAATCATTTATTATATATCTGTGATTAAACAAGCCAATAGTTTGACCTCAAACTTTTTCTTCAGTTAGTGCATTATGATAGAGGATTCCTCAGTTATTTGGAGATAAATTAACTCGTTTTGAGAACTCTGATGCTTTTTTTTTTTTAAGATTTTTTATTTATTTATTCATAAGAGATAGAGACAGAGACACAGGCAGAGGGAGAAGCAGGCTCCATGCAGGGAGCCTGATGCGGGACTCGATTCCAGGACTCCAGGATCACACCGTGGGCCGAAGGCAGGCGCTAAACTGCTGAGCCACCCAGTGATCCCCAACTCTGACGCTTTTAAAAGCCTTCTATACCAAATTTGACTATTCATTCTCAAAGCAAATTTCCTTGGCCTTTTAGTAAAAGCTTAGAGCATCCTTTTGAAAGGAATCTCTTTTTCTGATCAATAGGCCTTAACAGTGGGCTTAAAATAATCCTGTAAACCATGTCATAAATAGATGTGCTATCATCCAGACTTTGTTGTTTCATTTATAGTACCACGGGCAAAGTAGATTTAGCATTCTGAAGGGCCTGAGGATTTTTGGGATGGTCCATGAGCCCTGGTTTCCACTGAAAGTCACCAGCTATGTTAGCCCCTAGCAAGATAGCGTGGCTTTCGAGGCTTTGAAGCCAAGCATTGACTTCTCCTCTCTAGCTGTGAAAGTCCCAGATGGCATCTCCTTCCAATAGAAAGCTGTTTAGTCTACACTGAAAATCTGTAGCCAGTTTCTTTAATGATCTTAGCTGGATCTTGTGGATAACTTGCAGCTTCTCCATCATCACTTGCTGTTTCATCTTACACTTTGATGTTATGGGGAGATGGCTTCTTTCTTTAAACTTCATTGAACTAGCTAGCCTCTGCTACCTTCAGACTTTTTTTTCTGCAGCTTCCCCCCCTGTCTCAGACTTCATAGAATTGAAGAGAATTAGGGATGTACCCTGGATTAGGCTTTGGCTTAAGGGAATATTGTGGCTGGCTTGGTCTTCTCTCCAGACCACTAACCTTTCTCCATATCCACAGTAAGACTGTTTCACTTTTTTATCATTTGTGTGTTCACTGGAGTTGCACTTTTCATTTCCTTCAAAAACTTCCTGTACAGTCACAACTTGACTAGTATTTAGCACAAGAGCCCTAGCTTTTTGGCCTAGCTTGGCTTTTAACATGCCTTCCTCATTAAGCTTAATTATTTCCAGCTTTTGATTTAAAATGAGAAATACTCAATTCTTTCTTTCACTTGAACACTTAGAGGCCATTGTAGAGTCATTAATTGGCCTAATTTCAATCCCAAGGAATAGGGAAGGCTGAGAGGAGGGAGGAGAATGGTAGAACAGCCAGTCAGCAGAGCAGTCAGAACACACGCATTTCTGGTTAAGTTTGCCATCTTATGTGGATAGAGTTCATATTATCCCAAAGAAGATACAACAGAAGCATTGAAGATCACTGATCAGGGACACCTGGTGGCTCAGCAGTTGGGTGCCTGCCTTCAGCCCAGGATGTGATCCTGGAGACCTGGGATTGAGTCCCGCATCGGGCTCCCTGCATGGAGCCTGCTTCTCTCTCTGCCTATGTCTCTGCCTCTCTCTCTCTGTGTCTCTCATGAATAAATAAATAAGATCTTAGAAAAAAAAATCACTGATCATAGATAACTGTAACAAATAGAATTATAGTGAAAAAGTTTTAAGTATTGTAAGAATTACCAAAATGTAACAGAGAAACATGAAGTGAGCAAATGCTGTTGTAAAATGGTGCTGATAGACTTAACACAGGGTTGCCATAAACCTTCAATTTGTTTAAAAAAAAAAAAAAAAAAAGGTAGTATCTGGAACGTGTAATAAAGTACAGCAAAATAAAATGAGGCACGCCTGTATTTTATACATTAGATGATGTGATCTTGTATTGCCTTGTTAGATGCAGCCACTATGATGTGGTTTGAGAAACTTCATGTGTGGCTTCTTTTTGTGGAGAAGAATATCATTTATCCATTGATTGTTCTCAATGAACTTAGTAGCAGTGCAGAGACAATTGCTAGTCCAAAAAAACTGGATACAGAGTAAGTACAATACTCCTCTCATCTATATTTAACTGCTAGGGGCTGTCATAAGCAATGTCTTAAGACATTGATCAAGTAGAAATAAATAATTTAGGGTATCTTTGGTGTAATACACTGTGAGATAAAAAAAATTCAGGTGAAATTGTGTCTTTAACTTCCCTTCCTGAACATCTGTTTCTGCTCTTATGTATCATTACTCTGGACATCTTATTGTCAACTAATATTTTATGAGAAGTCATTTATTAATAAAGTTAATTTTTAACATTAGATGGTAAGTTTGAGAAATATGTTTTTGTGTACTGTGTAAGTCAAGCAATATAGGTGGTCATTTGCCTCTGCAATTATTCTATAGGCTTATCCACTGAGTAGACAAGGTAGATATTGTTGGGTAAGCCTTAATACCTGTTTTTTTATGTGCTAAATGCTATTAATATTAAAGAAATAAAAATATTCAGAAACTGGAGAACCATATGTTAGAATTACAATACTTACTTTTTTAAAACATTCTTATTTATATAAAAGAATAAGAATCAATTACATATTGTTAAAAGGAATACTATAATAGTTTATTTTAGAATATGATTTGCCTAGCTATATAAATCGTTTTTAGACGTTTATATTTGATATATATATATTTTGTAAGCATAGTAAATGAAATAGTGATTTTTCTAAAGTTAGTATGTTTTCTAAAGTTTTCAGTCATTGATTAATGAGTTGTGCTTTCTTTATATTATAGATTAGGTGCTTTAATGATCACCATTGCTGGTCTGAAGTTGCTACGATCCTCTTTTAGCAGCCCTACATATCAGTATGTCACAGTCATCTTTACTGTGCTCTTCTTCAAAATTGACTATGAAGCGTTTTCAGAGACCATGTTGTTGGATCTCTTCTTCATGTCCATACTCTTCAACAAGGTAATTATCACTCACTGAAAGGAATATCCCTATCTGTAAAAAGTGTCGCCCTAGGTAATACTCTGTTTAGGGAGGGTTCTGCCTGCATATCATTTGCTTCATTATCTTTTAAGTAATTTTTTTCAGTCAATCAGTTATTTAGGAGCATATTAGAATTCCTAAATAATGCTAAGTCACTATGATCCATGAAAGATATATTTCTTGCTATAGGTAGAAAGATAAGATTAAGCTATATAGAAAATTAGAGAAACACCATTAGCTATGTATTTTTATATATCTAGAATCTTCCAAAAGTGGGTGTGGTTTTGAATAATTCTGGAAATAGACGTGGTAATAATGGAACTGGGCTGTGGGCTGCTGGATAGATGGAGGGAGGAAATAACCTGATAGCTAAGTGAAGATAGTACTGAGGCCAGGGAGGCCATGTGGGAGGAATCAGAAATTAGTTTGATGGTGACATTTGCAGAATACTCTGAAAATTACAGAATGCTTCTAAAATTTATTATCCACTCCTCTAAGGTACTTTTAGTCCTTTTACAAATGAGATGACAAAACCTGGGTCTTCTGCTTCCCTTTCTAACCACCTTTTTTGCTGAACCCTACCACCATTCTAAATGAAACAGATTGTGAGTCAGATTATTTATAAATTAAATAGAGCTTAGATTTCATGTTAACGCTGACCACATACAAAGGACTTTGACATATATTATCCCATTTGATAGGTAACAGAGAGCTGAAGCATATGACAGCTACAAAACACAATGAAAGCCCAATTTTAGGCAAGTTAGCCTGGTCAGCCACATTTGGGATGAATTGGGGAAGAGAGAACCTAAAGGTATGGAGAACAGTTTAAGAGACTATGACAGTAATTTAGATGTGTTAGAAGTCTAACCTAGGATGGGAACAGTACATGGAAAACCATTAATTTGAACAAGGTTTTAGTGATAGTCAATTTCAAAATATTGTGTTAAACGTTGTACTAAGTAGCTTCTAAAATACTGCAGTATTGTATTTGTTCAATCACTAATTTGTATGCATTTTTATCATTTATTTCCTCTTCTAGTGAGCATGGTTAACCAAAGGAGGAAGCCAGAAAGTTAATGAAAGAATTGTTTGTATAAAGAAGCATGTGGTTTCTCACAAATTTAAATATTTAGCTTGGAAATTTTATGGCATCTTATTTTACTGGTTGGGAAAAAAAGTGAAAGTTTCAATAAAGTAGAAACAATCTCTGAAATAGACTTAATTTGCATTAGTTCGGATATTCTTAATACTTTCATTTGCTAAACAAATTGTTCTTGAAAGCATACAATGTTCTAGAACTGTTCTAGATGCTTAGGCTACATTAGTGAACAAATAGCGTTCTGCCCTTAAGGACTTTGTATTATGTAAGGTTAGTTGACAGAACTTAACAGTGATAATAAGTAATTTTCAAGGGATCTCTAGATATATTTTTTAAGGTATCATTGTTAAGATGCACCAGCAATTTAAAAATCTTACAGGAAAAAACTACTACGAATGTATAAAAAGTGATTTTACCTACTAACCACTTGTCTGTAATTGCATATAATTTTTTCTTTAACATTAGAGTCAAAGTTTGAGTTCAATCTGACTCACATTTAGAATCTGAAGTTCTCTGAGTTACTACTTTTAGGCAGTTATAATGACATCTTGATAATATACATGCTGCTTTTACTTCCTGTCATCCTGATCACATTGATAATCAAGGATTACCAGCATAATTTTGAATCATGGCAAAGAATGCAGAAGTTCATCTGCATTTTTTAATTGGTTGACGTTGTAATTTCTTTTTTAAATTGGAAGTTAAACAGGTTCATTTGCAATTAGTTGAACAATTTAAATATGAGGTGTTTAGTGCCTGAATCACAGCACCGAATTAGTATGAACCTCTTGCCCCAAGATCCAGCGTCTGTTTTGTTGAGTTGGGCCTTGTATTGCCTGACATGCAGAGGCAGTTTTGGACAAACACAATAATTCTGTTTCAGTGTTGAAGATATATTCAACAACAAAACAAGCCCTAATTTATATAAAATTGTGTGTTGTGTTTGTACTGACAATAATAATTGAAGAGTATGAACAGATCCCTGATATGTTCTACTAAATCCTTAGGCAGACAAGCATGGACAACTATATTACAACTTATTTCCTGCCTAGCTGCTTTCAGATTTCTTTTGACATTGAAGTTAAAACATACTCCGTTTTCAAAGCACTAAAATTTGATGAAAATGTGTCTTGGAATAAAAATATGTATGAATTACTTAAGCTTTATAAACGTCTAGATTTCCTACCTTTCTGTGTTTTGCTTGTAGTAGTAGTAATATAACCAAAAGAGGGCATTGAATTTTTTAAACAGATGAAACACAAGTCCATAAATCAACTAGCTGTCTTAATTTAAATATATGTTCAGTGTTTTGGCAGTTGATATGTTCATTTTATGCAAAGAAAAATAATTTTAATGCCATTTTCCTATTATGAAAAAAAATACATTTTAGAGGTCTTTCATTTTCTAATTCAAGTATCTCATGATAGGTTTTTTTACTGATTGTTTTTCTTTTCCTCCTACAGCTTTGGGAACTCCTTTATAAATTGCAGTTTGTATACACTTACATTGCCCCATGGCAAATTACATGGGGTTCTGCTTTTCATGCTTTTGCTCAGCCCTTTGCAGTGCCCCGTATCCTTCTAATAAAAATTGTGTAAGAAAGGGCAATCATATCCTTACTGTGAATGTGGTTTGTAGGCATAACCTTTCACAGGCATAGAATATAGGTTATTAATTGATAGATTATCAGATATTCTCAGTCCTTTGAGTCCACACCTGTACCAATTTTGATTGTTTAATTTGAATTTGTATCAGCATTGGTGACCTACAGATCATCTAAACATGAAGACAGTATTAAGGTTTTATAATTAAGTAATCTCATTTAAAATTTTTTTTCATTTAAAATTTTATGTTTACATATATCAGTATTAAAGTCTAGGAAGTTTTAATAAATATGAAATTCTTAGAAATATTTTTAAATGAATAAAAATAAACATTCATAATCATTGTAATTGAACTATGTTTAAAATTTTATATTCTCATCATTTCTTTAAAAGTACTTTCTAAATAAAAGTAAAGGTTAGTGACCACATAGATGTTGAAATGCAGACTTTTTGCATACGTAAATTTTAGTTTGATCTTTTGGAAAATTAAACCCAAACGTATTTATTCAAGAATTAGTATATGGACTTTTACCAAATACATATTAGCAAATATTTATTTGAATCCCCTCAAAGCATTATGCCAAGCTGTACTTTTCCTGGCTCTGTGTTTCTGCTTGTATCCCCTTGTATTGTCCAATGGCATCCCCTTCTTCACTCCACCGTTGAACCTCATTGTTCTCATTGCCGTAATCGCAGTGTGTTTGTGAGATGTATTTATGTGTGTGTGTGTGTGCGTGCACACGTGCACTCACTCAGATGAGTGTTAAAATCCTTAACCCGTTTTTTCATAGATTCAGCTATGTTGTTTGTTCAGGCTGCTGTATCTGCCTTTTTTTCTACTCCACTAAATCCCTTTCTGGGAAGTGCAATATTCATCACTTCATATGTTCGACCTGTGAAATTCTGGGAGAGAGATTATAAGTGAGTACAATAAAACATTTGAAAGCCAATTTTATCTACTCTTTACTAAGAAAAACTGTCAACAGCATTATTATAGTAATTCATGGCTAATAGTTTTTGTGTTGAAATATTTTGCTAAAACTATTGTATAAATACTCTTAAAGTTTTTAAGTCATATAAAATTAGAAGAGTTAGAATAACTATATTTTTCTCTGCCAGTTTTTCTAAGATTTCTTAAGACCAATTTTTTTAAATAATATACTCATTTTTCTTTTTTAATGTTATTTGAGTTGGTTCCGTATTGCTACTACTCTGAATCTTTATGCCATATGATGTTATTTCATTATAGCAGTTGTTATTAGTTATAGCTTTCTTAGAAATAGCTATTTGCAGAGCTAAAGTTTCTATAGATTATTTCTGTTTTTTCACAAGGATGACTTTTTAATGACCATCTTTGTGCATAAAGTATTTTCTCCAAATAGATTTAGTTCCTTTGGCTAGCTGTTTCATCTGATGCCTACTAACTATCCTTATATGTAATCTCTCCAAATTTCTTTTTTTCTTTTTTTTAAATTTAAGAAAGATTATCCACAAGGGGAATTACTGAGTCATGAAGCCTAAACATTTTAAGGCTTTTAACATGTATTAACCTAATGATTCAGTAAGAGCTTATATTAGTTTGTAATTGTACAGGCCATCTCCATGACTGCTTCTTTTCTGTCTATACTTTCACACATTAGTGTATATAATTGGTTAAAGTAGTAGTCTCACCTGTTTAACAATGGACTAGCTTGGGGATATGAAACTTTTGCTCTGGTCTTTAATGTAAAACCACATATGGCATTGCTCTTTTAAAATGAATTTCAGTGTTATTTAGATTCTGTTTTTCTCACCTAACTTAAATTTAATCCAAAATAATCTCTGTGGCAGCAGTTTTGGTCTCAGGACCCCTTTATTCTTTTTATAGTTATTAAAGTCTCCAATGAGTTTTGTTGGTACAGGTTTTATCTACAGATAGCTACTGTATTAGAAATCAACACTCAGAAAAATTCAGATGTTTATTATTTCGTTTAAAAATAGCAACAATAAATCTATTATGTGTTAATATAAGTAATATTTTTGTAATGAAAATTACTATATTTTCCATCCCACCAAAAAAAAAAATTCAGTGAGAAGAGTGTCACTGTTTTTGTAGTTCTATAAATCTCTTTAATGTCTGGCTCAGTAAAAGACAGCTGGATTCTCGTATCTGCTTCTGCAGCCAATCTGTTGTTGCAATATGTTGTTTTAGTTGAAGTATATGAAGAAAATCTGGCCTCACACAGACACATAACTAGAAAAGAAAAGTATTTTAACAGCCTTTTTAGGCAATTGTGTATATTTTTCTTTGATCTTTCACTAGAAGTCGACACGTGATAGTTTTGTAAAGATCAGTTGCAATATAGTCTAAAACCGTATCTGTTTTGGGGGAAGAAGAATTTCCTCTGCCCTTCAAGGTCCCTCTAGCTCAACTAAGAATCACATTGGCAGGAGACAGATAAACAGGAGAAAATCAAATTTAATAGTATACATGTGGGAAATCCACACAGATATGGAAATTCCAAAGACAGGTAACATGATGCTTCTATGAACTCAGGAGAGGGGTAAGGGTCTTAGGAAAAGATGTTGGAGTTCGAAGCCAACAGCCAAGAAAGAATTCTTGAGACGTCTTTGGTGCAAAAAGGTGATTTATTAAAGCAGGAAGAAGGACAGCACCCAGGGACAGAGCTGCACTGAAGTCTTGAGATGTGGCCAGTTATATACTTTCAAGTTTCGAGGGGGGGTAGGGAGAGCATAAGTCTCTAAGGAATTTTGGAAGCAAGGTTTCCAAGACCTTGAGGGGGCTAGCTGTTGTTGGGAAAAGGTCACTTATTACTGTCTAGTTAACCCTTAGTCATGAGACCCTTCAGATGTATATTGGTGGGTCATATGCTTGGAGGATGATTGCCAACATGTATTTTGAGGGGTTTAAAAAGAAAGGAATTTTTTTTTTTTAAAGAAAGGAAATTTCTAAAGGAATTTTAAATTTTTATATGTTAAAGTAGGCTTAGAGGATCAGGGTGAAGGGGGAGGGGGGCTGGCTAGGATTGCCCTTTTGCCCTTAGCCAAGTGTCAACATGGAGGCAGTTGAGGCCCTAGAGAAAGGTCATTCTGCCTGTCTCAAGGACTTGTCAGTGGGCTGTAGGTAGTAAGGAAATTTAATAATTTTTCTTCTGCCTTTGTTTCCCACATCATTAGCATGCAAAGGGGAGAAAGATCATTAACAAGAAAGTAAAAAGGTTGTTTGGAAAACAAAAGTTGCCCCATTATGTAGATAAGTTTCTTAGGTGAAGAAGAATCTCTGTTAATAGCTCTTTTGAGGATGGTAAAGATCTTTTCCTGAATCTGCTAGGTTTTGATTACTTTTAACTCAAAATACTGTTCATGTCAAAGTGGCCTATCTAGGGGCTTCCTGCCCTTGGACCTGTGAACTTTTGGAATTGTGTTGCATCAAAATCCACTTATATGTCTTACACTTTGAATGGATTTTTTTTTACCCATGTATAATCTTATAACACCATTTATTGATCATCTAGAAAATATTGGTTTACTGGGTAATGTAGATCTTAGTAATACTAGTAAGCTATCAGGCTTGTTATGGTAAATATATATATTTTTTCCCAAATTCTAATTGTTGCTTAGAAACTTGAATTTTGTTATTGGTGATAGGACAAGACTCACTTTCTTCATTTTTGAGAAGTATCTGTCAAGTATGCAAGTCTGAATAATCATAGTAAAAATGGTGTTCCATGAAAAAAGAATTGCTAGTGCAGCTAGCATTTCAAACAACTACACGAATGCTTGCCATTGAGACAGCCATCCTATTTCAAAATGCAGCAGACCTGCTTTATGTATATTTTGCTACATGCAATATTGAAAAGACCTGTACTGAGGGGTGGATTGTGATTTAATAAAATTATTTTTTAATTGCTTTATTAAAGGGATTTTAAAGCAAAACTTGAATTTCTGTTCATTTTTTCTTGTTCGTGTTTGGCAGTGAAAAATACAGTTTGGTGCCACAGTCTTCATTCATGTTAAAGTGCAATAGCCTCATCCACCGTTTTTGCACTTTTGCACTATCCACGACATGGTGAAAAAAGTGAATAACAGCTCAGTATTATGAAAATCATTTTGATCTGGAAAACTCCCTAAAAGGGTCTTGAGTCTCCTGCTTTTGGGTTCTGTGGACCACATTTTGGAAACCACTGTTCTAGGAACATTGTACCACTGGACCTTAATAGATGGACCTTCCCCTAGCACAGAAGCACTATGTATTTCTGAGAATTGCATATAGTGTGCATGTTTCCTCCTGATCAATTTTTTTTTGGCATTCAATTCATTAATGTCTTTCTACACCCTGTTCATTGAAACACCAGTTAGGAAATAACTCCTGTGTTTATGTATGATGGAGGTGGGAGAGTAAAAAACTTTACCCCTAAAAGTACACTAATGAGGAGTTTTATCAATATGCCAATCATAGATTTTTTTTTAGAGATATTCATGAAGCGATAATATTTATTTTATTTATATTGCATAATTTCTTCCTTTTTAATTAAAGGTTACTAAAAATGTTCTGTTTTGCCTTCTTCAGCACAAAACGAGTGGATCATTCAAATACCAGATTGGCTTCCCAGCTTGATAGAAATCCAGGTAAAAGCTCTGTTTGTGAGTAAAGAAGCAAGTCTAAGGAATTTGTTTTATATATTTTAATCTTAACTTTTTGGGAATACTGAATGAGTTCCAAGGTGTTCATTTTTTAAAGACTCTATATCCTTTGTTTTTTGTATTGCTTTAGCAAATGATACGTGAATTCAAGTATCTACAATGTATATACCCATCTTTTATAAAATGCATTTTAAGAATGCTCACAGGAATAAAAAATGCCATTCAAAGATTTTTCTTACATAGGTTAAAAAGTAGAACAGTTAAAGTAAAACTAGCCAACTGTATCAAAGAGAATGCAATCTGCCCAATAGGTGTATTAATATATTTGCCTCCCCCGCTTCCCAAAATATTTAGGTAAATATTCATTTAATTTTGTGTAGATTATTGTATACAGAGATATCATGTGGGGGGAGCCAAATAACCACTCAAGATAGAGCTTCACTGGGTGACATTTTGGTGGTGATACCATTATCTAAAGTCTGGTTCCTTAATTTTGTCGTTTGGGAAACATCCTTTTGTCTGCCTACCTGTTAGTAATCTGACACACAGAAGGTGAATCTCACTAACCCAACCATAAGAAATAAATCAGAATTCCAAAGTATTAATTTACTAAAAGAAATCTTACTCTCAGATAGATTGGAATATTTGTATCCATTTGACTCTCAGATTCCTTCAAATGCTGATTCCTTCAAATGCTGTACTTGAGAAACTAACAATAATCACATAGTTTTAGAATTATAAAATTGGTTTAAGTAGGACTAGTTCCTTGATATAATGCCTGTCATTATCACATTCTGGTAGATAAAACAACTATCTCAGCCTTAGTATGCCCTTGTATATAAGGGGCTTAGAATTCTCACAATGCTAGTGATGCCATCTCACATATCAGAAAGACCGTGTCCTGAATGAATATGCACACTTCTGTAATGAATAGACAGGGCATTAGATATGACCGTCTTACTGTTTAGGCTGAGTTTAAAATAAATATTAAGCTTTGTATATTTTGCTTTTCTCCACTATTATACTATGGGTATCTGTTTACAGATTACTGCTTTGCATGGGTTACTTATAAAGATGGTTAGTTTTATCCTATTTTTTTTCTTAAAGGATGACTAATAAGTTTTATAGGTTCTTTGCTGCTATTTATATATATATAAATATGTATATAGTTTATTATATATATAATATATATAATATATATAATATATATAATATATATATACAGTTTATTTCTATTAAACTAGTTTTAGCCATCTCAATATTCAGGGATTTGTTTTATGGGTTTTTGTTTTGTTCTTGGTTGTTTGGGGGGTTTTTTTTTTAGACCAGCTTCTGTTCATTTTGGATACTTTGTTCAAATTTTGTATTCCTTTACCCACTTTCTTTATTAATACATATTTTTGGTCTAGTCCTGAATTCCTTTTATCTTCTTCATTTCTCTTGTGTGGTTTTAATGTAAATTGGAGTTCATTGAATAGTGATGGAGGAGATTGTGGTTATTAAAGAGGTGAAAATCCTTAGATTTCATCTAATCTAGTTCCCACATTTTATGGATGGAAGCCAGAGACCCAGAGAAGTTATGTGATTTCTAACTCTAAATTTTGGAATTTTCTCATCACTCTGTGTTTCATTTTTATATAGGAATTGTATGGGTGTTAACATTAGTTTTCTTGTCAAAAAATATAGATACAATCTTAACTGAAAATTAGTTTTAATATTTTTAGTGATCTTGGTTGTTGATATAATGAAGACTTAGGGTAAAACGTAACATATTTAATCTTTTCTTACAGGATCAGATGACAACAATCTGAATTCCATCTTTTATGAACATTTAACCAGATCCCTACAACACAGTCTTTGTGGTGATTTGCTCCTAGGACGATGGGGAAACTACAGTACAGGGGACTGTTTCATTCTTGCCTCTGACTACCTCAATGCATTAGTACATCTTATAGAGATAGGCAACGGGCTGGTCACTTTCCAGCTGCGGGGACTTGAATTCAGAGGTAAGATATTCACCTTCTATTTCTGTAACATATTCCTATGACATCTGAGTTTTATGTGTTTACATCTCAAATTAAAAATTATCATGACACTAGATCCTTAGTCTTTGGAATTGTGAAATGAGAAGAGTTGTTAAAAGAGCAATTCTTAGATTTTTTTTCCCCAAATTTCACATTCAAAGAAGAATCATTTTTCTAGTATGCTAAAATATGTAAAGGTAGTATTCTTTTATAACTCACTATTTTCCTGGTGATGTTGAATTTCTTTTTTTTTTTTAATATTTTATTTATTTATTCATGAGAGACAGAGAGAGAGGCAGAGACATAGAGGGAGAAGCAGGCTCCATGCAGGGAGCCCAATGTGGGACTCAACTCGATCATGCCCTGGGCCAAAGGCAGGCGCTAAACCCCTGAGCCACCCCGGGATCGCCTGAATTTCTGTTGTTTTGTGGTTGCTCCCTTGCCATTCTCTTTGTGAGAAGTTACCTGTATTTGTTTCATGGCTGGTAGCATAGAATGCTATGTTTTATGTGTGGCTTACCAAGTACTTTCATGTAGACACCATGCCTTTGTGTGCCAAACAAATTTTGGTTTTGAAAACGAAGTTCTCATTACATCAAAATAACAGTTTTAAAGTGAACAAGTCAGTGGCATTTAGTGCACAGTGTTATACAGCTGTGTTAGAATAGGCAATTGGTTAGGTTCTAACAGGACGCCTGGAAGTCAGTAAAGAGGAAGCCAGGGCCAGCTCTCAGGGAAGTTAGAGGCCTATCCTAACAGTACTCCAAAACAAAGAAGTCACAAGAAACCAGTTCAAATATGATTGGCCCAAGATGGCTGATAGAACAGGCTAGCTAGAGGATTAAATCAGACGTATACCCCATAGGGTAGCCCGGGTGGTTCAGCGGTTTAGCGCTGCCTTCAACCCAGGGCGTGATCCTGGAGACCCAGGATCGAATCCCACGTCAGGCTCCCTGCATGGAGCATGGAGCCTGGAGCCTGCTTCTCCCTCTGCCTCTGTCTGTGCCTCTCTCTGTGTGTCTCTCATGAATAAATAAATAAAAATCTTAAAAAAAAAAAAAAAGACGTATACCCCATAGCTTTATTTTCACCCTGATGTTGAATCAGAAGGTTTGGACCTTTCTTACGTAATACCTTTGTTAATGGAGCAAGTGCTTTTCTCAAATTACTCTACTCACTGGAAATAAGATTGTACTTGTATGACACTCAAATTAAGGCAGTAAAAGTTGATGTTTGTTATTCATTTGTGATGTTTGTCATCCACTCCCTCTTTCAGAATGTCCTATTCCTGTTTGTTTCTGCCTCTCCCCCAAAGCCCAGGACCTTAATTCCATCCCACTAGTCTTACCTAATGTTCAAATCTAAACCAACTAGACTCATCCAAAAGTTAGTACCTCCTCACCACTACACCTATTACTGCCATGACTTTAACTTCTTTTTAAATTGTTGGTACCTGAAGATTTCATCTTTGTTTTTTAACTTTTTTTTTTTAAACAAATTTGTGTAGGGAGGCTGTTTTATCTAGCATTTCTTTCTGTGTGAATTGGAAGAGGGCCCTTTCTAGGATTTGCTCATTTCACCATATTGGTCAGAAATTCTCCAAATTGGAAACTGATCCAAATACTCTCTCTCAGCTTTGACTCTCTGGTACCAAGTAGATTCAGGAAAATTTTGGACAAATTTTTTGCTACTCAAACTCTATCTGCCAAACAAAACTCAAACTGATTTGGGAACATAGTACATCTTACTATCTGAACTTGTGGTGGATTTGGATAGCAAGAGGTATCTCTTGCTATAAGAGTCTATATCTATAAGTCTTCACTCAGCCATAGTCTTTTGTGTGTGTGTGTGTGTGTGTGTGTGTGTGTGTGTGTGTGTGTTTTGAGGCAGATTTGATCATATCCCTTTCATGCTTAAAATTGTCCATGGCTTTCCATTGCTTTTAAAATAGAATTCATACTCCTTAACATGCCCTACCACACTAATAGTCTTTGCCAGTTTCTCCAACTCTACTATATACTTTCATCCTTACTGTAGCCACACTGGCCTTTCTTCAGGTCCTAACTATGCTAAATTCTTTACTAAGGACTTCCTACTGCCTTTCTCTTTGCCCAGAAAGTACCAGCCATCTCCCCTTTTCCCACCAGTCTTCCATCTGGCTAATTCTTTAATTATCTTTAAGCATTAGCCTAAATATCACTTTCTCAGAGAAGCCTTCTCTAACCATCTGTCCCACATGATTATCTCTTATACTGCCATTTTTACCTCCTTAGCACGTAGCATAATTATAATTTCATAATTTCATATTTATTTGTGTTTATTTGAAGCTTATTTTTTCTTTAGCCCAGGGGTTGGCAAACTTTTTCTATAAAGGACCAGATGGTAAAGAGTTTAGGCTTTTGGAGGCATGCACATTTTCTATTGCATATTTTTCTGTGATTTTTTTTTTTTTAACAATGCTTTAAAAATATAAGAACCATTCTTAGCTTGGATTTGGCCTGAGAGTGTATTTTGCAAACCTTTAAGTTCTTCAAGGGCAGGAATCCTACCTGCTTCATTCATTAATATGTATCTAGTTACTGTTCCATCAGTTAGCATGTAATACATGATTAGTTAATTTTATAGTATGATTAAATGATATAAGTAAATAGCTGTTTCTCCTTTCTCTGCATTCCAGAATTCTCATGAGATATGATTATATTCTTGTTCAGATCTTGTGATCTTTGGTTATTTTCTTTCCTTCAGGGTATTATTCCCTGTCCTATCTATCTCCTGCCTCTCAAAATATTAATCAAGAGTATCAGTATGTTGCAAGGCAGATATTTGGATCTCCTGAGCATTTTGATGTGTTTTCTGGGGGTATTTGCCATTAAGCCAGTTTTTATTTTTAAGATTTTATTTATTTATTCATGAGAGACATAGAGAGAGAGAGAAAGAGGCAGAGACACAGGTAGAGGGAGAAGCAGGCTCCCTACAAAGAGCCCAGTGTGGGACTCGATCCTGGATCCTGGGATCCTGCCCTGGGCTGAAGGCAGACAGATAACCGCTGAGCCACCCAGGCATCCCAAAGTCAGTTTAATTCCTTGATTTTATTGTGTCTTGTAGTGGATGCTAAATGCCATGTGACATTTAACTAAACAAATTTCTTGATCAGTTTCCTATATGTCTTGGTTAAATCCCTTTATATTTATTTCATTCCCATTTTTATTTCACTGATATTCTTAATATTATTTTCCATGTAAATTTTATGTCATAGATTTGAGTTATCAATCATTTTTTGTGTATCAAAATTTTTTAAACATAGCTTCTATAGTGTTAACTTTCTGTTTGTAAATATTGCTTCTACCAAGTACGATTTTCCAGGTCAAAATTTATAGATCAATAATGTATTATGTTAATTGAATTCCTTTTAGTTTTTACTCAAATTACTTGTAACATGTCTAGTTTTCATAACTGCCGGTTTTTATTTTGTTTTACCAAAATATTTGCTATGGAGTGACTAAAAGAGCTAATCCAGGAAATAGTGATAATTCCTTATAAGTATTCTAGAATCCCTTTCCAAGTCTGAGTTTTTTTTCAGTTGGTAATATTAATTCCTAAGTTTATTGTTGACTTCACTTCCTAAGAAAAATGTATTACTAGGGCATGTGGCAGTAGAAAATATTTTTGGGGATTTGTATGGTAGAGTAAAAAATGTCCCACATCAATTACTCTGTTTACTTTATTCTGGTGCTCTAAACAAAGATCTCATTCTGTCTTCTGAGTAAATGTCAAAATCTCCAAGTTCCCTCTTGCTGCATATCTTTTCTATATACTATTAACAAAGTGATCTGCATAAAATACAGCTATTATGTCATCTCCTTTACTTAAAAACCTTTGAGTGAACCTTTCAGAAAGGTGACAGAATGAATAAAATGAAGTAATAACACATAAAATCTAAGGAACAGATTCAGCCTCATGCCACAGTTTTAAAACCCCAATCTCATGATGATTTATTTATTTATTCATGACAGACACAGAGGGAGAAAGAGGCAGAGACATCAGAGGGAGAAGCAGGCTCCATGCAGGGAGCCAAGTGGGACTCGATCCTGGGACTCCAGGATCATGCCCTGAGCCAAAGGCAGATGCTCAACCACTGAGCCTCCCAGGCATTCCCAGGATGTTTCTTTTAGAAACTAAATCATTCTTATGCCCTCTTTAGCCTACTCTAGCACATGGGTAAAGAAGGAACATTTCTCCAGGCTTTTTATAAAGCCACTGTAATTCTGATGTCAAAATATGGCTAAACTGGCTAAAAACTAAGTGTAGTTTAACTCACTGTGACTCTAGATGCAAAAATCCTCAGAACCTAGAATAAGCAGAAATCAGTCCTTCTTTTTTAAATATCTCTCCCTAGTTGAGCCATTTTTATTTCATTTTTGAAATTAAGTATTAGAAAGCAAATTAATAGAATTCATCTTTTAATAGGTTATAGGAGAAAAACAACAAAATATGATCCTCTCAGAATATACCAAAATATTTGATTGAATTTCATTTCCATTATTGGTTTGAAAAATACTTTATAAAATTACACATATCCTTATTCTAAAAAACTTTTGTGGATGTAGATCTGTAGTCATGACCCTGTGTGAGAGTCAACTGCAGCAGGCATTCCTGTTCATGTCAGGTTCAAGCCAGGGTTTTTCTTTTCACCACTGTGTGACATTGTCCTGGAAGTGCTCAGCAATGGAATTAAACAGAAAAGGAAATGATAGCATTGTTGAGAGTTTTAGAGCGCCAAACAATGCAGCTCAGTTAGCCCGGCTCTGCTTACCTCTTCTGCCTGTCTTTTATACCAGCACCACCTGAGGTAGGTTTCATGGCTTTTTTTTTTTCTCTCAAAGCAGTGTTTTTCAAGCATGAATGATGTACATATTCTCTTTAAAGGAAAAGATTATTGTGAAGTCCGTGTAAGTTACTATAACCTAAATATGTGCCTTTATAAAATTAAGTGTAATCCCCTTACAGTCCTTATAGAATATAAGGAATTTACTCATTAAGTGGAAGCAAGGCCACTAAGCAAAATAAAAATTAACACTAGTGTGACAGATGATATTTTGCTGGCGCTAGATTGCTGTGGGTATGATTCTGTATTTATTCTGGTTTTGTATTTTTACTTCAGTAACATTTATGCAGGAAACGCCTGTTTGGTGTCTTGTATAAAAGAGTGTAACTTCAAAGAATTGTTTGCTAGTGTTGAATAATCAGAGCTCATATCTAATTGAAACTTTATCAGCAGGTGAAGTTCAAATGCCAATGGTGTAATTTTTTTATCTTATTACTGTTGGACTTGGCAACGGAAAAAGCAATTATGGATTTAATTTTTTTTTAAGATTTTATTTATTTATGACAGACACAGAGAGAGGCAGAGACACAGGCAGAGGGAGAAGCAGGCTCCATGCAGGGAGCCCGACGTGGGACTCGATCCCGGGTCTCCAGGATCACACCCCAGGCTGAAGGCAGCGCTAAACCGCTGGGCCATCGGGGCTGCCCAGTGATGGATTTAGGATTAAATTATCATGAACCATTACAGTCTATATCCAAACATATGTATATAACTTTCCTGCTTACCTCATGGACATGGTACTGATCAATAGAGCTCACGGTCCTTTAAGTTCTGTATATCTGTCTATATTGTGTGCCCTGCAATGATTTACTTCTAATTCCATTCTTCCCTCACTGAACTAACTCAGACAGGCATGACATGTCCCTTTACTCATCGGCCTTCATTTGATATGTATGCAGTTGTAAACTCAAAGTTTCGGATCAGGAAGTGAAAATTAAGGTTACTGCAGAAATGTTCAGAACCTTTCATGTGATAATACATATTGTGATTCTGCAGGAAGGGAATACATAATATGCCTAGTTTCTGGAGCTTCTTGCAGTCTGCTAATGAACATGCCAAGGCAAATCAATCACATACTTTCAATTACTATAAAAGATGTTTTTTTTCCCCTAAATTTCTGTGTTTTTGAAGCATTCATTTTTCTACTTCATGTGGTTATTCTCTCCTATGTATGCAGTGGTCTCTCTCTCTCTCTCTCTCACTCTCGAAGGTACTTACTGTCAACAGAGGGAAGTGGAGGCCATTACTGAAGGCGTTGAAGAAGATGAAGGATTTTGCTGTTGTGAACCTGGCCATATTCCTCATGTGCTTTCATTTAATGCTGCATTTAGCCAGCGCTGGCTAGCTTGGGAAGTGATAGTCACTAAATATATTCTGGAGGGTTATAGTATCACTGACAATAGTGCTGCCTCTATGCTTCAAGTCTTTGATCTTCGGAAAGTACTTACCACTTACTATGTCAAGGTAAGGGTATGTGCCTCGTTAGATCTTCTGATAGTAGGAGGTTCTTGGGAAAGACTTTTTTTTTTTTCCCTCACACTTGTGTTTTGCTTTCTAAGTAGTGGTGATTTAAATTCTCTAGTATTGGGGGACCTGGGCAGCTCAGTGGGTTGAGTGTCCTAGTCTTGATCTCAGCTCAGGTCTTGATCTCACAGTCGTGACTTCAGGCCCGACTTTGGGCTCCATGCCCAGAGTAGAGCCTACTTAATGGGTACTAGAGAACTTTTTTTTTAAGTCAGTAAAGTATACCTTGCTATTTCTTTCTTTAGTGGAACTTATTCCATTTGTTCATAAATAATAATAGCTACCATATGAAACTGTTATTTTAGGCACTGGGCTAAGGAATATGCATATGTATATGTATCTGACCCAGTTCTCTGAAGGAATGTTACATCTCCGTTTTACAAATAAACAAGACTCAAAAGTTACCTGCCCAATGTCCTCTAATATCAATTGGAGTTAAGGATTTAAAATCTAGGCTTGTCCAACTCCTGAGCCCTTGCTGTTAACTACTGCCTTGCACTGCTTTCAATAACCTGAATAAAAGTGTTGCAAGATTTGGGAGATTCCCAATGCCACCCTCACTTGTAACACCAGCTACAATTTTGGGGTCTCCAAGAGCCACTCTCTGGTTCAGTAATTTGCCAGAAGGACTCCTAAAACTCATCATACATGTTTAGGATTTCTTACAGTGGAAGGATACAAATTAAAATCAGCCAGGGGAAGAGGCATATAGGGCAGAGTCTAGAGACACCAAGGCATGAGCTTCCAGTTGTCTTCTCTCAGTGCAGTTGTGCAAATAATGCCCATTTCTCCCAGCAACAACATATGACAGTACTCATAGACTGATGTCAACCAAAGAAACACCTGAGCCTTGATGTGTAGAGTTTTTATTGGAGCATAGTCACTTAGATGTGGTTGACTACCCACATGACCAGCCTTAGTTTCCAGCTCCTCTAGAGAGCATGGCTGTAAGCTCATAGGTGAACAAAGACTCTTAATCAGGTAAGACATTCCAAGGGAGTAGAAGTTACTTCCCAGGATCCAAGGGCAAAAACCAAACCTCTCTTTGGGCAAGGTTAGCTCTTTACAGGTGTTCTGTTTTTGCGAAATATTTTACAAGATTACAGCAAAGCTATGCTTTGTCAGCTTGCAGGCAAAGCCACTATTTTAAAGAAGTAAATGTGTGCTAAATTTTAGTGACCCATATCTGGATTTTTCCATAGCTGTGCTATTGCCTCTATGTACCACTTTATTTGTGCTGATTGCAATGAATGTTAAGTCTTTTTTTTTCTTTTAAGATTTTATTTATTTATTTATGAGAAACACAGAGAGGAAAGAGAGAGGCAGAGACACAGGCAGAGGGAGAAGAAGGCTCCAGGCAAGAAGCCTGACATGGGACTCGATCCCGGGTCTCTAGGATCACGCCCTGGGCTCAAGGTTGCACTAAACCGCTAAGCCACCCGGGCTGCCCAAATGTTAAGCCTTATAATTAATGGTTGGTTAAACACAATCTCAGGACACTAAATAGATTGGCTTTACATTTTTTACATGCTGTGCATGTGTGTGTGTATATATGGCATTTTCTATCTCTGATTCTAAGTAGTTATATTTCCATTGCTTTACTATCAATTTTGTTTCATAAGTTGACCTAGGATCAGATGATTTAACAACTTTCTGGGAGAAATTTCTCAAAATCAAATGCATCACATAAAGTTTTTCTATCTCTTAAAATATCCTAAATTTAAAAGCTCTAAAATCAATGGAAAGGAATTGTTTTGAATTTGTCTAGCTAAATTTATGGTTGGGACTTTTAAAGTATTAAATTAACTCTTCATTCAGACATTCAGAAAGGCCTGAGGTGTATTTTTTACAGCATTCCTAAAGTGTATTCTTAGAGTTTTAAGCTAGAATAAAATATTTTTTAGTTATACAATCAGTATAAACCATTGGAATTTATTTAATGAGTAATTGAACTTAACTTGGGTTTTTTTTTTTTTTTATCTTTTCCCCATTAGGGTATCATTTATTATGTTACAACTTCTTCTAAACTAGAGGAGTGGCTAGCCAATGAGACAATGCAGGAAGGACTACGTCTGTGTGCAGATCGAAATTATGTTGACGTGGACCCAACATTTAATCCAAACATTGATGAGGACTATGACCATCGACTAGCTGGCATATCCAGGGAGAGTTTCTGTGTGATTTACCTCAACTGGATAGAGTATTGCTCTTCCAGAAGAGCAAAGGTAGAGGTTGTTCACTTCATTTATAATTCTTTTTTTTAAAAAAAATATTTTATTTATTCATGAGAGAGAGAGAGAGGCAGAGACATAGGCAGAGGGAGAAGCAGGCTCCATGCAGGAAGCGCGATGTGGAACTTGATCCCGGAGTCTTGGGATCATGCCCTGACCCAAAGGCAGATGCTCAACTGGTGACCACCCAGGTGTCCCTCATTTGTAATTCTTTGAGTCTGTTTTTTCAGAGATGGAAAGAATATCTCCATTTATTATGAGATAGTTTTTCCAGACCTTCTTCTCTGACCATCTGAGGACGTTTAGTTGTTAAAAAGAAATTCAGAGGTTGAGGAGAAGCAGGAATCCACAGGTATCAATTTGATTTTCTTTAGTATAGTCACTCGTAGGCTAATAGAGTTCTCACTAATAGCCTGCTTACTGGACTATGTCCAGAAACAACTAATTGATAGTTAGAATATTGTATTTTCAGCAGAGGACGTTATTAGTAATGAAGTATGCCAGTAAGTACTTTGAGATATTTTGCTAAGATCCTAATATTTTATAGAAGTCAGGTTTTAAAAAAAAAAAAAATATGTTCCAGTATTGTTAAGCATTGGATTTTTCTTTAAAGGTTTCAAAGAAACTCCTCATATACATTCATACTTCATTTTATACTGATTTGTTAAGTTTCTTCTTGTTAGAACTATTTGAAGACCTAGAAAATATATGCTAGTTAAGTTCTTCATCCTCTGATTTATTAGCTGTCTTCTGATTTGTTAAATACCTTTTGCCTTTCTGATAACTATAATATTCTTTGTTTTTTAAAGCCACTGGATGTAGACAAAGATTCATCTCTGGTGACTCTTTGTTATGGACTCTGTGTTCTGGGACGGAGAGCTTTGGGAACTGCATCCCACCATATGTCCAGGTAAGGAAGGCATTTCTGTTTCCAGGAAGAGAGTAGGAAAAGCTGTATGACATAAATCTGAAAAATCTGAAATAGGTTTTTATGGAAGCATTCTATGCTAGTTTATTACAAAAGTCTCTTCTCATACTGTTTTTTATAGATCTTTTGCTGAATACAATTGAGTTCTCCCAAGTGGTTAATAGCTGGCTTTTAAAATTCACATATGTGTGGGTAACTATTAATAATAAGAATTTAATGGATTTAAGACATTTTTAAAACTAATTGCCCATAAAGTTTGATTGGTCTCCTCCCATTTTATATCTATTTTTCTAATGTTTTATCTCTTTTTTATTTTCCCATATTTCCTTGTAGTTTGTTTTGGTCCAGAGCATTTATGCTTTTAATATAGTTAATATAGTACATTATATTTGGAAAGTATAAATATAAGCTGAATTTCTTAACATATACATCTGAATGAATTAGAACTAAGAAATATTACATATTTTAGTTTCTTTTTTGATTACTACATGTTTTCCATTAGTCCCACTATACATTTTTGTGGCTTATGTGCTCTATTGTTGATTTTCATGAACTTACTGTTATAGTTGTTCATAAACAGGGGTGTCAGGTCAAAGGGCCCCTCTTTCTTGTGATTCTGACTCAGAGGTGTTGACATTAGTATAATCATTGGAATCTGTATTTGCAAAACACTCCCAGATGATTCTGATGCACAACCACATGTAAGAATCAGTGTAATGGAAGTTCTTTGTCAAAATATGTAAACTTTTATCTCCAATCCTAACAGTAATTTAGAGTCATTCCTCTATGGATTGCATGCCCTATTTAAGGGAGATTTCCGTATCTCTTCAATTCGAGATGAATGGATCTTTGCTGACATGGAATTGCTAAGGAAAGTAGTAGTCCCAGGAATCCGCATGTCCATTAAACTTCATCAGGTAAGAAAAGGAGACTTATAATGCATTATTGATATTTAATGGCACTTGTTCATTTAACTTCCAAATTACATTTCTTAGGAACTTTTTGAGAAATACTATGATTTGAAACACAGGGCAGCCCGGGTGGCTCAGCGGTTTAGCGCCACCTACAGCCCAGGGCATGATCCTGGAGACCTGGAATCGAGTCCCACGTCAGGCTCCCTGCATGGAGCCTGCTTCTCCCTCTGCCTGTGTCTCTGCCTCTGCCTCTGTCTCTCTCTCTCTTGATTAAATAAATAAAACCTTTAAAAAAAAAAAAAAAGAAAGAAAGAAACACAGAAGAACATGACTTAGGGCAAGATATTAGATCTTAGTAGCCTGAACCTGTGTTTCTAAGGGTGAATTTGCATATTAATAGCAGAGAGTGACTGATCTGGACATGAACTTGAAAGCTGTCAGCAGTGACAAACTGGAAATAAAGCTCTCTGGCTTGTATAATTCTTGTTTTGACCTCACATTTCACATGATTGTAATTCAGACCTCTTCTGTAGGTGAATATCACTCTGTAGGTGAATGTTAACCAACTCCCAGTGCAGTGCAGTAGCATCTCAGGAGGGTTGTTAGTGCTGCTGTTACTGAACTATGAGTTTCATGTAGCATGTTATATAGAATAATAGAGGATTAGGACAGATTTAGCCTCAGTTAAACTAGTAGGGTAATAAAATTAAAATGTGGACCCAAAATACATATCCAAAGCCCTGGATCATTTCAAGACTATATTAGGAAATTAAGTACTGGTACTTGCTACTCTAATCATTCCACTTGACAGTAGTCATCAGATCTGATGACAAAGACCACATGATAAACTTCACTAAAATGCATCTACTGTCCTCGAATGTTTGAATTTCTTTTCCTCCAAATAAAGAGTGAATTTACTCCTCAAGTGATTTTACTGTGATCTAAACTGTTGGAATGAAGTCAATGTCCCATATTATTTAGGAAATTACTGATAAGGGATATATTATTAGAAAGGCTCTGTGGAAAATGGAGTACTATTTTGAGGATCATGGAGAACATACACATTTGGGAACAAACAGAGTTTCCATCTTCAGACTAGCTTTATAGTTTTGAGCCTAATCAGTGTGTTTAAAAGAAAAAGATGACTAAATTAAAATTTTTTTAAAACTTCAGAATTTCTCAAAAGGCACTTAATCTATTAATATATCTGCTATGTATATAAAAGATACAAAAGGCACTTAATCACTATTAATATATCTGCTGTGTATATAAAAGATAAAATAAATACTCTTTTATATAGCATGATTATCTAACAGCTCTAGATAGACATCTTTAGTTAATTCTAAATAGTATGACAGGTGTTTTCTCTGTCAGAGAAGAAGCTGAGGCATAGGGAATCTGTATTTTATGATACCTTAGGTCTTTGCCCCTATCTCTCCCTACAGTTGTTTTTACCTGTTGCTGCTAGATCCATTTCCTTACATGTTTCTTTGGGTATGGCATTATTAGTGTTTCTCACCTATATTTGGCCCAACACACTTGGGCACAGCTCACTCTTAGTAGCCATGACTGACAACAATGGTGGCAAACGGTGGGAGTTGGAATCAGGAACCCAGGAGCCACAGAAGGCTGGTGGGAAGGGGGAAGGTAGAGAACACAAATACAACCTGGAGAAATTCCATAATTCTGATTTACCTTTGAGGAGGATGAGATTGACCTATGCAGTAGCCAGAACAATATTTATTGAGCATCATTTTGAGCCAGATGCTGGGTTGTGGAAATCTCCAACATTCATATATTATACTCATATATTTCATATATTGTTCACAAAAGTGAACAAATAGACTTATATATCAAAAGAAAGGATATACATACACATTCCATACAACCCAGCAATTCTCCCCCTGATAATTACCTAAGAGAATGAAAGTCTATGTCTACACATGTGTGTGCCTAGCTGTTTTGGTTGTAATAGCCCCAAACCGGAAACAACTCAAATGTCCATCAACAGACGAACATACTAATTATGGTTTATCTACATGATAGAATATTACTTAGCAATAAAAAGAAATAAACTACTGTTAGATACCACAACATGAATAAATCTCAAACATTATGCACATAGGAGAAGCCAGACATAAAAAGAGTATATATATACTATCTGATTTTACTTATACGAAATCTAAAACAGGGACGCCTGGGTGGCTCAGTGGTTTAGCGCCTGCCTTTGGCCCAGGGCATGATCCTGGAATCCCAGGATCAAGTCCCACGTTGGACTCCCTACATGGAGCCTGCTTCTCCCTCTGCCTGTGTCTCTGCCTCTCTCTCTCTCTCTCATATGAATGAATAAATAAAACCTTTAAAAAAAAAAAATCTAAAGCCAAACTAGTCTATAGCCACAGAAAGCAGGTTAGTGGTTCCTTAGGATGTGGAGATTGAATGCCAAAAGACAAGAAGGAATGTTTTGGGGTGATGGAAAAGTTTTATATTGTGGCAGTGATTATATGAGTGTGCATATTTGTCAAAATGGGTCTAATTGCGCACTTAAGATGGTATAGTAAAATGAGGTATGTAAATTGTACCTCAAACTTGAAATGATCTTGTTCCCAGAAAGCTAGAAATATAAAATTTCATTTAACTCTTGCCTTGACAGTCATTATCAATGTGTATTTAGCACACTTTATAGGTGTTTTAATTTTTGCTTTTTCCTTTATAGTCTATTTTATTTTAAATTCTCCAATTGATTATATTATGCTTTTACTTTATAAATAAAAACTACTCTAATCTGTGTGATATTTGTAGTTGTACAGTGTTGTATAGCATATTAGTGCTTTCGTATACATCCAGAAGATTATTTTAGTCCAATTTGTAAATGAAGACTCAGAACTCAGGGAAATGAAGCAAAATTGCCTTTATCATGTGTTCTCATGTTCTTGTCCTCTATTTAATCATGTTGTAAAATACTTTACCTCCTTCTCTGTTTTACCTTTTTCATTAGTCTCTTTGAAGATTACATGGTTGTTAGAACTAAAATAAACTAATCAGAGTCTAGTTTGGCTTATAAGTGATATATGATGAAAATCTTAAAATATGTGGTTGAAGACAGAGATCATTTTTTACCACTCCTTGTCTTTCCATTGCTTAGCACAATGCTTGGTGGTCAGTGAATGAAAAATGAATGAGTTTCGTTATTTTCCTGTGTGCACTGGCTTATAACTTTTCAAGTATATTTTTTAAATGGCTTTGAAAACTTTTCTCAGAACTGGGAACATTTTTTCTGTATTTGAAAAATAATGAAAAACATTAAAAAGTGAGCTTCCCCCAAGAGTAAGTATTCTCATCACCCCATACCATTGTATAACCCTTCCAAGAAGCAGTCACTACTAATAATTTGATGAACATCTTTTCTATTTCCCTGAGTTTATAGACATTTCCATCTATATATGCAAATATTTTCCTTTGTGCTACACAGAGCAATCTGTAACACATGATTTTTCCAACCCCTGTTTAATATAACACGGATACTTTCTAAATCAGCATATATAGAGGCACCTCATATTTTTAATGGCTCCATAGTATTCCAGAATGTAATTTTTAACTGTAGTATATTCAACCATTTCCCTATCCATGGACATTCTGCTTATTTCAAATACTTTGCCTCTAAAACAACACTCATCCAACCATCTTAAGCCAATGAAAAGAAATATTTGAACAAGATTAAACATATTCCATCTTGGCATGCCTAATAATTTCCGACTTTGTCCATTTATTAAGAGTATAACTATTGCCTATCTCTGCACTTTGATTTTTCCATTCAAAAGTTGCACCAACACTACTGTACAAAGATATGGTTCCTTTCCTAAAGGACTGTTTGTTGAAAGAGAGCACATCATCTGACATCTAGCTATCTGCTGGTATAAGAAAATGAGCTCCGTATTTAAAAGAAAAGTCAGGATGGTTGGTGTATGATGTACAGAGGTACTGTAAGTGCTAGCTTAGGCCACGTTCTTTAGAAGCAGAGTTGAGAATCCAGGATTCCTGTGCAAGAGATTGACATGGTGCCTTTAGGGGAGTATGAAAGGAAGGGAGAGAAGTAGGAAAGAATAGGGAAGGAGCTAACCAAAACTGTTTTGGCTGAATTCTAGCTCCTGCTGGATTTAGAGTGAGTTCTGGAGCGTCAGTGTCACCAAGAGTTACATGGTGTACCTTGAGCTCCCCCACAGTCAGGTGATGACTTGATGTCAAATGCCAATGATGGCATTTCCTGCCCAGGCAGCTCCATCAACTGAAGGCAGTTCTAAGAGAAGGCAATAACTATGAGCTGTTAAGGGCCAGTGTGCAAAGCAGAGGAGAGGGGAGTGAGTGTACCAGCCCAATAAAAGAAATCTAGACAAGGTACAAGGAAAGTGCTCTACAATCCGGCTTAAAGCTAGTTTTCTAATTTTTTTTTAGTATTTTCTAACTAGACCCTGAGTTCCATGAGAACAGTGCTCGTATCTGTCTTACTACTCTTTCCCAATGTCTAGCACAGTGCCTGGCAACAACATGGAAACCCAGTTCCCACAGAGAGACTTCAGGTTATAATCACCCTTATCAGGTTCTTCCCTGACCTGTGCTTCTCCCCTGTAGAATGTCTTGCCTGGAGCTCTCTCCCTTTCCTGCACGGTGCCTATCTCTCTATCCGCTGAAATTGTCTTCATTCTTTAAGATCCAGTTCAAAACCAGCTGCACTGTGTAACTTTCCCAAATCACATCAACTAGACTTGACAGGTTTTTCAATTAACACTTATAATCATATAATTTTTTAAAAGCAGAATGATACATTCTCTTTAAAAATGTGTTCAAGTTCTGGCTTAATCATTTACTAACTTTCTAAACCTAGGAAGCAGCTAAGACTCTTTGAGCTTCAGATTTGATATTTGCAAAATGCTAGTATTATGTACTAAACCTACCTGGCAAGGTTTTAAGAGATGAAAAAACGTGTTACATTATGTTATGAAGCTTCATTTACGTATACAGAGAATACTTTCATTATTGTTATATAGGCCAGTTCCCAGACATGGAGGTGTATCGTTGGGGAGTTTGCCTTCTTACTCTCACCCATTGCCCCTGCAGTATCACACAATCTGGTCACTTGGCTTGAGTACAGATGAGTTTCTTTACCTGGATGTAAAAATCTATCAACCTCCCTACTATGAATATCTAAGATTGTGTATTCTTCATTTCAGAAGTTCAGATTTATGTTATGGTTATGTGGGTATATGTCCTGAATACCCTGTTAATTTGCAGGTTTCTGAAGGGCGGATATATTCCACATATTCCTTTTTCATCTTGTTCTCTGCCACAGGATCCTGCACATGATAGATATTAAGTAATGGCTTGTGGAATGCAAGAGTGGTTGTTACATAGACCAAGGGATTTCACAGGGAAGACTTGACTAGCTTCTTCAGGACAAGGACTTGTAATCTTATCTTCACTAGATGAGAGGCAGGGTAAAATGCTGTATTGGAATCATTCTAGAGATGTGGCTTTATGTGAAAAGTGCCTTGTAAAGAAACACAACTTAGAGAACTTATGTGGTTTAGTCTTCCTTAACTGATACCAGTGAGACAGTCCTTTAACAGAAAAAATTATGTATGAATGAACACATGTAAAACCCCAGTTGAACAAGAAAAAATAAAAATTGGTAAAATATTTATATAAAACTCAGAAATTAGGATTGGGTTGAAGAATTTTAAAATTCTTCAATGAGCTAACTCCTAACCTGGTTAAATTTAAGACTCTCTAATTTATCTCTAACATTAATATGTGGATATGAAATATTTATATTAAACCAGTATTTCAGAATTTTCATTTAGTAACTGATTAGTAACTCCAGAAGCTTTGATCATTCCACTGGAAGTCCTTCTTTTCCTATAAAATATATATTTTTATTTCTCTGTTTAGGATCATTTCACCTCTCCAGATGAATATGATGACCCTACTGTGCTCTATGAAGCCATTGTGTCTCATGAAAAGAATCTCGTAATAGCCCATGAAGGGGACCCTGCATGGCGGAGTGCAGTCCTTGCCAACTCTCCCTCCCTTCTTGCTCTGAGGCATGTCATGGATGACGGCACCAATGAATACAAGATCATCATGCTGAACAGACGTTACCTGAGCTTCAGAGTCATTAAGGTAAGTTTTTGAGGCATTTATTCATGTCTGGGGGGAAAAATAGAACTTACATAACCTCATCCCAACTTTAAAAAGTGACTGGAACTCTTTTTATAGAAAAAAAAAATGACCATACCACGTTAGCATTGATTGTTTATGAGCACTCAATTTGATTTATTTTGTAATTTATTCTGCCCTCTGAAATTTTTACATGTACCATAAAGCCTTAAAATTTTTACTTATTTCTGTTTTGTCAGTCTTTTATATATGCTCTCTGGGCCACATTTCTTCTTAAAACATCAGCACTAATCTGATTTCCAAGTTGCAAAATAATATTATAGCTTGTACTTTTTGTGTGGTTTTTTGTTTTTTATTAGTTTCATTAATAGAATTTAGTGATTCATCAGTTGCATATAATACCCAGTGCTCATTACATCAAGTGCCCTCCTTTTTTTCTTCTCCTAGATTTTATTTATTTATTCATGAGAGACACACAGAGAGAGGCAGAGACATAGGCAGAGGGAGAAACAGGCTCCCTGTGGGGAGCCCGATGCGGGTCTCAATCCCAGGATCCTGGGATCATGCACTGAGCCACACAGGCACCCCCATCAAGTGCCCTCCTTAATGCCCATCACCCAATTATCACTTCTCCCCACTCACCTCCCCTTGTTTGTTGCTTTTTTAAACATCTCATGGATTCAGGAGACATAATTTATGAAATTTTATTTTAATAGTTTTGTAACGATTCACTTTTTTCCACTTGATTTAATCAACATGCAAAGTCACATCTTTTTAACTCTGAATATTTGTTACTGCTCATTCCTATCAAAAATATTATCTCAGTTACAAAATTCAATGCATTATCAATTTGGAAAACTTGATATTTTTTACCAGACAGGCCAGAGAAAAGAGTTCTTTGTGTGCTTATTATTTAACAGTCCACTATAACAGTGGGAAATTGATGAACTCCTATTCAAATATGACCTACTTGTATTTGTTAACAACTGCTTTTCATAGTTGGTTCTCGTATGTCTTTTGTATCCTTCCCTTTATACTCTTCTGTTGATGTGAATTTCATCCTTGGCCCTTAACCTACTTCCCATGTGTTCTGGTTTTTAGGTTAATAAGGAATGTGTCCGAGGTCTTTGGGCCGGGCAACAGCAAGAACTTGTTTTTCTACGTAACCGCAACCCAGAGAGAGGTAGCATCCAAAATGCAAAACAAGCTCTGAGAAACATGATAAACTCATCTTGTGATCAACCTATTGGCTACCCAATCTTTGTCTCACCGCTGACAACTTCTTACTCTGACAGCCATGAACAGCTCAAAGAAATCCTTGGGGGACCTATCAGTTTGGGAAATATTAGAAACTTCATAGTGTCAACCTGGCACAGGTGAGCCATGCAGCTGCATATCATTGGTAGTGTATCCTGACTCTCTTAATGGAGACAGTTTACATGAATATCAACCTGGAAAGCTTATAGAAAAAATGCAATTGCCATAACACAATATAAACCTATTATATCAGGAATTTCAGAAACTAGTCTGATGTCTTTAGACTCTTATTAGATAAATCTCATGTACAACTCTGCTTAAGAGTCACTGATCCAGCATTTGGTAGAATCTTGAATAGTTCTCTTTTCTTTAATTTTTTTTGGCTCTTTATTGCAGCACAGTGCCACTATTAGGATGTGTGGGCCAACAAACAGCAAATTAGAGAAAAACATAAACTTGTTTTGCTTACCTTCTGTTTTATTCCGTTCTAGCAGTAGGGGGAGCACACTGTACTTACTGAAACTCCTAGTTAGGTGATACTATTGCCATTTTAACAATCCAGTCATCACTCAGATCTGAAATCTGTTGTGTCTTCAAGTAGGTAGATGAATTTTTTCTTTGCCCTTTTTCTAGTAAATTATGATGTTCAATATAGGAACATCATAGTTTGGTGGATGGTGAAGAAAAATTACAGAGTATCTTTTCAATTTCTTATGAGCTTTTGTTTAGATCCTTTAAATAACAGAACTTAAGAAAAACAGAATGTGGGGTTAGGGTGGCAAACTCTAAAATAGGCATTTTCCGTTAGGCATACTAAAAAAAAAAATCACCATTTTAATGTCAGCCCCTATCCAAACAGAAAGAACATAAACCAGAGTGGTGTTCAAAGAAATTTCTTTTCAAAAATCATCTGTTATGCTGGAATTGCCTTAAAGAAATTGAGTTCTCTTTTCCCGAGAGAAATGATAACAGAGATTAGGATGCTCAACTTTCCTGGTTTGCCCAGGACTCAGAGGTCACCTGGGAAGCAGGTTTTCTAGCAAAACTGAGACAGTTGTGGGTAATCCAGGATAGTCAGTCACCCTAATTTAAAAAAAAAAAAAAAAAGGCAAAAATGATTAGAGCAACTCTCTTCCAAGTGTGCTACAGCAGAAATTAGGTTTTCAGGCACTGCACACTTCAGAGGCACCAACACACACTGGCAAGAATCCTATTTCCATCTTAATGTTACAATTTTGTTATGTGCAGTTTATTATGGTTAAGGAAAGATAATGGAGTATGTAAAAGTGAAGGTAGATTAGGAAGAATTGAAGCAATGAGTATAAGAGGGGGATAGTTTTTAGGCCATGCTTTGAAAATGCAGCTGCCTTTTTTTGTTTCTAATATTGATTGCACTTTAAAGACTTTCAAAGATGAACATTAATAGCGTTAAACAGTCAGAATAGTTATAAATAGAATAAGACACCTATCTTGAAGTGATGGTGGGATAATGCTGTTTGCTCTGGTGTTTGTTCCCAGGTTAAGGAAAGGGTGTGGGGCTGGCTGTAACAGCGGTGGCAATATTGAAGATTCTGACACTGGAGGCGGAATGTCCTGCACTAGTAACAATGCGACAAGTGCCAGTGACCCTCATAGCAGTGTGTCCCAGGGAAGCGCTGGAAATCCAGGGCAAGGGTCAGGAGCAGGACTCCATCCTCCAGTCACGTCTTATCCTCCAGCACTAGGTAATGTGAAAACAAAATTATGTGTCTAACCTTCTTAGTATGTGTGTATAAAGAGAATTATGTATTACCAGGGCTCCAGGGTGGCTCAATCAGTTAAGCATCAGACTCTTGATTTCAGCTCAGGTCAGGATCTCAGGGTGATGGGATTGAGCTCCGAATTGGGCTTCATACTGGGCATGGAGCCTGTTGGGAGTCTCTTTCTCCTTCTCCCTCTGCCCCTCCCCATGCCTTTCTATACACTACTTGAGGGTACACACACATTCTCTCTTATTCTCTCTCCCTCCTTCTTTATCAAAAAGAAAAAAGAGAGAAATAATTCTATATTACCTAACTTGGAAATATGTAAAAATAACATTTTGATTGATTCTTGGTTGGACATTATCCTATTTATGTTAATTAAATATATTATTTAATTATAATATAATTCCAAATATATTATTTGGAATATCATTTCTTTGAAAATATCATTTTTAAAATTAATATTTAGTATAATGAATTTAACTTTTCTTTCATTGGACAGTGATTTGGTTTCTTCTGAATGTTATAATTAGCTTTTTTCTTTTTTTATAAAGATTTTATTTATTTATTCATGAGTGACAGAGAGGCAGAGGGAGAAGCAGGCTCCCCACAGAGTAGGGAGCCCAATGCGAGGCTCAATCCCAGGACCATGAAATCATAATATGAGCTGAAGGCAGATATTCAACATGACAGAGCCAGCCAGCACCCTATAATAAACTTTATTAACACTGTTTTCTTGGGTTAGAGACTTTAAAAAAATACAATAACTATATCAAAGTTTATGAGAATATTTAAGATTCATGGCATATAATGCCAAAACTATTTCTAGCAAGTTTTTGTTTTTGTTTTGTTTTTTACCAATTGGTACTCTGTCCAGTCATACATTGGAATGCCCATCCTGAGTTCCCACCTCTGCTCCCTGCTTGCTCAGAGGGACAGGAGAAGGGTAGTCTTTAAGTCATTGTTTTAATTTGCATTGCTCTGATACCTAAGATTGGAAGATTTTATTTTATTAAAAGATTTTATTTATTCAGGAGAGACACACAGAGAGGCAGAGACACAGGCAGAGGGAGAAGCAGGCTCCCCGTAAGAAATCCTTGGATCACAGCCTGAGCCAAAAGCAAGATGCTCAACCACTGAGCCACCCAGGGGTCCCATATTGGAAGATTTTAAAATGAGTTTGGCCCCTTTTTCTTTTTTTGAAGTACCTATTAAGGCTCTTGCCCATTTTTCTCTTTGATTACCTTTTTTAAAAATTTCAAGTTAGTTAACATACAGTGCAGCACTGGTTTCAGTGCTTCATCAGTCTCATACAACACCCAATGCTCATCCCTACACATGCCCTCCTTAACGCCCACCATTCAGTTACCCCACCTCCCCACCCACCTACCCTATAGCAACCCTCAGTTTGTTTCCTAGAGTTGCTTCCTATGGTTTGCCTCCCTCTCAATTTTCATCTTATTTTATCCTTCCTTCCCTTCTCCTATGTTCATCTGTTTTGTTTCTTAAATTCCATATATGAGTGAGATCACATGATATTTCTTTTTCTCTGACTCACTTATTTCACTTAGCATAATACATTCAGTTCCATGGTTATCTTATTCTTGTTTGTATATACTGTATTTGAATTATTTGTCAGTTTTCTGTATTACAAATACCTTTGCCCATTCTATCCCTTGGCTTTCCATTCTCTTCCTGAGAAGGGTTTCTCCTCCTCTTTTGAAAAGTTCTTAATTTTTTTTTTTTTTTTTTTTTATGATAGTCACAGAGAGAGAGAGAGAGAGGCAGAGACACAGGCAGAGGGAGAAGCAGGCTCCATGCACCGGGAGCCCGACATGGGATTCAATCCCAGGTCTCCAGGATCGCACCCTGGGCCAAAGGCAGGCGCTAAAACGCTGCGCCACCCAGGGATCCCTGACAAGAAGTTCTTAATTTTAGTGTAGAGCAATTTACTGATCTTTTCCTTTATGATTAGTGTTTTTTAATATCCTACTTAAGAAAATTTTTCCTATCCCAAGGCAAGAAGGTTTGGGTTTTTGTTTGTTTGTTTTTGTTTTTTGTTTTTTTTGTTTTTTTGTTTCTTTGGTTTTTTACTAATTTACCTTTTACACAAGATCTGCAGTCCACCTGGTATGCAATAGGAATCAGATTTCATCTATTTTCATATGGCTGGTTGGTTGATCCAGAACTGTCTTTTCTGCTCTGCTTCACATGAATGATATGAAGTTTTAAGGCATTTAGTTAAATTAAGAAAAAAAAAAAATCCAATAGCATTGGAATTAAGACTCTAAATAGGTGTATTACCAACATTTTATAATTTCTATTTTGACTTCTGAGTGAAAAGCTGAAACTTTCAGTGTGCTTTAAATACTCTCATTTTGATCAGCTCTTTATTTTCAGATAGAAAGTATGTGAAGCATTTTTTAAAATATAATTAAAAACTATTTCCTAATCTTCACATTTCTATTATAAGTCAGGAAAAGATGAACCTGATGAATCATATCAAGCCATTTGAAAAAGAACACAAAAGGACACACTATTCAGTATCACTGATGATTCATATTTAGTAGTAATCCCTTAGTGGATATGAAAATCACAGTGTGGCATCACCATCTCTCTGTAGACTGTGTAGTTTGTCATTGGAATGGATTGCAAGGACATTAGTTCTATGCTCTGAGAAATAGTAGTTACAGCTCTTGCTGCATAGTAGACCCTTAATAAATATTTCTTGTCTTATTTCCATGAGATATTTCATTTCTGAAATATGAAAGAGGTGTTCTTATTATCCTGAAACATTTCTGTGGAATATATTTTAGGATTTATCCCAATGTTAAATTCTGATAGCTTCTGAAATTATATGGTTTTTTTTGTCCCAGAATTTTAATTTTATAAAGCTTTAGCAAATTATATTATCAAAACCACATAAGAAAAGAGATCTCAGATATTCGTTTCTTTTTGACAACATTAAAAGTTTTAGGTATAGGGGTGCTTGGATGGCACAGTCGATTAAGCATCCAATTCTTGGTTTTAGCCCAAGTCATGATCTTACAGTGGTGAGATGAAGCCCCGCATTGTGTTCTATGCATAGCAGGGAGTCTGCTGGAGATTTTCTCTCTCTCTCTTTCCCTCTCCCCCCACTTGTGCATGCACACTCTCTCCCTCTCTCAATAAAAAATAATTTTTTTTTTAAAGTTATAGCTATATGGACAGCCCCGGTGGCGCAGGGGTTTGGTGCTGCCTGCAGCCCAGGGTGTGATCCTGGGGACCCAGGTCGAGTCCTATGTCAGGCTCCCTGCATGGAGCCTGCTTCTCCCTCTGCCTGTGTCTCTGCCTCTCTCTCTCTGTGTCTTTCAGGAATAAATAAATACAATCTTTAAAAAAAGAAAAAAAAAAAAGCTTTAGGTATAAATGTTAAATTCAGTGAATTCACCAAGTAATTACTTAAGGGAAAAACTCTTAGAAACTACCAAAAAAAAAAAAAAGTGTTTGAATGATTCCAGTTAGAATGAGTGCTGTTGTTTATCCTTCGCTAGGCACGAGCCACAGCTCCCATTCCGTACAGTCCAGCCTGGTCAGACAGTCCCCTGCTCGAGCCTCAGTGGCCAGCCAGTCTTCTTACTGCTACAGCAGCCGGCACTCGTCTCTCCGAATGTCCACCACAGGATTTGTACCTTGCCGGCGCTCTTCCACAAGTCAGATATCCCTTCGAAACTTACCATCCTCCATCCAGTCCCGCCTCTCTATGGTGAACCAGATGGAGCCCTCTGGTCAGAGCGGCCTGGCCTGTGTGCAGCATGGCCTACCTTCTTCCAGCAGCTCTAGCCAGAGCATCCCAGCCTGCAAACATCATACTCTGGTGGGCTTTCTTGGGACAGAGGGAGGTCAGGCCAGTGCCACTGATGCCCAGCCAGGCAACATCTCAAGTCCTGCCAATAACTCACACGCCAAAAGGGGGGAAGTGATTTACAGAGTCCAGGTGAGTAAGCACACCATTCTTGTGCTGTATGTGTCACTCGTTTGTCCTTATTTTTTGTCAAGTGAAGGATTCTGGTGAGAACACACCTTCATATTACTTAATGTGAAGATTAGAACATTTTTAATATTGAACAAGTTTCTGCCAGCGTGAGAACTGAAAGCAAGTAGCTCTTCAGTGGTGATTTTTGTTCCCACTCAGCTTTTGTGTGGCCATTGAAGTAAGGTCTGCCAGTGGGCTAAAAGGAATTCAGGAGGTGGCCCTTTAGATTGCTTTTTGTTCAATTATAGGCAGTGGAAAGCTTGAGACACAGAGTCTGAAAGAAATTTTGTTTGAGATTATGTAATTGTCATCAGAAAGAAAAAATTGAATTGGAAATGACCCCTATTTATTTGCAATTTAGATTGTAGATCCCAGTCAAATTCTGGATGGAATCAACCTGTCAAAAAGGAAGGAGCTGCAGTGGCCTGATGAGGGTATTCGGTTGAAAGCTGGGAGAAACAGCTGGAAAGACTGGAGTCCTCAGGAAGGCATGGAAGGCCATGTAAGTTCTCTTATGAAGCTGACCTATGGTCTCACTTTTTTGTAGCCTGACTTGTGTGTTTTTAGCTAATTTTATGTGCTTGCTTTTTTAAATGTACCTTTTGCTAAATTACCAAAAGATACTACCTCTAATTTTAAGTGAATTTTGTCAATATTTTCAAGGTCTTTGCCACTAATCTATTGTATTCTGAATCATTAGGTGATTCACCGATGGGTGCCTTGCAGCAGAGATCCAGGTACTAGATCCCACATTGACAAGACAGTACTTCTGGTCCAGATTGATGATAAATATGTGACTGTCATTGAAACTGGGGTACTAGAACTTGGGGCCGAAGTGTGAGCCAGTGTTTTATAACTACATTTCTTTTCCCTCTCCATTCCAAGATGTTGGAAAAAGAGAGGCGAGCGTGGAAGATGCCTGCAGGTATTCTTTGCTCCTGTATGGGAGAGACTTGGATGGAGAGCAGGCTTGGTTAAGCGCCTCTCCTTTGCCCTTCACCTTGACTCCTGTCACTGTCTCCATCCCCAAATAAAGCTGAAATATTTTTTTAAGTTAGCTGCTGAGAAAACATTTTGCATGAAGGATAAAGTTCTGTTACAATACATCTTTAAAAAAGGTTTTTTCCTATGTATTGCCTATGCTTTACATCAACAAACTCTTTATTTCTAAACTACGATCTCATATTTTTCTAATTTCTTTGCCAAAAATAATTGCCATGTTTGGTCACAGAACATGAAATCCATTTACCTTGATTTTTAAGAACAGACCAGTATATAAAACCTTCAGTTCGACGTTTAGCAGTATGAACGTTTAATGTACAGTGAAAGAGACTATGAACATAGATTTATCTTATTCCTTGAGCGCTAAAAACTTTAATGAGAAAACTGCACTAATTTTTTACAACAATGCACTAAAGTCTGAGATTTCTCAGAACATTTATTTATATATAAAAAAATAAAATACCATTATTTAAATTGCCTTTGGGATTAACCCCTTCCCTTTCCTTACACATACATAGCAGAACTGTGCTGCTGCTTTTCTGTTAGTAATCTGCACTTCATGCCAGTACATTGGGTGTTTTCTTTAAAATGAACACTAAATCTCAAGATATACTTAACTTCACCATTGGCATTTCCTGGAGACCATAGTCAGTGCATCGGTCCTGTGAACACCACTGCCAGCTCCTGTGTCCACATGTCAGATGAACTCCAGCAACAGGTGTGCCCCAGGCAGTCTGCTTCTCTCCACTTGGGGCAAGCCCTGCTGGGGTCGATTCTGGGAAGAAAATATTTTCGTTTTTCAAAGAAGAAGATGAACATCCAAGAATTTAAAGAGAGAATCAGTTGCTTTTCTTTTAAGAGTTATTAGCTCTTGATGTTACTCACGTGCAGTTCAGTTAATCAAGTAAAATTTTTTCAAAAACAAGATTATCCAAATGGTGCAGTTCTTATTGTTATATCCCTCTTGAATAACCTCACCTTTTGTTTTGCTCCTCTCTTCTTTTTTCTATTACTTGAATTTTTTTCCTGTAATTTATAGTGTGTAGGTGTAATTTGAAATATTTATAACTGTGAAATTGACTTCATATGTTGTCTCATAAATTTTATTGGTTTTTTAAAAAATATGCGTGTATTCAGGGAAATATATAATTCAGATTTACAATTGGGTTAGGTGGAAACTGCAGTTTAGATTTCATTTTCAACTCTTGGCATTTTTTAAACCCTTCAGAGAACTTTCCCCTTTTGTGTGAAACTCCAAAGACGACTGTGTATCTCCTCTGAGCATTTAGGAGCAGCCATCTTTCTACCCCTCTGTAAATGTGATGTGAAAAGAAGCAGGTGAAATTGACTTAAATCATATAATTTAGTTATCCAGTGCATCCAAAGTGTTACTAATTCAAACATGGCACGAGCCCTATTTCCAGTACTCACTGACCACATGTGCCTGACCACATGTGTCTTGGATGGTAACAGGTTTAAGGTGTCTTGATCAGGTGATGGGGAGAGAAGCTGCCACCTTCCTTGCTCCCTACTGCTGCTCCTACAGTATAGTGTAACACTTCAGTAGAAGGAAGGGAAATTAAGGAAATCAGTAGCTAATATATGCCACCCAAATGCATTTTTATCCCAAAATCTATTTGGCCCTTTTCTAATTTAAAATTTCTATAGTAATTCAGGACTCAGTGTGCCACACACAGAGGTTTCCATACTTCACACTTTGCAAAATTTACTGTTTAAGAACATTTGTCGAATGATTTACTGAACCTTTACACAAAGGATACCCTTTCTAAATTGACCAGTTAAAAAGTATTTTCCTGATACTGTTGTGACATTCTGTATTTGCCTCATTTTGGCAAATCTACAGTATGTCATTAAGGTTTAGGCTTTTGTTTTTCTCTTCTCAAACAGTATCTGATCTGTCTAACCATCTACATTTATTTAAAATATTCTCAAAGGAATTGTGATTCCTGCTGCTTGTTTTCTTTCTAAAGTGAATATGATCTTTTCATGGTCATTACCTAAATGGGAAGATAGTGGAGCCCTTTCAGTCTTAAATGAAGGATAATTCATTTTCCTCCATGGGGGAAAAATCAGAGCTTCAGGAGGGCTAGAATTATTTTTATTTCTAGCCTCCCACTCCCAATGTGTTAAATACATTATACACTCTAAAAACACAAGACTAGATTTTATACAGAATAGATATATTGGGTCTTGATTTGGGGTGGTAACTATGGACATTCTTCTCAAAACAAGTTGAATTTTATTATCAAGTAGCCCTGTAGTGAAGTTATGAATTAGGAACCCTAACAGGATCCTTGTTTGTATTTTTTAAGTCTAAAACTGATAGTCTTTTTAAAGTCAAAATAGTTCTCTAATAATTATGTTGGAGGAAGCAGTAATTATTGAAGGAAAGATTCACTTTTAATAATTGGACCTAAATCACTACATAGAAACATATGTGCTTCCATTAAGTAGAATGATCATCCTTAGTCTACCTTCTCCACCCCACCTTGGAGAGTAGTGAGCTGTTTGTTTAGGTTCCCTGATTAACTTTCTTCATCAGTGTACAAAAGCTAGTGTCTTTCATTCACAATTGCCAAAACTTTCAGAGTTCCATCATTTGAAAATAAGAATATGTAATTAAAATACTAGCTTTTTATGCATTTCCCTTAAACAGAGTTTCATTGATAACTTACTGGTCTTTTTCTTATTTGGTTTTGGTTTTTCCTTCCTTTGAGAGTCCTGGAGTGAATTATAAATTGCTAGCTGTTTTTCTTATTTCCTCATTCAGTGGCAAAAATCTTTTTTTTTTTTTTTTTTTTTTGGCAAAAATCATTTTATAACTCAAATTTAAACTTTTGGTTAATCTTCCAGCTTGTAACGTGTGTATGAGTCCTCTTTTTACACCATTTTCAGTACTTGATAAAACTTTAAATATTCACTTTTTTCTTGAGAATTCTAAATTTTCCAAGAGTCTAGATTAATATAAGCTGTTGATATTTAAGGGGCTTGGGAGAGTAGGTGGTGAGACTGTATATTTTTTAAGGTAAGAGGAGATTAATTACCTTTCAGGAAATTAATGAATAAACTTCATCAGTGTTCTGCCTTCTTTGGGTTTCTATTATTGGAAGATGAGCTTCCATTAGATTTGAAGTAGTTTTAAAAATATTTCAAGTATATCTGAGATACTTCTACTAATCCTTGAAACAGAAGTAGACAATGTTTCTATCCTGAGTGAGGTGTGGAAAATCACTCTGTGCACCAAATATCAGGCAATGAAAATGTAAGTTTTTATGTAGAGACTAAGCTTATTGGGAAGATGTGTTTTTCTTCCTGTGTTGCTTTATTTTTCTATCCTCTATCAGCATATAAAAAACAGCCTCAAATCTAAGCAAGGGTAGCTTAGCCTTAATAAATTCCACTTTGCTTCTGCCTCTGCTTAGAAATTCTTCATTTGGTGGATTGCTGCACTGAGTCACTCATCCAGAACGAGGTCTTTTAAACTTATGATTTGCCCAGAGTCTAAAATTATCTTCTTTAACTTTCAAAAATCTTTCCTCCTAAATATATGACTTGAGAAAAAGATACCTTAGTAATTTTGCTTGAGAAGTCCTTGAATTTATGTTTACTAGTGATTAAGTTATAAACTGCTGTCCAGATTAATTACCTTTTTGTTTATCTTCCTTATTCTTTCATTAATATAGACAATCCCCCACCCCTTTGTTTAAGCCCTCAGGATTCATTCTTGTTCTTTTCTGTAGTGTATAATGTAATCATGCAAATTACTTTGCCTAGACTTAGACCCAGTCTAGTTTTTCCTTTGATATGATAAATTGTTCAGATAAGGTATCCAACATCAATTTTTATTCCAAAGGCTTTTTCTTTAATTCTAAAATGAGTGGAAAGAATAATGTCAATCAAGGCTAAAATGATACTGGGAACTTTTTGGTTTCAGTCTTATGTAGAAATTGAGTTTTATTGATCTAGAGAAAGAGAAAAGTCATATATGACCATGTATTTGTGCAGTGTAAGTTTGACTATTACATTGGGTATCTGTAGGGGTTTTTAAGTATTTAAAAACCAGCTTCTCTCTTCTTCATTTTTCTATTTAAAAAATCTGGTTGGTATACACCTAGGCCTTCTCATGTTTAGCTTGTGAAATGTTTAGTAAGAATTGTGACTGGAAAGGAATTAATTATTATACAAGTAGATCTGGTAGGTATGTGAGTGGAGCATTAATTTTGCTTGAAACAAATATATTTTCTGCTTTGAATCACCTCACCAGGGTCATCTCAAGAATTACGTATAAGAATTTCTCTTTATTGCCTATCAGCCACATATTCTTTCTGAAGTAGAGTAAATAAGTTCTATTTACGAGCTGAACTTTATTATCTGTCATTTTATGGAAGCAACACAACAACATTCTTTGGGGGAACCAGAACCGATTGTCATCGCAAGGTTACATGACAACGCTTTCGTAAGACATACCTATTATATAGGGTCAGACCTTTTTTCCTATGCCCAGCTCTGCACCTGACAATTTGTGATTCAGTGGAGCCATGCTAGAAGGAACAATGGTCATGGAAGATGATGGTAAGGATGGATACCTGCGTGTTACTTGCACAGATGATGTGATGCCTTGGTATTCAGAACAGAGTAGTAGGTAGAAAATGAGATGGCTGCTCCAGATGACTCTCGGGTTTAGTGTGACTGTGGTTGAACAAGATTTTTTATACCTGAAGCTTGATTCTGCAACCAAAATAACAGAAATGTGGGGGAAATCATGTCTGCTTATGCTTTTTAAAGCTTACAGTTTAAGTAAAAATAAATTGTAAAAACTGGTTACCTTACCTTTCTACAATGAGCTCTGCATGAGGAAATGGAAGGAAGAATGCTAAAAATGGTTCAGGAAGATCTGTGTGAGGAAGGAAAATGGGTTTCCCTTTTCTGATCATGGGCTCTGAAAGCATTCATTGCCTTTACCAGCATTCAGTATAAACCAGAGATAAGAATATATGTACTCGCGTGGGTCCGTGAGTGTGTGTGTGTGTCTGGATGTTTGTTATTCTAAATAGCTTGTAAATATTGTAGTTGTTTAAAATGGAAAATAAAAGCTGAGATTGTTTTTTTCTTTGCAAATATATTGCATCAAAAATACAGTATTGACGGTGGATAAAAACACTGAGGAAATAAATTTTTTTTTCATTTTGCCTTCTGTCCATTTTTGTCAAATTAAGAAAAATTCAAGTATACCATATTAAGCTCTGCATAGCATATTTTAAAACATGTACTTGGTTCTGAAATCATTTTAATCAGAAGCTTTGGCCTGTAAACATGAATCAGCTGACATGTACATATTTCATATTAAAAGGATATCTTTTCATACTTGGTAGAAAGGTGGTAGTTTATATCTTTTATCTCAATGTGTCATATTAATGATATTAGATGGAACATGTAGGATAATAGTGTACATGTGTTCACCACATTACACTAAGTTACTATATAAAAAAGGAAGTGAACATTTGGATTATGGTCATCAAAATCAGGCAAACGCTAACCTGAGGCATGTTCTTAACCCACTTTTTATCTGTATAATACTTAAAGAAAGTACAAGCTGACCCAACAATGAGAATAGATACACTCGTGATCAAATCACTTAAGCCATTAGTGAGTCATTTTAGCTATTAGTAACAACCCAAACCACCAGGCTGCAGATTATGTGCCATCTATATCAGAGTCCCAGACAGTTTGCTGTCTTCCCGCCCAGGATCACAGTGGCACAACTGGAAATGTGGTATTTAGTCTTTTTTCTAGTGACAGGAAACCTGCTGAGTTAAATGAAACACATTTTCAAAGAAAGAAATTACTCATATATGTGAGCTGTATCAACCTTAAGAGCCAGAGACTCAAGGAGGGGGGAGTGACGTGACATGTAAGTCCCATAAAACCTTTTCATCGTTCTTAAAGTACAGTTTACTGGATTTTTCCTCCTAAAGGATCCAGAAGTTTTGCTGATGGGTAGCCACTGAATCTCACCAGATTAGATGCATTTTCCTGTGGAGAAGGTGAAAACGGCCTTGTGAAGTAAGGGCATGACCAAATGGTGGTTTCTTGGGTATTCAGGCTGCATTCATTATACAAAATACGTGTTTCATTCCCCCTTATTGTGCTAATATGTGCTTATTAAAGGAAATTAAGTATAACTAAACTTCATACTTGGGGAAAATGTAATTTGGTGTAAGAGAATACCTGGATTGCTTTGTAACTTCTTAGGATACACAGAAACAGCAAGTGGCTAGAGATGAATCCATCTTGTCTGGCAGCCTTTTAAGAAAACATTCAATTTCAATGTGCAGTATAAACTGTGCCCAAAGGAAGAGTCCTTCTTTGGTCCAGGGCTCCCTATTGCTGCCCAGAATCTTGTGTGAATATATAATAATTGGCCTACATAAAAATACTCTAGGTCTCCAGTCCAATTCTAAAGCACATACTCTTGACCTTTTTTTTTTTTTAAGATTTACTTATTTATTCATGAGAGACAAGGACTGATAAAGGCAGAGACACAGGCAGAAGGAGACACAGGGAGCCCGATGTGGGACCCAATCCCAAATCGCAGGATCGTGGCCTGAGCCAAACAAAGGCAGGTACCCCAACCACTGAGCCACCCAGGCGTCCCAACCATGTGTTTATCAGATAAAAACATCCCAGGACAATGATGAATTTGAGCTGACACCAAGTAGTGCCTCTGTTCATTATACTCTTAATGGTTAATCGGTTTGTTCTCACACACCACCACAACTTCTTGGTTTTCTACCAATACAGTGTAGCATAAATGGAGGGTGTACCTTTCTTCAGACAGAAGCAGGTTTGTCTAGCTTATAAATTTGGGAGTGACTCCTTTTGTACAATTGCAATATAAAACTATTCATTTAAATAGTTTCAAAATACTAATTTACTTGGGATGCTTATACTTGCAAGAAAGAAAACTCATTTCAAAGTTGCTGAATATAGGAAATTGGTTCACTGCAAAATTAAGGGTAGACTGGGCTTTCAGGATTGGTTTGTTCATGTTACTCCAACTCTGTATATCTGTGATTTTTTTTCCCTCTACCTCCTATGTATGCTGGCTTCCTTTCAGATTTTGGCTGTCTGTAGGTCTGGAACCCCATTCTATACCCATCAGAAAGAAAAAAACTAACAGTTACCTCTCTTACATGAGAAAATTTCCTAGAAGCCTCAGCATAGTTCTTGCACCTTTTTTTTTTTTTTTTTGTAAAGATTTTATTTTATTTTATGATCTTCTAAACCAGTCATGGACAAAAACAGAATTACCATGATTGGCTCAGACAAATCAGAGCTAGCCTCAAAGCTGGAGTCCGTTCCCCAAACAGTGTGGTTGCTACACAGTGCATGCAAAAGCATTGACTACAATGTCCACAACAGATTTGTATATAGTTCTCCAAAATTTAAGTATTGTTTTTAAGAAACAGGGACTCAGACCACCTGAAAATTAGGTGTTTCTTCTAGGATGCATCTGTAGCAGATCTAGAGCAGAAAATCAGCAGATACTTAGGGGGACACAGGTCCAGATGTTTGCTCTCCTTTTCTCAGGGGTTGCCTTACATCTCATGTCAATTTTGCTTTTCTCTGTGTAAATTATTTCCTTCCTTAGATTATTTTGTGTTGGGGAGGGGGGAAGTTCCCTGTGAAACCAACTGGACCTGGAACAATTTTTTGGCAAATGCTTCTAATTATGGATTAAGATTTTTCTGTATTGTTAGTTTGGGCAAGTTGGTTTTTTCTAGGACTGCAGTTCTCAAACTTTTGGGTCTCTTAATACTTGGAAAAAAAATTACCAAGCACTCACCCCATCCCAAAGAGCTTTTTTTTTTATTATTATTATTAAAGATTTTATTTATTTATTCATGAGAAACACAGAGAAAGAGGCAGAGACACAGGCAGAGAGAGAAGCAGGCTCCACGCTGGGAGCCCGACGTGGGACTCGATCCTGGGACTACAGGGTCACACCCCGGGCCAAAGGGCAGGCGCCGAACCGCTGAGCCACCCAGGGATCCCCAAGAGCTTTTGTCTATGTGGTTTATATCAGTATTTGTTGCATTAGAAATTAAAACCTGTTTTAAAAATACTATTTCTAAATGAATAAACTCAAAGAATTAATAAACTCATTACGTGTTAACATTCTTTATTTGAAATTAAGCTTCTAACTTAAATGTGTAACATCTGAACTCTTACCTGCTTCTACATACAGCGTATTGCATTATATTATTTTGGTTGAAGCATATGAGGAAAACCTGGCCATATATATATATATATATATATATATATATATTTGGAAGAGAAGAGTTATTTTAATAGTCTTTTCAGGAAATTGTTGATATTCTGTTTTATACTTCACTAAAATTAGACAAGTGGTACTTTCTTAAAGGTCAGTTGTGATATAGAATCCCATTTGTCTGGATTATTTTAAAATCTGTTGCCTTACCTAACTTGGAATGGATCTTTTACCTGGGTGTGATTTTGTAACACCATTTATTTATAAGGTAATAGTTATGCAGATCTTCCAAATGTTAACATATTTCATTATGCATTATTTTTAAAATCACCTTTTTTCATATCAATATCAGTCAGATACACCTATATTGGGGAGCTAGAAAGCTCATAGTAGCAGATACAAGTGTTCTAAAATTGTTTTTATCAAGAGTTCAAATTTTATCGTTGGTGACAAATATTCTCAGTTTTTAAAGACACAGACTCGCTTCACTTTTTAGAAAAATCTTTCAAATACTCAAATCTAAACAATGTAGTTTGTCTCTCAGTCTTTCTTTCAAGTAAAAATGGCATTCCACGAAAAATAATTGACTAGCTTAGCCCATAACACAAAAGGACTATTCTTTGAGAAAATCATATTTTGGTATGCTGAAGAAATGCTTTGTGCATACTTCACATTTTGCCACATAGACTTTTAAAAAGATATATTTTGAAGGAACAAAATATAATAAATTGATAATTTTTATTGCTTCGTCAGGGACATCTTCGGTGAAATTGAAATCCCTTCTGTGAATGCATGGTGGTAAAGACTACAAGGGCTAGCAGTATAGCTGGGTGCCATTGCCTTGACTCCTTCTAAGGTATCTGTAGTTTGACTCATCACATCTTCTGCACAATTATTATAAATGTGAGCACAGTGAAAAAAGGCAGATGATATCTTAGTATTAGGAAAATAATTTTGATCTCATAGATTCCCTGAGTCTTGGGCACTCTCAATGGTGAGAGTCACTGTTGCAGGAATACGTCCATCCCATTTTCATTTTCAAATTTATTGGCATAAAGTAATTCATAATATTCTTTCACCTTTGTAATGTCTGTAACATCTGTATGTTTGTCCTCTTTCTCATTCATAATACTGATTATTTTTGCCTTTAGGCTCAATAAGGGATTATTGTGTCAAAGAACCAACTTTGGGATTTGCTCATCCTTTGTATTGTTTTTTGCTTTAACTGTATTTCCACATTTATATTCCATTTTCTTCTGGTTTTCTGGTTTTTTTCTAACTTGTTGAGATTGACACTCAGCTTTTTGGTTTTAAACCTTTGCTCTTACTATATATACTTTAAGGCTGTAGTTTTTTTTAATTGTTTTTAAAAGACAGAGCTCTTGCGTGCAAGTAGGGAAGGGAGGTGCAGAAGGAGAGGGAGAGAGAGTTTCCATACCCATTCCATACCCATTGCCAACACAGGGCTTGATCTCACAGCCCTGATGTCATAACCTGGGCTGAAACCAAAAGTCAGATGCTTAACTGAGACACCCAGGTGCCCCTAAAACTGTACATTTCTCTTTAAGCATGGCTCTAGTTCATCCAACAAGATTTGACATGTCATATTTCCATTACCAATCATTATTAAATTATAATTTCTAATTTCCATTGTGATTTTTTTCTTTTATCCATGGGTTAATTAGGCTCATATTGGTTAATTTTCAAATATTTGGGATTTTCTAGTTATTGCTTAATAACCGTGGTCAAAAAAACTCTAATAATCCTTTGAAATTTGCTTAGCTTTGCTTTGTGGCTCTGTATTTTGTCAATTTTGGTAAATGTTCCAGTGGGCATTCAGGAGAGAAACCTGTATTCTACAGTAATGAGAGCCTTCTATACTAAATATACCAATTAAGCCAATGTTGTTACGTTACTGAGATCCTGTGTATTCCTACTGATTTTTTTTGTTGTTGTTGTTGGGGGGTAGGGGTCCTGTGGTTTTAGATTTATTTCTTTTAGTTCTGTCAGTTTTGGTTTATATATTTTGAGGCTATATTATTAGGTGCCATGAATTTGGAAGATTTATGTTGACCAATTGATGACTTTAATCATTATGAAATGCCCTTTTCATGTCTAGTGATACCTGTTGCCCTAAAATTTACTTTATCTGATGTTAGTATCTCTAAAATTTGTATCCATCCTTTCACTTTCAACGTTTCTAGCTCTTTAGAGTGTGCACTTATAAACACCATATAGTTGAGATTTTTTTATTCAATTTTATAATCTTTGTCTTTTAAAAAAAATTGTTTTTAAGCAATCTCTACACCCAACATAAGGCTTGAACTCACAACCCTGAAATCAAGAGTTACACATTCTATTGACTAAACCATCCGGGCACCTGTACAATCTTTGTTTTTTAAATGGAATGTGTAGTCCATTTACATTTAAGATAATTATTGATTTTTTGGCTTAAATTTATCATCTTACTATTTGTTTCCTTTTTGCCTACTGGTTTTCGTATATCTTTTCTCCTTCTTTGCCACATTGTAGAATAAGTCATTTGCATTATTATACTCCTCCTTTTGCTTTTACCTATATATCTTTTTAAATTATTCTTTTAGTGGTTATTGAAATTAATACTTACCTACTTAGTACCTAACCACCTCGCGGACTGACTCTATTTCTACCTTTGCATCTTTTTGCTCTTTTGTCATATATTTTTAACTCTGTGTGTATTTTAAACTTTGAGGGCATTATTATTTGATATAACTTAATTTAGATTTATCCACATATTTACTCTTTCCATTGTTCCTTATTGCTTCCTATATTTTTGTGATTTCTTTAGGATAATATTCCTTCTGCCTAAAGAACTCCCTTTACAGTTTTTTGGTCCACTAGTAACAAATTCCTTGTTTTTATTTTTCTTGTATGAAAATGTTTCTTAGGTTTTTTTGAGGAGGGAGATACAGAGTACTGAATTGGCAGTTATTTTCTTTCTGTACTTGAAAAGTATTACCCCATTGTTTTCTGACTTCCTTGATTTCTTTTAGTCTTAACTTCTCTTTTAAGAGGCAATACCTTTTTATTTCTTTGGTTATTTTTAAACTTTCATTTTTGCCTGTGAATTTTAGATTTTCCATATTTAGCTTCTGTATAGTTTTCTTTGTATTTATCTTGCCAAAGCTTTGTTATTGTCCTTTGAATCTTGGCCATTATCTCCTCAAACATTCCTTTTGGTATCTTGCCTTTCTCTCTTCACACTGCAATTACAAAATATATTAAACATTTTTGCTGTATTTTTATCTCTTACACTTTTTTTGAATTTCCTATCTTAAGGTTCTCTCCATGCTTCAAACTGAATATTTTTCTCTACATATCCTTGTTTATTTATTTCTTCTTTCAGCTATATCTAGTCTTCTGTTAAACTGATCTATTGAGTTCTCAGTTTTAGTAATCCTATTTTTCAGTTCCACAATTCCCATTTTTAATATAGTTTTCAATTAACTCTTGATCTTTTCACTTATTTGATTTATTAAACATATTAGCTACCATTATTTTAAAGTTTATGTCTAGTAATTTGATTTATTAAACATATTAACTACCATTATTTTAAAGTTCATGTCTAGTGATTTTAATACCTGGACCTCTTTTACTTTATTACTTTACTTCCTCAGTTTATATCTTTTTTTTGCATACTTCTGACATGAACTTGTAAATGAGAATATATAGATAATCGAGGCTCTGGATGTTCACATCTTCCTTTCAAGAAGGTTTACTTTTATTGTTGGCAGACAAGGTAGGAAGTTAGCTTTTGGAAGGTAGCTTTTGGAAGATGGACTTCAGTCTCATGAAGACTAGTCTATTATTTCTAGTTCACCTTTACTCCTATGCCATAGCCCTGAGATATCCAAACTTCAAAGTCTGAGGTTTCATCCGTGGTGTTCCCTGAATTATAATTATTGACATCACAGTCTTGGGAAGGTTCAGAAGCTCTGTTCAGCTTCTCAGCCTCTCAGCCATTGTTTTCAAATTGGCAGATGTGGCACCAAATACTTAAGCTTTGGCTAGTCTTCACCTTGACTTTACCTGGTATTCTTTCAAGTTCAGCGATGTCTTCAGTTACTAGCTAACCTTAAGTTCAGCCCTGTCTTAAGTTGCAGATGTATTCACCTATGATAGGGTTTGAGGTGTTGAGCAGAATGCATAGGGTCTCATTGTATAAACTAAGTCCACTGAGGTGTCAGGAGCTAAGAGAAAACAGGGTCAATGACCTCAGAAATAAGTGTGGGTGTGGCAGCCGTTCTGAAGTTTGTGTCCCGTCCTGTACAAAGTGTATCCTAGAGATAGACCAGACACCTTAGATAAAACAGGCAGACCAATGAAAAATACATGGGGTTTCATTAACATCTTGCATATCTGCAGGCACTGATTAAATTATAGGTCACGTTATTTTTTATTTAGAAATCAGTGTTTTCAGACACAACACAATGGGTTTTCCATGTTCTCAATTATTTTCTTGGCCCGAGGTCCTTATTGACTCTCCTGTATTAGAACACACCGGGGTGATAGAGCGGCAGTAACAACAGAGAAAGGATAGCCAAAGTCCTTTTCCAGCCCTGAGTTTAACTTTTCAATTCATTTTAGATGGAACAAAATCTCCAGTGATAAGCTAAGCACTGAAATGTGCTTCAGGCAAAAATTAAAGGAACTTTATCTGTCTTTTTTCTGAGCTGGCTGGGATGAGTGGAGAGTAAAGTGGTTTAATTATTGAAAACTATTCTGTCTAGAGGCTTATGATTCATTTTGTGTGACCTTAGACTTACTTTTTCTTTGGCCATATGGGGCCAGAGGACAAGAGGTAAAAAGTAACTTCATTTGAATAATAACTTTTCCTTTCTGGAAACCAGAAAACTCTCCACTTCCACAAGTTCCAACATGTCCCTAGTTAATATCTGTATTTCTCAACGTAATTAGGTCACCCTCAAGAATGCAGGTCAGAGAGAAAACACAGAGGTGATCTGGGCCAAGGGTGAGAAGGCCGAAGAAATGACAAGTACTGAAACTGAGAGAGCTTCTGTGTCTCCAATAATTAGATGGTATGGCATAACCGCCAAGCCATGCACTGGCTCATCTGCCCATGGCCAGTACAGCAAGTCTCATGGAAATTAGACATTTGGCCTAAAAAAAATACAAGATCCTCAGCCCCCACTTTCTGGATAACATGGAGAATGAAGCCAAATTCAGGATGCATTTGTTTTCATAAAGAAATTTTCATTAGCATCACTTTATAGCTAAAGTCACACAAGGTGTGTTTTAGTTAAAGGAGTAAGATGGCAGGAGAGCTAAAATTAACGTGGAGAGAGATTCTAGGGAGGGGTAGATTAGCTATCCAAATATGGTTGGCTTTGTAACTCATTAAGAGTTATTAATAAACTTGGTTTTGTGAGAACCTAAGTTTTGTAGAAACTTGGTTTTTTTTTTTTTTTTTTCAGAACCTAATTTAACTTCAGAACCAACTGGTGATAATAAAGGTAAAAGATAAATATGTTGATCAAAATGCCAGTTTACTAACTTACAGTTCTCAAGTTTAGGGTATTCTCTGCCTCATCGGAAGATAAATAATGGGCAACATTGGCCATCAGAACTAGTTAGTTTATGGACATAGGGGTTAGAACACAAGGAAGCTCCTTTTTTTTTTTTCTTCCTGGCTTGGAAAATGTACTTTATAATTTTTCTCCTTTTCTAGTGACAGTATATTTATGTCTGTCAGTTTTAGATTTTTTTATTCTGTAGCGGTAAACACTATCAGACTTTGGGTTTTGGCTTTCTTGTTCCAGACACCCAAGCAGACCACATTTCTCCTATTGCCACATTCTTCAGCTATGTGAATACAACTATGTTAGGCTCAAGCTTTCCCACACATTCAGCTTCTGCTTCTGCCTGGACACTTTAACTGGATCACTGTAACACCTTGCCCTTCCTGTTTTGACTGGGGAGGATTGGTCTAACTACCAGTGTGAATTTTACTATTTAAATTTGGGGAAGTCTCTTTATCTTACAGGTCAGAGGTTATAAATTTACTAGACCTCCTGCTTTATTACATTTCCAACTAAAAACAATTTAGTTTCTCCAAATACACCATCAATTTGGGGGAAAAGGGGACTTTTTCAAAGAATTTCTCCTAACATTAAGAGCAGATCTTTTAGGAGGTTAAAAGTCTCTTTTGAAAAAGAACATTTAAAATGGTCTTACTCCTTTCTAGAATCTCTCTCCATGTTGATTTTAGCTCTCCAGCCATCTTATTCCTTTAACTAAAATATACCTCGTGTAACTTTAGCTATGAAATGATGTTAATGTAAATTTCTTTATGAAAACAGATGCACCCGAAATTTGATTTCATTCTTCATGTTATCTGTTTAGCCTGAAAAAGATTGTTGTAAGTAAATTGATCTTGGAAATATTCCATATTCGAGGACAGACGATAAGTTACAATGACAGGCTGATTTGATAATGGATCTATTAGTGAAAAGAAAATAAAAGTCTGACGTGTCTGTGGCAAAGGGCTGGTATATGGTAACTCTTGCCAGATTAAAGATTCTGGAAAATAGGTTCTATTTCCATTGCAGGTTCTGGCAAAAGGACTGTCTAGAATGCTGTAATGCTTTTCTTCGAAAAGGGTTGACTGCAGTAAGATCTGTAATGCCGGATAAATGTACAACAAACCTGCCAGATGTTTTTACTGTTCCCTTACATATTTGGAAATTAAGGGGTAAAAGGAAATTTTCGGGAAAAGGTAAAATTATGACTCAGACATAAAAATGTACACATGTTCAGAAATTTATTTGATGCATTAATCCAGATGACTGACTACATGTTATGATGGGTTCAAATTTAAGTTTTCTGAAAAAGCACAGTTACATGGAGTAAAGGAATACTGAAATGAATTGTAAATTGAAGATAAATGTTTTGTTGTTTCAGAGAGTCTAGTAGACTCTAGTAGAGGGGATAGAATTTATAGGTTTTAGCAGTTCCCTACAACCTACAAAAGTATAAAATAGCTCCCACAGAATCAGAATCTAAGACAAAAGGGTACGCTATAGACCATCCCTAGTTTTCCATTGACATACAAGTTTTTTCTACCTGATGTTCAGTAATTCACCTGAGATAATACACATTGATGGAGATAAAATGGAGGCAAATTCCTCTTGGCAGCGTACAGGGTGTTTGAATTGCAAGGGAATCCTGGAGGAGGTCATTGAAGACTATTGCCTGAAGCAGTTGGCCTGAACCAAGTTGTTGACTCTAGTGAGTTAGCTTCAGTGGAAGCAGACTCTGAGTCTGAAATTTTTGCACAAGAAGTTGACTGGGGAGTGCTCTCCCATGCATATTCTTAGGAACAATATGCATGAGGGAGCACAAGAAGCTGGATTGATTGATGCAGAGGAAGAAATTGAACTGTGATGCAATTAGAGCAACAGTTTTCATCAAAGTCTGTGGAGGGGGATCTGGAGCTGGGTGGCTCTTCTGAGATACTCTGAATCAAAACAAGAAGCTGCAGGCACTTCCTGGGGAGGACAGTGCTCCCAGCAGCTTGGGGGAGTGATGGTGCCCATCCTGAAGTGGAATTTGGGCAGAGCACAACAACATCCACTACATTTCCCCAGATCTCCCTCTTCTGCTGCCCTTTTGAGATTTCCTCTTGACTAGCACCTCTCCTAGTCCAGGCACCTACCTGCTATTACCCCTAGGCTTACCTGTTGGGGTGACCCAGACTCCCTCATCTTTGAGAACTCTAACCCCCTGGTCACCATGCCCTACTGAAGCAGTACTGAAGTACTACTGTACTTCACTATTTTCCACTTGAACTGGGCAAGAGATTACCAGGAGACACCACAGTGTATCACCTGGATGGCAGGTGTGTTTCCTGCCCTCATAATGTGACAGCAGCCCTGCCTCCTGATGATCTGGGTCAGTTACCTCCATCATGGTGGTAACTTCTTTCTTTGCCCACTGGTCTGTTAGCACAAGGAAACCAAAGTGACAAGGTCATAGACAAAGCCTAAAGTTGAATGGGGCTCTTGCTGTAGCCCCTGGTAGAAGTTACCCCACTTTGGAAATCAAGTTCTTTAGACAAACAGAGCCTAAAGTGCAAATTCCACAAGTGGGTCACTGATAAAGATGGTAAGTGGGGCCATTCCCATTTCTACCTGTTGGTTCCCAGTCTTGTGTATTCCACCTATTGGGGTCTCAGAACCACTAGAATGGCCATTGAAGATATATCCTGCACCCTAAAAGATGGTACCCCAGCCTTACAGGATATCATTTCCAAGTTAGTACCTCAGCTGCACCTTTGAAAGCCCATTCAATTGTTGGATCAGGCCAGCAGCTTCTACAGTACATATGACCAGTGGATCCCATCCCCACATGCCCACCATTCTACCCTTTTTGCTATAAAGTCCCTTAATCTGATTCAGTGTGTCAATGGGTCCAGTATTAAGCCCTCATATGATCATAGTGCTAAAGCTCTGCAAACAGGGAAGGCAAGACCCATACTTATAACGTGTCAATTCTAGTCAAGATAAATGCCCTATCTGGAGTGGAAGAGGTCCTTCCAAGGGTCCTTCCCTCCCAAGACAGCTTGCCATCAAGTGGATGGTTGTTCTCCTTGAGGGATGGGTATTATATCAAGGGCTCAGCAGTGATCTCTGTAGCACTCAGGTTAAAGGTTTGGTAGCATCTGTAGTTACATCAGTCCTAGTAAATGTAATCCTATTGTATATCTTCCATTGCTGCCACAGTGGCCACTCCTTTCATGCACCCATTTTGCCAGCACAGGAGTGGCTAATGAAGAAGATGGCGGATATCAACCAGCCAAATCATTTGGACTGTTTGGATGTAGTACTTCTTCCGTAGCGGATGCCTCTGGTGGCTATTAACACACATTCAAAGATCTTTTTAATCCATGCCCACTTCCATCCATCCGTGTGCCTCTACCCTTATCTGTGACCTACTTTCTCCTTTTAGGCCCCTGGCCAACCAGCCAAGCCATTTGCTACTTTCATAAGTTGTGGTGTTTTTTTTTTCCCCCTGGGCTTGGGCCTGTTCTATTTCTACAGAAAGTGGGTGTATGGATAGCCTGATTTTTGCCTTGCAAGGATTTCCCTTCACCACTGTCTTAAAGGGCCACCTGAGTGGAGCTATCTTGCAGCAGCAGTTTATTTCTGTTTTGCATCTACATACCAAACCAATCTATCTGTGAACCAAACTTGGCTTTTTTTCCTCTCTTCTATAAGTTCGTTATATGGGACACATGCCCACCTTCTTGGTCATAGGTATGAGCAGGTGAGGGAGAGGCACCTGTGCAACAGTAGTGAATGGCATGGCAGGCAGTCTGGGCCACCTGGTCACATCCAATGCCCTAACTACCACATGCCTTAGAATGGATTGCTGCTGGGACTACTCAGATTTATGACTTAATATCTGTTGAGTCACACTGCAAGCACTCTACAAGGTCCAGCAGCAAACCAGGAGCTATCTTCAAATGACCGATAGTTCTTTGTGGCAAATGCCTTACTCCAGAGCCCTATGGAGTAGGGATATATTGTAATTCTCCAGTTAGGTTTACTATATACTCTATACAGCATCTTTGCCCATCATATATGCCTTAAATATCATAAGATCTACCAGGTTTTATGGACCAAGGGGCAAGGTTGCTTACACCACATGCTGGACTGGCTGCAGTCATTCCTGCTCTGAGCCCTATTTAAAGCTTTCCACGTGGCTTGGCAAATGGGTTAGAGCAGGATTCCCGTGAGTGGACTTTGCTAACCTTAAAATCCATACAGACCTATGGAGTATATGATCGCTTTATAGTGATGAGAAATTAGCCCTTTATTTTGAAGATGTCCCAGCAGTTTCCTGAATCTTTATAGGCTTTATCTCCCATCATACGTGTACTTTGTGCTCATCCAGTTTGATTCACACAAGGCCATCAATGTATTGGACTAATGTAATGTCCTACATGTCTACAAGGTCAGGCTTCCTCAGACTATATTTTGACAGCAGAAGAATTAATATATAGCCCTGGGGCAAGACCATGAATGTATAGTGTTCTCAATCTTATGTGAATGTTAACTGCTTCTGGCCCTTACTCTCAGTAGAGATGGATAAGGATACATTTGCCAAGGTGGCCATGTATGAGGAATCACCATGTGCCTAAAGCAGCATTTTTCTGACAAAGATACCACATCTGTCTGGTTTTTTAGTGACCTGACTGGTGAATCAGTTGGGAATAAGCAGGCTAACACCTTTATATCTTTTCCTTTGCATCTCTTTTATACCTTTGTATCTCTTTTATATTAAAAAAAAAAACTAGATCTCTTTTAATCTCCTTGATAGCTCCTCTCGGACTCACAGGATATAGTATTGTTTATGAGTTACTTTCTTTGCTGGTAGGGGCAGGAGGGTAGTTTCGTAGATTTCCACTTGGCCTTCTGCAATGTGATTAAGCAGATGGTTTACCTAACTATGCATTCTGATTACACATTCTGGGACTAGGCAAATAACCAATGGGTAGGTCTGTGGACCCAGTGGGCCCATTCTAAGTCAAACCTACACATATCTCCACTCACTTTCTAACACAGGTCATGATGACACTTTGGGTGCTCAATAGCAATGTCAGCTCAGATCCTGTTTCCGTGTCCAACTACTCCTTTGAATCTCTGGATCTTCCCGTTGGCCCATATATCTCTTGGAAAAGGACAGAGAAGGTAACCATCCCATATATGTTGTGTGGAATTGCAGGATACTTCCTTTTGAGGGCCCAACTTTACCTTCAAGTCACTGAGTTCTAGGTAGAAACTGGGCAACAGGTTATAATTTTTTTTTAATTAGGATACTTCCCCTCAGCCTCCTTGATTTCTTTTGATTGTGTATAGATTGCGTGATACCCTTGTTGGCTGCTCATCTGTCTAACTTGCCCTTCAGAATGTCATGTTCTATTAACCATTTCTATGTTCTTTTTTAAAAAATAGTTTATTTATTTGAGAGAGAGAGTGGAGGAAGGAGCAGAGGGAGAGGGACAAGCTGACTCCCCACCGAGAATGGAGCTCGATGCAGGGCTCAATTTCAAAACCCTGAGACCATGACCTGAGCTGAAGTCAAGAGTCATACACTTAACCAACTAGCCAACCAGGTGCCCCAAACCATTTCTATGTTCTCTCTGGGTTAGGCTATCTTGGCTGCCATGCTGACTTTGCTCCTTATTACAATAAATACATCCACCTTGCTTCTGATGCCATATGCTTCTCAGCCTCTCTTAATTTGAGCATCATCCCATTGTAGTCAGGGAAGCTAGTTCTATAGCAGCATCTCCTAGTCTCAGCCCTCACCCACAGGGGACAGCTACCAGGGAGCTTCTTCAGTAGTGCTTGTGCCCCCTCACCAACACATTTCTTATTGTTTTGTTAAACAAAGTGTCCTCCTGGCCCTCCCTCCCATGGAACATAGTTGGTGGGTTTTCTGATCGTAGGTAATATACCCATTTTAACACATCTACTTCTCTGGCCCTGGGATCCCTTTCTGTACCACTTACCTTGGCAATTCTGGCATTTCTGTTGTACTTAGTATGGACTGTTGCTTTTTCTAAGCTCATAGGAAACAACATAGCAGCATAGTTGCATAATTTTTAGGGTCTTTGCCGGGGTGTCAACCTTCTACCAGAGTGTCCTCATATCAATAAACTCTCTTATCTAACTTTATATTCTGTTTCTGTCAACTCAGCATCCTCTAGATCCTGTCCCACATCTATTCTCCTTGCTTCTGCCAGTACGCACTGATGGGGTCTTACAGCTCCTTCAACACAAGCCTCTTTCCTCCCAGCAGATCCAGCACTTCCCCTGGTCAGGTGACGGTGTGGCTTGACCTGTTATTGACCAGGCAGCCAGGAGAGGAGGTGGGAGCATACTCAAGAGGATGAGCAGACTTCAAGTGGTCTGCAGGCAGCAGGGAGGGGGGTCACATCTGCTCTGGGTTCCAAGGTTCTCAAAAGCATCGGGTTGAACTGCAGTGCAGTTATAACAGAAGCATTGGCCAGTTCTCCAAGAGCTCTAGAGCTGCCATGATCTGCCATTTCAAGTCTCAGTCCTTCCCCACTGGGGACCTGCCCTGGGCATGGCGGACTTGCCTGAGAATTTAGTCTTCTCTGGAGCTCTGCTCCCTTAGCATTATGTCTCGGCCCAAGCCTCAGCTGCTTCTGTCCTCTGATTACAATGAGAGGTTCTTTCTATGCTTCCAAGCTGGCCCCTTTGACACTTTGCCTTAAATAGGTAATTGTCCTCAGCCTGTTGCTGTCATTACCCAGTGCATTGATAGCCCTCCACCTGTAAGGGTGGAGGAAGCCTACTGGGGCAGGGAGAGATGGTGAACTGCAATGCAGCCACAACAAAGGCCTCAGCCCATCTAGAGACCGTCCCAGCTCTAGAGCTTCTGTGGTCCCTCATAGGTATCTCAATTTGGGGATAGCTGGAGCTATTCCTGGCAGCACTGACCAGTTACTGGATGTGGGGTATGCCCAGAGGAGGCTTAGCCTTGGGTTAGTAGTTTCCTTTTGAAGGAGGGTAACCCCTGGGAAGAGACAGCTTTGAGTGGTCAAGGGGAAGGAGTGTCTCATCATGAAGGGACATCTGGGTGGCACACAGCATGTATTGCCTTGACCTTGGGAAAAAAGAAGGCTAAGATAAGAGAATGACTTCTGGAAGAAGAATTGACAGGATATGCTGACCAGATAGCCTAGAGTTCTTTCACTTAAGGACATTTACTACCTTTTTTGTGCTAGATACAGGCAATACAGAGTCCTTGATCTCAAGGAGCTCACAGTTGGAAACCATACATCCACAGAAGAGTCAGGACAGCACCAAGATGTCAGCAACAAGGTGTATACAACATGAACCAGGTGGAGGGAGGTGGGGACAGGATGTGACTAAGAAGAGAAGACAATTCTTGATATAGTGGAGGCTTTTTTTTTAGCTTTGGGATTCATATTTTCCCTTCCTCAAGAGACATTCAAATCTCTGACTCAAAAGGAGAAATCTTCCTAAGGGACCCTGAGGTACAGAGCTAGTATTAGTGCCATTCCTGCTGGTACCTGCTCAGTCAACAGGGATACGGCCACCCCTTCCCCCCTCCCCACGTGTGTCCCACCTCACTGAATTGTGCAGCACAGGAGGACGGGAGACCTGGACTATGGACTGTTGAGAGTCCCATGGCAGGAGCAGGGTGCTCCATCAGAGGTGAGACCCTCACAAGTGCAATTGGTGTCAAGAGTCTGCTCATGAGTCCAGAAAGGTCCCAGTCTACAAATAAAAGCATAGCAGTGGGGAGCAGTAGCTCTGCCTGTCTGATGTCCCTCATAAAAACTGCCACAAGATGGCAGCAGGAGCTCAGTCCATAGGGAGCAGGAGGGGGGTTGGTATTGGGATGGAGTTGGTACCCCTGACATACGCACGTTCCAGAAGAGGTGTGAGGAACAAAAAAACTGAATGACAAGGCTCTTGGAACCCATTTATTTATTTATTTGGGGTAGAGTGAGGAAGAGAGAGAGCAAGCATGAGTGGGGGGAGAGGCAGAGGGAGAAGCAGGCTCCCCGCTGAGCAGGAAGACCAATGTGGGCTCAATCCCAGAACCCCAGGATCATGACCTGAGCTGAAGGCAGATGCTTAAACGACTGGCCACCCAGGCGCCTGCAGGAACCTATTTAAATCAGGCATTTACACACTGGTAGCTCCCCAGGCCATGTGCTGTGCCGCTACTTCCGCCCGCTCAAGATTCCCAGGTGTTGCTTGTCTCCTGTACCTATTTCCATTTGCCCCATTTGAGTTCCTTCCTCTGGCCCACATTTAATGTGGGCCCTGTCATCACAAACCTCAATAGCCTGACTGCCCCTTCCGTCGGGGGGTTGTGCAAAGTCCTCTCCTTCCACTGTTCCACTGCCCCTCACAAGACACTTGCCTTGGAGGCCTAACACCAGTGCTTTTCACAGGACCCAGGAGAACACCGTCTGCAGGCCCAGCCTTTGCTCTCAGGAGAAAGCAAGTGGTAGCCTTTGGAGGACAAACCGCAAACAATGACTGAGTTGAATGTACTGCAGTGAAGGAAGCCAAGCGTCTGCGATTCTTCTGAACCCATCATCCTGGTGCTGGGCACTTTCGGATGACACCCCCAGAGTCAGCACTTGGGTGCTATCTACACAGGTGCTGGAGGGGAGTACGTGCAGGCAGGGACCCCTCCACACACACCACCTCACTAGAAACCTCACTGGGCAGCCCAGGATAGACTGTCATCTGAGGGGTTAACCATGAGGGGGCCGGTGAGGGAAAATAGAGCAGAAAGGGCCCCAAGAAACAGTACTGGTGATTCCGGCAGGAGCTCCTGCCCCAGGACCAGGAGCCAAGGAAAGAGGTGAGTGCTCTCAGGGGAGAGGAGAAGTTGCTCTCAGTTGCAGGGGAGAAGGGCCTGGCTGGGCTATGACTCCAGCTCTGAGGAGGGCCCTGCGCACAGCTGCAGGTACCCCTGAGGGGCATGTCCCCCATGCTGGGAACGGGCAGACAGGTGAGTCGTGTGACAGGCTCCCCTCCTGCTCCTTTCCAGGCTCCCTCAGCCCTTTGGGTCCACCCTGCTGCCAAAGGAGGAAGGTCACATGGGCAATATGGAAGGGGGCCTGGGCACTGAGGGGGGACAGACCAGCCCCTGGCCTGGCAGCTCTGCCCTGAGCTGCTTCAAGGGAAGGCCTGTGCTGAAGGGTGGAGTCGCCACCCAGCTGGAAAAGGAATTATGCTGGGAGAGAGGAGAGGAGGGGTAGAAGAGGAGGAGGAGGGAACTGAACCCCCAACCATGCAACTCCTCATCACAGCTTCCTGGGTGGTGCTTGCGCCTCCCAGGGACTGCTGGGCTAGCTCCAGCAACTTGCAGACCAGCAGAGCTCCCTGGAAGTCTGGCCCCATAGAAGACCCCAGAGCCTGTGCCCATCTTTGGGGGGGTGTGGGGGAGGAGGGGCCCCCAATTTCCCAGAGGGCTGAGGGTTTATGGTCCAAATCAACTTGATTTAAAGGAACCAATATAGGGGCATCTGGGTAGCTTAGACGGTTAAGGGACTGCCTTCAACTCAGGTCATGATCCCGTGGTCCTGGGTTGGAGCTCCCTGCTCAGTGGGGAGTCGGCCTCTTCCTCTGACCACCACCCCCACCCCTGCACCGGTCATGCTCTATCTTAAATAAATAAATAAAATATTTCAAAAAAATAAAATAATATAAACAACCTGAGTTTGTAGAGAAAGTCCCTTCTGGTTGCACTGATGACCCACATTGCCATGTGCCCTTGGGCACTTGGGCCTCAGCCTCAAGCCCTTTTTTTGTCAGAGGACCACCCGGGTGCTTCTGCGTCAGTACCTGGCTCCTCTGGATTGTAGGGACATGGTAAAGTCCTTTCATGTAAACTAAATAAAAATCACAGCTGCTGTTTACTGAGAGCTGTTCTGTGCCAGGTGCTTTCTTACCAGGGCTCCTTGACCGGTTGACATTCTGGGCCTGACAGATCACTATTGGGGGATCGGGGTGGGGGGCACCCTGGTAGAGAACCACTAATTTACACTACATAACTCATTCAATCCTCACAACCCTAGGCTGTTACGCTTCCTGATTTATTTTTTAATTGAATATTTTCTTTTTCTTTCCTTTTCTTTTTTAGAGAGGTGGGTATAGGGGGAGAGGGAGGAAGAAAATCTTAAGCAGGCTCCATGTCCAGCTCAGAGTCTGACTCAGGGGTCCATCTCATGACCCCGAGACCATGACCTGAGCCAAAATCAAGAGTCGGACGCTTAACCCACGGAGCCACCCAGGGGCCCCATATTTTTTTTATTTAAAAAAATTGTGAAATACACGTAACATAAAATTTACTGTCTTACCCATTTTTAAATGTACAGTTCAGTGGCATGAAGTGCATTCCTGCTGTTGTACAGCCATCACCCCTTCCACGTCTAGAACTCTTTTCATCTTGCAAAACTGAACCTCTGTACCCATTGGCCAACTCTGCATTACCCGACCCCAGCCCCTGGCAGCCACCATTCTGCTTTGTCTTTATGAACGTGACTACCCTAGGCCCCTCATGCGAATGGGATCATACAGTGTTTGCCCTTGCACTTAGTGTGAGATCTTCAGGGTTCATCCACGTGGTAGCATGCGTCAGGGGTTCTTCCCATTTAAGGCTGATAGCCCACTGCATGGATATGCCACATTCTGTTTATCCAGGCACCCACTGGTAGCCCCCGGGGCTGCTTTCATCTTTTGGCTCTTGTGAGTAATGCTGCTCCTTAGAACCCTTTGAGAGAGGCAAACCCTGAGGCCCACAGCTAGTAAGCGGCAGAACTGGTATTCCAGCCGAGCAGTCAGTTTCAGGGATTGTGCTGTTGACCACCGGGAGCCCCTCTGAATGCATGCAGGCGGGCACCAGGAAAGCGAACCCCCTCCTTTGCCATCTGTTCAACTCAGAACCCATTACTGCTTTGCTGGGAGCTGAGTCAGATTGAAAATGTGGAGAGATGGGGAGAAATGTTGGGAATTAGAAAATGATTACTTTTTTTGTTTCCCCATCAAACCTTGACTCTTGGGGATCCTTGGATGGCTCAGCAGTTAAGTATCTGCCTTCGGCCCAGGGCATGGTCCTGGAGACCCGGGATCGAGTCCCGCATTGGACTCCCTGCATGGAGCCTGCTTCTCCCTCTGCCTGTGTCTCTGCCTCTCTCTCTCTCTCTCTCTCTCTCTTTTTCTCTCTCTCTCTCCTGAATAAATAAAATCTTAAACAAACAAACAAACCTTGACTCTTATTTTATCCCTGAAGAACCTGGGTCCAATGAGGAGGTAGACAGATTTCTTCAGTGATGGGTCCTTCACAGGAAAGCCCCGCTATTTCTGTTCTGCCCCCACCAGTAACCACAGCATCCTCAGTCAGTTGCCTGTTTGGGGGTGAGGACAGGAGCTCACCTACTTCCGTGTATACTACTAAGAACATCTACTCTGCATTCTTATAGGGTCTTCCATTCGAAAATCCCTAAATAGACTCATTAATAAATTCTTCTTTGCAAGCTGATTCCCGTGGCATAGGCATATTATAAAAGATGTATGTGACCACTGTGTGGTGGAGAAGAAACCAGAAATCCCATTGTTTCACACAGCGCTTAACAAAAATGTATCTAATGAAGTCTACAAAATTCAGATGGGAAACATTCGTTATTTGGGGCTTTAAGTAAAGGCCCACCACACCTAATGAATCAGCTCTTTGTCTGGATAGCACTTGTGTATCAGGTTTTCATAAGAAGACTCTTCAGGTCTGCAGGTTTCCAAATATCAGATTTCTAAGCAGATATCACCGCTTCCCTTTGTTCATGGATTCCTTCCTGTGGGACTTAGCCCTTAACCGGTGGTGTCTGTGTTAACTCCAGCTTGGTGGTGTCAGAATTGAACCGAATTTTTGCACACCCTGTTGATGTCAGAGAATTGGTTGTTGGTGTGGGAAGAACTCCACAGATCTGGTGTCAGAAAAAAAGATACTGTTTTCTCACCAAATAGCGGAATCCTCAAACTACAGTCTGTTCCTGCTACATGTTTTTCCCCTCTTGCAATTCCACTTTTCCTGGAGGTTTGGGTGATTAGCCTAGATTGTTGCCTACACACCCTGACAGCCAACCAAATTGACATCTTGGGCATGACAAATATTTGTTGTGGGGGCTTCTAATAATGCATCAGCAACTCATTCAGCAACATCCTTGATCTCTACCCACTAGATGCCAGTAGCACCAACCTAAAAGTTCCTGGCTGAACAAAGTGTGATAATCCCATTGTGACAAAAGGTAGACCTTAAAAAAAAAAAAAAAAAAGTGTAGTGTAGTCATGAAGGAGACCTGGGTTCTGGTCCTGCCTCTGCTCCAAACTCCCTCAATGACTTTGGGCACAGCTAACTTAGCCTCTTGGTGTCCTCAGACCAGATCGACCTAGTTCGTTCAGCAACAAAATGCTCTGCTGCTGCACTTGTTTTACCTCCCTAACTGGAAATTAAAGGCAGTAACTTGAGGTTTTCCCTCTTTCTTATTCTTTAAAGTCCTGAATTCCCATCCGTCTGAATGATTTGACCCTGAATCTCCTATTTCACATAGTGAGGTCTGCAGAGGCCTAGAAAGGGGTCCATGCTGGGGGCAGATGCTGCTGACAACCTGGAAGAGTTGTGACCCTGTGACCCTGGAGATGACCATGTGAAGGAGTCTCATGGGCTTAATGAGAGCACCTATCCCACTGGAACCTTCATGGAGAGCCCCAGCCCAGGTGTGTGTGTATGTGAGATGTGTGTGAGATGTGTGTGTAGGGGGCAGGGTGGGAATCCAGAGGGTCCATTAGGCCCCAGTCTAATGGCACATGTGTGTGTGTGTGTGTGTGTGTGTGTGTGTGTGTGGTATATGGTGGGTGTGGAGTGGTGTGTGGAGTGTGTAACTAGTGTGTGTGGTGTGTGTATAGTGTGTAGTGCACGTGTGTATGGTGTGGTGTGTCATGTGCGTGTGCGTGTGTGTGCATGTAGAGCGGGCAGGGTGGGAATCCGGAGCGTCCTTGGGCAGAATTGTCCTGGGCTCTGAAGCCTGACCTCGCTGCCTGCTAGGTCCCTCCAGGGTCCGCAGCCCCACAGTCCAGCTGCACTGGGCTGACCACGTTCCGGAGGCAGCCGTCCCCAGCCACTCACCCTGCTGGGCTCTGTCCTTCAAAGACAGGTGTCTGTCCTTCTCAAAGACAGAGAACCTGAGCTCAGCAGCCAAGAGCAGTACTGGGCGGAAGTTCCATCTCTCACATAACACAGAAAGTAGAAGGAATTAAAATCCATCGAAATGGTGTCTTGTGTTAGCAGTCATATCAGCCGTCACGGTGCTCCCATGATTAAGAGCTCACCAGGCGCTCTGAACCAGGCTCAGTAAAAAACTTATTAATTGCCCAGTGTGTGTCATGTATGGCACAAAAGGCTAGGGATCCAAAAAAAGAGTCCTACTGCATGCCTGTCCCCAAAGCATCCCCGGTCCAATGCTGTTGGCTGGAGGTTGAGGCCAAAGTCCCAGAAACAAGTTCCCCTTCCGGGCCTGTCCTCTTCCCCGGGCCCACCTGGAAATCTACCTGGATTCACATCAGGCAAAAACCTCACAACTTAGTGATTTCGTCAGACTGGAATTCCCTGGACATTTCCTTTTTTGTATTGAATTGGTTGATGTTCTGAACATACACCCGGTAGGCGCGTGGGCCACCTGCGGTCATGAGGCCCCAGGAACTCTATTCCCAGCTTCTCCGGTCCCAGGACGTGATCTGTGGGAAGCATCTCCCCGGACACGAAGTGCAAAACGGGGCAGGTGGGGGTAGCTTAGCTGGGCCTGGAGAAAATAGCTGAGGGATCCGTTTGCTGCCTATCGCCTTTGGGGTTTTGCGGCCAGACAGTGGGCCCAGATGCTGTCTCTTCCCATCCTACAAGCCCACGCTTCCTCCCCTTCCTCCTCTTCCACCCAGTCTTCACCAGGGGCTGCAGGGAGCGGTTGCTCCCACAGCCTTTGCAGTCAGATGGAAAGTGGGGTCTTCCCTCTGATGCAGGAGGCTTCTGAAAGGCAGATCTCCTCCCTGTTTCTAGGAGGTTTCCCGGCTCCCTGGTTGCTATGGTACCAGCCCTTCTGTCCCATCTTTGGGGCCACCACCTAAAGAATCCAGACATCATAGCAGAAATCTTCTCTAGCCCTCTTGACCTGGAAGTTCATCACCCTATTCTCAGAGCAGGGAGAAACTTGCACCCTTGTGCCCCCATCGCCCCTGCTGCACCCCTGCCTGCACCTTCACCCTCACACGGGGTCAGCCTCTGCTTCCCTGAGCACTCCAGTGCTCCACCAAGCCCTGGGCTAGAGACCTTCAGGCCCACCCTACAGTGCAATGGACTCCCAGGCTGGCCCCCGAAAACCCTTTCTTCCTCTCTCCTACTCTTGGGAGCGTGAGCTCCTTCTGCAGCGGGCTCATGCCGGGAGCATGAACGGAGCACTGTGCCCCCCCCACACACCCCAGTTTCAGCCTTTCTATCCCCAGTCTTGGTTTGTCCTGGACTAGACGACTAGACTAGACCAAGGCCCAGATGCCCGGATGAATCAGACACATTCCTGCCTTCAGGGAGCTCACAGCGCAGGTGGTAGGGTTGTCAGGTCTTAGTGAATTTGGAGACAGACCCAGGAATGGAGAAGACAGAGCTGGAGGACAGAGGGAAGCAAGGAGAAGGGGATGCTGGAAGCAGCCCTGGGAGGGAAGGTAATGGGGACTTCTCTTTGGGAGGAGCACCTGGGAAGAGCAGTCTGAGAACAGAGAGAAGCCGGCCGTGGCTAGAGGAGCCTAAGAGGTCCACCCAGACTGTCAGGATTATCACCATCACTGCGTCCTACCTCTGTGGAGGGGGTGCTGCTCACTAGAACCTCTGAATTCAGACTCCCTGGCTGTACAGTGCGGATCCCGGGCTTAGAGCTTTGGTTGTAACTCAGTCGGTACAAGGAAAGGACAGAGCGTGCTAGCCTCATGTCATGCCCAAAGATGTCAAAACTGAGCAACAATTTTCTGAATGAATAAGTAAATGAGACTGGAAATAGAGGACGAATATTACTGCATACTTCCCAGGTGTGTGAGCTGCTAGGGTGTATGAAATGGGGCGGAGCCTAATAATGGGCTCTGGGTACAGTTTCTGCAGTTTCTACTATATGCAAAGCACTTTACATTTATTATTTCTCTCTCTCCTCTCTCTCTCTCTCTCTCTCTCTCTCACACACACACACACACACACACACACACCAGTGATAAAAAGCTATAATTGTTCTTGAAATAATGATAAAGAAATTGAGCTCAAAGGCCGCCTCTCCCTTTGGTCAAGATGCTGTTCTCTTTGCCTAGAATGTAGGCTCTTGATGCTCCCCAGCCTTTGCTTGGAAAGACAGTCTCCACTCTAATGAGTTATAGGAAACAAAACCAAAGGTAAAAACTTTTGAAGGTGCTTAGGAGATGGTCAGGCGTGGGACCTTTCTGCTCCCTGGGAAAGGCAAGAAAAGACCACATAGCTACCTTTGTGTTATGCAGGAGATCATGAGTCCCCACTATCGGAAGTTGAAGCTGATAATACCAATTTATGGGCTCTCCTTTGGGCCCCATTGGACCTGGCTTTGGAGGCCAGTTAGCCTGTATGGGCCCCAGGTCCTTGTTCAGTAAATATCCAGCTGGTCAGTGGGGAGGTAGAAGCCCTGGCAAAGTCAAAGGGGTCGCTCTGGTGCCTGGTCTGGAGCGAGTCCAACCTGGATTCAAAGTTGGCTCCATCACTTACCGGCTGTGCCATGGCGGACAAATGACTCAACATTTTAGAGGTATACTGAATGGAGACAATGATAACATGCCATAGAATTGTGGTAAAGACTGAAGATAATGTATAAAAAAGGATAATAAAGACAGGTAAAGACTGTGACTTCCCAGTGTCATTAAATTAATGCAAATTTTAAAGTTATGAGTTATTTTTCAGCTCATGGGCAAACATTTTAAGTTTGATAATGGACATTGTTGGCAAGGGTATGAGAAAGCAGGCACTTCACATATTGTTGGTGGGAGTATGAATTAGTATAATAGCTGTGAAAGGTGATTTGGCATTAAAGATCAATTTTTTAAATGCATATAATTTTTGAAATAGCAATTCCACTGTTCTGAATTTATCTTGTGAATATATTAATTTTAATTAGGATATTGGATTGATTTCTATAGTACCCAAAGTAACAGTGGTTTGAACACAATAGAGATATATTTCTTTCTGGAACATCACAGCACAGATTAATTAATCTAGGGCTGAGTGGTGTGTGTGTGTGTTGAGGGGGATGATTCCATGGCACTGGGGGACTAGATTCCATGTTTCTTTGCTCTTCCCCACATGGTGGAAGACAGCTCCCTACCATAGCCACATTCCATCTAGGACCAATCAGGAAAGGGATGAGGGGGCACATCTTTTTCCTTTAGGGCAACAATCCCAAAGTTGCACACATCACTGCTGCTATATCGTGTTGACTAGGACTTAGTCATATGTCTATACCTAAATGCAGGCATGCCGGGAAATGTCATCTCTATTCTGGGCAGCCATGTGTCTACTAAAATTCAGAGACTCTATATCAGAGGGTTTTGGTTAACAGAGACCATTGAGCAATCTCCAATAGAACACTCTTGCACACAGAGTAAGGGTATTCACTGCAGCATCTTTATAATGGGAAACCCCCTAGCAACAATCTGAATGACATTTACAAGTACAAGGCTGACTAAATAGAGGATAATACATTTGTTCCATGGAATACTATGCAGTAGTCAAAATGAAGGTGGTTGATGTTTATCTGCTAATAAGATGTGTATCTGCTTGGCATGCTAAAAAGAGGCAGACACATAGGAGGTGGGCTTCCAAAGGCAATTAGCCTTTTCCTAGGCAGACTTAATGATCAGTCCCAATCCTTTACCCCTCCCCTGCATCCAGACCCTTGCCATAGCCTTAACATAGGCAAAGCACGCCCCTTGGCAATGACTTTGGCCAAGGAGGTGGATTGAATTAGTGATGTGAAGTTCTGAGCCTGAGAGGCTTCATATGCCTCTACTTGTCCTCTTGCATAGGTAACTGCCACCCCTTTAGCCCGGGCCCCAGGCCGAACACAGGGTGGGGCAGAGTGGCCCACAGAACTGCAGTGAGGAGTGGAGTCATGCCAGCTGAGCTCAGCCTGGATAGCCAGAGGCGTCCAGCCAACCCACAGATCCAGGATAATGAGTGATTGTTATTTTATGCCAGTGAGTGTGAACTAGTTTGTCATGTGGCAAAGTGAAACATAGTCCCATCCTGGCCTCCAAGTTCTGTTCTGTAGGCTGATCCAAGAGGCCACTGGAGCACTCTCATGCTCTCTGAAGCTTGCCTTTCCTCCCTGCAGAACAGACTTTTCCAAATTTTTCCTTTTTCAGCTATGGATTTTTATTTTAAAGAAAAATTCTTAAGTATCCTCATGTGTATATAATTGGTGAGACTTGGTTTACCAGTTTGTGGTACAATTTGATATATACATATATATCACTCACATGCCTCCTTGCAGAAAGTCCAACACCCTTCTCTTGAGGCCTTGAATTGTCCTTTATACAAAGGGCTCAGCCCAAAGGGCTCACCTCCTTCCAAATGTCAGGCAGAGAGAAGCCAGGGTGGCATGTCACTAGCAGTATTAAGGTCTCCATTTTCATTGCCTCTGTTGCTACCACATGATATCTTAATGAAAACTAGCCCCATAAGGCCCAATGTGACCTGGCCCCTGCCCCGCTGGAATGACAATCTGGCCCATATCCTAAGCATGGCTATCACGGCAATGTTTACAAGTCTGAGGGGGTTTCTAGCCCAAGCTGCACTTCCCGAGAGAAACAATACCAACCTCACTGAGGCACAGACTGAACTCTCCAGCAAGCTCTTCCTTCTGAGGCATCTCCCCTTGGGGTCTCTGGTTCCTTTTGTTGACATTGGACCTGGGGAGGCAGCATCTTAATCTATCAGGAAGTTCTAATACCATTAGTGGTATCAATTTCCATTCTTTTGTCTCTCATAATTCATAGAATCCTTGGTTTCTAACTGGGCAATGATGTTCAAAAGTCAAGAGCATGACTTTCTTACAAATATAGGATGAACACAAGTCAAAAATTTTATTTAATTCAGCTATTAATGAGGCAAACAGTAAAACAGGCTGGTTCAAAGAGCAATGGCGGCATTGGGGGCTACATAATCCTATAAAACAAAGAATATTGGATACATAGGTTAGATACAAAAGTGCTTTGTGTCCTACAGGACAATGAACCCTAACCTTTGAGGTTGTCTTTTCTACCAGACAGGAACCATTTGCATCCACACAGCTCTACGAGCTAACAGCTAATTTCACAAAGTCTGAGCCCTTAACCAATAGTCAATTGTGTAGTCAAACAAATGGACACATTCTCTGGGAAGGTGAGTAATCCTTGGGGAAACCTGTTCAGCAATATTTCAGCATGACATTGAAAGGACACGCAGATACCCTCTTGACCTCGTTTCCAGGCTCTAGATAGCTTTTCTGAACACTTGTCAGGTAAGCTTCATGGCCAAAGCAGCTGGTCGAGGGCACAGCTTCGTGGTGGCCATGGTTCTCTGGACAGATTCTTCTCTGTCAGGCAGGGGAGGGAGAGGTTGCTGAAAGTGGACGTAGAATGCCAATGAGAAATGGCCAAATTTTCCCATTCTGTCAACAAGCTCCAGAGCTTTGAGCAAAAGATCAGGCCCTGATTAACTGGCTAGTCGGCCTGCCTATTTGTGTCCTGTGCAATCACAGTCGTCCGATGACAGGGTGTGGATGAGTATGTTCCTTGTCTGAACCCCTACACTGCTCTGGACTTTCCTCAGGGCCCCTCTCTGTCACTGCTAAAATGCCCCAGAGTGTATTTTAGAATGCCCAAATATGCTAGCTTTTGAAAAGTATTTGCTTTTTTTGTGTGTGGCTTCCTGCAGCCCCTACAGTATCTACAGTGACCCACCACATAGTAAATGCTTCATGTACACAATTAGCCACCTATCTCTGTGCCTCATCAGATGTGGTCATAGGTCTTAGAGCTCAGGCCCCACTTGTTCAGCTCCAAGCTACTCTCTGTGGCTTCCCCCGACCCAAGGCCGGACCCTCTTCTATGCTCACCCTCACCCTACCCAGCCTTTGAGACTCAATTCTGATGCCGCATCCTTCAAGCGGGGGAGTTTGTCTCCCTGCTCACAATGATTCCCCCTTTCCCATGCAGCTTTTCTCTGTACTGGGGCCCCTCATCCAGCTGTGTGTCACAAGTCATTCACATTTTACACTGCCCGGGTAGTGGGCTTCCAGAGTCGGGACCAGGTCTCAATCACCTTGATGTTCGGCAGCAGCACTTTGCACCTAGTGATGCTAACAAATGTTCTCTGACGCAGAGAATAGCCATGTGAGGTCAGGGCTGGCTGTTTCTGGCTTTGGCAGCAAATTCTTTCTTATTCTTGTTGGCAGTGTTCCAGGGCTCATCGATCACCTGCAGGATTCCGGCCTCTGAGGTGCCGAGCAGGAGACACACGGCGCCTGTCCTCTGCCACACTAAGGGTGTCCGTGGCAAGCAGCTGATAACTGCAGCAGGTCCCCTCGTGCTTCATCAGCAGCTCATCGCTTTCTCCACTGGGGGAGGAGGGAGGCCGCTGCCGCCTTTGCTGTTGTCCTAGCCTGCAGCCCACTCAGGCCGTGGAGCCGGACCTGATGCAGAGGCAAGCGCCCCTCGGCTTATGCCCAGAAAGCCCAGCGGCTCCCGGGAGCTCCTGCTAGGAAAAGGCCTCCCCGTCCCTGGCGGTTGTCGGATGCTCCAGGGGAAGCAGCTGGGGCTTTGCAGCTCAGGCAGTGAAGCTCTAGGGGCAAGGCACTCAACGTGTGGTGCGTGGTGCGGGGCCTGCAGCGTGCCTAGCACCTGAGCTCATGAGAGCCGCAGGCTCTAGGGCGCGCCCCGCACCTTCTGCATCGGGACCTGCATTTAGGGAGATGCCCTGAGCCGTGCATATGCACAGCGTGGGAGAGAAGCAACGCTCTAGTTAATCCAGGCTCCTCCGCACGAGATCAGCCGCGCTGCTCAGGCCCAGGGTCTGAGCTCGGAGCACCTGCAACGGACACCCTGATAATTCAGCCAGGGGTGCTCGAAGGAGGGGTCACTGGGGGTCAGTGAGAGACCGGAAATGCTCAAATGCAGACTTGTTTTTTACACACATGAGTGACAGGTGCAGAGCAGGAATCAATACCTCCGCTCTATTAATAGCTGAGCTGTAACAACCCAGTAATGTCTTTGTAGAGGGGGTGGAGGCTGGGTGGGAGGCTGAAGCCCGGGGCTCTTACCCCACTCCTCGCTCTGGGGGTCAGGCTGCCAGCACAATGAAGCTGAGGACAGAGCTGGGTGCCAGGGCCCGCCAGGGCTGCCCCGTAGGCCGCGGGCCCTCCAGGCCACCCGGGGCAGAGGCAGAGCCTGTGGGGCCGCGAGGATGGTGACTGGGCTTCGGTGAGCTCCCCGCCCGCAGACGGAGGGTGTGGGGCGCAAGAGCCCAGCCCAGCTGACCATGAACGACGGCGGACTCTGGGCCTGCAGCAGTCCCCGGTGGACATCTTGTCCTTATCTGCTCAAATGTCCATAAACACTTTCTTTGAGATGTTTTCATTTTTTTAAACTGCTTTATTGTGGTATAATTTACATACCATAAAATCCATCCATTTTAAGTGCACCATTCAATGATTGTTAGTATATTTACAGAGTGGTGCCGCGTCCCCACAATCTAATTTCAGAATGTTCCCATTACCCCCAAAAGGAACCTCGCGCCCCCTTGCAGTCACTCCCCGTTCCTGGTCCCACCCCCCGGCAGCCACCAATCCACCTCCTGTCTCTCTAGCTTATTTTCCTAAGTGTCCAGAAAATGGGGAGTTCCAGCACTTTCCTGATCCAGCCCTCCCAGTTACCCTCCCACGGCTCCTGGGCTGCTGTTTTCCCCTGCCAGGGGCAAGGAATGATGTAGAAACACACACAGTAGGCATATAGTAAGTATTTTAGAATGAAAACAAATTTGCTACCATTTTTGGGGGATTTGTATTTTGTAAGAGGAAGGGGGAGGACCTCAAAGGAATGAGGCCTTACTGGGGATGTTCAGACGCTGAGGCCCTCAGGAGCTCGCACCCCGAGCGGTACTGCGGGGTTCCTGGAGAATCGGGGCGCGGCATCTCCTAGAACGAGATGCTCCCTGTTGGTGAGTCCAGTTGTCAGAGCCCGAAACGTTGCAGCCAGCACCGACCTTGGACGCCAGGCAGGGGGAATAGCAGGAGCTCCTGGCCTGCCCTTATTCCTGGTGTCACCTATTACTCTAGCTCCCCCCGTGTTTTTGCAGCTGAGCGCCTGTCCTATCTCCCCAGCCTCCGGGCCCTCAGCTCTGGACATTTGTTGTTCTCATTGCCTCCAGCCCTTTCTGGAACCAGAAACCTCCCTCCTTAGGGAACAGTCACCTCCCTAGAACACTCATTAATTGTCTTTCTGCCTCCAGCTCAACCCCTGCTCTGGGATGCTGGGGCTGGGACGCCACGGACACTACTATGCTACCTGCAAAACTTCCTTACTTGGCTCTGCAGAGAGGGGACTTTGGAGGGTCCCTCAGAGGCAGGAGTGAGTGGAGGAATGTGCCCTTGCTTACGGTGTTCTGGCTATAGTAGTTGCTTTCTCCTTCTCTCAGCTTTATTGAGATACAACAGACATAGTGTATAAACTTAAGGTCTGCACTGATTTGATACACTTATTGTTGCAGAGTGATGAGCACCAGAGGGTTGGCTAGCACCTGCATCATACTTGCTTTTCTTGGGATGTAATTCACAAACCATAAAACTCCCCCTCTTAAGTGTTTGCATATTGGCAGTCGTGCAACCATCACTACAATCTTCTCTTATAACATGTTGGTCAGCCCAGAAAGAAACCCCAAGAGCAGTCACTCCCCATCCCCACCCCCACCCAAAGCAACCACCAATCTCCTTTCCGTTTCTATAATATCTGCCCTTTCTGGATGTCTCATAAAAGCAGAAGCACACAATCTGTCCCCTTGTGGCTGGCTTCTTTCACTCTGTGAAATGTTGCTAAGATTGATTCAGTGTCTTTCATCCCTTTTAATTATCAAATAGTACTCCATTCTGTGGACGTACCACATTCTGTTGACCAATCAGCATGCATGCCGGTAGGAGCAGCTAAATCCAGTTAACACTTTTCCAGCCCACCTTATTTCATTCCCCTCAGAGATGCCAACCAGCTGGCGTGCTCCTTCCCCAAAACCCTGGGCCTCTGCACCCATGGGGTCCTTTCTTTAAACTTCTGAGTTTTAATAATTCCAGCGTCTTCCCCCTGTCTCCAGCCCCAGGGTTAGTAATTGTTTCAGGTAGTAGCTAACTCTGTGATCCAGGTGAAGTCTCTTCTTACCTTTCCAATTACTCAGTGAACAACTTTACACAGAAGTAGAAGTTCTTTATAGACATTTCTGACAGCTGTGGCTTCTGTCTCCTGACCACCATGATTCCAACATGTGGTCTAAATGGGAGCAAACACTTCTGAGGGCCCTGCCTCCTTGGTTCCTACCATCTGGAGATCAGCATGTTGGTCTAGGTAGGCTAGTCAGCGGTCTTCCCTGTGATCTTTGTAACTGAAGCCTAGAGGAGGAAGGTGAGAGGCGCCTGGCTCCTCTCTCTGGGGAAGTGCAGTGATGGTAGGCCTGGGGGCTCCCTGTGGCTGGAGAAAGCAGGCCTGAGAAGACAGGCAGCAAGCAGGAGATGGAGGGGTGGTGACAGATTCAAGAAATCCATGGAAAGTGCCTCCCGGCAACCCTGGAGTCCTGGTTCCAGCAGGTGATCCGTGGAGCGGCCCTGATTGTGCTTTCCTGGGCCTGACTGTGTGAGCTCATTTCTTTCTACCAAACGTCACATCCTTTCCTGGTGCCCCTAACCTAGCTGAGTTAGATTTCCATGGCTTGCAACCCCAAGTTTGCAAGGTCACACACAGACTATTGGGTTTCTTCCCTCTGGGTCTGTTGCTCCATGACCTAGATTTCTGCAGTGTCAATCGACTGCCCACTGGAATCTTCACCAATCTTTCTGGTCTATGTCTGGGTGATAGCGCCCCTTTGGGGCAAGGATGGAGTCAGAACTGCAGGGATTTATGTCCTGGAGTGACCCATGCTACCTAGCGGGTATGGGCAACCTCTCTGCATGCAGGTTTCTGGCACAGGGAGGTGGCTGGCATAAGGGATCTCATCCTCAGTAAGGAATTAAATTAGAGCACAAGACCAAGAGCCTCTGCCCAGGCTCCATTTTTAATCAAGAGGCAGTGTGCACCCTGCAGGGGGAGCCGGTGCCATCCAGCTCTGGAAGTGGTGTAGGGGATCTCCTCTGTCTGGGGGTGTTGATATTCACACCTTCACTCCGACTAGGTGCAAATCAACAGGCCTGGTCCTGGCTGTGATTTGTGCATCAGCAGGCACCGCTACCCCCACCCATCCACTGAGCTACAGGTTTTTACAGAAATGCAGATTAGGCGGCCCTAATGTGCTAAAACGGGATGGCCCTTTTTGGAAGGTCGGCAGCTCTCCAGAGTTGCTGCTAAGGTGCTGTGGCTAGAACTGGGAATTAGAGTCATAATTCACATATTCATATACTCTCCGGTGTGTTTCTTCCCCTGGTTTCCATCCTCCCTAGTACCTAATAATAACCGAGCTGCCATTTGTTGAGCACTTGCCATCTGCCAGGCACTGTGCTAAGCACTTTCCATGCGCTACCACAGTTCATCTTCACAACCCTCTGAGGTAGATAATACTTTTTAAATAAATTTTTAATTTTAGAACAGTTCTAGATTTACAGAAATATTACGGAGAAAATTCAGAGTTCTTGTCTATGCCATGCCCCATGTCCACTATTATTAACATTTTACACTGGTATGCTACATGGGTCACAATGAATAATTCAATATTGATACTTACTAGTAACTAAAGTTGGTACCTTATTCAGATTTTGTTCAGTTTTTTTTTTTTTAAGATTTATTTATTTATTTTAGAGAGAAAAAGAGCATGAGCAGGAGGGGCAGAGGGAGACAGAGAGAATCTCAAGCAGACTCCCTGTAGAGCATGGAGCTGGACTCTGGGCTCAATCTCATGACCCTGAGATCACGACCTGACCTGAAACCAAGAATTGGATGCTTAACTGAGCCATCCTGGCACCCCCTCACTTTTCATATAATGCCCTTTTTCTGTTTAAGGATCCTGTCTAGAGTATCACATTACACTTAGGTTCCTGTTGCCCATGATAGCTTCTTATGATAGCTTCCTTGTTTCTGATGACCTTGACAATTTTGAGGAGTACTGTTCAGGAATTTTGTAGATTGTCTCTCCATTGGAATTTGATGCTCTTCTTGTGATTAGACCAGCCTTGATGTGTTTCAGGAGGAAGACGGAAGTAACGTGCTCTTCTCATAGTATTCAAGGGTTAATATGATGGATTGCTGGTGGTGTTACTCTTGGTCACCTGGCTTCAGGTAGGGCTTATCAGATTTCTCCCCTGTAGTTACACTTTTCCCCTCTTTCCATTACAGTCCTCTTCGGAAGGAAGTCACTATGCATAGCCCACACCTCCTTGAGGGCAGAGCAACTATATAAATTATTTGGAAATCTTCTGCATGGAAAACTTGTCTCTTCTTACCCATTTATTTATCTAATCATTTCTTTATATCAATATGGACTAATGGAAATTTTGTACTTTGGGTTATAATCTGATATTATCTTATTTATTTTGTTGCTCAAATGGTTCTAGCTTTGGTCACTGGGAGTTCTTTTGGTTCTCTCCTGTGTCCCTATGACAGCCCCAGGCCCCACCCCATCACTGTCACCGTCACTGTCACCGTGAGCTGGCTGGTTCTCTGTTTTGCCTTTTTCAGCACTTCCTTCCTTCCTGGCACTACCAGGTGCTCCAGGCTTCAGGTGTATTTCCTGCCCCAACCCTAGAATCCACTATTCCTCCTGGGATCCCTGGTTCCTTTTATTGGAAAATATGAATTAGATAACATTTTATCATTTTCAGCAAGAGAAGGAAGCTGCTGCTTGGAGAAATTAAATAATTTGCCCAGAGTCGCGTGGCTTCTTTACTCCTAACTCTGCTCATTTCATTAGAAGGCGTCATCTGATTCCCGCTCCTTGTAACTTGTCAAGCATTGCACCCAGATGGGCTGTGGTTACTGTTATTGCTGCCTCATTTCTTTTCTTTTTTCTTTTTTTTTTTTTTTTTTCCAAAGGAAAGTCTCTATGTGTGGTACATGCCATGTGCAGCAAGCAGCCAACTCAAACGGGAACTCTTCCAGCCTCTTTAGTTCATCCCCAGCTAGGCCCAAGGCGCACACAAGTGCTGAGTCAGGAGGTTCTCGGAGAGTCTCTGCCAGGTCCCCACAGCCTCAGAGCAAGAGTGGGTCAGCCGTACCTGCCATCAGGCCTGGGCTGCCATCAGCAAACCCCTGCTGGGGACATAAGTGGGACTAACATTGGAAATTGCCAGAACACTGAGGCTCTTCACCTAGAACAGGTGCTGGGTTTTTTGGTACCACAGCAGAGGACCTGTGTGGGGTGGGCAGGGATGGCTCCTGTGAAGACATTTGGAGCCCAGGACCCCGGCCTGGCTGCTGAGATCAAACTCACCGCGGACAAGGGGGTATTGGGTGGGTGGCACCATAGGGGATTTTGTCCTTTCTCTGTTCCTCAAACTGTCTGCAGAACGGTACCATCTTTACCTTCATACTGAGGGAGAAACCCCAAAAAAGAGCAGTATGGATGCATCACACATAAGGGAGTCAGACTAGTTTTCACGTGCAGTTTGGGCAAGAGGAGGGAGTTGGGAGGGCCGGGCTGGAGGGGCTGGTGGTGTGCAGCAGAGGCAGCCTCTCTCTGCAGGCGCATGCTGAGTAGTTCACTCACTCCCCAAGCAAGAGGCTCCAACTCCAATTAGCGGCACAGTGGGGTGCAGCAGGGTCTGCAGGGACATGTCCCCGGGTGGGGATGGGGGCCAGGCCCTCTGCTTGGCAGCCTCCGCCCTCTGGCTGGCAGCACATCTCTTCCCCTTTGGAAATGCGGCTGCCTCCTCAGCTGCCGTTTCTGCTGCCCACCCAGGGCTGCCCCAGGACCCTGTCCTGCATGTGTGAGGCTGGGAGGCACGAGCAGCACAGGGATCCAGCCGGGGCCCCACTTTTGCCCACTCCCCATCCTTTCTAAGGCTCCAGGAAGGCCTGAGCAGGCCATTAAGGCCTTCCTTCGACAAACATTTGCTAAGAGTTAGGTGCGAATGCTTCTTCCTTTCCAAATTACACAGGAATGAGGCTGACTAAAATGAGTGCTTCCCAGGGGTGCTTGGAATAGGCCTCCACATCTTTGAGTTTGGCCTCTATGGTGGTCCCTGTTGCTCCCGCCCCAGCTCTCATCCTATTACGTTGCACCAGAAGACAGCATCTGTGGGGCTGGGGATTACAGAGCCATGCAGCTCTATTCTCGAGCACTGTGTAGTGCCAGTTGCCACCTTCCTGGTGTCCTGTATCAGCATGCCACTTGGATGCAGATGAGACAGTGAGGAGGTGTCTTGGGGACAGAGACTGGCACAAAATCTAAGCTAGATGAGGAGTGGGTTAGGAGTGGGGGGGATATGTAGGTTCCTCAGATGTCAGAGTAGGCGTGGCCTTTGGGGGGAGGCATTGAGTATATAGCATCCTCACATTACAGAGCAGCTCACCTGCCTTCCCAGAGCTAGTCAGCAGTGCAGGTGGAACCAGAGCCCAGTGAGAGTCTTCTTAGCAGGGGGAAGCTCACACATAAACACACCAGTGAACAAGCATTTGGGGACATAAAAAAATCCTTGTCTGGAGCCCTCGTTGGTCATCTCCTCAGGGAAGGTGTCTCAAAGCTTGCAACTTATCATTCCTGTTGTCACATGATTTTAGAGATGGCACCATACTCCTCTCCTCCATGGAAATAATCAGTTTTAAATTTTAAATCTTTAGCGTAATGATTTGATGGTATTTGATGACAAGGGCCAAGAGAGGGGACTGTGTTTGTGTTTGCTCATCACTGCACATGGCATGTACAGAGGTAAGACTTCTCAGTGGTTAATAAAACTCAGGCTCAGCCTCTCCTCTATGCAGCCCCTGTAAGGCTGGTAGTCATAGAATGTTCTAGTGGCTGCAATGAGGGAAGCATTCCTATATGAGCATGATGGGTCGTTTGCCAAAAAAAAAAAAAAAAGGCAAAAGACCTCAGGATGAAGGACCTAAATGTCTAAGACATCAATAACGTGTCGCGATTTCTCTTTCCACATTTTGGAAGTCCATCATTAAGAAAATACCCACGACACGGCAAGCTTGCCAACATTGTAAACTGTTGCTTTCTGATTGTTGACGGTTTGCTTTGATGTGTCTCAAACTCCTTTCCCAAAATATCATTTTAGTGAAAACTTTTAGAATCGGCTTATACTTTTTGTTTTGTTATTCCCAATGACACACTCCTAGGAGAGGCTCATGCCTATACTTCCTAACACCCTTCCCCTTCTTCCTGAAAACACCATTTAAGGCAGAGGTGGCCAGCTCCCTGGAAGCCCTGCTCAGAGATCAGCCCAACATGCTTCCAGGGAGCTAGTTTTTCCAAGAACAGCAATCCCAACCAGTCACCATTTATCAAGTGTCCTCAGCCTGTACCCAGGCACCAGTTCACCCAGTGTTGAGCCAGGCCACGTCCAGAGGGGTCTGGGCATCCTGAGACCTACGCCCATGGGGAGGCAGGTAGGTACCGAGTTTGGTGAGAAGCACGAGCTTTGCCTTCCAAAGACTTGGCCGTGGCCAACACCGAGGGTGGTGGAAGGCACAATGCATAGATGCTCTTGGAAATCTGTAAAGAGAGTGCTAAGAGGGGAGTCATGCGGAGTCAAGGAGGCCCTGGAAGAAGGTGGCATTTGAGAAAGTGGAGGCAGGGGCGGCTAAGAGATTTTGACAGGCAGAAATGATGGTAAGGACATGTCTGTCCACTTATCTGTGTCCTGGGAGGAGTATGAGGAAAGCCAGCAACCCTAACTGCTCCAGTGGAAGGTCCTGAGGGGCCCTCTTGACACTCTGACTCCCGTTGGCAGCCTGGATCTGTGTGATGATTCATCACATCCATCTTTGGGAACAGTGACTAGTTAGGCTAATCAGTTATGAAGCTGCCAGCATCCAGCTGGGATTGAAAAGCAACCCCGGAGAAGCCCTTGGAAGCCCAGGGAGATGAGCTTTATGAAATCTGTGCCACCTGTAGGTCACCGGGCTGACCCTGCTCCCACACAGTGGCTTCGTGGGAAAATGGTCCTTGCCAGAGCTGCTGACAACATTTTTATCAGGGCTAATACTTCAACTGTCAGGCTGGGTTTTTTTTTTTTTTTTAAGATTTATTTTTGTTAAAATCTAGATGAAAAAAAAATAAAAAAATAAAATCTAGATGAATCAGTCTGGGGCAGCACTGTCCAATAGAACTTCCGTAATGATGCTGTAATCTGGTCTGTTTAGCATGACAGCCACTCGTCACGTGTAGCTGTTCAGCACCTGAAATGTGACCAAGGTGACCGAGAAACTGAATTTTTCATTTCACTTAATTTCAATTCATTAAAATTTAATTGGCCCCAAGTGGCTAGTAGCTCCTGTATCAGAGAGTGCAAGGCTGGGGGATCTTGGATCAAAATAAAGAATTGCACAAATTTGGGAGCATAAAAGCAATTCTTCAAATCTTACGTGACATTTCTAGGACCCCGGTCCTATAGAGCAGGGAAATCTTATAGGGTGTTTTGAAAGGGGGCAAGCAAACAAGTATTCTCCTCTCCAGCCAATAGGTGAGGTGTTCTGTAAATGCTGTTGGTTATCAGAGTGTTCCTTTGCAACCCCCTCAGAAGCTTTCTGGGTGGAATCTGAACCTGACCCCTGTACTCAGAGGGCGGGGAGAGATGGAAAGAAGAGGAAAGTCACCCCAGGTGAGTCGAAGGCTGTATTAATAAGCAAAAGGAATTACATAATGAGGCTTGGCTTGGACTGCACCAAGGTGAGGTGATCCCTGCACATACCAAGCCTTAAAAGTTCATATTGGGGCCGCCAGTGGGTGCAATCATGTAGACCATGCAGGTGTTCTCGATGCATCATCATCTCAAGGCCGTGTCCTTGGAGCAGCTGCTGGGATCAGAGAAGGCATGTGGAACCCGCATTCTATGGACAATGGGGAGGGATGAGGAGCCTCGAAGTGCCTGGGTTCAGCCCACAGGTCAACTGGTGGTCATGTCCTTTCAACAACCTTCCCCAACACAGATGTAGGGGTGACCAGTGAGTTTGAGTGTGGAAAGTATGGAATGGAAGAAAAAAGTAGTATACTCCTAAGACCAGGAACTAAAAATTTCAAGATGTTTGTTTGGTTTTCTTTTTGTCAGCATCCAAAAGGCAACTATTTTTTCCCTTTGATCAGAGACCATCATTTTATTTTATATTTCTTTTCTTTAGGAGTAAAATTTCTTTGAGTGCCTACTATGTGTCATACACCTTACATATGTGATCTTTTATCCTCACATCAACACCCCAAGTTAGGTATGACTGAGGGATTGCATTTGAGAAAACAGAAGCTAAGAGAAGTGAAACAGTCTCATGAGAGGTAGTGTTCCAAGTTACGTTTGTTGTGTTCTGAGCCCATTGTTCCGAATGTGAGAGAGTAACACCCCAGGCAGCTGCGGGTACAGAAAGGAGCTTGACTTGGACTCCATATAATGATCATAAGATCATCAGTTATCAGAGTTGGAAGAGGACTCAGAGATGCCCGGTCAGAATACCTATTTCACAGATGAGCCTCAGAAGCCAGTAGTAACTATCTTACCAACCAGCAAGTTGGCACCCATCTCGAAAAGAGATGAGATGGAGCAGTAATGTGTAATAATTTATGTTAAATCTACCATTTGGTGAAGTTCCAGGATGGAGTTACAGTCAACTGTGCAACCCAATGTAATTCTAAAAATACTCATTTACTTGTAGTTTTCTGACCTAATAGAAACTATGGCTCCTAGCTTCTATGTTCTCTCTTTGAAAGCCTTGGGAACTCCCCAACTACCTCCAGACCCTCCTAATTCTACTTCTATTCTTTTTTTTTACCTCTCCTATCAGACTTCTATGATGTGCATTGACACACTTTCCCAATAAATTTTTCCCTCCCTCTCCCCATCTCTTTATTTCACTCCTCTTTGCCTGTTACATGGTTTTCCTTGCCCGAGAAAACAATCTTGTCTGGGCAGTTTCTTTCTTTGGAGGGCGGGGGTGGGGGGCCAGGAGAAGAAGAGGGAATGAAAACTGGCCGACAGTAGAGGCCACTTGAATGTGCAGGGTTGGGCACCCCTTGGGAGCATCCACATTAATGATTTCCACCCTATCTCATTAGGGAGTGCAAACATGATGTGTGACTAGGGAAATCTGCACAAAATCAGCTGCACCTTGTTGTGGTGGGGCGTTAGCCAACCCAACATCCACTCCTTCCCCTCCTTTCCCTGCTAACACAACCCTGATTTGGTTTAACAAAGTGAACAGATTCGGATGATGAAGCATGATTAGTCTAAGCCAGCCATGACTGGCTACACTCCCTTCTACAGGCTAGTTGATTTATCAATCTCCCCTTGCAACTGGTGATGGCCAGTGAGACCTGGTTTGGCCGAGGACGCTGTGGTAGACAGAATAAAGATCTCCCAAAGCTGTCCACACCCTAATTTTTGGAACCTGGAAATAGGTTACGTGGCAAAGGGTAATTAAGGTTGTAGATGAAATTAAGGCTGCTAATCAGCTGACCAATAGGGAGAGTAGCCTGGGTTATCCAGGTGAACCTAATGAAATCAGAAGCGTCCTTACATGTGAACTAGGAAAGTAGTGTTGCTGGATTTGGATATGATAGGGTTACAAGCTAAGGAATGGGGGGTAGCTTCTAGAAGCTGGAAAAGGCAAGGAAATGGATTCTCTCCCCTAGCCTCCAGAAGGAAGGTAGTCCTGCTGGCACCTTGATTTTTTCCTAATGAGACCCATTTCTGACTTCTGACTTGCAGAACTGGAAGTTTGTGGTAATTGTCACAGTAGCAATAGGAAACTAGTACAGTCACGTAAGGGATACTCTGCTGAGGAGCTTCTGCAAAAGCTTTTGCTTTTCTTTCTCTTTTTGCTTTTGTGTTTTCTTTTTTTTCTTTTCTGATAAAAGGAAAAACATGGCTGGTCCTACCCTTTCCTTCACTTTTCCTGCCTTGAAAACAGACATCAGAGCAGGAGCTGTAATATTAGGTCACAGCACGAGGATGAAAAGCCACATGTCAAGGATAATTGAGAGGAAAGAATGAACAAAGCTGGGAACTTCATTATGTTGTTGAGTGACTAAAGTAACCCTAGAACCGTGAATATCCAGGCTCTTGTTCTATGAGACTATGAGTCCTGTGTGGCAAGCCTGTGAGTTGGGTCTTCTGTTATTAGTACGCCCATCAGAGTTCTTCTCGAAGGGCAGGTGCACAAGAACCCTAAAGGAATAAAACTGCCATTTATTGAGCACCTACTAGATGCTAATCATTGTAGAAAGTAGGTTGCTTGCTTTCTCTCACTTATGTATGGTAAGGAGATCATGTGGCTTTACTGGGAAGGGAGACAAAGGGGCAGAATATATCAGCCCTACAGAGCCCATCTGCAGCCCCAGGCTTAAGGAAAAGTGACTCTGGCTCCAGCTTTTAGCCTCACCTCCTCGGAAAGCCTACTCCCTCTATTTGGAGTCTGGAAAGGAAGCGGGGCTTCCAGCAACTCTCCCACCTGAGGAGGCAGGTGGACTTCCCTGGGCAAGTGCTGAAATGTGGCTTTCTGCCACCTGACCACAGCTTGAGGCTGTGGACTGAGTTCTGCGGGACCTCTTGACACCCCCCATCTCCTTAAAATTTAGTAACGTATCTATTTCTATTAGAGAAATAGAAATAGAACTAGTATCTCTCAGCTTTGCCAAACACTGGAAGGCAGGAAAGCAAAGAGTGAGGGAGGGAAGGAGGGCAAGTTCTTGTTCTCTCCAGGCTGGGTAGGGAGCTGGGGTTTGGGATAGGGCTGGGGTGACTTAGAGCTGCAGCTCCCAAGGCTGCCTCTGCAGTCACCACCCTGTCACGTGGGCAGATGCCAAAGGGAGCCCATTCATACCTGTGTCCTTGGAGGGGCGGGCAGCTGCATGTGGGGAGACTGCTCCGCACTAAGGCTGGCCAGCAACATCCTGGACACTAGCAAACCAATCATTCTCCCTTGAACCACTGACCACTGTGGGTCATAGCTAGCTCCAAAGTCAGTAAATAGGTCCCCAGCGGCCCTTCCTGCAAAGTGGAATGCGAGCAGGAGAGGACTTGGACAACACACAGGAAGCCCATTTATTTAATTCTGTGATACTGTGATTGACAATAAGAACATTATATTTGGTCTATGTCTCCATTTCTGGCAGAGCTTCTAGTCCTTGGAATTTCCTGTAATGAGAGTGATACAGATTTCTCTTGTTATGCTAATGAGGTGACTTTTGGACTGCACCCAGGGATGGGGGCTGGTTGCGTGGAGAACCAACTTCTGGGATTGAAAGGTTGGAATTTTCAGTGCTACCCCCTGGACCTGGGGAGGGGTGGTGGAGAGGGGCCAGAGGCCAACTCAATCGCCAGTAGCCAATGATTTAATCAATCATGCCTCAGTGGTGAAGCCTCCACAAAATCCCAAAAGAATGGGCGTTGGTGAACACGTGGAGATTTGGGGTGTCACGCCCCGGAGAGCATGGAAGCCCCATGCATGCATCTCCTCTGTCTGGCTATTCCTGAGTTATGTCTGTTTATAAACCTGCAATCTAGTAGGTAAAATGTTTCTCTGAGTTTTGTGAGCCACTCTAGCAGAGTAATGAAACCCAGGAGGGGGACCTGGGAACTCTCAGTTTACAGGTGGTTGGTCAGAAACACGGGCTGGACCTGCACTGGTGTTTGTAGGAGTGGTGGGCAGTCTTGTAGGCTGAACCCTTCACCTGGGATCCTCCACTGTCCCTGGGTAGATGGTGTCAGAATTTATTGAGTTGTAGGACACGAAATGGTATTGGAGTCTTGCTTAGGTGTTTAGGGAAAACCCTTCACACGTGTGTGCACACACACATTGGAAATCAGTGGCCAGAATCAGTGGCTGGTGATCAGAAGTAGGATCAGAGTCAGAACACTTGAAGCATTCTTGCTGAGTGCCTACTGTGTGCCAGGTGTGGGGATTACAGAGATGAATGAAGGATGTCCTGCTCTTGAGGAACACACAGTCTCATGGAGAACCCATGGATGAGAGTGATTCCGGCCAGGAGGATGTTGCAAAGTGCTGTGAGGAAGGCACCAATGAATTTCCGAGAACAGAAAGGATCATAAAATCTCTTCAGCTGCAGGGCTCTGAAGGGCTTCCTGGAGGACGCCCCAGAAAGACATTCCAGGTGGAAGGGGTTGGAATAAGGTGAGGAAACATGAGAACTGTGGGAACAGAAAGCCTGCCCAGGGTGGTAGCTGGTTGTTGGAGCTGGGTGAGTCTCGAATGTTGTGTGACAGCAATGGCCGGTCACTAACAGGGAGGTTTAACCTGGCTGGGGGTACTGAGGATGGAAGGAGACTCGAGATCCATTCAGTGAGGTAGGAGCGCCTCACAATCTGGGCAGGTGAGAGTGGTGCAAACATTAGTGGGCGCAAGGCGGCAGAGCAGAGGATGGGCTTGGGTGCCGGCCTTAATGCACCCGCCCTGCCCCACCACACATTCTCTGGTCCCAAATACACCCAGAAGGGCTCATTTTGCTCCCTAGGAAAGTGTGTGCCTATGTTCATCACCAAGCAGCACTTTCTTTGATAAAGCAAACAGAAGTTTAAAGTTTCTGAAATGTAAAAGTTAAAGCCTCACGTAATAGAAAAGAAAGGATCCTGTCATTAAAAGATACTTAACTTTAAAAAGTCTGAATGCAGGGTGGGAGCCTGGGGTCTTGTTCCCTTGCCTGCTCCAAGCCCCAGGGTAAGCTGGGCTCCCTCTTCAGACGGGTGCCCTGGGCTGGAGAGCTGCCCTTGTGCCTTGCCCAAAGTGGGGGTGGCCTCAGCTCTGACACCATCCCCTCCCCGGGGGGCCACTGGGGAACACAAGGCTCTGATGAGGCGAGCAGTGCTCTAGGGACCAGAGCTGCTCCGGTTTAGTGTAGGGCCCCTCTGAGACGTCTCCAGCATGTGATGGTCAGGCCTTTATGTCCTTGGAGAGCTCACCTGAGCCTTTGCAAGTGTGTCTGGTGGAGCTAACCATTTCAGCGCAGCCCTAAATAATCTCTAGGGTCCTAGATCTCCTTCTAGGTGGAGGATCTAAGAATATAGTTTGTAGACTTTTGACAAGTTTCCTTTTCCAAGAGGACCCCTATGTTCCATCGTCTAATTCCTTCCAGGCTTTGCCTGGCTTCCATTCGACCTGTGCCGGGGATTCTCGATTATCCATTAAGGACAGAAGCTCAGCTGGTTGAGAGGGCCAGGTCTCTGGTATCTGAGTGTGGGAAAGAGCCACAGCGGGGTTCTCCCAGCATCCGTTTCGCATCAGCTGGCACTTAGTCTACCAACATCCACCCTGGTCCATGCCCTGGATAACAGATCGCTAATCAGCAGCCAAGGTGGGTTTAAAAAACCAGATAGTTTAAGATAGTTCAAGGAACTATCTGTGGGTAGTCGAAGACCAAAGGGACACAGAGCCCAAAGGCCAATAGAGGGAACAAGGACATGGAAAACACAGCCCCAGCCTTTAGGGTGGTGGCAGGGCAGCAGCCTGATAAACTTAAGACTACTTCCTCTTCACAAAGGCCAGAATTTACACCAGTCTTAGATGCTGGGCCCTCTCTGCCCAAAAATAACTTTCAGAAATTTCACCATTAGATATTTTTACTCCTTGTCTTGAGGCTTTCAGAAAACCGGAAGTTGTTGTTTAATGGGTACAGAGTTTCAGCTGGGAAAGGTGAAAATGTTCTGCAGATGGATGGTGGTGATAGTTGCACAACAATGTGAATGCACTTAATGTTGCTGAATTGTACACTTAAAGTTGGTCAAAATGGTAAATTTTATGTTATGTATAATTTACCATAATTTTTAAAACACAAAAAAATAGGTGTAGAAGGCCTTAGCTATCATCTAGCCCACTTGGGACCAGATGGTAGAGTGACTTACCACAGTTTCATGGCTAGAACCCAGGTTTCCCTGGGACAATCTGCTGGGGTCTCCCACTCATGGGCATTCTTTCCAGACAAGCTCTTGTTTATAGCCAAGGGTGCATCTAAATTGGCTCTTACTGCTCAGGTGGCCTGTCACCCTTGCACCTCTCCTCCAGTCCCCCAGCTGCCCAGAGTGAACATTCCAGATGAGGCCCCCGAGGAAGCCCTTGCACCTCTCCTCCAGTCCCCCAGCTGCCCAGGGTGAACATTCCAGATGAGGCCCCCGAGGAAGCCTCTCACCACTTCTACAAACACCTCCCTTCTCCAGTGTCTAACATGTTCAAAGGAAGGCTTTGGAAAGTAGAGCTAGGAAAGAGAATCCATGTGTCCCCCCTTCCATTCCCATCACATTCTGGTGAGACTCCCTCACTCAATGTCTGACGCTTCCATGGGTCAGGCTCATGTCCAAATCAAGGTCCAGTGCTCCTTTGGAATCACAGGAGCATGAGGGTCCCCTGCTAGATCACCACCCCACACTCCCACTTCTGTTCACCCACTCCCCCTTCCTTTCACCCCTTGCTCCCATTTCTGTAGAACTGAAGAGCAATGAGGGCAAATCTCACACAGCAATGATGATCCACAGAAGCCAGACACAGAGAAGTAATGCCATGTGATTCCATTTGTGTAAAGTTCAAAGCCAGGCAGGGCTCACCCATGCTGTTAGAAGTCAGGGCCTCAGGCGTTCTTGGGGTGTGGGCTGGAAAAGAATGAAGAAGGGGTTTTGTCTTGGGTGGTGATGATGGCATTCTCTTTCTCCATTTGAGTTACGGAAGTATGTTCATTTGGAGAAAATTCACCGACTGCACATATAGGATTTGTGGATGCACAAACTTTCCCTCCCCTCAGAGACATTTATTAAATGTCTCTGGACATTTAATATCCTCCTCTGGATGGAGGCAGTGGGTTCAGAAGGCTACAAAGCTCCATGAACCCTTCATGGGTTCCTAAAGCAGCCAGTCGTTCTTCTTGGGTCCCTGGCTTGGGTATGCTTCATGGAGCTTAGGCTTGTATGGCTCTGGGAACCTGGAGCTGAACTTTTGGGGCCAGCGAGTCCATCAGCCAGTGGTCAGGGCCTCAGAAAGTCCTCTCCATCTCCTCCATCCTGTGAGATTGAGGCCCGAGCACAGTGTACTCAGCCTCAGGAGGTTTCCATCGAGGAACGAGTGAATGTGACTTGCAGGAAGGTTTGCCCACCTGAAAACCTAAGGAATATCTCTGAAATGCTCCACATGCTGCCTGCGGTCAGATCGAAAGTAAGCAGGGGTGCTCTAGGTCTGGGAAGGGAGCTTGGGGGTCCCATTCCGTGTGTCCAGGGCATATTCTTCAGTGCAAGGCCAGGTTCCTGTCACAGAGCTCCCCGTGGGGCCCTCTCTGAGGCCAGGTGGAGGCGGGGAGCCTGCTAACATCGCCATCAGTCACTCTCTCCAGAGTTGCCAGCACAGTCTCTGCAGCAGGAAAGCCTGGGGTTCTCTGGCCACAGTGGTACCTTGGAGGTGCCCTTGAGATCTTCTGGTTGAATCTCCTCTCATTCATGGATGAAAAAACAGGCCCAGGGAGGAGAGTGACAGTCCCACATCACACAGCCAGACGGCCACTGATTAGAGCCTGCATCTCTGGGGCCCAGGCCGGTGCCAGGTGGCTTCCTGTCAGCCCCAGGGAATGGCACCAACACATCTTAGCAGAACCTGGGGACTCGTCCAGAGATCCTGGCTGGGGCAGGGAAGATTGCTGAGGACCGCGGCTCGTGGGGAGACACAGGCTCCCTGTAAAGCAGCTGGGACTCCGCAGGTCTGCCCGCTGGTGGCCACTGTGAGCCCAGAGGAGGCAATCTTAATTTTTCAAAAGAAGCCACATATTTGGAATTGCAGGTGAACTTTCCAAAGTGCTAAACAGCAGAAGCCGTACCAAGCAGCTTTTGCTGGTTTATGCTGAATAAGGAAGAACCCCAAACTCTCAGTGACCCCCAACAACACACACTCGTGCGTGGTCCATGTCCCACGTGGACTGCAGACCCGCGGCAGCTGGCTCCCTGCTCGGTTAGCGGAGCGTCTGTCTGCGTCACTGCTCCACTCTGGGACCCAGGCTGTAGAGGCGGCCGCTCCTGGGAGATCGTCCCCCCAGCGAGGGAAAGGAGCGGGACCGAACCTCCTGCCTGAGACGATGAGCGTCTGTGACTTCTTCCCCCTGGACCGGCCAAAGTGAAGCACGAGGACAGGTCCAAGGTCCACAGCAAGGAGTGCACGCCTCGTGGGCAGGAGCACTGAATAATTGGGAAAAACATCGTTTCCCACAGATGCTAATATACTGTTATTTTGGAAAGGCCTGATGAGCAGATGCATGCACTCGGGGGCCAGATGAGAGCCACGGAGGCCACCAGGCTCCCCTGGTGTGGCAGCTGGGACTTGGAGTCAGAGACGTATGCTCAAGTCCCAGTGCGGCTGCCCTGCTCACTTCGCAATGGGGCTGGCGCCCCGGCCTCCAGGGCCTCGGTCTCCTCTCGCTTGTAAGGCAGAGATGAGAATACCTACGCCCTGGATGAATAGAGCCCGAAGGCAGGGCCTCGAACAGATATCTGTAGACCCATGTTCACAGCAGCATCAGTGGTGAAATAGCCACGAGGTGAAAGAAGCCAGGTGCCCATCAGCAGATGAGTGGATAAACCGAGTGTGGTCTACACGCGATGGAATATTATTCAGCCTTAAAAAGGAAGGGAATTCTGATCTGTGCTGTTGTGTCTGGATGAAGCTTGAAGACATCATGCTCCGTAAGATAAGCCAGATACAAAGGGCTGCTTTCACGTATAGGATTCCACTTAGATGGGGTGTGTAGAGTGGCCAGATTTCTAGAGACAGAAAGTAGAGTGCTGGTTGCCTGGGGCTGGCGGGGAGAAGGGAGTGGGGAGTTCATGTTTAACGGGTACAGAGTCTTAGTCCGGGATGATGAAAATGTTCTGGAGGCGGATGGTGGTGACGGTTACATAACAGTGAATGTACTTAATGCCACTGAACTTCAAATGCCACTACACTTTAAAATGCTTAAAATGGTAAATTTCATGCTATATTTTACCACAGTTTTTTTTTTTTTTTTTTTAAGTGCAGAGCTGCACATTTCAGGCGCAGGCAGGTCTCCAGGTGGCAGCTGCTCACTGCTGTCCCATGGCCCAAGCCATGTGGGAGTTCGTGGCTACAGCTCTTCTGTGGCCTCCTGCATGGAGCTGCTACCGTCGGCAACTGTGGAAAACAATAGAGAGGGGAGAAGGGTGGGTGTGAAATCTGTGAACCAAAACATGCCCTCTGACTTCCTCCCGACTTCTGTGTTCTGATCCAGCAACAAGCCTGAATCGGGCACCTGCTACGTCCTCAGCCCTAGGCTTCTGCCCTAGAACTCTCACATTTGTTCAGGTATTTATTGAGTATCTACTGAAGTCCCAGCTCTCTTCTAGACACAATATATCAGGGAATGAAAGAGAAAAGAAAAAACCCTTCCCTCATGCAGTTTACAGTGATGGAGACAGACAAGAAACAAAAAATTAGTTTTTTTAAAAAAAGGAAATTGCATAGTTCAATAGAAGGTATTAAGCCTTGGAAAAAAAGTAGAGCAGGACACAAGGGATGGAAGAAGCTAGTTGAGGAGGGGCTTGCAATCCAGTGGACAGGACAGGCCCACTGAGAGGGTGATTTTTTTGGGTAACAACTTTATTGAGCTATAATCCACATATCATATACCCATTTAAAAATCCATGTACTGAAAACTAGTTGCATGTAGACTTGTGCACCCAGCCACTTCAATCAATCTTAGAACATTTCATCATTCCAAAAAGAAACGCTGTACCCTTGGGATCCCTGGGTGGCTCAGCGGTTTAGCGCCTGCCTTTGTCCCAGGGCCTGATCTTGGGGTCCTGGGATCGAGTCCCGCGTCGGGCTCCCGGCATGGAGCCTGCTTCTCCCTCCTCCTGTGTCTCTGCCTCTCTCTCTCTCTCTCTCTCTCTATCATAAATCAATCAATAAATAAATCTTAAAAAACCCATTTAAACAAACAAACAAGCAAACGTTGTACCCATCAGCTGTCATTCCCCATTCCTCCCTCCCTCCAGGCCTAGGCAACCAATCTCTTTTCTGTCTGTATAGTTTGACCATTCTCAACATTTTCTATAAATGGAATCACACAATGTGTGACCCATTGTGTCTGGCTTCTTTCATGTCACCTAATGTTTTTGAGGTTCATTCATATTGTTCCATGTATCAATGCTTCATTCCTCTTTATGGCCAAAGAGCACTCCATTGTATGGATACCCCACATTTTGTTTATCCATTTATCTGCTGGTAGACGCTGGCATTGGTTTCACCTTTTGGCAAATGTGAATAGTGCTGCTATGAATATTCATGTACAAGTTTTTGTGTGAAGTAGGTGACTTAAGCAAAGATGTGAAGGAGATGAGGAGATTAACCACGCATAAAAATGTAGGGGCGCTAAGGTATAACCGGTGTGGTGTGTGTGAGGAAGAGCCGGGAGGGCTGTGGGGGGCAGAGAATGGAAAGAAATAAGGTCTGAGAGAAATGGGCAGCCAAGTCACATGAGGCATTGGAAGCATTGGAAGGATTTGGGCTTGAGTTACATGAGAGCCACTGGAGGGTTTTGAGCAGAAAAACGGCATGACCTGACCCAGTCCATATCCTCTATTTTACCTGAAAGTGTTCTCAGAGGTGATGAAGAAGAAGAAATAATGATAGGATGGGAGAAGGAAGGAAAAGTGTGGAGAGCCCCTCAGAGGCCAGGAATACTGAATGGACACAGGAGGGGCCACCATGCCTGGGACCCACTGGGTGCAGCAGAGCTGACGCTGGGAGAACAAGAGGCAGACTGAGTGGGAGATGGACAGGCTTCCATGTTTCTGCCCTCCCTTGACGAACATTGGTATATGCTTGTCCAGAGCACTCCTCTGAGAAGCATGTCCCTCCGACATGCTGAGGGTGGGCAGGTACCGTCACAGGCCAGGAGCTCCGTGCCCTCTGTCACCTCCCCCTCCAGCTCACAGAAAACTGGCTTTCACCCCAGTGACTCTACTCAAACAGCCGTTTTGATTACCAGAGATCTTCTAACTTGCCCAAATGCCTCTCCTGCCACCTGATGTCCACCATGTAGAGTCTGCCAGCGAAGTATGCAAGGAGCCGGGCACCAGCAGCATTGACCTCAACTGGCAGCAGGTTAGAAATGCAGAATTCCAGGCCTAGCCCCAGACCCACAGAATCAGTCTGCACCGTAACAGGATGCCTGGCTTTGAGGACTGCTTTTTCTGCCCATATTTGGGAGCTTCCTCCTCCACTCTGTTAAACTAAGGAGCGAGGGCTGCTGGCCTGTACCCGATTTTACCTTCTACGCCTCAGGGACTGTTAAGCAATGGGCACAATTAGGACCTCAACCTTGGGTTTTCCATCTCTCATCTCGGGCTGCTCAGGCCAGGTGCCAGGGGGTAAGAAGTCAGGCTATAGAAGGAAAAGAGACTAGAAGTATATCCCTAAGGCTGGTCTCTTGGTCAGGATTTCTGGGTGGCAAGCAGCCTAGTTTTTCTTGCCAGAGAGAATTTATTTGAAGGATACCAGATTTTTGCAGAATTGATGGAAGTCTGAAGAGCCAGGCTTGGAAGTAGGTGGAACCCGGGCCACTCCAAGGCCAAAGAAGCAGGATAGACAAGAATGGCCTTCTGGTGGACAGAATGCATGGGATGCAGGAATCCTGCTCTTGGTGTTTTTTGTTTTAAGCTCCAGGGAGGGCTTGTAGATTGGCCCTGCCAGAGGCACAGGCCTGCTGCTTAGTTAGGGGATGGGCCCTGTCAGACTGTAACAGGGAGGAGTTAATGTCTCAAAAGGAAGCCTGTGTGCTGTTAGGAAGGGGGCAGAAATGATAGAAACTCGCAGAACAGCAAAGGCCCTTTCAGAGGTATCACTACTTCACACTGTTTGTGGAGCCAATCACTCTGCTGTCCTTTATTCTCTACAACCTCTGCTCTAGTAACTCTGTTACTCTTGCCAAATTGTCGTTTTTGCCTTGAGTTTCCCACACTGTTGCTGGTAACCAGCCATATCAAGATACCCTCAAAACCAGCCAATGGTTCTTCACTGCCTGGAAAAAAAAAAAAAAAAAGGCTAAATTTCCTGGTGGGCATCAAGCCCTGGCCTCACCTGGCTTCCCATCCCCACTTTTCATTTTGACTCCCACCCTTGCCAAATACGCCCACGTGAGACTTGGCAGCATTTCCAGACTCTACATTCCCAGCCCAGGCCTGTCATCTCACCATGCTGTTGCTGGAACTTGAGCCCACTGCCTTCCCGCCCATCACCCATGATCTCCATGTCCTGAAGTCCTCCCCACTGTCTGCACTTCACCTGGTGAAGAGATGAGTAGGCTCATCCCCTGTGCCCCCAAATCCCATGGCCTGTGAAACCACGCAAAAGCTCTAGGCCAGGGGGCCAAGGTTTATCTGGAAGGCTTAGTTACTCTGGAGCTATTTGTAAGTGGATTTTACCCTTATCTGGTCTGGGCTCTGGGCTCAGGGACCCTGACTTGAGCCTCTTACCCTGGCCCCACCAGGCTTGGGATCTGGCTGTGGTCCTGCAGCACCGTGGTCCTGTGCGCCTCTGTTCATCCACCCCTCTGACTCAGCAGCCTAGTGTCCCTGCCTCCTCCCATGATCTCAGGTAGCAACTCTCTGCCTTGGCCTAAATGAAATTGTCACTATGAATGGCATCTGTCCAGGCCACTTGGCTTCTCCTTGGTTCCTCCTCCCTGAAGGCTTCCTTGGCTTCTCCAGAGCTGAGTGATCTCTCTCTAAAAAAAAACTCATGCTTCTATTTACATTTTTTCAGAGTACCTTCATATATGTCAGGTTACAGCCAGCCTTGAAGAAGGTAGAGCAGACCAGGTTTTGGCCTCATGTGGGAAATGAAATAACCCAACTTCAGAGAGGTGCAGTGATTTCCCAAGGCTGCACAGCTATTAGTGGCAGAGACACGACTAGTACCTGGATCTGACTTTCATGTCTCAGCTGTCTGGAATTCCGCAGCCCACCATTACTTAGCAATATTCATCTCTTTTGGAACAGTCTTTTGTCAGGTCCCTACCAGGAGCCCTAGATTCCAACGCTAGCCCTTCAGCTTGATGATGGCTAGAGATCAAAGCCAAAGGTAGCCTTTGCAGAGGTGACAGTTCTCTTTCCCTGCCCCTTCCACTGTAAGAAACCAAGCTTGGCAAATCTGGCCTTCCCTGTAGCACTGTTTGGGGTACAAATTTCTGCAGGTTCTCCTTCTGAGCATCTGAGAGCCTGTCTTAGCTCAGGCTGCTGTAACAGAATGCCATAGACTAGGTGTCTTAGAAACTACAGCCATTTATCTCAGATCTGGAGGCTGGGAAGTCCAAGATCAAGATGTTGGCAGATTTGGCTCCTGGTCTTGAGGATCCATTTCCTGGCTTCCAGATGACTGGCTGCCTGGCTTCGTCCCCACTCCTCGGCGAGACAATGCTCTGGCCTCACTACTTCTTTGGACACTAATCCCATGATAGGGTCTCCATCCTGAAGACCTCATCTCAACCTAATTACCCCCCAAAGGGCCCACCTTCCAGTACTGCCACATTGAGGAGTAGGGCTTACACATATGTATTTGAGGGGCGGGGGTGGTGGGCGGGAGCCACATCTGGTTCATAACAGAAGATGTTAGCTTTTGCATCCACAGGCTGCAGAACATAGAGCCTGGGCCTCTCTGTGCAAAAATGATTTGGTCGAGTAAACATTGCCATCCGAAGGGAGACAAAGTAAAGCCTGGGGTACTGAGCACTAACACTGCCGGCTGGATACTGGAATTGGAGCGCCCTGCCTTTAAGAAGGACTGGGGCGGCGGGGGGGCACATCTCAAGGGTGGAGCTCACCCTATTCTCCAAGTGCTTGGAATTTGCTAGGACCTGCCTTTGTGGAGGCCAGGCCTTGAGGGCCTGGTTTGCAGTTCTGGCACCGCTCAGGGCCCTGCTCCCCTCCTTCCCTGCTGCCACACGACTCAGCTCTGGCACCGGTGAGCACCCTCCCACCCACACACCCACGAGCTCGCTGTCTTTCCAAGCCCAGTGCTGACGGCTGTCATTTCCCAAGTCTTCTCCACGCCTTTCTTCTTCCTTTCAAATTCAGACCCTTCTCTTCTCCGCTGAAGAGCAGCTTCTCCACGGTTCCCTTGCCCGGCTGTTGGCCTGTGCTGGGCGCAGCAGCTGAAAGGAAGGAAGGAAGCCGGCTTTCCAGGCTGACCTTCCAGGGTGAAGATGAGCCACCTGGGCTGCTGGCTGAGCGTGTGCTGTGAATCGTGTGTGTGTGTGTGTGTGTGTGTGCGCGCGCACGTGCATGTGTCCTGAGCTGGAATGGATGACTCTAGAAGGGGCAAGGTGTCCCAGGCCTTCAGTATTCCGGGTGCACATAGTAGGTGCTCAGCAATATTGGCAAGGATTAAGAAAGGCAGATGAATGGAGGGAGGACTGGTCTGAGAAGCAGAGACACTTGGGTTCTCTCTCCAGCTCCCCCGTAGCTTTTCCCACAATCCCCTTGGCCTCCCTGGACACCAGTCATTCTGTAAAAGCGGCAAACCCATCCTTGCCTCCTCCAGCTACCATAAGACCAATTAGATGCTTGACCAAGAAATTTTCTTCCAAGGACCAGAGGGCCGAATCAGTTGGGTCGAAGTTACAAGGAGGCAGATTTCAGATCAAAATCAGGAAGACGGCAATCCCTGGGTGGCTCAGCAGTTTGGCTCCTGCCTTTGGCCCAGGGCACGATCCTAGGTCCTGGGATCGAGTCCCATGTCAGGCTCCTGGCATGGAGCCTGCTTCTCCTTCCTCCTGTGTCTCTGACTCTCTCTCTAATAATAATAATAATAATAATAATAATAATAATAATAAATAAATCTTTAAAAAAAATCAGGAAGACACTTCCATTTACCAAAGTCCCTTCTACTGATTCCTCCTAATCATCCAAAGAGCCTTTGCTCTGGGAACTCGTCAAGCACAACAGGCTGGAAATCTGACAGCAGTCCTGCATGAGCGGGACTGTCCCCTTTGAAATGTGACAGTCTGCATTTTGATGGCTGTGGACCAGGGCTTCAAGAAGAATCTGTGAGGCTGTAAGTGTGTTGGTTTTTCCTGGAAGCCCGGGGGGGGGGGGCGTGCTGCCCCCACACATGCAACCTGACCCAGCCCACCCTGCCTTCCCAGTGGTTCTCAGACGATGATCAAAGGAAACATTTTCTCTCCCCTCTTTCACAGCCTACCTTTCAGCTCCAAGGCTGAGAATGAGTCTCCTCCCTCTGTGGTGATCACCCTTTGGTAGGATTCTGCTCCATTCCCTAAGAATTGACCAAGGGCAGAAGGGCACTGTTGGCTGTAGGCTCCTGCCACCAGCGCTCCCGCAGGAACCCCCTGTTCTCCTCCCCACCACGCAGGGGAGATTGTCTCTGTTAACGTGGGGAGGACAAAATATTTTTGGTAGGAAAGAAGCCAGAAGAGATGAAGGGGATATCAGACATCCCTTTTCTTAGCTGGTCCTGTAGACTGGTGGAGAGCCCAGGTCAGGAAGGCAGAGCACAAGTAGAACTGCTTTGGGCTCAAGAGAAGATGCGGGGTTGGGTGGGGAAGGGCCCCAGCATCCAGACAGGCTGGGGACATCACAGACTGCCCCCAGGTGTTGATATGACCCGGGGGGGGGTGCATGGGCAGGGGAGGGCAGCCAGCTTGGAGGAGGAAGAGCTGGGCTTCTCAGGGAGCTGCTGGGAGCCCCAGGAGGTAGGAAAGGGAGGAGAACCGGTGCAGGCCACTTGGAGAAGCAGCTCTTCCCCTAGGGAAGGAGAGTAACCAGAGAGCAACCAGATTTCATTTCATTGTTTTTACATGTGAGAGAGAAACGTGTTTATAGACTGAGGAGGAGCTCACAGAAAGGCAGAGGTTGAGCAGTTAGGAGAAAGGACATAATGGATGGATCAAAGACACGGCGAGGGCAGGGAAAGGGCTTTCCTGAGAATGGGATGCGGGAGGGGACAGACAGGACAGAGGTGGTCTCTGTTCCACCACCAACTGGAAGGGGAAGTTTGCTCCCAGCCCCCTCTGCAGCGAGGGGATGGGTCGGGGGTGGGGGAGGTGGCTGGGGTGGGATGTCGCGGCCTCAAGATGTGCTGATGCCACCAACCACACCCAGTCATGAGCCTCAGCTGGGAATAGAAAGGGGACACTTGGGGAAATGGCCCAAGAGTTACCAGGTGAGACATTTCCCTAGCCCGGTGTAGGCGATGGGGGAAGCTGGTCTGAAAACCCAGGACACCCAGCTCTGGCTCTGTTCCTAACCCTGTGATGACTGGATATTGGGCAAACTGGAAACTCGGGATTTCCACTGGCCGGTTGGGAGGGCGGGTGGAAACTCATTCGCCTGGCTTAGCTGATGAAGGTGGGGAAAGCTGGCCGGAGACTCACTGCTGTTCTTGGGAGAAGCGGAGTATGTTATTAATGGCACGACCCACTGCCTGGAAGAGCAGATATTCACGGCAAAGCAAACTGCCCAAGGCCAGCAAGTTGTCTCCTAGGGAGGCAGTGCCCCGTGGAAACGATGAGGATCGTGTTTGGGATATCAGGAGCCCAGCCTGACTCTGCCTCTGAAGGCTGTGGGACTTGGCTTAGGTCACTGCAACCTCTGGCCTCAGTTTCCCCTTCTCTGGGGAGGGGGGGTGCAGGGCCGCGATATATTTCTGGCCAGCTGGGAGGGAGGGCAGGCAGCTCCACATCACCTAGTGGGGGAGCAGCTTCAGAGGAGTTAGACCCCTCCAAAAAGTGCAGGGCAGAGGCAAGTCCCCACGCCCCCCATAAGCACAGACACGCCCGGTCTGCCCCCGTCATGTGCTCCAGGCCTCGCACAAGCTCCTGGTGCCGCTGCCCCCGTGCCAGCCTCCGGGGCAGGGCCGTGGCCAGCGCAGGCTGTGCTCCCCGGTAGCTGGCTGCACCCAGAACAGAACCAGAGCGCCCCGACTCGGGCTGCAGGCGGCTTGTTCTCTGCCCCCTGCGGGGACTGGGATTGATTTAGCCTGTTTCCGTGGCAGCGCTGGCGGCATCTGCTTCCCCACGAGGCTGGGTGAGTCACGGCCACCCACGCTAACCCTTGGCACAGCACAACCCTGCCAGGAGCGCGGATAAGAAGTCAGCAAGAAGACGGCACAAGGCTTTGCACTGTCTGGGGGCCTCCCGCGCCCCGGGTCTCAGGCCTGCTGCGGACCGTGCACCAGGCCGCCCCCCAGGGTGAGACAGTCAGAGGTCCGCTCCCGCTGACTCCGGACTGGGTCACCTTGGCTGTGGCCTGCAGCCTCAAGGCCCTATGGGAGAGAACTGCAAGTTTTCAGACTCGAAGTCCAGTGCTCTTTTCACTACCCAATGGCCAGCTCTGCACCCAGGTTGGCCCCAGGCTCCTTCTGGCTCTCATCCCATGACCTTCCTTTCTGACAAACCTCTGCCCTCCCCTCTGGGCAGCAGCCCTCCCTCCCTCTGGATTCTTTTCCAGGCCCTCCCCTCCCTGAAACTCACCTTTCCCTCTTCCCAATCTGGGAAACCTGAAAGAATGCATGCATCCTGCACCATTAATGGACGATGGCAGGTTATAGTGTGACTCTCAAGGCATTATATTTAACCTTGACTTTGAGAGACAGAGCATCAGCCTATGGGATGGATCAGCAGCGGCAGTATCACATGGGAAGTTATTAGGAACCTAAATTCTCAGACCCTGTCCCAGATGCACTGCGTCTCAAACTGTGGAGGTGAGGGCTGATAATCTGTGTGCACAAACCGTCCAGGTGAAGCAGATACATGCCAAGTTTGATACCCCCGGTCTAAGGAAATGGATCTGATGCAGCAGTTCTTCTGACCCTGTGAGGAAGGGAGCATTTTGGCCCATACCACCGTCTGTACTCAGAGCACAGCTGCAAAGGTCTCTGTGTTTTGTGTGAGCCACGCTGTGGGGCTTGAGTACACAAAGACCTCAATTGCTCCAACTCAGGCAGAGGGGGAAAGGCCTAGAGTTTTCCTAAATCATGTCCTTCCTCCAGATTGTTTGCATCCCACAGAAATAAGCTGGTGCATTTTTCCCTGTGTGGAAAGGGCAGCATTACCTCCCCCACCACAGAGAGGACCTTGGGGGTGGCAGGAAACCCATCCGTTAGAAATGAACAACCCAGCCATGGTGGCCAGGTTGGAGTACATTACCAAAGAGCTGAGGGGGTCCAGCTGAAGAAAAAGCACTGATAATACTTATTCGTCAATGTGCATTACTCTTGTCTATCAGGGGTTTTTTGTTTTTGTTTTGTTTCAGCATTTTCTGATCACCTCTGTACTGCATCCAATAAATGGCCCAGTAGCCTGACCTTCAAAGAGCTTACAGGAGGGTGGGAGCATTAGTCCAAATAGATTAGGCTGGGCCTAGGGAACAAACAACCCCAAAGTCTCAGTGACTTACCAGAACATAACAAAGGCTTAGCCTGCAGATGATTCCTATGAAGTTCTGTTCTGCTCCACAGAATCACTCAGGAGCTCAGATGATAGAGAATCCACATCTTGTACCTACATTGGGCACTGCGCCCGCAGAAGAAAAAGCTGGAGAGGGTCAAGCACCCACCCAGAAGTGAATCCTGGAACTTCTCCTGCATCCCTGAACAGAATTAGTCATGTGATCCTGCCTAACCTCAAGGAGGTGCATGTAGGAATCATGTGCAGAAAAGAGAGAAAAATAGATATAGTCAGATATTAAAAGACGTTACTACCTAGAAAAAGAACACTCGCTTGCTCATTTACTTACTCTAATAAATCTTGACAGAATGCTTACCACATATCAGGCGTTGGGCCAGACCCTGGGGATAGTGTATCACCAGGGCAGCTGCTCTTGCACAATCCAGGGAGCACCATTAACATCGTATTCGGTAGGAATAGCGCCCCTTGGAGTTGTGTGATGCAGGAGCCCTGTCTTTATTTTTCTTTATTTTGGGTAGATTATGTTTTGTTATTATTATTATCTGCCTTCCATACCAGGAGGAAAACTCTGAGAGCAGAGATTTTTATCTGAGTGGCTCACTGTTCCATTTTTAGAGTTGAGCACAGTACCCAGGGGGGCTTGGCCAACACTTGTGAAGTGAATGATTAAGAATGGATAATTATTGGGATCCCTGAGTGGCTCAGTTGTTTGGCGCCTGCCTTTGGCCCAGGGCGTGATCCCAGAGTCCCAGGTTCAAGTCCCGCATCGGGCTCCCTGCATGGGCCTGCTTCTCCCTCGGCCTGTGTCTCTGCCTCTCTCTCTCTGTGTCTCTCATGAACAGATAAATAAAACGTTTAAAGAAAGGAAAAAAAAGAAAGAATGGATAATTATTAACTACGTTTCCCACCAATCCCTGCCCTCAAGGAGCTTACAACTTATGACTATGCTGTGTCAAGAGCTGTATAAACAATTAACTAAAGTATAAAAAGAAATTTCATGCCAGATAAAGTGAAATACATGCCAGGTAAAAATCTGGGCTATAGATCTTGGGAATACAGAGAAGCAAAAGCTCATTTTAACCACAGGTGGGATCAGGGAAGCCAAACAGGTTAATGGGCCTGACAGAGGGTGAGTAGCAAAGCAGGTGGGAGGACCCAGCTATATCTCTGGATCTGGTGGTTTCTCTTCTCCCCACACCAGAAACTCACATAGTTGTGCAGCAGTTTGGTTCTCCAACAGCTGTCATGTATAACTATAGCTCCTCAGGAAGGTTTCTAAGGCCCCCTCCCCCACCAGCCGCGGAGCCTCAGAATTTGGTTCACTTTTGATGTTTCACACCCATCTGCTAGGAGAGGGGGGATGTGTTTGGTTGGGCCCTCCCTGCCCCTCTCCACCTCAAAGTACTTCCCTCTCCCCACGCCAATTGCCCAGACAGCCTCACAGAGCAGGTAGCAAGTCACAAGGGCATCTGCAGAGAGGACTAGAAGGCCCCACCTCAGCAGGGCAAGACGGAGAAAGGTAGACGATGGCTGAACCAGAACCTTCCCTGCAGGCAGGAATGGGGCTCATTATTTGCACTTAAGCTTGCAATGAAAACAATGACATAAGCTTCCCATCTGGCTTCCAAAGCACTTTGGAAACGATTCCATCACAAGTCCATTAATTTTATGGGGGCTCTAAAGACAGGGCACTTTCCACCATTCAGGCTTTGTCACTGTATTGTCCTTCATCCCCACCATTGCCTCAGTCTTGCTTCTCTATCCTTTCCTTTCCCACCTGCCTGTCCTCCCCTCCTGCAGACCTCTCCCTGACCAGGGCCCAGGCCCAGCTACCAAACATTTCCTGAGGGCCTACTCTACGTGAGGCTCATGCTTGGTGTTGAAGATTCCAACACTTGGATGACGCAGGACAAAGGCGGAACCCCAAGGAGTTTTCTGTGACATGGGTGTGGCCCAATCATGATACATTCCTAAGATCCTGCTTTCACCCTGTTCCACTCTCTACCTCTCCCAAAACATTTCTCTTCCTCAGGTTCTCCTGTGTGCCAAGCAATGAGCTGAGACTTTATGTGCATTCTTCCATTTAATTTTCCACGTCAGGGAGATTCCATTAGTATGCCCATTTTCTAGATAAGGAAAGTAAGGCTCAAAAGTTTATAGAAACTGTCCAAGGTCACACAGCTAAAAAACTGCCCAGCTGGGACCCCTCTCAGTTGTCTACCTTCAAGATCTGTCTCTTTCCTACTGTGCCATACTGCCTCCACCGAAACTCAGCAGTTGACTGTCTACATTCAGAACAAAAAGAACAGAGAGATGTCTAAGGCTTTAGTACTCTCTCTACCACCCTTTCCTTTTGAGAGCATTAAAGAAAAAAAAAAGTCCAGTGATTTTTTTTTCTAAAGATCAGGTATTGGAGATCAGTGTCTCCTCATATTCCTGGAGTTTAAAAAACTGGATGTTTTGAACATTTCTCCACCCCTTAGAGAGTAGGAGAAACCTTTCTGACACTCCCACTTAAGCATTCTGGTCTGACACATGAGCTGTGGTCTCTGTCTCAGAGGTCATCCCTGGGAATTCTGGAAACTGCGCAGATGCTGGGCTGTCTTTTCACATCTTTGGTGGTTGTGGGGGAGGGGGGGCTCAATGGTCTAAGAAGTGATTGGCACTGCTGGTCTACTGGCAGGCATCGCTCATGGCCTCTTTGCGCCCTATAATCCCCTAGGAAGGGCAGGAGATGGCAAAGACCCCCATGGAGGTTTCTGAAGGGTCACATCCAGCAAAGGAGAAGTGCTGGAGGGCTGACTGTTACTTGCCATGCGATTTGTACATTGCATGTGGCTTTCAAGCATTTTCATAAACTAGCCAAATATCTACAGCTAGATCCACATTAAGATTTTGTTATTCTGATGTTTGAGGCTGTCGAGTCTTGACTTGATTTTTTTTCACCACACTCAGCCACTCCAGCCAGCTCAAGTTCCCTATGCCAGAAGTATGGAGAGAAGAGGCAGTCAGGAAAAAAAAAAAAAAAGGAAAACCCCCACCCAGACAGTCTTTTGGTGTCGCCCAGCTCTCCCAGACAATTTCAGTGCTGACTGCCTCCGGGAACAGTGACTCCCTCAGTCTCTGATTTCACTCCCCCATCAGTGCTCTGCAAAACCTCCACACCGAGCTTTGTCTTGAAGGCAGCCTTTGTGGAGCAGTCATCAGGCCTCTGTGAACCGCAGCAGGAAGGGGCAGCCGTGGAGCTACAAGCATGGCAGCTGATGATCCAGGAAGTGTCAGGGAAGCCTGCCAGCACATGGTGAAGCTTGGGACACAGGCCAGGTGCAGGGTAAGGACCCCAGTACCTATGGGGTCCAGTTCTAAACTGAGTTACTGGGGCAGGCTACAAAAGTGGGGACTCCTGTGGTCCAGGGCTATGAACATTATTACCCAGCTACAGCAGTCCAGGTGGGGATTTGTGACCTCACCCACAGCCTGGTTTTTAGAGGGAGGCTTAATATCTGAGTCCTAGAAGGAACAAGGGGCACTCCGTGCTAAGTGGCAGGAAATGAAAGTCGAGCTACTGACATATCTCTAGCTAAAGCTTGGCATGCCAGACCCATCATTTTGTCTGCCCAGCTCCTCCCCAGCCCACCCCACCCCCGGATAGTGTACCATCTACACAGTCACCTTCCCCACCCAAGCATGGCTTCTACAGACTCACCAACTCTTGGGTACAACATAACCTTTGGCCCTTGGCACCAATTAATGAGTCCAAGGGGGTCATCTGACCAAAGATAGGCTGATCAGGGCCCTTTCTAGAGATGTTTAAACTCAGGACCCATGGTGACTTCAGCAGACCCTATCAATGCCCAGTATATATTCCCTCACTTTTACTCTCCGTTCCGACTTCGTATGATGAATGCTCTTTAATGGATTCTCTTGCACAATCTATTGACCAACAGGTTCTCCAAATGGTTAATGTGCCATTGATAATCTGCTGTGCTGCTCTTTCACTTAGGCCTTGCTCTTGTTAAAAGCCAAAAGATCAAGAAAGATTTAGTCATTTTCTTCACTGGGTTTCACACAGCTTCTTTCAGAGTGCTCAAAAGGTTCTTCATTTTGAAGCAAAAGGGCTCCTTTCAACACTACAGCTCTCTCCACAACCTCCAGAATCCTGGAATTCAGAGCTGCTGAGTGGCCCTATTTATACCAGATACCTGTGCCAAACCTTCCCTAATTTCCAGTTAAACCCCTCAAGCTAGGAGTTAGGTGAACATAGAGTCAGCTGTCTTTTTAAAGAAACATTGATTCTGACATAAAACCGTGTTTAACTATTTTTGTGCTATGTGTTCATCATCAACTAGATTGTAAACTTTTGGAGGAAAAGTGTTGAATATCTTTGTTTCCTTTGGCTCCCAATACTTACTCAATATTCAGTAAATACATGTTTAATACACAAATGAGTCATTAATTCACATTCCTATGTTAAATATAAAATTAATGACTTAAGTATCATGAATCAGATAATTCCACTAGGATACATCTTAAAGTATACTATTATGTATTAAGAGTGGAGTTTGGGGGTTTTTGCTCTTTAATTTTAATTTAAAAAGTTTTCCAGCATGGTTAATATATAGTTATGTTAGTTTCAGGTGTACAGTACAGTGATTCAAAAGTTCTGTACATTATTACTCAGAGCTCATCATGATAAGGATACTCTTAATGTCCTTCACCTGTTTCACCCATCACCCATCCCCCCTCCCATCTCCCCTCTGATAACTATCTGTTCTCTATAGGTAAGAGTGTTTTTGGTTTGTATCATTTTTCTTTGTCCATTTGTTTGGTTTCTTAAATTCTACATATGAGTGAGCTCATATGGTATTTGTCTTTCTCTGGCTTATTTCACTTAGCATTATACTCTCTAGATCCATCCATGTTGTGTCTAATGGCAAGATTTCATTCTTTTTTAAGAGCTGAATAATATTCTATTGTATATATGTGTATGTATACACACACACATATACAGACACAAGTGGCTTTTAAATAGACCCCAATATTAATAAAATTGAGCAAAACTGGTACTTTTCTTTTGCCTGTAGCACAGGGGCACAGAAATTCCTACTGTAGAGAAAAAAGTGTGCTGTAAATGTATACCTTGATTCTACTTGCAGGCTGGTAAGCTGGGTGAGCTGCTGAGCTGCATATACACATACAGATGAACACATAGGATTCTGGGTGGCTCAGCAGAAGCATTGAGGTAGAGAGAGATCTGTTGCTCCTGATTGCCTCTCCAGGCAGAAATGTTCCCAACTTTAGAATAGGTCAGATGGCTAGAGGACATCAGTTTTTCTGCCCACCCTGCATTCAGTCCACTCTCGCTGGGTAATAGCACCGTGATTTTCTGCCGAGGATGCATTCTTCCCCACTCTCGGTGCTTCTGACCTCATCCCCCTTGTTCTAGAAGTGGACCTGAGCCCCTGTTCTGGCCAAATGGTGGGTTCCATCTCCCTAGCCAGAGGCTTGATTTAAGTGGAGCTCAATCAGTCAGCCCAGGGTAGGTGGCTGGTATAGAGAAAAGAGGCACCCTTTTCCCGTGGGCTAAGCCCAGAGATTTGGGGTGAAATGGGGAGGTGAGGGGCACTGAATGGGGAGTTGGTGCCTAAGAATGAAACCAACCTGGGGTGCTCAAAGGAAGCCGCACAAACTTTGCTTAATTGATTGCCCAAGCCAAGAAACTGCCTACTCTCAAACCAGATTGAGTAAGTTCTTAATGCCACTAAGTCCTCTGGCTGAATACAACTGCTAATGGTCCTGTCAATTAGAACAGGGAACAAAAGGGGGTTGGACTCTGCCACTGAGTCACGTCACCGTGGTACTGACCTGGAAGGGTTGCACTTCTGTGCCTTTCCCATTTTCTCCCCTGACAGCATCTCACACATGGGCAACAGCGGTCCTGGAGAGGCTGCCTGCCAATCCCAACAGCCCCAAGGGCCCTTGGTTTCCCTCTCTGTGCCCACCCCCTTGCGTCAGTGGAGCTGGCAGGAGAGGGGTGGCTTTCCTGGGAGTGCACTTCAATACGTTCAGAGCCATTTTTAGATTTTTTATTCTATAGAACAGAAAATTGCTGAAATTAGGAGACATTTGAAGTGGCTCTTCATCAAGCCCAGAAGAGATTTCTGCTGCTGCTATATTTAAAAGCTCAGCAGCAGGTTGTTTGGGCTTATGTCTTGCTGTTATGTAATAAACATAATGTTAAGCTTTGGGAGCCCCCGACACTGGTTGAGAAGGAGGAAAACAGCAGCCTCACAGGGATGCGTGCCCTGGAAAGGCTTTGTAGAGGTTGGGAAGAAGGTAATAGAGCTTTCTGTGTTAAATAGTGTTAAAAATAACAGCGTGTGCACAGCAGATCTTAATTACTATGTAAATTCCCGGAGGAACCGGTAGAAAAGAAAAAGAAAATGGAAAGGAGGTGGTTTATTCATATAAGGGGGAAGTGTAATCAACAACTAAATAGAAGCTGTTTTTAAGAAGACAAAGGGACCCAGAGGTATGCACCCATATGTTGCAGAAAGGAGATTGCATTCATTTTCTATGCTGTGTAGCAAATTACCATATACTTTATTGGCTTAAGACAGTACAGAGTTACAATCACACGGGTCTGTAGGTGAGTCATAGTGTGGCTGTGCTCTCTGCTCGTGGTCTCAGGAGGTTGAAATCAAGGTGTCGGCTGGGAGGGGCCGTATCAGAAGCATGGGGTCCTCTTCTGAGTTCACATAGTTTTGGGCAGAATTTAGTTGCCTTTGGTTGTAGGACTGAGGTTCTCATTTTCTGGTTGGCTAACACTAGGCACTGCCCTCAGCAACTGGAAGCTTCCCACATCTCCTCACCATGTGGCCCCTTACACAGGCTCTCTTACAACATAGCTGTTAGTTCTTTCAAGGCCTCAGCAAAATCTCTCTTGTGCTCCCATTGTCTCTGACGTCTTCCATCTCAGACCTCTAAACCCTCTTTTAAGGCGCTCAACTGATTAGGTCAGGCCCACCCATCTCCAGGAAGGCGATCATACAGGACCTGCACACTGCAGGGGCAAGAATCTTGGGGGCTACCTTCGAATTCGGTCCACCTCAGCAATCAAATTTTAGTACAAAAGCAGAGCCCCAAAACATGTAATCTTAATACACTACTATTATGGATGAATGTTTACATCCCAGTAGGATTGCTAATCCAAATTGTGATGGTATTTGGAAGAGAGGTCTTTTGGGAGGTGATTAGGTTTACTTTAGGTCATAAGGGTGAGGCTCCCACAGTGGGACTGGCCTCCTTATAAGAAGAGGTGGAGAGGCCAGAGCTCTCTACCTGCACCTGTGAAGACATAGGGAGAAGGAGGCCATTTTCAAGCCAGGAAGAGGGCTCTCACGAGGAACTGACTAGCCCACACCTTGACCTTAGACTTCCTGGCTCCAGAACTGTGAGAAATAAATGTCAGTCTGTGGTATTTTTTATAGCAGTCTGAACTAAGACAACTGCAATACTGAAGTTTGCATTAATTTATCTCAGTAGAAAGTAAGCTCTCCAAAGACTGAAAACATCAGTATCTAGAGTTTTCCAATGAGTATGTCCTTCCCTGTACACTTCATTTGTTTGTGCTTTTATTCATTCAATACTCAACCTCCTATTCTCTTTTTTGCACCATGTTTGACCCCAGGGCCAGGTCTCTTTTCCCCTTACTTCCATCCACCGTATAGAGCTGAGCCGCTCACCGGAATCAGATTTGCCCTCCAATAGGTTGTCTCAAATTTCTCTCATTTGGCTAAGAAGCTCCTAACTCTATTCTGGGTGCTTGGGAGGTCTTGTTGTATCTTGGACGCAAAGGCCGACTGAACCCAGCGACCTCAGCCCCAGAGCAGAGCCCAGGAAAGGAGACCATCCCCATGGCTCCTTGTTCGGGGTCTTTTAGGCTCTTTTGGTGAAACCTTCTCCTTCTCCACTGTTCTCTCCTCTCCTGCTGAGTAGGAAAAGGAGCCCCATGTGAAAGCAGTTTTGGGGCCGGGAGCCTTGCCACATTCTCATTCAGGTTAAACTTCCTTAAGTAACTGAGAACAGATCTGAGTTAGATTTCTTAAGGCGTTTCTCTGTGTTGAGCGCTTAACCAGGAGGAATGTTAAGCAGGGTACTGAGCTGAGAGCAAAGAGCTGTGACCAATTCCCCAATTTCAGTCACAGAAGGGACCTGAGGGATTGGACCTCGGGGTCCCCTGTGTCGCCACAACCTAGATCTGCCTCTTCCAGAATCCTTTGCACAACAGCAGACCTATTATGAAGACTTCCCTCACCCCCACCCTTGTGCCCCAAGCAAGCAAGATGTTTACTTCCAGCATTAGAAGAAGGAGGGGGGGTGCAGGCAGAAATGCGAGAAATGCTAACCATAACTAAGCTAAGTCAGATTGCTGGGCTGGCCACTCACCAGAGCTCTGCTTCACCGTCCGGGGATGGCAGAAACAAAAGGCTGGATCTCTGCACAGTACTCTGAAGGTTAAAGCTCTGATTCGAAGCTTAGCCACCACCCCTCTGGTGCTATTATTTATTCCTCCCTTTGCAGAGGAGGTGACTTGCTGTAGACAAATAGACTGCCTGTCAGAACTGAAGGGGGTTCCTTAATTTCTCTCAACTTCCATTTTCTCATCTGAGAAAGTGGGGGTAATTATATTTGGCTTGCAGGATCTCTTTTGAGAATTAGAAATGATATACCCAGCACCGTGCTTAGAAACTACCACCCCATGAGAAAGAGTAACTCTGACTGTTCCTGTTAGCCCTGCCTCTGGGCACAGATTTTTCCTGGATCTGCCTCCTTAGCTAGGCTGCGAGTTTGAGAGCAAATTTGGTATCTATGCTGCTGACTGCAATTACAGTACCTGCCAGAGAGGAGGTGCTCAGTCTCTAAGTGTGGAAAGTCTGGAATGTGAGCAAGGGTCAGCAGCCACTAGGCAATAAGTGTCTATATGCAATGACTTCTTCTATTTTCTGGGCCAGTGGTTCTCAGATTGTTTGTGTTCCAGGACACATCCAAAGAAACAGACATATTCAGACACCCATGAGTCAATAATAATTGTAACTCTTTACTACTGAAGAACAGCGTCTTTCAATAGCTATAAAAGCAATCTCTGGGGGCCTCCTGGATGGCTTAGTTGACTAAGTGTCCAACTCCTGATTTTGGCTCAGGTTGTGATCTCAAATTCCTAGGATCGAACTCTACATTGGTCTCCGTGCTCAGCCCAGAGTCTGCTTGAGCTTCTCTCTCTCCCCCAGCCCCTCTCTCCAGTCATGTTCACACTCTCTCTCTCTTTCACGTAAATCAATCTTTAAAAAAAAAAAAAGTCATTTTCTGTGGTCTCACTATTTATTGGGATGCTTTAACCCTGTGATTGAGTGGGTAGCTGTTTACTGCCCTGAGTTCCCCTACTACTGTGCACAAGAAGAATTCTCACATGTCCAATTAACCACCATATTTCTTGGTCCCTGGCATAACAGCACATCTACATTTTCACAGCATTATCGCTTGTAGCGATGGTGTATTGGCCTGCCAGTCTCAGGCAGGCACTTTAACATTGCCCTTGGGAACCCAGGATTGAACTTTGCGATTTTTATTTGTCACCAATCCTGAAGGTCCTTGATACGTAGTTATTTGTAAGTCATTTTGCTAAGATGTCAAATTTTTTAAATTAGTTTACAATGCAGGTAATACATAAGTATACACACACACATTGCAAAATGCTCAGACAAGAGAAATACACAGAGAAAAACATGTAGAAGTCTTCTTCTTTTTGTATTAGTCAGACTAGGTCATGCTATACTACAGTAACAAGCACCCCCAAATCTCAGTGGTCTATAGCCACAAGTGCATATTTCTTGTTCACACTGCATGTTTTTTATGAGTCTACTACAGCTGTGTTTTTTGCCCTCTTCGCTCCAGAACCAAAGCTGATGGAAAAACCTAACTATCCAGAGCATTATCAATATTATGACAGACAGAAAAAGACAAGGCAAAATGGTGGCCTGACTTCCAGAACTCTGCCAAAAAGTGACCAACATCACTTCTTTGACTAAAGCAAGTCATTGACTAAAGCAATAGCCATTCCTGAGGTCAACAGCATGGGAATACATCCTCCTACGGACAGGAGTATGACAAAGGAAAGACACTGGAATGTTTAGTGAATACAAACACATCTCCACCACCTCCTCCTAGGATGACTTCTTTCACAGAGGTAGATGCTCTCAACAGTTCAGTCCCTTTTCTTATGTATTTGTGTGTCTCTCCATTTCTTTATTTATATTTATATAGAGAGAAGCATACACATAAACATGGAATATTATACATATTGTTCTGCAACTTTCTCAGTTCACTTAATATGTCTCAGACACCATTCCATTTCAGTACATAGAAGTCTATCTTGCTCTTTCTAAGAACTGTACAGCATTTCATGCCATAAAGTCTTTGCAATGTTGATGGTCTTTTGGATATTTTCAAAATTATTTGCTATTGTAGATAATGCCATGATAATTATCCTCATACATATACATGTATTTGTGCATATATATATTTCTGAGTAACAATTTTCTAGAAATAAATTGTTAAAGTAGAGCAAGTATGCGTAACTTTGATATTGCCAATTTGCCTTGAAAAACACTTTTATCAACACACACAGCCGTCAGCAATGTAAAAGTACCTGATTTCTTAAATCCTCAATAATTCTTCATATTATCAAACTGTTTCTCTTTTGCCGATCTGATAAATTTTGAAATTGGTAGTTCATTGTTTTATTGTATTTAATGCATCTCCTTCTTTATCAGTGAGGTTGAGTATTACTTGCATTTATTATCTAATTTCACTTTTTTTGTTTTTGTGAATTGTCCATTTCCACTCTTTACCTGTCCTCTAGTGGTTGTTTTTCCCTTTACATTTGAATGAGCTATTTGGTGTATTTCCTTGATATTAATCCTATGTCTGTACTCCTGGTTATGAATACAAGCATCTCTCATTTACCATTAGGGATTTTCCTAAAAACCAGACACTGATGAACATAGCAGTTCCTCTCCTATCAATTCATCACTACCAACCAACTTTCTAAAACACAGAACAATGTCAGTATCTGTAACACATCAGCATGTCAGTTGCACAAAATGTTGCTTCCTTGATAACTGGCGAATGAATATGGCTTTTCACAGATATTTGCATATGTGCAGTCACGTGGCTTATCATTGATATCTGACTCAAAGCCTTTTTTTGACATTGGGTGCTTTTCACATGTTTTTTGGGGCCTTTAAGGGGTCATTTTAATTCTTCAGTTCACCTTTAATGCATTTTACTTAGGACCTTTATAAATCTGATGATGTTCAAGAATTTAAGGATTCAATAACTCTGGGGTGAGTCCCTGGAAACCTTCAAGTTCTACTGGGCTGTGAGATTTCTGGATCCTGGAGGTTCTCCTACAGCTGTCCTTCTGAGTCTTCTCCAGGTGTTTCCATCTCTTTCTCTCCCCAACGATCACTGTTCATCCCATGGCAATCTGAGTGCACCTTCTCCACCCCTCCAAATACCACCTGCAAATCTAGTCAGTGAACTTTGAAGATGCTGGAGTTGGGGTAGAGGAATACAGGAGTGTTCAGATGATGGCTGAATTATCTGGCCACTGTTGTTGGGCCCACTGTGTTCAGGGGGTTGGACTTAAAACAGATAACTAACAGATGAGTTGATAGTTGACCAAAGAGAGAGATAAACAGAGTACAGAAGGAAAGGGGACTTGAGCTGGAAGTGTTTCCTCTTCTCCTCTATCCTCCCCCATTCTCTCTCTCTCTCTCTTTCTCCCTCCCCTCTCTCTTCCTCTCTTTCTCTCTCTCTCCATATCATTTTGAGAAAGCTATAACCCATTCGTGGCTGCCAATCTGGGCCACATGTCTCCTGGCTATGGGCTGCCCCTGGCCTGCAAGTATCCTCCTCATTTCTTCAGAGGGCTTTGCCCCCAGAGACCAAGCCAAGGCCGCTCAAACTTCCCCTCAGCCACACCAAGCTGTCTGAAGCCTCATCCCCAAACCCTGGGGAGACACAGCCAGTCCCACCCAGGCAAGTGTGATATTGCTCAGCTGTCCCCAGCTTTATCTTTAAAACTGAAGCAAAGTTTGTGTTCCATGTCATGTATTATGTATGTAGCCTATTTCAATACAAAAAAAAAAAAAAGTGTTTTCAATTTCATGCTTAATCTTCCCTTCCCTCCTCCCATTAGGTCCCAGTATAAAATCTGGTACTGCTCTGTACTTCATGGGACTCACTACAATTGTAATTAATTTATATTTGCCCAATCATTGAGCTGCTGTCCTTCCCACTGGACCGTGAGCACTACGCCTTCCTTGCTCACTGCATTCTCAAGTGGCTCACTAGGGCCGGTCAGGGGCTGTGGCTTTCAGCCTTCAGGGTTAGAGCCTTCTTATGATAAGGCTGATGTGGAGGTTTGAGTCCTCGTGCAGGTCAAGTGTCTGTGCTTTCTTTTACAAGCAAAAATGTCTGGAGAGTGGCCTAACAATAGGGTCCTTGTTCACAAAGGATCCAGGTGAGAGGCACAACCCGTCACTGCTCAGGGCCCTATCACAGCTCCTGGTGCTCCACAATGACAGTGAGGCAATGACATCACCTGAAAATTCATACAAAACACACCTATTCTGTAAAGCTCTCTAAGGAGACTTACTTTGAGCTTATTCTTGTCGTATTCAGTGCATAACACCATAACTCACGGTTTCCCAGATTCAGTTCAGAGGCATAGAAAATTTGGTAGTTATTTGATTTATAGAAGTTTTCTCAAGTCAGAGAAGAAATTGAAGTATGTTTTGCTGAGGGTAGGAAAACAACTCAATTTGGAAGAGGAACTGATATCTCAAATAAGTAATTGTAAATTATATCAATTTCCCTCACCTATGGGTCTCATTCTGTCTCCTACACAGTGTCATCGACAACACTTGTCCTTATCATTCTTGATATCCACAGAGCACTATTCAGAAGATTTATTGGTTAAAAAAATGCAAATTCTTTAAAAGTAGGCAGCCAAGTACTGTCTCCAAGTTTCTTGCAAAGGTGTGGTTAAATCGCACTTAAGGACAACACTGAAGAAATAGAGTAAGAAATCTGAATTGTGAGATAATTATTGCCTAATTGCTTGCATTTATTGAACAGTTGTTACATGGCAAATACTGGGCTGAGTTCTTTACATGGATTGGCTTGTTTAATGGCAACCATTCGAGGTAAGGAGAATGATTCCCATTTCTCACATGAGGAAACTGATACCTGGAGAGAGTATGTAATTTTCCTAAGACTTTGCCTATTAGAAAACAGAGTCAGAGCTTTGAGGCTGGTTTACATCATTTTCTGGTTCAGACTCTTACCACTGGCCATGAATAAACAATCAACATTTGTGCCTGAGAAAGAAAGAAACTTCCATCATGCCAAGTCCAAGTGCTGGTGAGCTTGTATTGTTCACTCCAGGGCCTAACAGATTTGTTTCAATTAACAAATACATAAAGATCCTTTGTAAGTGACTCATTTACTGACTTTTAGGTGATTGAAAATCTGTTGCTCCCTTAAAAATGTTAAGCGTTGCCTCTCCTATCCAAAACCATTACAATCTAACAAATAAAATTTTTGTGAGTTTGGCCCATTTTGAAATTCCAGCAAGACCCAAATTTCTGTTTGGCCAGTCATCAAACAGAAAGTTCTGACTAGTTGTGCTCTTTTGAACAGTATGTTGACATTCACAGCCTCTGTTTAACTTCTCTCTCTGATAACAGTGGTCCTGGGGTTTCTTTCAGTCACTGGAGTTGGTTGAAGTTTGTAGATGTTTCATGCTACATTCATGGAGTACTCACTGCAGGCCCGTTCTGGTATGGCATGACCCTTGACCTATAGCCATTGGCCTTTCTATCCAACCCGGTCCACAACCATTCTCCACTTTGGAAAACATTTTTCAATTCCCTTCTGTCCAATGCAACAGGGATAGGCTGAGCAGGTATCTGCCCAATGTTGTGTTACTTCAAGCCAGGGGGAGGAGACTCTATAAAATATTAACGATAGCTGGCATTTATTGAGTGCTTCTAGTCAAGCATGACTTCATTTTATCCTCACAGTCATTTTTCAGAGTCGTGGAGCACCAGGTCCGTAGCAGACTGAGGATCTAGGTTGATTGCAGGTCTGACATCACAGTCTGAGATTTTTAACCCCTGTTTTTTTGTACCATTTCAGTGAATTCCAGGAAATCTGAAGACAAGGGCTGGAGTAGTCTAGGAAGACATGGAAGGAGTGGAAATTTAGCTGGATTTTGAGGGTTGTATTGGAAAGACTGGAAAGGATTGCACTGGGAAGGAGGCAGAGCAGAAAAACAGAGAGGCCCTCTTGCTTTTGTTCTCTCTATAGAGCAACTGAGAAGGTAAAATAGACTATTTTGTCATTACCAATTAATTTTAAATCCAACACCTGCTTTGCCTTTTGAACTTATTAGAGCAGATCTCTTTACATTTCTTTTGTTTGTTCAGATTTTACACGCAAGGGTTTTAAGTCAATCAAACAGGTCTATGTTAAAAGGAATTATTTTTGTGTGTGCATTAAAATACTTGGCCCCATTCCTCTCTGAACCAATAAGTGAAACATCTCTAATTCCTGTCTTAGAGGAAAAGCAATACAGCATAGGGCAAAAAGCATTCATCTAACTACCTCTCTTTTATTTCTAGAATATGGCATGATGTCCAGGAAAATGAATTTATACTGAATGGAGGAAGAGCTGAGATCGGCATATGTAGCTTGAACTTAGCATAGGTACCATGTCCTTAATAGTCATGTTTAATTTCCATGATAAATGAGCAAAATATTGCAATAACAGAGAGGGAGGAGACTGAGAAACAAGTTTGAACTTAAATATCCTGCACATGACACTGGATACACTAGTGTCCTCTTTTATTCCATTTTGTACCATCCCACCATAAAAATGCCTCATATAAAATATTCTTTCTGAGATATCTGGACTTTGTTTCCAAGTCATGTAATTTTCCCCTGGTTGTCGACTTTGTGTCCTTATCTTTAAATCATCTACCTCTTTCATGGTTTCAATCTTCTTGTCTTTTTTGCAGAAAAGTAATTTTTTCAAAGACATATTTCAATGCATACAAGGGGGAAATTACCTGACTTTTATTTAGGGTCTCCAAAAGAGCTTTAGTCTGTTTCAGAGATAGCTAGAATCAGGTGACTTTCTTCTCTGTATCTGGGCAATTGAGGTTTTCTGTCCCTATATAGAAATAAACCCCATTGGTGGCAGCTATTTGGTGTGGCTGGGCCCAAGCCTACCGTCAGCTCCAGCATGTAGCCCTGAAGTGTCTAGACCACTGGCAGTCCAATTGTGGTAGCCACAGAGTTTGGTTCAGGGATGGGCCAATCAGCACAAAGCTTTGAGCTGCTGTTGGTTGATTGTGGAAAACAATCTCCTGTTTCATGGGAGTAAGGCAGCATGTGGAGCTCATTGCAGCCAGGCCTTCTACAATCACCAAGGAGCTAGCCCTAGAAGGCAACCAACAATGGGTGTGAAAGAGAGGGGAGGTAGGAAGAAATAGTCCTCATGTCCTTGTAGCCATCAGAGCCATTCACTGTACCTCTGGGCTCCCAGTTAACCAATAAGTTCCTCCTTGTTTATGAGTTTTCATTCAGTTTTCTGTTACTTGCTGCGAAAAGCATTTTATCTACTACACCCAACGACTGGGCAGTTGAACTAAAACACACTTCTACACATCAAAATGCAGTCTATCCATTCCAATTATCTAACAGTAGCATATCGGGCAATTAAGTTGCATCCACTGATGGTATATGAGGTAGGACAGACTATGCTATGCCATTATAAATAGAAATGTGTTTTTTACTCACATGACAAGCTGAAGCAAGGGTTCCTGGTCAGCAGTTGGCTCTCTTCTACTTGGTTCCACTGTTTTTTCAGGAAACCTGATTCCTTCCACCTTTTGGCTCCCCCATCTCCTAGGGCTTTGTCATCATCCTGATCAAGCTGGCAAAAGGGGAAAGAGGATGAAAGGGGTACCTCTGCTTATTAAAAAGCCTTGGTCCAGAAACTATTTTAGAAATAATTTCTACTCTCCTTTGCCTAAAATTCAGTCACATGGCCACATCTAACTGCAAAGGAGCCCAGGAAGAAAAAGTGGATTTTTGGTGACTAGTTCATAGTCGTGCCCAGAAAGAATGTTCTAGAAGATTATTCAGTTACATAGGAAAAAGCTCAAGAACCATAATATCAGCCTAAGTTTCCAAATGTCCATGTCTGTAAGTACATAAGCCATGTCTCTTTCTGTTTCAATGTTTGGTCTTGCTCTTCTGCAACCATGTTCCACTTCTGGTATATTCATGATGATCCCATTTATAAATACACTCCACCACCCTCTGGTGAGCAATACAGAGTTTATTGTAGATCTTGTAAGGAGACAGACATGTAATCAAATTCCTCAATGGACATCTGTTCTTTCCTCCAAAATTCTCACCCCGTGTCAGTGGTCTGGCCTCACTGTCACTCTTTGGCCACATGCTTCCCTTCACCATCACCAGCACCATCACCACCTGACCAGTGCCTGAGCATTTTGCCTCCTGCCCTTTGTTACATGCCATCTCAACAAAACAACCTGGTAATAAACTATATACTCTAAAATGGTTATTTAAAGTGATAATTATATATTTTTTATCATATTTTTTAAAATAAATTTATCTTTCCAGAAGCAACTTTATGAGAACTTTTTACTTGGATAGCTTGTGATCTCTTTTGAAAACCAGGTATTGCTATAGTTTGGGCTTCCCATCTATACAGTATGACTTTTTCAATTTAAATTTTGTTAGTTAACATACAGTGCAATATTGGTTTCTGGAGTAGAATCCAGTGATTCATCACCCACATACAACACGCCATGCTCATTACAACAAATGTCCTTCTTAATGCCCATCACCCATCTAGCCCATCCCCCACCCACATCCCTCCATCAACTCTCAGTTTGTTCTCTGTCATTAAGAGTCACTTATGGCTTACTTCTCTCTCTCTCTCTCTCTCTCTCTCTCTCTCTCTCTTTTTCCTTTTTTTAATTAAGCAGGCTCCACGCCCAGTGTGGAGCCCAACATGGGGCTTGAACTCACAACCCTGAGATCAAGACCTGAGCTGAGATCAAGAGTTGGATGCTTGACCGACTGAGCCTCCCAGATGCCCCTGTAGAGTATAACTTTTAAAATAAATTTGCAAATGATATAAGGAAAAATACTTATTATACCCAAATTATGTAAGGCTCAGGGGTTGATAAGCTATGGCATCTCCTCCCAAGGATTTGCTATCTGGTAAGTGAGAAGGGCAAGTAAGCAATTAACTACAATCCACAGGGACTGACACTGTGGGCCAGGTGTAGAGATATGGGTACTGAATTCTGGGTGGTTAGTAGGGCTTCCCAGAGGAAAAAAAAATGTTTAAACACTTAGGAGTTTACTAATAGAGAAGAAGGGGTGAACATGTGGGAGCACATTCGAAAGTGGAATAGAGATGGAAGGACAGGACTGGGACATGAGGAAACCAATCAACCCACAAGTGCCGCTGCCAGTCATGGGACATTCTGGGACTTTGAGCATGCCTGGCTAAAGGCTGGCAAGAAGGCAAGCTCAGGCCTGCACGTGGCAGTGTTGTCTTTACGGGAGACATGACCCAGGAAGTCGGCTGATCTCAGAAAGCAAAGTAAAAGCCAGCCATGGGTCGGGGCCAGAGTTGAGACCTTGTCTGGCTCCGTGGTGTGATTCTAGAGAAAGATGGAGCATGCCAGAGCTTCCTGTGCAAACAGGGAAATGGCTCCCTGCATGTCGGTGCCTGATTGTGTGCAGCTGTCGGTTTTGCAGCCTGACAACAAAAAGAATAGAAGCTTTTTTCATTCAGTCCAAGGGCTTATGTAATGTTTTGTCGGCATCTTGGATTTAGCCAATCCTAGGCACATGTCTTCCCCCAAGACCCATACACTTGGACCTATCTCAGGATGCTGGCATGCAAACGGGGCACAGCTGTACAACCATCACCTTGGCCCAGGTAGAGGGGAGGCCAGAGTGTGCTTGTGAGATGGAAGTCTGTGGGCACTGTGTCAATTATTCTGAGTCGTGGGATGTGGGGAGATCAGTTTGGGAAAAGGAGACAGAGAGCATGTAGAATGTCATACGTAGATAGGTGACATTAGACCTGGAAGATCTTCAAGGTCACCTCATTTGCTACTACCTTATCGTCAACCGATGTGGGTCACTCTTGTCACTGCCACTCTTTCTGGTCTTGGAAGCCTCTGCCATGTGCTAGTCCCTGCCTTTTGTTGAGCATTTCTATCCCAGGCAACTGCAAAGATGGCCCTCACAGCTCCTCTTCGTGTCTCTAGGCTCCCCTGGACCATAGCGGTGAGCAACCACAACCATCTTTCATCTGGCCATGGCTAGGGCAGAAAGTGTAGAAGACAGGTCATTTGGAGAATCCCACAAATCCAGATCCATCTGCCTCAGGGGATCAGGCCCTGACACCCTCTTATCTACCAATCACAAAAACCTCTACTCCCTTACCTTCTTGGAAGCCTCTTTAATTCCCCGAGGTGTGCCTGACTACAGAAAGAGCTGGAAACCCCCTGCCTGGGTCAGGACACCCAGGTCTGGGAACACAAAGGCCTGGCTGTTTTTCCTGGAAGGGAAAGGGGAAAATTATCTTTTCATTGTCTTTGTTGATGGGTCAGAGTCACCAAAAAGATAAGCTACAATTAATTCTTCAATATCTCACCTTGTTGCACGTTAATGATCTCACTTGCCTGAACACCTGGAGACAGGTAGGCGGGCTCCTTATCCGATACTATGATGTCAGTGGAACCATTGGCCCTACCACCTGTTAGTCTGCTCCTGGGTCTTTCTTGGCTCCCCAGGATGTAACTCTTAGATGCTTGTGAGTGGGCCACTGATTGCTGCTTAATTTCCTGTAATTGAGATTCAGTGTTGCTCCTGGGCGCCACCTCCCACTCCATGCCACCTCTGTCTGGTCGTTCTCCTAATCATTCCCCTGCAACCTCAGGCACAAAGCCCCAGAGAATCTGATCTGATTTTAGGGGAGAGTCACACCGATGCAGCAGGACCAAATCCTAGCAAAGCAAGGTCTGAGGATTAAGAATCTGAGGGATGAACTCTGTTTACGCCCACGCAGATTTAAAACCACCTTTGTCCGAAGGATCCTGGCATGTCTGACCCAGAAGAATAGTGTCACTTGTGACGAGCCAGCTGCCCCAGGCCCAGGTCAAGAAACTGTGAGATCAAATAGCCTGAACTAAGCTAAGTGGACAAAGTCCTTCTCCCTTGGCCTTTGAAATAACTAAATGGCTCAGTGAAAGCACTTGTCTTTTTCACCAAAGGAAAGGCCTCATCAGTTCATTTCTTCTAGAGTGTTCTTTAAGGAAGTCCAACCTGCTCAGTTCTGTGTATTTGATTTTCCACCTTGTCTGGGGCCCTAGTGATGCTAAAGCCAACCTTCCTTCTGATGTCCAAACTCAGGGACTTGACAAGTTCTCTACACTGGAAGGCTTGCAACATTGGGGCCTCCCCTTAGGCTTCCTTTCCCAGCTTCTCCTGACAATCTCTGAGCTGGAACACTTCAGTCTCATGTCTGGGGTCAGGGATGTATGTCAACAGTTTGAAGGCTTCTTCTGCACGTCAGCTGCTGCCCTCCTCATCCACTTTCCCAGGTCTGGAAGCCACGACCTTTAACCTCCTGGATGCAGCACCCCCAAGAGTTGGAGGGCATGTCTCCACGCCTGCTGCGGCCCATGCGCATGGACAGATATAGCATCCAACAATCTGATTTATGTTTTCCAGATTTATCGCATCACTCGCATACCCAGGCCGGCTGATATTTTAGGAGCGTGAATCAGAATGTCTGGCATGGCTTCCTCTGCAGCGGAGCTCTGGCTGCAGGCATAATGAAGTTGGGAGGGGGGAAAACTCAACTTATCAGGGAGGAAATTTGTGTCAGTAACAAGTCTGCCTGGCAACAGCGCTACAAAAGAGAGATGCGAGGCCCCAACATCAGGGCCGAATCTTCACACTGGTGGAGAGCATCACACTGCACAATTTTCCTCCTTGGTGAGGGGATTAGACTCTTTGAAAAAAAAATAGGAAAGCAACTATTCTGTACATGCATTCTCCCAGGGAGATCCCCTCACCTGCCACCAAGCTGAAAGACTGTGACCAACTGAAATGTCACCAGGCTGTCGCTATTCATGGATATGTCATGAATGAATAAGATGAAAGGAGTTCGTGCAAGTGGAATGGGAGGTGCAAAGGTGGAGCTGCCAGGGGCAGAGCTAACAGACCCCCATGAATCGGTGTGGGGCTCTGCTTGGGGAGCAGGGTTCAAGAGGAGGGTGACAGAGATATACTTGATTTTTTTTTCCTAGTCTCTTAAGCATGTGTTGCTAAATGGAGAGTTTCTTATTTCTCAAGGAGTCTCATCAGAATGAGGAAGAAGGTAGAATGAGGGCTGATCTGGACATGCAAACGCTTAGAGCTACCTAGAAAGCAGTTGTTGTTTCTTCTCTGCCTTTGGAGCTCAACACCCAGATCAGTGGTAGGCACAGTGTGGAAGCTTAATACAGGTGTATTGAACCAAGCCCTGCCCTGGCTCTGTTTGTGCTCTGAGTGCTCATGAGTGTGTCACTTTACCCCTCCGGGCATCCTTTTTACCATTTACTGATGATCTCATAGAGGTAGTCCCAGATCTGACATTCTAGAATTCCAAGGTCAAAACTAGTTTTAAGATCCTAGGAAAGCAAGGAATCAAAAATGTTTCTATAAATGTTTATATCTCAGATGTCTGATCCTTGGGTTCTGCTTTATTATCACAGTGTGTGGATGCAAGTCTTCAGGCTTCAATGTTCCCATGAATACATCATCCAGTGGTATCTGGGATACATTTACATTTTTAGCATCAGTGCAATTCTATTTGGTTTAATGCCACAGGAAGTTCAAGCCTGATTCAATTAAGGGGTTTCGTAAAATGAGTTTTTAAAAAGGAAAGACAATGCGTTGCACATGTTATACCATTGTACTTTGCATTGTTATCCAATCAGGCATGTTGGGGGTGGCTTGAGCATTGGTCCAAGAATCTGTTCGCAATCCATAAAGTCGAATATTTTACTATCTTATTTGGAAGCATGGAATTTAAGAGCTGGAATGGACCTTTGAGGTAGGCAGGCATCTCCAACTAGAATAGGGCAGGAAAGCTTTTTGTACATTTTTGCATGCCTCTCAGCTGCTTTTTTTTTTTTTAAGATTCTATTTATTTATTTGACAGAGAGAGAGAGAGCATAAGCAGGGCGAACTGCAGGCAGAGGGAGAGGGAGAAGCAGGCTCCCTACTGAGAAGGGAGCCCAATGGGGAGCTTGATCCCAGGACCCCAGGATCATGACCTGAGCTGAAGGCAGATGCTGAGCCGACTAAGCCACCCAGGCGCCTCACCTCTCAGCTTCTACTGCAGCTTTCATATTGTGGGCTTGAAAAACTGATCAGAAAAAGCCCTGGTTGCTACACCTGAGAATGAGGAAGTGGCCAGGCGCATAGAACAGAATTGTGTCCAATCGTCCAATCTGAGGGTTCTCTCCTTTCATAGTTGGAACTATGAAGGATATTTATCACCCAAACCAGCCATCTCGAGAGTTCGATCCCTTGGGTCAGAGAAGGGGCAGGGGCCGGGTGCAGAAGTGCACAGAGGAGAGCCCAGCTCCGGCAGCAGCTGCAGCTGGCTTTGGCAAGCAGGGCACACCAGAGAGAAGCCACCCTCCATGCAAGGAAAGTTGAAGACACCTTGGCACCTTACAAGGGACCAAGCCGACTGAGGACTCACAGCAATGGAATCAGACCTCTGGTCAGAGTAAGCAGACATGGCAGCAGCAACACCCAGAAGAGAGACTCAAACCAAAAAGAGAGAAGCAAAAATCGCCAGATGCCCCAAGTGAGGTGTGAGAGGTGGAGGACAGAAAGTGCAGGGACACTTCCGTATGTCCTGCAGAGGTGGTGTGGCTGCAGGGAGACCCCGAACCTTAGCCCATGGGATGTCTGAGCTCTCATGAGGGAGGCCGTCCCCAAGGTTAAGCCTGCGGACCCAGGGAAGGTGCATCCTGGAAGGTGCAAAAGAAGGTCCACAGCAGGGAGAATTGAGGGCAGAGGACAGGCAGGGCAGCAGATTCACAGCAAAGAGAGTCTTAAATTTCTAGAATTCTTTTTTATGGTCCTTGACCTTTCTCACTGGGGTGACCACTTAAAGGCACTCTAGAGGTTCACACAAAGACAAGGGAATGAGGGGATTCGAACAGGATCAGAACAGAATCATCTCCTTTAGACAGTGTCCTTGGAGACTAAAAGTCAATAGCAGAGCCACAATCTCTATGTATCTGTCTTCATCGTATTTTTGGCTACAAGTAACAGGAGACCCAGCAGAAAGGAGTTGGAACTATGAGGGGTATTATTTACCTCCTTTTTTTTTTATTGATTGATTGATTGATTGATTGATTGATTGATTTGACAGAGAGAACATACAAGCAGGGGGAGGGGCAGAGAGAGAGGGAGAAGCAGATTCCCCGCTAAGCAGGGAGCCTCACATGAGGCTCAATCCCAGGACCCCGGGGTCATGACCTGAGCCGACAGCAGGTGCTTAACCGACTGAGCCACCCAGGCGCCCCTATTTATCATCTCCTAAAACAAGAAGGTGACATAGGGCACCTGGAAGAACCCTGGCACGGACTCCTGGCTGTGGTGAGGACCCCGTGCTTGCCATCTTTCCCCACTGGCCCGCAGGCTGATGCCCCCTCAGGAGGGCTCTCCTCGTGGCTTTGGCAGTTTTAGGCATCCATGCAGATAACATTCAAGACAGAAAAAAGATGAAGCCCTCACTTGTGTCACTTCTATGTGTGTGTGTGTGTGTGTGTGTGTGTGTGACAAAATCCCTTCACAGAAGTGCCTCTCACAACATTCCCTCACATCTTTTCAGGCACGGTGTGACCGCCATACAATTGTCCAGGGCAATCTTTTGGCAAAGGAAACTAGACCAACAGACTGGTGGAGGTTGATAAAGCTTCCTCCTGGGGGTCCTTCCCCTGAAAACGTGGCTGTCCAGGCAGAGTGGACAGAAGTGGGAGTCAGCGTGTGAGGGGGAAGGATGGAGGATCCAACTGCCCGTGGCATCCATGGTCCTGGCTAGCGGTCAGGGGCCTGGGGAGGGCACCCCCACCAGTGCCTGCTAAGCCCCTCCGTGGACCCTCTGTACAGAGGAGTGATTGAGGCCAGAGGAGGTTAAGTGACACATCAGGGCTTCTCAGGTATGGAGGGGCAGCTCTCAAAGCTCCCCTCGCCCCCAACTCAGCCCTTTTCACCACCACTGCTCTTTCCCTGTAATATTTTAAATTACCTTAGTTAAGGCCCAATGCGGGAAGACATATTTTTTTCCAACTTTATTGAGATGTAATTGGCGTATAATATTGTGTAATTTTAAGGTGTAAACCGTCATGATTTGATACACATATATTTTGCAAAATTATTACCACCGTAGATGAGTTAACACATCTGTTACATCACATAATTATCTTGTGTGCCCTGAGAACACTGAAGTTCAGAACATTGAATGTCCTGAGAGAGATTCACTCTCTACTCCCAGTAGATCCTAAATACTTTCATGTGTACAGTACAGTATTGTTAGCTAGTCACCACATGCACATCACATCTCCAGGACTTGTCTTATGGCTAGAAGTCTATACCCTTTGATCAGCACCTCCCACACTCTCCCCACTAGCGCCCCCCAGCCCCTGGAAACCACCACTCCACTCTCTGTTTTTATGAGTTGGCTTTTTGTTAGAGTCCACACATCAGTACATTTATGTAGTATTTGTATTTGTCTTTGACTTCTCTCACTTAGCATCCCTTCAAGTTCCACTCATGTTGTCACAAAGGGCAGGATTTCTTTCTTAAGGCTAAAATTTATAACTATATATAGTTATGTATAGTTGTTATATAGTTGTACATTATATATATGTATAATATATAATATACATTATAACATTATATAACATATATATAATGTTGTATATATATACACACACATATATATAAAACATTTTCTTTGTTCATCAATAGACAGACACATCAGTTGTTTCCACGTCTTGGCTATTGTGAACAATGCTGCAGTAAACATGGGAATGTAGGTGTCTTCTTCAGATACATACTTAGAACTAGGATTCCTGGATTGTAGGGTAGTTCTATTTTTAATATTCTGAGGAACCTCTGTACTGTTTTTCCACAGTGGCTACACCAATTTATATTCTCACCAACAGTACATGAAGGTCCCCTTATCTCCACATCCTCACCTACACTTCTTTTTTTCTCTTTTTAAAGATTTTATTTATTTATTTGAGACAAAGGAGAGGGAGAAAGCACAAGTGGAGGGGAGGGGGCAGAGAGAGAGGGAAAGGGAGAAGCAGACTCCCCTGCTGAGTGGGGAGCCCAACACCGGACTTGATCCCAGGATGCTGAGATCATGACCTGAGCCAAAGCAGATGCTTAACTGACTGAGCCACCCAGACACCGCCTTGTCCACACTTCTTATTTCTTGTCTTTTTGATAATAGCCATTCAAACAGGTGTGATGTCTCATTGTGGTTTCGAATGGCATTTCCTTGATGATTAGTGATATTGAGCATCTTTTCATGTACCTGTTGGCCATCTATAGGCCTTCTTTGGAAAAAATGTCTATTCCGTTCCTCTGCCAGTTTTTTAGTTGGATTACTTGGGGTTTTACTTTTGAGTTGCATGAGTTCCTCACGTACTTTAGATATTCACTTCTTACCTGATATATGGTTTCTAAATATTTTCTCCCACCTCCTAAGTTGCTTCCTCATTTTGCTGACTGCTTCCTTTGCTTTGCAGAAGGGTTTCAATTAGATGTATCTCACTTAGCTATTTTTGCTTTTGTTGCTTGTGTTTTCAGTGTCAAAATAACAACAACAACAACAACAACTAACTAGTACTAAGACCAGTGCCAAGGAGTTTTTCCCTATGTTTTCTTCTAGGAGTTTTATGGTTTCAGGTCTTCTATTTAAGTGTTTAGTCCATTTTCAGTTAACTTATGTGAGTGGCATAAGATGGGGATCTAGTTTTATGCTTTTATATGCAGATATTCAGTTTCCCTGGCACCACTTCTTGAGAAGACTATCTTTTCTTCCATAGGGTATTCTTGGTTCCCTTATCAAATATTAGTTGGGTATATATACATGGATTGATCTCTGGGCTCTTGGTTCCATTCCGTTGATCAATGTGTCTGATTATATGCCAGTGCCACACAGTTTGGATTACTTAGCTTTGTGGTCTAGTTTAAAATCTGGGCATATGGGGATCCCTGGGTGGCTCAGTGGTTTGGCGCCTGCCTTTGGCCCAGGGCGTGATCCTGGAGTTCCAGGATCGAGTCCCGCGTCGGGCTCCCGGCATGAAGCCTGCTTCTCCTTCCTCCTGTGTCTCTGCCTCTCTCTATATATCTATCATAAATGAATGGGTAAATCTTTAAAAAAATAAAATAAAATCAGGGTGTGTGATACCTCCAGCTTTGTTCTTTCTCAAGATTACTTTGGCTAGTCAAGGTCTTTTATGGTTTCATAAAAATTTTAGGATTGCTTTTTCCATTTCCATGAAAAAATGCCATTAGGATTTTGATAGGGTTTGTATTGACTCTATAGATGACTTTGGGAAGTTTGGACATTTTAGCAATATTCATTCTTCCAATCCACAAACAGAAGATATATTTCTATTAATTTGTCTCTTTTTAAATGTTCTTTACCAGTGTCTTATAGCTTTCAGTGTACAGATACTTCACCTCCTTGGTTACATTTATTCTTAATTTTTTTTAGCGTTTTTTAAATTGTTTTTAAAAATATTGTGAATGGAATTGTTTTTTTTTTATTTCTCTTTCAGATATTACATTGTTAATGCATAGAAATGCAAATTATTTTTGTGGGCTGGTTTTGTGTCCTGCAATTTTATGGAATTCATTTTTTTTAATTCTAACAGGTTTTTTGTGGAGTTTTTAAGGTTTTCTATATATAAGATCATGTCATCTGCATAACGAGATAATTTTACTCTTTCCTTTCCAATTTGGATGATCTCTCTCTCCCTCTCTCTCTGTCTTCCTGTTTTGGTCTCTCTCATCTTACTGCTCTGGCTAGGACTTCTAGTACTATGTTGAACAGTAGTAGTGAGAAGGGTCCCCCTAATCTTGTTCCTAATTTTATGACTTACTTTTTTCTTGTTTTAAAGAAAAGGCTCTTAGCTGTTCACAGTTGAGTATGATGTTAGCTGTGCCTTCTTTCATCTAGGGCCTGCAGTATGTTAAGGGATGTTATTTCTATACCTAGTTTGTTGAAAGCTTTTTATCATGAAAGGGTGTTGTATTTTGTTAAATGCTTTTCTTGGATTGGGAGGATTATGTAATTGTTTTAGGATCACATGATTTTTATCCTTCATTCTATAAATGTAGTATATAGTGTTTGCTGATTTGTATATATTGAACCTTGCATCCCAGGCAGAAATCCCATTCAATCATGGTATATGATCCTGTTTATATACTGTTGAATTTGGTTTGCTAGAATTTTGTTAAGAATTTCTGCATCTATATATCCATCAAGGATATTGACATATGGTTTTCTTTTCACGTGGTGTCCTTTTCTGGCTTTGACATAAGGGTAGTGCTGGCCTCATAAAATGAATTTGGGAGTGTTCCCTCCTCTTCAACTTTTTTGGAAGAGGTTGAGAAGAATTGGCATTACTTCTTTAAACATTTGTGTAATTCACCAATGAAACCATTTGGTCTTGGGCTTTACTTTGTGGGATGGTGGTCAATATTCTTGGTCATTATTGTTCTGTTCAGGTTTTCTATCTGTTCTTGCATTCTTGGTAGACTGTATGTTTCTAGGAATTTATTTCTTCTAGTTTATCTGATTTGTTGGTGTAAAATTTTTCTTAGTAGCCTCTGTGGTCCTTCATATTTTGTAGTATCAATTATAATGTCTCTTCTTTCTTTTATACCTTTGTTTATTTGAGTCCTCTTTCTTCTTGTCTTCGTTAGTCTAGCTAAAGATTTGTCGACTTTATCTTTTGAAAAAATCAACTTGTAGTTTTACTGATTCTTTCTATTCCTACTCTTCTCATCTTTATGATTTCCTTCCTTCTGTAACTTTGGGCTTAGTTTGTTCTTTTTCTAATTTCTTAAGATATAAAGTTAGGTTGTTTATTTGAGATCTTTCTTTTTTAACATGTGCATTTATTGCTACAACCTCTTAGAACTGCTTTTGCTGCATGGCATAGTTTTGATATGCTGTATTCTTATTTTCAGTTATTTCAAGATTATTTCTGATATCCCTTTTTATTTCTTTATTGACCTATTGGTTGTTCAAGAATGTGTTGCTTAATTTCCACACATTTGTGAATCTTTCAGTTTTTCTCCTCTTATTAATTTCTAGTTTTATACCATTGTGATTTAAAAAGATATGATTTCGGGGCAGCCCGGGTGGCTCAGCAGTTTAGTGCCGCCTTCAGTCCAGGGCCTGATCCTGGAGACTCAGGATCAGGTCCCACGTCGGGCTCCCTGCATGGAGCCTGCTTCTCCCTCTGCCTGTGTCTCTGCCTCTCTGTGTGTGTGTGTGTCTCATTAATAAAATAAATAAAATATTTTTTAAAAAAAGGTATGATTTCAATCTTCTACAAATTTGTTAACGCTTGCCTGATGACCCAACATAGGGTCTATCCATGTGCATTTGAGAAAAATGTGTATTCTTCTGCTATTTTGGAGAGAATATTCTGTGTATGTCTGTTAGTTCCATTTGGTCTAGATTATTATTCAGGTTGAGAAAACTGTGTTTGGCCACAAAGTTGGATGATATATTTAATGTAACAATAATGAGATGTGGCCATTTTGATGGAAACAGCATGGGGTTTAGAATCAGGAAGACTTGGTTTTATTCTTGACTCCATTTTCCAGTTGAGAGGCACTGGGTAGTTATTTAATCTCTGTAGACCCACCATCACCACAATTCCTTTGGCATGAGTCCTTTCATGGAAGGCAATGCTATGAGGGATACCATAATAACGAATGAGGCACTCTATAAGTACAAAAACAGTGCTGGCCTGAGGGCTAAGAACAAAGAGGCGGAGAAACAAATGTCCTTATTTTTCTCTTCTCTCACCCTCCGATCTCCATTACTATTCCCCACCTTGGCCAAACCCAACAAGAAGCTAAAAGACAAAGAAGGAAGAAGAAGGGGTAGGGAGAGGGGCAGTATATACAAAGGAGAATATCTGTACAATTGTCTTATGTGCTTGACACATATTACCAGATGTATGGATATAAATGGATATTATTTATATTATTTTTTAATTTTCAGAATCCTAAAGGCAAATTTTCAAAAAAAAAAATAAGTCAAGTCAAACTTCCCATATATAAGAAAACCAGACCATGTGTTAGAGACCACATTCCCTGGCTTTCCTATTCCCCTCTTCTTTCATCCAAAGATCAAAGCATGCTAAAGAAAAATTAGTATCTCCTGAAATTCAACTATTTGAGGAAAATTGTGAGAAGTGTGTTTGAAATAGTTTTATGATATTCCTGCTCATGTAAATACAATATGGGCCCCCCTCTCAGACTGTCTGTTTGGGTCAAACAAGTTCCTCCACTCTAACTAAACCAACCTGTCAGTGGAGCCAGACACTCGGTAAACAAGTCTGACAGAAGCTGTGGTAATGACAACATGGAAGGCCATCTATCTTCTGCTATGATGACAGCATCAATAGTGCACGCATCTTGAGTAGTTTTTCCTAAAGTGATGATTCCATCGGACCATTTGATACAGCCACACTCTCTGCCCTGTACCCATCAATGACCAGCAAGTGATGACAGGTCACTATTCCATTCTAAACTCAAGAGCCAAACTTGTGTAGTCAATGCAGATTTCTCCTAGCTCAGAGATGACTCAGTGTACAATAAGAGTCAATGAATTACACATGGGATTAGACATACGTGCACACCCCTCTCCTGCCTCCTATTCTCATTCTTTCTCCTTTCTCCATTTCTCCCTGCTGCCTCAGATCCACAGGTCCCTTACCTGTGTACCCAGGCAGACTGAATCAGCATATCCAACCAAACATCCCAACCTTGGAGGGGTGGAGCACATTTCCTGGGCCCAGAAGAAAACCAGGTTAGATTCTAAAGCAGATCAGTTTTCCTTCTTGAGACAGTAACTGATATAGCCTCCAGTTTTGATTACTTAAGACCTTGGATATTGGTCCTTGGTTGTTTATTTCACAAATTAGATTCTTCTGGTGGCTTGACTCATCACAGGTATGCCAGATACTGACCAGTTAGTTCCCCTCAGGAATTAATGTTTGAATCCTTCCCATGCCCACCCCTTACTCAACTGCTGAATGAGAGAAAGTATTTTTAATTGGATTCCTGTTTTGATAAGATTTTATGTGTTGCCTTTAAAACAAACACAAAAAGAACATCCTCTCTTCTCGCTCTTCCAACTTGTAGCAAAAGGAATTAAATAATAATAATAATAATAATAATAATAATCACATTGAGGGGAACAAGACAGAGGAAGGAGGTGTTCTCTCAACAATAAGAAATGTCTCAGGAACTATAACTTAATTTAGAAACTTATGGATAATTCCAAAGAGGGAAAGTTTTAGTACAAAGTATGCTTCTTCTAAAAGCAGCCATTGTCTTTATGTAATGGATATGCGGAAGAACTTTTTGTCATCTGTGCCTAGAGCTATTTGCTTCAATTATCTTGGTGGATTTCAAATCTACCTCCTCTTCTTCCCTTGAAAGAGAGAACATTGTTTATTAAAAAGGAGATCCAGTTCTCTTCTAAAGTATCAGGTGCCCACACTGTCACAGGAAAAAAGTGTCTATAAACAACCTCCTCTGCAGGAGTGGGTGTAGGATCCTTGCTCAGATAAGATTAATCTTGAGTGTCACACCTTTAGAGCAGGGTTTCTTAACCCAATTTGCACATTAGAGTTACCTGGGGGATTGTGGAAAAGGGTGGTATGTATATATATGTATATATATATATATATATACTGATTTCCTGGGCCTCACCCTGGAGAATCTGATTTAATTGGTCTGAAGTAGGGCCAGATCAGTAGGTTTTAAAAGTTCTGGGACACCTGGGTGGCACAGTGGCTGAGTGTCTGCCTTCAGCTCAGGGCGTGATCTCGGGGTCATGAAATTGAGTCCCACATCAGGCTCCCTGCATGGAGTCTACTTCTCCCTCTGCCTATGTCTCTGGCTCTCTCTATGTGTCTTTCATGAATAAATAAGTACAATCTTAGAAAAAAAAAAGTTCCTTAGTAGTTCTAATGTGCATCTGGGTTGCAAATTACTGCTTTGGAGCTTTAAGAAGTTTGCCCATGCCTGGCTTTGTTGCTCTGTAAACTAGGTAACTTTCTTCTGAAGTTCAAAAGGAGATTCTTGAAATTGTTTGCCTGTCTACAGCTAATGGCATCCAACCCCAAAGGAGAAAGGAATGTAACACCTGAAGCCTACAAGAGCCAGAGTTTTAAAAAGTCAAATACTTGAATCTGAACACAGGGCAAACTGTGATGATGCTTCCTTCCTTCCTTCCCCACCCCACCACCACAATCCATACATGCTTGTGTGTGCACACATACACACATACACATAATGACATACTGTGGTTCTACAAATGAACCCCAATTTGGCCCACCTGGCACAAAGCACTGAAGCAGCTAATGTCTGTTTGTCAAAATGGTCTTCCTGCCCTTGCTGGGCTGCAGGTGGTCCCCTTAGTGACAAGTTGTTTTCTATCTTAAGTTATTTGTAATTCCAACACATGTTCCCATGGAAACGGTGTGAATATGGTGTTAAATTTCCAAAGTCAGCTCAGTATAGCCTATTAACCCATAATACATCTGAACCAAAGTACACAGAAAAGTTCTAGGGCAATCACTGTAGATTTAAAGTACTAACAACATGTGTCCATCCTGATGGATTGTTAATACACCAAGGTGTTCCTTGAAAGAATAAGGGCAGAGGCAGGAACATAGAATGGCAATGGTAGAAAAAAAGAAGAAAGAAATGGATCAAACTCAAGGGTGAGAACAGGCTTTGGAGACCAAGGAAAGACTGATAATAAGCACCGAATTTTAAAATCTAAGGGGTTGGGATGCCTGAATGGCTCAGTGGTTGAGCCTTTGGCCTTTGGCCCAGGGTGTGGTCCTGGGGTCCTGGGATCAAGTCCCACATCAGGCTCCCTACAGGTGGCCTGCTTCTCCCTCTGCCTGTGTCTCTGCCTCTCTCTATGTCTCTCATGAATAAATAAATAAAATCTTAAAACATTAAGTCAAATCAAATCAAATCAAATCTAAGGGGTCAGCCGAGGTGGGTATAAGTGAGATGGTGTAATGTAGATCATTGACGTTCACAAGGAGACATTGGCAATCTTAAAAATCCCCAACTATGTAAACAGGGATCTCTTTATGGAGGCTCTGAGTTTCTTCCAGATTATATGCCCATAGAGATTTTTCTCTGATTTTTGTGACAATCTTGGTATCTCTGGCCATATTTTCAATTTAAACAGAAATTGAACTCTTTCTTGCCATTCTTCACAGAGAAATAAAGTGTTACAAGGAAGGAGTGGGGACTGCAGTGAACTAGAAGCACATGCTCCATATCATCTCTAGCCAAAGTCTTCCAAAATACTCTGCTTGCCAGTTCTCTATTTTTGTTCAATAAGATATTTATATAGACTATCCTGACTTTATCCTGGAAGTACTAGTTAACACAATAAGACAAGAAAAGGAAATGAAGGGTATGTAGATTTAAGAAGGAAGAACTAAAACTATCTTTGTTCACAGAAGACATAATTATCTATGCAGGAAAACCCAAAGAATTGGAACTAATAAACAATTATAGTGAGGTTTCAGGGTACAAGGTTAATATACAAAAGTCAATTGCTTTCTTATATACTAAAAATTAACAATTAGGATTTGAAATTAGAAAAATACCACTATTTCCACTAGCACCAACAAATTTAAAATATATATGTACAAATATAACAAAATATATACAAGATCTTTATGAGGAAAACTGCAAAACCTTAATGAAAGAAATCAAAAAAGATCTAAATAAAAGGAAAGGTATTCCATGTTCATGGACAGGAAGTTTTGACATTGGTCTTCCCAACTTGATCTATAGATTCAATATAATCCCAGTCAAAATTCCAATACATTATTTTGTGGTTTATTTGTCAATTAACTGAATTTAAAGTTTATATGAATAGACCAAAAAAAAAAAATCAGAATAGCCAACACAATACTAAAGAAGAACAAAGTCAGAGAACTGAAACAACCCAACTTCCAGACTTACTACAAAGCTACACTAATCTAGACAGTTTGGTATTGCCAGAAGAACAGACAAATAGATGAATAGGACAAAATAGCCCAGAAATAAATGCACACAATTATAGTCAACTAATCTCTGACAAAGGAAAAAGGCAATTCAGTAGACACAGGGCAGTCTTTTCAATACATGATGCACATCACATGCAAAAATTTAATGTGGGTCCAGACCTTTCACAAAAGTAACTCAAGACGGATCATGGACCTAAATGTAAAATACAGTACTTCTAGAAGATACTATAGGAGAAAACCCATGTGTGCTTGAGTTTGGTGATGACTTTTTTGACACAACACTGAAAAAACATGAACCATGGGAAAAGAAAAAACTGATGTCAGATTTCATTAAAAATTAAAACTTCTGCTCTGTGAAAGACCCCATTAGAAGTATGAAGAGGCAATCCATAGACTTGGAGAAAATCTTTGACAAACACATGTTTTGTAAAACTTGTATCTAAGATATAGGAAGAACTCTTCAAACTCAATAAGAAAACAAACAACTCAGTTAAAAATGGACAAAAGATCCGAACAAATACTTCACCAAAGAAGATGTACAGATGACAAATATGTATATGAAAAGATGCTCCATATTATGTGTCATTAGAGAACTGTAAGTTGGAACACCAATGAAATACAACTACATACAGATTAGAATGGCTTAAATCCAAAACACTAGCAATACCAAATACTGGTGAGGATGTGAAACAACAGGAAATCTCATTTATTGCTGCTTTATTTTTTTTTTAAAGATTTTATTTATTTATTCATGAGAGACACAGAGAGAGAGAGAGGCAGAGACACAGGCAGAGGGAGAAGCAGGCTCCATGCAGGGAGCCCGACGTGGGACTCGATCCTGGGCCTCCAGGATCACACCCCGGGCTGCAGGCGGCGCTAAACCGCTGCGCCACCAGGGCTGCCCTATTGCTGCTTTAGAAGACAGTTTGGCAATTCCTTATACAGCTAAACATAATCTTACCTTACAGTTCATCAATTATGCTCCTTGTTATATACACAGATTAGTTGAAAATTTGTGTCCACATAGAAAGCTGCACACAAATGTTTATAGAAACTTAATTCGTAATTTCTAAAACCTAGCATAACCAATATATCCACCAGTAGGGGAATGAATAAACAAACTGTGGTATATCCAGACAATGAAATATTATTCAGCACTAAAAAGAAATGAGCTATCAAGCCAAGAAAAGACATGGACAAACTTTAAACGCATATTGCTAAGTGGAAGAAGTCAAGCTGAAAAGACTACATACTATATGATCTCAACCATGTAACATCTTGGAAAAGGCAAGACTAAAAAGATTGTTGGTTGCCAAGTGCTCAAGAAAAGGGAGGGGGAGATGGAAAGGGGACCAAAGGGGATTTCTAGGGCAGTGAAACTATTCTGTATGATATGATCAAGGTGGATATATGACAGTAGGCAGTAGGCATTTGTCAAAAACCCATAGAACTGTACAACATTTAAAAAAAGAATTCTATATATTAAATGAACTCCATATAAACTATGGACTTTAGTTAATAAAAATGTATTAAAGTCTGACGAATCTCGGTAAGTAATGTGTTTTTCTAAATTTGATACAAATCAACATTGAATGGGCCAAACACACATAGCTCAGCTCTAGTTACCTCTTTGAGATACTGGGCTTTCCCCTCCTCAGTCACCAACATTATCAAAGTGAGTAGCAAACAAAACGGTGTTGAAATGTGGTGGGTGGTCAGGTAGATATGCTCATCTTCTAATGATTTACCATTAGATGCCAGGCAGTGCTTACAAATTCATGTCCTAGGAAGATCATAAACTATGACATGTCATCAACCTTATAGGCCACTCATAAGTGGTCAAAACCATGGATGAGAATAGCCTGTTATGTTAGTACTCCAAATTAAATGCATGTTTGAAGATGTGCCAGCAGTGGGAGATGGAAGAGGAACTCTTGATGGGACCAAGCTGTGAGTCGGTTAGAAAAAGGAAGATAGATTTGCCTGGCCAAAACAAACAAACCAATAAAACCTTCAAAGTTTTAAAATAGAATGAGGGGCAATTTTTGAGATGGCAATCATTCTATCTCCAGGTAAGGTCCAAATAAGTTCACTGCAAATAAACTGAAATCGTCTCATTTTCTATGCCCAGGAAATGTCTTGTCCATGGATCTGCATTGGACTGTGCTCTAGGAGCTTGAGAGAGACAAAATGGTCAATGACATTTGCAGTTGAGTAAGAGAAGACAAAAACACAAATAACCAGATTTGTTAAAAGTCACAGAAGAGGATTCTCTGCAAAGAGGGAGAATAGGGAATACATAAATGGAAGCCTTTGGAAGAGGGGCATTTTGGAAGGGCTTTGAAGGATTGGTAGAATTTTTATAGAAGGAGATCAGACAAGGTGACAATCTAGGTCAAGAGAGCATTGTGAGCAATGATCCAGATGAACAAGGACAAATGTTAAGTGATGCAATTTGGCTGGAGTGGGGCATAAACAGAGTGATAATGGAAAGTGTGGCTGAAGGGCATGATTTGAACATTATGTGGAGAATTCTGAATGTCAGACTAAAGCATTTGCACTTAATTCAGTAGGCATTTATCAAGCATTAAGCACTAGACAAAACTCTAAAATTGTCCTTTTCTCTGTCCTTGGGCCTGATGCTGATGGAAAATTTGCTTTCTTCCCATATGTATCTACCTTTCTTCTCTTGTTCTCCCTTCATGCCACCCCTCATCTCTCCTTTCTAACTCTATTCCTGATGACTTTCAGATCTTCTTGCCTACTCCTCTCCCTTTAGCAGAGAGCAATGGCTATGGCCTAAACTAAGTCCTTTCCATTAAAAATCCTATTTTTTTAAGGATTTTTTTCCTGGGCTATTTCTAGCCTAACCTAACAGCAGCCACTAAATAAATAGCTCCTTGATGTCTGTTTTTTTTTTTTTTTTAATACAAATTTCTCAAGTCACCGGGTTAATAGCTCCATCAAGAGATGACAAATCTTTTGCTATGTGGTTATGAGACGACAGATAATGTTGGTGGGCCCCAAAGTAGAGGAGTTCCCATAATTTGCTGGAGGGTGATAGTTAATGCAAATCTAAAAATAAAGCACAGTTAGCCACCCTCAGGTACTGCTCTCACCAAAAGCAAACATTATTTTAGTAGACGTATCATTATCCCCATCTTATTCATTCTGCAAGCATTTATTGAGCATCTACTCTGTAGCAATTACTGTGTAGGTTTAAGAGGTAGAATTATAAAAGACAATGTTTCTATGTAGCTCACATCCTGAAGGGGAAAAAAAAGAACATAGCTAGTGTGAGAAGTAATACAGAACTGTGATTTCCAAATTTAATGTGTCCACCAAATCACCCAGGGGTTTTACTAAAAGTACATTTTCATTCAGTTGGTCTGGGGTTGGGCTAGTCTGCATTTCTAACCTGAGGCACTCCAGTGATGCTTATTCAATTGATCCTGAACCACATTTGGAGAAGCAAAAATCTAGAGACATTCACAGAGACATTGGAGCATAGCCACTAATAAGTTTTCTTTTTAATGTGAACTCTCCCAAATAAAAAGAATTATTTCAGAAAAAAGAAGAAAGGAAACCACAAAGAAGGTTTGGGGAAACAGAAACAGTGGTAAACCTTAAAAAAAAAATGATAAAAATCAGTTAGCAGTTATTGACTATAAAAATAGTGAACAATTTTTATGACTTTAAAAAAGGATTAAAACTAAAAATCTAAGCAACAAAAAAGAACATGGAGAGGATATATGTAAAGAATAAAGTAAATTAAGTTTCTGACTGAATTTGGAAGAATACAAATACAAGTATTTAGCTTGCTGGAAAAAAAATCATACTTAAATATGAAGGTTAAAAGGAGTTTAAAATGTACTACTTGTTAGAATAATTCAACACCATTTAAAGGAAGACTTCATACTCAGATTTCTCACAGATATTATCCTCCATGTCTAGCATACAATAAAAATTATGATACATATGAAGAAACAGGAAAATGTCACCCATAGTCAAGAGAAAAGGCAAGCAACAAATATCATCAATGAACCAGATGTTCCAATTAGTAGACAAGGCTTCAAAGCAGCTATTATAAATATGTTCAAGGGCTTAAAAGATAATATGATCATAATGAATGAACAATGGGGAGTCTCAGCAGAGAAATGGAAACCATAAAAATGAACTGAATGGAAATTTTAAAAAGGCAAAGTACAATATCTGATCTTAAGAAAATTTACCAGCATGACTTACCAGCAAACAAATTTGCATAAGAAAGGATCAGGAAATTTGAAAACTGATAAAAAATAATTATCCAATTAGAGAAAAAGATTTTGTTAAAAAATATTATATGTAGAATAATATTAAACAGTTTATCATAAATGTAATTGGGTCCCAGAGTAAAGGAGAAAGAGAATGCTGGGGGAAATAATAGAAAGCATATCTGAAGAAATAATAGTCAAAAAAACCCAAATCTGATGAAAAATATAAATTTTTTAAAGATTTTGTTTATTCATAGAAGACACAGAGAGAGAAAGGTAGAGACATAGACAGAGGGAGAAGCAGGCTCCAGTCAGGGAGTCTGATGTGGGACTCGATCCTGAGACCATGGATCATGCCCTGAGCCAGGGGTAGGTGCTCAACCGCTGAGCCACCCAGGCGTCCCGAAAAATGTAAATTTTAAAATCCAAGAACCTCAGCAAATCCTAAACTGGGTAACAAAAAAGGAAACCACATATAGATCCATTAAATCAATGTTAATGAAAACCAATGAATAAAAAAGATCCGTGAAAGCAGGTGCAGAAAAGAAGGCACATTATATACAAGGAAACAATGATATTATTTTTTTTTAAGATTTTATTTATTTAGTCATGAGAGATAGAGAGGCAGAGACACAGCCAGAGGGAGAAGCAGGCTCCATGCAGGGAGCCCGACATGGGACTTGATCCCAGGACTCCAGGATCACAGCCTGGGCCAAAGGCCGATGCTCAACCACTGAGCCACCCAGGCACCCCAGAAACAATGATATTAATGATGTCAGTCTTCTCATCAAAAATAATGAAATCAAGAGACAATGGAGCAATGTTTTAAGGGCTAAAGGCAAAAAAATGTCAACTCCAAATTTTATATCTAACAAAATAATAAAAAATTGAGGTAAGTTCAAACACAGATTTTTTTTTTTAATGAGAAAATTGTCAACAGTAGACATGCAGTACAAGAAAAATATTTCTTTAGGTTGGAAGAAAATAACACAGGCTGGAAACTCAAATCTATAGGAAGGAATGAACATCAGAAATGATTAATACAAGGTACATATAAAAGACCAATGTCAGTGCAAGTCTTCTGAGAAACAGATGACAAGATGGAACTAGACATACATAAGGTTTATTGGAGGAAATGCCTGTGAAAGTTCAAGGGAAGTGAAAGGAGGAGTCAGGAGTGCTTCAGACAACGATGTAGATCTGACAACTGGGCAAGAGAAGAGGGGGTAGGATGGGGGTTGTGTGGGAGAAGTCTTTCTTTTTAAGGTTTTATTTATTTATTTTATTTTAGAAAGAGAGAGTGCATGAGCACAACTGCAAGCAGGGGAAGGGGCCGAGGGAGGGGGAGAGAGAATCTCAAGCAGCACTGAGTGTAGAGCCAGATTCTGGGCTCCATCTCATGACCCTGAGATCATGACCTAAACCAAAACCAGGAGTAAGTGGCTTAATGGATGGAGCCCCCTAGGCACCCTAAGGAGTCTTTACTGATGTGCAGCTCTGAGAAAATTTTGACCAGGCCAATTGGAATTTCTAAAACAGTCGGCCCATGAGGGAAGTCCCAGGCTAGGAAAGAATGGCCTGGCTTTACTACCTCTGCTGTGCTCATTGGCCGGCAGGAAGCAGTCTGGGGCTAGTGGTGTCAGCATGAGTGCTGCTACGGACCTTCCAGGGCAGCCCCCAGGAGCTATCCATCAACTACTCTCCTCCCAGCAGGTTTCTCTAAGAGAGCTCCAAGCACCACACCTTTAGGAATGCCAACAGACTGTGTATCTATCTCTGTGTTCTTCTCTTCTTAAAAAGTCATGTGACTCTTTAAGGAAGGAATGAAAACACTGTAATGTGGGGTTTATCATGTAAGTAGATGAAATGTAAATGACAACAACATAAAGAGTGAGAGAGTAAATGGAGCTATACTGTTGCAGAATATTTTACACGAAGCTGTACAATATTAACTCTAAATAGGTTGTGGTAAGTTAAAGATGTAAATTTGTAGTAGAGCAACCACAAAGAAAGATTGCCTGTCTGCCTGTGTATTTGCTCCATGTAGTAGAGCAAATACAAAGAAGTATAGCTACAAATCCAATAAAGGAGTTAAACTGAAATGGCAAAAAAAGAAAAAAAAATTAAAATCAATTAACCCAAAGATAAGAAATGAAGACCCTAAAAAAAAAAAATGAAGACCCTGAGGAACAAAAAATAGATGGACATGGATGCTCAGTCGACTAAACAACCAACTCTTGGTTTTCAGCTCAGGTCATGATCTCAGGGTTGTGAGATCAAGCCCCACGTGGGCTTGTCCCTCTCCCTCCCTCTACCCCTCCTCACTGTCCCCTCACACACACACTCTCTCTATATAAAATAAATAGAAAAGTAGATGGATAAATAAAAAAATAACAAGTAACACACCTAAATCTAATCATATTTATAATTATGTTCAGAGTTAATAGACTAAACAATCCAACTAAAAAGCAGAGATGGTCAGACTGAATAAAAAAAATAATAAGACCCACATATTATCTGTCTTCAAGAGACACACCTTCAATGTAAAGACTCAGATATACTGAAAGTAACAAGGACAAAGATATATCTCACAGACAGCAAGCATAAGGAAATTGGAATGGTTAAACTACTATCAAACAGATTTCAAGACAAAGAGTACCACCAGAAATAAAAAGGTATGTGTTATAATGATAATAAATTTCAATTCATAAGACATAACAAACGTAAATAATTCTCAGAAAGTTAAACATGAACTTACCTATGGCCAGCAATCTCATTTGTGGGTCATTAACCATGAGAATGAAAATGTATGTCTACAAAAAGACTTGTACAAGAATGTATATAGTAATTTTATTCACAATAGCTTAAATTTGGAAATAAATTGAATATTCATCAACTGAGAAGGAAAAAATTTGTACATTGATACAATGGAATACTACTCAGCAAAACATGGAAAATAAAAAACTGCTGCTGTACACAACAACATGGATAAATTTCACATTATGCTAAGCAAAGAAGCCAGAAACCAGGGAGCATATACTGTGTGAGTCCTTTTATATGGAGTTTTAGAACAGGCAAGACTTACTCCTAGAGTGGTGGAAATATTCATTATCTTGGTAGAAATTCAGGTTACATGGATGCATAAGTTTATTAAAACTCATAAATTGTATACCAGGGGGAAAAAAGATTGTAAACAAATACAGTTATAAAGATGTATAAAACATGATGTTTGTTCTCAAAACAAGAGTTTCTTTGAAAAAGTAATGGAAAAATAATAGAACACATGGTGACTTCACAAGGAATAAAATCTACCAAGCACTGCAGAACCTCTGTGTTTCTTCCCACTTGGAGTTGGCAACCAATGATTTAGAGGCATTGAATGGTAGCATCTGAATATATGTGTGTGCATTTTTAATTGGTTTTGGTGGATGGTGTAAGATCAGGGTCTGATTTCTTTCTTTTGTATATGGATATCCATTTGTTGAAGAAACCATCCTTTCCTTAGCATGTATTCTTGGCACCCTTGTCAAAGGTCAGTTGACCATGTAGATTTATTTCCTGGTTCCTATTCTGTCCCATTGGTTTATATGTCTGCCTTTATGCCAGTATCATACTGTTCTGATCACTATAGCTTTGTAAAATATTTTGAAATCAGGGAATGTAATGCCTCTAGTTTTTTTCTTCTTTCTCAAGATTGATTTGGCTACTTGGAGTCCATATGAATTTTAGAACGATATTTTCTATTTCTGTAAAATATGTCATTGGAATTTTGATAGGGATTGCATTGAGTCTGACATTGCTTTGGGTAGTATGGATATTTTAGCAATATTAAATCTTCCAGTTCATAAACGTGAGATATCTTTCCATTTGTTTGTGTCTTCATACATTTGTTTCAGCAATGTTTTCTCATTTTCTATGTACAAGTCTTTCACTTCTTTAGTTAAGTTTACTCCCAAGTATTTGATTCTTTCTGGTGCTATTGTAAATGAGACTGTTTTCCTAATCTCTTTCTCAGTTCATTGTTAGTGTAAAATCGAGGTAAACATAGCTTATAAGAAACATGCCTAAAAAAACAACCTCCTACTTTAAAAATTCTTGAAATAGAGAAGTGAAAACAGATTACCATGCAAATACTTATCAGAAGAAAGTCTATATACCTACATTAATAGCAGACAAAATAGAATTTAAGGAAAAAGTGTTTAATAAGCTTTAAGAACAATATTACATAAAGCAAGAAAAGAAATAGAATAATAGAAATATAAATAGTAGGGAAATAGTTAATAATTAATTAAGGGTAATAGAAATAGTTAATAATTAATTAAGGGTAAAGTGTCACAATATCTGAACTTAAATTCAAATGGTTCACACACCACACACACCAAAAGCAAACAGAGTGGCACCTGGCTGGCTCAGAGTGTGTGACTATTGATTTTAGGGTCGTGAGTTTGAGTCCCACATTGGGTATAGCAATTACTTTTTAAAAAATTTAATGGAGAAAAATGGCAAATGTTAAAAACTTATAAATCTAAGTAAGTGGAATAGAGGTGTTCGTTTTATTATTTTTTCTGTTCATTTCATAACTATTTATGTTTGTCTATAGTTTTGAAATTTTCAAAATAAAGTTTTACAAAGTAAAAAGGAGAAATTTACTTGAATAATTCACAAACTAAAGAGAAAATCAGAAGAAACTAAAACATTTAAAGGGAAAAACAAAAGCATTGCCTATTAAAGGAAAACAGCGAAGGCAGTATATAAAGAGATATTCATAGCCTTAAATAAATTTATTAAAACAAGAAAGATTTCAAATCCATATGCTCACATAGCTAAAAGACTGAATAACAGAGTTATCCTGGAGTCCCAGGATCAAGTCCCACATCGGGCTCCCTACATGGAGCCTGCTTCTCCCTCTGCCTGTGTCTCTGTCTCTTTCTCTCTCTCTCTCTGTGTTTCTCATGAATAAATAAATAAAATCTTAAAAAAAAAATTAAGGAATGCAATGCTTAGAAAGTCTGAAAGAAAACCAAAAAAGTTCAAATAAAGAATATTACCAAAAAGACATAATAACAAGCATAGTAGATATATTAAGAATCATGAGGATAATAATATAATAAATGTTGCCATTAAGTTTAAAAAGTTGGACGAAATATGTATTTTTTCTAGAGAAATATGCATTACTGAAATTAAGAAGCAATTACCAAAATTAACCTAAGAAAAAGTAGAAAATCTGTATAAACCAATCCATTAGGGAAACCAAATGAATAATTTAAAATATAAGCATACCTACCACTCTAAAAGCACCAAACATGTTATACGTAAGCTTTAGACTTTCCAGGAACAGATAATTCCTATATTTAAAAAAAAATTTTTTTCAGAGAGTAGAAAAAGAAAGGAAAAAACTTCATGTTTATAGTCATGTCCACAGATAATGTGGTTGCTATAAAGAGCCCTGGCTAAGCCCTAAGGAAAAACAGGGATATTTTCCTATAAGAGACCATACCTGAGCTGAGTCTTAAAGGATTTATAGGAGTTCGCCAGACAAATAAGGATGAGACAATTGAAATCCTTCATTCCTCCTAAAGATTAGCATTTTAGAGAGACAATGATGAAAGACAAGTCTCAAGAGATGAGCAGAGTGGCCTTGGATACCATGCTTGGAAATTTAAACCTGTATTTTGAAAATAAAGGAGTGCAACTGAAGAAATTTTTTTTTTAAGTGGGAGAAGGTAATATGCCCAGATTTGCATTTTATATCATTCCAACAGCAATGTGGAAAATGGGTTGGAATGGGCAAATCTGTTTGGAATGGGCAAATCTGAAGCCAGCCAATCCTGTGTAAGTGGAAGCTGGCTGTTTGTGGTCACCTGCCCCACATCCCTTGGAAGGGGCCTGAAACCTACTTTTAATAGTTTCTCCATAGTTTAGATGAAAATAGCAGACAGCTTGCCAAGGAAGGATAAAAACTTGCCAATAAGTGGTTACAAGTGTGATTGTTTTAAAGCCCGTATCCGCAGTACTTGAAGTCTCACACAGTCTGAAACCTGAGTGTACAGCAATTCCTGTCAGTTCGGCCATAGGAGCTCATAGTTGGAGGGAAGCCCAGAGGCCCCTCTCCCACCCAGTACGGGAATCTCTCGCAGAACACACCCAACAGATGGCCTATGGGCCCCTGTGTGAACACTCTTCACCTTCAAAGGGACCTCCTGGGCCTCCTGTTCCTCTACTGGTCAGATCTAAACATAGAAAATTCTCTCTCATGTGGAGCCAAGTTCTTCCTCCCTGTAACTTCAGCCATCATTCAGCAATGTCTTCTGTCTGAGTTGTCTTTTCCCAAGGAAAAACCATTAGCCTTAGAGAGAAAAAGCCTTTGTACATGTGATCACAGGGCCATTATGAAGGTTTTGATGTTTAAAATATACCTACAGTTGCACAAGGCGAATATCCTTAATGCCACTGAACGCAAATAGTTCGGATGATAGGTTTCATTTGGTACGTGCCTTACCACAATTTAAAACTTAAGTAATTTCAAAAAGATGCCAGCCACACACTGTCCAGTTAAAATCACATGGCGTGATGCTTTGAACTTTAAATATTGGTAGCACTTCCACAGGACACTGGATTTTTGTTTGGCCTTCTACTTCATTCTCACTTTCATCTTGAAATGTTGTCCAACTTGTCTCCCATCCCTCTGTCTTTCAGCCTGGGTCGCAATTTGTCTTTGAGAATCAGGTTTTTCTCTCTTTGGCTCCCTCTAAATCCTGAAGGTTCATTGGGTCATGTAAAATTGCTTTTAACAAAATCTAAATTCGGATCATTAGCTCAGTTATTTCAGGGCAAAAGATGGTAATACTTTGAACCTCCAGTAGTCCCACATTGCTCTACCACAGTTCTAGAAGAGGAAAGATCTTTAAAATAGTTTCGTTTCAAAATGCTAAGATCTTGACCTTTGCAGGAGGAGCTTCACTTTTGAAAGAGGAATCTGAGAGAACACTCACCACCCAAAAGCAATCAGTGATAATAGTGAAGTTTTTAATTAGCTCATCTTGCTAATCCACTAAGCAGCTATCTGGTGGTGAGACTAACTTCAATTATGAGATTTTAAAACCTTTTATCTTCACGAGATGTTTACTATAAAATTTTCTTACCATAGAGCGAACCTTAGTTTTTCTGTCGGATAAAATCTTTCATGACCTCTACTCAACAGACAGGCCAATCCCTGATGGGCTGCTGCTGCCCCCAGCAGCTAGGACCTTGAGTCTCTGGGGTCATTCTGTGCCTCACCATCCTCAGCCTCATTAGTTCTGTGGCAGCTGTTTTAGCCACAACCTCAGAAATGCTTGTTGTTTGTCATTTATAGCTACAGATAATTCAAGTGAGGTGGGATTAACTAGAAAACATATAACACAGCAATTGACCCCAATTTGACAGAGTATGTTAAAATTTAAGACTTCGAATTACATGCAGCAATGCATTAGTCTCTTTGATGTTAAAGTCTTCTGTGAAAAATATTGATTTTTTAAAATTTCATATAGTAGTTTGACAGCTTATTCTTTTTTGGGTTTTCTTTCCCTTTTAAAAACTAATGTATATACCTAGAAGAGATGAATGTGATTTTCCCATAAAAAATTATATTTTCTTAGTAAATATTCTTAGTAAATCTTAATTCTTTCCAAAACCTTGTTCTTAAAATACCTCACACCTAGATACTTCCCTGTGAGATCTTTGCAAGTGGTGTGTTTAAAAAAAAAAAGAAACTTCCAATATTGGCAGAGTAGCTTGTTGGGACTAACCCTCTCATAAGCGACAATTATGAAACTGTTTAAAATGATGTTTAAGATAAATAAATTGCATGCATAAGAGTCCTTTAAAAGTGAGCAAAGTGGGGATCCCTAGGTGGCGCAGCGGTTTGGCGCCTGCCTTTGGCCCAGGGCGCGATCCTGGAGACCCGGGATCGAATCCCACATCAGGCTCCCGGTGCATGGAGCCTGCTTCTCCCTCTGCCTGTGTCTCTGCCTCTCTCTCTCTCTCTGTGACTATCATAAATTAATAAAAACTTTAAAAAAAAAAAAAAAGTGAGCAAAGTGGAGAGAAGTCTGGCCTTAAAAGCAGAAGGTGCACATTGTGAGATTTGCAAGTTTGCTGGAGCACACTCACCAACACACATCTTGAATTGTCCGTAGGGGAGGAGAGAGCCAGACAGACCAGAATGGGGGAAGGGGGACCTAGAAGAAAACAAACTACAGAAGATGTAGTCAACTTCTTGGCTGACCAGGAAAGAATGAAAGAGGAAGGGGAGGGGAGAGGAGGGAAGGGAGGAAGGAAAGGAGAAAGAAAAGAAAAAGATTTCTAAGAAACTGAAAAGAAGAAGAAAGAGAAAGAAAGAAAGAAAGAAAGAAAGAAAGAAAGAAAGAAAGAAAGAAGAAAAAAAAACAGAAAAGCTGAAAGAATTGAGCAGAGTTCAAGTGCTAGTGAGTGCAGAAAAACAGAGTTTGGAATTTGAGTCAAGCCAAGCTAATAAAGATTACTTTTTTTTTTTTTAAGATTGTATTTATTTGAGAGAGCAAGCTAGAGAGAGAGAGAGAAAGAGTGTGTGTGGGTGTGAGCACAAGCAAGGGGAAGGGCTGAGGGAAAAGCAGGCTTCCCGCTGAGCAGGGAGCTCAATGCAGGGCTCAATCCCAGGATCCTGGGATCATGACTTGAGCCAAAGGCAGACGCTTAACCGACTGAGCCACCCAGGTGCCCCAAAGATTACTCTTCTAAGGAACATAACAGAATATAGAGTCTTCACATAGTACCTTTTACTATAACGAGCATACAATGAAAAATCACTAGATATGCAAAGTAACAGAAAAATGTGGCCCATACTCAGGGGAAAAAATGGAACCCTGAGATTATCCAGATGTTGTTGCAATAAATAGATAGGACTTTAAGGCAGCTATTATAAATATGTTCAAGAACTTAGGGAGGAAAATGGCTCATAACAATTGCACATAAAGGGGAAAATCACAGTAAAGACATAGAAACCATGTAAACAGAACCAAAAGAAAATTTTAGAGCTGAAAAGTATAATAACCGAAATGAAAAATTTATCAGATTCCTTTTTTTGCCTTGCATCTGATTTTCACTTTTGATTATTTATCAGAGTAAATAAAATTTAAATCAGCCAACTGAACCAACATCTTTAATTTCTGGTTTTATATAAGCGTAAGTAGTTACATTTATATTTTGCATTATGTAATTCTGGAGATGGTGGAACTTGTACTACTCATATGTAAACTTTGAATTTTCTACTTATACATAGAACTCTGAACCATATGTCTCAAGAACTACCAAAAATACCAAAAAATTTCCAGATGTCCAAAAAAATTAAAATTTTATTACTTTAATAATTTCCTAATCTTCTGACTCTCTCCTTCTGAAAATCTTGTGTATTACTTGTTCATTTTGTCTAAGTTTAGGATTACAAGAGAGAAATATATTTGTGGTTGGGATTTAGCCTGTATTCATTTTTAGAGTATTTGAGGCAATGGAAGTTTTTTTTTTTCCTTTTGACCTGGACACCTCAGGATCACAGAGGGCTTTCTTTCCTTTTGACTCCCTTCACACATTTCTCTCATCCCCACCCCTGCCTCATGGCAACAACCAATCTATTCTCTGTATCTATGAGCTTATTTTTTTGTTATTTTCGTTTGTTAGTTAGAATCCACATATAAGAGATAGCACACAGTATTTCTCTTTTTCTGTCTGACTTACTTCACTTAGTATAATGCCCTTGAGGTCCATTCATGTGGCAAATGGCAAGATTCTATTATTTTTTATGGTTGAGTAATATTTCATTGTATAAATATACCACATCTTCTTTATCCATTCATCTATCAGTGGACACTTGGGCTACCTTCATATCTTGGTGATTGTAAATAATGCTGCTGCGAACATGTGGATGCATATATCTTTTCAAGTTAGTGTTTTTGTTTTCCTTAGATAAATATCCAAAAGTGGAATCACTGGATCATTCAATAGTTCTACTATTAATTTTTTGAAGGACCTCTCTACCGTTTTCCACAGTGGCTGCACCAGTTTTTATTCCCACGACAATACACAGGAGTCCCTTTCCTCTACTTTTTTTCCAACACTTCTCTCTTATCTCTGATAACAGTTATTCAAATAGGTGTGAGATGGTATTTCATTGTGGTTTTTATTTGTATTTCCCTGATGATTAATGATGTTGGGCATCTTTTCATGTACCTCTTGGTGATTTGTACGTCTTCTTTGGAAAAATACAAGTCTTTTGTCTATTTTTTTAATCAGATTGTTTGGTCCTTTTGTTATTGAATTGTGTAAGTTCTTTATATATTTTGGATATTAACTCCAAAATAACTCTAAATCAGATATATGATTTAGAAATATTTTCTCCCATCTAACAGATTGCTTTTTCATTTTGTTGGTGGTTTCCTTTGCTGTGCAGAAGCTTTTTAGTATGATATAATCCCATATATTTTTGCTTTTGTGGCTTTTGATTTTGTTGTTAAATTAAAAAAAAAATCATTGCCACGACCTATATCAAGGAGCATATTACCTATGTTTTCAACTAGGAATTTTATGGTTTCAGGTCTTAACATGTAAGCTTTTAATACATTTCGGGTTCGTTTTTGTGTATAGTGTAAAATAGTGGTTCAGTTTCATTCTTTTGCATGTGGCTGTCCAGTTTTTCCAATACCATTTATTTACAGTCTGTCTCTTTTCTATTGTATATTCCCGGCTCCTGTGTTGTAAATTAGTTGGCCACGTATGTGTGGGTTTGTTTCTGAGTTCTCTATTCTGTTCTATTGATCTCTATGTTTCTTTTTATGTCTATACCATCCTGTTTTAATTACTATAGTTTTGTAATATAGTTTGAAATCAAGGAGCATAATGCCTCCAGCTTGTTCTTCCTTCTCAAGATTGATTTGGCTATCTGAGAATTTTCATGTTCCATACAAGTTTTAGGATTATTTGTTATATTTCTTTGAAAAATGTCATTGGAATTCTGGTAGGGATTGCGCCAAACCTGTAGATTGCTTTGGGTAGTATGGACATTTTAGCAATATTGATTCTTCTAATCCACAAGCACAGGGTATCTTTCCATTTATTTGTGTTTTCTTGTCTTATAGTTCTAATGTACAAGTCTTTTACTTCCTTGATTAATTTTATTCCAAGATATTTATTCTTTTTGAAGCACTTGTAAATGGGATTATTTTTCTTTATTTCTCTGATTGTTATTGGTGTATAGAAACACAACAGATTTCTGGATGCCTTTAAACAGCATTTTGGAGTCAGCTGAAGAAAGAGTGAACTCAAAGATAAATCAGTAGAGATTATTAAATATGAATAATATAGACAAAAGTCCCAAACATTTGAAAATTAATCCATATATGTATAAAAATCCATTATTTATATCACAAAGGAAATTTTAAAATATTTTGAATGAGATTATAATGAAAATATAAGATACCAAAGTTCACGTGATGCAGCCAAGCAAGTACTCAGAGGGAATTTTACAGCTTTAGGTTCACATGTAGAAATTAAGAAAAACTTAAATCATTTATTCATCTCTTGATGAAAGAATACATAAAAAGTAGTAAATACATACAATGGAATATTATTTGGCAATAAAAAGGAATGAAATACTGACATATGCTACAATGTGAAGGAAGCGAGGACATTTATACTAAGCGAAAAAAGTCACTTACATTGTGTGACTCCATTTATAGGAAATACCCAGAATAGGTAAATCTGTAGAGATATAAATTAGATTAGTGGTTGTTTAGGACTGTGAAGAGAAGTAAGTAAGAGATGGAGCGAGTGATAAAGGGCATAAGATTTCTTTTTGGGGGTGATGAAAACATTCTAAAATTTCTTTAATGTTGGTTGCCCAACTCTGTGAGTATACTTAAAACCACTCAATTGTACACTTTGGATGGGTGAATTGTATGCATGTGAATTATATCTCAATAAAACTGTTACCAAAAAAGAAAAAGAAATCTAAATTTACAACATAAGAAGTCAACAAGTAAGCAAATGAAGCCCAAAGTAAGTAAAATGAACAAATAATAATGATAAGAGCACAAGTCAGTGAACTCGAAAACTGATGAACAATAAAGAATAGAAAGCCAAAAGTTGGTTCTTTGCAATGGTTAATAAATTTGGTAAATACCTAGCAAGACTGGTCAAAGAAAAAGAGAAAGAATATAAATAAACAATATCAGAAATGAGAGACAGAAGTACACATCCCACAGACATTGAGGTGGTTGCATGACTACATATATGTATTAAAACTCATTAGACGATATGCTTAAATGAGTGTATTTGATTATCAACAAGTTCCAGCTTGTAAAAGAATCAATCCGTGTAATCTACTTGATTAATAAAGTAAAACTACAGGACTGTATCATTCGCTGCCAGTCTTCAGGCTTCGGGATAGAGAACTTTTGATTTAGTTTGTTTCAGACCAACCTCAGCATCTTTCCTGATTGCTGGTTGGTAAGCACGCCCTGTATGCATCTTCATGGTGTCGGAGAGTACATCTTTCAAAGGCCACAGTAATAGCTCTCATAAGGGCACTCCTATGATTTGTAATGACCATCTCAACCCTGCCACTACCCTTTTCCTCACTCTCTTAAAAAAGGCCCAGGTGGAACTCTAAAGACTTACTTACGCTGGCCATTTCTGTCTTAGCAGGATCCTAAGAACTGGTCAATGACTAATGGTTACTATAGTTTGTTGACCTTATTGCAACAAAATCTATACTATGAGCACAGGTCATCCCGTTCAGTGGTTTCTTTTCCCTCCTGTGGTGATTATGTGTTACAGCAAAATGAAGTTCAGTATCTGGTTGTGTGAGTGGGCACATGTCCAAGGAGGATCAAATGGACATAGACTGGGACCCGTGGGAACCTCATCAAAGCTATACAGCGAGCAAGGAAAGCCTGAGATTTTTCTTTAAAAATGTAATCAGAAGACATAGTTCCTCCAAAGAAAGGGAAGCAAAGGTGCAAATCAATTTCTTTTACTCCTATGTGATTCACTCTGCTGAAAACCATAAAAGGAGGCCCTTTTATGCTTCTTAAAGATTTTATTATTGAATATTACCATTCTGTGGCTTTATGATGCCTCAAACTTATTCTGAACAATACTGCTCTCTACCAAATTCTAGCCTTTGCAGCATGAGAGCTTCTGGGCAGAATCTTGAGGTGAGATAGGGAAGGCTTCCCCTGTTTGTCTGTGTAGACTAAAGACCTCACAGGACTAAATCATGAGGCATTGGCATGGACAGTTTAAAAAGATGGACTTGGTGTTAGATAGAGATAGGTTCCAGTCTCAGTTTTGCCAAGGACTAAGTGCATGAGCTTGCGCAAGCTGTCGAACCTATCTGAGCCTTAGTTTCATTATCTCTAAGATGAGCATAATACTACTACCAACCTCATAGGGTTGGTAGGAGAATTACAGGAAGCAACAATCGTAAAGGGCTTATGACAGTATCTGGCAAAGTATAAAAGAACTCATAATATTACTTATTTCTTCGTGTTTACATGTATTTTCTACTGGGGAAACTGATACTTTGGTACATTGCTGGTGGCACTATAAATTACTACAGGCTTTTTAGAAGGCAATTGCTGTTAAATTTTTTAAATCGCATGGGCTTCTACCTTATAATCGCACTTGTAGTTGTCTGAATTAGAGAATTATTGATAAGGGCATTTTAACTCTGAAAAGACTTGAATTCAGTGTACTAATAAGCCTCATCAAAAGTAACTATAGACAGGGCCGCCTGAGTGGCTCAGTCAGTGAAGTTTGGACTCTTGATTTTGCTCAGGTCATGATTTCAGGGTTGTGAGACTGAGCCATGCTAGGGGCATGGAACCTGCTTAAGGTCCTCTCCGTCTCCCTCTGCCCACCTCCCTCCTCTCTCTCCCTCTCTAAAAAAAAAAAAAAAAAAGGAAAAGAAAAAAATCCATACCTGTAGATAGCTTTTTCCTACGTACTGCACTGTGTCATTCTGAACTAAGAGAGGAGTAGCTTTATTAAAGTATCGACAGGTTTCTTATGCTTCCAAGAAAGCCAATCATAGTTTCCTGCCACTTAAGAAAACGAACACTCCATATATCCTTAAAATTACACATTGTAGAATTTTTTTAAATCTTAGAAATAATATGGCCTAACCATCTTCTCTTGTAGATGAGGAAATCTTAGGTCCACTGAGGTGAAATAACATCTGCTATTTACCCACCTGTCTGTGATGGAACCCCAGTGTGAATCAGTGTTAGTGCCAGTTTGGGTTCTCAAAACCCAACTGTGTCCTGAGAATTCATTCTTACTTATTATCACTGCAGCAGACATACCCAGCTGTTTACTCAACATCCACTCCCCCTTTTTCCCTTCCTAAGAGTTCAAAACACTAACTACCCAGACTCCCTTGCAGCCAGACCTAGTTCTCCAGTGAGATGTAAATGGAATCCACTGGGAATGGGCTTTCAGGAAAGCTATCATTTTCTGGATTAAAAAAGAGAAGGATATAGCTGGCATGCAATTTCTTTACCTTTCTCTTATGTTTCCTCCTGAAGTGAAGACACAATGCCTGGACTATCAGCAGCCGTATGCTAAAGCCTGGCAGAGTAGGAATATAGAAGGAGCCTGGGCATTGGTGACACTGCAAAACCCTGGCCTCAACCTTGGGCTGGCCACCTCTTGTTGCTTCTTGCCATGCCAGAAGAGCAAGCCCTTTCTTGGTTAAGCCACTGTGATCCTATTTTCACACCTCCTTCACTCCCAAGAAGAGAGGATGTGGGATAAAGTCTGCCATACTTAAATTCATCTTGCTGTCTTCATTTTCATCTCAAGGGAGAAAGTTGTCATCCTTCTATCCAAATGTAACCATTCCCATCTCTTTCTGTCTCCTTCCATCCCCTTCTTAAGTCCCCTCTCCTAGTCCCTCCTCCTTGCTCCAAAGATATCTTTAATATTTGCCTTCCAATTTGGACCTCCCTACAAAATACCATTCTTTTGCTTCACTCCATGCCATAAAAACCTTGGGAGGAGAGACTCCAAAAGCCTGCCCTCCCTGCAGCTAAGAATGATTTGGGAATATCGGAATCTGAGGAGCTCAGTTGGCTACTAGCTCTGTCTAGACCTGTAACTAGTTTGACCTTGTGCACCCATCTTTCATATCATGAACTCTGACCTCTCCTGCCTTCCTGACATCACTCTCTCCCACCTCACTGACTCTGTCTTCTGCTCTGATTCCTTCTCTAATCACTCTTACTTACCCTGCCCTTAGATGCTGGTGGCCCTCGGTTTTCCTCCCAGATTGTCTGGGAAGCCTCTCTCACTCAGATGGCCTCAATTATTAGCATTTACTAACTGTCTCCAAAACTACTTCTATATCCCCTAGTTATTTGTGGTTTGTTTTGTTTGTTTGTTTTCTTGAACTTCAAATTAATACTATTTGTCATCTAAATACTCTCTGGCTTCTTCTGGATCTTCAGTCTCAATATGTCCAAAACCACAGCCACAGTATCCTTGTCCCTACCTACCCTGCTTCTGCAGCACTTCCCCTTTGAGTAGAGTGCACCACTGTGGGGCCAGGAATCTGAACCAGAAGGCTCGAAGGTACAATCAGTTCTACTATACCAACATCCACATTCCTAAAAATCAGGATGCTGTGCAGAACTGACCAATGAAAACTTCAAGAAAAATGGGCACCACGCTCAAAAACTTCATCAGGGCAGCCCCGGTGGCCCAGTGGTTTTGTGCCGCCTTCAGCCCAGAGCGTGATCCTGGAATCCCGGGATCGAGTCCCACGTTGGGCTCCCTGCGTGGAGCCTGCTTCTCCCTCTGCCTCTCTCTCTCTCTCTCTCGGCCTCTCATGAATAAATAAAATAAAATCTTAAAAAAAAGTCTTCATCAGTGGCATGGGGGAAAAAAAGATGAACCTAAAATGGTAGCATGGTCTTATCTACCTTAAGTGGTTAAGAAGTGCATAAATAATACAGTGAGTTTGGCACTTATGGAGACTCCTAGTTTGCTTGTGGGAGTGGCACTGGAAGGGCTACATTTTGTGGGTTATTGGGAAGTGGTGGAAGGAAGAATCAGGCACAAAATTGAAGCACCAGATGTGGGTAAGTATGGCTCATAACATACGTGGTGAACCGAGGCAGCTGGTAGACATTTGAGGGTGTGTATGCGCACACACGCGCACATATGTTTTGTGTATTCCTAAATTGGATGCAGTTTCCGCATTCACCTGGCATTTCTCGGGGAACAAATATGTGCAGAACTTATCCTGAAACCTATATCATGCTCCAATTGTTCCCTAATATATCAGTAGGTTTAGAACACATTTGAAATTTCAAAGCAAAGATTGTGGTTGAGCCAATTGTATCTTGGAAAACTCTATCTTGTCACACTCACAAGCACTTGGTCATGAATTTTGCTCCTATCCACATCTGTTTCTTCTTCTCCATCCCTGCTACTGCGCTTCAATCCAGATGCTTGTTACCTCTGTTCTGTGAGATTGCAACAGCCACCTCACACTCTTCCTGGGACATTGCCTCATCCTACCCCTGTCATCAGGGGCTTGGGAGCTGCCATGCCTGTAGTCATGTCCCTGAGCAGATAGAAGCCAGTGAGCACTTCTGGTATTTGATCAGGCTGGGATCCCTGATTCCTGAGCCACTTGTTCCTCAGAGGAGGTGGGCCGATCCAAGGCTTCTCATAGTGTGTTGTGGGAATCCATATAGAGCACCTGCACACACTTGAGCACATACGTAGTAGATGTTCAACAGGTCGTTGTTTTTCTTCCCCTTTCCTATTTCTCAACTCAAAAATGTTATTTAAAAGTATTAAAAATATGCATGGTGACTCCACACTTTGTGTAGGCTTAAGCCAAATCCCTTGAGAAGGGTCTGCAAGACTCTCCCCATCTGGATCTGGCAGGGCTTGCAGCCTCATCATCTTCATCTCCAACCCAGGTCCCAAGTCATCTCTTTTTTGAAACCTCCCCACTATTCTCTCCAGTCTCTCACCCAGAAAAGAAATTAGTCCCTCCCTCAGAGCTCCCACCATGCAATGCACAAACACCTCTGATCCAGCATCTCCCCAGTCCTGTTGGGTAGACAACGCCATCCATGAAACACCCAGGGCTCTCGCCTCTTTACTAATGGGCTCAATTCTATTCCCTGAGTTCATCTTATCCAACCCTTTCCCATGAGACTCAGGGATGGTGACTCATTCACAGAGCTGAGGTTGATCCTCACTGGTCTGTACCATTGAGGCTTACTTATCTCAGTCCCTTTGCCAGTGATTAAGTTTGAAGTGGGCATAGGACCTGATTCTGGGAACTAAGATATAAAAGTACCTCTTCTGCGAAATTTGTGATAAAAGTTTCCTCTTTTCTAAGAAAGAGATATAGGAAGACATGGGTTTCTTTCTTCCTTTGGATGTTGTGATATCTGATGTGATGGCTGGAATTGCTGCAACCATATTACCTCTAGTCTAGTTTGTGCATCACTATATGTAAAGCAGGTCAAATCCAACAGAATTATAGAGAAGAGGAACTGGAGCTTTATATAATGCGTGTGCCACCTGCCCTGACTCTGGACTACTTAATATTTGAAACAACAAATGTATCTCTTATTTAAGTTGCTCTTTTTAGGCTTTATGTCTTGATGAAAACTGACAATAATTTATGAGTGTCTTTTCAGTGATGCTGACAACTGCAAAAGACTTCTTCGGTTTTATATCCCTAGCACTAGGAAGCATGTACCACATACCAGATGCTCAGCAAATATTTGTTGGATGGATGGATGGATGGATGGATGGATGAATCTCCCAACATCCTGCCTATTATGCTATCTAGTATCTGTCTCTTTCTAAAATATCCTGCTAATCATGGAATCTTGACTTTACATAAAAGATCAAGAAGAGGCAAAGTGTTAGGCAGGAAGTCCAGAAAGTCAGAAAACCAAAAAAGCAGCTCTGATTGGGATCCTAGGAGTACTTCAAGGCATCAGGGGAAAAAAGCTGAGCTGGTCCTGGGGCCTTTGTTGTGGGGGTGGAGGGGGCATTTTGTGATGGCCACCCAGCCCTCCTTCAGCTTCAACTTCTCCTTTCAACCAGAGCTTACAAAATTCAAGAGTCTAGTACTTCGAACACAGATGTATATCTCACGGTGGTGGGGAGGGGAGATTTTCCTAAGTTAATGCTATCTGGGTATCTGTGACGAACCAGCCAGATGTAAGGAGAGAAGAGATCATAGGATCTTACTTGTATCATGTAGTTACACCACGCAGGCATCCTCTCTGCCTGCATCATGTCATTTAGCCCTCACCACCACCCAATGAGTTAGGAACCATGGCTTCCCTCACCTAACAGGTAAGGAAATTAGAGCTTAGAGTTTAGATGACTTGCCCACAGCCACTAGGTGGTGGACCTAACTCCAGAACCCAGAGGAATGGATGCAAAGTTGCCTCTCTATCTTCCTCAAATATCAGTTGGTTAGCAGTTCACTTTACTTTGTTTTTAAACCCAATTTATTAAGAAGCTACTACTATGTTTGACCTTATGTGTACCTTGTTCCTTCAGACACCTCATTTATTTTGAGGACCTGGATGTTATTATCTACTGGGAAGATGGTAACCCAGAGAGGTTTAGAAACCATACCAGATTCACCCAGCTAGTAAGTGACAGAGCTGCTCCAGTCCACTTAAATCCAAGGTTCTTTCTAATATCCCATAGCTGCTTCCATTCTCAACTCTGGAAAGAGCCTAAAGGAGATAGATGATTCATAGGAGAGTCCAGGCCTTAAATCCAAGTAGCAAGGTCAATATTTTCTAACAAAATAGGAGAATGATAGGTGACCTGTATTCCCAAATGACTCAGGTACCAATGAACCAGTCACTGGAGGGCCTGAAACCAGGACCGAATATTATTTGCAATCAGTAGTGTGCTGCAAACCAGCTCTCTGGAAGGAAAGCTGTGATTTGTAATGTTTGCCCTCATTGTATAAATTGTCCCTCATAGTAAATTTTAAGCCACCCACTGCTGAACAACTGGCTTGCAGGCATAAGTTGGCTCCAGCATACTCTACCTATAGAGTACCACTGGTTCTGCTCAAGAGGTAAAACCAGTGTTGGCCAAGCCCTAGAATATTTCCAATCACATGGCTGCTTCCCCTGGCTCCCTCTCTCAGGAATGGCATTTCCATTTATCCAGATGCCCAAGGACAAGTCATGGAGAGTTACTGATGGTCCCCTTGCCCACTTCTGAACAATGACAAAGCCTGCTCTCTGCTACCTCCTAAATATCCTTCATACCCATCTATTGCAACCCCTCTGTCCCTGCCAGGTCTGAGTCTTTATCATCTCTTGCCCAGACAACTATGTGATGTCCTAACTGCTTCCCCTTCATCCACTCCTACCCTTCTGAGTAAGTGTATCCTTCATAATGTGCCCAGAGTCATTCTGTGGAAGTGCAAATCTGATTGCGTTGCTTCTTCAAGGAAAATCCTTCTTTGGCTCCCCGTAGCTTTAAGATTATGACCAGTCCTCACCACTCTCTTAACCCAGCCCTGTAGGATGGCCTCTCCCTTCTCCAGTGTTAACCTACCATCCTGGTCCTGGCTTACCTGCTTCAGCCTTACTGGACTTGTTTCAGTTCCCCCAGTGAATCCAGCTGTTTCGTACTTGGGGTCTTTATATGTGTAGCCCTCTTCCCTGGAAAAGTCTCCCCCTCCCTTCTTCATCTCCTGTATGCCTACTCATCCCTTAAGTCTTGGCTGAAAATCATTTCCTCCAGGAAGCCTCCCCTTGGATCCTCAGAGTAGATCAGACCTTCTTCCTGTTACCAATTTCCAAAATGTCCTGCACTTCTCTTTCCAGTTACCCATTACCTGTCTTCCCTACTGGGCCATCAGCTTTCTCACTGCTTATGGTGAGAGATGCTAGGTTTTGGAGATAGCATTCTGCACACAGCAGCCAAAGGCATCCTAAAAAAGCAAGTCAGTTCTTATCACTCCTCCATTCAAAACTTGGAACAGCTTTGCAACTTTCTTGGGGTAAACTTCAAAGTCTATGCCAGGGCCTATTAAGCCCTACAAAATCTGTTATCTTCTATTATTCTCCCCACTTTCTCACTCTCCTCTAGTCACACTGGCCTCCTTGTTCTTCCTTGACTGTTGTCCTGTCTCAGGACCTTTGCATGTGCTATTTCTTCTGTTAGGAAAAGCACAAATTTCACTCCCTCAGTTTCTTCAGATCTCTATTCACATGTGACCTTTCAGAGAAGCTTTCATGAGCCACCTTATCTAACCCTGATGTGTTTTTTCCAACACTATCAAACAGTTTACAAATTCTCAGCAGGCGCTGACTGAGTGTTCTTTAATTAAATTCTGACACTATCTACCTGGAGATGGTGTCAGATCCCATAGGTTAAGGACCTAGTCCCACAAGACTGTCCCCATTTCAGATGCCAATTCCAAGTCCAAGTTGTCACCTATGCTTCTGACCAACTGGCTACAAATGGCAGATTCCCACAACTCCCTCCACAGGTTCGATTAATTAGCTAGAGCAGCTTACAAAACTTGGAGAAATATTTCCTTACATATACATTTATTATAAAGGATATTATAAAGGATACCGACAAATATCCAGAAGAAGACGTATTATATAGGGTGAGGTTGGGGAGGATTCCAAGCACAGGAGCTTCTGTCCCTGTGGAACTGAGGTACATGGAACCTTCTGTCCCTGTGGAACCCCTGGCACGTGAACGTGTTCACCAAGCCCTAAATTCATCAAACCTTGTTGTTTAAGAGTTTTTATAGAGTTTAATCTGCAGGTCACTTCCCCTTCCCAGAGGTCAGTTGGTGGAGCTGGAAATTTCAAGCTTCTCATCACCTGGTCTTTCTGGTGCCCAGCCCCAGATGTGAGGGCCCACTCCAAGTAAACTCTGTTAGCATGAACTCTGGTGTGTGCAAAATGGCTCCTAATGAATAACAAAAGACACTCTTATCACTCAAGAAATTCCAAAGGTTTTAGGAGCTTTGTGCCAGGAATCAGGGACAAAGACTAAGTATATCTCATATTATACCATCAACCAAACTCCCATCTCATTTGTATCTCTCCTCCTTGCCCTGCTTTATTTTTCTTCATAGCCCTTATCACCACATGACAGATAATCTGTACTTACTGGTTCATTTGTTTATCGCTGCCTCTTTCTGAAAGATGAGCTCCAGGAGAGCGAGGACTTTGTCTGTTTTGATCACTGTTGTACACCTGCCAGTGAGAACTCCACCTGGCTTAATAGTGCTGGTTTTTTTTAAAATAACGATTTATTCTATTGCTGGATCCTGGAAAGATTTGTGAAAGAATCTCAGAAAGACTGTGGTACATTGCTGCTTATTTTTAGTAACATTGCCCCCGGGGTGATACATTGCCTCCTACTTTCTGGTAATATCCTTCCAGCATTGGTCACTCTTTTTCACTAACCCACCTTTTGTTGGTGGAGAAAATAGTCCCCTGGGCCACAGTTCTGGCACTTACAGTGTGCAGTTAGAAGCAGCTGTTGAGAAGAGGGAAAGGCAGGGTCTGAGGAGACTGTACAGCCTGCCTGTGCGTTGCTACACTCTGAGAAAATGTAAAGGTATCTTAATACCAAAGGTCAGAGGCACAGTTTATTTTATCCTCTTTTCCTTAGAAGAAATTACTTTTAGTTTAAAGAACACGTTCAGATCATTTCCATCGGTAAACAAAAGGAATTTGAAAGCCAATGGATTAACATCCCCATCTTTGCTCAGTAAAAGCCAATAAAAAGAGTTTCCTTGGTTCCTTCCTGTCCTAAGTAGATGATAATTCCAGAGGTTAAGGGTAGCTCTCTGGGATTCCTGACACTTCCAAGTGACAGATCTGGCTTGGGATGGGGAAGATGTCACATCCATTAGAAAGGGAAAAGAGGGGGACAGAGCCACATCTGACCCCTAACATTTCCATGAGAAATGCCATCTCATCGTTAGGATAGAATTGAACCCACTCCCTGCCACAGACGCCCACTGCATGCCTCATGGGCCATTGCTACTATGCTCTATCCTCGGCTCCGCCCTGACTCCCCACTCACTGCTTTGGCTGCAGTTCTTTAACTTCCTGAGGGCTCAGCTTTCTTTCCTATACAATGAAGCCTGGACCCTGTTGAGTGTGATGGTCAAGAGCACAGGCTCTAGAGTTTGAGGGCTGGGATCTAACCCTGGCTCTGTCACGTTTCAGATTTCTGGCCTGGGGCAACCTATGTAACATCTCTCTGCCTCAGCTCTCTCACTTGTAAAGTGAGGAAATGATAGGACCCACGACTTCAGGTTGTTATGAGGGTAAGTGATAGCTGAAAACTCTGCACAGTAAGCATTCAGGAAGTGCTAGGGTATGGAAAAAATTCTGTTTTCTCCTCTACTACTCACACTGAGCACATCTGTGACCAGATGGATGGGGGATTTTTTCCACATCAAGCCATCTTCTGACACCAGCTGGGTGTTCTACAATCTCCCTTAATTCTGACACTGCCTACCTGGAGATAGCATCAGATCCCGCAGGTTAAAGGTGTTGTGGGGGCCCTCTGTAGGACCAGGGATAGGGCTCCCAGGCTAGACTTGGGACAGACAACGTCAGGACAGGCAGGGTCTGGATCCTAGAAGCCATTTGTGTGATTATTGTCACCAACTCATGTGTCCCTGAGCAAGTTTCTTGTTCAGAATCTTTACTGTCTCTATTTACAAAATGATGGGTGACAACTGCCAACACACCGGCTCGGTAGGTTGTCAGTGTGAGGATGAATCAGTGAGTGGGAGAGGGCCTTCTTTGGCAGGTGCAGGGACTGGCCAAGAAGCTCGGCACTGGGGTGAGTGCTAACCCTTTGCTCTGCCCTGACTCGTTGCTTAGTCCTAGCTGAGGGGCAATGGCAGTGTTGTCACACGGTGATGTCAGGGGCTAAGAAAACATGTCAGAGATGAATGATTCATAGACTTCAGCTAGGATATGTGCACTTTGGAGACAGGAGAGGAAAAACTAACAAACTCCACACATTCTGTCAGATGACACCAATCCGTATTGTCTGACCATCTAAGGAATTTGCCTACAGGAATGGTGGTGAAAACCACGGCCTTTCTCCTGGAACAAGGTCTGGAAAATGTGAATGAAAAAAAAGGAGAGGGGGGGAAAAAAAGCATACAGATTCCAAAGGAAAATGCCGCATGTCTCATGAATAAAGCAAAAGCTCTGGCTGTTAATAAATGGATGGGCTGCTTGCAGCGTGGACAGTGGAGCTCAGAGTCCATCGGGGTGCTAGTTGTGGCTTCAGAGGGCATCATGAACCAGAGCCAAGGGAATTGAGTGACATTGGGCTACATTCCAGAAAGGTCACATTTCTATGGAAGGAAGGACAGGAGCACTCTGGCCTCTGTTGCTCCTCATTGCTGGTGGATTAAAAGCCCTACTGTGGGCATACAGTATGGCCCTACTATGGGCAGGACCTACACATACAACTGTGGACGCCATCTTGCTATGTACTTGGGGTAAAGACCTAGAAGTTAAACCTCCTGGTGAGCACAGAAGGCTTATAGACCCATAAATGGGAGGAAAAGCACATAGAAAAAGGTCCAGTGAAGGAGGAGAGGAGGGAAAAGATGAAGACTGAGTGTGAAGGCGATTACAATTCACACTTGGACACCTTGTGCTAATCACTGAGATAGGAGGCATTAGCAGCCCCAATAAGAAAGCCCAGTACACCACCAGGATAAATAATCCCACAATGGCTATCATCAGGCAAAGTCAACTAATAGAATATAATGAAGAGCCCAAAAGAGGGATTGCATGGAAATGAAGAACATTCTGGGGTGGTTAATGAAGACTGCTGGAAGAAGTAAGTTCTGCACCAGGCTGAGTGTATAAGGTGACTAGAAATGTAGACTTGGTACAGAAGACATGGAAGGTCAAAGGCCACATTTCAAAAGAGGTTGAATTTTGCAACAAGATACTGTGGAAACACAAACTGGGATGTGAATCTCAACATGTTGATTTATAGCTCTGTAACCTTAGAGTTCACTAAAGTTGAATTTCCTCATCTGTAAAATGAGAATTAAGATATATCCTTCCTGGGTTTTTGTGAAGAATAAGACAGAGTGTGTTAGAGCACCCAACCTAGTGCTTAGCATGTGCTCAATAGAAGTCAGCTCCCTTTCTCTTTCCAGTCTTTAATATAAACCCATTGCTCAGGCTTCAGCTGGTATAAAGTCATGTTCTTTCACAACTGACAGAGATCATTACTTGCCCCAGAGTTATCCTATGATCTCAGGTTCTAAAGAGGAAGTGATTCAATAAAGAGGCAAAATACTTAAAAAATGGGAACTGTGACAATGACACTGTATTTGTCTATATTCCCCCCGCTTCTTAAGAATGTGAACTGCATGTAATATCCTCAGTGCTCAGCCCAAAGTGTGGCACAGAGGTGAAACTTGATAACTATTTTCTAAATGAATGAAGGAGACTGGTGAGGAGAAATGGGGAGACAGCCAAAGAATTGGATGTGATTAGACAGAGAGCACTACAAGAAACTTAATATAAAAACTAAAAAACAGAGGTGCCTGGCTGTTGGTTGAGCATCTGCCTTTGGATCAGGATATGATCCCAGGATGAGCCCAGCATTGGCTCTACTCAGGGGGGAGCCTGCTTCTCCCTCTCCTGCTCCTCCTGCTTGTGCTCTCTCTGTCAAATAAATAAATAAATTCTTTAAAACACACACACACACACACAAAAGCATGTAAACAAGGGAGAGAAGAAAGTCTTTAGAACCCACACAGGATGAGAAAGAGCAGCACATGTACTTGGTTTAGTAACAACAGAATGGAGCAAGAATGGAAATTCGAGAGTCTGAGAGAGTCATTCCCCACTTTTAAAATCCACAAGGATTCTAAACACCAGAACAGCTGGGTCCTGTGTAACATGCTAAGACATAGCAAGGGTTTTTTCAGTAACAGGAAGAAGGAGAACAAGGGAGACACAGTCCCTTTACTTAGGGCAAGATGATAACAAATGACAGAAAGCAGAGCTATTGGGTCCTGCAGGCCTCCTGCCTCCTCCTGCAGAGAGGAAGCTCCTCATCCTCAAAGAGGTGCTACAGGAGGTGGTGAGCATCAATGGAAGCCAGGGGTCAAGAGCTCATGCATCTCAGGTAGGCTGGAGTCTCTCAGCCTGAGGAAGTTACATCACAGAGGTCAGAGATGCCTTGATGCAGATAAACTTGCTGTCCTATTCTTGGTGATCTTTGAGAGATCATAAAGAACTGGAATGTTGTTCTTAAGTTTAAGGGGAGCAAAGAACAAGAAGGTGAGATCTCAAAGTAGCTAAAACCAGTTGTTTTCAAACATTGGCTCTCAGATCCTTCCTGATGCCCTTTTAAGAAATGCAGTCAGTATCTATGGAACTCAAATACAGAAAACTGGTCAAAATGGATACTGGGTGTCATAGGGATAGAAGGCTAGGAACACCCCCATTTTGCTTCCCTGCTCTTCCCCTGGAAAGGGGACAAGTCCTGAAGTGCTCTGTTGAATCATACCTCTCTAGGCCAGTAAAGTTGACATTTGCTGAATAAATCCTTCCTTAGATCCTACAAAGGAAGGAGCGAACACTGGAGGCCAGCAAGCATGAGTTGCCCAAGAGAAAACAATGCCAGACTAACCTCATTTTTTTTCCCCATAGGCTATGGGTGGAATGTTCTAACAGAGTTCATCTGGATTTGAGCAATATATTTGACAACAGCTCTCATTATAACTACACAAACAAAACAAAGTTGCTACCATGGGGCCATTAGGTGGATGCAACTCTAAGACCATCCCCAAAGGTTGTTGGTTAAATGATTAAGTCAAGTCCTGGGGACTTTCTGATGGCCTGCCAAGGAGCTCTCTTCCATCGATTCCTTCTTTGGCATTTTAATCAATAATTCTAACACCGCCATTGTCCCCCCAGTCAGGACTAAGCAGAGAGTCAGGGCAGGGCAAAGGGTTAGTACTCACCCCATTGCCGAGCTGCTTTGCCAGTCCCTGCTAACAATAATTACCATTGATTAGGTGCTTAATATATGTGAAGCACAGTGCTAAGCATTTTATATTGAATACTTTTTTTTTTAAGATTTTATTTTATTTATTCATGAGAGGCACAGAGAGAGAGAGAGAGAGAGGCAGAGACACCGGCAGAGGGAGAAGCAGGCTCCATGCAGGAAGCCCGATGTGGGACTCGATCCCGGATCTCCAGGAACATGCCCCGGGCTCAAGGCGGTGCTAAACTGCTGGGCCCCTGGGGCTGCCCTTTATATTGAATCCTAAAGATAGGTCTTATTTTTATCAGAGGCTCGAAATGGACAATTAGCTTGTTCAACATCATGTAACTCTAATAAGTGAGGACTTAAAGCTCTGCTGAAGGGACTCCAGAAACTGCAGTTAACCAGGTCAAGACATTGGTGACACTCGTATGACATTCAGGGAGAGCAATGAATCGGATAATGAAATTATTATCCAAAAGGATCAACAGTTCAAAATAATAGATCAAATTTAAAACAATGAATATAAAGAGAATGGGTAACTGAAGATCTAAAAATCTAGCAAGGAAAAAACAACCACAATAAAGAAGCTACATAAATATAAGACAGGAGAGAGATGGCTTAATAGCACTGCATATGAAAACATCTTGGTTTTTTTTTTTTTTAAGATGTATTTATGAGGGCAGCCCGGGTGGCTCAGCGGTTTAGCGCCGCCTTCAACCCAGAGCATGATCCTGGAGACCCAGGTGGAGTCCCATATCGAGCTCCCTTCATGGAGCCTACTTCTCCCTCTGCCTGTGTCTCTGCCCTTTCTCTCTCTCTCTCTCTCTCTCTCTGTATCTCAGGAATAAATAAATAAAATCTTTAAAAAATATATAAAGATGTATTTATGAGAGAGAAGGAGAGTGCGTGTGTGTGCCATGCACAGGTTGGGGGAGGGAGAGGGAGAGAAAGAAAATCTCAAGCAGATTCCTCAATGAGCTTAGGGCCCAAGGTGGGGCTCACAACCCTGAGATCATGACCTGAGCCAAAATCAAGAGTCAGACGCTCAACCGACTGAGCCATTCAGGTGCCCCAAAAAACTTCAAGGTTTTAATTAAAAACAAATTCATCAGAGTAAATGGTAAAATATAGCTGCCAAAAATGTTAACATGAACTTGATCCATATTCATAGACCAGAGTGTCCAAAACAAGGAAGGGCTAGGCCTGCCAGGACCTGCCAGTGCTCATTGTCTTGTCTGCCATGACCTGTGCTGGGAATCACATTTGAAGATGGATAGTGATAAAGAGAAATCCAATTAAGATTGCAAAAGGTGTAGAAATGATCTGGGAATACTCATCTCAGAAAGGAGAAGATAGTGGGAATGGCAGAGCTATTTTCAAACATATCCGGGCCCCTTCTCAGGTTGCTGCATGGGTGTGTGCTGCTCCAGCAGAGACACCAGCCGGTGGCACATTCGCCTGCATTCTCATTCATGCCTTCTTTCCTGTCGGTGTGCACCTCCCTCTGCCGCCCTTTTATAAAGATACATGTGAAATCCCTTAGAGCTCGCCCTGATAATCCAGGATAATTCTATTTCAAGATCCTCAGTCACATCTTGCAGAGACCCTGTTTCCATATAAATTAATAATCCCAGTTTCCAGAGATTAAGGCATGGGTCTTTCAGCCCACCATGTGTGACATAATCCTGGAACCTGAATCATAGACAGTTCCTTCCTGGTTCTTCAACCTAATAATGGTAGCAGAAGCAGACACTGATTGCTACACCATTTCTGAAGTGTCATTCTGGAAATCGTCCTAGAAGCCCTACTCCCCAGGCTTCTCCATAATTGTGCTTGCATCCATCTCCCTGTCTGCTTGAAATCCAAGAGTGTTTCTGTTCTGTGCAACCGAATCCTAATGGACACATACAATATGGTCACATGTTGATAGGGATCCTTTATACTCACCTTCCTGTGTTTTTACTGTGTATCTACATAACTGAGCTACAAATTCACCATACTCGTATGTACCAAGAAAAGACACCACCTTTTTGAAAATAAGTGCTCTGATACTGGTCATAAACTCCTTCAGCTATGTGGTGATGAATCGTTGTGGTGGGTGCAATACAAGGAGAGATTTAAATGTTACTGCAATCTGGTAAACTTGATTAAGTGGTTCAAGGAGTACATTGGGATCAGTTCTGTCTCTCAGATTTCCTCTCCTCCTTTTCCTCTCCAAGGTGGAGTCTATTTTAATGGAGTCAGGTGGATTATATAAGCTCACGGTAGCATCAGCAGGGAAGGGATGACAAAGTTCTGAAATCCATACTCAACCCCCCTGCCCCGCCCCCAGCCCATCACCATTGATCTCTGCTTTGAACCAGCGGTTGTAAACTCTTTCCTGGACCAGTGGCTTCTGAGGCACACAGCACTGGTGTTCGTAGTCTGGTCTTGATGTCCCACACAAACGGGCTTCTGCCTACTGATTCTATCAGCCCCTCTACATACCTGGCCTCAGACATGTGGGGATTTCTGGGCCTCTGGTAGACTACATGAAGCCATGGGAGATGAGGAACACTGACTCAGGTTTAATGATCTACCTGGGACTCACCGATGCTGCTGCACTATTGGCATGTGTCCTGTTGGAGGTAGCGCACAGGGCTATTCTAGAGCCTAACAACCTCCTCATAGGACAGGGTGGGGAAGCCCTCAAGTTCTTGGACTCCCCTCAGCTATCTAGACGTTCTAAGGCTTCCTCTGTGCACATGGGTCTAAGGCTTCCTCTGTGCACAGCTATCTAGACGTTCTAAGGCTTCCTCTGTGCACATGGGTTCCGAGGCAGGCTGAAAATCTGAACCTTGTGTCTGACCTTCTGGATCCTGTCTGATCTTTCTTTTCCAACAATTCCAGGAACCAGAATTGGGCAGGTTTGGGGTTTCCATTTCATCTGCAGCACATCTGTCTTATGACATGTTCTTTCTGGAATAGCCAAACTCAGGGCATGACCTTCACAAGGCCCCTATATGCCAGAAAAAGAGCTCTATGATCTAGTGCTGATGTTAAAGGCAGAGATAACAGAGCTTACAAATTCTTTTCTTTCTTTCTTTTTAAAAAGATTTACTTATTTATTTTTTAGAGAGAGAAAGCACGGGGGGAAGGGAGGGATGAGGGAGAGAATCTCAAGCAGACTTCCTACTGAGTGCAGAGCTTGATGCTGGGCTCAATCTCAGGACCCTGAGATCAGGACCTGAGCCAAAATCAAGAGTCAGACACTTAACCGACCGAGCCACAGAGGCACCCCCAAAATCCTTTTCTTTCTTGATAATGTCTAGTTTTCATGAATATTTTCTTGTTTGATATCAAAAAGTCAAGGAAGCCAGCTGTAACTAACACTCCCTGTTGCAGGCAGTACCTGGTTGGTTGGTTGGTTGGTTGGTTGGTTGGTTGGTTTTTTCCCAGAACAATATGCCTTGTAACTCAACAATTCAACAATGCTCATGGAAGGTCTCTGGGGAAATAATTTAGAAGGAAATTAGAAAAGATCAGTTTAGGGGAACTTGGGTGGCTCAATGGTTGAGGTCTGCCTTTGGCTCAGGGTGTGATCCCGGGGTCCTGGGATTGAGTCCCACATCAGGTTCCCCACAGGGAGCCTGCTTCTCCCTCTGCCTATATCTCTACCTCTCTCTCTGTTTCTCTCATGAATAAATAAATAAAATATTTTTTAAAAAGAATAGATCAGTTTAATATTTAAAAATATTATCTGTTAGCCTATGTATTAAGAAATGTCTGGATTCATATCAACCAAATTTTAATCATGGGTACTTTTGGATTCAGGCAATTTAGGCGAGGTGATTACTTTATTCTTTATACTTTACAGTTATTGCTTAGATTTTTAAAAATAGGCAGTAGTCTAATAAAAATGTCCTTAACAATTTAGTTTGCATCTTTTCTCTATGCAGCTACTCCCCCCCCCCTTTTTCTATGCTAACATCTTAGAGGATCTCCACAATTCAACATTCACTCAGTCATTCATTTATTAGGCATCTACTGTGCTTCAGGTCATATGTCGGGTATTAAGGACACAGAAATGAACATATGTCATATTTGCCTTTTAGGCAACCACAGTTTAGTAGAGAATTCAAAGCACACCACACTAGCACATTCTCATAATTATGATGACATGATTTTCTGACCTTACATGTCATGGAGAGTTGACTCAATTTCACAACACATCTTTATTAAGCACCCACACATGAGCCAGACCACAGGCTAGGTGCCGGGGACAGAAACTTATCATTTCAAACAGAGAGTTTCTCCCTAGGAGGCTCTTTTCAAGCCAGCAAGACATGTTCCCCTGAAAATCTATAGGACAGAGTTCACAGGCTGGAAACTCTTCACCTTCACCCTCCAGCCAGTTGGTCTACCTGCAGAAAGCAAGAGCTGTTCTAAGAAGTCAGAAGTGACAGGATCTGTGTCATAGATCAAAGAAAACATAGTGGCAGGATGGACCCCTGCATAAAGCTTGGTCGATCTCTCCAGCCACGAGGGAGGAAGTGACTAAGGCAGGGAGTCAGAGTTCTGCACTATTCCACATAGGAGGACTTTCTTCAAACCTGGTCTCCACATTGAGCTGACTCACTGGCTTCCTCCTCCTACGTTGTCAGAGCTGCCTCTCTCCCAACTGCTGTGCTAATAGATTGCTTGTTTCAAGGTAGATTGCTTGAAAGCTTGTTTTATTTCTCATTTCTATTTCCAGGTATGTCATTGACTTGCTGAGTCATATTTGGCAAGCTCAGGATCTCTCTTTTCTCCCCATTTTTCCATCTGGATAATATGGTTTATAAAGAGCTCTAAGGCATTTTATTTCCAAAAAGGCATAAGCATACAAAAATAATAGTGTTGGTTACCAAAAGGTTTTTATCTGTACATAGCTCAATTAAAACATTATCTTATTCCAATAAAAATATTTTTGTCTATTTTGTCCTTCACTGGGATGAAAGCTCTTTGAAAGCAGGGACCATTTGTTTACACATTTCTATTCCCAGCTCTCAGCATAATACACAACATAATGTAGCCAGGTATTCTCTGTCTGGTCCTTGGACCCAAGGCGGGGGTTCCATGCATGTTGACAAGTGGCCTGGAAGGCTCACGAAGTTTTGCGGTACATTTGAGTACCTTTTGCAGTACAAGGCCAAAGCTCTCATCTGATTTACAACAGTGTAAGCCACCCCTCCCCCTCAAAAAAAAAAACCCCAATAAACAAAAAACAGATAAAAACCATAAAGGAGGTCCTTAGTATCTACTTATTGTATGGGTAACAGTAGCTGCTTCTATTTCTCAACATTGAATTACTAATTCTGGTCATTCCTCAGAAGTATAAGAGTTCTACTGGAACTTACACAATTTCACAATATCTGCATTGTCCATTTAATGTCAAATTCAAAGGGAGGAAATTGAAGGAAGGGAAAAGGTTGAACACCATGACCTCTCACTGACACTGAAGTACTAAGAGATAGGAAGACGATCACTTAATACTATGCTCTTCCTCTGGCCACATGGCAATATGCCCAGGTGATCTATTTTAATTTAATAACAATCAATATACTGAATAAATATTTGATAGTGATAAATAGGAAGCAAGATGAAAGAAAAATACAGTACTATAAAGATATCACCATGAAAATTTTGCTAGGATTTAATTTTGTCATAAATATTTTAAGAATATTTTTGGACTTGAGTTATAAATAGGACTTCTAAATGTATATTCTTCTAAATTTTTTAAGAAAATCAAATATATTGAAGAGAGCAACTAAAAATATAGGTAATGTTTCTAATTTTACGTAGCTTTATTTGTTGTTTTAAGAAAATCTGCTTCTCTGCAATAGACCCAAAGTACCTTGAGGTTGGATCCATGTTTGTTTTGTTCTGTTCTAACATTTTATACAGAGCACAGAGCTTTATTTTCATTGGTGCTTCAGAAATATTACTAGTAAGGATGAATGAAAAGTATCTAGTTACAAATAAATTATCAAACATCTGCAGTAGGGTACTTAACAGTCTATAGTATTGAGTCTAGAAAAAGCAGTATATATAACAGATGTGCTACACCTGCTTTCTGGTTTTTGGAGAATGAGGAAATCACTCAATTGAACCGTGAACGTTAGAAGTCTACCATTTGGGGGATCCCTGGGTGGCGCAGTGGTTTGGCGCCTGCCTTTGGCCCAGGGCACGATCCTGGAGACCCAGGATCAAATCCCACATCAGGCTCCCGGTGCATGGAGCCTGCTTCTCCCTCTGCCTGTGTCTCTGCCTCTCTCTCTCTCTCTCTCTGTGACTATCATAAATTAAAAAAAAAAAAAAAAGTCTACCATTTGTTTAATTTTGCAGAATTCTCCCTTTTAACCTCATTATTGTGAAATAAGACAGATCTTAAAACTCACTTAAAACAAATGTATAGTTTAATGAGTTATGATAAGGCTAACATTCTTGCAACGAACAGCAATGAAATAAAATTTGGCCAGCCACTTGTTCTAATTATAGGTCCCTCTCTTCTTTCTCATACTTCCCATCCCAAGTGACCACTCTTGGCTTTTATGGCAGTAGTCCTCTGGACCACAGGATTCATCCCTACCTGGGAAACTTGATAGTAAGCAAATTCTTGGTCCCTATCACAGATCTGCTAAATCAGAAACTCTAAAGGTTGAGTCTAACGATCAGTGTTTTGAGAACTTCTCCAGATAATTCCGATGTGTGTTTAAGAACTATTGTTTTATAGTAATCACTCACTGTTGTTTCTTTAGTTTTATCACCTAAGTATATATCTCTAAACACTGTAGTTTATTCTTGACCATTTTTATGATTTAATGTGTCTTTTAAGCCTCTTATAACCTAAAGGTTTCCTTTTCAGTCCTTCCTTTTCCTTACAATTTATCTGTTAAAGAACCCAGGCTCTGTGACCTGTGAAGTATCTCAGTTTGGACTTTGCTGATTTAACACACAATTCTGAATTTGAAAACATGAATTTGATGATTGACTACATAATGCAGTTCAACATATTCTTCTGACCTCTGTATTTCCTGCAAATTGACAGCTGGATCTAGAACCTTAATTGGACCTCAGCTCGATCTCATTGGTGTGGTCTGTTCTTTCTTTGGGGGTACATAATATCTGTTTGTCTCTCCTTTTGTAATGTTAGGATCTGTTGATAATGTCTAGACCCATTAATTCATTCAGGGTTGCAAATTGGTGATGTACTAGTTCCATCATTTCTTTCTCATTTATTAGCCAGAATACTTTTATAAAGAGATGTTTCTTTCATCTACTAACCCAGTGGTACAAGTCATTTAGAAAAAGTAATAAATGCTTGGTTCTTTCCCTTTTCTTACCAGTTTCAAAGATAATAAATTAATTATCCTCCAAAGTGACTAATTATTTTGTTATATCATTATGACTTGTAGATTCATATATTTGATAGGTTTCAATCCATTGGTATTATTGTTATTGAAGCTCAAATCATCCTATCTTGGGTTAGTGGGAGTCACTTTAAGTTCAAGTCATTCTTGAGTCTTCTGAGAGGACTCTAATAGTCTTTGGTAGTTTCCTGGCTATCTGGAATGATAAGATGTTCTAGGTTCATCTTGTACCTTTCCTAAGATGGACATACTATCACTTCTCTAGGAAGCTCTACCTCCTTTTAGAGTGAAATGATACTTTAAATCCACAGTCTGAGCATTAAGGGAGCCCACAAGGGCGGCACATTTTTTTGAGGTCTCTTCAGTGGACAAAATTATAAAATGTATGTGTGTGTGTGTGTGTGTGTGTGTGTGTGTGTGTATGGGTGTGTGTTAATTATGTAGTACTATGGAATAAATTATCCTGAAACATAGCTTCTTAAAACAAGAAGCACTTGTTATCTCAGCTTCTGTGGATCAGGCATCTGAGGGTGTCTTACCTGGTGGTTCTGACTGAGGGTTTCCATGAGGTTGTAGTGAAGATGTTGGCCGGGGGGGGATCCCTGGGTGGCTCAGCAGTTTGGCACCTGCCTTTGGCCCAGGGCGCGATCCTGAAGTCCCGGGATCGAGTCCCGCATCAGGCTCCCTGCATGGAGCCTGCTTCTCCCTCCGCCTGTGTCTCTGCCTCTCTCTCTCTCTCTCTCTATGTCTATTGTGAATAAATAAATAAAAAATTTTTTTTAAAAAAAAGATGTTGGCCAGGACTACAATCATCAGAAGGCTCAACAGGGGTGGAAGATTCACCTTCAACGTAGTGCACCCTACACCTGCTAAGTTGGTGCTAGGTTTTAGTCCTCTCTGAAGAACTCTTTAAATGTCCTCAAGCCATGCCAGCTAGCTTTCCCCAGAGCAAGTGATTTAAGCAAAAAAGTCAGAAACCTCTGTCTTTTATGATATAACCTGGGAAATCACACTCCATCATTCCCAAGCTATACTACCAGGTACATAAAGGAGAGGAGGAGACAACATGAGGTTTTGAGCATCTACAGAACATTATCATTGGGGACCATCCTTGAGAATGGCTGGTATTGATAAACTAGTACTGATATTTCATTTCACATACAGGATTTGAGGTTTTTATTTAATTTACTCTATGTTATAGCTCTTTTCTTTCACACTGAGAATCCTAGCAATTTGAATACAGTAGTCTCCCGTTATCTGTGGGGGTTCTAGAACCGCCAATAGATACCTTGAAAATTCAGTACCAAATCCTATGTATATACTATGCTTTTTCCTATGCATGTAAACCTGTGATAAATTTCAATTTATAAATTAGGCACAGTAAGAGACTAACAATAAGCAATAATAAAATAGAACAATTATAACACTATACTGTAAGAAAAGTTATGTGACTGTGGACTCTCAAAATATTATACTGTATTTACCCTTCTTCATGTAACAATGTGAAATAATAAAATGCCTACATGATAAGAGGAAGTCGGGTGAATGACAAGCATTGTGACTAGCATTAGGCTACTCCTGACCTTCTCACAGTATGTCAGAAGGAGGATCATTGCTTCCAGAGGAGGCTGACTGCAGGTCATTAAAACCATGGAAAATCGAAACCATGGATAAGAGAGAACTGCTTCATCTCATAATTGATCATTTATTTTTAGGTTAGTTCAGGTCTTTCAAGAGGCAAATACTCTGGGATTAGCCATGCAAGAGACTTGGGAAGGGAAAAGGGGAGAAGCAGGAGAGGCAGGGGTAGCCTGCAGACCACAGTGCAAGTTAACACCTATGAGAGGTCCTGGAGAAGGAAAGAGAATGGGTAGGAAGAGCCTCAGATTGCAGCCCAGTTTTTTAATATTTTATTTATTTATTCATGAGAGACACACAGAGAGAGGCAGAGACACAGGCAGAGAGAGAAGCAGGCTCCATGTAGGGAACATGATGTGGGACTCCATCCCCAGACTCCAGGATGAGGACCTGAGCCAAAGGCAGACACCCAACCACTGGGCCACTTAGGCATCCCTGACTGCAGCCCAGTTATAAGAGAGTTTCAGCCACATGACTGTGGCACATTTTTATAGGTGCTGCAGCTTCATCCACCCTTGTACACTACAGACTCGGAATAATAGTATCAATACTCTCACCACAAATATGATCACAGAAGAGGTCAAATATCTTTGTACACGCTCTCTCCATTACCCCCTTTGTAGAAAAAAAAAAGCTTCTATATTTATGATTCAGAATAGAGTCATTGCATACAGTATTCTCCCCTTTTCACCCTCATTTAAGATGTTTATATATTTACCAATCCTTCTGTTAGGCTAAAGTTACATCATTTCCCTTTGGCATCTCCTTTGCCCTCCCAGCAATCTGTAAAATTTAACCTGACTTCAGTGTATCCTTTTGTATTTGAGAAAGGATCTGAAATTCTAACTGAGCACAGTCTGGTTACTTACATTGCTCTAAGTAAAATGTAGTAGGTCCAGGTCATTTGGTCATTTGAGCCCGAACTGATCTGATGGCTCAGAAGACCCTACCCTGGACCCAGTGAATCAGAAGCCCTGGAGGAGGGGCTTACCCCCCAGCAAACTGTCTTTTAACAAGTGCTCGCTCTAAGGGTACCTGGGTGGCTCAGTGGTTGAGCGCCTGCCTTAGGCTCAGGGCCTGATCCTGGGGTCCTGGGATCGAGTCCCACATTGGGCTCCACACATGGAGCCCGCTTCTCCCTCTGCCTGTGTCTCTGCCTCTCTCTCTGTGTGTGTCTCTCGCGAATAAATAAATAAAAATCTTTAAAAAAATCTTGAGGAAGGCTGTGCCTTTGAGCAGGTTCCTTCCATGACCCTCACACATCAGGAATGCAGAGGACAGGGGTGCAGTATGTGGTCCTTCTGGTATTTTTCAAAGTTTGGGACACAGTGGTCTATATATATAGCTCAGGGATTAGGGGAAATTTTTTCAGCTCTTTAAAACATCATTTACATAACAATGAATGAAGATACACGGAGAAGCTGGGGCTGCTGAGCAATTATTCAGGGGGCATAGGTTTTAGTGTGGGTTTTGTGTCTTCCATCCCCCTTTCCCTCTTCATGGCCCTAGAATTTTCACCATTTAAAATCGCTCTGTAAATCAGTTAAGCACACAGAGGCAAATCTGGGCAAACTCACATTCGTGAGAAGAATCCTATTAAGATTCCCAAGATGACGGCTCTCTGTGAGAAAGTGCCATTGAACTCTTTCATAGAACGTGTGGAAAAGTTACTAAGGATCTCTTTGGCCTTCGGTGTGAGAACTACTGATTAACGTTTTTCTCTCATTTCCTTGATCTTTACCAAAAAGTGAATGATGCTGGCCTTCCAGAAGCTGGTTCCATGCACTCACCAGGCTGCCATGGAGTCCACTGTGGGGAGTCTCACTGGGCAAGGCAATTGTCCCTGGCATGAGGGCAGCAACTGCCTACCTAGGCAGGGAAATTTATGCCCAGTGCAACCATGTTGACTCCTGGTCTAAATCCCCTCTTACCCCTTAGATTTAAGAAGGAGAATAAAAAACGAATGGGATTCTGATTTTGGCTCCTGGTTGATTTCTCCTGTGGGCTAAATTCTTCCTCCTCAAACCAAACACCCCCCACCTGACAAGAAAAAAAAATCCAGCTTTTTTTTTTTTAATCTGATTTGTAAAACAAGCATAGAGTGATGCTTTTCATTACAAGATTTTTCATTTTTCAAGAAGGGCATTTCCCAATACATTTCTTTAAATAACCAATTCCCTTGGCATGTTTAAGACAAGATATGACTGAAAATGCCATGATGCACAGGAGTTTTCTGGTCACACATCCCATACATGTCATCGGGGTGGCCTTGCCAGATAAGGCCAGAGGAGATCCTGTGAACCAAGGTTGCATACAAATAGCATTTCTCGAATCACAGTGGAGAGAACGTGTCTTTGAATATCCAAGGTCTGACTCAAATGTTATGAAAACAGGTTGTATCCTTTTCCTTGCCCTCGACCAACGGCCAATGCTTGAGTAATCAATGCAGCTTGCAGTTGTACTGGTATGTGTATATAAAGCATAAGGGTTGGGGGCCAACTGCCTGGATTTAAGCCCCAGCTGTGCCCCTTATGTTTCTGTGACCTTGGGAAAGTTGTTTAACCTCTCTGAGCCTCTGTTTTCTCATCTGGAAAACAGTTGACATGAGGATTAAATGTGATAATATATTAAACATGGTACTACATGAAAAACCCAATCTGCCCTGCACATACTAAGTTATTAACTATTATTAATAACCGTTAGATGAGGAGGATGCCATCCTTCAGGCTTAGCAAATAGGTAGACAGATGTCCTGTTCTGTTCTGATTACACGATCCATGAACCAAGAGAAGGCTTAATATGCAGCTTCTCCTGGTATCTAATTAGCACTGAGAGAACTATTCTATCTTATGCTACACTCCAAACTGCTGTCAGCAGCTAATATATCCTGAAAGTTCAAATGATCAATATTAAACAACTCATCTAGCACATCAATTTCTGCAGGGCACAAAGGGCAGTTAACTCTTCCAAGTGACTCCATGGGGATGTTTGTTAATTAAAATCAGAAAATCTTCAACTGCTGTATCAAAACTTTTCTATAATTCAAATAACTGGAAATATTTTTTATTTAATTTCCTGGTTAAAATTACTTATGCTTTAACCTATTGAAATGGTTCTCAAAGAGTGGTCCCTAGATCAGTAACAACAACAAAACTGGGAATTTAGAAATTCAGATTTTTGGACCCTACCCCCGACTTCAGACCTTTTATTTATTTATTCATGAGAGACACAGGGACACAGGCAGGGGGAGAAGCAGGCTCCATGCAGGGAGCCTGATGTAGGACTCGATCCCAGGACCCCATGATCACGCCCTGGGCCAAAGACAGGCGCTAAACCACGGAGCCACCCAGGGATCCCCCCCTATCCCTGACTTATTAAAAGATAGCAATCTGTGGCTTAAGAAGCCCTCAAGTGACACTGATCTATAGCATGAATGGCATAGAGATGCACGCCTTCCACTGCACTTTCACCTGCTCCCATCCCTGACAGATATCATTAATGAGGCTAAGCACCTTTCCCATTGAGTCTGGATGAAGTCTCAGAATCCTTTTAAAAATAGTGCCAACCGTCACTACAAATCAGTCAGAGTTGGCATGGCTGGTTAGGAGATGGTACTCCGAGGTCTCAATTAAGCATTCATTCAATTACTTGAATTTCCCTGAAGGAAAATTGTGACTTTCCTATAAGAGGTTAGGAGACCTCAGGACAGTAAGAAAGTAAGTTGGATTTCTAAACTTTCATCATCAAATATTCCCTGACATATGCATGCCCAGTGACAACAGCTTATGGAATTTCCCCCAGTTAGCAACACAGCCACAATGCCCATAGTCCCAACTCTTGCCAGAGAGCTCAGCCAGGATGTAATTACCATTAAAATCTTCTCAAACCGTGTTAAATCCCTAATTGACATAATAGGAAAGTCACATTCTATCAACCTATCTATTTCTAGTTATTCTATTATACTATATTTTGTAAAAAGCTAGATCACAAAAAAATTTGTATAGCAAGACCTGGTTAACTTCGATCTCTTTGGGCTGCACCCTCCTCTGCCAAACAAGCAAACAAAAAACCTTTGAGTTTCAATAAGATATATATGTATTTTATATATATATATTTATATATATATATATATAAAATAAACCAATTAAAGCAAAAAATAGAAAATCAAAAGCTTTGCAGAATTACAGGGATGCACATTCACCAGGACTCTAGGAAAATGTGGTTATTATGGTTAAGCATTATTATTAGTCTTGAGCTATCAAGAAATATGGAAGTCTAAATCATTCTTATTACATGGGTAAAACAAAATATTTTCGCTCTTCAGATGAGACATTTTCCTGAAATGTAAATATCAAGATTCATACATTATATTATGCTATTTGCTATGGTATTTGCTTGTTCTTCTATAACTCTCTGACTTTCTCCTTTTATTTCTTTTATCTGAAAACTTAGTCATTGATATTCAGTGTTGATTGGCCAGACAGTATGAGCTCAACCCATATTCAGACTTGTCCTCTTTTAATCACTGCCTGATTTTTGTTGTGGCCCATTATCCAATGTATGAAACTCAAAAGTTTCCTTTTCAAAAATGGAATTTCATTTATCTTTGACCATATTGCCTAATAAATTGAAGTTAACTTGCTACAAATCTTATTGAACGAGGTTACTTCCTTAATAGCATTTCTGACAGATGGCTATTGCTGTTAGTGACAGCAGTTGACATCCTGGGAATTTAAATATTCAAAGAAATTCAATGTGAATTTATTTTGTAATCTGTTATGTGTCATAAATGGTGTAGGTTGGGCTTCAAGGCATGCTGGGAGTTCCCAGCTAGGAGAAGGAATTGAGCTAAATTCAGCCAAGACCAAAATCCAGTCCAGGTCCAAGTCCAAGATCAACAAGTCTGATCTAGAAACGTAGAATGAGGCATGATGCAGAGCTTCACAAGCAACAAACAGTATTTATTCTTAAGGGTCAAGTCTGAGTCCAAGATGAGGGACACTTTTTTTTTCAGATTGCTGGAAGTTTTAATTACTTGCAGGGCTTAGAGAAAGAGATTGGCAGGAGTTAGCTGCATCCATAGCATCTATTCATAGCTGGACTTCAGTTCTAGCAGGAAACTGGAGTGGGTTCCAATAGTGTAGGTAGGGAGGCTATAACTGGATGTATACATTGCTGCCCAAGACTAATTTCATCCCCAAACAAATTAGACAGTGGATATAGAGCTGCAGATGACTTTCAAGCTCCACTATGGTAGACACTATTATATACCTCTGTGGTATCCAGGATCTTTTTCTTCCTTTCTGTTTGTTCTGGCCAGCAATGTACCAAACCCAACAATGGATTATGAAAGATCTAAGCTAGTCACAGCAGTCACGTTCTCCTCAAGCTTTCTAGACTCCCTTGCAACCCTAAGTGCCTTGTGATCCAGTTGTAGACAATGAGACAGAGGGGGAGTTTGCTGAGGATGCTCTTGGGAAAGCTTTTGTTTTTCTTTTAAAAGGAAAAGAATGAGACGCCTGGGTGGTTCAGTCAGTTTAGCATCCAACTCATGATTTTAGCTCAGGCCATGATCTCAGGGTTGTGAAATCTAGCCATACATCAGGCTCCAAGCTCAGCGGGGAGTCTGAGGTTCCTCTTAAGATTTCCTCTGCCCCTCCCCCATTCACATGTGTTCTCTTTCTTTCCCTTTAAAATAAAAATAAATAAATAAATAAATAAATAAATAAATAAATAAATAAATAAATAAAACCTTAAAAAAATAAAAAAGGAACAGAACTGGCACATCTCTTCAAAACTTCCCAATTTGCCTGAAACTTGTAACCAAGTAGAAAAGGCCGAGAGAATCACAGCAATGCCAACCCTGTCATCGTTAAGCCACTAAACTATTGCCAGCAGCCACTTTGTCCAGATGGCTGTGATGTAAGAATTATAAACACTTTTGTTTAAGCCCTTGAGAGATGTTCTATTATTAACAGTGGAAATCATTCCTGACTGATACCCCACTCACTATGGAGATGGAAATCTTAACCACTATCACATTTAGAAACTGGAGCTGAGCATCTATGTGGTAGACAACAGGAACTGACATGGAACACTGAGTTTGGGGCTAAGGGCCATGGCAAGGAGAATGGCAGTGATCCTGGCTTGTCTGTGAGATGAGACTTATGACATGGTCTGATCAGATCTCATCTGAGATATTTGCTTGAGTTCAGAAGACCATGCTTTAAGGTGGATGCCATCTAAGATTAGCCTAGGATAGTCAAGACACTGGAAAACATGTCATGGAATAGCCACCAGGATGTTGGTATATGGAAGGCACTCCTGCATTAAGTGAGGCATTCTATGTTCTTTTTACTCTTACTGTTCAAGGTGGAAGTTCAGTGGTCTCTAGACTGAGTCATGGCTGGTCTCAATCTGGATTCCAGTCCCTGTTGGATAATATGATCTTGATAAAGCTGTTAAAATTCACTAGTTCTCTAATGAAGACATGGTGACAATAGTGATAATGCTGTATTATATAATTGAAATTTGCTGATAAAGCAGAACTTAAATGCTCTCACAAAAACAAAAACAAAAAATCTCATTACTTCTCAATTTCCTGATCCTTGAAGTAGGGACAATAATGGTACCTACCTTATAGATATGTGTGAAAAATAAATGAAGTCATCCATATAATGCATTTAATTCAAGTCCTAGAAAACAGAAAATGTTCAGTAAATGCTTTTTGTATTATTTTGAAATAGGAAAGTACATGGACTCTGGAGTCAGAATACCTTCACATTCTGAGTTCATCATTTTCTGGCCATAAAATCTTGAGTAAATCTCAATCTCCTCATCTGTAAAGTAAGGATAATGATAGCACACCCCCCTCCCCAAGAATGATTGCAAGAATTTAATCAAATAGTGCAAATTATGCACTTGGCACAGTTAAGTGCCCCCAAAAATGTTGGCTATTATTATTATTATTATTATTATTATTATTATTGTTATTGTTATTATTAGCTAGATCTTGAGCTATGTAAGAAATGTATAGGATCTACTTGTGCTCAATATGCTTATTATTTTATTTCCAAAAAGCGGAGAGAGTTAAATAAGACGTATGTTGCAAGATGAGATCAGGGAGAGAAATAATCAGTGGAGGATGGAAAGGTCAGAGAGAACATCATGGAAGAAGTTGGACTTATGGGGGGTCTCATGTGATAGGCAGAGTAGGGACACTGAGGAAATGGGCAAGCACAAGGAATTACCATTATCTTCCACTTTCCAGGAGATGACTTTGTATGTGTTACTTATTCTTCCTTCTCCTGGTTTCAACTTCCTGGAGCAACCTGAGGATTTCAATATTGTGATTTAGAAAAACACAATGTGTAAGTTTTCCCCTTATTTCATAATTGCCAATCCCAGAAAATCCAATGATATTTAAAAATCATTGAACAATACGCAGTTTAGATCATGTTGAAACCAAGATATATATAAGAATAAGAAGTCAAAGAGTACAGAGATCAGTATCAAGAACTAGTAGGCATTTGATCTCATATATAAATTCTGTTTAACAGTGATGACCACAGCAATAAATGTAGAATACAGGTCCTCTTTTTTTCCTGTGAAATATGGATTATGCTTTTGGGGAAAAAATCTACCAAGAGTCACTTGAAGCAAATAAAAGAATCTCTGTTTCTAGAATGAGGAACACTGGCTTCAGACTTTAGTAGAGGACTCAAGGCTCTTCCTAACATGGACATGCCTGTGTTGCCAATCTTGTCTCCCAACATTCTTAGATACTGGTACTGCGGGGTCTCCTCGAGGTCTCTTAAATATGTTCTGGTCCCATTTGAGGGGCTCAGTAGCAGACAAAGCCTACCATAGAGTAGGTACTCAAAAACTAGTGGTTAAAATCACATTCATACATCACATGTGCTGTTTTGCCAGCCTAGAACCATCTTCTTTGACATCTCTATCTCTATTCAGCCGAAGTTCACACACCCTATATAAGACCTTTTCCCACCACAAGAGTCTCTTACTCTACACAAGAGCATTTGTCATCAAAAAAAAAAAAAAAAAAGAGAGAGAGCATTTGTCACCTGCATCTCCATTGGGAACAACATGTGCTTCTAAATATTGTGCTACTTGGGCCACTTCTCTGGTCTCAACCACATTCTCACATTTTCCTCTCCCCTTTCCAGTATGACCCAGGTGTTCTAGGTGAGAGAGCAACATGGACAAAAGCCCAGAGGCTGAAAGGAATATGGCAGGCAGAGAATGGTTTATAGATCAGTGAGTTTGATGGTCCCTCAGGAAACATCCCTCAAAAGCAGAATCTAAACCACTTTTTCCAAATCTTTCAATATTTTTGCTTCATGAACACAATATTCTATTACAGTTTGATCATATTCTCCCAAACTCTTGCTAGAAATCTCAAATCTTAAACAATTGTGACATATTAGTCTATTAAGCTAAGTGACTTCATGCCTAACAGCTCTGTTTCAGGGGGAGGCAGCCTCCTAACTGGAAGGCTGCTGAACTAGAAACATTATCTTTCCTATTTTCCCCAGAAGATGATGCCTGATTACTCTGCCTTTCCTTTGTGATCCAACACTCTGTTACAAGGGTAAGCCTTCTCTGATTTGGGATTGGCAGGTTTGCCAAGGGTGATAACTGGCCTGACCACTTGCCTTACAGATGAGAACTGAAGTCTTTTGCAATTTATCCCATGATACATTTCTGACTTCAAGTTCTTACCATGCACAAGATCTATTTCTCTAAGAAGTTATCTCTGCTATTTATTTCCCCCTCTAACACTTTAAGCTTTGGCTCCATGTCACAATTTATTTGTATGTCAGGTGTTAAATAAATAGACATTTGAATTATGAGAAAGTAGATATTATTAGACGGTGGATTTTTCTCTTTTTCATTTTAAATTATCTCCTAAAATTTACTCCTGGTTTCACCGATTGTCTTGGAGAGTTACTGAATGTTTATGAACAAGAACTATATAACACATCAACTTCTCCTCTAGGCTGTGGATTTGCTAGTGGCAGGGAGTGTGTTATGTTCCTCCATATTCCCGGAGTTATATACTGAACCTGAGCTTTACTACGTGCTCTATAAATGTTTGGTGAAAAAACTCTGTGATGGAATAAAGATGGCCGCATATTCTTTATTATTCTTCTCTCTTATTACTAAGGCCAGAGATGTAATTACTTGACTAATAAAATATGGCAGAAGTAATATTCCAATTTCCAGGCCCAGGCCTTAAGAAATTGACAACTTTCAGGGTGGCTCAGTGGTTTGGTTGGTTGAGCAGCAGACTCTTAGTTTTGGCTCAGGTCCTAATCTTGGTGTATGGGTTCGAGCTCTGTGTCCAGTTCCAAGCTCAGTTTGAAATCTACTTGAGGTTCTCTCTCCCTTTCCCTCTGTCCCTCCTGATCATGTTCTCTCTCTCTCTTATCTCTCTCTCTCTCTCCCAAATAAATAAATAAATAAATAAATCGTAAAAAAAAAAAAAAGAAACTGGCAACTTCCACTTCCTGTCCCTCAGAATGCTCTTTCTGGAAGATTTGCCTCCTAAGTCTGACTACACCGAGATGGTTTTGCTGGAGAAACCAGGAGGCAGTGCCAGCAGAATTCAGCCTTCTCCCTGTAGAAGGTGTAGACATGTGGGTTGGAAGAGAAGAACTGCCTGACTGGGCTGTGCCACAATTCTCTGACCTGAAAATTGTGAAATACAATAAAATGGTTGTTTTAAGCCTCTAAATTTTAGAGTAATTTATTATGTAATAATAAAGAAGTAGAACACAATCCCAAAAGGCAGACTTGGTATATATTGTTTAGCACCCCAGAGATCAACTTGTTACTTATAGCAATTGTTCATCTGAGTTGGTCTGATTCACTATCCCTAGTGATGATACAATAAATGTTGTCTTTCATCTTGTGTGCTCCTAGGCCAGAAATCCAGGCCAATCTCAAGACACAGAGATTTCAGATGGGATTGTCTCCAGTGCTTGGAGTCTAAGAGGACTGTGTCATCATAGTTGTTTCTTCTGATTATCAGAAGAGTTAACTGCTGAATAGTAATCACATTTCTAAGAGATTGGTGCTAGATGGGGGCACCTGGTTGGCTCAATCAGTGAAGCATCTGCCTTCAGCTCAGGTCATGATCTCGGGGTCCTGGGATGGAGTCCCAAGTCAGGCTCCCTGCTCAGCAAGGAGTCTGCTTCTCCTTCTCCCTCCGCCCCCGCCCTCCTTGCTTGTGCTTCCTCTCTTTCTCTCATTCTCTCTCTCAAATAAATAAATAAATAAATAAATAAATAAATAAAATCTTTAAAAAATACTTAAAAAAAGAATAGGGTTATATGGCAATTAGATAGAAGAGTCAAAGCCCGTTCATGGTGATGATGGAGTGAGAATCACTCAACTAAATGAACATAGTGACAAAAGGCAAATGCTATTCCTGTCTCATTCTCATGGTAGGTCAGAAAAATGCAGTTGCAAAAATTAGATTAGGGATGGACTGAAGAATAAGAGAAATTCAAGTACAGAAGAGGGAGGTATAATGAAAGGTCATATTCATTCTGTGTGTACTTAGACTTTCTGGGTCAAGGGACTGGAAAATGTCTTACTAGCATCTTAAATTTTTCTGAAAATAATTGAAGGGAACAACTCAAGAATAGAATAATGACAAGATAATGGCTTAATAAGAAAACCCTTGGTTAGGATATTAAGAAACCTGTTTTAGTCCCAACACTTTGAAAATGATGTGACTTATTCTTAACTCTGTTTTCTTGTTGTAAAATGATACCTTAATGGAAATTATGTGGGTTGAATTGCAGGAGAGGAGATAAAAAGTGGCTTAGAAAGAAAAAGAAATAATGTATGATTAATTAAGAGCACCAACTCTTGAGAATTTTGGAATAGAAACTCTTCAAACATACCTCTTTTTTTTTTAATTAAGGTAAATCACTCTTTACTATTATACAAATGTTGAGTACTAAGTTTATATAAAAATTAATTTGGCTAGATAATAAAAGACAGGTGAAAGATCCAGTAAGACATACAAACACCAACATTGTCTAAGAAGTATTCAACATCTAGACTGTTTCTGTTGCATCTTGGCTGGCTGTCACAATGCACAGGCAGGGAACTGAAGACCAGACCAGCTGGTACCAAGCGGCCCCTCTAGGGATTGGGGACGAAAGTAGCCCCAGAAAGTGGCCGCCGGGGCACTGGCTTAGTGCAGCTCTCTTGAGCTATCAGCAGAGAACTCTTAGTCTGATAGCTGCTGTCATAGAGCAAACACATAGTCAAAAAGAGAAGCTATTTCTTCTGCCATAATAGGCAGAGCCAGTGGAGATGCCAGTGTTTCTCAAGCTGTGTCCAGCAGACCTGCTGCAGCCCAAATCCTAAGGCGTTTCCTAAACATATTGAATCCCGGGACCCTCTTCAGAACACCTACACCCAAATCTGTGCACTGAGGGCTCAGAGATCTACATTAAACAGGCACACTGAGTGCTTTCACTGGGCATCCCACAGTTTAGGGACTGCTGTTCCACACTCCCTTGGACATGACTGTCCACAGTTGTGCCACGTTCACTCTGACTTCAGTTCTTTTATTCGCTCTTCCTCCCTCCAGGGACACCCCACCTCCCTTTGTCTTCACCACACGAGCCAAGATCCGATGGCTTCGTGGAGCCACCACTTACTCCTTGATCTCTTTTCCATAAACTCTAATTATGCTACTTAATCCTACCTTATCCTATTTGGTAGCCTCTTTCATGTGTACAGTATAGTAAATCTCCCTTCGTGGCTTAATTCCATTAATTCCTGCCCAGCGCAGAAAGATCTCACTTTAAATAGTTCCCTGTTTGACAAAACCTGTCCCCTAGCCATCCTTTATTTTGAGTAAGTGTTTTTATGTCTTGTCTTCTAAGACAGAAGGAAGGGTGAGGCCTAGAGCTTCATAAGGGCAGAAAATCCTGAGGAGCAGATGTCTTACAAAGAGAGCTGCAGGGCCTTATTGATTGGACTTCTAAAAAGCAGAGATTTCTTCCACCATTGTTCACTTTTGGGGTTTTTTTTTTTTTTCCTCCATTATCCCCTTTAGCGTCAAAATCAATTTATGCCAGTACCATACTGTCTTGATGATCACAGCTTTGTAATACAGCTTGAAGTCAGGCATTGTGATGCCCACAGCCTTGGTTTTCTTTTTCAACATTCCTTTGGCTATTCAAGGTCTTTTCTGGTTGCATACAAATCTTAGGATTATTTCTTCCACCTTTGCAAATAAAAACCATGGTATTTTGATAGGGATTGCATCGAATGTGTAAATTGCTCTGAGTAGCATAGACATTTTCACAATATTTGTTCTTCCAATCCATCAGCATGGAATGTTTTTCCATCTCACTGTGTCTTCCTCAACTTCTTTGTTAAGTGTTCTGTAGCTTCTAGAGTACAGATCCTTTACCTCTTTGGTTTGATTTATTCCTGGGTAGCTTATGGTTTGGGGGCATCAAAATCAATTTAAACTGAATTGAAAACTTAGTATTTCTATCTTTGCCTGGCTCCCCATATATGACAATCTCCTTAAGGGATGAAACCTAGTTGTATACCTCTCACATAACTCCTGCATGTTTACTGTGGTCTGCTGTCCCTCTTCCTGAGAACTGCTACCCCCACAGTCTTGTCATGGTTCCATTTTATGCAACATGGCCTCAGACTCCTGGTCTCAGCTGACTGGTCTAGAGGCGAGCACCTGATCCAGAGCTGGATCAGTCAGGTCCTTCCCTCTCCAGGTATTTTTGCAAACTTGAGAGATGTTTGAGTTTGAACTCAATCTGGGAAGTATTTTCCTTATGTGGACCAAAGCCAGTCAAGGAAAGCATTGTGCAGAGAGGATGTGGAAACAGCAGATGCAGGGAGAGGAGAGAGGAGTGATGGAGAGAGTCTGATGGGCACTGTATTTCAGCATTTCTGCATTTGTATTTCCCTGCAGTTCTGCATATCTGTTGGTACTCAGAGTTTTCAGAAGAGTCCTTGTTTTGTGTGAGCTTGTTCTGAAGGCTTCAAGAAATCTGAAAAGACATGGAGGGTAAGGAAGGAAAAGAAAGTCATGCATAACTTTTAGGTAGCCAGTCTACAGAGTCTAACAAAATGTGTGTTATCTCAGGGCACCCGGCTCAGTCAGTAGAGCATGTGATTCTTGATCTCAGAGTTGTGAACTCGAGTCCCATGTTTGGGGTAGAGATTACTTAAAAATATATTTTTTAAAAATGCATGTTATCTTATTCAGTCCTCTAAACAACTGTGTGTTTAAAAAACAATTATGGGGCACCTGAGTGGCTCATTCAGTTAAGCAACTGACTCTTGGTTTCAGCTCAGGTCATGATCTCAGGGTCGTGGGATCAAGCCCTGAGTCAAGTTGGGCTCATGGCTCAGCATTGAGTCTGCTTCTCTCTCTCTCTCTCTCTCTCCTCTCCCTTTGCCTCTGCTCATGCTCTAAAATCAGTAAATAAATCAGTCTTAAAAAAATCATGATTATTATTACTACTTTAAAGGCAAGAAAACAAAGGCTTAGAGAGGTAAGTAACTTTTTCCAAAGCCACTAAGCTACAAAGTGTAGAGGTGGAGGTCATATCCCTCTGACTCCGCTGTGCAGAACTGCCTTCAGGTGAAGACCAGGTAGCATGACACTTTCATTTTTGTTCCCATAATACAGTTCCAGCTGGGGAGAATTTGAGCAGATTCTATAGACCAATCCTGCATCTTCTAGTTGTCCCCAGTTACTTGGAATGAACTGTGTTTTGGGCTGCCCTCAGAGGAAGTGTGGGACAAGGAAAGCATAACTGCCCAGCAGACCAGGGATTAGGAGCTGGCTGTTCCAAGAGGTGGGAGCAGCTAGGAGCAGCTGGGTTGAGAGTCCCATTGCCAGCGAGAGCAGCTGGCACAGGCTGACCATGTCACAAGCGAGAATGACATCCCCTGTGGTGGCACCAACCTCGAGAGTGCGACAGGATGGGTCTGCACATGTGTTTGGGAGTCTACATCCCTCTCCAACCTTTCAGCAGGGGTTGTGGTTGCCCTCAATATCTGAGATGAGGCTGTGGAGTGGGGGTGTGGATGGGTGGCAAGAGAGGCCAAGGGAAGGTGAAGACCATAGTTAGAAGGATGAGACCAATGAGAATGGAGTGGGGTTCAGCAACTTTTTTCTTGTTCAGGAATGAAAGTTCAGACCTCAGATTTTTGACAGACACCTGAAAGAAGCTAACATGGTACATATGGATGTTTAGTTCAAAGAGATGCGCTCTTAGTCCTCTCCTTTGGCGCTTAAAGAAGTCCAGAAAAATTAAATAAAAAATTAAACAACACATTAAACTCGTTAAATTAGAATCTGGAAATCCAAGCCAGAATCCAAGTTCTAGTAGACTTTCCTCCACTTCACTGGGTCAATATCTGTAGTGTAAGTAAGAGATTAAATGTAGTGGCCATGGCTAGTTCTTATACTTGAGAAAGTGTACTCACCGCTACCCCTCAAATGTAAAGAACAAATGAAATGGAAAGAGACATCTAAAAATGTCATCTCTGGAAAGTGATTTGTAAAATTCAAGGTGAGAGATGAGCTGATTTAAGACCCTAAACATATTTGAACTATCAGCATATTCACTGTTTCCTCTTTGGCCTCAAATAAAGGCTATAATGGCTTTAACATGCTGGTCATGCTCTTTGATATGACTACAAGCAGATACCCTAATTATGTATATTTCCTGTACCCAGAAACATGCAAAGTGTGATCTCTGCAGAATCTTGTTGTGCTCTCTTTGGATCCCATGGGCAGGTGCAACTCAGGCGCTCCCTCGGCTCCTGGGTTCTTGGCTCTGGTTGGCAATGGAAGGAGGCAGATGGTTCTGAGAGGCCTCAGCCTACCACTTCCAAGTCATGAGCAAGCCTCTTTTCCTTTCTAGGGATTTAAAAAGACAAGGGAGTGGAGAGAGACCTTTTTTTTTTTTCCACCTTCCTTCTTGACACATTCTCGATCATGAAATCTGATGAAAGGAATAGAGACAGGGGTTAGTTGGAAGGAAATTTATAGCACCTAAGAAAATGTTCACATTATTTTAAACAGTGCAAAGAGCTCCCCAAAAGGAAATGCTATTGGAGGGATGAATAAAAAATTTTGAAATGGTTCAGAGAAGATAGATTTCTTTAAAAAAAAAAAAAAAAAATTATAGGGCAGCTCAGGGTGGCTCAGTGGTTTAGCGCCACCTTCGGCCCAGGGCATGATCCTGGAGACCCAGGACCGAGTCCCATGTTGGGCTCCCTGCATGGAGCCTGCTTCTCCTTCTGCCTGTGTCTCTGCCTCTCTCTCTCTCTTTCTCTCTCTGTGTCTCTCACGAAAAAATTAAAAAAATTATAGCTGGAGCAGTACATGCTGATGCCTATGTTGGAAAAGTTCAAAGGTTGGTGAGTTAGAACTTTCAGTTCTTCTGGGATTTTTATTGAACCTATGTTAGTAGGAAAGTCATCAGAAAACCCAGAATGGCATGAACAGCTCAATGGAATATGGTTCAGAAGAACACACCTATGAGAAGGAAAGAAAATTTGTGAGAGTGTTTAATGAAAATGTTATCTAAATGCAATGTACAGCAACTATAAGCTACTGCCTCCCACATTTATGACTCTAGTTGTGACCTCTTCTCTGACCCATAGATTTCTAAATCTCAGGCTTTAAGTGTGCTATACCTCCTTAATGCAAATTTGAGTATGTCTCTGCCTTGCTGAAAATCCTTCAATGACTCCCTATTGCCTATAGAATAGAGGCCAAGCTCCTTAACATATCCCACGAAGCCCCATGTGACTTTTCTTTGTTCTCTGTAGCTGGTATTGGTGCCTATGCCCTGAGTTGGCTCCCTACTCCCTGCCCCTATATCATTTATGGGTCAAAATGCTCAAGGAGGCTTCCTAATAGCAAGATGCTTTCTTCCCTTTCTGAGGTAAGATAAAGCCAAGTAAGTGATTTTGCCACTCCATCAGGATGGGAGCTTTGATTCTTCCCTGCAATTGAACTTCATTCATTCTTTCCAGAAACATTTACTCAGCGCCTTGCTTGGGGTAGGAACTGTGTTAGACAGTAGGGATTTAAAAGTGAACAAGACACATGTCCTGCCTTCAAAGAGTTTACATGCTGAGTAAACTCTGAGTAGTAATTTCCTTTTACTGATGTAACAAATTTATTTTTATTTTTTAAAAAGATTTTAATTATTTATTTATGATAGACAAAGAAAGAGAGGCAGAGACATAGGGAGAGGGAGTAGCAGCCCCCTCATGGGGAGCCCGATATGGGACTCGATCCTGGGACTCCAGGATCACACCCTGAGCTGAAGGCAGATGCTCAACCACTGAGCCACCCAGGCGTCCCTGATGTAACAAATTTAATGGCTCAGAACAACGCAAATTTGTTATCTTACAGTTCTGGAGGTCAAGTTGTCATCAGGGCTATAAATCCTTCTGAAGACTCTAGAGGAGAATCTCTTTCCCTTGCCCTGTCCAACATCAAGAGGCTGCCTATTCCTTGATTCATTGCCCCTTCCTCTATCATCACTGTCAGTGGTGTGGTGTCTTCAAATCTTTGTCTGACCCTGTTTCCATGGTCTTATCTCCTGTGCCTCTTAACTGTGACCCTCTTACTTCCCTTTCATGAGAAATTTGTGATTACGTTGGGTCCACTCAGATAATCTCAGGTACGTGTCTCCTCATATCCAGATTTTAATCACATCTGCAAAATTTCTTCTGCCATGGAAAGAGACATATTCACAGATTCCAGGTATTAGGACATGGACATCTCAGTGGGGAATTAGTCTGCCTATGGCACTCTGCTAGCCCTTTTACTTGGTCTTTAAAGCAGCATCAGTTGCTTATTCAACAAACATGCTTGAATGTCTTGTATATATGTCCCTGTTGTAGGTGCTGGGAATATAGACATAACAAAGCAGACATAAAGCTCCTGCTTTCAGAGATCTTATCTTATGAATGAGACAGAGAGTGAGAGAGGAAACCACACGCGGTTAAAAAGAGCACCAGGAACAAGCAAGCAAATGACACAATGACCTTTGAACAGGGAGTGCGCCACACAGACATTTGGGGGAAGAGCTTTCCAGGCAGAGGCAATAGCAAACGCAGGGCCTGGAGGCAGGGGAGTGGCTAGTGTTTTCAGGGACCCGAGAGAAGCCAGTGTAACTGAGGGGGAGGGGTGTGGAGTGGTGAGGAAGATGAAGTCAGAGCTCTAGAGGGGAGTCAGAGAATACATTCATCTAGTCCAGAACGGGAATTTTGGCTCTTTCTCTGAGTGACATGAGAAGCCCTGAAGGCTTTTGAGCAGGGAAGCGACATGATCTGACTTACTTATGCTCCACACTCTGGGTCCTGTGCACAGAGCAAATTATTGAGGGAAAGGACAAGAAGAAGGAGATCAGAAAGAGAGATCAATAGGGGAATAGTGTGATAACCCAGGAGAGACCAGGCTCAAACAGGGAGACTTGCAGTGGGTGGAAAGTGATTAGATTCCACATTTATTCTGAAAGAAGTGCCAACAAAACTCACTCATGGTCTGGATATGTGATGTGAGAGAAATAGAGAAGTCAAGGATGACCCCATGACTTTTGCTCTGGACAAGAGCCTCTGAATCTCTGGAAGGGTGCCCTTAACTGAGGTGGGGAAGATTGTAGGAGGGAATGATTTTTTTGGAGGGCGGGGGGGGGGGGGGGCGGGGGGCGGGTGGTGCGCGGCGACTATCTGGAGCTTTTCAGCTTTACATATGTGAAGTTTGAGATACCTAATATACAACCACTTGGAGATGTTGAATAGGAGATGGATGTGTTAACCTTAAAAAATAAAACTGTCAGTTATTTTACCAGCAAAATGGGGTTTATTCAGGAATAATGGAGAAGTGCATTGAGGACACGCACACTATGGCAAAACCAGAGGCAGGTCCAACAAATGAAGAAGGGCAGTATTTTATGGAGAAGAAGGAGGAAGTCAAGGAGACTTGTTTTGAAGGAAAGCCCACTGGAAAAAGGCAGGAGTTCAGAGTGATGATGGTTTCTCATTGGCTGAGTTGCAGGGGTAGCCAATTTCTTGTAGAAGCTGCAATGTACACCACTCTCTGTGGGGTCCTGTTGAGGACTCTTCTGCTGAGGTGTGTAACTGACACTTCTGTTGGAGACTATAATTGACAATTGTTTCTGTAATTGAGGTTGAGTGGTAGCCTCTGGACTCCATATTAGGGAGGTTTCCCTTTATTAATTTTCACGGATGTAGGAGTCTGGCTTTCAGGGAGGTGTCTGGACTGGAGGTGCAAATTTGAGTAGTCAGACTATAGATGTCATTTAAAGTCATCAGATTGGTGAGATGACCTCGGAATGATAAGAGACCACAAAAAGATGATGTCCATAGAGACCTGGGGATTTCTGAGTTTAGAGGTGGGAGTCTGAGAAGGCCATAAAGCTAGAATAAGAACCAAGACAGACTCTTAGCCCAGAAGCCACAGGAGAATGATTTCAAGGTTGAAAGCGACCAACCTTTCCCTGCTGCTGAGGACTCAAATGAGGTCAGGATGGGAACTGGCCACAAGTTTAGCAATAAGGCAGTCACTAAGGATCCTGAGAAAATCTGTTTTTCTGGGAAACAGAAGAGTACGGGCGGACAGGTGCAGGTAGGTTGGTATTAGAGTGGTAGGGCGGGAGTGTGCCAGGTTCTCTTTTGATTGTTTCTATTTTACCAATGAAGAAGAAGCAAAGCCATTAGCTGTGAGTTATAAGCCAGAGGTTTGATGTTGGGGGAGAAGGTGTGAAATAGTTCTTTAGAAGAGTGGGGGAGTGGACAAGGAAGTGTAGTAGCTCTGCTAAGCAATGTTAATTGAGTATAAAGTTCTTGGTATTTAAACACGTAAATATCATGTAGACGGGAGACTGAACTGTTCTAAGAAATCTAGTATTCAGATAAATCAAGTTACACCACCTAGGGCTAAAACCACAATACCCTAAAATTGAAACTGCACTAGATAGAACTTTAATTTTGGATGATTTGGGGGCACTTTGGTCCTTTTTAATAGTTAAGAGTAATTTTTCTGAATATGTGTTAGCATTTCCCTATAGAGGTATAGTGAGTAATAGGAAGTTCTGAATTGATGATAATAGGCTGAATAAACCAGACTTTAGCTGAGAAACATGCAGCTGTGAATTGATGTTTATAATATTAAAAAAATAACAATTTTGCTTGCTTGGCCGGCTTCTGTGTCAAAATCATTCCATTACCAGATATGTTAGGGTGTTTTGTTGTGTAGGAATGAATAACCAGAGGGAAATGAATTCAACTGTGGTCTAAAAAACTAAGAACCCAACAGGGAGAGACGAACAGGAAATGACTAGATGTTCTCCTTATCGCTAGGAAAGGTTACACATCCCTGTGTGGGAGGGGTTTAGGTGGAGGTGGGAAGAAGAACCCAGAGAGAGGAGGGAGGAATGGTTTGGCAAACTCTGTATTCCCTCTTTTACTCTCCTGTCTCTTGTCTGTTGTTTTGAAATCCCAAGAAGGCCAAGGAAGATACAGAGGGAGTGCCTGACCTGTTGGTATTACAAACATGTTATTGGAACCTACAGCTTTGGTGGATTTCACCTTTTCTTCCTTCAAAAACATAGGTGAAAATTCTGTTACCAGTGACGAGTAAATAGTAGGCCAGGGCCTTGAAAGAGCAGTTTTAGGTCCCCGGGACGGTATCTCCTATTCTACTCTATCTGAAGGTTAGAGAAGTTCACTTCATAATCTGAGGCCAATATCTATTCTGGAGCCTCATAAGCATCGAATAAAGTTAATAGATTTGGCTAGCACTTGGGTCAGTTATTTCAAATGTTATCAAATGGCCATCTGGGAGTCATAAAACAGGTGGCTCTGCAATTGTATTGTGTTAGTGGGTACAGATTGGCAGCCATCCTTTCTTTACAGGTAAAACTGTGTTAAAAGTTGAGCCAGAGCAAATAAACAACTGATTTACAATAGTGTACTGTGCTATGAAAGATAGTTCCTTAAAACACATCAGCAGGGTGGTTGGTGATGCGTGGAGTTTCTTTGTAAAAATTTTTATATTAAAAATACCAGCATGTGAATATTAGCCCTGCCCTCCCACCCTCTCTTCCTTCTCTCCTTCCTTTCTTCTTACTTTCTTTCCTTCTCTCTTTCCTTATAGTTATTTTGGTGGGAGTGTGGACATATTCAGTTTAGGTCTTTGGTTTGAGTTAGCATATTTATAAAATAACAAGGAATCTGTTTTGAGTTAGTGAAAAAACAAATCATGAACAATGCATTCCCTGTGAAATTACTGTAGCATGACCCTCCTTAATATTTTTGTTGTTTTTACAGTTGGGACAAGAGAAACTTTAAAATCAACTTGTCAACAGCTAGCTAAACTTTGTGAAACTGACCTATAAAATGAAATACTCGTTTTTTTTTTTTGTAAAAGGAAAATATGTTATTTATTAGAAAATTTTTATAGGTCTAAGAGCTATTGAATTGTAAAGCTGACCTCACATCTGGACTACTCCTTCGTTTTACAAATGAAGAATCAGCAATTAATTGACTTCTCAAGGAGTCTCAATTATTAGTGACACAGAAAAACTCAAAGTTAGTCTCCTAAAGTTGTCTAGTGCTTTTCAATCATTGTATTCACTCAGGTTTCAAGTGTAAAAACTTTCACCAACCTAGGATTTAAGCTCATGCTTGACCTAGAGTCTTAACTGCCTACTCTTCATGTACTTTTATGGGTTTTCTAGTTTTGTGGGATTGAATGAAAAATCAGTTTTCTCATATTAATGTAAGTCGGGATGGGATTTATTAGTTTTTTTTTTTTTGAGATATAATTCACATGCCATGGAATGTTTTTCACTCATCCCTTCTGAAATCTAAAGTTCAAGCTTACTTCTATTCACAGCATCCATTTTATTTAGGCAGTGACTATTTAGCCATCCCCCCCCAAAGAAAAATTGTAGTTTCTACAATTAAAAGAATAAACAGGGCACGAAAAGATTTCCTCTTGATCCTTAACAGCATTGAAGTAGGTTTGAAGGCATCTGAAAAGCTTAATGATTAAAAAAAAAAAAAAATCTGAACAACAAACCTCCCCCCACCCCAGGGTGGTTTTTTTTTTTTCCTTAACAGCATTGAAGTAGGTTTGAAGGCATCTGAAAAGCTTAATGATTAAAAAAAAAAAAAAAAAAATCTGAACAACAAACCTCCCCCCACCCCAGGGTGTGTTTTTTTTTTAAAGATTTTATTTATTTATTTATTTATTCATGAGAGACACGGAGGGAGAGAGAGAGAGAGAGAGAGAGAGAGAGAGAGGCAGAGACACAGGCAGAGGGAGAAGCAGGCTGCACACAGGGAGCCCAATGTGGGACTCGATCCCAGGACCCCAGGATCACGCCCTGAGCTGAAGGCAGGTGCTAAACTGCTGAGCCACCCAGGGATCCCAGCACCCCAGGGTTTTTCTGAGACAAAGTTGGAGAAAGGAAGGACTCTAACTACTGAAAAGGACATATTCTATGTGAACAGAAACAGACAGTAATGGAGTAAGAACATAAAGACTCCTAACTCTGGGAAAGGAACTAGGGGTGGTGGAAGGGGAGGAGGGCGGGGGCTGGGGGTGACTGGGTGACGGGCACTGAGGATGAGCACTGGGTGGTATTCTGTATGTTGGCAAATTGAACACCAATAAAAATAAATTTATTATTAAAAAAAACATGGCTGTGGAGCAGAAACATATTCTAGGCCTAAGTAGGTACATACTCTACGGGGGTGGGGTGGGGGTGGGGGTGGGGGTGGGTAGTGAAAGCAAAGTAATGAGGACACTTGCAGGCTGCCACACTCATTTTCTGCCCTCAGTGGACGTTAAGTAAATACCTGCTATGTTACCAAGCTTGTGGAGGGCTGAGAACACAAAGATGAGTAAGGCTGACCCTCGAGGAGCGCAATCTGGTGGTGGAGGTGGGGGAGGTGGGGGCGGGGCAAGGGACGAGAGAGGGAGTCTATGCAGCGGTGGTTGGGGGATGAGATTGGGCGGGAGGGTGCAAAGAGTGAATATATGGTAGATATTTGGGGGTACAGATACATGCTGGCTTCTGTGTCAGAAATCTCCCCCCAGAACCTCTGGAGGAAAAACCCTAAGGCGATCCATTTGCCAAACCCGGCCGGAGAATCATGACGCTGGGCTACAGATGCTCTCTCAAATAGGTCTAAAAAATCCTCCTCCCGCTTCGAGCCGCGCTTCCCCCACCAGGAGGGTGTCGGGCAAGGGAGCGGGCAGGCTGAAAACTGCACCCACGTTCGCCGTCTTGGCTCCCTGCGGGAGACAGGAATCCAGGGCTTTGCCGTCGTCATAGCAACTAGGAGTTCCGCGACTCCCACTTCCCCCGCCGGCCGGGCCGAGCGGCCGCTTCTCTCGCGAGATTTGCGCGTGGTGCCGAGCGGCCCAGCGGTGATCTCACCCGAGACTTGGGAGGGAGGGAGGGAGGGAGGGAGGGAGGGGAAGGAATGGGGCGGGGAGGCGGGGAGGCGGGGAGGCGAGGGGAGTGCAGGGGAGGGAAGGGCGAGCGCGGCGCCGCCACCGCCGGCAACTTTGTGAGCGAGTTCAGTGCGTGCGTGAGCGAGTGAGCGAAAAAGTCAGTGCGGCGCCGACTTCCCGGGAGGAGGGTCCCCGGGAGGGGAGGGCCAGGTCTGGGCTTCGGAGGCCGCCCCCGGCCACTCCATCCCTTCCCGCCTCCGGGGCTCCCTCCCCACTTCCTCCCCCCCAGCGGTCCTCCCGGGCCTTCCCGCCCCCGGCGGCTGTTACCTGTCCCCTCCCCCACTCGGCACGCACCCCCCTCCCCGCGCCCAGCTCCGACCTCCGGACCCCCAAGCCACCCCAGCTTTTCCTCCTGGGGGGCAGGCGGGCGGCACGGGGGGCGCTGAGCTCCGGAGGCGGCGTGAGCGGGGGCCGGGGCGCCCAGACAATAGTTGATGCCCGGGGACGGGGGAGGGCACCGCCGCCCGCCCTGCTCCGGGGAAGCGGCCCCCGCCGCCTGCTCCCCTGCCTCGGGGCCGGGCTCAGGAGTTGGGCAGATTCCGCCCCCACCTCCCCGGGCCCCCCTCCGCCCGGCGCTCGGCGCCCGCCCCGGCCCCACCGCCCGCCGCCCGCCGCCCGCGGCTCTCCGCAGAGGAGGCGGCGAGAGGGCGCGCGCCGGCCGGCCACACGGTTTCTCTTTCTCCCCAGGGAGAGCGCGCGGCGGACGCGCCCCGGACGCGCGGCGGCACCGGGAGGCCGTGCAGGGCGGTAAGTGGCTCCCGCGACCCGAGGCCCGGCTGGGGGAGCCGGGGCTGCAGGACTGTCCCCAGCCCCCGCCAGCGCCCTCGTGGCCGGTGCTCGGAGCCAGGGCCGGGAGCGGGACCCCGGGACCCCGGGACCCCGGACCCCGGTCAAAGTTCTTATTTCCGATCTGCTGGCTCGCCGGTAGCGCGGCGCGGCGGGGGCGCGTCCGGGCTGCACCGCGCACGGCGCGCGCACGCCCCTCGGAGCCGGGAGCTGCGGGACTCCCCGCGGAGCGCCTCGGGGAGAGGCCGGGAGACCCGCGCCCGCTCGGGGCGGCTGCGCCCACCCCGGCCCGGGCTCCCGCCGGCACCTTCGCCTTCAGCCACCTGGGTGAGCGCGTTGCAGGCTGTGCCGGGAAGGACAGGCCGAGGGGTGCAGTCCTGGGAAAGGCAGGAGGGGGCTCGGTGCCCGCGGGTGGTTCATTTCTCTCCCCGGGGGGTGGGGTGGGGGGTGGTGCCTGGGGGTGCGCGGCGAAAGTCAGGGATGCTCCGACCTGCTTTCCTTGGAGCGAGTAAACCTCGAGAGGGCTGGAGAGGCATGGGCGAGCTTCCAAGAGAACTTTTCCTCCGTAGCCTCCTCTGTTTCCAACTTCTCCTGACCCTCGAGGGGGTTTGCGAGGCTCCCCCATCGCCTCACGGCATTTCTAGGTGGACAAGTAATCTCTCGGGGGCAGGTTGCAACGTCCTCGCGTTTCACCGTTTGTTAACTCTAGGGACGAGGGAAACGGTTCACTTCAGGGAAGATGGTTTTTTTTTTTTTTTTTTTATCAATTGAGTTGTTGGAATTCGTTTTTGCAGGGGAGCATTTGGGGTCTGATGGCTCCTAGAGACTGCGTTTGCTCTAATAGATTGAATTTTTCATGACGGGTATTTTTAGAAGTAGCCTTCGCTGAAATTCTTACTACCTGCTAGACGATTATATTTCTCAACTGGGAGCCAGTGATGCGATGCAAATTTCAGAGTAAAGGTGTCGACTTTCATCAGGTTCCAGGTCTATCTGGATGAACTGGGGTTGGCGTTTCCTCTATAAAGTAAGCCTTTCATGTTGAAACTCTGACTCAGACTCTTAAAGCCATTGTTTTTATACTGGTACTCTGTGGGAGTTAAGTGTCAACTTTCTCTTCTTTTCTCATATGGAATATTTGTCCAAGGCAAAGATTCTCTGACTTAATCTTTAGGAAAAGTACAAGATTAAGTCCTATAGAATCATTCTCTGCAGCCAGTTTAGTAATAGTATTAATTTTCTATATAATCCTGGTTTAATGACTTTCACTTTTCTCTTTTTCATTTTTTTGAAGGCTGCAATTAAACCACCTTTACCGGGATGAAAAGAAAAAAAAAAAAAAAACCTGATGGGAATAATGTAGAATAGTGTTAACAGCAGTAGTCTCAAATAAAAGGTTTACGTAAAGCAGTTTATGATCACTGATGTGTCCAACTATTAGATGACATACTAGTTATTAACAAGAGTATTAATATTAAAACATTTTCCCATGGAATAAATTATTCATACTGAGGCATCAGCAATTAACAGTGCATTTTAAAATGACTTGGGTGATGATTTGCTTGTAAATGGTTAGGGGCAAAATAAGAGATTTTGGGGATGAATGGCTTTATGTGGGTGACAACTTATTTTCTTATCTCATTATGCTTAAGTAAAGGACTCTTGAAGTTGACTGTATCATTAGATTTCTCTAGTTTGACTAAGAGAACAAGTTTGGCAAGTGGCTCAAGATAGTCAGTAGGTGTTGCTGTTAGCTTCTCTGCAGTTGCTGGTGCTGCTCCTCTGGTTTGAAACTGCAATTCTGATAGAACTTTTTAGATCTGAAGTGTCAGTCGTTAGGATGCCGTGGCAAGGTTGACCAGAACTCTTAGTGATAAATCCAAAGCACTTAGATTTTGAACTGAGATTCATTTAACTCTATCCTTTCAATACTATTTCCTGGGTTTCGTATTTATTTACTTTGCTTTTGGTTGAATTACATGAGTAATTTTAGGGAACCTACCCCCCCCCCCCAATTTTTTTTCAAACAACTTAAAAATCTTCATGTAATTTTATTGAAGCCATAGTTGGAAGATTGCTTGAGTTTGGTGGTTTTGTAGACTTCGGGGGATCTTCCTTGACTCTGAGTTGAGATGTGTATATATATGTTCTGTGTTAACTTTGCAGCTTGAATTTTTCAATAAATGGGTGTTTTCTGACTCTTTGAGCTGTGAAACAGAAGCCTGAGGAGAGGTGGGACAGTGTAAGAGTACAGATTCCCTGAATCTTTCCAATTTAGGGGAAAGTATGTAGTGATTCATGAGAGTATGATTATGTGCTTCCTGTCATTTCTTGTGGTTGTGTTATCATTTCTGCTGGTTCATATCAGTGTACACATAAGGTATGGACATGAAGATATTCAGGTAACATTTCACATTTGAGACTTTTGGTTCACTGATGAAATTGGACTTTGTCAGAGGAAGATAGATTTATTCCTCTAATGGAGAGCTAGATCTCTGATATAAATGCTTCTTTCTTCCTTTTGATACCAATCATGGAAGTTTATATCTGAAATTCAGAACCCCCCCCCCCCCGCAAATAATATCACTATATTCCTAACCTTTCAAGGTTTATGGTGAGTCAGGTGCTATTTACTGAATGTCTTTATCCATGAAGTGTTGCTATTGGGCTCCATGATTCCAGTGGTGAATAAAAGTGTGTTTCATGGAACTTATAGTCCAGTGGAACCATTTGTAGTAACCTTTCTGGGTTTGGTTTTATGGTACACTGATGCCTCCACAAAGGTTTTACATAACAAGCTATCAATTATTTTTAAATTTTAACTTATTAAATTAGTTTCTGAAATAATGAAGCCCAGTATTTGTCCTCAGAAGTTCTGGGTTTCAAATTTTCTGGCTATGGGATCTTAAAAAATAATCAAACCTCTCTGAACTTTCTGAAAAACTCTTTTTATGCAAAGATGGGTGTAATGCTTCACAGCTTTGCTGCAAGAATTAATGAGAAAATATGCATGAAAGTACTTTGCAAATCATGAATTTTTATTTGCAGTTGCATTTTCTTTCTGATGAACAGGTTCATACTTTATTGAAGCTAGAAGGGATTTTGAATTTAAATCATTTGGCCCATTTTCTCCATTTTACAGATGATGAAACTGAGGCCCACAAAGTTGAAGTGATTTATCCAAGGTTATAGAAGAACTAGTTAGTGATCAGGCAATGATTGGAAGGCAGGTTTCCAGATTTAACTGTACTCCTCTTTATTTCCTGCATTGATTTTAGTTGTTTTTTTTTTTTTTTTTTCTTTTGAGCCTCTAGGTTACAATTCATTTACTGCTCCCCACTCAAGTATTCAGTGTTGATTAAGTATCTAAAATGAGAAGCAAAACTTAAGGAAACAGACAAAATCAACATTAAGATTGAAGAGCTATGAGAAGAGTATTGATGTAGTGTTTGGTAAGTTAGCTTTAGAGTTACTCAAATTACAAAGTTATGGAAAAAGAAATTATGAGTTAGTTAAAATATCTACGTGGTAGAGTCTGTAAGCTTTTTTGCCCTTTTTTGGATTGGGGGTAGGGAATAGACTCTATTAACTCAGAGCATAATATACTTGTATGCTCTTTAGAGTAGCCAAGCTTAATTTGTTCTAGCTTACCATTTTCTTTCCTTTGCATCAGTTTTCATTTGTAAAAGAAAGTCACTGTTCCTTCCTTATTTCTGGGAACAGTAGCAGCTTGTGGCCCTTCTCTGTTGTCAGTTACACGTAAGTGTGATGGGTGGTGGTGGTGGTGATGGATCAGGTGGAGGGATAATTGCACATAAAACAGGAACATGTTGAAGGAGCTTCCTGTTGTAGATATGACTGATTTATGTAGCACCACCCTCCCTTCCAGTAGGGTAATCTGAGCCAGGAGAGAAGAAATATCTCTGCCAGTTGGGTGACTGCCCTTTAGATGAAGGGCTCTCCCTTTCCCTGGGAGGGTTGAATGCTACCTTACTCTTTCAGTGCTCATCCAAAAATTTGGGTCTTGTTCCATATCCGGTGCTATTTAAGATTGACAGTCCAACCTTCAGTCCACTGCACTTCTACTTTTTGGTATATGAAGTAAATGGGCCTCATTGGTTTTTTTTTTTTTTTTTTTTACCCCTCCTGTGTCTAGCTAATTGGAAAACAAAAACAAAAACCCAAACCAAAGCCCATACTACCTACATGGCATTTTATTTTCCAAAGGTTAGGTAAAAGTTAATTATCCTTAGATGATTGTTCTTTGATTCTTTCAGTGGGCTCTGAAGTAAGTCAGAAGTATGGGAAAAGTTCCCTTTGCTTTGGATCTCTCAAACACAGAGGGTTTGAGTGAAGGATGGAAGAACATGAGTGTGATTGGGTTTGCGATCAGGAGGCTAAGAAAATCTATTGGGGTTTATCTTTTGAGGGTAGGGGCCAGTGCACATTCATTTTCTCTTTTTATTCTGGTCTGGGGGAGAGTAAAGAGAACATGAGTGTTTTCTTGAAGATAAGAGGGATGACCATGATATGACATGGAGCAACTTCAGGAGCTTTTTTAGTTGGACTCTAGTCAGTAGCCGTGCCTAGGTGGGTGTGCCGTGGAGTCAGGTGAAGCCTTTGCTTTTTGCCTCTGGAGGTCTGAGAGGAGAATTTGCAGTCTTTAGATTTCTAATTTGTTACTTGTCATGTTGCACTGACTTTTCCCTCTAATTAGGATTATAGTATGCCTCACTTTAAATTGTGGGAAACAGGCAATTACATAATGTTAGATTTCCGTCTTTTCAACCCAGGAGAGGCAGGAGCATGTATGCTTCTTGGAGTGTGCCGGCTTGGAGAGGGAGGGTTTCTGGTTTGCACAAGCACAGGGGTCACACAGAGGCGATTTGAGCAGACAGGACAGGATAGGACAGGACAGGACAGGACAGGACGTCCAGCCTCGGCTACCACTGGATTCTTTTTCCTTTCTCCTCCCCCAGAATAGGTCTGGGTTAAATGCCTTTTGCAGATACAGTAGTTAATTTTGGTTATTTTCTCTTTTTTCTTCTACTTTTTTATTTTTTATTTTTTATTTTACAAAATCTTTCACCAAAGCTATAGGTGTATAATTACTAATTGGTTTCTGTGGTTCAGGATCTTACTTCCTTTTATTTTTTAAAAAAAATTTTTTTTAAAATTTTTATTTATTTATGATAGTTACAGAGAGAGAGAGAGGCAGAGACACAGGCAGAGAGAGGGAGAAGCAGGCTCCACGCACCAGGAGCCCGACATGGGACTCGATCCCGGGTTTCCGGGATCACGCCCTGGGCCAAAGGCAGGCGCCAAACCGCTGCGCCACCCAGGGATCCCAACTTCCTTTTAGAATGAATTCTCAACTAGTCAGAGGACGGCTAGTGAGAAATAAAAAGCAAAGAGCTTCATAGTGAATGATCATGTATCTTTTTTTTTTTTTAATGATCATGTTTCTATATCCAGTTTCTTTCCTTGGCTCTTATATTATCTCCCCCCCCCCCCCCCCCCCAATGTTCTAGAGTGTTTGCTTAGATAGGTATTCTGGTTAGATATATTGTGAGCTCCTTGTGTTCCCTTTAACAGTCTTAGTTCCCAGAATTTTTTTTATTTTTATTTTTTTTAATTTTTATTTATTTATGATAGTCACAGAGAGAGAGAGAGAGAGGCAGAGACACAGGCAGAGGGAGAAGCAGGCTCCATGCACCGGGAGCCTGATGTGGGATTCGATCCTGGGTCTCCAGGATCGCGCCCTGGGCCAAAGGCAGGCGCCAAACCGCTGCGCCACCCAGGGATCCCTAGTTCCCAGAATTGATTGACAATTGGTTTTTACAAGTTTCTTTGTGGCTCTTGATGCTCTTAGAGAAGCAACTGATAACTGAGTTCAAGAAGACACAGTACTTGTCAGGAGATGCCTGTAAGATACATCGTGTCAGTTAGTTGCATGTACTAAAATTCTCACGCAATTTGACTGTTATTGTTTGCTTCACTTCTGCGTACTGAGGAAAAAAGATGGAAAGGAGTGTTTTCACAGATTTTTGCAAGAAATTTAAGTTTATGACTTGTTGGAACTAAACTGTTCCTTCAGAAGGCTTCAGAAACATGTTCTTACTCTGGCACCGCAGGTCAGTGTGTGGTTGATTGACCTCCTTCCTCTTCCTAAGGCCCAGTTCTGGCTGCTGCAGTGAAGACCTTAGAAGTTTCTGCCCATATACTTTGTCTAAGTGTAATTTCTGAGTAGTTGGCATTTCCTGTGTAAAGCAAGTGTGCTATGTGTCTGTGTTTGGGTGGGGTTTGACTGTGGTTCTTAACCTTTGTCTCTTTTCCAGTTCGGAGTGTGTCCACGTTACTTTATTTTTTTAATGAGGATCTTAGTGCTGATCCTTTGTAATAGGAAGGTGAGGTATAATAATTGCATCACAAAATGTTTCAGTAGGTAAATGATAGGTTATGGAGAGCTACAGTGTTCATAGGCAAGGCTTATTTATTTAGAGTTCAACAATGTCAGTCTAATAATTGCTTTCGGTGGGATTGTTCTGAAGGCCATCTTCAAGGTAGTTTTTAAAATAGTGGTTTTCAGTGGGTTGGGGAGGATGTGTGTTTGGAGGAGCAGTAGAGTGCTTGGGTGGAGAGAGTAAAGGATCCCAGTGAACTCTGGGGCAGCATGCTAGATATCAAATGGCTGGGGGTGTGAAGAAACTCAGTGGATGATTCTGTTCTGTTTCTCCTCCACCCACTTGAGAGCACAGTAGTTTTCATATCATTTTTGAACCTATGCTTGACAGTAAGGTAAACACCAGAGAGCAGCTGACTGGGGATTGTGGAATCTTCGTTTTAACTGGGTGAGAAGGGAAGCCTCTGATCCTATCTGCTATCCCATTGATTAAAAAAGACAACGTGGAAAAAACTCTGGAAATACCTGCCAACAGCTGAAAAGATCAGGCTGCTTAGATTCCTACAGTGGAGGTAGAACATGTAAATCCAATTTGGTATTTTTTATTTACCATCTTAACCATTTTTAAGTATACAGTGTAGCGAAGTACATTCATGTTGTTGGGAAACAGATCTCCAGAACTTCATCTTGCAGATCTGAACCGATACTTGGGAACTCACTCACCTTTCCCTCTTTCCTTATCTCCAGCTATTGCCATTCAACTTCTGTTTCTGTGAATTTCTCTACTTTAGACACCTCATATAAGTAGAATGAGGCAGTACTTTTGTCTTTTTGTGAGTGGCTTATTTGACTCAGCATAATGTCCTTCAAAGTTCATCCATGTTGGCATATAGCAGAATTTCCTTCTTTTGAGCTGAATAATATTCCATGATATGTATAGACCGTATTTTGTCTATGCGTCCATTCATGGACATTGAGGTTGCTCCTACCTCTTCTGTGAATAATGCCGGTGTGAACATGGGTATATCTTTAAGACATTCCTTTTAATTCTTTTGAATATACACACAGAAGTTGGATTGCTGGATCATATGGCAGTTCTATTTTTAATTTTTTGAGTAATCTCTGTACAGTTTTTCATAGTAGTTGTAAAACCACAGTGGTTTTACATTCCTACCACCAGTGCACAAGGGTTCCGGTTTCTCCACATCCTCATCAACACTTGTTATTTTCTGTGTGTGGGTTTTTCTTTTTCTTTTTTTTTTTTTTATAGTAGTCATCCTAATGCATGTGAGGTGAGATCTCACTGTGATTTTGATGTGCGTTTGTCTAATGATAAGTGATTTTGAGCATCTTTCATATGTTTGTTGGCCATTCGTCTATCATCTTTGGAGAAATGTCTATTCAGGTCCTTTGTCCATTTTTTAATCTGGTTATTTCATTTCTTATTGTTGAGTTGTAGGTTCTTTATATATTCTACATATTAACCCCTCATCAGATGTATTATTTGCAGATATTTTCTTCTATTCTGTGGGTTGCTTTTTCACTCTATTGGTTCTATTTTTTTGATGTACAACAGTTTTAAAATTTGTCTATTTTTGCTTTTTTTGCCTGTACTTTTAGGATCATATCCAAGAAGTTATTGCTAGGGTCGGTGTCATGAAGCTTTCCTCCTGTGTTTTCTTCTAGAAATGTTATAGTTTTAGTTCTTATGTTAAGGTCTTTAATCCATTTTGAGTTAGTCTTTTGTACGTGGTGTAAGGTGAGGGTTCAACTTCATTCTTTTGCATGTGAATGTCCAGTTTTCTCAACACTATTTGTTGAAGAGATTGTCCTTTCTCCACTGAGTGGTCTTAACTCCCTTGTTGAAGATCAGTTGATCACATACATGAAGGTTTATTTCTGGACTGTCTATTCTGTTGGTCTATTTGTCTTTACACTAGTACCACAACTGTTTTTGATTACATTCGCTTTGTAATCCGGAAATGTGAGTGGCACTTACTTTTAATTTATGCTATTCTAGGTGTTAAATAATAGAGAATAGAGAAGTTGACAATTGAGAAGGCAATTTGCAGAATTTTTCATTTTTTTTTAAGGGGATCAGACACTTAAAGAGTGAGGTAACATGATTTAAGTGGCAGAATGTTTGCAAGGCTATCAGTTGGCAGCTTGTGTAGTAAGAGCTGAGTGTCTAGCACTTCCTGGTTTGCAAAGTGCTTTCACAGATACTTATTCCAGTGGCTTGGGAAAACTTCAAAAAGGTGGTGGACCTTGAATTGAAGATTGGATGTGTACTCCACTGGATTTAAATACTGCAGACCTGTGTCAGTTGTGTCACCGTGTTAACAGGGAGATCTTTAATGAAAGTCACTAGTGGTAATCTCAAGATTTTCAGTGGTATCAGTTGTTAGAAGAGCTGTCACTTGTATTGTTTTCCTTGACGGTATATTGTTTTTCCTATTCCATTCCTGTAGATTCTGCTTTTCCTCATCTGCTTCTTGAATAGCAGTAGGCCGCATACAAAGAGGGAATAGTTAGCCACAACAGTGTTTCTTTTCTGGGATGTGCAATGAGAAAACTAACCTGGCTGGGTTGTGTAGGATGAATTGAGAGAGATTGGAACCAGAACAGCAGTTTAGGTGGCTGTTTTATTTAGTAAGTATTTTAGGCTACTTACGATGTAGTTTCTTACCTTCTTAATGAAACTGGGGGGATAATTTTGGTTGAGTGTATTACTGGAGGGAAAATTGGTAGAATTGCTAAGGAGGAAAAATGTAGCACACTTCCATGTAGTAGGCCCAAAATAAAGGTTTGATTAGTGGTAACCAGATGCATTTATGTCTACATGGGTGAATCTCTAAGGAGTAACTTAGTCATTTGTCCCATAAATATTTATTGACTACCCCTGTAATGCCAGGGGTTCAGTGGCTGCTTTTAGTGACAAGGGAATCTATGGTTCCTGCTCTCATGTGGCTGATACTCTTCTAGTGATTGATATGGTCATTTTCAGCGTTCTGTTCTTCTCATCTCGTTGATTTTTCTTTTAGTCAAAGGCCATCTATTTTACTGCGGATGCAAAAACAGTTGTGGTTGTTTATACGAAAATAGTCCTGTGTTAAATATTCTTTGTATAGAAGAAAAAAGAAACCCTAGACAGTTCTGCCTTTTTGGTTTCCAAGGAGATAGATCTTGGCAAAATTTATTTTATCAAGTGCTTTTCTAAGTAACAGAACTAAAGGAGAAAGGCTTTAATGAATTTTGGTTAAGCTTTTCCTGAGGGTCCCGATAAGGTTTTCAGGTCTTGGTTTCCTCTACTTCTACATCTGTTCCAAAGGAATCTAGAAACCTAGTTTTGGTTAATCTAGATTTTTCCATTAAGTGTCAGATTTTAAAAAAGTCATACACCCTTTTTGGATCTTCATTCATTCACTCATTTAAATTTTATTGTTCACTTTATTATATACCAAATATCTTTTCCTTTGAAAAGAGGAAGAAGGTTGAGGGTTGAATTAAGTTTCCTTTAAGGCTGTTAGAATTCTGTGAATTTATTATTGTGATTTATTGAGACTGAAGGCTTTCTGCAGATAGAAATGTTTTTGAAAGAACTAAAGAAAAATTTGGAGACTTTGTTTTTAACTCTAAAACATTTTAGTGAGAAAATTCTGTAATGGTGGATAATTTTAGCATTAGTTTCACTTTGATTTGAAAACAATCAACATTGTAACTCGACTCTGAGAGTCTTTTTAGTTTTGGTAGGAGATTGTACCTTTCTGCTGTGACTTGTTCTAACCTTTCTGCTGTGACTTGTAATACTCTAGAAACTTAATTCCTATTTCAAATGATTGGTATAGTGCTAGTATGGGAGATTTAGAAATGCTTACCACCCCTTTTTCTAGGTGTTTGTGTCTGAGTCTTTTAGAGCCCTTGTCATTAATGTGTGTGATAGTCTTGAGAGGTGGTGCCATCATGTTACCAAATACAGAAGAGTCACAGATCTGAGTACCAGTGCTGTGATACTGAAGCTGGCAATTGCCCATGTTGCCAGATATGTCATATTCAGATAACCTAGTATGAGATTTTATGGCTTTATAAAATAAAAATGATATTTTCATATTAATTTGTTGTTAGAGATTCAACATTGTATTGATTCTGTGCGATAGGATTCAGTTATTCAAAGTAAGATTTAAGAATTTCATCTGATGTGGATTATTTGCTGTTGTAAATGTGGTTTCACTGTCACCAAGAGGACCAGAAGATTTGTGTAATCCTGCTTTGTGAATTTGGTCATTTTTATTTTGTTTACTAATCATCAGTATTCACTGAGCACCTTCTAGATGGCAGATAACTGCTCTCATCCTGGATATACAGTAATGAGATGGGAAGCCACCAGAGGGTTTTCCACAAAGGGTTCGATCTGACGTATTTTTAAAGCAAAAAACTCAGTTGTGCAGAGAATAGAATAAAGTATGTATGTGGGGGTGACTAAGGTGGAAGCAGGGAGATTTCAGGGAGTTCTAGCAATAAGCTGGGTCAGATATGATAACCAGTGGAGGTGATGAGAAGTGGCTGGATTCTGGACATATCTCAAGTGGGTCTGACATGATTCCCTGAAGGGGGTAATGATGTAGAGTGTGAGAAGTAGAGTCAAGGATAACACCAAGGTTTTTGGCCTGAGCAAGTGGTGTGATGGAGGTGTCATTCATTGAAATGCGGAAGACAGAGGAAGAGGTTTTGGTGGGGAATTAAATACAAATGTGTATTTGCTGGGTATGAGATAGTAGTTGATGTGCAGGTGGAGAAGTGAGGTTGGCAGCTGGCAGGTCTGTTAATCTTGAGGAGCTTCAGCTTTCTCATCTGTGAAATGGGGAAAGTATTTGCTCTTCTCAGAATTCTGGAGATGAAATGAAAAAAAAAAAAAGTTAAGGGGCTCCTGGGTGGCTCAGTGGTTGAGCATATGCCTTCATCTCAGGTTGTGATTTGGGGGTCCTGGGATCAAGTTCCACATCAGGCTCCCGATGGGGAACCTGCCCCTCTCTCTGTGTTTCTCATGAATAAATAAATAAAATCTTAAAATAAAAAGAGAGAGGAAAAGTTAAAACTTCTAAAGTCATGTCTTGCAATGGTGGTATTATTTCTGGAAAGTAGACTGGTTACTATCTTATGTTCTTTGTGGTCTCTTTTGAACTACGTATTTCATAGGCTATAGGCCAGAATGGATTGTGGAAAGTTGGCACTTGCTTTTCAAAGGCTGGTTTTCTTTCCGAATAGATGGAATAGCTTTCTTTTTTATTCATTTTGTGATTCCTGAGCAGCTTCTGGGAGAACTTGGCATTTTGGTTCCCTTCAGAGTGTCAGAGGGCTTCATTTTGTGCAGAGCCCCTGGAGTACCACATGGGTGTGTGGTGCCAGATTTGCCTCTTAATAAACATAGCTGTGAGCCAAAGTGATTTTATTTAGGTGGGAGGATATTAATGTAGAAAAAACCTAGCTCTTTCCTTTTTCAAAGACTTTATTATATGAGGCTTCCCATGACTTGCATCAGTTAACAAATAGGGTCTAATAGGTCAGATTTACTAGGGAGACCACTCTTCATGTTACTTGATTCAGAATACCTATTTATATATTCCTAGGATTTTGGATTACTCAAAGTTTTGTGATAGGCAAATGAGATATGTTCAACATATATTTGACCCTACTGAGGTAAAATTTAAGATCCAAGTGAAAAAGTTGAGAGGATCAGTCTTCTAGTTCAATAAATGGTATTTTGAACTTCTTAAAAGCCCTTCCTTAGAGATTATAGTAAATAGTTGTGTCCTTGAGATGCCATCTTTGCTGATGATTGGATACCTTGCCAACAGTTAGATGTTGCTTTAGGGGCATCTTTAGTCCAGAGATGTATGTGCTTGTTCTTGGCTCTTCCTGTGCACCAGCTGGTTTGAACAGAGCCACTGCCACTTTCTTCACTGCCCTCCTGGTTTGGTTCTTCTTTGCACAGGATTCCATTGGGCAGTCGGCTGGGGGCCCACTGCAGGTTATGTGATTTAGAAAGAGAAGGTAAGGGTGCCTTTGAGGGCCTGACACATGCAGTGAGTGTAACTGTTGATGACAGTTGTTAGGAACCGTGTCTAAGTAAAGTATGCTAGGTGTTGAGCATATTAAGAGGGGTAATGGCTTTAATGATGTGGGGAGGCATTGGGGGAACAGGAACCATGTGTTTTAGAGCATGTTGTGGAGGCAGAAATGCTTTGGATATTCCCTTGTATCTCTTTTTCTGTCAGGCCCTCAAATTTATAAAATAAGTTTACCCTTCTGCTCAGTAATGGTTAAGTTACATAACCTTTTGCTTTTCATTGAATTGACTTACTATATATTATCTTATTTCAGCTTGTAAGAAACTGAACAATAGGTATCTATTGTAATATCACTTGACATGATTGTCTGAAAAAAACCCAAGCCTTTGCCTTTACTTTTGAAGTACATATTAGGAAATTTAGATCAGTTTTAAGAAATAATTTGAAAGGGATCTATATATTTAAATCTCTGGCTTATCCAGGCTTAATAATTTTTCCCCCTCGAAGGAATGCAGCTTACTTAAAATATTTTTTAGAATATTTCCAAATTGTGCCTGATGGCTTTTTATTTGAAGTCGAGTCTAGTAATCATTTTTATTGGGGAGATAGGCTCTAAGTTTCTGAGGTTGCAGTACTTGTTTATGGACTTTTAAGTTTTTAACAAATTTCTTTTCTTTATGCAATGCTTTTATTGAGTTATAATTAAGTTATTACACGGTTCTCCGATTTGAAGCGTACATTCACTGAATTGTGTTATTATCTCCATCATCCCCCAAAGAAACTCCAACCCCTTTTGCAGTCACCCCGTTTGTCCCCAGCCCTAGGCTACCACTAATCAACTTGTTCCCTCTGGGTGTTTTTCCCCGTAAATGGGCTTGCACAATATGTGGTCTTTTGTGGCTGACTTCTTTCAGCTAGTTCTACCAGAACACTTTTAATTTTTTTTCAAGCACTTTAACTTTGCTGGTAATATTACAGATTTTGGACTCAAAATCAGGTACTCCTTGTCTGCTTGCACAGAAACTACAGCCTGTGCCAGGACCAGAGAGAAGCAAAACCATGAACTACCATGTGTATTTATGGGGTAGGGGGTGAATTGTGAAGCTTTCTGCAGGTGCACTCAGTGCATGAGATTGCATGGTTATTTTGCCTCTTCTCTGAGCCTTGCCTGCTTCTTTCTTGAATTGTCCACATGGCTCTCGATGTCCTCTCTGATTCTTCCCTTTCTTCTCTCTTTGGGCCGGTCTGAGACCAAGCACTGCCCCCATTTTTTCTCTCAAATTGATTCTTGTTTTTAACTTTTCCTCTGTTAATCGCCACCATTTTAGGACAGACCCTTTACCTTTTTATCTGGGTGGCCGGAGCAGGCTTCTTTGAGAGCATCTCCCCTCCTGCTGTCCCAACATCTAAGCCATCTTGTCTGATTATTCTTTCTAACGTAGTACCACCTAGGTACGTGGGCCATGCTCAGGGAGCTAAAGTGGTTTCATTACTTTGCTACATCAAACTCACACTCTCCTGCTGGCTCTCGTGACTTTTCTTTTTTCTTTTTTAAAGACTTTTTATTTATTTATTCATGAGAGAGAGAGAGAGAGAGAAAGAGAAGGAGAGGCAGAGACACAGGCAGAGGGAGAAGCAGGCTCCACGCAGGGAGCCTGATGTGGGTGGGACTCGATCCCAGGACTCCACGACCATGCCCTGGGCCAAAGGCAGGCGCTAAACCCCTGAGCCAGCCAGGGATCCCCTCTCATGACTTTTCTCTTGGGTTCCTTCCCTCCTGCTTATCTGATTTCTTTGGCCTCTCCACTGCTGTGTCTCTGCCTTCATATGGGTTTCTGCTTTCTCTCCTCTTCCCAACCTACCTACCTTTCTTTCTTTCTTTCTTTCTTTCTTTCTTTCTTTCTTTCTTTCTTTCTTTCTTTTCTTTTTTTTTAAGATTTTATTCATTTATGAGAGAGAGAGAGAGAGGCAGAGACACAGGCAGAGGGACAAGCAAGCTCCATGCAGGGAGCCCGACGTGGGACTCTGGGACTCGATCCCCGGACTCCAGGATCAGGACCTGGGCTGAAGGCGGGGCTAAACCACTGAGCCACTTGGGCTGCCCCTCTTCTGACTTTTTTTGAGCCTTTGTTCATGATCCATGTTAGTTCTATTCAATTTGAAACACTAAATGCCTCACCCGGAGCTTTCTTTCTCATATCCCCTTCCCTGCATATCATGCTCCTTATCATTATTTTGTTTTCTCTCTTATCCCCTCTGATGCAGTACCAGCCCAGGTTCCAGTTTTATCTGTGTCTCTCTCAGCCTTCTGGGCCTACTTCCTTCATTGGCTCTCTCTGGTTAGTGTAACTCACCTTGAGTTCTCCCTTATCTGATTTGATGTTGTATTGTGTTATATACTTAAGAAGCTTAGCATTAAATAATTCATGCATAATTCATCAAGGATGTTTACCCTGGAGAAGACTCAGAAGGGATGTTCTCCCTGTCCCAAGGGTTGAAGGTCCATCAATACTGAAGGAGGAGAGATTACCTTTGTCTTCCTAGGCCCCACAGAGAAGGACACGAATAGAGTAAATACAGGCATTTGAAGGAGCATCAGAAAGGGCTTTGCCTATAGAGCCTTCTGCAGGTGTGACAGGCTGCATTCCCCATTGCCAGCCTAGGCCAGATCATTGTGGATGTGGTCCTGGTAAAGACAGTTCATGGGGGCTCAATGAGGTTAGTGGTTCTTAGTCTCACTGGTGTGTTAGATAGGCTCTAAGGTGCACACCTGGGGAGCGCACCAAGTACATGGGGTCTCTGTCTGCATTTTGGATGATCACATGGAGCAGTCTGTGAAGCCAGGCTTAGAAACTTGTGAGGCAGGTAGCTCTTTGAGATCCTTTGAGTGTCTCATTTATTTAACACATTTTTGTTGAGTGCTTGCACTGTAAAGCAATGTGAAGTTGTGGGTTTTGCCTTTAGAGGATTTTGAGTTTGAGGGGGGAGTGCAGACAGGTGAAACCGTGTGCTTTCTTCTTAGATGGAGACCCTTGGAGGATAGGGAACATTTCTTACTTTTTGTATGTTTACTTGCCCCAGATTAATGGGCACATTGGCATTCATTCTTGGGTGGCAAACTGATTAACCTGCCATTTACTAATTTTTTTTCACTGTCGTAAGGCTTGTTACTGTGTTCTTTATCCAACTATTTTCATACAACTTAATTTCTTAGTTGAAAAGGAGTCACTCTCTTTTCAGTTGCTTCCTGGCATGCTCAGCCTTTGGATTTTGTTGCTTCCTAGTTATAAAATTTACAAAGGCTACTACTATTTATTGACTACCCAGTGTGCCAGGCACTTTGTGTCCCATCACTGCTAATCTTTATAACAAGCCTACAGGATAGACATTTGGATGATTCCATGAGTGGGAGCCAAGCTGTTGAGTTCTTGTTATAAATCTTCCTATATTAACTTATATTGTCGAAGCTACTGAGTTGGGAAATTGTCAAGTGCAGTCACCTGTTGGGACTAGAGTAGTTGCAGTCGTGTTTTGGCTGTGTGCATAGAATCTGTTTTCCTGTTGGAATTGCCAGAAAGTCTGTCTACATACCATAGAGTAGCTGTGACCATCACCCTATTTTTATTTATTCATTCATTCATTCATTCATTTATGCATTCATTCATTTATTTATATTTTTAAGATTTTATTTATTCATGAGACACACACACAGAGAGAGAGAGAGAGAGAGAGGAGGCAGAGACATAGGCAGAGGGACAAGCAGGCCCCATGCAGGGAGCCTGATGTGGGACTGGATCCTGGGTCTCCAGGATCACACCATGGGCTGAAGGCGGTGCTAAACCACTGAGCCACCTGGGCTGCCCCATCACCCTATTTATTTTAAACATTGTGCTGATGATGGAAGCTCTCCACTCATTTCTCCAGTGAAGGGCTGGTCTTGCTGGTAGAATTTTTAAGCATGATATTTAAAAAAAAATTTGTTTTACACACTGTTCACCCTGATGATAGAGGCTCTCCACCCATTTCTTCAATGAAAGGCTAATTTGTAATTTGTTTTAAATACTATCCACACTGATGAAAGAAGCTCTCCACCCATTTCTCCAGTGAAAGGCTAGTCATGCTGGTAGAATTTTTAAGCATGGTATGTAGTTTATCATTTATGTTGTGCCACAGCAGAGAGTTGGGGACTGTTTTTTGTATCTGCAGTGATGATCTGGATTTCCGAGAACTGTCATATGACCCATTTGGCAGTTTCTTTTCTTGTATCTCCTGTAGGACTTTGGCCTGTCAAGGTGACCTCCATAGTGCTCAGTTAATAATAGTCATAAATATCTTTTGCTGAGCTCTACCAATGAATAGGTCCTCTGCTCAGATCGCCTGATTTTATCCCAATGGATTTTCTGTGAAACAGGTATTGTCAACAGACGATAAAGCTGAGAAAGGCTAAGTGACTTGCCTAGCTTGCAGACCCTTGGATATTCGTGTTTTCCTGGAGAGTGAGGCATGGTTTGCATAGGCATTATACTATTTCTTTTCATTTCTCTCACCTCCTCCTGTTGCTGGAGGTGGTAGGTGACTGCACTTTTAGGAGGTGCATAAGAGCAAGTATCTTGGACTTTTAGAGAAGATTCTTGGTTAATATATTTATGTTCTCCCTTCCAGTGGAGTCAAGCCATTGGCTGTTGTTGAATATTCTCTCTGGCTAACTGAACTTACTGAGATATGGGAAACAACCTCATGTGGGGCTCACACCTGCTGGAGAAGTTCAAGGCCCAGGGTTGCAAATGTTTCTAGTGCAGATAGCTAGACGAAATATAAATATTTATGGTTGTGGCAAAATAAATATAAATCTTTGCAGGGTTCGTAATAGCCACAGAATTATTTTCTAGTAAGAACACTTTCACTTTACTTCCCACTGAAGGCAAGATAGGAAACGTGAGAAATGTATTTTCTGGGTGAAATACTTTCTTTCTCATCTTTCAGTATGGGTTCTGCTGTGAAGTTGTCATCCTGTCATTGACTTCCGCCTATTGCCCTAAAATTATCATACTGTCATCAAGTCAGCATCTGCTTTGTTTTGAAATAAGTGGGTTTTAGGAGCCAGGAGGCATGTTAGCGATGTATAGATTTTTAAAGAGGTTAATAGAACTGAAGTTATTTGAAAATATAAAAACAGGTATAAGGTCAGTCCTGGCAAACAGGTGTGCTCCTAGGAATCACACATTCAGTTGATCAAACAGAATTTGAAGTCACTAGTAAAAGCTAATTTAGGTAACTTTGATCATGGTGAAAAAGGAAAACATTTTTACTACCTTAACTTTTCTGTTGACTTGTTGGCTTTGTATGTTTATTGAATCCAGTATACTCTTCTTTAAACTTTATGTTCAGGTCATTTCTCCAAACCTAATATTTGATAATTCTCTTTCATGTTAAAACAGTCCTTAAAACTTTCTGCTTTAGTTTATTGGATAAGGATTTTTGGTGGAGTGATAACATAGCTGGGGTGGTTTTATCTTAATCCCCTGTTTGCTTTTGTATATTGGCTTTTTATTTAATCTTAAAAACAGAGATCAATTTTAAAGAGTGCTCTTTAACTTTGGTAGCTGAGCATGGTAGTAGAGTAGGGTGGTGATGTGCCCTCTAAATGGGGCAGAGAGCATTGGGGTTATTTAATGAATCCAGTTTCTGGGGTGCTTACTTACTTTATTTATTTATTTTAAAGATTTTATTTATTTATTCATGAGAGACACACATAGAGGAGAGAAAGAGGCAGAGACACAGGCAGAGGGAGAAGCAGGCTCCATGAAGGGAGCCCGATGTGGGATTTGATCCCGGGTCTTCAGGATCAGGCCCTGGGCTTGGGCTGAAGGCGGCGCTGAACCGCTGAGCACCCGGGCTGCCCTGGGGTGCTTATTTAGAGCCAGACACCAGAGTACCTCAGGTGTACTGGCCATCCTCTTCTTGGTTTACCTCTGCAGCAGTGAATCACCTTTTTGGGTTATAGACTTTTCATGTTTAACTGCTTTGGTTTTTTTGAAAGCTGTCTTTTTTTTTTTTTTTAAGATTTTATTTATTTATTCATGAGAGGCAGACACACAGAGAGAGGCAGAGACACAGGCAGAGGGAGAAGCAGGCTCCATGCAGGGAGCCTGACACTGGACCCGATTCCGGGTCTCCAGGATCACGTCCTGGGCTGAAGGTGGCGCTAAACCGCTGAGCCATCCGGGCTGCCCGAAAGCTGGCTCTTTAATAATGATCTATAACTATGATAAGGACATGCCACACTCATACCTTGGTCCACCCACCATTGGTTCAGAAAGCCTGTTTTTTAATATTACCAGAATAATCCTCATTCACTCAACAGACACTCACTGAACTGCTTTGTGTCAGGCATCTGCTGTGAATGAGATGCTGTGCTGAGTGTTGTGCAGAGGATTTAGCAGGCCTGTTCTCAAGATGCTTCCAGCTCTCCAGGGAGTTGGGAAGAAGAGAGATAGATGTCTAGCAGGAGACGCAGGAGATCATTTAAATGCATTGGCTTTTCTTTCCTTTTCTCTTTCTTTTTTTGTATTAGGAAGGCACTGCATAAGGATTTTGTTTGTTTGTTTTTTTAGATTTAGAGAATACCAGAAAGTATGAAGAAGAAAAAAAGTTCTCCATTATTTTACCACCCAGTAATAACTAACTACAATTATTGTTTTCGGTTTCCTGTCTTTTAAAAATGGCTTCTGAAAACAAGCAAAAGGGGCTTGAGGGTGAAATCTGATGGCGGAGAAGGAAGAAGCCCTGGAAAGACTGCAGCATTTTCCACCGTGGGCTTCTGGCTGGAGGCGCAGCAGCCCTGGGGGCCGGGTGTCTGCTATTCCTCAGGAAGATGCCATTGAGAGGGAAACAAAACTGAGAGCAGCTTTGACCTTAGGTCTCTGTGAATAGTTTGAGTTGCAAGCTGAGTTGTGTTCTGAAACTTTGTAAGATAGTTGTTGGCCTTCTGGATGCTTTTCTCAAATGCTGATTTTATTTTAACCTGTCGGATATGAGCAGACCAGAGCCAGCAGTCAAGGACAGGGTGTGAGAGCTGATTTGCAAATTACAGCGTGTCCACTGTGTGCTCCTGGTTTAAGGCCACGAAGTTACAACAGAAGGAGCAGAAAAACAAAACAAAACAAAAAAGGCATTAAGAAAGAAACAGTTTTATTTTTGAGAGTCTGTAGTGTACTAGTACTTTTTTGGATATATTGTCTCATTCAATTTTCAAAGCCAACTTTTGAGGAAGGAATTTCCCTCCTTTTTACCGTTTAGATTTAGAATATGGGTACAGACACTAAGTTGCATTCGCATGTTACACAGTGTTTCTTGGTAAGTGGAAGCAGCACATGCAGGCTTTGGGAGGAGACCTGGTTTCCACCCCACCACTGGGGCCTCAGGCGGTTCCTCAACCTTTTCCCTCTTTTTTTTTTCTTTAAGATTTTATTTATTTATTCACAAGAGACTCAGAGAGAGAAAGAGAGAGGCAGAGACATAGGCAGAGGGAGAAGCTGACTCTCTGCGGGACTCTGATGCAGGACTCAATCCCAGGACACTGGGATGAGGACTTAAGCTGAAGGCAGACTCTGAGCCACTCTGGTGCCCCTCTTCCCTCTTTTTAAAAAGGGGACAGTGATGATGCTTTCATTCACAAGGTTATTGTCAAGAAGAAATGAGACGATGTATGTCATGCCCTCCCCACATTTTGGGTTTGGTACCAATAGATGGAAACTCTAATAGTAATAATAATAATAACAATAATAATAATAATTACTATTATTATTAGAGTTGGGACAAGCAGGCTCTCCCCTGAGTGGGGAACCTGATGTAGGCTTGATACCAGGACCCTGAGGATCGTGACCTGAGCTGAAGGCAGACATTAGACTGATTAATAATATAATAATAATAATAATTATTATTTTTAAGTAGGCTCCACATCCAGCATGGAGCCCAGTGCGGGGCTTGAACTCATGATCATGAGGTCAAGACCTGAGTTCAGATTAAAAGCTGGGTGCTCAACCCACTAAGCTACCCAGGCGCCCCTGGGAACTCTCATTATGATGGCAGTTGTATGGCAGCAGGTACAGGGTCTGGCACATAATAGATACTCAGCCTAATCCATGTCAACTGCCCGTTTTCCCTTCTTGCAAACTCTCCCAGCTTTCCAGCAAGCCCTGGTTTCTTTCCCTTGGGTTTTTAAAGACTCTGATGGAAAAATGTATTTCATTTGGGCTATAATTATGGGTTCTTGGAGATAATAAATTTTGTCTACGTTACATGGGAACATCCCATCTCATCCTGGTTATCTTTGAAAGGTTATCCTGAGCATTTTCCCCCAGGTGTCAGATGGAGGACAGCTAGGGGTAGGAAAGCCAAGAGCTCAGATGAAGGAGAGGTCAGGGGGCAAAGAGGGAGGAATCAACCTGGGTTATCTTCTCAGCTTAATTCACTCCCCTGCTGGCCTCCGCAAGGGCTGCGCCAAGGCCAAGTATGGCTGGGATTTGTCACTGAGAAGAGGTTAAGAGGGCAGGATGGGTGCTTATGTAGGACGTACTTTTTTCTCCTTGTGTATTCATACTTTCTCGTTCACAGACTCAATCAAGACTTTGTTGAAGCTCTCCCATTCAGGTCATTGTCAGTCCTTGGGACTCAAAGGGCGCATCCCTTCTCATGAAAGTAAGCTAGGTTGACATACGGTTAACAGAAAATTACAAGTCACTTATTCAGTGCCAGGATAGAGAGAACCTGGCAGAGCTTTGTCAGAATATGTTAATGTTATTTTTCTGTGTTTGCTTCTCCTGTTAGACCTTGAAGGCCAGGACTGTGTCTTTTGCAATTTCGTATTCCTAGAGCCTAATCTTTCAGGCATCCCTGAATAAATATGTATAAGTTCAAAGCTGGCACAAGGATAAGTTAGTTTATAAATGGTGCATTTCAACTATCTGTATATTTGTGGAAATCTCAACCTGATAAATGGAGACATCTGATAAGTCCTTGGTCTACTTTTAGAAGGTAGAAGATGAAAGTTATGACTCACTGATTCATGCTAAGAACTTTGGGTAAAAGTGGCTTCCATTTCTACATGATGGAAGAGCCTTACAGCCTAGAATTTTAGAAGGAGAGTTCACAAAGCTCAGAGAAAGGATAGGGTACCTCCAAGGCCAGCAGAACTATAAAAAGGAGTGTGGTTTCATCCAGATGGATGGGAAGCTCCAAGAAACAAAAGTTGTGATTGTAGATTCCAAATCACTCTGATAAGCAAAAATGGATCCGGCTTCTGTAGAAGGCAGCACAGCTGTTTGGGGCCATTGCAAAAGAAGCCAGATTTTAAAAAAATAACAGCTTTATTGATATATAATTCACATACCATAATTAGCCCATTGAAAATGCACAATTCACTGGTTTTTAGGATATTCACAGCTTTGTGCAACCACCATCATAGTCAGTATGACAACATTTTCATCACTTCAAAAAGAAACTTAAGCCCTTTAGCTCTTGCCCACCTTTCCACCCCCAGCCCTGCTGATCCCTTCAGACCTAAGCAAGCACTACTCTTGCTTACCTATTCTGAATGTTTCATATAAATGGAATCCTATAGCATGTGGTCTTTTGTGTCTGGCTTCTTTGAGTTAGCATAATGTTTTCAAGGACCATCCATGTTGTAGTATTACCGAGTTATATTCCATTGTATGGTTATACACTATTTTGTATATCCATCATTTGATGAACATTGGGGTTATTTTCACTTTTTGTGTATTAAGAAGAATGTTACTGTTCATGTGTACTTTTTTGTGTGCACATGTCTTCATCTCTCTTGGGTGCATACCTATCAGTGGAATTACTGGCGACTTTAGTAACCATATGTATAAGCTGTCAGACTTTCCAAAGTAGCTGTACTGCCACATTCCCAATGGCAGTGTGTGAAGACTCCTGTTTGTCCACATTCTTGCCAACACTTGTTGGCAACACTTGTTGGTGTACTGTTTGGTGTTTTTATTTTAGCAGTCCTCATGGGTGTGGAGTGGAATTTCATTATGGCTTTGATTTGCATTTCCATAATGACTAATGATATTGATCATCATTCATGTGTTTATTGGTCATTGTATATCTTCTTTGGAGAAATGTCTGTTCAGATCTTCTGCCCATTTTAAAATTGAGTTGTAGGTCTTTTTATTGTTGAGTCTTTTTTTTTTTTTTTTTTAAGATTTTATTTGAGAGAGAGAGAAAACACAAGTAGGGGGAGGGGCAGAGAGAGAATTGGGACAAGCAGACTTCCCACTGGGCAGGAAGCCTGATGTGGGCTCCATCCCAGGACCCTGAGGATCATGACCTGGCCTAAGGCAGACGTTTACCTGACGGAGCCACCCAGTTGCCCCTTTCCTGTTGAGTCATAAGAGTTGTTTATATACCCTAGATCCAAATCTTTTAACAGAAATGATTTGAAAAAGTTTTCTGCTATTCTGTGGATTGTTTCTACTTTCTTAGGAAGGCAGTTTTTAAGTGGTGTACAAAAGAAAGGGGTACATAGTAGTAAGCATTCAAACAAAAGAACAGCCTGAAGAACAAAAAATATTAGAAAGATTATATCTAGGATGACCCATGACCTGGAGAGAAGGATTTGAAATTACCATAGTGATCTAAGAAAACTTTTTGTAAATATAACACGCATCAAGTGCATTGTAAAGATAGAACTTAATAAATCATCAGTAGATGAAGACATGTGTGTAATCACTGTGCAGGGTTGAAAAAGAGAACATTACAAGCCCCCTGAAGCCTTCTCATACACCTTTGCCATCACTAGCCTTGTTCTCCAAAGGTAACCACTCTTTACTTCCTAACATCATAGATTTGTTTTTACATATTTTTGAAATTTGTAGAAATGGGATCACAAAGCATCTTTTTATTTGTGCCTGGTTTCTTTTGTTTAACGTGTAAAATTTCTTCATATGTTGTTTATAGCTGCAGTTCTTTTTTATTGCTCTATAGTTTTCCAGTGTATGGATATACAGATATTTATATGTTCTGCTCTTCATTGGCATTTGGGTTTCAGTTTTTGATCTTTGGCTATTAGGTCCTTTGAGGTGCATGTGGGCATGCATTTCTGTTGGGTATATGTCTAAGAGTGGACTTGCTGTGTCATAAAGTATATTTGTGTTCAGCTTTAATAAAGATTAGGTATATGCAAATTAGTTTTCAGTCTATACAAGGTGAGGAAGAAGAATGAAGCTAGACTCACTTTACTATTAAAAGAGGGAATGCAAAGCCATTCACTCCTCCTATCTTCCCTAGCAAAGAGTGGTTTTCAGACCGAGAAAGGTAGAATACAAAAGATGCAGTAAAGTGAGAGCATTCTCACTCAGTTCAAGTAGGTAAAAATCTCCAGGCTGAAATGAGTTGTTTCCTAGGATACTGAAAACTGCAATTATTTTCCAGGAACCCGGTTGGAAACTTCAAGAAATGAGAAGGTGAGAGAAGCTTCTGAAATCAGTGTTTTTGTTTTCTAAAGAAAGAAAAATGGATTGAGTTGCATGTGAATTTCTGGCAGAAATTGAATCTAGGTTTAAACAGGTGATTTGATAACCCTGAGAGAAAGAGGTAGTAGTTATCTGGATCCAGCATGATTTCTGTCATTCCAAAAATATTTATTAGGCTTCCAATTCTCATAGGTTCCTGGTACTCCTGGTGCTAGGAATACAAAGATGAATGTCAAGCCCCCTATTTAGGATATCAGCCTGTAGCAAGTATTCTTAGTGCATTTCCTTGCATGCATCTTTTCAGTGGCTCAACTCTGGGGGAAAACGGACCCATCCTGATGAGCAAGTATTACCAAATGTATGCAGAGTGCCTGTGAAGCTGGTTATGAGGTGCTTTGTGACCCTGGGAAGGAGAGGGAAAGAAGAGGAAGTCTTTGTTGCTTCTAAAATAGGAAGATACTAAGGGCTGAGGGAATGAGATGGGTGGGCAAGTATGAGCTGGCATGGGCATAAGAGCATTTCTGCTATCCTGGGCAAAGTGATTATGAAAAACTTTCTAGAAACGAGAAGATGTGGCTGGCCAGTGATTGGCCTTGCAGTGAAAAATCCTTGCAGATCATGCCGAGGAGTTGGGACTTTTATCTCATAGGCTGGAGAAGCTCCAGAAAGATTTAAAATATCCTGGGAGCCACAGATCAGATTTGCATTTAAACAGTTTGGTAGTAATGTGGAAAATAAAAAGTACTAATCTGAACCTAGGGCAAGGGGAACCTCCTACAAGAGTCAAGGTAGGGCGGACGCAGGCCAGGAGGCCAAGAATAGGAACAGATTCTTAGAGGGATTTAGGAGAGACTGAAATAAGTCATTTTGTGCTAATCTTGTGTTCTTTTTAAAAATAGATTTTAAGAAGGTTAGATAGATTACTAGCTAAGGGACAGCTTTTGAATTCAACAAAGTGTCTAGTTTTACAGAATGCTGTCCTTATGAACGAGATGGAAAATAAATCTGGGTATTTGGTGGGTTTCTCGCTTGTTGGAGAAGTATACTTTAAAAATAGTAGTTTTAATGGATTAGTGTCAGCTGGAAGGGAAGCCTTTCCTACTGTGCTGTTGAACTCTGTACTTCCCTGGGTTACAACTTTTATCTTTTTTTTTTTTTTTTTAAAAGTAGGCTCCACACCCAACATGGGGCTTGAACTCACAGTCCTGAGATCAAGAGTAACACGCCTGAGCCAGTCAGTGGAGTGTACAACTCTTGATCTCAGCGCCATAACTTTTATCTTTTACTGAAATGGTTTTATTGTTGACAAATGTCCAAGTGAAGCAAAATTAGAAAGGTAAGGTGGTGTAGTTGATAGAAGTGGGGTTTTAAAATACACACATTCAAGGAAGTGAAATTGAGGGGGCCCAGGAATTTTATTCTTTAATATTTGAAGTGTGATATACATTAGTACATAAATAGACATACAGTATATTTGTGGTATTACAATTTCATGGGGAAGTGTGATTAAGGAAAATGTCCAAAAAGTCTCCTTGGGGACTGATTTAAAAAAAAAAAAAAGGTTGAGAAACACTGCCTTAAAAGAATTCAAGCATTGGGGCTCAGTCGGAGGAGCATGTGACTCTTGATCTTGGAGTTGATGAGGTTTTGGAATATAGGTGAGATCTGGAGCCGATGACCAAGAAAGAATTCTTGAGACGTTTTTGGTGCAAAATGATGATTTTATTAAAGCACAGAGACAGGACCTGTGGGCAGGAAGAGCTGCTGCCCGGGGCCTGTGAGGGGTAGCTGATTATATACCTGGGAGTTGGGAGGGGTTTGAGGATACACTCAAAGGAATTTTGGAAGCAAGGTTCCAGGAGCTTGAGGGGGCTAGTTATTTTTGGGAAAAGGTCACTTACTACGCCTAATAAAACCTGAGTCATGAGACCCTGCAGATGTGTATCGGTGGCCTGTGTGCTTGGAGGATGATTGCCAACAGGTACCTTGGGGGTTTAGAGATAAAGGAAATTTCTAAAGGAATTTTTATATCTTGAAGTAGACTCACAGGATCCCCAGGGGTCAGGCTAAGATTGCATTTTGCCCTTAGCAAAGTATAAACATTGAGGCAGTTGAGTCCAGAGAAGGAATGTCCCTCTGCCTGTTTCAAGGACTTGTCCTGTGCTGCCCCAGACTCATGCCCTGTCCTCAGCTAGCCCTGTGTTTCCCCATCAGGGTTGTGGGTTCAAGCCCCCACTGGGCATAGACATACTTAAAAATAATAAAATCCTTAACAAAAGATAAAAAAATTCAAGGGTTGGAATGAAGAGCTAAAACTTGCTCTTGGGATCAGGGAGAGAGACCCCCCAAAATGTCTACATTTAGGTCCAGAAGCCAAAGACCCCAGTATAAGATGGGACTATTTCTTGATTTATGTGTTTATGTGAACAACAACAAAAAATTGAATAGAGATAAGTTTCTTTGTTATGTTTATTTGACCTTAAAACTCAGTATGAGTCCATAGGGTAGATTTTGCTAAGAAAGAAGTTAATGCAGCCTTAGGTTTCATTTATAAATGTGGATGTTACAGAACTTAGAGTGTTAGTGTTGTACCCCAAACTGGCCAGAACCTGATCTGGAAATAGGAAAAATGGGAGCATCCAGCGAGTGATCAGGCAAATGAGAAGTCTGGGAACCATGTGGAGAAGTATGAAGCCAGAACAGAACAGAACTGGCTTCTTGTTGAGCATACCCTGCTTACTGGGGGAGTAAATTCTCCAGTAAGGGAATTTACTCCAATCCACGAGCATAATTGCATTGGGCAAGGCTGTGTAATTAACACATGAATTAAATCAGTGTTTATTAAGTGCCTCCTATCGATGCTGGCATTGTTCTAGGCACCGGAGACTCAGTAGTGTGTACTCAGCAGAGTGGACAAAACAGTTGTGCTCATTGAACTTTGAGTTTAGTGTGTGGAGATAGACAGTAAGCAAGGTAAGTTTGTAAAATCTATCTGGTATGTAAAATAGACAATATTGAGATATTGGCAAGTGCTAAAGAGGAAAAATAAGGGGGAGGGCGGAAAGGATATGGAATACTCAGCAGTGGTAGACATAGTCATGAAGCCAGGCCAGAGAAAGCCTTACTGAGAAGGTTATTAAAAACAAAACAATATTTTGTGTTAATAGTATAAAAAACATATAGAAGAGTGCAAAAAGCACAAGTGTGCAGTGGGATGAGTTTTTATAGTGAATACATTTTTGTAATCGGCACTCAGATTAGTAGACCATTACTAGCCCCTGGGGCTCCTGAGTAGTTCAGTCTGTTGAGTGTCTGCCTTTGGCCCAGGTCATATCCCAGGGTCCTGGGATTGAGCCCCACATCGAGCTTCCTGCTCAGCGGGGAACCTGCTTCTTCCTCTCCCTCTCCCTGCCACTCCCCCTGCTTGTGCTCTCTCTCACACACACTCTCTCTCTAATAAATAAAATCTTTTTTTAAAAAAAGAATATTACTAGCTCCTCAGAAGGCTCAGTCACCCCTTCCCAAAGTACTACTCCTTGAATACTAATTCCATAGTTTGTGAGCTTTATATTAATGCAGTCATATGTAATATATTCTTTTGTTCCCGACTTCTTGCATTCAACATGGTGTTTGTGAGATTCATCCATGTTCTTACAAGTATTTGTAGTTCATTCAATTTTTGTTGCTGTAGGGCATTCCATTGTATGATGACACCATGGTTGTTTCCTGTCCTTGGCAAGTGAATAGTGCTGCCTTTTCTGTGTATGTCTTTTTGGTGGGGATATAATTAGAAGTGGACTTGCTGGGTCATGGGGTATATGTATATTCATTTTAGTAGATACTGAGAAACAGCTTTCCAAAATGGTTATCCATCAGCACCGTATGGGAGCTCCACATTCTTGGCAACACTTTGTATTGCCTGCCATTTAACTGTTGCTGTTCTGGTGGGTGTTAGAGGTGTTTATTCATGGCTTTAATTTGTATTTCCCTGTAGACTAAGGCAGTTGAGGACTTTTTCATACTTTTTTTTTTTATAAAGATTTTATTTATTTATGATTTCACTTATATGTGGAATTTAAGAAACAAAAACAGAGGATGATAGGAGAAGGAAGAGAAAACAAAATATGCTAAAATCAGAGAGAGATAAGCCATAAGAGACTCTTAACTATAGGAAACAAACTGAGGGTTATTGGAGGGGAGGTGGGAAGGGGATAGGGTAACTGGGTGATGGGCATTAAGGAGGGCACTTGATGTAATGAGTACTGGGTGTTATATGCAACAGATGAATCACAAAACTCTACCTCTGAAACTAGTAATATATATGTTAATTAATTGAATTTAAATTAAAAAATTTTAAAAAATTCAGCATTTCATAAAGAAAGGCTATTTGAATACCAAATGAGTAGAAAGGACATAGTCTCAGAATAAAGAGCGACCCTTTAAATTGGATACATTTAGCTAGCTTTATGAAATACTCATGAACAATTTTTTCCCCCTCATTTCTCTGAGGACCTACAATTGCAGGTATGGTTTTGCAGACTAGCTTTGAGAATCACTCATCTGCAACATTACATATGTGTTTTTGACTTTGATACTATTAATGAATGAGCATCATATCTATCCTTAAACCTGCAGTGGATTGAGGTTAGAGTCTAAATATGAGAAACCATAAAAAATCTCCAAAGTAGGCTATGTGTCATTTCTAGCCCAGAAATACTTCATTTCTTAAAAAAAGAGAGAGAGAGAGAGCCAGATGCATCTCAAGGACACATATGGTACACGTGTAATCATAGTAAAGCTCCATACTCATCTTAGTAACTTCCTTGCCTAGAAGCTCCATGAAATTATTGTTCCTAAAATTTTGTTTTGAAGAAGCCAAGCTCTGAGTTTTCTTTAGCAACTTGATTTGCCTTGTCCTTAGGGAAAAATACAGTTATTTTTGACTTTTGTGGATTCCCATTCTCCCCACCACCAGTGTTAAAGCTAAATGTGCTGCCGAGTATTTGATAAAAGTGATTTGGGGCAGCAGGAGGGGGAGGTGGTGCTGCAGTAAGGAAGCTGGAATTGTTCTGAGTGCCTGGGACCCTGGGCAAGGTTGGCACTAACATTGGTAGACATGTCTGGAGTCTCTGTTGATGCATACTTGTGCTTTCCTTTGAATTGAATACCCGCTTTCTATTTGGCAGAGTGCTGAGTCGTCTTCTGAGCATCAGTGTCATTAATTGGCTTCAGAAGTGTGTAAGTGATCTTTTTCTACAGAAGTTTGGCCTTTGAGTATTACCTGAGAAATATTTTTGTGATGTTTGATAGTACAGAGTAATTTGATAATTCAGAGATATCAAATGTCCTTTGTAAGATTCTTCTGCCATTTCGAAGAACAGTATTACTAACAACTGATTACTTTTCTCATTTTTGTCAACTGATTTTATGGGACTTAGTGTCTTTCTGCCGAGAAGAGAATGTTAACATGTATAATCACTTCTCAGCATTTCTAGTCTGCTTTTGGTGTTAGGTCATAGGATTATATTTTAGTTACCTGATGTGTCTGTGGTTTTACTATGATTATCTTGCCCTGAGGGATGGGTGAAAATAAGTGAAAAGTTCATTGCTGCTTTGTGAATTAAGGTATGCCTTGGCATAGAGTGCTGATCATTTTGGCATCGCAACACAGCATTAGATCACCTTGTCTGCAGTTTGGGAATGTTCTCAAAGTGCTGCCTAACACTGCAGACTTCTCCATAAACTTGAGCTGGTATGGAAAACGATGTTTATTATATCCTGTTCTCAAATATCTCGCCAAGTTACTGTCATCAGACTCTTTATTGATAGAAAATTAGTTAGGCAAAAATCATTTTCTTCTCCATGCATGGCAGAGGCGATGAAATTTATGAGAAAGTACGTATAAGGAAAGGTTGCAAGTGTTGATTGTGGATTTGAGCCCTGGCTGGAAACAAAGAACTCTTGACTTATGGTGGAATGTTCTATGTGTTTCTTGTGTCTTTCAATCTCAGCTCTTGTGTATGGAAATAATGAAAGGAATATGTGCTACGTGAATTGGTCAGAGTTTTTGGTTACAGATACTAAGATCTATTCTAGTTAGTGTAAACAGAGGGGGATTTATTAGAGGTGATAGGTAGCTTAGCAAATCATCAGGAGGGCTGAAGAAAGAGCCTGTAGGCCAAATTTCTGGGAATGGTTGCCGGTACAGCACTGTGGGATTGGCGCTTTGAGGGGCTGCTGCCCCTGCCTGGGTTGGGACGCTCCAAGTCAGGGAGCCAGAGCCAGAAGCACTGCATGTTGCCAGCAAAGTGGGTGCCACATACCCTTCCACCTTGCTTCTTTTCCCAAGTAACATGACTCTGTTCTGATGGAGTCCTGTGTGCTGCGCCTGGTTGGCAGAACCTAATTTACTTTGCCTGTACCATACGGCAAAGAAGTCAGGAAACAATTCTTCCAACCTCAGTTCGTTTATTTGCTTCCTTTTTTAATCTGCATCGAACAGGTGGGCTTTACACAGAAGGGAGCTGTTAATGGTGGTGGGAAGTGTAGATCTTGGGGCTCTCTGAATAAGATGCTAATCATAGCACCTATTTGAAATAATATAGTAGTAAGAAGACTAATGGATCGCAAGTAACTTTGATGGAAGCCTACTCTTTAAAAACACATTTTTAAAAATTGGAATTGGTGGTGCATGAAGAATATTTAAAACCCCTCAGCAGGTGCATGCTTGTGTTAGTTTAGGATTTCCATATTAGTCTACTTAAGAGTATGTTGATAATAAAGCCAAGACAAAAATACTATCTTTTTTTGCAAGTTCATTTGTCTTTGGTGAACTAGTCCAGACCCATCCTTGTGAATCTTTTTGATCCGAGAGGGAGAGTTGAGACTTGATGCATGAGTTAAGACAAATTCATTACTGTTCTCAGAAGAACAAATTAAAGTGTATGGATCTCTGAATGGTGGATTAGCAGTGTTATAATTTTTTGGGTATGGTTATTTACTTAACTTTTTTCCTGAAGTGAACCCAGCCTTGGAATGGGCTTGGAAATAACTATTCAAACTATAAAATTAATGTGGTCCAGTGGCCTGATTCTATAGTTGAGGAAATCCAAGCCCAGAGTGAAGAGATTTGCTCAAGGTTAGACAGCTGGTTGGTGGGGGGAGGCCTCCTGATTTCACAGCTTGCCTGGTCTTTCCCCACCAACCCCTCTGGGAAAGCACAGGTTTCTCCCCAGTGGGATGAAGCTCCAGTGCCTCGTGGGTTCTCATACTGAGATTTAAGTCCTCATGTGATAGTTGGGATGTCTCAGTGGGTTGCTGGTTGAATAATACTGTTGTTTCATGCATCAAGGAATACTTGGAAAATTGTTCTGGACTTTTAAGGAAAATGGATCAGGCACTAAGAATTTTGTTCAAACTAACAGGGAAGAAAAAAAATGCATAATGAGCATGCCTAATTGAAGATGTAAGTTTCAGCTTAGTACACTGAGCTACAAAAATGAAGGCAGTTGATGCACAGTTCTCTTCTGTTTACTCTTCTGGGCTGTTCATAAATTTTCTCATATGTCGTTGTTTTGATAAGGCATTTCTGTTACATGCTTGGTCAGTGCAAGGTAAAAATTATAAGGAAAATTTAGTTTGACTCACTTCTCAGCCCTTTCAAGTCTGTGCTCCGATGCTGCCCTTGCTGTGAGTCTTACCCTGACCCACGTAAGATTGCAGTTCACCTTCCCTCCATTCATGCCTGAATCCCCTTCCTCTGCTTTTCTGGCCACCTCCTTTTCAATAGCACATAGTCCCTCTCACATTATATGTATTTCCCATGTAATATGTCTGTGTGTTAATTTGACTGTTTGTGAGTATGTAGTATATATCATGTCTCTATTATGTTCATATAGTCAGTGTGTCCTGTTGTGTGTCTCCTCCCTTAGACCACAAGCCCCATGAAGGCTGACTTTGTATCATTTTTTGGATTTCTAGCACAGAGAATAAATATTGCCTACCCTGTAGGAGATGCTCAGTCAGTATATGAATGAATGAACATGGCAAAAAAGCAACTACTCTTTAGGATTTCTACTAGTAAAATGCCAGATTCTCAGTTCTAGTGCTTATTTTATTCATAAACTCACTGGGGATGGCACAGTTACTAGTTGGTACATAAAGAAAATTATCTTAAGGTTATGAGTTGTGTTATAAATAGTGTTCTGGAACTTCCTTGCTTATTTGGCAGTAAGGAACTCGGCTTCAGATGAAAAAACCATTAAATTTTCAGATATTATCAGTGGAACATTCTCTAGACGTTAAAAATCTAGATTTCTGTGGTCAAAATGTACAGATTTAGATACAGATATAGATATTTGGATGGTAGCTGGTTTGAAACCTAATGATAGAAAAGCTTTTCATTTTCAGTATTGTGGCAGATAGAGCCAGATTTCAGGGTATCAGGGTCCTGAGACAGCAGGGATGGGAAGAGGAAGGAAGGAGTCAAAGCCTGGGGAGAGTTGGGGAAAACTCTTCAACAGAGTCATCCAGATGTGAAAGTGCATTTTTACGCCTGCTCAGAGAAGCTGGAACACGAGACAGGGAGATACATTTAATGCAGATAAAGTCCACAATGTTCTGAAATTTTCATTTATCTAAACTGCTGGCAGCTTTCTGGTAAGTTCTGGGGCATAATGTAACTTATAAAATGCTTGTTTGTATTATTTAAAGATATATTTAATTTTTAGGATTCAAGGGAAATGAAGATGATCCTTAATGTCTGAGGAGGATGTTCAGAAACCTAGAAAATATCTTAGAAGTTGACTATTTTGGCTTGTTATGTTAGCTTAAGCCCAAAGGTTAAATGACTTGCCCAATATTGCACAACTAATTCATGGCAGAATTGGTACTAGGTTTTGTCACAAATTATGACTGAAATATCCTTAATAATAGGCCTCTCTGATAACCTATGAATTTGTTCAAAGATTTAGGTTTTATCTTAAAAGTTTTAAAAATGCATGCAGATATTCCATCCTATACAAATGGTCTTCTTCTCTTTTTATATGTATAAGCAAGCATATTTTTGTTATTTGTGGAATTGTGATCTGGAATTGGAGAAAATGAACAGAGTGAAAGATTACTTTATTGTTACGGTCTTTTTTTTTTTTTTAAATACGTAATTTTCTCTTTTTACAGATACATTTATTTATTTATTTATTTATTTAGATTTTATTTATTGAGACACACAGAGAGAGAGAGAGGCAGAGACACAGGCAGAGGGAGAAGCAGGCTCCATGCAGGGAGCCTGATGTGGGACTCGATCCTAGGTCTCCAGGATCCCGCCCCGGGCTGCAGGCGGCGCCAAACCGCTGCGCCACCGGGGCTGCCCTATTGTTATGGTCTTTGAAGCATTAAATCAGAGTTTTAAAGAAAACTACAATGGGGGAATAAAATCTACTTGATTTGCTCTGAAGTTTAATATATTGTAATAGAGGAAATTAATTATAGCACAGTGAAAATACCTTATTTAGAAAATATTTTCAACCTCAACTTGTGAAGAAAGGATTGCTATTTTTGTCAGTTCAACATTCTGTGTCAGTAAAGTAAGGCATTATGGTTTGTGTTTTTTTGCTGGAGGTACAAGTTTGGAAGCGATGTAGTTTTTTAAAGAAAGAGATGATCTTTGTATATAATTTTGTATGTACATTTTCCCTGAAGATTAGATCGTATTTGTATGGAGAAAGATGGCCAACCCTGCCCTACCCCTTCTCTAGCAGGGAATTACTCTAAAGGTTTTGCTTCTTAATCTTTTATGTTAATCTTTTTTTTTTTTTCAACACATGGTTAAATGAGATTTTTATCCTGCAGTGGGGTTGTAGCTTGATTTTGATATGCTCCAAAAGATCGTTTCCCTAGTTGATTAAAGAGCAGGGTGTGATAGGAAGAGCACTGAGCTGGCAGTTAGGAGATTCTGACTTCATCTTATCTGTAGGTGATGGTTTTACAGTGGTAATGGGGTATTACAGCCTCTTCCAGCTCGGAGAGCTTATGATATGTATTTGCTCATAATCTGCTTAGTGCCTCTATACCCAAACTTCATGAAATTTAAAAGTACAGATGGTGCATGTATTTCAAGTTTCATGGTCTCGCCACAGAGCAGTTCCCTTGGGATGCATCCTTTGGGAGCCAGTGCCCCTTGCTTTAGTCTGGCTGATAGATTCTCCTCTGTGACTGCAGGGGGGTTGATGTGTAAGAGCGTGCTGGGCAGTCACGGGTGGCTCACGAAAGGCCCTTCTTGGCCAAGCAAGGGGAGCTCTCTGAGCCTCTTAGCATTTCTGAGACAGCCTCCTGAGGCAGGAGGGATATTCAGATGGGGCCTGGAATCTTTAGGACCTGGACAGTTGCTCTTCTTGAGTGGTTTGCCACTTGGAATCCTTGTATTAATGTTGGAAATAGCCATCTAAATTGTTATGGTCTTATATTTGCATATTTTCCACTGATTACTGGTGTAAAGGTGAGGAGGCCTTTGGCTGAAGGGTGTACATGATATACCATGCTAGTATCTCCTACCCACAGTCTCTTTCTCCTTGAAGGTGTCCCATAGTGTGTGTGTTTTCAGTTGTCTCTATCACACTGGCTGGTTGACTAGCTCTAGGTGGATATGCGGAAATACCCTGTAGAATTACTGGATTCGTATCCCAGTCTGGCAGACTTGTATGTTGAGAAGCCCAAATACAGTATCTGTTGGCAGACAGGTCTTGGCAAATGGTATGTGACTTGTGGGTGGGAAGGAGTGCAGCTTTGGTTACATGGACTGGGCTGGAAGCCTCTGCTCCACAGTCACACTGCAATTGTAGTCTTGTATCCAGGAGAGATTAGTTTGTAATTTTTTTAAGAAATAGTAGCTCCAGTCAGAGACAGCTGTAAAGCCCCTGAATTACTTTGTGATGCAGCTCTCATTATTTTTCACATCTGGATTTGAAGTTTTGAAGATTTGAAGTTTTGTACTCAAATAGAGTCTGGATGGAATAAGGTACCTGTTTAAGCCTGACTTTGAGGCTGAAGAAAGCCTTTATTTTTCTTTCATTTCCCTAAGGTATGACAGTATTAGAGCAGATGGAAGGCTGAAGTTTGAGCTTAAGTTGTGTGAAAACTTCATCAGCCAATTGGCTGACTCTTAATGGTGAGACAGGAAGAACCACCCACGTTTTCCATTTTGGATTTGAGTCACAGAAAACAGGTTTCCTGCAGAAACCATTTGGCTTCAACAAGTGTACGGAAATTTCATCTTTGATCGAATCGATGTTTTTATCTTCATTGTGCATGTATTTCAAATTAATTATTTCCTCCCTTTCAGTCCATAGGTTCAGTTTCAAATGTGAATGGCAGTAAACTAATATCCAAGATTTCTGTATAAGAAGTAGATCGAAAGGACTGTACTTTCAGGTAAGGATCTAATTTTACTTTATCTTTAATCATACACGGCTCCTTTGGCAGAAGGCTGGCATGCCCCCTACCTCCTTTCCCATGAACGGAAGTATAGGTGAACTTTCTAAAAGATAGCAAATTGACATCTCTAGACAGGTTTCTACCTCTTTGGGATTACAGACATGTCACAGGGGTTGGCTACTTAAAACCCTTAGAGAAGCAGTATGTGATGGCAGTTACACGCACACATACTCATTTAAAATGGCTTATAAAATTGTATTTAAGTTTTTCCTTTTTTTAGGTAGAGGAAATCTTCCTTCTAATACCTACCACTTCCTTCCCATGACTGATTGATTGATCTATCATCTGATTTCCATGTATTCAAAGTTTAAAGATGTAGATGGTTTTCACATTAATTTCTTTACCTCTGTGGCATCCCAAAGTACTCTAATAGTTGTGGGCATAAGAAGATTATAGAAAAAGCTCTGTACTTGAAGTAATGTGGAATGTATAGGGCCAGTGTTTTAGAAATGAATTTCCCCCAGGAGGAAAAGGGACTGTGTAGACCAAAGATAAACACCTCCCCCCTCACACCAAGTAAAACTCACATTTACACATAGAGCATTGTGCTGAGTTGGGATTGTCATAGTGTTTCTGGATACAAATGAAAGTGTATTTCAGAGAAGTGATATGTTGGTTTTTAATCAGTTATCTAGTTTTCCTAATTGATTTTGAGGTATTGAAGTTCCCCCCCATATTAGCTTTTTGTACCTCCTCAGGATGGTTATTTTTCAAGTTTAAAATACATAAAACTCAGTTTTAAATTATTGGCATCGTTTGAAGAGTGAGTAATCCCCAAATCACTTACTAGTAATGCATTGTAGAATGGCTCTTTTAGCAGGTTTCATTTCCTGACTATATTACTAGCTGACAGAAATTCATTTGCAAAACATTAACACACCAACATAGAGAGCTCAGTAGAGAGACACTGGCTTGGGTTTGTAACAAGCTGCAGATGGTGTGTGGACATAGTTTCTTTCCGTTCCTTCCTGGGATCAGCCTTAGTCAGACCTCTGTAGTAATTCCTTTTTTTTTTTTTTTTTTTTTCAAGATTTATTTTTATTTATTTGAGGGAGTGGGGTAGAATGAGAGGGAGAGAGTCTTTTAAACAGGTTCCACACGGAGCAGGGAGCCCGATGTGGGGCTCCATCTCAAAGCTCTGAGATCAGCACCTGAACCGAAAACAAGAGTTGGCAGCTTAATTGACTGAGCCCCCCAGGCGCCCTGGTAGTGTCTCTTTACTCATCTCCCTGCACGACTCTTCCTGGGGGTTTAGATACCCTTACCCTTTGCTTAGAATTCTTCTGCGCCTCCCTACCACCTATAGCAGTGGTTGTCAAACTTTTGGGTCTCAGAAACTAATTTAAAATTGTTGAAGCCCCAAGAGAGCTTTTGTGTTTATGTTGATTATATCCATCACTGTGTTGAAGTGGAGAAAAATTTAGAACATTAAGAATATACAAGCTTGCACTCTCGTAGCTGGAGAGTGATGACACCATTAGTCATGCGGCTTCTGGCAAACACTGTACATTTAGGAGAGAAAGAGAAGGAAAAAGGCAAATAGCATACTATTATTTTTACAAGTTAAAATTATTGAAGTGTAACTTCTATACAGTGCGATCCACCCTATTTTAGTGTACAGTTCTCTGGGTTTTGACAAATGCATGTGGTTGTCTAACCACAGTGAAGATATAGAACATTTCCATCACCCCAAAATGTTCCCCTGCCCTTAGCCTTAGCACCCTCTGACCTTTTTTCTGTCCTATAGTTGTGCTTTTTTCCAAATGTCATGTAAATGGAATTGTATGGTTGTAGCCTTTTGAATTTGGCTTTCATTTAATATAGTGCATTTGAAATTCATCCATGCTGTTGTGTGTATCAATAATTTATTTTTTAATTTTTTTATTGCTCAGTCTTATTCCAGTGTATGAATGTACTGTAGTGTGTCCATTTACCAGTTGGAGAACATTTGGTTTATTCCTAGGTTTTGGTGGTGATGTGTGCTAGTGTTAATATTAAAACAGTTTTTTAAAAGATTTTATTTATTCATGAGAGACACACACAGAGAGAGAGAGAAGCAGGGACATAGGCAGAGGGAGAGCAGGCTCCCTGTGAGGAATCTGATGTGAGTGAGACTCAATCCCAGGACCAGGTCATAAGCCAAAGGCAGATGCTTAACCACTGAGCCACCTAGGAGCCCCATATTAAAACAATTTTAACCTCACAGACCCTCGGAAAGGGTCTTAAGGACCCTTAGGATCCTGAGACCATCCTTTGAGGGACCTCTGGCCATCTTGAACTACTAGCCTGTTGGTGGTGTGCCCTCTGTTCAGAATACCAGGATCTAGCTGAGGGTCTCCTCTTTGCAGGCCTTTTTTTTCTTCAAAGTTTTATTTATTGGGCAGCCCAGGTGGCTCAGCAGTTTAGTGCCACCTTCAGCCCAGGGCCTGACCCTGGAGACCTGGGGTCGAGTCCCACATCTGGCTCCCTGTGAGGAACCTGCTTCTCCCTCTGCCTGTGTCTCTGCCTCGGTTTCTCTCTGTGTCTCTCATGAAATAAATAAATAAAATCTAAAAAAAAAAAGTTTTATTTATCATTTGAAAGAGATCATTTGCATATGCCAGTGGTGGGGGGAGCGGCAGAGGGAGCAGGAGAGAGAATCTCAAGCAGACTCCATGCTGTGTGTGGAGCCCCACAATGGGCTTGATCTCACAACCCTGAGATCATGACCTGAGTCAAAATCAAGAGTCAGACACTTGACTGAGTTGCCTAGGCACCTCTCTGAGGGCCATTCTAAGCCCTCTTCCCACCATCACCCAAGGCTGGACCCTAAGGCTGGACTGGTCACCACCACCTTTGTGCCTTTGCTGTGCCTTTTCCCATGGCTCAGCAATTATTGAGGGCATGGCAGTTCTCCAGCTTCTGGAAGGTGATGCCTTCTCTCTCTGGCCTGGCACATGGAAGACGTGGTACATGTTTGAATGAATGAATAATAATTCCTTTACATTTGTGAGGTGTTTTATTGTTTATAGGGGACTTTCCCATATAACATGCATCCCTTGTTTCAGCTTTGCAAAGTATATATATAGCATAAGTGGTTTTTAATATCTTTTATTTTTATTTTTTATCAGATAAGGATATCTGTGGTCTTAACTAAGCCCTACCTTAAAATAACCTGGGAAGCTTATAATAAACATACTAATGACCCAGATTAAGTTCTAATATCTGGAGATCAGGCTTGAGTATTAGTATTATTTAAAAACATCACTGTTGAACCTGATGTGCAGTCCCCTAGAGAATCATTGTTGTAGAGTTTGATTTACCATGAAGTCTTAGTAATGATGTAGTTGAGACTGGACCCTAATCCTGGACTCCTACCAGAATGCCTTTTCCTCCACATTCCAGACTCTCATATGAGTAGAAGCAGTATGGAGATTTAGAGAGTCTTGTAGATGACTGCATGTTCAGTTTCTGGACACTTCACACTGTAGTGTGAGGATCAGAACACTGAATTTAGGGTCAGGGGGAGTATGTTTCTATTTGACTCTGCATTTATTAACCGAGGATTAATAAATACCTGAGTCTGTTCTCACTTTAAATATAAGGGATACTACCTTAAATTCTAGAAGCTAAAGAAGATCAAGTTAGATACTATGTTAAAGGATTTTTTTTTTTTAAGTAGGTTCCATACTAGGTGTGGAGCACAACATGGGGCCCAACATGGGGCTTGAACTCAAGATCCTGAGATCAAGATCTGAGCGGAAATTGAGAGTCAGATACTTAACAGACACCCCTATTTATTAAAGGATTTATTTAAAGAATTGTAAAATCCTTTTGTAAAGTATACAGTGCTTTCTAAAACTTATTTTTAACTTTCCTTGAGGTTCATAAATTACACAAGTAATGTGTAAGTATGATCTCACTGATATAGTAAAATAACAGATTTATGCGAAACCAAGAGGTCACCATTGGTTGCATACTTTTGATCCTTTGTGTATGAATTTAAATATGTAAATATGTATGCATGTGACATACTTTTTTTTCTTTGGTTGTATTAATATAGAGTCTTACGTATTTTGTATTTTTTTTAACACCAAGTCTTGTATCATTCCATATTAGTATATATAAACTCCTCTTGTTCTTTTTATAGCTGCAAGATTTTTTTCATGTATTTCCATTTTGGTGGACACTTAGCCTGTTTCCAATCTTTTACTTTTATAAAAAATGCTAATGAACATTCTTAACTCTTATTAAACCATTAGTTAATTCTTACTAAAACATTTATTCTGTTTTACAAATACTGGGAGATGAAGTAATAAAGTAATAGATGTTTCGTGAATGAAATCTTAGACATTTTCTACTCAAGTCAGTATAGAACTTAGACTTTAAAAAAAATTTGGTGAAATATACTAGATTGTGGAGAACTTTTTCATATGATCTTTGTAAATTTTGTTTTATTTTGTGGTATTATCATTTCACTATTTGGATAGACTTTTAAAGATTAGTATGCATATTTCTTTAAACGTTTTTTTTTTTTAAATTTTTTATTCATTTATGATAGTCACAGAGAGAGGAGAGAGAGAGAGAGAGAGAGAGAGAGAGAGAGAGAGAGGCAGAGACATAGAGAGAGAAGCAGGCTCCATGCACCAGGAGCCTGATGTGGGATTCGATCCCGGATCTCCAGGATCGCGCCCTGGGCCAAAGGCAGGCGCCAAACCGCTGCGCCACCCAGGGATCCCCATATTTCTTAACTCCTTTAGGTGTGATTGCTCTATACTTTTCCCTTGACTAACATAGGCAGTGCAGCAAGCTGGCCAGTACTTACTTATGTCGGGTGTTGGGTTAAGAGCTTATTATATAAATGGCCCTATTAATTCCTTTCAGTAACCTAGTGAAACTGGTGGTGGTCTCCAGGTTAAACATTTAGAAATGGAGGATCAGAGAGGTCAGATCACTTGCCCATGGCTAGTTATGGGTCTAGGATTCAAAGGGCCTGCTTCCACCTATGATGCTAACAGTGCCAGAAATTCACTGAATCAGAGATGGTACATCTCCTTGATGACATCACAGTTTACTTTGTCAGTTACTTATATTTGTATATTTTGCTTTTTAGTACCAGTAATAATTTAACCTTTGCAAACACAGTCCATGCTTTGGAGTATCCATTTTGTAGAAAGTATTTATAATAAAAGCAGTATCATAATATAATAAAAGAAAATGCTTATTGAATAAGTAGTTGGTATTTTGGAGTGAAAGAGGCCATTAAAAGGGAAGTTGATACTGAATTCTGTTTATGAACTAACAGGATAACCTTGATAAATGAATATTGTTTCCTCAATGGTAACATAATATTTGACTAAATAGTTCACTGTATACTTCATCTGCCGCTAGTCCTAAATTATAGTAGCGTGAGTAAGAAATAACTTGCGAGAACATTCGTCAGTGGTAATGTAGATGAATTGCGAAATGGAATTCTAGTAATGCTTCCCCTAGCCTTGAGTAATAAGGAAAATACTGCCGGAAGGGTTTGTTCAATCATGACAAATGAAAGATTAAAATGATCTATTCTCTGTTGATGGAAGTACCAGAATGCACCCTCAAATTTATTTTATTTTTAAATTAAATTAATTATTTTTTTAGAGAAGGAGAGAATGAGAGAGAAAGAGAAAGTGAGAGGCAGGCAGAGGGAGAGGGAGAGAGAGAATTTTAAACAGGCTCCATGCCCAGCACGACTCTGATGGGGGGCTTAATCTCATGACCCTGAGATCGTGACCTGAGCTGAAATCAAGAATCACCGCTTAATTGACTGAGCCACCTAGCTGCCCCAGCCTGTGATATGTTTTTAAGTACATTGAAATACAGGCTCTTATGATTTTATTATAGGCATAGTTTTGATATTTTAAGTGGCTATGGGTGGTTATTTCTCAAAAATAATCATTATAGATGGAGTTTTAGCAAAGACATGGTTTCACGTATTTGTGTAGTCTTATGTCACTTTTCACTTGAATGATAAAACAAAATTGAGGTCTAAGTGGCATCGTAGAGTACATGTGATGGTGGGTATCAACTTCTTAACCTTTACTCAGTCTCCTTAAAGCATCTCTCCTTTTTAAGCCTTAAAATATGGTGGCTGGTTAATTGAAATAGATCTTTTGCTGGACTCTTAGCCTTATAGACCGAACTGTTTATTTTATTAAAAAGTAAGAAAACATGGTAAAGGACACTTCAAACATCAGTGTATTGTCTCATTCCTGGTTTTTAATTTCTAAGCATTTTTAAAAAGAAATATTTTTGGCCAGTACATCTTTGATAATTGACAGGCAGAAGAGAATGAATGTGCTTGTTCACTTTCCTGCGTGGATTTGTTCGCCAAGAGTTAGTCTGGCACCCACAAAGTGGGCTTTGATCCTAGGAAGTAATTAGGTGGTAGTGGCTTATTTTTTTTTTTTTTTTTTTTTTTGTGGTGGTAGTGACTTTTGTCATTGATAGGCAGTAGATTATAGTCAATAACCTAGTGCAGTGTACTCCATACAGCACATTGTAAAACTGTTCTCAGATTCATTTTTTGTCTCATGTTTGTAGATTTACTGATTTGGTTGGGTAGATCCAGAAACAACATTGTATTTGGGGCAGCTTTCTGAGATGACACACCCCACCCTTCAGAGGAATTCATTTCTTTTTGGAATTTGGCATTTGTTATTTTTATCTCTGTTCTGTATTTAAATTTTAAGTTTTTAGGATGTAAATTCTCAAGTACATTTTCCGTGGTGACTAAGGGATATTATGTAAGGATCCCTGCCCCCCCTTTTAGTATGTGGACATCTCATTTCTTAGCTTATTATTTGTTTTGTGTCTGTATCTCAGTATAATCCTAACAAGTTCATTCAGGCAGTGGTTAAACTGAGGTTAAGTGGTATAATGGTTGTTTGGCAGGATATAGACATAAACACATCTCTTTAAACACAGAATGGCCTGAGGTGGCTGTAAGGTTCAATTGCATAATCATAGATTACACTTCACAAACACTGGAATGAGTACATGGGCCACATACATCTTCAGTGAGAAATTGCCCCACAGGATGGAGTCTATTCTAGAAACTATCTGTAGAGTTCCCTTGAGTGTTTTCTTAGATAATTACATTAATATCATTCATTTAATTGGAATGTTTCTGATTAGATGGAGCTATGAATAGTATTTCAGGGTTTCCAGAAAGCCTCTCACTTAACATCCAGAGGAATGAGTTAAAATGTTACAAGAATTTAAAAAATGTGTATGTTTCTCAGAATTTTGTCATATTTTCTCGTCTCTTTCTCCCCTTCCTTCCTGGTATTTTTGTGACTTGAAAGCTGTTTTTCAAAACTTACCCTCAGAAGTAATTCACCTTTTAGAGATTGGATGGGTTGGAGTTTAGAGTCATTCTGTTAGAAATGACTGGTAATGTGCCCTCTGAGGGGTATTGAGGAATATCTCTGTATGAATGTGAGAAATTGGTCTTTGGAGCTCTTAGGTGGTATGGGAAAGTAGCCCATGTTACTGTGGGGAGCCGAACAACAGAAATAAAGTGCCTATTACTGTAGGTAGAAAGGCCTTTTGAGCATATTAAATATGCTTTGAGGCTAAATTTTTGAAAAAAAAATTTTTTTAAGGATTTTATTTATTTATTCATGAGAGACACAGAGAGAGGCAGAGACACAGGCAGAGGGAGAAGCAGGCTTCATGCAGGGAGCCCGATGTGGGACTCCTCTCGGGACTAAGGAATCACACCCTGAGCTGAAGGCAGATGCTCAACTGCTGAGCCACCCAGGTGCCCCTGATGGGAATATTTTTGAAAAAATATTCTGCTTTCTTAATTATTATTTGTGGTATTTATCAGGAAATTGGATATATTTGATATGGGCCTTAGTGTTTCTGTAATCTTAATTTTTGCTAAATGTTTTTATTTAACTACTTGTTTTTTTAAAAGTAAGTTTCTAAATTTTTGTAATTGTGTATATATATTTCATGTGTTTTATTCAAACTGATTTTGTCTGAGACTTGTTTAGAGAAAGCAAATTCAGTTAAAAATATTTCCTTGACAGAGACCCCAAGGTTGACAGTATAGATTTTTATTCGAAATATTTATTTTTTATTTTAAACTTATTTTATTTTACTTTTTAGCAAAGTGAAAATATCCCTGGTTTAAATAGTAAGTAAAATTGTAACCAGACTTGAGAAAACCCTGTGCTCCACCTGTTGTTCTTCAGAAGCAACCATTTTCAGGTTTTCTTTTTTAGTGTTTACTCTGGGATTTACTGCCATATATTTAAGTACCTTATTTTTATTCCTAGGTCTCAGCTTTTCAACTCTTAAGCATTATCTTTTGACTATTTCCCATAGAGGATGAGGATTTAATTAACTTACTGACTTTTCTTTCTCCATCCTCCCAGTGATAATTAAATAAATTTTTTTTTTTTTTTTAAATTTTAAGTAGGCTCACACCCAATGTAGGGCTTAAACTCATGACCCCAAGACCAAGAATCACATGCTCTACCAGCTGAGCCAGCTGGGCACCTACTCCTAGTGATAATTTTATCTAATTTTTGGTCAAGCTGTTATTTAATATTTACAGTATTACTTAAAAATTGCCAGGGTGGGTCAATGGTTTGGCACCTGCCTTTGGCCCGGGGTGTGATCCTGGAGACCCAGGATTGCATCCCACATTGGGCTCCCTGCATGGAGCCTGCTTCTCCCTCTGCCTGTGTCTCTGCCTCTCTCTCTCTCTCTGGTCTCTCATGAATAAATAAATAAAATCTTTAAAAAAAAATTGCTGACAGCCACAGAATACTCAATAATTACTTGTTCTTTCTCTAACTTGGAGATACTGGTTACTTTGTTTTTAATTGGCTTAGCTTTCTACTCATCAGTGATTTTGCTCTAAACATTCTGCTGGAACTATAAAGACTCAAATAATAAAACATATTAGGGTGTCCGTCAGTTCCAGTTTTTCTGGTGTTGTCAGTCCCAGAGTTTCATGTCCTATTGGTGAATGACTTGCTGTTCAGCCTCCACAGGACTGCCATTTTGGGACTCCTCTTTATCACCATCTTGGTTGGGGAATGGGGATTCCCTTGGTAGTTTTTTTCTTTGATTTGTCTTCTGTTTTCTGGGTTCTGTGTTGTCATCTCTGTTGATTCTCTCATTTTGGTGGGATGTATACACACACACACACATCGATATCCATATGTTCAAGAGTGGGATTAAAAAAAGTTTATTTTCTAATTGTTTGCTGCTAATTTGTAAGAAAATACTTGGCTGTCTATTTTTGCATCAACTTTGTATCCTACAGTCTTGCTAAATTCATTTATTAGTTCTAGTAGTTGTTTTGTAGTTCCCTGGAGTGTTGTACATAAACAATTGTGGGATTTGCAGATAAGTTTTCTTCTTCCTTTCAGATCTTTATGCCTTTTATTTTTATTTTTTTTCTTGCCCTCCTGAATGGCTAGGACCTCCTGCTAGTACTGGCCAAGATGTGGTGTAAGTAGAGACATTCTTGCCTATTCTTTGTCTCAGGGGAAAACAAGTCAGTTTTTCATCTTTGAGCATGATGTTGGCTTTAGCAATTTTTCCGCAGTTGGTCTTTATCAGTTTCAGGAAGTTCTCTAACTCTTCCTACTCTGTGGGGAGTATTATCATGAATTGTTGGATTTTGTCAAATACCTGTTCTGCATCTGATCCTGATCTTGAGATTTTTCTCTTTTACTTGTATGTTGATTGATTTTTCAAATGTTAACCAGTTGTTTGGATAAACTGTACTACTTGCTCATAATGTACCTTTTAATATATTACTGGATTTAATTTGCTAAAATTTTGTGAAAGATATTTGTGTTTATATTCGTGAGGCATACAGCTCCGTCGTTTTCATTTTTTATAATGTGTTTGTTGGGTTTTAGTATTGGCGTTATGCTAACCTTATAAAATGAGTTGGGTGGGCAGCCCCCGTGGCGCAGCAGTTTAGCGCCGCCTGCAGCCCGGGGTGTGATCCTGGAGACCGGAATCAAGTCCCACGTCGGGCTCCCTGCATGGAGCCTGCTTCTCCCTCTGCCTGTGTCTCTGCCTCTCTCATAAATAAAATATTTTAAAAAAATGAGTTGGGTGGTGATCCTTCTCTATTTTCTGAAAAAGTTAAATTTCCTTCTTGAATGTTTGATAGAATCTAACAGTGAAATCACCTGGAGTTGTTCTTTTGTGCTTTAAGAATGTTTTTGATAACAAAATTTACTGTCTTTAAAAGATAAAGGCTATTTAGGTTTTCTGTTTCTTCTTATGCCAATTTTGATAGATTCTATTTTTCGGCATATTTGTCCATCGTATGTAAGTTGTGCTCAAATTGTTGGCATAAAGTTACACATTTTATTCTCTTGTTATCTTTTTAAATGTTTGTAAGATCTTTGGTGGTATGTTTTTTCCATTTCTGGTACTGGTGATTTATTTGTCTTTTGTCTCTATTTTCGATCTAACTACAGGTCTGTCAGTTATGACAGGTGTTTTAAAGATGTCTCTTAGTTTTATTAGTTTTCTCTGGTGTTTGTATGTTTTCTATTTCATTGACTTCTGCTTTTATTATTTTCTTCCTTCTATTTTGAGTTTAGTTTGCTCTGTTCTTTATGACTTCTGAAGGGAGAGCCTTAGGGTCATGGTGGCAGATCCTTTTTATTTTCTTATATTAAGCATTTTAAAGTTTTAAGTTTCCCTTTAAGTACTATTTTAGCTGCATCCAGATTTTGATATATTTTATTTTTGTTGCTCTTTGGTTAAAAATATTTCCTAAATTCCTTTTTGATCTTATCTTTGATCCATGAACTATTTAGAGGTGTGTTGTTCAGTTTTCATACTTTTGGAACTTTCCTAGATATCTTATTGTTACTGATTTCTAATTTAATTCTATGTTGTCAGAGAATATACTTTGTGTGATTACAATCCTTTTACATTTGTTGAGACTTGCTTTATAGTGCACCATATGGTCTATCTTGGTAATGTGCCATGTGCATTTGAAGGGAATGTGTATTCTTCAGTTTTAGATTGTCTGTGAATGTCAGTTAGGTCAAGGTGGTTGATCATGTTGTTCAGATTGTCTGAGTCTTTCCTGATTTCTTTTGGGTCTAATTTTATCAATTACTAAGATATAATGTGAACATCTCTTAATATAATCATGTCATTGTCTTTTTCTTTCCTTAATTCTATTTTTGCTTCTATTTTGAGATGCATATACATTTGTAATTGTTCTATCTTATGACAAATTGTTCATTTTATAATGTTCTTTTTTCTCTGGTCTTGCTCTTCATTTTAAAAGTTGATTAGAAACTCAGCGTGCATGGTGGGACTAGTGTCTGATGTTCTCCTCTGGATGATGAGTTTGGGCCCTGCTGTTTCATTGGGAGTCCCTAGGTGCCAGTTTCAGTTTTTCCTCTCTTTCAGGTCGGTCATTTTCTTTAGAAGAGTCATCCATTCTGAGTCTGGCTGGCCCTCTACTCATGGTTTCAGTGCAGAGACTCATTCCTTCCCTGAGTCATGCCTGGCCAAACGCTCTCATTAGCTGCATTCAGAAAAAACCCTGTTCTCATGCTTATTAATAAGTTGCTCAGTTGTTGGGTTAAAGAATTGGTCCTTTAATACAGACCTGTAAACCAATTCCTTTTGTTTTCAGCCTCAACCCTTACATAGTAACTCAGTTTTTAGCCTTTCTGGAATTCTCCATCATGAACAGACCTTTAATTTTAGTTGAATACTCTTCCTGATGGCCTCATCACTCCTGGTCTTTGGCAGTTAGGTTTCAACTTTCTCCAGTTTACTAAATCAGTTTCCAGTTATGCACTGGTTTCTCATCTTTTGGAATTTTGTAGATATCTCTAATATTCTATTGTCTCTAATTTCATTTTTCTTTTATTTATTGTTCTTTCTGGAGGGAATGGAAGTAAGCATATATTCAGTCATCTACTTTTGTCCTATTCTTTTGTCCATCTACTTTCTGGTTTATTTACATGAAGCTTTTAAAATTAACGTACATTATTTTTAAACTGATCTTTAGTATGTAAATCCCTAATTCAATGTTACTTCTTTGCTGTGTATGGAAAAGAAGAAAGTGCAAGTGTGTGTGTGTGTGTGTGTGTGTGCACGCACGTGTGCACGTGTGTGTTGGGAGGCAATTTCAGTGATTTGAAAACTAATGTATTTCCTGCTGTGGATTTCATTTACATTAGAAAATGTTAGTGGTGTTTACTTTGGGTTTGGTAGACAATGAGCAGCGATTTGTACATTTTCCATTTTATAGTTTTCCTAGTACTGTCATTTTTTTGGTGGAGGAGTTAGACATGTTATAAATGATTCATTACCCTTTGAATTTTGAGAATTTATTAATTGTTGCCATATTATTTTTTTTTTAAAGATTTTATTTATTTATTTGAGATAGAGCATGGTGGGAGGAGCAGAGGGAGAGGGCCAAGCAGACTCTGTACAGAGTGTGGAGCCTGACATGGGGCTGGATCCCATGACCCTGAGATAGTCATATGACCTGAGCTGAAATCAAGAATCTGAAGCTTAACTGACTGAACCAGCCAGGCACCCCAGTTGTTGCCATATCCTTTCACGTGCCTTCTTTTTGAAGATAAACACATTATGCCTGTTGTATACAATATATGCTTCCTTGACCCAGAATTCAAAAATCACTGAGTTACTGTTTTAATTTGGGTAAGTCATTTAATTTGGGTAAGTCACTGCCTTTCTTCACCTGTGAGTGGGAAATGTAAACTTCACAGGCTTGCTAAGGGCACCATCCTTGTAGTCTTTAAAAAATTATAAAGTGAGGCATCTGTGTAAGGCAGTATATTCAGTAATTAATGTGCTCTTGGACAGTCAGGAAGTTAAGTATTTGTATTTATGCTCTTTGGTAATTGAATGGTTCTTGCAAATAACTTTTAGTATAATGTTCTTCATAGTGGAAAACTTGTCCTATGCTTCTCAAAATAAGCTCATTTTGTAACACTTTCATAGCCTGGTTCTAGTCCAGCGTGAAGGTAGAACAGACAGCTCGTTAAATGCCATTATTGCTAAATGTTGTTATTTAAAAGATGCTCGAGAATTTACAGACCTCTAAGTTGCTCCATGTTTGTCCTGGTATTTTGAGATGCTTTCTAAAGACTCCTGTTTATTGTCACTGAAGAAGTTATATGTTGAGGTATCATCTGCCTCTGGCATTCCAGCTCAATATAGTTTACCTGGAGAATGGGACCTTAAGGAAATAGGATATAGGTCCATTGAGTTTTTTAAAAGGGAGGGAACAAATCTAAAATCTAGAGCAATGTCAGGGATAGGAGGCCTTGATAGGAAAGCATAGCTATTAGTGTTGGAAAGCAAGGCCATGATCTCAAGTAGAGTATGGATAATTTGGCTGTTTCACAGTGCTTTTAGATCCAGCCATGTCTGATCTCTTAATCACCATAATACTTTCATGGTTATGGTCATATTTGAACATAAGGTCCATGGCAGTGGAAGACCAAAGACTAACTACTAGTGGCTTAGCAGCATTTATATGCTGCTCATGTAAGCCTCTTAAAACATGTTCCAGATGTGAGAAAAATGGAAGTTTTCCCCCTCTTAATAGGGAAAACTAGAAAAAAAGATACTAGTAAGCTCTTACCATAACACAATTAATATTTGCACAGAGTATATAAAGCATTTATTGGCATGTCACCCCTCCCCCTCTGTTCTTGTTGAGTCTCTTTAGAAATACCTAGATCATAGAGGAAATAGTAAATTTGTAGTGATTTTGTCAATTTTGGGATAATGGTGATCAATATATTAGAAATTTTTTGTTTTTAAATAAAAGAGTCATGTAGCTATGAACTTTTACACTTGTTGACATAAGGTGTAAACAGTTTAAGTGCTTGGAAAATCATATGGATATTGGTTTTAGAAGCTATACTACAGCATTGCCTTTCCTCATGATCTTTTTGGTCCTAGAGATATTTAAAACAATCTTAATTATAAGGTAGCCTTATTTTTGAATTGAACAATCCTACTTTGTTACTTTGTGAGCAACTGCAATGTGATGATTTTGTGGATTTTTGATATATTCTGTGTGCCGGTCAGGTTGTATGTTCTTGGTACCCTCATGTCTGACTATATTTCTGGGCTGATAATCTCACTTCTATTTGCCTAATTCCTTTGTTTTGAATCCATGATATCCAGTGGGATACTATGGAAAACAATTGCACATATATTTTAAAAGACAGGGAAGTACTAGAGCTCTGTTTTATTTTCTCTTATTTTTGCTTTGTTGAACCATATTTCTTAAGGCTTGCTTTATTTATTTATTTATTTATTTATTTATTTATTTATTTTTAAAGGTTTTATTTATTTATTCATGAGAGACAGAGAAAGAGAGAGAGAGAGAGAGGCAGAGACACAGGCAGAGGGAGAAGCAGGCTCCACACAGGGAGCCCGACGTGGGACTCGATCCCTGGTCCCCAGGACCACACTCTGGACTGAATGTGGCGCTAAACCTTTGAGCCACCCGGGCTGCACAGGCTTTTCTTTTAGAAAAGTCACCTATACGGAATTGTAAATGAAGACTGTCTTTGAATTGCTTGAATGTCAAAATATTTTTATTGTAAGAGGAAGCCAATCCTAGTTAACTTTTTCCTTTGCTAATTAAAGTTTAGGATTTTAATCAAGTTGTACTTAGCAATAATTATGTTTTGAGTTAGGTTTTGGAGAAGAGTAGTATTCTGGTTTTCTAGTGTACTTTCACGGAGTACAGGGGGACCACAGGTAAGAGTCCTCTGTACCTTGTATTGATGCTGTAGTTGTGTGAGCCACATGGTCTGGGTGGTTCCAGGCTAGCATTTCTTTACATGGGCAGTAGAAAGTGGTAAAACCAGACAGAATGAGCTTCTGAATCAGGATAAACAATGAAATTGGCATTACTGTTGAAACTGTGTCCCACCTTTTGTAAATATGGAACAGAAAAGTAACAATAGCCTAAACAGATTTACGTTAGAACCTGTTCAGAAAATGGAGAAAGGAGAGGGATTACTGTGCCCAGCATTGTTAACTGTTAACTGGGCTCTTTGTCAGTTGTCACTCACTTTAAGAATATCTTATTATTGACTTTTCTTAAGATTCCCTTACAAAGGAGCCATGTAAAATTGCACTGAGTTTCTTTCTGGGTAAGGGTTTTTATTAGGAAGAATAGCTTGGTAGATGCTCCAGCAATTTTAAAAGCTCTAGTCTATTCTTGACTTAATTAAAGGGGAGAGTATTTTAATTTGTTCAACAGCAGACACTGAGTATCCATATGTGAAAAGGCCTCTCGGTTCCCCAGGGAAGCGAAGATTGGGAAGGTGTAGTCCGTGCTCTTAAAGAGCTGTAGGCCTGTAGGGAAATGAGATATGGGCATAATGACACTGGAGTGAAGAGTGCCCCAAGTGCCCCAACACCTGCAGACTGCTCTGGGAGTTTAGAGGAGGGAGGGAGATGATCATTTTCCTCATGTGAGAGGAGAGTGGGCTCAGTGAAGAAGCTTCATGCAGGCGTGCATGCCGTGGGATGTAAGCAGCGTCTTGCTGGGTGGGGTTTGGACGTAGGAAGAGTTTGTCCTGTGGAGACATGGGCAGGTGTTGGGAACAAGAACTTTCGTATCTGCTGCTATGTCCGGCATGGACAAGTAGATAATCATAGTCATAATAATATGAACACAAGCATTTATTGATCGCCTCATTTATGATAATTCTTGTTTGTTTCAATTCATTTTCTCATAACAATAATTTACCAACCCTGTGAGGTAGGCATACTGTCATCCCCATGTTGCAGATGAAGAAAGTGAGGCACAGATAGGTAAAGAAACTTGTATAAGGTTACATAGTAGAATTTGACCCCAGTCTGGTTCCAAAGAGCCCACCTTTACTTGCTGTGTTATACTTTGAGAAATGTAGAAAAAGTGGATTGGGGTCTGTTATATAGAGCCTCAAATGCCCCCAGGAATAATTTAATATATTGGAAAAAATATTTTTTTTGGTGGTTCTGTATGAGGATTTTAAACACATTCTCTGATTTCTTTCAATGTGCCATGCTTTACTGCCTGTGAAGGGCCTTTTCTGTGTTACCTAGTCAGTTTCAACTTCTTTCTAAATTTTTTGCTTATGTATTCACTTCCTGTGAGAGGCTTTCCTCAGTCACCCAGGAAGAAGAGCCCTCTTGTGGGCTTGCATGGCACTTTGCCCGCACCTTTAATACGGTGTCCGTGTCCGTTAGGATCATTGTTTACTTTGTTTCTCAGCTAGACTGAATTAGGTGAGTATTGGGATTTTGTGTACTTTTTGTATCCCTGGCGTTAGGTTCATCTGTGTTGCTGAATAAAGCTCAGATAAATTGCAGCTGATTGAAAGGGAGGGTGATAAATTTTCAGACATCATACTGACTTTTTAAATTGCTTTCCTTCTGAGTTACAGGTGTTTGAGTACCTAGAGAAGAGGTAAATAGATGATAAAATGTTTTGGTTGACTGGGTTCCCCCGAGAAAGAAGGAGAGAGATTATTTGGTGTGAGGTTGCTAGGGACAACTTCTGGGAGGGCCAGGCTCTGGGCTGGGCTCTCATGGAGGCATAATCTGTAAGTTGGCAGAGGGGCAGGGCACCCTGGCTGAGAGAACAGCATGAGCAGGGGACATAGATGGGGTCAATTATGAAAGAACGCTATCTACCCTGACACCTGAGCCTTTCAGCTTTCTGCTACACCCACTAGAGCATATTATAGCACAGAGTCTCTTGAAAGCTACAGTTTTCTTTATAATCTTCCAGAAAGATGTTTGGGCCAGCAAAACATTTGCTGTGGTGTGGTCTGAATTTAAGGTAAGGTAACACATAGAATATGAAATTCAAATATGCACTATGCCTTTTTGGTAGGAAAAGTGCGATTAAAAAAATAGGCCCATTTGGACTAAATCAGCTCACCCTTTAGAAATTTCTTAAAATCTTACAACAAGTAGCCTCACATTTAGCTTTCATCTGGTCAACTCGAGGTTTTTTTGTTTTTGTTTTTGTTTTTGACTGCATTGGGCCTGTAGGGACCTTGAAATTACCATCCTGATTTGTGCTGTTTGAATTCAGGCCCTTGCCCTTTATCTGGAAGCACAGGTGGCTGTGATTCGGGGAGCTGAAGGTATGTAGGAGAGTGTAGGAGAGGTGTGGTTCATTGGACCTGTGGAGAGGAAGATGATGAAGAACTCTCATAATGGAGTGTTGGAATCCAGACAGCTGTCTTTGTTAAGAACAACCTCTTTGTACCTACTGTCAGAAATCTTTTAAAAGTGCTTTTGAGGCACGAGCCAAAGTAGCACATATGATGCCAGGAAACCAGTGATGGCCCCAAATTAAAAGCTTTGTTCTTCACTAAGTTTGGATGGATAATGGTCGTGTTTTTAGGAGTGCCTAGCATAACAGGGAAGGGACAGTCTTTTCCAAGATGGTTGAGGTCATAGCTCACCATTTTACTGCCTGATAATTCTGGGGACCATGGGTCCTACCATGGGCAGAAGGAGGGGCCAGAGGGAAAGCCTGTCTCTTATGTGTGTGACCTCCATCCCAGGCTCCTCTCTACACACAGTTGCTGTTTTAGTTTTCCTTTTCTACTGAGTATTGAAGGTCTTAGGGCCATAGATGTTGAAACATAAGCTTCATGAGGTTAAGAACTTTGTTTTGTTCCCTAAAATATCCCCAGGGTCTAGAATAGCATTTTCAAATAGAAATATAATGTGAGCCTTTTGTGTATTTAACAATTTTTGAACTTCTAGTTGCCATGTTAAAATAAAGTACAAAGAAAGACCAGAATTAATTGGAATAATACATAGGTTTAACCTAATATCCAAAATTTTATCTTTTCAACATGTAATCTGTATAAAAAATTGAGATATTTTATTTTCTTTTGGTCACACCAAGTCTTCAAAACCCAGTGTGTATTTTATGTTTATAGCATGTCTCAATTTGGACTAGTGCCATTTTGAATGCCTAATAGCTACATGTTTTACTGCTTATGGTATTGGACGGTGCAAGTCTGGAACGGTATCTGGTCTTTGGTGGAAACCTGGCAAATATCTGTTACATGAAAGAAGAGAGGGCAGGGTGAGAGGGAGGAGGAAATGGCAAAACCTAAAAGACGAGTAAACAGAGGAACACTGACTTGTTTTGGGATGTCCTAGTGGTTTCTAATTAGAAAAGCAGCTGAATGGTGTTTCAGGTTTTTAGTTTAAGACCATTTGCAAATGTGTTATCTTATTGATACATACTTTCAACAACACTCTTTAGACAGGTCAAGTTTTACCTCTCATCTTGTCTTTAATTTATGGGTAGCTTAGCTGAGGGTTAGCTAGGTTCAGCGAGTGTTTGGTTTAGCCAGGATTCAAAAGACCTGAGTTTTTTGTCTCAGGTCTTTTGAATCATCAGGTCTTTTGAATCCTCATGCAGTACTCTGTGCTCCTTACTGTGTACCTTCTCATTTGGCTTCTAGAAGGTGTGCTCGTATTTCCCTGTGAATACTAGTAGGCTCTTAGATATGGATAGATACTAAAGGATAGACAATCCAGAGCTACTTAAAAATAGTAAAGGTCAGAATTTAAGGTTTTTTTTCTTTTTTTCTGTCTAAAGATTATTTATTTATTTATTTATTTATTCATGAGAGATGCAGAGAGAGGCCAGAGACATAGGCAAAAGAAGCAGGCTACTTGCTGGGAGCCCAATGTGGGACTCCATTGCAGGACCCTGGGATCACAACCTGAGCCAAAGGCCGACACTCCATCACTGAGTCGCCCAGGTGCCCCTTAAAGTTTGTTTTTAATTTAGAAATCAAAGATAGGACTGGGTACGATAGCCAGGAAGGTTATGTGTGTGGCTTTTCTAGGTGATAGGATCTTCTGAATGATACCACATAAAATTTGAGGGAAAAGATAGTTCATGGTATGCATACATGTGTTTGGCACTCTCCCTCTGCATAACTGTTTTATTTCTCAGATTGTTCTCTAGTAGGCATGTGTCAGGATTTTCTGTTCTAGCACTTGGAAAAACGTCTTGTCTCTTTCACAGAGGGAAAGTGGCTTCACCAGCAATAATAACCCTCCAGTACTACGTTACTGGATTTTGCAGCTTTCTGGTTTCTCAAGCCATTAAAATGGTTTTATTGTGCTTAATGTTTAAATAAAACCCTAAAACAGATACTTCTGATACGATCCAGTTTGTTGTGGCTAAAACGCTGAAGAGGAGTTGAGGTTAAATTCTAGAGCATCAGTATGATGTTATGGAAACATCTTTCTGGAGAGAAGCCAACACTGATCATCTTTGTATCCAAATTCTACTCTGCAGAGCGTAGCATGTTAGTCAGGTATTGATGCACAGTAAGTACTTTATCCAGGGTATTCAAATATTTGAGTTTAAGAGAAACAACTCTAGCTTACAGAAAATGGCAATGTGATTTTAAGGCTTTCCCACAGTCAGAAGATACTGCAAAATATTTTGTTTGCTTTTTCCCAATTTAAGATAATGTGCCGTGAATTTGAAAACAGCAATGCAAAAGTTACTCAGCAAAAAATGTATATGCAGGTCTTTGTCATAGCAAAAGCCACTACATAGATTTTAATTGATCCAAGCTGTAAGCAAGGAAGTTAATTCTGATTTATCTTGCATACTTGAGAAATCGTTTGTAAGGGATTTCCTACAAAACCACATGAATATCGTTACTACCAAGTATGCTAAGGATTTCAGTGTGGAGAGGTTCTACACATGATTCAGCTTCTCTTTTCATAGCCTAGGGAATGCCATGAATTCACATAAGTGGATTTTTAACATGACTGAAGCTGACCCTTTCTGTGCCAGATTCCAGACTCCAGAGTTGGCCAAAGTCACACCTGCTCTTTTTTTTTTTTTTAAGGTTTTTATTTATTTATTCACGAGAGACACAAAGAGAGGCAGAGACATAGGCAGGCTCCCTGCAGGGGAGTCTGATGTGGGACTCGATCCTAGGACCCCAGGATCACGCCCTGAGCCAAAGGCAGACGCTCAACCACTGAGCCACCCAGGTGTCCCACACTTGCTCTTTTTTTCCAGCCAGCTAGCCTACCACCTGAGTGGCTGGGGAACCTGGAGGTCCTTCCTGCAGAAGGTGGTAGGATCTTGAATATACTTCGTGCACAAAGGATAGACGACTGAGGGAACGACAGCAGTTCCCAGACTCGGCTCAACCTCACAATCAGCCGAGGAGCTTCAGGACCCTAGAGCTGCCCAGACCTGTTTGTTTCACACCCAGGCTCCCATTACTACCTACATTTCAGCTAGGGTCTTAATTGCCTGTTGAAGAGCTTTCTTGACTTTGTAATCGTGGTGTGTCTTTTTTTTTTTTTTTTTTTTTTTTAACCACCATACCTGTTTATTAGTAATGATTTCTGATGAATCTCCAAAGTATTCAGGAAAGTTGGTGTGTTTCAGAGACAGGGAAACTTGGGTAAAAGGTGCAGGCTCCTCTGCTAGAAGTCTCAAGGGGAGCAGGCCCCTGGAATTGGGTAGTGAGTGGCACCTGGAAAGAAGGGGGCATGCAGGCCAACGCTTAGAGCTTGTAAGGGGAGAGAGAGAGATGGGGGTTGTGCATGGAGTCTTAGATGGTTCAGTGGGCTGCAGGTTTGACTCTGTAAACTGCATTTCTTCATAATTTGTACGTTTCCCTTTTGTCATTCTTTGTCATGGTAAGGAAGAGACTGTGTTTGATGGCCATCACTCAGAGAACCTTCCACTTCCTTTTAGATGGTTTTTGAGTTAGTACTGTTTGTAGGAAGTCTGACATCTATTTAAAGTGGTAGTTTTTCCGCCACTGCTTTTATATTTTGTTGTTTTAGATACAGAAGGGTACTCTAGACTCTCAGATTTCTAGGAGATCAACGGGGGACAAGCTGGATGCTCCATGTGTCAGAAGACAGTATGGTTTCCTTTTTTGTTTGGTAATGACAGTATTTTGTGGCATGCTTCTTGTTAACTGCAGACTAAGGTATCTCTTAATTCAAAGAGTGGACTTTTATTTAAAGATTTTATTTATTTACTTATTTGGGAGAGAGCGAGCGAGCACACAAGCCTGACTCCCTGCTGAGTGCAGAGCCCCATGGTGGACTGGATCTCATGACTCTGGGATCATGACCTAGGCTGAAACCAAGAGTTGGTCGCTCATCTGACTGAGCCAGCCAGGCGCCTCGAGTGGACCTTTGTTTTATAATAATGTCTAGCTGTTCTCAGAGCCCTTCCATTCCTCCGCTTGATATGCTGAGTGCAGTGTGGTGGTGTCGGTGTGTATTTCATCGTTCGAAGGGCCCAGCTGGGGGCGTGAAAGGCAATCGATGTTCTGTTGGAGCAGTGCAATCACTGCCGCTGGCTTCTGATTTCCTGGTATTAGCCTGTAAATTCAGGTCCCTTCATGCCAGTCGTCAAGATGCAAAGAAGTAGATTAGAGAGTAAATGTAATTTTGGGGGAGGGTGGGAAGCACAGTTTGTAATATTTCTTTAGGACTGAACTCTGTTACCTAGCATTCCTTCTGCTTTACAACATTCACATAAGTATGACCATGAAAAAAACCAAAAAAACCCAAAACAGTCTAGGAACCTTTTCTGAAGCCTAAAGACTTAAAATGTCATTACAGTTTCATCCTAAATGACTTTAAACATCCAAATGTTTCCCTTAATGATTATGAAGATCTTTATTATAGAATATTTTGGAAACTACAATAGAGGGTAAAGAAGAAAATAAAGATGGCTCAGCAGTGACTCTTGTTAATATTTAAACCATCTCCCTTCAGGGTTTTTGTGTTATGTGTGTGAGAGTGAGGTGCAGACTGTTTTGTATTCTGCTTATTAACTTAATATTATGAACAATTTCCCATATAAATGATGATCCTTCAAATATATTGTTTTCCTTGGTTGTTTTGTTGCCCAGATATTTTCTTTGCTTTGAATTTCTGGTTGAAACACCACTCACTCAGGAATTGGCTCAGATGCTCTTCTGCCCCTACAATGCCTTTCCTTCACAGAGGAAGTTGAAAGAATCTCCACAGAAGGTTGATTTCAACACTCCTATCACACTTATCGTATCTTGCCTCATGTAATTTTTTTGCGTGCACATCTACTTCTTCATCTGACATTTCTTGAACCCTTTCTTTGGAATAGGGACTATACCAACGCCTCATAATACATTGGTAATGGAAAATAAAAGCAAAATACCATAAGGTAGTTTTGTGCCGCCTTTGGGATACTGGTGCCTGGGCTGGGGATACAGAGCCATTATTCAAGTAATCACACAAATAAGTGTTAATTTATAATGATCATGAGTGATTTAAAGGAGAGGTAAACAGTGCTTATGAGAATAGTTCAAAGGAAGAAGGACAAGGTGTTTTATTTGACCAAGGATTTATTTTATTTATTTTATTTTTTAAAGATTTATTTATTTATTTATCATAGACAGAGAGAGAGAGAGGCAGAGACACAGGAGGAGGGAGAAGCAGGCTCCATGCCGGGAGCCCGATGCGGGACTCAATCCCGGGACTCCAGGAACGTGCCCTGGGCCAAAGGCAGGCGCTAAACCGCTGAGCCACTCAGGGATCCCCCTGACCAAGGATTTAGTCTGATCCAGGTCTTGCACTTTTATAAAGGTCTGTGCGATCGAGAGCTACCTTGTCCATACCAAGAACCTGATGTGGTTCAGTGCTCTGCTGTGGTTGGAGGGCACTGGGGTCCTTTGTGATCAGCTCTGACCAACAAGAGTGCATTGTAAGGTGGAGAAGATGTTAGAAAGGATTTCAAATGAGGCCAGGTTAGAAAAATTGTAGTAAGTGATTCTGAGGAAGAGAAGATACAGGGAGGACATTTTAGTTAACATTCTAGTTGTTGCCCAATATGGAGCCATTTATCATGATACATAGAAGGGATTCCAGTAGTTGATGGGAAATGAGACTGTTCTCCTGGTTCACCCATCTCCCTGCCCAGCAACCCCTCCTATTTCCACTTTTCAGAAGCTTGAGGACCTGAGGGAAAGCTGTGACTCCCAATAACTGGTATCTCCTGAGCACAGGCTCCTGCCGGCAAACACTATAGGACATAACACAGAGGAAGAAGTCTGAAGGCCTTAATAATGGCAGAAGGCTATCTTGCTTCCTCTGACCCCCTCCTCCTTACTCTGTCACTGAGCCTTGTTTATCCCAGTGATGGAGAAATTTCTTGCGTAAGATGACTTCTTGTCCTTGGTGCCCTTACTGTTTCTTTTTCTTAAGCACTCCTCTCTCTTGCTAAATAAAAATTTTTTAATTCCGTTTTTAGGACTAGCTTAAAAGTTACCATCTGTAGAGTTTTTTCTGGTTTCCTAGAGTTAGTTACTTTAGAACATATACCTCTATTATAGTATTATTGGAATTTTTTATCTAGTTTCTTAGCTTGCTCCTTTGGATTGTAAAGTATTTGGGATTTTGTATTCTCTTTGACTTTTCAGTACCTGAAAGGCACTCCATAAGTGGCACATCTAGGGTATTCAGTAACTTGTGAGTGAATGAATTTCTTTTTATTAATTAACTAATTAATTAATTAATTAATTATTTTAGAGAGAGTGATCATGTGTGCATGGTTAGGGAGAGGGAGAGGGAGAGGGAGAGAGAATCACAGGCAGACTCCTTATTGAGCATGGAGCCTGATGCCAGGCTTGATCTCACAACCCTGAGATGATGACCAGAGTCGAAACCAAGAGTTGAACCCTTAGTGGACTGTGCCACTCAGGATCCCCATGAGTGGATGAATTTAACTCACATTTGCTTTACCATATTGATACCTTACTAGGGCTTTGCACTTAACAAATGTGCGATAAATAGCTGAGCTTTTTAATTGGCCAGTTCGCACCGTGGAAGGTCAGGAGTACGGTTTTCTTGAATTCTTTATTAAAGATGATAAACATATAAAGATATGTTCCAAATAAAATTGAATGTACACTGTGGGCGACTCAGGAACATACTGTATTCTAATATGATGTAGAACACGTAGTTTGCAAAAGCTGATTTAAAACTGATCATGCTCATGTGTGCAGGAATTGCTTGAAAAGGATCTTGGTAGTTCATCAGCACCAGTAGTCTAGTTATTCAGGGCTGATGAGACCCTGGGAAATCTGATATGCTTAAACAGAAATTTCTGAACATTGATATCTACTGGAAAATCAGTTGTTAACAATCAGAAATGTATTTCCAAGGAGAAAAGTATTTTATACTGTGTTAAGAGAATCCTGTTCCCAGGTGATAGATTACTAGGGCAGGGTTGTTTCTTCCACTGTGGCCAAGTTCGCTTTATGCCACTTCACTTTTACAAAAGACCTATATTACTACCTGTTTTCACTAACCGAAAGAAATCCAAAGAGGATTTTCGCTTTTATGAAATGGTAATTGTTTTTTTGCTTTACGTTGTTTTGGCTTATGAAAGGTCTCATAAGAATATTCTTCTTTTGGGTAGCAAGAGAAATCTATATTACTATCTTCAGAAAGCTTCCTGGTGCGTATGTGGCATCAAAGCTGGCAAGGATAGACAGAGTTGCCGATACTCCTATGGGTGAAGCATAGGACTTGCTGCGTGAGTTTTTTCTTTGTTTCTGCCAACATACCGTCCTAGATTTCTTCAGAGAGTTGTTCTACTGGGCACAAATCCTTTTTCTCAGCTTCTGGCTGATTCCAATAAAAATAGGGTGTACCTTCCCCTACTATTCTAAATAGTTTCAGTTCCTCTGTTCATGAAATTATATCGTACTCCTTTCCAAATGTTGATTCATTAACTGCAATCCTCTGTAAGGGACTATTACTTTGTCGATAGAGATTTTGTAAATTGGTTTAAGTTATGAGAATATGGTGCTATCAATCTCTTGTTCCATTGCTACCCTCTGGACTTGATGATTGATACCCAGTTTTTTGTTTATAAGATAGAACTTTCTTAATTGAGAGAATTTCTCTGGTGTGATTATCTCCCTCTACTCAATTTTTTTCTCTTATTCTCTACCTCCCCAGCTATATATGTCCTTAATTAAAATGTTTATTTAAAATCAGCAGTGGATAAATGACCTTTGTCCAAAAGCAAACTATTCAACTGCATTATTTGAATTTAGTGATTTTGGATTCAGGTTTGATTTAAATGATGTGGATTTATGCTGCAAAAAAACCAAACCTTTTAGGTATTCCTGATGCTGTAGTTGAATAATATACTCAAAGCATCTTCTAAAGTTAATTTTCTCACTGATTGATTTAAGAGGACTTCACCTGATGAAGCAATAATTAGAAAGATAATATATAAAAATTGTAATTTGTTTTGCTACTAACTCACAAGAGAAAACTATTAGAACTCTGTAAAAAACTACTTACATTTTCAATTATAGGTACAAAATTTGGGGATATTAGTCATGTTTTATAATTGGGATGCATTGTATGATATGATGCTTTGGAAGTACGAAAGGGAACACACAAGGGCATAATTAGAGCCAAATGTGCACTTACATTGGTCTCTTAGAGACAAAGCCTGGATAGGCCCCTGGGGCATTTTTCTTGAAAAGAGTCCTTGATGATCCATAATGTCATAAATTAAAAAAAATACAACTGACTCTTGAACAACATCAGGGTTAGAAGTGCAGCCCCCCCCCCCCAAGTTGAAAATCTGAGTATGAGTTTTGAATTCTTAAAAATGTAACTACTAATAGCCTACTGTTGACTGGAAGGCTTACCGTTGACCTAAATTAGTCAATTAACACATATGTTGTATGTATTATATACTGTATTCTTGCAATAAAATAAGCTAGAGAAAAGAGAATATTGCTAAGAAAATCATAAGAGAAAATACATTTACAGTGCTGTATTGTAATTATTAGAAAAATAATCTGTGGATAAGTGGACCCATGCAGTTCAAACCCATATTATTCAAGGACCAACTGTATACTTCAAATACTGTCAATAAAGTAGATTTGACATATAATAGTAAAGAAAAGTATACCTAATTTTGAAAGTGTGAAATTGTCAGGCACAGAACATATGCTAGTGATTTTGTTTTATATTTCCTTGTACTGGCAGAGGCCACTACCCTCTTTGAATTTTATGTAGGTCCATGCTATGATTGTTAATTTCCTCCAACATGATATAATGAGCCAGGCTTTTGGATTGACATTTTATTTATTTATTAAAGATTTTATTTATTTATTCATGAGAGACACATAGGCAGAGACACAGGCAGAGGGAGAAGCAGGCTCCCTATGGGACCTGATGTGGGACTCGATCCTGGAACTCCAGGATCAAGCCCTGGGTGGAAGGCAGATGCTCAATCACTGAGCTACCCAGGTGTCCCTGGATTTACATTTTAAAGTGATGTGAGCTGTCCTGCTGTGGACTGCACTAAGATTCCTTTCACTGAGACCTCTTCCTTGCACTCTTTCCCTAAGACCCAGACTGTATGAGCACTAGGGTCATTTCCCTTGGCCCAGGTGTGGAGAGATTTATGTTTATTAAGCACTAATTATGTGCTAGATATTTGCTAGATACTCTACCTATGTTATTTCAGTTAAAGCCTTTTTACAACTTCAAGATTAAAGAATTAGTCTATGCATTTCAGTCATGGAGTAATAACTTATCCAGGGACCCACTAAAGGAAAGTCTGAAACTTGGCTTCCCCTCCAGGTCTGACAGTGGAGCCCATGCTTTTTCCACTCTACTGTGATAACCTGTATTTTGCGGGAAGAGAATTTAGTGGCTTGGAGAACATTTCTTGCTTCCTTTCTCCTAAGCTGCCAGGATCTCTTTTGGTATACCTAAGCTGTGCCATCATTATTATTAAAAATAGTTATTCACTCATCCACCAGCCATCTAGCCATTCATCCATTCATCCACACATCTAACAAATATTTATTGAGTACTTATATTGTGCCAGGTGCTGTTTGAGAACCTGCTGATAAGCTGGTTACCAAGCCCTCTCTGCCTTATGAAGCTTATACCTGATTATCCAAAGACTCATTATACAGTGAGTATGGGGTGGGAAAGAGGGTCTGCTTAGCCCAATGTTAGACTTCTAGGAAGCCCTCAGCAAGTGTGTTTCTTTTGCCCCACTTCTTTTTACCTAATTTTTATGTGCCTGGTCACATATTGCCTCTTGTTTGTTCATTTATGGTTGTACTTTGAATTGTTGACTTGGGTTTGTGTTTTTCTCAGTTCAGGATCAGCCTGTTAATCTTTAGAAACCAGCATGTTCTGCAAAGAGATTTCATCTAAATGGTCAGTTACTGATTTTGAATATTAAGAAGGTAGTATGGGATATAAACTTTCAATTATGAGACAAGTTCTGAGGATCTAATGTATAACATAGTGACTGTAGTTGAGTAACACTGTATTGTTTAATTGAAAAGTTTTTTTTTTTAAAGGTAAATATGTGAAGTGATGATTGTGTTAATTAACTTGATGGAAGGAATCATGTCACCATGTATACATATATACATATATCACATCATCTGTTGTACACTGTAAATACCGTATAATTTTTTAAAGATATATTTATTTATTTGAGAGAAAGAGTGAGAGTGGGGGAAGGGGCAGAGGGAGAGGGAGAGAGAAAAAATCTTGAGCAGGATTCCCTGCTGAGCATGGAATCTGATGCAGGGCTCAGTCCTATGACCCATGAGATCTTGACCAGACCTAAAACCAAGAGTCAGAAGCTTAACCAACTGAGCCACTCAGGTGTGTGTCCTAATTTTATTTGTTGATAATACTTCAAAGCCAGAAAAAGGAGGCAGTATGATAAAAATGATGAAATTTTTTGCTAAAATAGTACCTTTTTAGTTCTTATATAGGCATTAATCTTAACTACATTGTATATGTATACTTTTTATTTAATTGATTTATTTATTTGAGAGTGTGCGTGCATATGTGCACAAGTGAGGGGGGAGGGGCAGGGAGAAGGGAAAAGCATCTTCCCTGCTGAGCAGGGAGCCAGATATGGGGCTCCATCCCAGGACCCAGGGATCATGACCTGAGCGGAAGGCAGATATTTAACCCACTGAGCCACCCAGGTGTCCCTGTATATGTATACTTTTATATTGTATTCAGTGTCATTGTTAATAATTTACCATATATTATTTTGCATGTCATTTTAAAAGATTTATTATATTTTACAATGTGAGGTAATGAGTTAATGCCAAAACTCATTAACTGGAGCATGAAACTTAGATCCTATTGTGAAATTCATTGAGCAAATGTTACTCATTGTGGAGAATCTTGACTTAGTCCTATTTTTGGAATGTTTCTTTTATACATTATCTTGTATCTTTTGATAAATTTAAACTATTTACTGACAGATTTTCACGTGAAATTAAACTGACACATTTCAACATGCTCCTTTAGAGCTGAGTGTTTCTTGAACTGGTCTCTGCTTGGCTACTGGATGACTTTAGACTGTGGTGAAGATAAATATTAATAATCTCAAACATTACTTAATGTAACTTTAATAAAAATATTATTTTTGAGAATAGCATAGTTCATTCCATGGAGGCACAATTTCTTATTTTGGTTCCACTTTTCATTATTGTTACATCTAATTGTTTTCCAGGAGGTGTCAGTTTTATGTCCAAGTCTTTCTCACATTCCTTCATTTCTCAATCCCCACTCTCCTGGTTCAGGCCTCAGTCATCACTCACCTAAGAAGTTGCAACAGCCTTGTTACTAGTGTTTCCTTATTCAGTGTCCTTCTTCTTTCAGGGCTCTCTTCCATATTATTGTTGAAGTTTTTTGGGGGGGAAAAGGAAAAAATACATAGATGCGTGTGTGGGGCACACATACATGGAGGCACATTTGTTTCTGATTGTGACGAGCCCTCGTGAATCCCCTGTAGTTCCTCTCTGCCTACAGGGCAGTGGAAGCTCCTTAGCAGGTTGTTTGAAAACTTTGTGGAGTAGTTCCAGCTTTCTACCACCAGCCCCTCTGTCCTTCTCCGTGCTCTTCCAGTTGGTTCCAGCCAATGAATGACTTTCTTTGCAATTTGGTTGTTAGTGGTGCTTGGTTGGCATTATTTGCATGTACACTATTCAGTCTTTCTTTTGTCCAGGTAGCCTTTTAACTGTGAAAGCCACTAATTTATCTTGTTTGAACACCTCACCTAGGGGCACCACAAGCCAGTTCTGCCATCTAAGGTAGCTGAGTTTGCTTTATGTGCTTTGTAAGATGTGAAAATTTTTTTCTTGAAAGCCTTATGGCTTTAATGGAATTAAATAATTGAAATTTAATTTTCATTCTTTAGACTGATTTGTTGAAGGTTTTTATTTTCCAATTTAGGCACTACCTGAAAATTCTGAACTATTTTTTACTATTACATTTTCATATTTATCATTAAACTTGTAGCATTTTCTTTTGTAATAGTATTCATAGCTGCAGGAGGTGATGGGTGTTAACTCAAATTATTGTGCTGATCATTTTGTGATATATACACATTTCAAATCATATGTTGTATACCTTAAGCTAATATAATTTTATATGGCAATTTGATTTCAGTAAAACTGGGAGGAAAAACCAAACACACTTGCTCACTCTGCTAGCCTACCTCTCCTTGTACAGTGAACATAACAAAAACTTTGTAAGTCATTAGCATCAGCATAGATTAAAAAAAAATACTCCTACTTCCTTGGCCTGATAGAATTGCAAGTCATTCCAAGTTCAGCTGAATGCTTCTCAGTATTTGAAGGTGAGTATTCACACTATAGCAATTCTGAATGACATGCCCTATGCACATAACTGACAGGATGACGAGATTTGCTAAGTCGTATTTGTAATTGCATAGTGATGGATCCCCCACAAGTTCATGGATGCGTGTTGAGGGAGGCATTTGGTTCCCTGGCTTTGAGGCCAAAGCTAGATGAGACACTGAATTGATAGTAAAGCCAGTCTAGCTCCAGTGGCTCTCAGGGAAAATTTCTATACGGTCTTTAGAGTTTAAGTTTTTCTTCATATGTTTGATATTTAAAACCTGTCTCCATGGTTTATACTCTTTGTTTACTCATACACCATGGGCATTGAAGCCTTTTCTGTCTTTATCCTCTATTTCCAACCCCTCATTGATTTTCCTCCTCTTTTTTGCCCTTATTTGTTATTCTTCCCTGATCCAATTGAGTTGATCTTAGAAGCTTTATGTTCTTTTGCCATTTCTTGAGGTAGAACCTGTCAACACTTCGGCTTTTATTTTTGCTGTTTTTACATGTCCTTAACCATGATTTGAACTGTTAACTTTTTGAGAGGAAAGTCTGCCACTGGGACCTTTAGAGTTCTGCAGCTTTTGGAAACTCAGAGCCTTATACTCAATTGATGTTTAGGAAGTGTTTGAATTATACAACAGAGAAAGTAGTCAATAAAATTAAAAGCCTACTGAACATGAGAAAATATTTGTAAATGGCATATCTGATAAAAGGTTAGTATCCAAAATATTTAAAGAATTTATACAACTTCAAAAAACCCCAACTAGTCCAGTTAAAAAGTGACCAGAAGACATAAATAGACATTTCTCCAAAGAAGACTTATAGATGGCCAACACATGAAAAGATGCTCAAACGTCACTAATCATTAGGGAAATGCAAATCAAAACCACAGTGAGATCTCACCTTATGCTTGTCAGAATGCCTAAAATCAAAAACACAAACAAGTGTTGGTGAGGATGTGGAGAAAAAGTTCACAGTTCACCCTTGTGAATGGTGGTTAGGAAGCAAACTGAAACAACCACTGTGGAAAACAGCATAGAGATTCCTCAAAAAATTAAAAATAGAGTTAGTTAGCATATGATCCAGTAATTTCACCAATGGGTATTTACCTAAGGCATATGAAAACTTGAATTCAATAGATACATGCTCCCCTACGTTTATTGCAACATTATTTACAATACCAAGATATGAAGTAGCCCAAGTGTCCATTGACTGATGAATGAATAAAAAAGTATATATATACACACACACATACACACAACGGAATGTTAGTCATAAAAAAGAAGGAAATCTTAACATTTGCAGTGACATGGATGGATATAGAGAGTATAATAACTATGTGAAATAAGTCAATCAGAGAAGACAAATACCATATGCTCTCACTCATATGTGAAACTTAATAAACAAAACAAGCAAGCAAAGGAAAAGAAAAGAGAGAGAGATAGAGGACATACCCAAGAAACAGGCTTTGCTATAGAGAACAAACTGATGGTTACCAGAGGGGAGGAGTATGTGCATTGAGTAATATATGGAACTGGTGAATCACTATATTGTAACTAATATGAAACTATGTTAACTAACTGGAATTAAAATTTTAAAAGAAGTGTATTTACTTAAATACTTGTTCTTAAGTACAGCAAGTAATTGCACCTTGGTTAAAGTGACTTCCTTGGTTGGTGAAGGTACAGCTAGGTCTTAGCTTTTGTTGAGACTATGACAAGTGTAACTTTCGTTTTTGAGTGAGGAGACATGGTTGAAACTTCCTTTGTCATTTAGCTCTAACTCTGAGTGGTGCTAGTAACCTGTTCTTCCATGAGTTCAAGTCCTGCGTCAACTGTGAACTTCTGCTTTTCTAGAAAGTTTGTTTCATTATTAACTGAATGTTTTTTACATTCTAGTGAAGGGAAGAAGGGGCAGTTGATTATCTAGTTGCATTATCCACCCCATCTGTTTCCTGTATATGACAGTAATTTCCACCTCGTGCCTTTGCCCATGGGGTCAGAAGCACATACAGATGTGATTCTGGTTCTTTCAGTGAAGAGAAAGTTAACTACTCAACTTTCTTAAGATCTGTTTGCTTTTTTTCAGGCCTCAAGCTTGTCATTAATATATTCTCTTGTCACTTTAATACCAAAAGTGACTTTTCTAGTGTGAAGAGTAGGTGGCACACTTTGTAAGGTGTCTCGAGCCTGTGCTTTCCTGTGGGAGATTAGGACTGTCTGTTCTGGAAGTATGCTATTTTGAGAGGTAAACCTATTATTTTCATTTTAGAAATGGATTCGAGGCATACACATAAAACATCTTGGGATTTATGACTAGTTTGGCATCATTGCATAAATAAATTTTAATTTTTTTATTCTATCATATGGGAACTTTTCTGAATTCATGCTTCATGCTTCAAAGGAACAAACTAAATATTAGGGATTGTTTGGTATTCATGTCAACAGTGGCTTCATTGGGTGGTAAAATGTCACAGGTTGGGCTGAAGAGATGTTGAGATGGTGTGTGTGTGTGTTTTAACTAATACAAATATACTAAGAGGAATGAGTATTGTATTGACTTACAGATATTAAACCTTATTACTTTTCTTAATTTAAAAATATTTCAAGTAGACTTTTATATAATACTCTCTTCATCAGATCTTAACCTTCTGCCATATTTGTGTGAGATCATAAAACATTTTGGAAAAAGTTGAAGGCTCCCCCTTTCTCTAATCCCAGACTGGTTTCTTTTGTTGGAATGTACATTATTTGATGGCTTTTAAAATAAATACTATATTTCTGTCAGTTTACCCAGTAAGTAGTTGAGTGGTGGTTTCCATTAGGGAAATGAAATTTATACCCCTCCCATCTACAGGTTATGCTTATACTTCTTCTGAAGAGGTTTTAGGGAGAGGATGTGGGGTCAGTGAACGAGATGAGAAGTATATATATTTTGGAAAGTAAATTTGACTAAATGTGAGCATTCACATCCTGGTTAGTTGTTTAGTTTAAATGATATTTCAGAGTTACTAAGTCATTTCTTCAGATTAATTGTTAATCTGCTCAAAGGCCTGGATGGTCACTAAAACGGAATTGTTTTCTGTGAAGATTTTGTCCTATAGGTTCTAAGCATGTTTTCTTGCGTTTCATGAACTTGGTTGGTTTTGGCTAATTTTCCTTTATGTTTTTTTTTTTTTTAATATTTTATTCATTTATTCATGAGAGACAGAGAGAGAGAGAGAGGCAGAGACACAGGCAGAGGGAGAAGCAGGCTCCATGCAGGGAGCCCGACGTGGGACTGGATCCTGGGTCCCCAGGTCGTGTCCCGGGCTGAAGGCGGCGCTAAACCGCTGTGCCACCTGGGCTGCCCTCCTCTAAGCGTTTCATCCAATTTACAGAATTCTGAATATCTGTCTCTTTTACTTCTTTTTTTTTCTTGTGGAAGTATGATACAAAAATCGAAAGCTATTTATTTTTCCTTAATGCTATCGCAGTCTGGTTTAATTCTGTGGCAAAGTTTTCATTGTTCAATTTTCATTCAATTCTGGATATGTTAAACTTGTATCATGTTTTCGAATTGAAATTGAGTTTTGATAGGTTCCAGAAGACAGAGGGAAAAAAAATTACTAAAAAGTAGGGCTTGTGTGTGTGTGCGTGTGTGTGTTTTACCATTGCTTGTATATCATAATTAAGGAAAAACTAGGAAAATAGATTAAAAAAAGACTGCCAGTGATCCTATCACTCCTATATCTTAATTTTTTTTGCCATATACCTTTACAGGTTTTTTTTTTAAATAACGTATTTTAATAAATATATAGTTTATCATATATATTTTCATTTAATATTATAAACAGTAAAGTAGTAATTTATAAGTAATTCCTAAGTTGCAATTATTCTAAACACTATAAGGTGGAGGTTATGTAATACAGTAGTAGGAACACAGGCTTTGTTTCAGATGGATTTAGTTTTGGGTTCCTGCTTGTTTCTACTATTAAGTTAACTGTGTTACCTCGGCAGTTATTTAACTACTCTGTTTCCTCAAGTGAAAAAATGTGGCTCATAATAACCATCTTGCAGGGTTATTTAAAGATTAGATGGAATAATGAACAGCTCGTTCATATTGTGCTGGGAACACACAGTACATATTAACTTATTATTGGAGGTTACATGACAAGAACAAGAATATTAGAAAAGGATTGGTTGTCTTGGGTTTAAATTCTAATGCCATCACTTTTTAATTTGCTTTGGGCAAATTGAGCTTTAGGACCTCACTGATTCCTACTTGTATTCCTTGTAAAAAAAAAGGGGGATAATAAAAAAAGGGATAATAATATCCATCTGCTAGGATTATTATATTGATTATATGAGATAGAGACTATTATGTGACTGGCATAATGTGGGCACTCAAAGAGTAATTATTGTTATTAATAAGGAGGATTACTTAATTGAAAGGTTGAGACATCGGGGGCTCTGTGAATAGTGTGAATAGAACTGCTGCTGCCACCTGCCCCAATTTTGGAGTAGGTAGCCATCATTAAAATAGCATATTAGGAGGCAGTTTTTAGAGACCTTCAACATGTAATGAAAATCTACCAAATATAATTGGACATGTATGCTGAAATATATAACTGTTTGTGTTTCTCATGTGTAGGTTGTAGATTGCCTCCATCCCTCTCAAGCTGCATATCTTTCTTAGCTCTCATGAGCCTTCCCATGTTCTTTCCCTCATTTCTGTATTTTCTTGATTTTAATATTTAGAAGCACCAGTTCATATTGTTATTTCTCCCCTTTAGTATCATGATGTACCTCTTAGTTATTTATATGTGTGTGTATAAAATTTCAGAAAGGTCGTAGGAAAGGAATCTTGATCATGTTATTCTCACATTCTACTCTGTTGCTTTGGTGATGAATGCTGCCCAGACCCTCCTTTTTTATTAGTTTTTATGTCATTTTATATCATAGAAGCAATACCCCTTTTAATTAATCTCTCTGTAATTGTATGGTTAGGTTATGGAAGGTGAGTTGGGTGGTGAACTCATGTCGGGTGGGTGACTTGTTGGAGTTGATCAAGGTCCTTGTTTGTGGTCAAGTTACTGCACCGCCCCCCCCGCCCCGACACACACACCGTGCTTATACCTCAGTGTGATCACTCTATTTCCTCCTGTTGGTCACCCAGTGCCCTGACTCTGAAGCTACTTTTTCTATAAAAAATGTAAGGTGGAGCTTACTTCTTCTTTTTCTTTAAAGATTTTATTTATTTATTCATAAGAGACAAATAGAGAGAGGCAGAGACTTAGGCAGAGGGAAAAGCAGGATTCCCATGGGGAGCCCAATGCAGGACTCGATCCTGGGACTCCAGGATCATACCCTGAGCGGAAGGCAGACATTCAACCACTGAGTCACCCAGGTGCCCAGAGCTTACTTTGTCTTCACTACACACATGTGTGCACATATGTGTAAGTGCAGAGATACACATATACACATAATACACATACACATACCCACCCCACTTGGCAGTAAAGAGACTGCATTTGGTATTATTATTATTATTATTATTATTATTATTATTATTATTTTATTTATTTATGATAGTCACACACAGAGAGAGAGAGAGAGGCAGAGACACAGGCAGAGGGAGAAGCAGGCTCCATGGACCGGGAGCCCGACGTGGGACTCGATCCCGGGTCCCCAGGGTTGCGCCCTGGGCCAAAGGCAGGTGCCAAACCGCTGTGCCACCCAGGATCCCCTTATTATTTTTATTTTTAAAAAAATTTTATTTATTTATTCATGAGAGACACAGAGAGAGAGGCAAAGACACAGGCAGAGGGAGAAGCAGGTTTCATGCAGGGAGCCGGACGGGAGACTCGATCCCAGGACTCCAGGATCACGCCCTGGGCCGAAGGTGGTGCTAAACCGCTGAGCCTCCCAGGCGTTCCTGCATTTGGTTTTAGATGAAGTCAGTAAAAGGAGACAAAATTAATAAATGCACAAGTTTTGCCAGAAATCTAAAAAATTTCTGTTTTGGAGATTGGCATTCAAGGGTGTATATATAGTCTAAAATTTTTCTAAGAGGCTTGCTTAAAAATAAGTAACCAGAAGACATTCTTTTTTTTTTGAAGACATTCTTTTAATATTCTGGGATTAGGAGCTGGTAAAAGTGATTCACCTTTTGTCTGAAAGTTTTTGAAGCATGTCCAAAGGGTACTTAAAGGGGAAAAACTGTTCTCCTTCAAGTTTATTAAAGGACTAACCATATTCTAATTTCATTTTAAGTTACACACTTTTAATTCACATGTTGATATACATTTTAATTTTCATTAATAGTTACCCTCATAGTAGGGATCTAGTATATTCTTAATGAATGACTATTTCATGACTATTAACTATTAATTTGTTACTGCTTTTAAGTTATGTTTAGCATTTGCAAGGGCTTCTTAACAGACTGTCATTTGATCCTCATAATCTTAGAAGTTAGATAGGGGAGGAATTTTCTCCATATTGCAGGGAACTTAGTGGAATTGCTCAGGTGCCACTAAATGATAACTCCAGGGTTTGAATTTAGTACTTCTAGCTTCTAATGCTATGCTTTTTGGTCAGCGCTATGGTGTTTTCCCATACAGATGTGGAAATATTTCAATACTTTGTGTTGTACAAGTCGTTCACTCATTCAGCAAAGTTTTGTTGAGGGTACGATTTTAAGTTCTAGGACTTTGTGGATGAATGTAAAGACACGCTTTCCACTGTGAAGGAAGACTGTTCATAAATAAATAAGTAGATGAGGTAATTACTGTGCCTACAGTAATAATGATGGGTACATAGTAGGTGCCCAATAAATGTTTACTAAGTAAATAAATAAGTGAGCAAAGTGATAAAAAGGGAATAAACAGTGAGTGTAGGGTCTCATATAGATAGATGGACAACAGAAGGTACTTCTGAGGAAATGATGTCTAAGCCAGAGGAAGAGCATTTCAGACAAAAGGACAGCATATACAAAGATCTAGGGCGGGAAAGAACTTGACCTCGTTGAGGATACCGAAGATGGCAGTGGAGCTAGAGCATAGTAAGGCTAAAGAGACAGGAGTCCAACATGAAATTGAAGAGAAAGAGACCAATTATGTAGGCCCGCTCTTAGACCATGGTAAGAAATTTGGCTTTTATTCCAATGTTGGGAGACAATTTCCATGTGTATTGTGTTTCCATATTGATTACCTTTGTTCTGGACTGTCGTTTCAGGGGTGATTTGTATAGTCATCAGCCTTGGAGGCTACCCTCCAGAGCAAAGATCAGTCACATTTTACTATCTATATAATAAACACAATGTCTCCTTCTGGGGTAAAGTTCAGGCAGGCATACTGCCCATTATAAAAGATTTGGGTTCATTAAGCTTGGGGTTACTCTCCTGTAACAACCCGCTGCTGTGTGGGTATTACCTGGTGGGAATTGGGACTTAAGGGACTGGCACCAAAAAATGCTGATACTCTGACTACTGCTATTGCTGTGAGTAATGAAGTCCTTTGTCTCTGACCCGAGTGTCTCATGTCCTCAGTGGTATCCGTACACCTGGGACAGTCTAACGTACTAGGTTGGAAGTTAGGGTAAAATCGTACATCTTGCATACTTCTTGATGTCTCAGGATATGTAAAGCCAGTGGTAGGTTTTCAGCAGGGGAATAATAATACGCAGTTTAACCTTTTAAGAAGTCAGTTCTAACTACCCTGTGGAAAATGATCATGGCTAGAAGTTAACGAGGAATCTGGGCCAGTTGTCTAGTTGAGAGATAATAGTGGCTTAGACTGGTGTGTTGCCAGTGGATATGGGGAGGAGGGAATTATTCAGGATGGTCTTCAGGAGGTAGAATTTAGAGGTCTTATAGAATGCATATGGGCTGTGGAAGAAAGTAATAGACAGTCAAAAAAAGGAATAGACCGTGAATCTTAGGTTTTTGCTACAACAAATGGGTAGATAGAAGTGACTTTCAGTTGGAGAAGCATCAAGATTAAGATAATTAGCTTGCAAAAGAACTTATTTCTAACTTTTGTGTTTATTTTTATTTATTTAAAAGATTTTATTTATTTATTCAAGAGAGAGAGGCAGAGAGAGGCAGAGACACAGGCAGAGAGAGAAGTAGGCTCCATCTATCCTGGGTCTCCAGATCAGGCCCTGGGCTGAAGGCGGCACTAAACTGCTTTTGTGTTTAGAAGTGCAGGGAAAGGAAGAATAAGTAGTAGGTTTGTACAACCTGGGATCAAAGGGCCGTTATGTGTACTTTCCAGGGGAAGAATATTTTTCTTTTCTTTTCTTTTCTTTTCTTTTTTTTTTTTTTAAGATTTTATTTATTCATGAGAGACGCACACACACAGAGAGAGGCAGAGACAGGCAGAGGGAGAAGCAGGCTCCATGCAGGGAGCCCGATGCGGGACTTGATCCTGGAACCCCAGTATCACGCCCTGAGCTGAAGGCAGGTGCTCAATTGCTGAGCTACCCAGGTGTCCCAAAGAACATTTTTCTTGTGTCTTCATGAGTTGTAAAATCCATTAATGTTTAATGTTTAGAAATTCAAGTCTTGCAGTCCCTTATTAAGTGAATTGTCACATTTACACTAAATTAGATTAGCTTGCGAGGATTTATTTCTTAAATAGCTGTATTGATTTTTACCCCAAATTCATTATCTGGGAGTTTACAAGGAAACTCTTTAATATGTTTCAAGGTTTTCCCCTTTCCAACATTAAAATAAGAATGCATTTTTCATGTTTATTTTTTAGATTCTAAATTTCTTTAATTTTTTAAAAAAGAATTATTTATCTTAGAGAGAGAGAAAGCAGGGGGAGGGGCAGATGGAGAGGGAGAGAAGCAGACTCTCCACTGAGCACGGAGCCTGATTTGGGGCTTGATTTCTTAATACTGAGATCATGACCTGAGCTGAAATCAAGAGTCAGAGGATTAACTGACTGAGCCTCCCGGGTGCCCTGAGATTGTGAATTTCTTTTAAAGCTGGGCTGTTGTCCCTAAATTCTCAAGGATAATTATTGCTTGTCCTGTGATCATGTAAGCTTAATATAGTAGGATGTAAGAAACAAGTGCCTATGAATTAATTTATTCTTTGTCATTTTCATTTGGAAATACCTCAGGATAACTTCTTGTCTTTCTAATACCGGTTACTGATTTCAGCAGCATCTGATTGCTTTTCATAAAGAAAGTAACTAAAAAGCTTGCAGAGGGGGTGGCCCTGGCCCTGCTTTCTTTTTTATCTAAAGAGATTTATTCTTTTGTGTGCTTCTCATGCGCTTACTGTCTTTACAGGATCATTTTGCATTTCTTAACCTTTATGTATTGTAGACTGTTTTAGGTTACAGCATGAAGTCTGCAATGAGTTTTGAATTAGTTTTGCACCATCTTGCACGTATTCTTTGTTTTCTTTCGTTCTATGGTATTTTCTTTAGTCTGTGGCCTAGGTCTAGATGTTTCCTCTTTGGAAAGAAAAGGAAAGGGAAGATAGAACTTATTAACAGGCTTTTGGGGGAGTTGGGGAGGAGGCTAAGCCAAAAATTATTTCTGCTTTAATTTATATTCCACCCCTTGGAAATCAGCAGTGGGAAAACATATTCCACTGTAAAGACAGTCCCCCCCCCCCGCCAAAATCAAGAGCACAAAATCATTAGTGCTGATCATGAGACTTTTCTAGGTGGTATGAGTTGTTATTAATCACTAATAGACTCTGGAGATACTTCTACCAGAAATGCAGTTAGAATGCGGTTATTTCTGACTTTCTGAGAAGATAAATATGCTTTTTTCTTTTCTTCCCATGGAGATCCATCTTTTTGACTTTTAACAATTTTAAGCCATGCCTAGGTAGCAGAGTGGGATTTGAACTTTCTGGGATGTGTGGTCTTTCCTTCAGAGAACTATTGTTGCTGTGCCTCAGTATTCCATTAAACAAATTCTTCAAAAAAAAAAAAAAAACCAAAAAAACAAAACAAAACAAAAAAAAAAAAAACAAATTTGTTAAAAGGGCTCAACATTTGTCACTAATTTCAAATTTCACACACTGTGCATAAGTGATGTATAGTTTCGCCCTATTTAAGCTGTTTGGAACTTCATGAATGAGTTGCTAGTCTTCTCTCTCGTTTCCTGATTTCAAAACAAAGCAGAACTATTAGTAATAAGATTTTACCAGGGCCTTCTGAGGGATTTTATGTATTGACTTACTTGAGCCCGAATGTGTAGCCTATGGAATGTGCTGGAATCCTAAAGAATAATATAGAATATATTCTATATTCTATATATAATATAGAATATATTCCTATATCCTAAAGGATTCTTTATATTGTTCTTGCAGTCTCAGTAGCCCTTGATCCATAGTTCCATCTCTCCTGCCCATCTTCTTCCATTTGAGGTATAGCTGAGGGCACAGTAATTAGAGGATTTGAGTCAGACCTGGTTTGTGCCTGAGCTCCTGCTTGTTGATCTGTGACCCCAGGCAACACACTTAACCTTTCTTGGCTTCAGAGCTTCACTGTAAAATTCAGACTCTGCTGATGACCTCCTCACGGTTTAGTGAGACATAGTTGTATATGTCAAAGAACTTGTGTTTAGGGCTGGTAGGTTCTCACCAAGAACTAGAACACAATCAGTATTTTGAAGTTGTGTGTTCCCCTATGATCTCATCCTTCTGCCTCTGTCTGGATGTGACTACTATCCTGAATTTTAAGCATTCCCTTGCTTTAAAAAAGAATATATTTGTAAACTATATTTTAGCCTTGCCTGTTTGGGTTCTGCAAAAAATGGTATCATATATAGTCTCTAATAATGTTTTTGTCTCTGTGGGCTTCTCCCTTACTGGTCCCTTAAAGAGAGTAGGCTTTTTCTGATACTAGATCAGAGGTTGGGGTAGCATTAGGTGACACGGGGCACTGAGTCCAAGTAGGAAAAGGGATTATTGGGAGCTGGGTTTACTACTATTATAGGGAAGGGAGAGGGGAAAGCTAGAAAGACCCCATGGTTGGGCAGGAATTCAGGCCATCTGCATGAACTCCTGATCTGGAATAGACATAGATATAGAAAGAAAGAAGGAGGTGTGTGTATATGTATGCATGTACTTCTGTTCTCCTGGCTAGGAGCAGCTATAACCCATTTGCAATAAGCACACCCTGATCTTGGTTTCTAAATACCACTTTTCCCCCTTCTAGAATAGTAGGAGTTACTAGACTAGAAATCACTTTTTGGCAGCCATCATAAAATAATTAATTTGGCCAAGAATTATCCCTGGACACAAATACTGGGTCAAAGTTCGTTGGTAGGATATTTATATAGTCTGAAAGTATCCTACCACAAAGTACTTAAAAATTACAAAGTAGAAAGAGTAACTTTGCAGTGGAAATCTGACAGAGTCCTCCCTAAAATCAGGTGATAGAAGTTCATGTTACCAGTATGGAAAAAAGATTAACATAGTGTATCACCTGGTAGGATACAACAAGGGGAACTATCTTCCTTGGCATTCCTGCTGAAAATTCGTAACTAGAAACTAATCATAAGAGAGTATTAGACAAACCCAAATTAAGGAACATGCTACAAAATTGGCCTGGTCTTCACAGTTGTCAAGGTCACGAATGTCAGTCAGGAATTCTAGATTGAAATACACTAATGAGATGTGAAAACTAAGTACAGTATGAGATCCTGAATGGATTGGATCCTTTTACTAAAATGGACATTATTGGGATAATTGGAGGGTGTAAGATCTGGTCTGCAGATTAGATGATGGTACTATGTAATTTTGATGATTTTCCTGGCCATAATTGCAGTTTTGTAGAATGCCCTCATTTATAGAAATTACTGTCTAAACTCTGTAGGGGTGATAGGCTATCATGTTGGCTACTTACTCTTAAGTGACTCTGAGAAATAAAGTTATTTGTACGAACTAGTCTTGGGTTGTTTTTTTTTTTTTTGGTTGATCTGAGATTATTAAGCAAAACAACAAAAAGCCCCTCGTATTAGTTGACTTAGTAGTTAATTGTTGGCTTATCGGACAAATCATTTGTAAGGTTTAAGAGGTTTGCTTTTTCATGTTGTCTTGTCTTGCAGCTGCCCCATAGTGTAGGCTTTATGCCACATCTTGATTTGTCTTTTGGTGTATTGGTTTTAGAGTATTTGCCATTATTTCATGGGGTGCCTGGGTGGCTCCCTCCATTAAGCATCTGACTTTTGATCTAAGCTCAAATCTTGATATCAGAGTTGTTAGTTCAAGCCCCATATTGGGCTCCACATTGGATGTAGAGCCAACTAAAATAGAACAATACAAAACAAAATAAAACAAAAATAAAAATAAAAAAGTATTTACCATCATTTCATTAATATGTTCTTTCCCCTGCTCATTATTTATTGTGACAAACTCCTTTTCATGGAAAGCATGATTTATAGAAATAGGGCCTTTCATTGTTACAATTTAGTGATAATACTATATTTAATTTTGACTTTGTATGTTTTACTCTTTTATCCTCAATTTGCTGGGGAGCTATTCAAGCTTTCCTTTTCTCTCTCTCTCTCCTGTTCTTTCACCACACTGTATCTACCTTAGCATTGAACATATTTCATTAGGCTTTTAGTATAAGATATTGGGCTGGTTGATTGCTGTTTTAGAATTTAGAGTTTCAGAAAGCATAAACAGGGTAAGGGGAATTGCATAGACAGAGTGGTGAATTCGATGTTATACTAAATCATAAGCTGGGCAGTTACCTAAGTGGTTAGCCCCCAGAGGTTTAGGATGAAGCATATCAGGACCAAGTTGGTCATACTTTAAAAGTTCTAAGGTTTGGGAGGAGGGTCAGGGAAAGGTAGGGGAACTAAGGGAGAAGGTTAATTGTCAGAACAGCCTTCCCTCTCTGAAAACGTGATGTGCGAGTTATCTGTTTGGTAGAAATCTGCCCTTTCTTGTTAGAACAAAGAATTGTGGGTTAAAGGCATTGAATGTCCACCCATACTTTTTTCTGTGGTGGAACTGAAATCCATCATCGGACTTGTTTTCCTTAGGTAGGGTGGAGGACAAATTTCTCTTTAGCAGCTACACTAATTTTAATATTTTTCAGAATGATCAAGGAAAAAAGCTTTTAAAAACCCAGAGTGGTAGTTACATTGCACTTAGTATACACCCACACATGCAGGCTTTTCTTCAGCATTTTGTTATTTTTTTTTCTTGCTGCTTTTACAGTGTAGGTGGCCTTCTCTGGATTGCTTTTGACAGGAAATTGAGCAACCTTTCTTTTTTGGAACAGAATATATTTTACTGGTGAGAGGAAAAAAAATAAAGTGTTTATGTTTTGAAATTTGATTATGAATTTTTATTTGAAGACTGATTTTAAGTCTAGGAAAATGAGGTTGGGTTAAGTAGATTTCACATTGTGTGTTAATATTTCTGAGCCTCCCTAGTAATTTTTAGGCCTTCCCTTCTTTCTTCCTTTTTTATAGAAAAAAAGGAAGGCCTGGAAATTATTTTGCTTAATAAAAAAAAAAGTACTCTGCTTTGTTCTCTTAGCCGCTGATGGGTATTAAGAAGTCATCTTTGACCAGCTCATTAGTTTTTTGGCTTTTGTTTGAGGCTGCCTTCCCCAGTGGTCTTCTATCTATAGTGGAGGAGTGATGGGCTCTACACTGGTTTCACAGGCATCTTGAATCTAGAATGGGTATTAGCCCTTCCTTTGGACAAGAACATTATTCAGTAAAGCTTCCTAATGATTCGGTTTTTGTAGAGGTTCCCGGAGCACGGGTAGGGGGCTCCAGATGGGAGGGCTGCCTCTGACACAGATCCAGCCTACCCTGCCAGCCCCCCCCACTGATCCTTGGGGATGCGAATGCCAGTCTGCCCGCCGCACACCCAGGTGCTCACTGCCTGGGTGATTGTGGTTGAGTACGATTTACATAGTTCCTTTCTACACTGGGGACTCAGAGAAAGAAATCAGTCTATAATTAAAATATAAACTCACATGCTACATCGAGGAAATGTCCAGTCAGAATGGACTAATTCTGATGGAATCTTCCTAAGTGTGTTCATGTAGCATATCCTTTCATTTGGTTTAAACTTTGCATGTTTGTTCATGAATCTAGCCAGATTACTGGTGCATGTCAGCTGTCAGATATGTCTTCGTTATGTAATTAGTTAGTTACAGCTCATTAATTAAGCTCGACAAAACAAAGCATGTGTTTTGAGTGTTACAGGTGTCCTTACTTATTTTCTTAGGCTGTGGATGCAGCCTAAGGAAATAAGTTGACTAAGTGTATTGGTCAATCATGTAGAAACTGCAGGGTTTAGTATGTGGGAAACTTGACTTTATAGGTTTCTTTTCCCCATAGTGCCCCACTGCTCTTTGCACCATGTGATTGCAGTAGGGGAGGAAAGTCCTGCTACAAGGTTTTGCCAGGGTCTGTTTTGCTGTCTGCATAAAGTCATGGTAGGCTCCGTTTGAACATTGAAAGTGGATTTTGAAGTACCTAGCTGCATATTTGGCTTAATCAGTGATGGGAGTCCTACTATCTAGGGTGAGAAGCCGGGAAGAGGAACTTCACCCCTCTTGGCCTTCCCAGGAATGGGGAATATCTGTGAGGGAAACTAAGCCCTGGTTCTTTTCACTCTTCTTAGTTTCCATTTTATATGTCTGGGAACAAAGTTGTGGGGCTAAGTTAACATAGTTGTAGTCTGACACAGCATTTCACCTCAGTGAACGTTAAAAAATTAGTTTCTTGGAAGGCTCTTAAGGGCATGTGTACTTTGATTATTTTAATATTTTTAGAATGGATACATGTACTGTATATTATTAATATGGAGCATGGTCATATTCCTTTAAGTAATGATAAGCTTACCAGTCACAGGAAATGTTACTGTCTCTAGTGGGAGCTTATAGCCTATCTGAAAGGACCAGTTGAGAATTGTAAAATTTCTAAGTGATCAGAATAGCTGTTTGCTTTGGAACAGGGTTTCTCAACCTTACTGCTGTGACCTTTGGGGCTGGATTATTCTTTGTAGTGAGGGGCTGTCCCGTGCAGTAGGATGGGGTTAGCAGCATCCCTGGCTTCTACCCATTAAATGCTGGCAGCATACCTCTTCCCCATGTTGAGACAACCAAAAATATTTCCAGACATTGCAAGATATCTCCTGGTGTTCTCACCCCCTGTTGAGAACCACTGGTTCGGAACAGTGGTTCCCCTGGGCACGGACAGGCTGACTACATCAGCATCACCTTGTTGGTGCACTTCGTACACATTCGAGTTCCTGAGTTTCTCCAGACTTCCTGAATGGATGATACGGGCTGCAGCCCTGGATCAGCAACCTGCCTAGAGACTGAATAACTGGGTTTAGGAATTTGTTGTTTAAGTAGGAGTGGCTGTTGGTTGGCTTACGTTTAAATATGTGTTGAACTACACATAAAGAGATGACCAGTGAAGGAGAGTTTTAGAGGTAGAGTAAGTATATCCTCTCACAGTTATGATTTGGTTTGTAGCAGTGATCTTTCCCCCCTTAATATTGTGAGGGACAATTGTATGTTTTTCAGAATTCGAAAATAACCTTATTATGCTAAAGTTGATAATTATTTTAATCCAGGTGTTGAGAGAATACCTCAAGTTGGACTCAAAAGCAGGATTCATTACTAACTCTGACGTGGAAGAAGGTGAGTTGGTGAAGTAGTCACAAAGTCCTGTGGGGGAAGGGAGTGCCACTTGGCTGCTGATGCTTAGGAGGCCTGCTCCTTGTAGGGATATGCAGATTTGTCACACGTGGACCCTGTGTTTGTTCCTCACTGGTTTTTCCTCCTTCATTGTTTTTGCTGCTGAAAGGCAGAAATGGAATTGGGGAGGAAAGGAAACTCCTGTGCAGTTTGTACTCGTTGATTTCTGAATTCAGCATTGTCATCTTTACAGATAAAATAGTTCAGGTTTTTTTTTTTTTCTGGCTACTTAAATTAACAATAAGAAGGTTTTTATTACCTACTTATGTTCCTGTTGCACAGTAAATCCGTTCCAAAAAGTCTTCTATGTGTTTCTTAAAATTTGATGGATGTTGACGCCTTAGCCCATGCTAACCGTGTTGCATTAGGGTGTGATTTCGAATGTCAGGCTTATCCTGAAAAAGTGAGAGATGGTTGGATGATTTGCCTGACATTTATCATGTGGGTGTCACCCCTGGTCTCAGAGTGGTTCCCCTTGGTTATTACTCCCAGGTACGAACCCAGGCCCACTTTAGGCCTGTTGTAATGTTTCAATGCACATTTTCATCAGTTGTAAAAGGGTATGTACTCTTACTGAGAAAAACAACAGTGTCATTCAGATTGAGAGAGACATTTCCACAAGCTACAAATGGTGTAATAAGTTAAACTCTTAAATTCAGATAAAATAAGTGACTTGGGGATGTGTAGGTTTCTTTGGTTTTGCTGAAGCAAAGACTTGGGGATTTTTCTTACTTGTTACTTCTTTGGAAGCAGAAGCAAATTGCCTAAGGAGTTGGCTCTTCTGGAGCACTACAGCCTACAAAGGATGGTCAAGGTTATCTGAGCATCTCCTGTAGTAAACCTTTGTGCAGAGCCTAAGGCTTCTTTTCCAAAGCCTGCTGAGTAATTGGAGCAGTGCTTTCAAAGTGGCTGGCTGTCTCCAACCTTCCTTGCATTTCAGTAAGAGGAACTGAAGAATGATGATCTCTGATGATGTTTTTAAAGTGCATTAGGACACTTTACTGGTAACATTTATTTGATCAAACTCAGCATTGTTCTTTAATAAAGTGAAATCTAGGAAGGATTTTTAAGTCTCCGTAATCTGTAGCCATTTGAAAAGCCCAAGTCTTTATTAGCAACAAATTAAAAACCTGTCTTTGAGAATGTAGCATCTGTGGAACCATCAAGAATTGCTTAGTGGTGCAGCAAGCAGCCTATAGACATGCCCCATGACTGTAGCTCGGGTGTTTTGTGGAGGAAGAGAAATCAGTGGCTGGCATTCAGTGCCCTCTGGTCTTCACTTTAGTCTTGGAAGTTGTTTTTCAAGATAGACTTTTTCCCCTCCAGAGTGCCTGTATACAATGGAAACATGTACCTTCTATGCAGTCCCTGTGTGCCTTACGGTATTTTAAACACTCTTAGGTAAGGATCAGGCTCCTAGTATGGCCGTTGTTAGCAGAAGCTGTAAGTTCTGGGATTACTGTGAGGCTAAGCTTGCTTAGCTTTGGTATTGTAGCAGCTACACCGTGTCTTTTGAATTTTGTTCAGCCTTATAACCTGAACCTGGGGCACTTAAAGCATTCTGTTTAAGCGATTAAAACACTGTTTAATAGCGGTAATATCTGACGGTGCTAGGTAGGTCTATCTGTCCGGTCAGGTGGGAGATTCTTCTCGTAAGCATTCTTACTAGCTCAGGTCTGCTCAAACAGACAAGGGAGGCTTCAATTGGGCCATTTTCCAGACCTCTTGGTGGCATAACTCTTTCTTGGCCTTCTAAATGTGCACTTCCTTTCTAAAGACTCTATCTCCACTTTAGAGATATCTGAATCAATTCCCTTCTTCAGAAGGAAACAAAAATCCAAAAAACCAAACCAAACCAAATGCACCCACCAAAATGAACCAAACCAAATGCACCCACCCAAATGAACCAAACCTTGTATTTTCTAGGCAGTCATATGTGGATTTTATTAAATCCATCATTCTTAAACATTTTTATTTATTTTTTGAGTAACATTATTCAAGAATACAGAAAGCATACTTTTCCTTCCCTTAAAAAGAATTGTATTGCTATTTTCTTTCTAAATCCTCAGCGAAAAACAGAGTGCTGTTAATTGATAATAATCTCTCACTAAATTATTTGCTTTCACACATTGAAACATTTGAATAATTTTTCCCAAGTATTGTATTTTTGCTTTGGATTTTCCCTTGTATAGATAGTTATGTGCTGGTAGGTGAGATGTTGTTTAAATTTTTCTCTTACTTCAGTCTGATTATTGCATCCCATTCTTCTGCTTTTAATGGGAGAGTAGTTGAAGAAATTTTAAAAAGCTGTGCACTTATTTCTTTTCCTGAAAATAAAATTTAAAAAGAATAACTCGTCACATTTATATGTAAATGCATGTAAATACATGATATGCAAAGTAAAGACATACTTCTTACTGTTTTCACGGGAAGTCCCGGTCATTTAGTAAATATAAAAGGAAAAGAAAAAGAACACATGTTCGTGCATTCTCCTAGACTTTTCTTGGTATTGTATCAGGTAGTAGCAAGAAATCCAATAATCATAGTGCCTTACATCAGCCATCCACACAGTAGAATGACCATAGCAGATTCAGAGGTCAGCTGAAAAATGGAACCTCCTCCCTGGCTGTCCAGCCTCATGTCCAGTGATGTACCTCATCTCTTTCTTCTGCCTATAACCCTAACAAATCATGTCTTCCTTAAAACTGAAGGGAACGGATTCCTCCTTAAAGGTAGTCCAGTGACAGACAACAGGTTAATTAATAAAGGACTTTGAATATAGTAACTTTTAGAAGGGATGAAGTCAGATGCTTCCCTCGAGCACACTTGTGAGGTTCTTTGGGTCAGCCTACCTTGAAGTTTCCCAGTGGCACTGAGAGTACAAAAGGAAGACAGCTTTTTAGGATATAAATAGTGGATGGAATTTTATTAACTAAATGCTAACTATAATATAATATGAAAATACTAAAATTTTATAGTAGCGAAGGGATGCTTGCAGAGTTTTTCCTTTCATCTTTGGCCACGAGTAATGGGAATGGGGCTCGGCATGCCTTGTGGTCACTACAGAATTATTTCACTCTTCTTATTTATTATTCAGAGCCTTCTTTTTTGTTCTTAAAAAAGAAGATTCTGTGAAATCCTTTGGCCTAGCAGACATTTTTACCAGCCTATAGAACTGTGGCATCACTCCTTCACATTGACTGATAATATCATGCTCCTTTTCTCTGGAGTAGGGACAACTTACTCTCACTGAAGTTTTACCCCTTATGTTCTTCAAAACACAACTGGCCCACATCAAATAAAGAGTTGCCTCTTTTAAACTCATTCTTATGACAAACAGAACAAATGCTAATAGGAATTGATTTAGGTTGTCTTTGGAAGAGTGCTTTATTTCTTAGTACCTGGTTCTTATTTTGGTCCTGGGTTTGTATGGCTATGATCTTGTATACTAATACCATGTTACCTAGTCAGTTCCTCAAACTATTTGTTTTCTAGTTGACTGTCTAATAAATGTAAAATGTGCTAATAGGAGTGGATTTGAGCAAATGTCTAAAGAAGAAAGAAAGAGAAGCAAGGACATGAACATTGAATGGATGTGAATGGACATCCGGGTAGGAATGGTGCAGATCTGCCACTGCTTGCCTTAAAAAGTTGGGTCGGTGAAGGAATTTTGAAGACTTGGCTTCTGGGAACAGATCCCAGAGTGGATCTAGACATGAAACTTGTGGGGAGCTCGCCTCTGCTAGTTCTTCACAATATACCTTTTCTCCAAGGGTTTAGGAGACTGTTTGTGGTAGGAGTTTTATTTTACAACCTAGGCTTTATTTTCATGTTTGTCAATACTTGAGCGTATTTCATATAAAAAGTTGTAAATATCTTCACGAGCATTTGAATGGCTTTCATCAAAACCATGTGTTCAAAATTAAGGCCATGGTAGGTGAAGTCTTCCATTTAGGGAAGTGCAGTATGCCATGTTTTGGGGGTTTTGCTGCACCCAGGAGATGCCTTTATTGTGCCTTTTTGGAAATGATTTTTAATCAAGAGAATATAGAGGTGAATGCCCTAGGCTTGAGGAAAGCTATTGCTCCTATCTGCACAAAACATGCCAAGGCCCCTAATGAGTAGATGATAAAAAAAGACATGGGAAAGGTGTGGACATGTTCCCTTTCCACATGGCACCAGCCTCTTCAGAGGTAAGGATGTTCCCTGAACCATTGTTTGTCTCAGCTTATGGTTGGCTCTGTGTTCTTGCCATGATGGTGTCCTTAATAAAAATGCACTCATGCACTGCTATTCTAGGTGAGTCTTCAGTAGGTTAAGTAATGAAATGGTTGCTGAAGAACTAATGGACTTTGATTTTTTTTTTCCCTCCTCAGAGAGTAAAATTTTTTTTTAAGTCTATAACTTAATTCAGTAACTGGCCTTTTTCTGCCACTGACTGTTTTTCCCCCCAGTGAGTTGGAATACAAATGGCTTGAGAAATTGATAAGGTAACATTTGCTGGGTATTGTTCTATATATAGGGACCTCTGGGTATGTCTTAGCCTTAAAGCTTTTGTAGTTACAAGAAGTAAGATATTCTACTTCAGTAGCCATTTGTCTCCCCTCTGGATTTATTAGTGGAGAAGTTAATTCAATTAAGTAAACAACTTAATGTATATAGAGAGTTTTTTTTTTTGGTTGATGTTGACCAGGCTAGAAGTACTAAAAAACCAAATGCTTCTTGTAATCAAGTTGTTTTTCTAGAGGAGAAGATAAGACATAATTAAAATTTGCAAAAAAAAAAAAAAAATAAAAAAATAAAATAAAATAAAATTTGCCATTACAAATGACCAAATGTAATACGGCCTTTTGTGGAAATACAAGTACAATGCATTGAAGTGTCTATAGAGGGAGAAGTAAATCTATGGAGATGGTGTCATTGGAACTGAGCATTTAAAGATCCATCCATCCATTCTCTAAAAGGATAACATTTGTTTCTTTAGGTAACCGAAGTAATTCTTACTTATTGTATAGAATCTGGATGTTCCTAAAAGGTGCACAGATAAAAATAAATATCACCCAGTTCATACCAGGTCACTCAGTCCCCATCACTCAGAGGTAATTATCCCTGTTAACATTTTTGCTTTTTATTTGTGAAAAATTTTAGACATACACTGAAGTAGAAAGAAGCGCACAGTGAGGCCCCACATCCTCCACATCTAGTTTTAATTATAGACATTATGTCATGCTTGTTCATTCATCTTCTTTTTTGTTTTTTTTTTTTAATTTCAAAGCACTACTTAGATATTATATCATTTTACCTGTAAATATTTCAGTGAATATTTTTTAACAGATAGTGACTTTAAAAAAGTCACAATATCTTTACTCTTAACAAAATTAACAATTATTCTTTAATATTACTTACTAGCCAGTCCTGTAATCCCCAGTTCATGTTCAGTGTCTTCCATTCTCTCAAAAATTTGATTTCACAGTTAGTTTGTTAGACCCAGGATCCAAGCAGGTTAAATCCTGGCATTCGTCTCTTTTAAGTCTTTCTTGATCTAACATTTCCTTTCCCTTTCTCATGTAATTTATTGTAGAAGAAACCAGGTCATTTGTTGTTTAGGACTGCTAATATTTTAATAGTGTTCTTTTAGGTTTGTTCTACCTAAAAGTGTATATTTTATTTATTTATTTTTTTAAAGATTTTTAAAAATTTATTTATCAGAGACAGAGAGAGAGACAGAGAGACGGGTAGGAGCAGAGGGAGAAGCAGGCTCCATTCAGGAAGCCTGACGTGGGACTCGATCCTGGGTCTCCAGGATCACACCCTGGGCTGAAGGCGGTGCTAAACCCGTAAGCCACCGGGGCTGCCCACCATGTGTATATTTTATTTTATTTTTTAATTTTTCCAAAGATAGATTTATTTATTTATTTATTTATTTATTTATTTATTTATTTATTTATTTATTTATTTATGATAGAGAGAGAGAGAGGCAGTGACACAGGAGGAAGGAAAAGCAGGCTCCATGCCAGGAGCCTGATGTGGGACTCAATCCTGGGACTCCAGGATGGTGCCCTGGGCCAAAGGCAGGCGCCAAACTGCTGAGCCACCCAGGGATCACACCTTGTGTAGATTTTAAAAGCAAAATTGAAATCCTGTGCATGCTGTTTTAGAAGCTGTTTTTATACTTAGTGATATAAGGAGGACATTTTCCTGTTATTTACCCTTCCACAATTTTCTTTTTTTTAAGATTTTATTTACTTAGCTTGAACAGGAGGGAGGGAGAGGGAGAAGTAGACTCCCTGCTGAGCATGGAGCCTGATGCGGGACTCCATCCCAGAACCCTGAGATCATAACTTGAGCCAAAGGCTGATGCTTAACCAACTCTGATGACGAGAGTCATTCAGGTGCCTTTACAATTTATTTTCTGTTAAGTCATGGCATTACAGTAACTAAAAATGAGAAAGATGCATTTGGTTATATTTAAAGTATATCTTACTTACGTTAGTGATCGGTATTATAACATCAAATTGCTCATTCCTTCCCTTCCTCCCTCCCTTTTCTAGTTCTTCCTTCCCTTCCTCCTTTTCCTCCCCCACCCCTATTTAAAAGATTTTATTTATTCATGAGAGATACACAGAGGCAGAGACATAGGCAGAGGGTGAAGCAGGCTCCCTGCAGGGAGCCTGATGTGGTACTTGATCCCGGGGCCCTGGGATCATGACCTGAGCCAAAGGCAGATGCTCAACTACTGAGCCATGCAGGTTTTCTTCCCCACCCAGCAGCTACCTGTTATGGTATAACTATAGCTATATAGTTATAGTTAGCTATAACATTGGTGATGAGTTCCCGGAATCCAGAGTGCGTTTTATGTTCCATGAGCCATGTGAATAAAGGGTTGTGTAAAACCCAGGCTTATGGTATGCTGACAGTGTTGAAAATAGAGGAGTTTGAGGGTGTCCATCCAGCCCAGATTTTCTGGAGAGTCCATGAAAAGAAGGGGACCCTCATTATTGTTATTGTAAGATGACCTTTATGAAAAAAGTTAAGTTTGCATTCTTACAAAGTGTAGGCCACTAGTGGGAAATCATTCCTAAGTAGTTAAAAGGGACCATGCCTGTTTTAGTTGAGATGTTAATGTAATGTTTTTATTTTAAAACATTTATTTATTTATTTTAGAGAGAGAGAGAGGGAGGAAGAGAAGGGAGAGAATCTCAAGCAGACTCTCTGCTTAGCCTGGTGCAGAGCTTGATCTCAGGACCCTGAGATCGTGACCTGAGCTGAAATCAAGAGTCAGACACTTAACTAACTGAGCCACCCAGGCACCCCTTTTTCATCTTATTCTTTAATCCAAAGTCACCTAATAACCCTGTAAAGTCCTTGTCAGATGTTTTTAAGTTAATTTTACTAAGAGTAATAAATGAGTCTGCTTATAAGGTTTTCTCTGTACCACCCCCTTCCCGTTTCCGTATAGCTCTCCAGAGCTAAGTACTTTGTTGATGTGGGGTTTATATTTTCATTTCTAATGTGAAGATTTGGTATTTTTTTGTTTCAAAACTTCATATAATTGGTATTGTATTGAATATCAGTAACTTCTTGTCATTCAGTTACATGCTTTGGAGATCTCTCTTCATATAAACCTAGTTCATCTTTTTCAATAGCTGCCTATTCTGTAGACTCATCAGGGGAATATAGCATGGTTTTTCTGCCATTCTCCTGATGCTGAATTCCTAGGTAGTTTTCAGTATTCCTGGTTACAAATCAGACTGCAGAAAATAGCCTTGTCCTTGGCTGTGTGCATGTGGGCATAGGTTTCTCTCTGCGGTTGTCGGGCCAGGGGATATTGTAATAGATACTCTCAAATTGTTCTACCAGAATGACTCCCATTAGAAGAGGGAGTTTATCTAGAGAAAGGTTCTCAAATTCCACATATTTATCTAGAGAAATGGGACAGCACAGGAGCTAAATCTAAGAACTAACTTACGGTTTACAAATAAGTAGACCTTATTAACTTTTAATATTTGACTTTGAAATTTCTTTTTTTAAATTATTACTATTTTTTAAGTAGGCTCCATGCCCAGCATGGAGCCCAGTGTGGGGCCTAAACTCATGACCTTGAGATCAAGACCTGAACTGAGATCAAGAGTTGGACACTTAATGGACTGAGCCACCCTAGCGCCCTGAAGTTTTCTTTTTTAAGACTAGTTTTATTTATTGGGCTAGATTTTGCTACCAGATGTGAATTTATTTCTATGTAAAGATTTCTGCAATTAAATGATTAACAAGTGAATTATTACAATGGCTACTGTGCTCTCACATGAAAATAACACTTAGTTTTAGAATCTGTGTACTGGGGCGGAGCTGGGTGTGGGGATTGTATTAAGTGTCTGCGGTCTGCAAGGCCTTCTCAGTGAACCGCTAATCTGTGTTCTAATGGCTGAGGAATGTTTTGTGTCTCCGGCATCACCCCTGCCACATTATGGACACCACAGGCAGAGGGAATACATAATTAGATGAGGGCCTCCTCCAGGGGAGGGGTAGGCACGCTGCCTTGTCCTTAGGTTTCCTGTAAAGAACATTCTTCACAGTAAAGAATGTTTCCTTTGCATGGTTGTATGGCATGTCAGGGAAGACAGGCACAGTTCTTCATTCCTTCAATGTTGTAAGAAAAGAAGGTAATAATTGTTTTATCAGTTGATCATGTTCAGGAGCTCTGGATTTTGAAGTTGTCAGTCTTAAAATGCGACTTCTTTCTCCTGCAGTAGTATTCCTTTTAATTTCCAAAACCCTTTACATGAGGCCTGATGGAGCTTCTGAGCCTTGCACTTTGCATCTGTCAGATGGGGCTCATGAGCCACGGGCCTCACACCGCTGCAGGGATGCCAGGTGCCTGTGGGGTGTGCCTGGTAGGGAGTAGGCTCCCAGCTGCCTGGGCCAGAGAAGCCTTGTGGCCCCACCTTCTCCTGTAACAGATGAGGAGACAGACAGAGCTGGTTTCTCCCCCTTTGGTTTGTCCTAATGACTAAGATAACCTTTGCCACACACACATCAGGTCACCGTGCGGCTCTGCCTCTTGAGCAACCAGAGGGGCAGCTTTTACGCACAGCTTCTTTTTGCTTGGAATTCCCCTTTCTCCTCACCACCTGTCAGTCACCTTTCCCTCCTTTGAAATACGTTCAAGTTCATTTCCTCAGGAAGGCATTGCTGGCTTATCCTACAGGTGGATATCATTTCATATCCTCACCCACTCAAGTATATCTTTCCCTGTGGAAATCTGAACTTACTTGTATGTTTCTTGGGAAAATTCTTCTCTGTTCCTAAATTATTTATAAACAACCTTACACCATAAAATGCTGATTGTTCAGGGAAAAAGAACTATAGAAGAAAACCATACTTATTAGTGGCACAATGTTATTTCTATGTATTGAAAGGGAAAATGTCACATAGAGGTGAAGTCTCTGTGTTAGTTCCTAATCCCCTTTCAAGCCAGTAGGTCAAGGTTGAGGCTTATGTTAAATAAATTAGAAAAAAAAAAAAAAAACAAAACCCAGCAACTATCTACTGACAGTTCATGTATCTTTGCATGTGGATATATGTCCGCAACTTTCCCTAACATTCTCTTTTTTCCGTGCTACGAAAAGTGGTGAGCAAAATAAAAATATCAAGTAGCAGTATACACTCTTAAAGATAACTCACAGAAGTTATATGTAGACTAACTAGTACATGAAAGATCTACGAAAGCCAAGTTTGAAGCTTATGTAATCCTAAACATGAATGAACAATTGAGTGGATGTTTCACTTACAGCATACACAATTTAATTTCAACACAGAATTCAGTAAATCTTTCCTTATTCACTTGAGAACACATATGTATGCCTTCAGTTTGTAAACAAATGTTTTTTTTTTTGTTTTTTGTTTTTTGTTTTGTGTTGGGTCACTCTGGAAATAGGAAGGAAACATTACAGGTGGCTCCTTCCCCAGTATATACAGGCAAATGCCTGTATTGATGGTGTGTTTGTATGAAAGGACTCCAAGGTCTTCGTTTATATTCGGGATGTAAGGAAAAGAGACGTAATCAACTTTTAGACCTAGAAGGAGCCTTAGCTACTCTGTGTTTTATAGATGGAAAATGAGTATTCACAGAGATCAGAAGTTTTGCCCAAGTTATATTACTTCATGGTGTTGGTCCTAGGCTCAGATGTGAGTTTGTGGAGATGGATGGTGCTCTGGAGAGAAACTCAGTAGTATTTCTTTGCCCATTCAGGGACCTCTGTATTCTATGGGACCTATGTTATCTATCTTTTGCATTTTGAATATTTAGAAAATTAGGTATTGATGGGACTTGAGGCTAGAATTTCTTCTTCAGACATTCTTAAGCATGCTACCTACAAGTTTTTTCCTGAGGAGGCATCATAGAAAACCAAAAATTAGAGTTTTATCATTGTCTTAAATTGCAAAATAAGTAATTTTCCTTGAAAAGTATTTTTTTTTTAAGATTTTATTTATTCATGAAAGACACAAAGAGAGAGAGAGAGAGAAGAACAGACACAGGCAGAGGGAGAAGCAGGCTCCATGCAGGGAGCCCGATGTGGGACTCGATCCCGGGTCTCCAGGATCACATCCTGGGCTGAAGGCAGTGCCAAACCACTGAGCCACCTGGGCTGCCCGAAAAGTATTTTAAGTAAAACATTTTTGAAAATGTAAGGGAGCATCAGAGTTTCACCTTTTCAAGAGTTGATTTGAATTTTCCCTAACTTTACTCCAGAGACTGTCTTATTTGTCCTTCTATTCCCTACAGCTCCCGGCACAGAGCTGTATTTGCCTCTGTTTTCCTACCCCCATCTTTGGTGAAAATTACTTACTTTTCTTTTCTCTTCTGTGTCATTGTGAACTAAGGACCAAAGGAAACCCCTAGAAGGATTGTTTGGCTGTTTGAAATACAAAATTTCTTACTAATCAAAACTTAGGTTACTGACCCAGAACATAGGAATTTTGACTTTCATTTGTTGAACCTTTACCACATGGCAAATATTCTCCAGATTCTTTAAGTACAGAGATGAGTTGTCATGGCCCCTATGTTGGGGACCAAAAATCTGGTAGGTGAAGCAGGTGGGTATTTAGGTGCAATAATTGGAGTATTAGAAGTGTTGAAGCCATGTATCTACTCTTGATGTTTCTCATTAGCAGTATATAGAAGGACATGAATACCATGGATGATAATAAATTTAATCACAAAATTGCTTTTTTTAAATTAAACTTTGTCTTAATAGCTAATACATTCCTATAGAGTAAAATCTAGTGAACCTAAATGGTATAGATTTTATTCAGATTTCATGAGTATTTCTACTAATGCCCTTTTTCCAGGATCCAGTCTAGAAATGTCATATTGCATTTAGTATATATGCATTTTAAAGTTTATTTTTACACAAATTGCAGTATATACCACACTATGTTTTCATTCTGTTCCATTCCAGTTTATGGTTGTACTTTATTATCCAATTTCTTATTGATGGACTTTAAGTTGTTTCTAATCTTTCAATTTTGTTAACAATGCCTCGGTGGCTGTCTTTGAACTTGAGTGTGTTCAGATTTATATAGAAGCAATTCCAGATTCAAGTATATGTATCTTCCTGTCTGGGATAAATATTACCAAACTGCCCTCCATAGGCGTTGAACAAGTTTACACTCCCATCACCAATGTATACCTTTCTCCTTCCTCCTGCAAGTAGTGTGTGATTAAACCTTTTAATCTTTGCCAATTTCATAACTGAAAAAGGGAATCTTTTTGTCATTTTCCTTTGCATTTCTCATTATAAATGAGCTTATACGTACTGTTGTGTTTTAAGAGCAATTTCTCTTCCTGTGAATTGACTTTTGTGATCCTTTGTCCATTTATCTGAGATAAGCTCTTTGTATAAAAAGAGAAATTATCCCACTGGGTGTGTATTTTGTCATTTATGTTAACTTGAAATGTATACATTTATTATGTTTGGATAATCAAATTTATGTTTTACTTTATGGAATTTGGGTTTCATGTCCTTCTTAAAAAGGTCTTATGCTCTCTCCAGGAGTGTGAAAAATGTCTCCTGCTTTCTTTTCATATGTATATATTTTTTAATGTTTAAATTGTTTTGACCAATTTGAAATTTTTTTTGGTGTGAATTGGTATCCCATTCTCTTTTCCATGTGGCTGTATAGTTGTGCCAAAACCATAATAGAGTAATTTATTTTTTTCTTCATGGATTTAAATGTCACATTTTATCTTTTAGCAATACGCTCTCCAAAGCATTTTTAGAATTTTTATTTTATCTTTTGGTTTGATGGTCTATTCATGAACCAATTTCACGCCTTTAAAATTATTATGTATTTATAACATGTTTAACTAGGCAAGTATTAAACCTTGGTCTCTTTTATTATTATTCTTTTTTGTAATTACTCTCATTATTTTTGCTGATTTATTTTTCTGTATGAACTTGACACTCAGATTCTGAATTTCCAAAAGAATATCCTGTTAATCTTAGTGGGATTGTGATATATTTCCGTATTAATTTAGATTTTTTTTTTGTTAAAGCATTGATCTTCTGGGAATTTGCTTTGTATGGCTCAAATATTTCTCATCTGTGTTTTTTTTTAAATATAAAAATATTTGATTTTAAAGAGATTTATCACTGGCAATATAAAGGGCAGTCTTTCATAATTGTACTTTCCTATCCTAATAAAGTTTATTGTTTCATAACTCACCTTCTATTTCCTCTCAGTTTTTGGTAATGCTGAGTCATGTTTTTGGATCTTTATTTTATTACTTTATATTCTGTTATTAGCACAGTGCCATGAATCCAGTAGGTAAATGTTTAAAGAACTCACCCATACTGCAGTGGGACCCTCACTAGAAAGTGGCTTGGGAGTATCTGTTAAGATTTAGCATGTGTGCCTGCATATGCTGTAGCCCTGCAGGTGCGTTACTCAGCATCTTCCTTCATGATAGCATGTGTGTCCCATTGGTGAGGCGTGGACTCCAAGGGCAATGACAGGTGCTCCTTCTGTAGCACCTCCTATCACCACATTGTCTCCTTTTTTTCAGCCATTAAATTCTGTTGAAGATGTGAAATCTTACAGAACAGATTCATAGCCCACACTGAGCACGTTTGATTCTCTACCTTTTTAGTTAAAAAAAAAAAAAAAATCTCTTCAACATAGTAATCCTTTAGAGAAACATGTCAGAATCAGCTGAATATTTTTTTCCTCCCAAACTGCTTAAATCATCACCTACATCTTCCTTCAATTTTGATCATTCTACTTTTCCTTGTTGAAAATCACTGGTATGATTTTCATATCATCTAAGCCAATCACCGTCATGAGCCATGGTTCCTGATCGCAGTGCCCTTGGTGAGTATGTTGAGTACAGAAATACTGTCAGTTCCTATGTGTGGCTTTCCTCCTCCTGTTCCCACTCCTGCTCGTTCAGCATAAGGAATCCTATTCTCAAAGATAAGGTGGTCTCAACACACTTCAGTGCCCCTTTATCTGCTCTTCATTCCTTTTGGGAGTATAGCCTCTTTGTACCCAGTTCTTGATCTCAAATATTCACCCTGTGTCTTTGAAATCTTTATTTCTATACCAGAGGATTTCTTCATTCAGCAAACATTTATGCACACTGTGATCGGGGAACATGATTGCTTTAGTACCCAGTAGACCTGAACCAAGATTGCATTAGAAAACAGGAAATTGTTTTGTGCAGAGTCCTAGGAAAATAGCCCCTTCATTGTCTCAGCCACACATTAAAAGGAGAAAGGAGAGAACCATCTGGTAGCCTGGGAATTAAGGGCAGCAGGGAGATAGAATGGGAGTGTTTAAGGCACACTGGATGGGTGCCTGGGGCCTGGGTCATGCTCCCATGTGCTTCTGTCTACAGCATGCCTGCCTCCCTCTTGGATGAGTTGGAAAGCCGTGGGCTGGTTACTATGGGAATTGATGGGTGCTGCTGGCAGTGAGAGAAGGAAAGTTCTTGGAATTGATACAGAAATCCTAGGAGAGCAGGGTTTTCCCTCCTCTGGTTCCCTGCCTACTGTTCTTGGATTGGATGAGCGAACTTGATTTTAGCTTGGGGAGACCATTTCCAATAGCTCACCTCTGGCATCCTGAGAGGAGGTTGGGGGTGAGGGGTAAGGTCCTCTCTCAGGCAGACTTGATGGAGGACAGGGCAACACAAAGGATCACTAGTTTGCCCAATGACAAATTTCTGTTTTCGCAGTTGGCTCCTCATGCTTTAGTGAGCTCAGAATGAAATTCAAGCTTCTGTTTCTTTTTACACTGTCAGGGAATATGCCACAGACAAGGAGAGGGGAAGTCAATATTTAATTCCGGAATCACAACGTTCCCCCCTTCTTCACTGCCATTACCCCTTACCAAAGTAGGGCTGGGGGTGCGCATTCAGTGTTTGTTACTGGTTTGCTGATTCTGAAATGTCAGAAATAGAAAACAGATGTTTTAATGAAGTGATACCCACAGTGGAGAATAGTGAATTCAAAATATATTTTATAAGTTAACTTTTATTAATTTGATTAATTAGTAATTGAAAAAAGGTCTACCATTGTTGTGCTGGTTTATTTTTATAACTACTCATGAAAATGGAATGTAAAGCATTGACTTGTTTCTCCAAGAAAAGTATTTGGCTTGAGGAGAGAAGAATATTAAAGTACCATGAACATTACACAGTTCAAAAGGACAGAGAGTTTTCCTCCCCGATCTTTTTTGTTCCGGTTCATTTTTCTGCTGTTTCTGACTCTTTTTACCACTAATGAAAACCTCATTCAGAGAAAAGCTTTTCTTTTGATTCTGAGAGATTTTGTTGAATTCCTCCTATAGATGTAAGAGTGCTGTCTAAATCTATTCAGACCTTGACTTTGGGGTCTTAGAGGTGATGAATCACTTGGCAGAGCAACCATGTGATGTTGAGTTACCTCGTGATTTGGATGATTTTGTTCTAGAAGCTTTAACACTCCTTTTTAATTCATTTAATTCCCTTTTCTGTGGTAGGGAAGAGGGGCTGGATAGGAAGGCCAATCACATACAGGCCTTGTTCTCCTTGAGCTTCAGGTCAGGGAGGTAAGATGATTAAAATAAAAAAAAAAAAAAACATACAAGGAAGTACATGTGGTATGTTGTGTTAGAGATAAATTGATGAGGTGTGGTGGTGGCTCCAAAGTTAAGTGCCCTTCCTGGGGAAGCCCCAGAAGCCTTCCTGGAGGCTACCCTGTCAAGTGCTGGCACAGCTCCAATGCTAGTATTTAAGTAAGTCACAAGTATAATTATTTGAATTGGATCTGAAAGAATAAGCTGGATTTCAACAGATGTTTTCCCTTGTTTCTCAGCCTCAGGATCTCTCAGTGTCCTGATTTTTTGCGTGTGCTTTGCTTTTACCTATGAAGCACTTCCCACCTAAAAATACTTCTTTCTAGCATATGTATTTATCAGGGTGCCGAACAGTCTAGACTTGGGCTATAAATGTGCCACTGAATGGAAGAGACAGGTAATACTGTGACAGAGAGGAGCACAGGGTGTGGTGGGAGCCCACTCAGGCTGAGATTGGGTGTTGGGGTGTCGGGGCCTAGGGCATGGGAGTCAGAGCTGTGCAGTGGCTTCTTGACCCTTGTCATTCCGCCATGAAATGGATGGAGCTCCTCCCAGTTGACCAGTGGGAAAGCTGAGGCTTGTGGTGTGTCAGGTTCTTTTCCATGGTCCATCAGTCTGCAGTTGTCAGCAAGGAGATTTGAACACATGGCAAAATGTTGCCCAGAAACCCCCAACCCTTGCCGAGTAGTTATTGTAACCGCTATTGTTCAGATCGAGGCTAGTGAGCAAGTCCTTGCTCAAGGCCTATCTTGTCATGGCAGAGTCGAGATTTCAGTGATTTTTTTCCCCCCCAAAGCACATACCTTTCCATGTAGAGAGCCTACCTTGGAGAAGTTCGGCAGGAGGGACACACACAGGCTGGAGAAGCGGCAGCCCTTCTGCTAGGCACAATAGGGTGGATGTAATTTGTAATTGATAAGGAGGCACTTTATCAGTGGGCACTTAGTGCAGAGGGAATACATGAAAGAAGGTGTGGAAAAAGTAAAGTGACAGGTGTGTTCAGGTATGAGAGGACAGTTCACAGGTTGCCTGGAGTGATGGCTCTGTGGCGTGGGTAGGGGGAAATGTGTTGAAAAATCAGTTTGAAAACTCAACTCGTCTTAGACCTGGAGTGCCTCCTTAAAGAATTTGTATCCTTTTTATCTAATTATGGAGAAACCCTTGATGGTTTGGGGCGGGGGAAGGTGGCCAATAGGGATTCTTTTTCATACTGACTTTGAGTTTTAGAACTTTTATTGATATCTTTGAAATTGCTTCTAAATCTTTTAAAAGATAGGGGAAGGAAAGTTAAGATTCAGTAGGAAAAAAAACAAGGTTTACTGTCTAGGAAAGATCATGAAACCTAGTTGTTTTATGGACTATAATTCTGCTTATATGAATTTTCACCGTCTTATCAGCTTGGTGAGTTCATAGCTGTGAGATGCTTGGAAACACGGTATTGGTATAAATCTAATTGAATAGTGGTACTTCTGTGACTTATTTTATATATACAGCCACTAAGTAAGTCTACCACAGATGGAGGTTATTTATGGGTCTGTTTCAGATCCAAGGTCTTGCACAGGGACTTTTCCCCGTGGGATAGGCTGGTAAGCGTTTAGACAGGGGTTCTGTGTGGCCTTCCTGGCCTGGCTTCCTTAGTCCCAGGAAAGAGTCCAGGAAAGAGCCAGCTCTGGCCAGACCTCCGGTGGCCACTGTCCTTGTGTTATTGGCCAGAAAAGAATTCTGCTTGGACTTTTGACCATCTAGATTATTTATAAAAATACAGCCACCGTACCGGTTTTTGGAAAGGATTATAATTTTATCCCCCTTAATAAAAAATTTCTCATTTATTGGTATCATTGTAAGAAGATTTGTTCAGCACAAATGAGAACTGATGATGAAGCACATTTTCTCTTTGAGCCCAGGGGTGGTGGCGGGCACAGGAAGGGTAGTCTGTACAAGTCTTGCAGTCAGGTGCTGTGTTTGTCTTATTCCTCATTGTCTCTCCTCTGCTGAGTATACTGTGGGGAACACAGTAAGTACTACATACATGCTTGTGGGGGGAAAGTTGTGTGAATCTTGGGTAATTGTTCCTATGGAGTAGCTATTGTCGTTGATGGAAAAACTGCTTAATTAAAATTGCTTAATTCAGACTCCCTTTCCTAGTTCTAGAGGTTTTGTTCGAGTAAAGATTTTAAAATACTTTTTGATATGTTGCTTCAAAATGTTAATAACACTTTAAAATTCTTTTAAGATGAAATAACCAAATGGAACAGGGGTAACTAAAAATACAGAACATGTGTGACTGACATGCTGTCCCATTCTCTTTGGAAAGGGTCACTCACTATAAATTATTGTATCTCCTTTCTAGCCAAGATTTCACTTTACTTGACTCAAAGCCGACAGTATAGATTCAAGTACAAGGTTTGCCAAAGCATGGAACAGTAATAATTTTTTTTTTGTCTGTGGCAACTTGGAATTTATTTTTGTAATTCTGATAATTATGAAAAAATGTTATTTTGTTAACATTTAATGGAAAGTTGAAATAAATGTGTGTTAATATTAAATATGACTTGTTTTCTGATAGAGTGATAGCAAAATATGAGGAAAAGGTGACTTTGAAGATTAGATCATCCTAATAGAGCCTATGTTTCTGTGACTCTCTTTTTTTTCTTCTAGATAATATAGCATCGTAATATGGCATGTTGCATGCTGAGGTGATTGTTGGAATATCCTTTGGATATCATTCATTTATCTCCCTGCCTGTTTACAGTAGTAGATGGGAGATAAATTATATCCTTATAGGTCTTGAGTTTAAAAAGTTCCTAGATTTGATTTTTATACTATAAGAAACTTCACAGTGGTCATTCTGTCTCTGAATATATTTAGACTTTCATAATTCTATTTTGTAATTTTGTAACTCCGTGTCTAGTGTGAAGGAGGTAATTGATGCATTATACATAAGGCCTTAGTGGTATTCTGGGTACTGTCTGCTGTATTTAATATTCCTTTTTTTTTTTTTAGGTTGATTTTATTTATTTTAGAGAGAGAGTGAGCGAGCATGTGATTTGGGGTGAGGAGCAGAGAGAGAGAATCTTCATGCAGATGCCCTGCTGAGCATGGAGCTCTATCTCTGAGGGGGGGGGGCCTCTATCTCATGACCCCTGAGATCATGACCTCAGCTGAAATCAAGAGTCAGACACAGAACCAATTGAGCCACCCAGGCACCCCTATTTTTAATATTTTTTGTAAGGACATTATCTTTTAGGCTAATACCAGTTTTGAAAACTGTCAGGACGCCTGGCTGGCTCAGAGGTTGAGTGTCTGCCTTCGGCTCAGGGCGTGATCCTAGGATCTGGGATTGAGTCCCACATTGGGCTCCTTGCGGGGAGCCTGCTTCTCCCTCTGCCTATGTCGCAGCCTCATTCTGTGTCTCTCATAAATAAATAAATAAAATCTTTAAAAAAAAAAAAGCTGGTCAAATTTAATCACTGGTAAGAAATTTTGTCTTTTTATACTTGATACAGTTTGTTGAAGTCCTTTTGATGGGGTTTTGAATGAGTAAAGATGAAATTGATTTTCAAACAAGTCACATGCCAAATTGAAGCAGAGGATTTGCCGATATTTAATATACTTGAGATGATTTATGTAACAGAATCCTTGGAAAACCAACAAATATACTTGCAGGAGCCCTTCCTGGCACTCTCTGCTAAGACTCCATGATTTTTCCTTATGGTTACAGTTATGCTAAGCAAGTTAAGTAGAATTATTTCTATGTAGAATTTAGATTTTTAAGACCAAACTGAGCTCAGAATATTAAGTGGCTCATATGTACAGCCGTATTTATAGTTGCAGCAACCCTTGTCTTAGAGAAGAAGGGTGGTCAAGAGAGACCACTTCCATCACTGTCCCAGTGATGACTCACTCTTGTCCTCCTGCTGCAGAAAATAACTTGCACCAGCCCCCCCCCCCCCCGCCAACCCCATGAGTTCTATGAGTCTGTCTCTTGGCACCTGGCTCGGTGGGAGGAAGGAGAAGAGCCTCGAGTTACACATTTTATCTTTTGGACCCACAGGAGATAAATAACATGTGAAATGCAGCCAGTCTTGGACATGTTTCCTTTAGTTATCAGTTCCTGTCCAGGCAATCCTATTATAGTCATTAAAACAAAACAGAACAATACATTTTTGAAGGATAGATGTCAGTAGTGTTAACAAAGTTCTGTTTTTGTGTGTGTGTTCAGGTACTCTAAACTGGGGCTCTAGTTTCTGGGTGTACTTCACCAGGTGCATTGGAGACAGAGCCAGGTTAATTCATGTTTCTGAAAGTAATACTCACAGGCTCCTGTTAGGTGCCCAGAGCCTTTACAAATTGTGGGGAACTGTAGCCCTTCCCAGCCTTCTGTGGACACAAAGAATGACTCCATTTACTTCAATGGGACTATATAAAATTCTCAATCAAATTAGAATTCATTCTGAAATATGCCATTTAGTACTTTTCCTTGGGGTTATAGGAGAATGTTTTGAAAACAGAGCAACTTCAAGAAGACACAGATTTAAAGAAATTCCCAGGTTCTCTTGACTTGTAGTTCTTAGGACAGGGAAAGAAGATGCCCCTAGCTTCTCAGTGCCTGGAATGACTTCCTCCTCATTGTTCCCGGGTTGGTATTTCTTTCGCTCATCCTGGGATGTCAGGAGACGTGTTGTTTTTGTTTTTGTTTTGTTTTTCTTTGCACTTTGCCCATGTACTTTGCCAGGCTGTGAGAAACCAGGCTGACCTCTTTTCCTCTGCTTCCTGGAGAAGGGTATTGACATTAGGCATTATTGAGCTAGAGTCAGGAGGTGTGTGCTGCCCACTCCTTGGTCGTGACTCTAGACTTTACCCCCACGTACTGTTGAGTTACAGATCTTGGATAATGTGAGGGGATGGTGAATGATCCTTTAGCTTCGGGAGATTTTGAAGGAGGTGATGACGAGGTGGTCCTTGCTGCTAAAGCCTGGAATGGGGAGCTGCCTGCGCTTGTTCTGTGCCCATCAGAGCTAGTTCCTAAATATGGAGGCACCTCCACCCCAGGGCCGATTGGTTGGCCAGAGTTAGAAGGCTGAGTGAAAGCTAGTAGATACCAAATTTAAGTGTAAAATATCTGTGATGGGTTAAAAATGAGCTCATATTCTACTCGGGGAGAGAAAACTTGTTCATATGAGAAGATTATAGTTAATGGAATGCAACATACTATCTCATTGCTTCATGGACAGTTTTTATTTATCCCAAGGTTAGAAAGAAAATCCATGTACCAGGCTGAAAATATGAGCAGGAACTTCTGTTGACTTCTGATGTCTGAAGGTGACGGGTGACGGGTTGGGGGGTAGATAGAGAAACTCTGTTCGTTAAGAAGTGTAAGCTCCTCCGTGTTCCCTGATCCATAGAGGGTTCTCAGTTGCCTGGCGCTTTGATGAAAGTCTAGGATTAGAATCAAGGTAAAATTTTCCCTCTTAGGCGAAAATATTTGTTGATCATTGTCTACCCTATATATTAAGAAAGATAAACAGTTTTCCCTTATCTCTTGTTTTCTTGAAATGAGAGAAGTTATCAGCCTGAAGCTGAATCTGAATCCTGTTTATCTATACTGATTACTGTTTCTTTCTTGGGAAATCTGCTCTAAAACCAAATTAGGTTTTAGCCTGAACGAATCTGTCCATACTCTGACATGGACACATGAACTGTGAATGGGAGAGACTGGACAGTTTCTCTCTGATTGATTGTGCTGGTGGTTAATCAACTGAATGCAATTGTGCTATATGGAGATACGCATTTGATACTAATATTAGTAAAGTTACCTCTTACTGAAATGTAAAACACTGATGAGTGTAAAAATCTCTTATATTCGTTGATTGTAACAGTTGCATGACAGATATTTCTTACCCGAATTTCTTTTGCAAAATACATTTCCCCTTCTAGTTACTATAGTTTTTGTGCCAAACAAAATAAGTAAAATAGATATCAGATAATTTACCAGAATTTTCAGTTGAAATCATACAGTTTTCTTGCCTTTTTGTCTATTTTAAAGACTTCCTTTTTGTTAACTAGGTAAGTAATAGGTGCTAATTTTAGATAATTTGGAAAATAGAATGGGACCAAAAAGAAATCCTCATTTATATTCTTATGTTTTCTTAATTAAAATTATTAAAATACTCAGACTGTATCTGAAAGCGCATTTGTCAATTAATGAGCTGAGTAGATCCTACAGATAGAGATTGCATGTATTTAGAAAATTTCACAGGACTGGAGTTGTCTGGTGTCTGTGAGCTTACAAAATTGAACACAAGATTAAAATAGTGCCAGGAGCTTTTGTGTATGTGTGTTTGAAGTTGTGGAAGCCTGAATTGGAAACTTCACCTTCTATTAACTTTTACAATTAGTATTGTAGTGAGAGGACTTTTTGTAAGACATAGTAAAATAAAGAATAAAGTTTGAAAATCTCTTTATTCAGATGTTCACAGCTGAAATAAAATGCAGCTTAGATCTGCATGGTGTTGCCTTGTGGTGCTCCAAACCAGCCTGTGGTTGATGCAGTTGGGTTTCTCAGCACTTGGGGATTGCCTTTAAAACTGATGTTAAAAAAAAAAAAAAAAATGTCCAGTACCTGGCTCAAAGTTCTGATTATTCTGTCAGTGGAAGGCTCCAGGAATGTTATTTGGTGTCATTAGGTAGTGGAGAGTTTACCATGCTTTTTATGTATCTGTCATAAGATTTTAAAAAGCATACTTGTGATGTTCTTTGTTGTTAGAGTGATGTCTAGAATATTCATTTTATGCCCATAGTTACTTATGGCTCATCGAGAAAGTTCATTTTTTTCTAAGGTGTGTTGAAGTCCTCTGGCCAGTGATAGAGTATGGCGTTAACTTTGCGTCCTATGGCTAAAGATGCTTTCTTGTGGCCCCAGGACAGCCCATGAGGAGGAGGATGGTGCAGGTGGTCTTATCTCATTTTATACATGAGGAAGCTGAAGGAACTTGTATAATGCCCTTTAACTATGAATGGCAACTCTGATTCTTCTTTCTTGTAGAGCTCTTCCTTTTTTTCTTGGTTGCCTTTCCATTGATAATAACACCAACCACACTGATGATTATAATAATAATAATAATAATAATAGCTGATTTTTATCAATCAATTGCCACGTGCTGGGCAGTGTTCTCTCTGTTTTTACATGTATTAACTCACCTCACTGCCATAGAGTAGTTGTTACCTTCTTTTTAGAGACAAACTGAGGCAGAGAGAGACTAAGGAATTTGTCCAACATTTGTAACACTTATGTGATAGAGTAATTATTGCGAATGTCAAATGAAAATATGTGAAATTCTAAGCTGGTTCTAAACTCTCAGTAAATGATAGTAGTTATGATTATAGCGTACATCCATTGATAATTTCTTACTGATATGTCTTCATCCTCATTAGCCATTGAGTTCATTGAGTGCAGTGGATGTGTCTTGCTGGCTGCTATAGCCCCAAGGTATGGTCCAAACTTGGTACCTTGTTGATATTCCTGCCGAGTGATCCTTCGAATATATGGTGTGACTGTACTCTGGGGTTTAGGATTTGATATTAGTTTTGCTCTCTGTCATCTGGTTGATCAGCTGGTTAATCAAGTCATCATGCTTAATCTTAATCTGCATTGATTGGTGATACATTGAACCCATAGGGGCTAATACTCTGGCCACTTTATTCCTTGTCTTCTATTGCACTAGGGGCATGACCCCCTGGGACTGGTTATGTTCTGAGGCATTGATACACTTGAAATGGCCTTTGTGCTAACTCTAGGCACTGGGATTCTGTATTTTGAAGAGCTGCTGGACGTTTAAAACAAGTATAACATGAATTTTCTAGTTGAGATGAGGAGAACTTTCCAAAATTGGCTGAAAGAAGTGGAATTCGGGGAAGCTGAAAATGTGTTTTGAATTAGGATATTCTTTTTCCTTTGAACTGTAGCCAAGAGACTCTTCATAATAGCCTCCATTTAAAATCCAATTGTTAAAAAAAAAAAAAAAAGTGACAACACATTGTGGCTGTTTACTCTCTTAGTTTTGTTTTGTTTGATGTTAGGATGGGAGAACAGGCCAGTATTATCAGTGGGGTATTTACTCTTTGAGTCAGCCTATTCCAAAGTAGGAGTGTTTCTGGTTGAGTCAAGACTGAGTAACTTTCTCGGTGGTTGAAGCCAAAGGGACACCAAGAAAGCTGCTGCTGTTTTAATCCGAGGGTTTGATCTTTGGTGTGCTAAAGCCCTGTTCTTTTTTTTTTAGCCCTGTTCTTAATTACTGTTAATAAGCAAGATACAAATTTGAAGAAAGAAATCAGGAAATTTGGAGTCTAATTCTGGTTTCAATTCTGTAACTCAGTGTGGATGATTTGATTGGCTAGGAGAGAAAACTCCAATTGGCTTTTGTTTCCCTCTGAACAAATGAAGTGACCTTAGTCCTCTTAAGGAAGGGTAATTGAGATAATGGGTAAAATTCTAATGGTGAGTAACTTACTCCTGTGTTCCTAGGGAGTGGAAGGAACCTTTGTGTGTGGTTCTCTAGGATATAACCAACATTAGACCTGAGGCTACACTTCTGGCAACAGGGAAGTCTCTAGGTCCTATTCTTGTTCAAATACAGAGTACCTGGAAGTAATGGTATTTTGATAGCAAACCAGGAAATACCAATATATTTAATTCCATCTTAGAAACTGGGAGGGACTTTATTAGCAGAAAATGACCACCTTTGTGAAGTCAAGTCAGAAGCCCTGGCTCAGGTTTGAAGGTGAGGTGGCAAGCTATCTCAACTGAGCATGACTTTTTTGGGTGTTTGTGGGGGTGCCAGTTTCCCTCTGGTATCCTTTCCTTACTTGTTCTCCTGTCTGTGCTTTGTTGGAAAACCCTGTGTCAGAGGCCAGAAGATTAATGAAAAGCTTATGGGAGAAACATCTTAAAACTGAGAAAATTTTCTTTTGCCAATTTAATTTGTTTTTGTGAACAGGGAAGAAGATGTCTGTTGTTTTATTTTAATCAGGGGACTTAATTTCAGGTCTTCTAGCTTATTTTTTAATCTTAACAATGATAACTGTTCATCGCAAATAATGTAAGCAATAAAAGAAAACTTAAAAAATAAGGTAAAAAAAATAAAGTAAAAATCACCTAACTCCTAAACCTGGCAATGTATTTTAACATTTTGTTAAATACCTTTATAGAATTTTTCTGTATGTGTGTAACATAAAATACATATATATATCACATTTTGTTTGGTTTTATATTCTGTTATATTTCTGTTTGGGGACTTCATTGAAGTTTTTTTTTGGGGGGGAGGGGGTCAGTCCTGTACTGATGTCAATAGATTTCTCTCTCAGGGTATCCATTTATAGCCAGAAAGTATTTTCTCCAAGATTCTATACCCATTTATATGAAATGCTTTAAAATTTTTGTGAGAAGAGGAGGCTATTAATTAAGCAAAACTTGGGATCCCTGGGTGGCGCAGCGTTTGGCGCCTGCCTTTGGCCCAGGGCGCGATCCTGGAGACCCGGGATCGAATCCCACGTCGGGCTCCCGGTGCATGGAGCCTGCTCCTGCCTCTGCCTGTGTCTCTGCCTCTCTCTCTCTCTCTCTCTCTCTGTGTGTGACTATCATAAATAAATAAAAATAAAAAAAATAAGCAAAACTTCAGAGAAATTATTTATTCTGGGTAGCCAAGTTTTTCACGTAGTGAAGTGTAAGCTAACGATTAGTAAGATTTCTTAAACAATATTGATGAAAAATTTTCCAGAGTTCTTGTACACTTTTAGCATGTTTAAATGTATACTTTGGCCCTAGGGATTTATTTCTAGGAATTTGTCGTCATGAAGCAGAGAACATGTACAAACATGTCTGTACAGTGCTGTTCACTGCAACATTGCTTATGAAGGCAAAATTTTGGAAAAGATGTGCAGTAATTTATGGGTGTGTTCAATACTGTATCCAACAATGCATCCATAAAAATTTACATTCTAAAATATTTGAGAGAAGACAAAGCAGTCATGGTATAGTAAGAAAAACACATGCTAGGAATTGTACACAATGCCAACTTTATGAAGAAAAAAAACAGTCTGTTCTTCCAAATATAAAAAAAATTGTCTTTATCCTTAACATAAAATACATAGATACATACACTTATGAATACCTTGATTTTTTCTTATAAATAGAAAAAAATAAAGTGTAACAAGCATATAGAAAAAGCACACAGACTCTAAGCATTTTACCAATGATAAACTTTTGCAAACCCAAAACGTGTATAACCATTAATTCAATTAAAAATTTAGAATATTATCAAATTTCAAAAGCTCCTTCATGTTTTTTTTTTCATTTTATTACCCTTTCCCACCCCTCCCCAGTACAAGAAAAAGTAACCTTGACTTATATCACCATGGGCTAGTTGTGTCTGATTTTGAACTTTATAAAAATGGGTGGGGGGGCACTTGGCGGGATGAGCACTGGGTGTTATGCTAGATGTTGGCAAATTGAACTCCAATAAAAAAAAATCCCCCCCCCCCCCAAATGGGATAATATAGCAATATACTCCTTAGTCTGGCTGCTTCTGCTCAATATTATATTTGTGGGTATGACAGCTCCTCTCTCCCCATGTAGTATTCTGACATGTAACTATACTGCAATTTATTTATTTACTACTAAACATCTGTTTTGTTTGTTTCTGGTTTGTTCTTTTTTTTTTTTTTCCTTTCAGTTTTTGCTATTGTAACTAATGCTGTTACAAGCCTTCCTGTATTTGTTTTTGGGGCACCTATGTGTACACTTCTCTTGGGCATCTGTACCTAGGAGTGTGTTACTGAGGCTGGATATGTGTTCATTTTTAGTAGATAACACAGAACCTTTTAAAGTAGTTGCACCAGTTCACTGTTGCTCATAGTGTTTGAGAGTTCCAATGGCTCCGTGTCCTCAACAACACTTATTTTTATTTTTTACTTTCAGCCATTCTAGTGGATATGGAGTGGTATCCATTGTTGTTTAGCTTGCATTTTCCTGAGGACTAGTGAGAAATTGCACTTTGATTTGAATCAATTCCCTTCTGGAGAAATCTTACCTTTTAAATCTTGTGCTAATGGACTTCATTTTAATAGTAACAAACTGTTATCTTCCTCTGGCATTGAGGGTATGTTGTACTCTCAAGTTCTTTAATTGTCAGACCCAGCATTGATCCTTCTGCATCATTTAAGTGGGTAGTCCCTAATAGATACAACTTATCACCCATGTATATTTTGCTGCTTGATGATCCAATTTATGTGGTTTTCTATTCTGTATTAGAGCGAGATTTAAAATTGTGAAATATTTCAAGTTACCTGTTTATTTCACAACATTTAAAATGTTGGCCAAATAATTCAATTTTAGAAATCTAAAAGGAAAAACTTACTGGCTTTAATGCACTGATTTTCTTCAGACCAGTATATTAAGAATGACTCATCCCATTTTATTCAGAGTAACTTTTAAAATAATCTCACTCAGTAGAAAATTGCAAGTAAATTTAATGCAGGTGGAAAGTGTATTTGAGACTTAAGGCTGGTCTAATTGCTACACAGAATATTTGGAGAAAAGTTCTTAACTTTTAGTATTGAATTTTTTTTTTTGATTATGAAACTAAGAGATCTGTGAATTATCAAATTATTGATCTTAGCGTAGAGAGACTTCGTGGTAGAACTTCAGCCTGCCATCTTGAAATATCTCTGATACTGAGCAAGTCCTGTGTAAGCAGGCTCAATGGCAGGCATTGTCATCCATGTTTTGTCATTTAACCCTCACCAATAGTGAGACAGGGAATGTTATACCCATTTCATATGTGAGGAAGTTGAGGTTGAAAGAGGCTAATGGAGGCCTCATCATGACAAGGGCGAGTGGAAATTTCCTAACCCTGATTTTATGATTATGTGATGGAAAATTAATAGTGTTTAGGGCCTTTGGTTTAAATCGAACAACTCTGTCAACTCTTTAGATGTCCCGGGGGCACCAGTAATGTGTAAAAATGGAGCCGGTAGTGTTTGAATCTCATTTGAAGACCAAGTAGGGTATTTTATGGAGAAAGTTGTTCTTCTAGCTTCATTCTTTCTCATATGGTGTCAAGGTTTTCAGGCAATCACCCTGATTAGAGACACGTTTTTAAGTAAATATAATACTATCAGTAGTGGTGATAAAGTTACGGAAATTTATGACTGAGCTTCAATCTTAAAGGAACAAAACCTTGCACTTGTTAATGTTTATTTTGAACTTTGCAGCTCTTGCAGGGCTCTCTGCCTTAGGGAAATCATATATGAGCCTGTTCTCTGGGAGCCTGAGTTTTTATGGACATCTGAGATGTCTAGGAAGGAAACCTAAATACGAGGTAGAAAGGGAAACTGGTAGTTCGTTGTGGGCAAAATGCTATAGGAATTCATGACAAATGACAGCTTTCAGCTGAAGCTATCAAGAAATGATCTCTGGAGAAGGTGGTCCTGGAACTACTCTTGAAGGGCAGACAGAATATGGGTACTTAAAAATTGGTATCTCACTGGGATACTATAGAGTTTATCTTTTTATAACTCTGAATAAATATGCCAATTAAACGAGTACTGTAAATAAAGTCTAAGAAATTTACTTTATCAACAAAAAGTGGTATATGTTGGAAAACCATGATGTTTAGAATGAAGGTTAGGCAAAAGCCCCTTTTACTTTTGGCTCTGTCACTCCAATTTCTACCTTTATCTGCCCTTTCGCTCTGGTGATTTAAAACGTGCTTTGTGTGAGCCAGGACCTCGTCGGCTGTGCCTCTTTACACTTTTCATAGATGCCCTTTCCCCTGCAGGAATTGCTCTTGTTATCCTGTAAATATTTGGCAGAGCCTGACATAGAACTTGATTGATCCTTCATGAGTGGAACACGAATGAAGAATTAAATGAAACAGAATGTTGTGACTTTTTACTAAATTCATATTTTTATCATGCACAGGTACTTGCTCAGTTAGCTGCAGCCTGTCCCAGAAAATCATTGTAGTGTAACTGCGTCAAGCTGGTTTACAAGCAAGAGGAACAGAGTGTTCAGGTTTGTGACTTTATGTCGAAACAGTTTTACCGTTAGCTACGATTGGATGTGGGCAGTTATTTGATCACATGAATAATTGCCTATAATGGTTGATTATGAATGATTGTTTTTTGTTTTTTCCCCCTTTTCTTAAATTGTTTGGACCAGAAGGAAAGGAGAAGAACCTATTCCCTCTGGCACTATTGCTAGTTTAAAGTTTAAAATTCTGTCAGTTTCCTGCAATGTTGTTGGGACTATGAGATAAAATTCCTAAACTAGAAATCTTTAATTGGCATTTTTTGTATGATGAACTTTGTTTCTTCTACATTACAGCCTTTTAGCAATTCCAAATCCTTATTGAGGAAATTTTAACTATAAGAGTAACCATTATTGAATAATTTGTACTCAGAAATTTGCCAGACTTTTGCCTCCATGATCTCATTTAATCTCGACATCATCCTGTGAGATGTTGACCGATATCTTCGCGTTATGTTTAAGGCTAATGATTTTGACAAGGTCTCATTACTCATCTGTGGCTGAGCTAGGATTTGAACCTTCATCTGTCTGTTTCAGTGTTGAATTGTTCTTTTCTGTTTCTTTCTGTATTTATGCTTCTCTCTTCACATATTATGGGGATAGGATATATCCCTGTTTTAGCTTAAAATAACATACTTTTAGTTATCACTAATCATTTATGTAACAATATTTGTTGGTTTGACATCTTAGCTACTCTGGTCAAAGCTCTTTCATTTACGGTGGTGTTAACAGTACTTAGAAATTGTATGGTTTTTCCCCTTTACAGCTAAAAAGTGTATCATTTAGTTTTCACATGAGGTATTCCTTTTTAACTGGCAGTTTAGTTTGAACAGGTTCTAACAGTCCTCTGAGACAGAACCCTGGAGTTTAGATATTTATTTTGTTAATTTGTATGAAACAGGGACGCCTGGGTGGCTTAGTGGTTGAGCCTCTGCCTTCGGCTCGGGGTGTGGTCCCAGAGTCTCGGGGTCGGGTCCCACATCGGGCTCCCTGCATGGAGCCTGCTTCTCCTTCTGCCTGTGTCTCTGCCTCTCTCTCTCTGTGTCTCTCATGAATGAATGAATAAAATCTTTAAAAAAAATTTTTGTGCGAAACAGCATCTCAAGTTCTTGTGTGGTATAACTGTGCCAAGAGGGCAGTGCATGAATAGCAACAAAGCACCCCTTACGCACTGTTGGTCAAATTGCAGAGAGAAGGGTAAATCAAATGAGAAAGTATAGGTATACATTAACCAATCCATCATTCATAACATGTTTAGATTTGCATTAGAAAAACTTGTGATAGGGGATCCCTGGGTGGCGCAGCGGTTTGGCGCCTGCCTTTGGCCCAGGGCGCGATCCTGGAGACCCGGGATCGAATCCCACTTCGGGCTCCCGGTGGGTGCATGGAGCATGCTTCTTCCTCTGCCTGTGTCTCTGCCTCTCTCTCTTTCTCTCTCTCTCTCTCTGGGACTATCATAAATAAATAAAAATTAAAAAAAAAAAAAAAGAAAAACTTGTGATAAAACCATAAGATTCTTACAAAAAAAGGTAGATGGGGGAGGGTCTAGATGTGGGATAGGCATTAAGGAGGGCACTTATGATGAGCACTGGGTGTTATATGTAAGTTATGAATCACTGAACTCTGCTCCTGAAACTAATACTACGTTATATGTTAACTGGAATTGAAATACAAACTTGAAAAAAAAAAAAACCAAAACAAAACCAAAATACCCTTGCAGTGTCAAAAATTCTTACTGTTTCAAGTGGTTAACATCTACATTTTAAAAACATAAAAACGTAACTATCAATTTCATGTCTTATAATGCTACAGTGGATAACTGTTTATTATATATTGGTCTGCCAGTGCTTGTGGGGTAGGGTGGTATGCTTTACCAATCTAACATGTCTAGACAGAACCAAATGTATAATTATACAAAATCACAGTTCAGGGATTATGGTTGAAAACCTTTAAAAATTATTGGTAACCATGCACCATTTTGTATTACTTTGCATCCTTACTTTCTTGGCCTATTGCTGTAAAGGAGTTAAAGTTTATTTTTAGGCAGAACAGATAATATCTAAATTGTGATATGATATGAATCTCGTTTTTTAAGTAAAATGTATTTTCCATGCAAATACATGCTTCTTGAGTTGGAGAATTGAATAAACCTAAATAAGAATTATTGCTTCCAGCATTAAATTTGGATAGAAGCTCTCTGAAACCAGTGTGATACGACAACAAAACTGCCACTTTAAATCCAGATTTCTTTTAAATGTGCATTGACTGGCACTGTGTACAATGTGTTTTTTAGGAGTTCAGACTGTCCTGGCAACTGTCTAGTTTTTATTTTCTGTCTTCTCCCTCAAGTAGTCTTCTACGCAGTCTAGCTACTAACCCTTTATTCTTTGTAGGAGAGAAATTTCCAGCATCTCCTTTTCCCCTGTTGAGCTTTCCCCATCCAAAACAGGCTGTGTTATAAACAAGCTGTTGGGAACATTTTATTATTGAGTGTGGGAGTTCCTTATAGAGACTATATACCAGTCCTTCTTTTTTAGATTTATATTTTGCCAGGATTTTCCCCCAGTTGTTTTTTTAGCAGTGTCATTTGATAATCACAAGTTTTAAATAGGATTAAATCTAATATGTCAATTTAAAAAATGGTTATTGCTTTCTGTGTTTTAGGAAACCTTCACCAATTGCCCCCCCCCCCCCCGCCCCCCACTCCGAAGCATCCTGAAATTTCTTCTGAGAGCTTCATGGATTTAGCTTATGTTTAGGTCTGTGATCCATCTTGAATTCATTGTTTCTGAATAAATCTTACTGATATTCAGTATTTAAGAAAGATTTTTATCTCTATTTTATAAATGGAGATTTTGGCACATGGTATGTAATAGTAGATATGATTCTAGCACTTTTTGTGGATAATCATGTTGAGGTTATATGGTAGGGCATATCTGTATATACCATTTTGCTCAAAACTTTTTTGAGTTGTATCTTCATTGTTACAAAAAATGTTACTAACAAATAAATGTCCTTTTGGTGACTGGGTTCATCCCCCTAATGAAACCAGTGGTGTTAAGTGCGGAACAAGACTGCAGCCTTGGTGTACATGTATTTTATCAGGAAGAGATGTTCTGTTTATGTGCAAACATCCTATGAAGCTGTCTGCTGTAATTTGCCTTACATGGTGATAAGAAATTGAAGTGAAATGAGGGCTCAGTGGGTTCAGTATCTGACTCTTGGCTTCAGCAAGGATCATGATCTCAGGGTCGTGAGAGAGAGCCCCAAGTTAGGCTCTGAGCTGCATGTGGAGTCTGCTTGAGATTCTCTCTCTCCCTCTGCCCCTTCCCCTTCTGTGTGTGTGTGTGTGCATGTGCATGTGGGCAAACTCTCACTCTTTCTCTCTCCCCCTCCCCAAAATAAATAAATCTTAAAAGGGAAAAAAAAGAAAAGAAATTGAGGTGAAACAGTCAACATGTTTCAGCTATTTAACATGGCCTGTTGAATTGTTTTGACTAGATACAGTATGGGTTCAAAACCAGTGTCAGATTTTCGTTGTCTCAGGGTTATCCTTTATTCCTACCATTTGAGTTCCCTCTTCTGACCCTGTAGTACTAACCATCACTAGTACCAGCATTGAGGCTCAAGAGAATGTTCAGCAATTCACGTGTCATCGAGGGTATATGCTTTGGCTGTTTCCTAGGTGCTAGCTGTGCTGGGAGCATTATATTTCTCATAACCCTCTCCTTATCAAGCAGAAGTAAAGAAAGATTTTCACAACACACACTTGAGAGTGGCATGTGGGGGGAACACACTCTAGTTTTCTAGTAAAGCTTTAGAATGGTGATTTCTCACACGTCCTTTCATGTGTCTGGGTTGAAGGGAGCAATTGTACATTGTACTAGTAACTTAGTTCAGAGATATGGGTGGAATACTCTGGGGGAAGACATGGGGCTCCCTGTATTGCACGTCTGTATGTCCAAGACACTGTACTGTAGGGGTATGCAGAGGTGAATGGGACAAGGGAGAAGAAGCTAATGCTACCCTTAAAGGGAGCTTTACTCTGTCATCAGGCCGCCATCCATTAGAATGTATGATTTAACTCATTTGAAGCTGGCTGTTTATTGGGGAGAAAGGCCGCCCTTTATTTTGAGCTGAGCAGATGAGCATAATGGAGACTGTGCAGACACATCATTTTAAGGACACTCAGATTCCATGGCAAAGCTAGTGTTGCCCATGCTGCAGATCGGGCTTGTGTCTGTGTAAATAGCAAGGGAAACTGGCCAGGCTCACGGCACTCTTTTAGAGTGGCCTTCTCACTAAGGAAACATTAGCTTCAGTTGATAACTCTCAAAGAAACTAGGGCAGTTCTCAGGCTGCTCTTTATTTGTGTAGATAAACAACAGGCATTAATGGAGCCATGCTGAAAGGGACAGTAAAACAAGTCACTATGTTTTAATTGTATTCTCTTAGCAAGGTTATGCTAATTTTTTAAATCTAAAAATTGTGACTAAAGTAGAGATTTGTGTGTATTATGAACCAGATTAAACACTTTTTCTTAACTAGTATTTGTTTTGCTTAATGTTTGCTACTCTTTCTGATTAAAATGGATGTTTTTCATCTCAAACATGTTGACTGGTTTTCACAAGCTGTTCTATATTGTGCACAGGAACCAAATTTAATGGACATAGTTATTTGTTCTTTTGTTATATTTTGAGAACAATTTTCTCTTTCATATTCTCTCCATTTTGATTGAATGAAGTTTTGCTGAGTGCTTTTGATCTATGAATCAGTTACTGATGTATGTAATAGTAATAATTTTAAAGATATAAGTAAAACTGGCTTCTTGGTCCTAGAACTCACAGACAAGGTTTTACAGTGTTTCTGCAGAAAAATGTTCTGACTGCTTGGACTAACATTTTTAATTGTGAAAACAGCCCATTGATTTCATTGCCATTTCTGTGTCCAGATTTATGTCAGCATTAATTACAGTCAGTAGGGGATTCTTTGAGTCAACACTGTATGTGGGCATTTAGAAATGCACCGTTGGATGCTACTGTGTCTAAGTGAGTGTTGACTATTTTTTATAGGTAAAGAACTCTCTTGTTTTTTTGTGGATATTAGGTTATCTGAATCAAGTAATATTTGCTTAGCTATTTATATGTTAATATGTTTAAAAAGAAATTTCTCTACGAAGAGGCATTAATCATTCACTATTTGTTTGATCAGATGATAGCACTGACATTCTATTGTGTAATCATAAAATAGCTTGTCATGTTTAATGCCAAGAGCAGATGCACTTCCTAGTATAAACAGCATGCAAAGCCCAAATCTAAATGATTTATTTAGGAGCATATTAAAATCTTCGTATTTTTTGTGATTTAAAAAAGTAATTGTGGATTGCATTGTGTCAAATTTTTAAAAAATGTGATTGCTGCCACAGTTTAAAACTGAAGAAGCAAAATCTGGCCCATATGCTTTCAAGTATAATGTGTTATTCTTGGAGACTATGTCATACATAGAAGTTTAGTGCATTAACTCTGGAACCAGACTGCCTGGATTCAAATCTTACCTGTACCACTTACCAGCTTTGTGATGTTGGGCAAGTTACTTAATCTCTCTGTGCTTCAGTTTCCTCTTTTGTAAGATAGTAATACTTGATAATAGTATATACCTTATAGGGTTGTTAACGAGGATGATATAATATAAATAAAGTGTTTAGGATTGTGTCTGGCACAATGTAAGTACAAATGAGCAGGACTACAAGGGGTGAAACAGGTAGATATGTATGTTACAGGGGCTTCTCCTACAATCAGCTCCAATTCCTTTAAAAAAAAAATTAGTTATTTGAGAGAGAGAGTGTGGGGGGCGGGCAGAGAGAGGGGGAGCAAGAGTATCTTAGGCATATACCCTGCTGAGCGTGGAGCCCAATGTAGTGCTATGTGGTTGGATCTCCTGACCCTGAGATCATGACGTGAACTGAAATCAAGAGTTGGATGCTTAATCGACTGAGCCACCCAGGCGCCTCACCAATTCATTTAAAATAAGTCTGTGATGTCCTGATCAGTCAGTGATATTTAGAGGATGACTTTCATAATAAGTATTATTCCAGATTTTCTGGTGCATACAGAAGGAATAAGAGGTATGGTTCCTTCCTTGAAAGCTTGCACCATATTTAAATAGGTACCCAAAGGGAGATATATGCAAATGAGTGTTACATAGCAATGTGTAAGTGAAAAGATGTGAATCTTCAGTAAAAACAGAGGGGATGAAGAAGTATAAAAGGTGAATTTTGACCTTGGAGGAAGGAAATGTAAAATCCTATCACAAAAAGTCTCAGCTTTGTGTCTAGGAGAACCACATTACTTTATGGAAGAAAGCTCATGTCCGTTGTTCTCTTATAGAGCTAGTCATTTATCTTAGGTGTGTTCTAAGTCCCCTGATTTTGTTTAAACATCTCCCTTGTTTTCATCTGTAGCTCCCGTTCTTCCTGTGTAAAAACAGCGTGCTCTCCTCTTGAGTAAAAACAGAGTGCTCTAGCCTAGAGCACCCTGGCTCTCCAGGTCTTTAATATTTTTGGGCCATTTTGGTTTGCATTGGTTCTGGAGTGCTCTGGAATGCCCATCTTTCTCACCTTAGTCTCTCTGAGACCTATTATAGATTTATCCTGACATCCCTCCACAGATCCCCCCCCCCCCCACCTTCCTGTCCCAAATCAAGGCAGTAGGGAGCTGTGATGAATGGGTGCACTGAAGGGTGCTCTGCTAGGTGTAGCATCTCTGTGAGGGGGCTGAAGTGGACATGGGTACAGCTCTCATGAGAGCCCATGTAGTTAGTGTGGGCAGAGGAGCACGGGCTTCCATTTTGAAAGACTGGTGCAGTTAGGACTTGACTTCACTGTGACATTGACAGCTTCCCCTCTCTTCCCACCACCCCTTTGACCATTCACATTGTCATGTGAAAAATGAGGAAGGCAATGCTGATGCTTACTCCATGGGGTGGTGTTGATGAGATGAGGTGTTTGTGGAAAACTGTTTGCTAATGTTAAAGTGCCTCTTTAGTTGTTTTGAATAAAAACAAATGTTGGGCAAGAACTCCTCATTATGCGCTGGATCAGTTTCCACATGGTGCTTAGCCCTAGCCAGGAAGTTGATGTGGTTCATGAGTAGGAGATGGGGGTTTGGGATAACACGGGGCTTCCTGACCTTGACTGCCTCAGTTGTTGTGGTTCTGAGCTGGTAACAGCAGCTGGGGGTGCCTGGCAGGCTTTTTACAGTATGTTGGGGAGCCTGATGAAGTGATAACCACAAGCTTTGTAAACACCAGGGTATTCAGATGGGGACTGGGAAACGATAAAGTCTGTGAGGTGATAACATCCTTCATACCTGTGAGAAGTTTACCTTGAGGGGCTTTCTAGTGTAGGGGGTGTGGAAGTAGAGCTTATGTTACTGCATTTTATGAAGAACCTGGGGACAAAATATATGAAGCCGAATGACAAGTACCAGATTACAGACACCCAGCTTCTCTCTCTCTCTCTCTCTCTCTCTGTCTCTCTGTACTGGAAATTCATAGTAGATTCTAATAGGGAAGAATTTGTAAAAGAGTGGAGAGAAGTTAACACCTTCCTGCAGTGACTTGGGGATTTTGAATCCAGACAACTAGACTTTTAGTTTCTGTCTGCTGTGTATTGTTTTCTGGTGCTTCAGGACTCTCCAGACTAGTTGTGGGCTTTTCAAGTGGCTGTGCCATTGGGGAAATTGCAAGAAGCCTCTTAAATATCTCAGAATGAAAAAATAAACATCTCTGATTTAACCACTCTCTTCTCCAAATACTTGCAGGAGATGTGTATAAACAAAAGGAGAAGGGATGCCAGAGGTGATGGTTTGGTGGCGTTGCTTGTATATCGTCAGACATTTACATTAGGAGCTGTACTCTGATAATCTTGTAAATTCTTTAAAGTTATTTTGACTTCAAGGTTCATGTCTATAAAATGATAGGGTTAGGGTTAGGGTTAGGGTTAGGGTTAGGTGTTGGAATATTAGTCCATTGTCATGCCCAAGCCATGAATATTGTAGATTTCAAAAGGGGTTGGAAAATTTTCTCCTGGTCTTCTAATTATACAAGGAAAACTTCCTAGAGGAGTCTAGAAGTTTTTAGGAACTCTTTTCACTCAACAGTGTTTAGTAAGGACTTACTGTGTACCTGATACTACTTTGGGGGCTGGAGATAGATCTGAGAAATAAGGCAAGGTCCTTGCCCTCTAGACACTTACATTTTAAGGAGAAAGAATAAATCCATAAATACATGAAGAGGTGCTAGGAATTACTATTATGTTGGATGTGGAGTTACAAATGGGAAAAGTTAAGGACAGCAGCCTCTTGTCCTGAATGGATGGATGGTGGTGGTGGTCACTAGTCTGGTGAGTGGAGCAGGTCTGTGAGGTGAGGAATCCACATTCTGTTCTTTGACATGCATCTAGAATTTTAAATGTTATAGTCTTTATACATTTAAAGCTGTGAGGCTGGATGAGCTCAACTGATGACTGAGTTTAGAAAGAAAGGGGCAAGAGATGGGGCCTAAGCCTGGGCTCTGTTTGGAGGTTGGTTGGAGGAGGGAGTAGGAGAGAGAACTTGGTTGGCTACTCTTGACTTCCATTTGGTAAGTCTGTTAAACACTAACATGTGCTTTTGCTCTTCCTCTGAGTTCAGGGACTACCCGTGTCTGTGTAAGTGTATACTGAACCTGCATGTATGCATAAAGTTTAAAAAATGCCTTTTAACACAGTACTGAGTACTTGCAAAGGGTTGAGAGATGAAGCTCTCTGGCAACTTCTGTCTCCCTCCTGCCCAGCTCGTCAGTGCCCGTAATGACTCCAACGTGTGTGGGCAGGCACTCTCTAGACTCTCACATCCTTCTAAGTCAACCGATTGAGTTGAATATTGATCAAGAGTTGGCTTTAGGGGATCCCTGGGTGGCCCAGGGGTTTAGTGACTGCCTTTGGCCCAGAGCATGATCCTGGGATTGAGTCCCACATGGGGCTCCCTGCATGGAGCTTTCTCCCTCTGCCTGTGTCTCTGCCTCTCTCTCTCTCTCTCTCTCTCTGTCTCTCTCTCTCTGTGTGTGTGTGTCTCTCATGAATAAATAAATAAAAAATCTTAAAAAAAAAAGAATTATTTTTGTTTATAACAAAAGCCTGTTTATGTCAGTAGTACTTGTTATTGTGTAATTACATAATTGAAATTTTATGTAATACAATTAAAATGTATCATTTTTCTACAAAAATATGCTAAATACTTTTGAAAGATTCCAAAGGCAGGCCTCCAGAAAGAATGCTGTGAAGTTAGGTATGGTCATGGCAACTGTAAAGGATTGGGGGAGTAAACTTTTTTTTTTTTTAAGATTTTATTTATTTACTCATGAGAGACACAGAGAGAGGCAGAGATAGGCTCCTAGACACACAGAGGGAAGAGCAGGCTCCATGCAGGGAGCCTGATGCAGGACTGATCCCAGGACTCCAGGATCACACCGTGGGCTGAAGGCAGACACCCAACCACTGAGCCACTCAGGCATCCCTGGAGGAGTAAACTTCTGTAAGGATTCTCAACTTGTTTCCTGAGAGCCTTTGAGTTTGTATTCCATTCTAATAAAACAGGGAGAGTGGGAGTTGTGGATGATGGTTTTTGTTTGTGGTTTGTATAAGAATGATTAGCCTGCAGTCAGTTTGAAGACTGGTTATCCATGGAAAAGATGTTCACTCATCATCAGGAAATTGATACAAGAATGTGTATTTCAAATTAGAAGGCTAAGCTGTGTGTGTGTGTGTGTGTGTGTGTGTGTGTGTGAATGTTTATGGTTCTCTGTTTAAATCAGCCTTTTCAGTTTTTAAATCAATTATCATCTTGTTTGTTACCATAGTTAAGTGGGATTTTACTATGTGGACTTTGTGAAAAAGTTTTATAGTATGTGCCCAAAGCCTTCATGGTAATTATGCCCTGCTTTACCATTTCGAGGACTTTTTCTGTGGCAAAACTTTTTTTTTTTAAATTCATAAAAATTTATGTTCAGGGATGTTTATCACTGTAATATTTGTAACATAAAAATTAGGTGCAGCCTATCTGTCACATAGTATGCAAAATGGTTCATTTGTGACTCGTGACGTATAGAAGATGGTGATGGTCAAGCACCTGATTTTTGAGGAACACTAAAGAAATGGAGAAGTGTGCAAAGGATAACGTGACATTACAAAAGATACAAAGCATTTTACATAATCTCTTAAAAACTATACCACAATATTACCACCCCTTGGGTGGTAGGATTGTGGGTGACTTTTGAGTTTATATTTTATACTTAGTTTAAATTTTGTGATTTTCCACTTGTGGTATTTCTGTAATTATATAGTAACTTTATTACAGTAGTAGATGGTTTGAAACTTTACAAAGAGGCCTTTTGAACTTATTTGCTGGTGAGAGGTGGTGCCTTATAGCAGGACTTAACTCAGAGAGAATGTGAATAAAAACAGTAAGTTTACTTTTAGTTTTTAAAATAATCATTATTTATTTATAATCAAAAATACAAACAAAATTACCTTTATTTTTATATTAAGTACATACACATATAGGTAAATTTACTGTTCATCTATATAATAATGAAGATGACTATAATATATAATTAATATAGGTTAGTATTTATAGGTATAGAAATAAAATTGCTTTTAATCTTCTTAGTTGTTATTAATCATTTGTAATAGTTTTTAATCTTTTTTTATGATAACCAAGATAGGTGAACAAAATAGAATTTTTCTCCTTTTAGAAATAAACAGTTTTAGAAAGGGTCATTTCCCCTGCCCCAAGTTACGTGGCTGGTTGGTAATGGTAGGTTTGTTTGTTTTTGTTATTTTTAGATTTTATTTATTTATTCACGAGAGACACACAGAGAGGCAAAAACAGGCAGAGGGAGAAACAGACTCCCTGTGAGGAACCCGATGTGGGACTCAATCCCAAGACACCAGAATCACACCCCAAGCCAAAGGCAGATGCTCAACCACTGAGCTACCCAAGTGTCCTGGTAATGGCAGGTTTTGAACTCAGATGTTGTGCTTCTGAATCTGTTGGTCTTTCTGCTCCTGGCACTGTGTTCCAGTCTCTTCTCCAGCAACGTTGGGTGTGGAAAGAAGGAGTCATGGGAATCTGGCTTAAAAGTCCTAAACTGAGGAACTGCTTATGGATAGTAAAAGTTGAAGTAAACTGGATGAGGTACAGGTCTCTCTTTGAAATGAGAACTTGAGGGACACATGGCCGACTCAGTTGGTGGAATGTACGACTCTTGATCTCAGGGTTGTGAGTTTGAGCCCCATGTTGGCAGGACATAGAGTTTACTTAAAGAAACAAGAAAATTGAGGGCAGAAATGCTATCAGAAGGAGTCTAGGTTTATGTTTTCCAGGATGGGTACATATGTTAGACAACAGGAAAAAATAGTAGAGCTATAACTAAGCTGTTCTAAGAAATAAACTAAAATTTACCAACATTCAACATGGGGATTGAAGCTGGGACCCTTGTGTGGGTCCTGTGGCAGATGGTGTCTTGTTTGGAGCACAGCTCTCCTGGAGCTGGCTTGTGTGGGACTTGCACGATGCAGAGGGTGCGGAGGGGCAGCCTTCCTCTCTTGTTTGCTGTCAGCCTATTGTGACTTGCTGTATTTGTTCAATAGGCTTATGGGTTATGTTAATCAGTTTTAATTAAAACAGCAGTTACAAAATTGACACCTGGCTTAAAAAGATTTCTACAAAGAACCCTAGGTTGAAGGTAATGTTGATGATGCTAACACAAATGAGCTGTGAAAAATTGGCAGTGCTGAGACTTCTCTGTACAAGCTATTATCAACTATGAAATTAGCTGAAGAGTGAATTTTGTTTAAGAAAATTCTGTTCTTCTTTGTGGGATGATGTTAAAAACCCTTCCAAAGTGGAGGAGGTGTTGCTGACGGTCACTACTAGAAGTCCTGGGAGTGCTTCCAGGGGAACAGTGGGTAACACCTACTGGGGGTTATGGCCCTTTTCATTAGGACGGTTTCTTTTTACATTCTTTCTGTTCTGCAAGCATTTACTGAGTATCTCTGAGGTACCGGCACCGTGCTGGCATGGATGAAGAAGACAAAGCCTTTCAGGAGCTCACAGTCTAAAAAAGGTCTCAAAAAGATCTCAAAGTCTAAAAAGGTCTCATTCTTATGCTAAAATTATAGACTGAGAATTTTTTAGTTGTAGGAGATTTGTGGAGTACCTCATTCAATCCTAATACTGCTTAGGTTAAGACTCTTCTGCCCCACACTTCGAGCTATTGATGCTATAGGTACCTAGGAGCCATTGAAATTTCTCCCCTGACTTAGTAGCATCACAAAATGGCATCTGGTTTTTCCTTTCTACATTTGGCTGTTTACAGTTACGTTCTTAGTCCTGATTTTCTAACTTGCATTTTTGCTAGGAGGCATTGCTAATATATTCTAGCCTGAAAAAAAAATATCTAACTTCAGGCTCTAAATCATGTAAAATGAATGAGTTTTCTTTAAAAAAAATTTTGTGTGTGCGTGAAGTTCTGTGTATTGATTTGCTTTTGAATGCAGAGTATCTTTGCTGGCTAAGACTAATAGAAATCATAGCATCTTAGGCAGCAGAAAGGAGAGCATGGCCATGATGGCTCACTTGGCATCACATTCTACTTCTAATGTTGAATAGAAAGCAGCATTCATTGTGTGTGAGTCAAGGTTCAGTCCTTTATAGGTTAGCTTATTATTTTTTCAGTACATAAAGAACCCTAAGAAGTTAGCACTTTCTAAAAAATAACATAATACGTACCTCAGGCTTGAAATATTATAATCAGAGTAGGCTTATTAAATGTTCATATGTTCCTCTGTACTGTTCTCAAACAAGTTAAACAGATCAAGGAAGAGTCTTTCCCATTTAAAAATACTCAGTCTCTCCTTATGTTTGTATTTGAATTATTTTTGTAGTAATTGGTCAGAGCATTGTTGGTTTTAGGTTTCAGGTTTCACTAAAATCTGAAAGTTTAATGTATGTTATTCCTGCCCCCTTTGATGATGATAGTAGGATATTAGATCAAACTCAGAAGTGTTTATAATGAAAACGTAATGGTTGTAAACCATAATTTATGGCAAATTACGTTGGGAGGAGAAGAAAGGGAACTCCACTATTTTAATGTTTCAGTAGAGGGAACCTTTGAAAAGCAGAGAACAATAGAAAGGAAGAGAAACTATCTGTAGCTTCATCATTAAAATAAAAATCCTATCTCAAGAATACTTTTTAAAGTAACACAGTTTTGATTACCTTACACCATTGCATGGCCAGCGCTGAATCACGTAGGGCATACTTGAAAAAGAAAGGAATATCTTTGAACGTGGGATGGGGCAACATTTGCATTACTCTTTTAATTATTATTTTATTTTTTTGAAATAGGCAAAAATGACTCCATAAAAAAATGCTTTGAGGAAATGGAAGACTAACCTGTTTTGACAGAAATAGTGCAGAGATGTGTCTTTAAATATGATTTTATCATAGTATTTTAGCCCTGGGTTGGATCATTGGCGATTGAGAGCTCTTCCTCCCTTTCGCTCACTCTGTTGTGTAGAGCAGCACTTCTAACAGGTATGTAGAATTAGGGACAGACTCGGGCACATTGTGGAGGCACCCACCTTTTGTGGTGGTCATGATAACACGCAGGCGTTCTCAGTGAGACTGGTTTCCTTGATCTCTTCCTTTTGTGTCTGTACTCCTCGAGCGTTAACACAAACTGTATGTTCATTGACTGCTTCCTGTTGAGGAATTGGAGGTTTGTGGGCCTGGAGATGAGACCAGGCAGTAGTCGACATGCTGTGGATGGCTTCAAGATCATGCATCTGGTGCCCTGATGATTCATCTGCTTGGTAACGTCAGCATCTTAAAAGCCAGATGCCTATATGACTAGAACTGTTGGCTCTGTCGGATATTGACTTTCTTCTGTTGAACAGTCTGTGTGTGTGTGTGTGTGTGTGTGTGTGTGTGTGTGTGTGTGATTGATTGATCAGTTAACTTTGGGAAGAAACAGTTTTGTGGCGTCTTTTAAAATGTTTTATAAATAAATTTGGTTTAAGTAATACTGAAGACTGTGTGTTCTGTTGTCTTTAAAACCCATTTCTATGGCACTATTCAGTACAATTAATTACACAATTTAGTTATGCAAGATGTTACTGTAAATTCGAGGTATCTTTGTGTTGGTTAAAGATTAACATGGATTAAAATTGCTTTCTTTTCTTTTCTTTTTTTTTTTTTGCTGTACAGTTCTGTGAGTTTTAATACATGTGTAGATTTGTGTACCCAGCATATAACTGTTTCATCCCCTCAGAAAGTGTCCTTACGCTACATTCTTTCCCACCCCCTAAATCCTGGCAACCACTGGTCTGTTCTCCATCTCTATAGTTTGGTCTTTGTAAAAATATTTAAATGGAAGCATGTAGTGTGTTATTTTTCGAAGTGGGTTTCTTTCATTCAGTGTAATGCCTTTTCATTCAGTGTCATTCCAGTTGTGGTTATCGATAGCATGTTCCTTTGAATCCCTGAATAGGATTCCATTGTGTGGAAGTATTACTGTGTTTGTCCATTAACCCATTGAAGAATATTTGTGGTGTTCTAATTGGTGAGCATTACAAGTAAAGCTAACTATGAACCTTTGTGTGTAGGTCTTTACATGAACATATGCTTTCTGTGCTCTTGAGTGAACACTTGGGAGTGGAATGGCTAGATTATGTGATAGGTGTACATTCAACTTTTTAAGGAAATATCAAATCACTTTCTAGAGTTAAATATCAGTCTTATCAATTTGCATTCCCACAAGCAATGTATGAGAGCTTCAAGTGCTTGACATCCTTGTCAGCACTTGATATTGCCAGTATTTTTTTGTTTTAGCCACTCTAATAGGTATGAAGTGGTATTTCATTGTGATTTTAATCTGCATTTCCCTAATGGCTAATGATGTTGAACATTTTTTTAGTGTGCTTACCTACAGCCATTTGTATACCCTTTCTGGAGAAGTGTCTGTTCAAGTCTTTTTTTTTTTTTTAATTTTTAAGTTGACATAAAATATTATTAGTTTCAGGTATAAACATAGGGATTCAACAATTACATACTTTATGAAATGCCTTGATAAATGTAGTAACCATCTGTCACTCTACAAAGTTATTATAATATTATTGACTACACACCCTTTGCTGTTCTTTTCATTCCTATGACTTACTTATTTTGTAACTGGAAGTTTGTTCCTCTTAATCCTCTTCACCTGTTGGTCCATCCCTCCACCATGCTTCTGTCTGGCAACCACTAGTTTGTTCTCTGTATTTATGAGTCTTTTTCTGTTTTTGTTGTTGTTTGTTTTTAGACACAAATTCTGAATGAGATCATATGGTATCTGTCTTTCTTTGACTTATTTCACCTTTTGACTTATTTCACCCTCTAGGGCCATCTGTGTTGTCATGAATGGCAAGATTTCATTCCTTTTTATGGCTGAGTAATATTTCATCATGTGTGTATACTACATCTTCTTTATTCATTTATCAGTGGACACTTTGTTTTTTTTCCGTATTTTAGCCATTGTGAATAAGACCACAATAATCATAGCGGTGCATACATCTTTTTGAATTAGTGTTTTTGTTTTCTTTGGGTTAATACCCAGAAGTAGAATTACTGGATCATATTGTATTTCTATTTTTACTTTTTTGAGAAACTTCTTTACTTATCTTTATAGTGGCTGCATGAATTTACATTCCTACCAACAATGAGTAAGAGTTCCCATTTCTCCACATCTGTATCAACACTTATTATTTTTTGTCTTCTTGATACTAGCCGTTCTGACTGGTGTGAGGTGCTTACTAGTTGTGATTTTGATTTGCGTTTTCCTGATGATTAGTGATGTTGAGCAATTTTTCATGTGTCTGTTGGTCATCTGTGTCTTCTTTGGAAAAGTATCTATTCAAGTCCTCTGCCCATTTGTTAATTGGATTGCTTACATTTCAATGTTGAGTTACAGAGTTTTTTTTAAATACATTTATATTTTGAATATTAAACTTTTTGTCAGATATAACTGTTACAAAAATCTCCTGTTTAGTATTTTTTTTTCATTCTGTTGATTGTTTCCTTTGCTGTGTAAAAAAGCCTTTTAGTTTCATGTAGTCCCAGTTAATTTTTGCTTTTGTTTTTGTTAATGGAAGACATAGTTCCAGGAAAATTTTGCTAAGGCCGATGTTAAAGAGTTTATTGCCTATATTTTCTTTTAGGATTTCACATTTAGGTCTTTCATCCATTTTGAGTTTATTTTTGTGTATGGTGTAAGAAAGTGGTCCAATTTTATTCTTTTGCATGTAGCAGTCCAGTGTTCTCAACACCATTTATTGAAGAGATTGTCTTTTCCCTGTTGTATATTCTTGCCTCTTTTGTTGTAGATTAATTGGCCACATAAGTTTAGGTTTATTTCTGGAGTTTCTATTCTGTTTCATTGATCCATGTATCGTATCTATTTTTGTGCCAGTACTATACTGTTCTGATTATAGCTGTGTAGTATAATTTGAAATCTGGGATTGTAAATACACCAGCTTTGTTCTTCCTCAAGATTGGTTTGGCTATTGGGGGGTCTTTCCTGGTTCCAAACTAATATTAGGATTATTTATTCTAGTTCTGTGAGAAATACTGTTAGTATTTTGATAAGGATTTAATTGAATCTGTAGATTATTTTGGGTACTATTGAAATTTTGACAATATTCTTCAATCCATGAGCATAGTATATTTATCTTCTCTTTTATTTGTGTTGTTTTTAATTTCTTTTATCATTGTCTTAGAGTTTTCAGACTATAGGTCTTTCACTTCCTTGGTTACATTTTTTCCAAAATATTTTATTTTTTGGTGCAATTATAAATGGAATTATTTTCTTAATTTATCTTTCTGCTAGTCTTTTATTAGTATATAGAAACACAACACATTTCTGCATATTAATTTTGTATCCTTCAACTTTACTGGATTCATTTATTCTATAGTTTTTTGGTGGAGTCTTTAGGGTTTTCTGTATGTAGTATCTTGTGATCTGCAAATAAAAATTTTACTTCTTCCATACCAATTTGAATGCTTTTTATTTCTTTTTCTTGTCTGATTGCTGCGGCTGGGACTTCCAGTATTGTGTTGAATAAAAGAAGCAAAAGTGGATATCCTTTTCTTATTCCTGACCTTCAAGGAAAAGGTTTCAGCTTTTCACGTTGAGTATGATGTTAGTTGTGTGTTTGTTATATATAGCCTTTATTACATTGCGGTATGTTCCCTCTAAACCCAGTTTGTTGAGACTTTTATCCTGAATGGTGTTGAATTTTGCGAAATGCTTTTTCTCTGTCTATTGAGACGATTATGTGATTTTTATCCTTCATTTTGTTACTGTGGTGTGTCATGTTGATTGATTTACAGATATTGAATCATCTGTGCACTGCTGAGATTAATCTTACTTGATGATGGTGAAAGATCCTATTAACATATTGTGGAGTTTGGTTTTGCTAATACTTGTTGAGGATTTTTGCATCTATGTTCATCAGTTACTGGTTTGTAATTTTATTTTTTTGTAATATCTTTGTCTGGTTTTAGTATCAGGGTAATGCCGACCTCTTAGAATGAATGTGGAAAAATTCTTTCCTCTTCTGTTTTTGGGAATATTATTAATATTGTTTAAATGTTTTGTAGAATTCACCTGTGAATCCACCTGGTCCTGAACTTCTGTTAGTTGGGAGTTTTTTTGATAACTGATTCAATTTCATTACTAGTAATCAGTCTGTTTGGATTTTCTATTTCTTGTTTCAATCTCAGAAGTTTTTTTGATTGTTTTTATTTATTTATTTTAGTAATTTATCCATTTCTTCTAGATTGTCTAATTTGTTAGTGTATAACTTTTTATAGTAGTCTCTTATAATCCTTTGTATTTCTGTGGTGTTTGTTGTAACTATTCTTTTGTTTCTGATTTTATTTGAATGAGTCCTTTGTACCTTGTTCCCCCCCCTTTTTTTGAATGAGTCTGGCTAAAGGTTTATCAGTTTTTTATTTATCTTTTCAAAGAACCAGCTCTTAGTTTCTTTAATTTTTTGTTTTTCTGTATTTTAATTCTCTATTTTACTATTTGTGTTCAAGTCTTCTGCCTATTTTTACTTGAGTTTCTTTTCTTGGCTTAGTTTTCATTTTTTTGGAAGCATATTCTGGATAAAAATTCTTTGTTGCCTGTGTGATTTGCAAATATTTTTCCTAGACTGTACCTATTTTTTCATTTTCTTAGCAGTGATTTTCTCAGAGAAAGAATTTTTAAATTTGAAACTGTGGTTTATCTATTATCTTTTTAATGACTCATGCTTTGGGGGTGATGTCCATGAATCCTTTGTTTAACTCCACATCCTAAAGATTTTCCTTTATTTTGTTCTAAAAGGTTTATAGTTTTACATTTTGTGCTTAGATCCATATGACCTATTTTGAATTTATAGTTATATAAGATCTGAGCTTTAGGTCAAGGTTGGATGTCTAATTGTTTCAACAGTGGTTGTTGAAAAGACAGTCTTTTCTCCATTCAATTGCCTTTATATCTTGGCCCCAAGTCAGTCGGCTGTATTTGTGTGGGTCAGTTTCTCCAGTGCTTCTTATTTCTCTGATGCAAAGATGGGGCTTTAGAATGGAGTAGTGTGTTTCCTGTGACTGTCTACATTCTGGCAAAAAGACAGTGAAAAAGCAGTAGACTTAGACCATGAGAGCGTAGCTCCTCTGATCAGTGAGGAAAAAAGGATCCTTTCCCTTGAGGTTTAAATGACTGTTTCCCTCTGTCTACTACCCCCTTGTGATTACCTTGGACTGGGAAGCTAGACCATAGAGAAATAAAAAAGAAGAAAATTGAGGAATATCCCCCACTTTACAAAGTGTTAGGAACCCTTTCTCCTGCTTCTTAAGCTAGAACTTGGAGTATTTCAGGATTTTCTCCCTCTTTCTACATCCTGGTGCTCACTTTCAGGTGATTCCAGGGTGGGGTTCCAAGGTGGGAGATTTTGGAGGAAAAAAATGGGGGAAATTCATCACTAGTTTGGTATTACTTTGAGTTTTACTCTTCTCCCCCCCCATCAGCCTGCTGTGGTCATTTACTTTCCAGAGCCAGCTCTCAAACAGCTGTTTCAGATACTCTGTCCAAGTGTTATAGCTGCCTGCGGTGGAGAGGCTGGATGGAGTGTGCTTCCTACATCTTACCCGGAACCAGTCCTGCCATGTTGTTTTTGAACACAAAAGTTGGAGTACTGTTTTAGGCAGATTATGTAAATCTTAAAATAACAGGTATTCTGTGGACGCTTGTTTCTCACAGATCTTTATTTTTTTTTTTAAATCATAGTATCTTGGCTGAATTGAATTATTTGTATTTGTAAATAGGATCACAGAGTGGAAACCTTTCAGTTTTGTGGAAATCCTGTGTTGAGGTTACAGTGGGATTTTTCTCTTGCTTTTCCTCCCTACTAAAAATGAGCAGTTGAACACAAACATTTTAGTGCTGTATGCAAATTTACTTTTAGTACTATTTGATTTTAGGCACACTAATACGTGGGAAGCCAGTAGCTGTTCGCTAATCTGTTTGTGTTGTAATTCTTATCTTTTGTGACATCAAGAATTGTCTGACTTTATATCCTCAGTATCCAGTATTGAGCTGCCACTGAGATGTGAGTTGACACATCTTCATTCTGGACTCCTTGCTTAAGCTTTGAGAGGAATTATAGAGAACTAAGAGAAGTCCAAAAAAGAGTGGCTAATTATTAACATATTCATTCTCTTCTGACTTTAAAAAAATCTAGACTAAATATAATTATCCAGACAGCTGGTAAAAAGCAAATATAGCTCAGTGGACTCCTAGTGGAAACAACTACATGGTCTAGAAATTAGCTAATTTAAGTAATTATTTATCAGTAGAAATCCATTAAAAATTAGTGGGGGAGGAATCAACTGTAGGTGATCATAAATCTCTTGAAATCAACCTTAGGAGGCCTGTTAATGGGATGACAGCAGGTTATAGGAGTAGACAATTAGAAAGGCCAAGTCCAAGGTAATAAAGAATTAACTCCTTTTGGCATTAAAATTATAGAAAGTGACAGTAATATATGAAGAGGGAAGATAGTGGTATAATCTTATGATATCTCTTTATAGAAACAGCACAGTGGTTGTTATTACTGGTGTTTTTATGTTTTTGGCGTCTATTTTACACAAAATGATGGAGTTTTTGAGGACTATTCCATTCGCTCTCCTAGTGTTGCCATGCTTTTCCTATTTAAGATTATTAACAATTGGGATCATTTCTGGAACTTCGTAGCAGACCCTGTGCTGAGCACCCTCCATTGTTATCCTGTGTCATCCTCACAAGAACCTCGTGAGACTGGTCCTGATTGACAAGAGAGAGAATAGGCACGGGGTAGGGGGGTGGGGGTGGGGGCGGTAAGTGCTAAGATTGCATTCATGTGGTCTGGCTCTAAAGCTTTACTTTTAACATTTTAACCGTATGATTACTCAGTTGTATGGGGAAGATTCTCAGAAGAAAGGGATTGAGAAGTCCAAATTAAATTCTGAAAATTAACCTTACATTTTATAAAAGTAAAGAATACTTCAACTAGGTACATAGGAGCTTCAAAAATCATGTGCTGGGTTTAGTGATTATTTAGCTTAAACCAAAGAAAGAATGGGAACAGTCTCAATTTTATGATTCATCCTGTCATCAGAACATTTCCTCTGCCAGTTTTCCGCATGTCAGCTTGGTGTAAGTCACCACTTTTTATCATCACCCTCTTCCTGAGTCCACCTCGCTCAGGAACTGTACCACAGTGCGCTTTCTTAACCTGATGCCAGAGGACTGCATCTAAAGGAAGACTTGGATGGGTTGAGATCCATGGAAATAAGAACTTGGCACTTTTTTCGTATGAGTAATTTAGGGTCCTAATACACTTAATCTTTTAAGCATCCCAAGTGATAGTAGGGAATGAGTCCTTATTTGTTTTCAAAAGAGATGACTCCTCTCTGACTTCCTTCTTACCCAAATGAAGTAAAGTGCTCTTAAACCAGTTGGTTGATTTTATACTTCTAAGAGAGAATAAGACCCTTAAGGAATTGAGGAATGGTGTTAACATCCTGTCCAGATGGATCTTCGTGCCTGGAGGTTCATGTTTATCACATTTTTCTTTGTGAATCCACAGACAGCAGCCAACTCCGAGTCAGCCAGACAACTTGTGTGGTATTCTTCCTTTCTATGAACAATTTGGGCCGATAGCTAAGTATAGAGAAGATCTCTTCTTGATACCTACAGAGCCGTTTTGCTCTCTTTTTAATAAGTGACTTCATAGTTCTAAGCCAAGGACATACTAAAAATCATTGGGGGAAAAGTCTTAGGTCAAAGGTCCTAGGGGGTAAAAGGTCAAAATTTGAGGACTATCAAAATTTTATTCTTTGCCTAACTCTTAAACACTTGTTTAGTCGGTAGTTTATCCACATTACATAGACAAATGACAAGTGTTTGAGATTTTGTTTTTATTTCTGTTCATAATAATTGGTCATAAGTAGAGGCATTTGAGTGTGAAACTGGTAGTGAGAAATGTGTTCAGTGGGATCCTCTTATGTGAAGGTGTGCATTTCTTGCTATGAAGATATTTCCAAATTCATCCTTTGTTCACATGGTACTATGCTTAGTGACCATTTAAAACCAGACCACTTTATTCTGTTCTTCTGGAGCTATTGGTATTATTGGGACATTACGTATATGCAAAATGTCTACAGAAACTAAGGAAGACCCAGCTTAATTCTGATTCCTTAGAAAAAGCTTATAATAACTTAGATGAACTTAAAATGCAAATTTTAACTCTGTAGCCTTATTCTTGCTCACCTGGATACTAGTTTACTATCCTTTTCTGCCTCTGCACCCTGTTCATTTCCCACATTGCCACCATAATTTCTGTGCAAAAAAGCATGTCTAACCATGTCCTTCTCCTGCATAAAACATTTTCATGTCTCCCTCTAGACTGAGAAAGTCTGGGGTTATTTATGTGTCCTTCCAGATCTCTGATGGGAACCTGGGCAACCTCATCATCTGCCAGCCCTGCTTTGAACTTTGTACTTTTGGCATACTTGGCAGTCTCTCACCTCAGGGTGCTTGTGCTGTTCTCACTCAGTGCTTCCTCTTTTACTCCCCTTGTTCTGAAAGGTTTTCTTCAAGGAGTTCCTTCCTTCTGATGCCCCTATGTTGGGTGGTTTGCCTCGCTACTGTGCACTCTGTATTTGCCTGTCTTGTTGCCTCTCCCTATATTGTATTTGTCTGTTGATGTGAGGATGCTGGGAATTCCTTGAGAGCAGGGGGCCGTGTCTTAACTACCTGCTCCCTGAAGCCTGATACAGACACTGACTCAGGGAGTCTTAATGCAGCATTGCATGAGTGATAGAGTTGCCTTTCCAGCTCCTGAGTTCCCAGCCCTAGAATGTTTCAGGAAGGAGATGAGAGGACTCTGTTACTCAGAAGTTATTCTAGTTCTCATTTTATTTTTTATTTTACTTGACGCTTTTAGTTAGCTTTTTTTAATTTTTTTTTAAGATTTTATTTATTTATTCATGAGAGACAGAGAGAGAGAGGCCGAGACACAGGCAGAAGGAGATGCAGGCTGCATGCAGGGACACGATCCCGGGTCTCCAGGATCCCGCCCTGGGCCAAAAGTGGTGTGAAACCGCTGAGCCACCCAGGCTGCCCTAAATAGTTTTTTAAAAAAATTTTATCTAAAAAAAAAAAAAAAAAAAAAATTATCTTTCACCTCTGACAACCAAATAAATAAAACTTTTTAATAATTAACATCATATTAATAGCTACATAATGCCTAACACATACATAGGACTGATTTTTCCAACAATGTTGGGAGGGGGCTGATAGCATTATATTCAGTTTATAGTTGTAGGAGATGGGGGGCGGGGGGCGGTGTAAATTAGCCTGCCCAAGGTTTTACCTACAGTTAGTAGAATTAGAATCAGGATTCAAACTGAGGTTTGAACCTGGACATTATGTACGTTTCAGTGTCCCATTTTGCCCATAAAGAAAGCTGATGTTTGTATAACATATTCTCCGGGCCCCCACTCACTCTGCAGTTCAGCTCTCAGAGTGGGTCCGATGTTTCAAGAATGAGATGTCTTCTGTGCTTAAGGGAAAAAATTGAAAAGATTTATTATAATTTAAAAGGTTGTTCAGTAATGATGTGGATGTGTGATTTAGATGACAAAAAGGCAGGGAATCATGAAATAATCTGTTTTAGTACTGTAAAACTTTATGAAACTGCTTTTTTGCCAAATCTTACCATATATACCTTAACTATTTTCTAGCATCTGCAATGAGAGTTGTATTTAACTAGTAGGAACATGGATCTGATTCAGCAGGGTTGATCTCTCATGTAAAATATCGGTAGGGAAACCGTCAATGAGTGGTGGTTCAACCAAGTCACTGGAGAGGGACTCAGGCTGTTCCGGCTTTTAGCATCCCAAGCAGCATAAGGCCATCATCCATTAAACCACGGGACACTGTTGGAGCTCTAGCCAAGCTGTCTGCAGGAGAAGAGGAAAAGAAAAGTGGCAAAAGGAACTTTCCGGACTCTCCACCCACTGGCTTCTTGAAACTCCTTGGCGACCACTGTCTTCAAGGGATGCTCAACTGTGGTGTTTAAGTGGGCACATTGCCAGCCTAAATAAAGTCAGATTTCTATGATAAAGAAGAAGGAGAGGGCAATGGACATTAGGTTTGAAAGGGTCGACTCTGCCACCAAATAGGTAGTTTATTTTTTAAGTCATGAATCTGCCTACCCATCTTTTCAGAGTTTAAAGGGAGCTGTATTATGTAAGGCTATTTTAAGGAAATATTTTAGTTTTAAGGAAAGTTTTTTTTCAGTCCACTGCTGTGCTTTTTTGTAAAATGTTCTTTTATTTCTCTTGAATAAGTAATCTTTTAAAATTATAAATATTAATAATCTGGGCTTAAAAATAGAGCAGGGTTGATATTATTACATGCTTCAGAATAAAACATTCTTTCATGCTTCTCCTAAAGGCACATAGTTTTAGAAATATCTGTGAAAAATCATGAGGTCTTTCTCACCGAGCCCCTTCTTTTCAATATAACGTGTGATAGCCTGTCAGGCAGCAAAAACAGCTTTGGGTGTCTTCACAAGCCGATACCAAAGTCTGCCACGCTCCTCTGTGGTCCCGTGGTCTGTCTTACCTCTAGATTTTTCTGCTTCTACTTTTCAACCCAGGAAAGTTCTCATTTGTCTCCTCAGCTTCCCTGCTTAGCTTTACCCCCTACCTGCCGCCTACGCTCTGCGCCCCATGACCTAATAGGTGTGGTGGCTCAGGTGCTCTTGCTGAGTGTCACCGGGTCTCTGCTGCCTGTGGCATTGAGGGCATCTCCAACAGTGATGACGTGTTCATGAGGTAGCCTCCCGAGGGAAGTGCATGTTGTGCAGATCCATTTTTCACGTTGTGTTGTAATCACTTCTGTGCTTTTTTCTTGCTTTTCTGGATGATAGGTTCCTTCAGGAGAGTCGCCACGTCTGTTCGCTAGAGTTATTCCTGGCGCCCTGTACAGTGTGTGGTGGGTAGCAGGTGCTCAATGTCACGAGTGAGCGAGTGTGAGTGAGGAACAAGGGAAAGGAAGACGGGAGCTTCCCAGCGTCCTCAGCCTTCATCCTCCTCCCTCCTCAGCCGCCAAAACATGTGTGAGGGAGGTCCCCGCCCCCGGGAGGAGCCACAGCGTCCCCACCGCTCTTTGGTCTCGGTCAGTGAGCTGGCCCTCTTGTGTAGTTCTGAAACCTAGAATTCTCTGTCATTGAAAGACTCTGAGTTTAGCAGGTCTGGGATTCATTTGCTTCACGAATCGAGTGTCTGCCTTATGCTGGGTCCTAGAGCTGCAGAAGTGAGGAATGGTAGTCCTTACCTTTAAGTTCTTTTAGGATAGTGGGGGACATGGCACATGGTCTTTAGTGTGTAAATGCTTCAGTGAAAGATTAAAGGTATGGACAGAGACGGAATTGATGTTGTGATGCATATGCTTTTTTTTTCTTCTTTGAGAACATCAGGTTCTCATGTGACAGGTTGAGTACTGTATTGTTCCTTAAGCTCTGTTCTTCATGAGATTTTGTAAGCCTGTTTGTAGTCAAATGCATGAGACAGCAGGCTGTTGCTGGCTTAGTGAGACAGAAGCAGTGCTAGAGGTGATCAGATAGCCTGTGCAGTCCAGTGTCTTTGACCACTCCTACCTTGCGTGTGGCAGCACTGACAAATACACTGCTTAGACCTTGTCTTCAAGTTGTTGGCCATCATCCTTAAGGTGATGGCTTGATAGAAGATAGCTACTGGAAGCATCACATTCGTATTCTAGGAGGTGGAAGAAGAGAGAAAAAAGGGTGAAATTCTGAAGAGAGCTCCTTTTAAGCAACCTTTCTTTGCCTAATTTTCTTGAAACATATATGCCTGTTTCTCATTGGCCAGAACTTAGTCATGTGCACTCACCTGGCTGCAGAGGAGGCTCTGAAAAGTAGTCTTTTAGTTAGATACCTTGCTTTTCTGATCAGTGGGGATTCTGTTAGGAACAAGAGAAGAGTAGGTATTGGGTCTAACAAGCAGCTGTCGGCCATGGGGCAGCTCAAGAAATGTTCTTTGGGTGAATGGGTAAGGCATGACCAAATCAGGGCCTTTGGTGCAGACTCTAAGCATTTACTTTTCCTGGTCTGCAGTTTTTGAATCTTAAAATCAGACTGCCCTTTCAGATATCTAGAAGGATCCCTGGGTGGCACAGCGGTTTAGTGCCTACCTTTGGCCCAGGGCACGATCCTGGAGACCCGGGATCGAATCCCACGCCGGGCTCCCAGTGTATGGAGCCTGCTTCTCCCTCTGCCTATGTCTCTGCCTCTCTCTCTCTCTCTCTGTGACTATCATTAAAAAAATAAAAAGAAAATAAAAAATAAATTAGAAAGTGAAATACGTGGATTTGCCCTGCCCTCTGAATCATGATGTTGATTTGTCTTTAGGCATGGCAGACTGGGCCAGAATTGTAGGCTAGGGAGAAGACACAGATTTCATGTGTGGTGACATGTACATATGGCCATGTCTGGTGTTTCTTTTTATTTTTTTATTTTTTTTAATTTTTATTTATTTATGATAGGCACACAGAGAGAGAGAGGAGAGAGGCAGAGACACAGGCAGAGGGAGAAGCAGGCTCCACGCACCGGGAGCCCGACGTGGGATTCGATCCCGGGTCTCCAGGATCGCGCCCTGGGCCAAAGGCAGGCGCTAAACCGCTGCGCCACCCAGGGATCCCCTGGTGTTTTACTTTTATTCTTGATTTGTAATAGTTTATTTATGGATTTTGCTGAATTACTGCTATTTTAGTGTATAGAAATAGATAATTTATGTAGTTTTATATTTTCAGACATTTTTATATTTATGGACAATTTGCAGTCTGTTAGTGATGTTTCAGAGTTATATATGTCTTATTTTTTCACCTCTGTTCTGGTGGCAGTTTTCCCAATGTGGATGCTAAGGTCAATAGGCAGTTTCCTAAGTGAGATGGTATGTGGTGCCAACCTTAAACTACTGTGGTATCCTTGAAATAGAATTTTAAAAAATAGTGGAAGTTCTAAGTACTTTGAGACTTCCTCAAAATTGAGGATAACAACTTCCAAAATTATCATCAATTGGTGCTGTAATTATTTAACGGATATTATGAAAGGATATTGATGGTTTTCTTTTATCTTCCAGTTTGTGAACATAAATGCAACAGAAAACTGTCTTTATTGTCAGTGAGACTATTTTGATCATTATGGCCTTATGAACTTGTACTTTCTAAAAAGAAATGTTCTGTGAGGAACCTTAAAAATAGGATTTTGTTAGCTACTCTTTGGGATGATATTCATGTACTCTGCACTCCATTGAAAATATGTCCTAATACTTCATTCCATTGCGCCGGCAATCGGAAATTGGTTTCTCCAAACTCTCTAAATATGAAGAATGGCCTGCTTTTATTAGTTATGTGAAGAAGTAAACTCCAGAGACCCTCAGCTGCAGGATGGCTCACTCTTCACAGCTGCCGTTCTTCCTTTGTGGAGGATGCCAGTTGCTAAGAGAAGGCTTTGTCCGTTGCATATAAAATGAACTTTGTTTGGACCTCCCTCGAGCAACTTGAACTGTGTATGAGTCCAGCTGGACATTCCTCAGGATATGATAATTTAAATGCAGGTCAAATTTAGAACCCAACTTATATTAGTTTAAAAATAGCACTGCCTTTAGAAAGCTGACCTCTGTTATATTTGGGGTTTGGGATCTGGTATAGAGTATTCTTTATAATTCCCATAGCTCTGTTTTAGACTCTGAAAGGCAGTATGCAGTTAGGCTAGATGAATCCAGTGTCCTTGTAACCTGGGACCCTGGTCTCCATGCCATACATCGTTTTTTCCAATGAATTCATGGCAAGATGAGAGATTATGCATCATAGAATAGAATCTGATTTCTGTACATTTTACTGGATATTTTATTGACTAGGCCAGGCTGGAGAACATAGAAAATCTAGCAGATTAATTTTAAGGTAATAAGACCTTTAGATGATAGGTTCTTTTGTTTTCTTTAGATGAGTCGGAACGGAGCTCAAATTTTATCAAATGATGTAAGTTAACAGTCGTCACGTGCAACTGAATAATCAGTCATCAGAATATGGAGTAATTCTTTCATGTTTCATTTAGCACACCCAAGTCTAAGGTTTACATAGGGTGTGTTCAACAGAAAAGTTAATAAAGTAAGGTTGAGGTTGTGAAGAAGTTTATAACTAGCTTTTCAATGATCAGAGAAGCAAGCATATATTGAGCTTGCATGGCTGTATGAATTACTGCCAAAAATTTTGTCCCAAATTAAAACAAAATGATAAGCTTAAAGTTTTAGATAGTTGAATTAGACTTTGTTAAAAAAGTAAGCTTTAAGGACAGATTTTTTTCCTTCATGGCTAAAACAGACATTTCTTTTTACTCAGTAAAATCTGTTCTCATTTCTAGACACATTTCTTATAGTCTTAATGGTTACCATCTTTACTTAACACCTTTATATAAGTGTCTTTGAGGCTTTTATACTTTTAAACAGAGTTAGTGTTTAATATTGAGTTGCTGGTATATTTAGCAACACAAAGTTATATATTGTGATCATCCTTTATAATGTAATTTTTTTACATCAAAAAATATCTTTTAAGAGAAGTAATACGAGTTTTTTGCTTGCTTTTTGTTTATTAGGAGGTCAGATTACGTTGTGTGTACTGTGTGTGTATGTGTGTGGTGTGTGTGGTTCATGTTTCAATAATTGATATGTTTCCAACAGAGGTCTACTGTACATTGCACACGTAATGTTTAGAAATCTCCCATGATTACTGGGCCATACTAGGATAGAAATGTTATACATCGACAGTTTAAACATTTGTGGAAGTATTTACATATTTTTTTTCTTTGTTGTATGCTTATTTGGATAGAGGCAAAATATTTGCAATAGTCATTTTTTATCATAACATAAAAGCTGAAACTATAAAAAAGTAGAATTTTCTTCATTTTTTAAAAAGATTTTATTTATTTATTCATGAGAGACACACAGAGAGACAGAGAGAGGCAGAGACATAGGCAGAGGGAGAAGCAGGCTCCCCACAGAAGCCCGATGTGGGACTAGATCCCGGGATTCCAGGATCACGCCCTGAGCTGAAGGCAGATGCTCAACCACTAAGCCACCTAGGCGTCCCTAGAGTTCCCTTCAAAAACGGTAGCCTTAGGGATTAAGTAGCTATATTATAAAGAACATTTTTTAAGTTAGTGTTTTAATAGGAATGAAGATCCTGTTCCTGATGCTGGAAAGTTTGTTCCTTTAGCTTAAAAGTAGTATTTGTAATATCTTAATTTTTTATACTGCTCTGTAGCTTGCTGAATGCTTAAGTAATGAACACCCTTTTGATCCTTGGAGTCATCCTCTCAAATAGGATATCCACATTTAAAAACAAAATGAAATCAAATCCACATATAAGGTACATTTCTAACCGAATGGAAAGGAAGTATCAACTACAAAGTGGATTGTCAGCAGTCTCTTAATCAGTCCGGTATTTGTTTTCCTCAGTAAACCCTTCATTGTAGTAGAAAATTCAAGCAAAACAAAATGTGGCTCTTAGAAAAAGAGCTATCTCAAGGTGCAGTTCTCTGGAGTTTAAATTACATTTGTTCTTATTGCTGGTGATCATCATTCATTTGTGGTTTTCCCTTGAGTCCCTCCTGTGTGTCTAGGCATCATCCTAGGCCCTGGGGACATTATATTTCTGCACTTGACATAGTACTTGTCTTCAACAAATTTATGACTTAGTGGAAGAGATATGAACAAGTAGTGTGGTCACACAATTCACTGCATACATGCAAACTGTAGTAAGTGTTCTAGAAGCGATGGAACTATGTCCCTCCAGTAACATGCAGGAGCAACCTGATGGTTTATTAAAGCACACACATACACACAGACCCACACACAAGAAGCAAGAGGTGTGGTTTGTAGACTACATTTTCAGCAGATTGTACACTAACATTTCTTAATTTGGAAATATGAGAATGTACCTAATACTCCTACTTTAGTTCAGGGTGTATGTAAGTTTAAGGTGAGGAAGGGTGGTGTAAGTTAAAGGTGAGGAAGGAGAAAGGGAAATGGAGGGAGAAAGTACTTCTGAGAAAGATGGGACTTGGGTAGCGGGAAAATGTTGCAGACAAGAAAGCCGAGTGTATTTATTAACAAGCTTGAAATCAGTGTCGCTGGAGCATAGTAACTGGAGAGATGGGTCTCGCCTTCAAGTTGGAAAAATTCATTCGATTATCATAGGAGGGGAGCTTTCAGAGCCCATCAAGGATTTTTAATTTTATGCCCAGTGCAATGAGAAGCCATTAAATGGCTTTAGGCAAAGGGTATTGTGTTTTTACAAAGGGTTGTAGCATGCAGAATGTGTTTGAAGGGAGTGAGTCCTGCTGGGAGGGCAGTTACATCTGTTACTGATGTTACTCCGGGGCTTAAAGGGTTGACTGCATTATTTTTTCTTTTCCCGATTAGAGTTGGAATTTTTAGTTTTTTGGTTTTGGATAAGCTTTGGTTCCCCCAATAGGGCATAGGCTCCCTGAGGTCCTGCAGTTTGGTCTTTTTCCCTGTGATGTGCCCATAACTTTGAGCAGAGTTGGACGCAGAGAAAATGCTTAGTGAATATTTCTCAACTGACCAACTGATGGCCTGAGAAGACTATGCTTGTTTTCCTGCTCATCTAAGTCCATCAGCGTCTTCTTCTCTGTTACCCAGTGGTCCGACTGTACGGAAACCTATCTAATGTTGGGGGTCAGTGGCAGCCAAGTTGGCACAGACTCTTGTCCTTGACAACAAAGTCTCTGTTGCATACTTTGGGAAATACTGGCTGTTTCCAGGGCTAAAGTGCAAAGAAGTGGTGTATTAGCTTAATTTTTGGTGCTAGCCACCTGATGGCAGAGCTATAGGAACGACCTGGCAATAAGGAGCCAGTTTGGATTGCTTGGAGTTTTAAGTGGGAGGTCAGGTATACCCGAATATTGGAATGTGGTATTGGTTTTATTAGTTCAGAGGTTTTAAATCTCAGTATAACCATGTTTTTTCCAATAGTATTGACAGATCAACTTGATGCTTTATTAAGAAAAAAAGAAGAAACAAGAGGTGGGATTTGAGGCTGCATTGTCAGTTTGTAATTGAGGTCCCCCCCCCCCTTTTTTTTCTTAAGGGATAGATCTTTGACTTTGAAACAGCTTGGCAGATAAAATTGTTTAATAGTGTGAACATCCAATGGGGCAGATAGCAGTTATGTTCTCGGATATAGATCGTATTTGTATAAACTCTGAGTGTAAATGATTTTCGTTCTCTGGTTCAGACTTGTAGACTGTGTGACAGGACCAGACTTATGCATTCACTTTTTAGTGATCTCAAAGTTCAAGTGTGAAAGAAGCATTTGAGGAACCCATTCAGTCTTTGCTCTTGTGGTCAGGAATGGTGGGTAAATACTCAAGTGTGCTTTTATTCTGCCTTTGGTTTCTAAGCTTCAACAAGGTGGTTACTTGTGCTATAAATGGATCTATAAGTGACTTTGATTGTACTTGTAAAGTTTTAGGTGAATATCTCTCTTTTCTCTTTGAGGGAAGTGAGTGGCATTTTCATACAATTGTCTCTCTTTTTGCTGCCCTTGAAAGCAGGATCTGGGATCCCTTTTACTTCTGTACTGTTCCCCAGTTTCCAACTCATTCTCACCAAAGGAGCACATCAATGATGGCTGCCCTGCCAGCCCTCCCTTCAAAAATAGTGAACGCCTTGGGTAGATGTGAGGGATTGTTCTGGTGTTATGTTATGAACAGTACAGTTGCATTTTTTCGTGGATGGGGCTAGAGACTAGTAAAATAATTAAATTGATTGAGCAGTGTGACTGAGGAGACCTTCATTATTTCTCTCCAAGGACAGATAAAGTATTGACAAATGAAGGGGAGCATTTTGTTATAAGTGTCACAGTGAAAGTAACCCTCATCAAAATATATAACTTGAGTTCATATTGGAAAGTGGAATTATTGCTTCCTGTGTAACAGTGGAACAAGAGTTATGCCTGTTATGACAAAGTGAAGCTGATATTATAAAGCCTATATAATTTTATTCAAGTGGATTAAGATAAAATGTATCTACACTTGGAAAATATGTCAGATAATTTAAGATGATTAATTAAATTTTGGCTCAGCACATATATTCTTTTGTTAGTCTTTAAGGTGATACATTCAGTGTGTTGTTTGTGTTTGTTAATTTCATTAAAGAACTTTTATACTCCTGATCACTGATAATGTTGACAAGTCAGACTAAGGGAAATCAAATCCATGGTTTAATATTGACCACACAGATGGCACATTGATTCTCATTTTTAAACATGAGTTGTCTCATTGGGTGGTGTATGTGAGATGTGAATATTGGAAATCTAGAAAATTGAGGCTCTGAAAGCTATAAGTTTCAGGTCTTCCTTTCTAATTGGTATATCTTTAATATTTTTGCATGGTTTTTTTTTTTTTGGTTGTTGTTGTTTGTTTTTGTGCAGTACTGTGCTAACTAGAACCTCTAGTCAAACGTTCAGAAGTGATGAAAAATGAACATCCTTAATCTTGTTCCTATGTATGGAGAAAGCTTTTAGTCTTTTACTATTAAAGATGATGTTACCTGTAGTTTTTGTGCAAATACCCTTTATCAGATTGAGGATGTTCCCTTCCATTTCTAGTATGCTGAGGGCCTTTTTTTTTTTTTTAAATCATGAATGGGTGTTGAATTTTGTCTATATATTGATATGATCATACATTTTGTCCTTTACTATATTAACATACTGTATTAAATTCTCAGATGTTGTATTATTGATTTTCAGATGTTAAAGCAAACTTTTGTTCCTGGAGTGAATCCTATTTGGTAGTGATTTTTTGTTATTGCTGGATATGATTTACTCATTGAGAGTTGTTTGTGTATATATTCATAATGGATATTGATTTGTTTTCCTTTTTTGTAATGTCTTTGCATTGTTTTAGTATCAGGATGGTATTGAATTCATAGAATGAGTTGAAAGTGTTCTCTGTTCTATTTCCTGGAAAAATTTGTGAAGAATTGGCATTATTCTTTATAAATATGTGATGGAATTCACTTTGATATTCACTGTGATAGCTGTGAAACCATCTAGGCCTGGGATTTTCTTTTTTTTTTTTTTTTTTTTCCTGGGATTTTCTTTGTTACAAGGTTTTTAATTTGCCAGTTCAGTTTCTTGTTACAAGCCTATTCAGATTTCCTGTTTCTTCATATATCAGGTTTGCTAATTTATGTCTTTCTAGAAATTTATCCATTTCATCCAAATTGTCTAATTGGGTGGTGTACACTTTTTCATAATTATTATGTAGGGTCAGTAATGATGCCTCTTCTTTTATTCCTGATTTTGGTAATTGGTGTCTTTTTCTTTTTTTCTTGATCAGTCTAAAGGTTTTGTCAACTTTATTGACCTATTTAAATTAAAAGAACTAATGTTGGTTTCATTGTTTTTTTCTCTGCTTTTTTTGGTTTTCAGTTTCATTGATTTCTGCTCTAAACTGTAATTCTCTTCCACTTGTTTGCCTTGGATTTACTTTACCATTTAGTTTCTTAAAGTGGAAATGAATTGAGGTCCTTCTTATTTCTTAATGGCTATAAAATTCTAAGCACTATTTTAGCTATATCTTATAAGTTTTAGCTATTTTTTTTTGCTTTCATTCATTTCAAAGTATTTCTTAATTTTGCTTACAGTTTTTTTCTTTGACCCATTGGTTGTTTAGAAATTATTGTTTAATTTCTGAGTACTTGGAGATTTCCTAAATTTCTTTTGGTTGTTGATTTAATTCTTTGGAGTTCCATATTTTGTATCATTCAACACTTTAACATGTTTTGTGACATAACAAATGGTTTAATCTTGAGCCTTGAAGAGAATGTGTAAACTGTTGTCTGATGGAATGCTCTATAGTTAGGTCTGTATGGTTATTAGTGCTGTTTAGGTGTTCTTATCCTAGCTGAGTTTTTGTCTAGTTGTAGTCATTTTGAATGGAGTATTGAGGTCTCCAGTGAACTGTTGAATTGTCTTTCTCCTTTCAGTGTTCCCATTCTCATTTCATTTGTTTTGGGGCCTGGTGAGGCAGGGCAAGATGGCAGAAGAGTAGGGTCCCCAAATCACTTGTCCCCACCAACTTACCTAGATAACTTTCAAATCATCCTGAAAACTTATGAATTTGGTCTGAGATTTAAAGAGAGAACAGCTGGAATGCTACAGTGAGAAGAGTTTGCGCTTCTATCAAGTACAACTTGTTTTTGGCCACTCTGCACTGAGCAAAATGACTAAAAGGAAAAACTCACCACAAAAGAAAGAATCAGAAACAGTACTCTCTCCCACAGTGTTAGAAAATTTGGATTACAATTCAATGTCAGAAAGAAAGCCAATTCAGAAACACAATTATACAGCTACTGGTGGCTCTAGAAAAAAGCATAAAGGACTCAAGAGACTTCATGACTGCAGAATTCAGATCTAATCAGGCTGAAATAAAAAATCAGTTAAATGAGATGCAATCCAAATTGGAGGTCCTAATGACGAGGGTTAACGAGGTAGAAGAACGTGTGAGTGACATAGAAGACAAGTTGATGGCAAGGAAGGAAACTGAGGAAAAAGAAAAAACAATTAAAAGATCATGAGGATAGGTTAAGGGAAATAAATGACATCCTCAGAAGGAAAAATCTACGTTTAATTGGGGTTCCAGAGGGCGCCGAAAGGGACAGAGGTCCAGAAAGTGTATTTGAACAAATCATAGCTAAGAACTTACCTAACTTGGAGAGGGAAATAGGCATTCAGGTCCAGGAGATAGAGACATCCCCCCCTGAAAATCAGTAAAAACCGCTCTACACCTCGACATTTAATAGTGAAATTTGCAAATTCCAAAGATAAAGAGAAGATCCTTAAAGCAGCAAGAGACAAGAAATCCCTAACCTTTATGGGGAGAAGTGTTAGGATAACAGCAGACCTCTCCACAGAGACCTGGCAGGCCAGAAAAGTCTGGCAAGATATATTCAGGGTCCTAAATGAGAAGAACATGCAGCCAAGAATACTTTATCCAGCAAGGCTCTCATTCAGAATAGAAGGAAAGATAAAGAGCTTCCAAGATAGGCAGAAACTGAAAGAATACGTGACCACCAAACCAGCTCTGCAAGAAATATTAAAGGGGATTCTGTAAAAGAAAGAGGAAGTCCAAGGAAACAATCCACAAAAACAGGGACTAAATAGGTATCATGATGACACTAAATTCATATCTTTCAATAGTAACTCTGAACGTGGATGGGCTCAATGACCCCATCAAAAGGCGCAGGGTTTCATTTGTTTTGGGGCCTGTTGTTAGATTACACAAGCATTTATAATTATTTTATCTCCCTGAATAATCAACCCTTTTATCCTTTTAAACTATTCCTTTTTCTTCAGTGATATTTTTTGTCTTAAAATCCACTTTGTTTAATAATAGTATGGTTTCTCCTGCTCTCTTATGGTTACTGTTCCTGGTATATGTTTTCCTGTCTTTGAAGGTGATTGAAATCAGTCATTTGTCAATGTGAAAATGCTACTGTGTGATCCTATTATACATTTTTTCAAATCTGCCATATTTTGTTTATATCCATAATAGTGATACCTCTTTAAAGTAAAAGAAGAACCTCTTAAGAGTAGCACACAGTTGTAAACTATGATACTTCTGTACAGTTCTGTAAAGTTTAACACCTATTTAGATTCCTGTAACTTCTACCATAGTCAGGCTACAGAACAGTTTCCTAACCCACCTGAGCTGCCTCATGCTATCCCATCATAGTTATTTCTCCCACCCACATCCCCTGGTAATTACTGATCTCTGCTCCATTCCTAGCCTTCTGTCTCCTTGAGGATGTCATTTCACCTTAGGATCATCATATAAATAGAGTTGTACAGTATTTAACCCTTTGAGACTGGTTTTCTTCATTTAGCGTGCCTTTGAGATTCATCTGAGGCATTGTGTATATCAAGAGTTTGTTCTTGTTTATTGCTGAAAATTCCATTGTGTGGATGACCCAGTTTGTTTATACATTCATCCATTGAAAGACACTTGGGCTTTTTCCACTTTGGGTGATTTATAAGTAGAAGGACTATGAACATTTGTGTTCAGGCTTTTCTGTAAATATAAGTTTTCATTTCTCTTCGATAGACACCCAGGTGTGTAATTTCATAGGCTAAGTGTATATTTAACTTCCCAAAAAACTGCCGAACCATTCTCAAGAGTGGTTGTATCATTTTGCATTTCTACCAGCGTTGTTTCAGGGTTCTTTTTGCTTCCCATCCTCGCTACCGCATGGTGTGCCAGGATTCTTTATTTTAGCCACTCCAATAGGTATGTAGCAGTTTCAGTTTGCATTTCCCTGCTGCCAAATGATGCTTCAAATTTTCTAAATTAACCATTTCTGAGAAAAATTATTTTAAGTACAGTGAATGTAAATCTCTTCTTGATAACAGAGGTCATTATTATGACCTATAATTATTATATGGGTTTAGAATTACCAGGAAGCTTTTGGGTACTACTGTGCAGTGTTAAGGTTGCTAATGTCTCTTTCAGGCTTCTTTTCTGCCCTTGGTATGCCTGATTCTAGCAGCAGTCCCATCTCCCATTCCCTTTCTGGTTAACTGCTATTATGAAATGATCATGAATAAGCCTATTAGAATTGTGTCTGAAAAAGAATAGTGAAGTGCCTCTCTAAATGCTACAGGAGCTCTTCCCCAAGTAAAGTACCTAAACTTGGTTTTAGTGCTTCTTAAGCTGGGGCCATGAAATCGATTAGGAGGGGGTCTGTGTATGTGAGTCCATATGCACTCAGCATTGAATCAACAGTAAAACTTGCAAAACATATTCTGCTGTTCTTCAGAAGTAATGTGGGTGCTGCTCAGCAACCTTGGATTCATTTTAATAATTCTTTGTTTTTCAGTGTAATTTCTCTACCACCTCTTTTGCTCCTTTCCTTTTTCTTGTGCATTGTAGGGTAAGTAGAGGTTGTCATATGGAGCTTTCTTGTCTTATGTATTGCTGTTCATGACTAGCCAGGACAGGATGAAGTTTTTTTTTAGTTGAGTTGAGTTTATTTATTTATAATTTTTTCAGTTGGGATACTTGTAAGCTCTTTGACTTCTTCAAATGAGATTATCTATTTGAATTATTATTAAAAACAATGTAAACTGCACTAAAAAGTGACAAGAAGTGTGTTCTCCAAATTATTGTTGCATAAATGAGATTTTTAAATCATGGGCTGCAGGGTTTATTCTTTTCTCATATTCATCATGTCATTTTGATGCATTTGTTATAAATAAACCTGATGAGTGGCTTGGTGGTTTAATACATAAATTTTAAAATTACAGAAGGAAACAGTTTCTATATATGTAATTTTTGTAAGCACAACGTCTGCCTGTGTGTTCTTGATCAGATTCTTACCTAACTCTCTGAAGTACTTTGCTGCTTTGCATGCTTCATACTGTCAAGCAAGTTCTCGTTCAAAGAATGTGTAATTATATCATAATGTGATAATTTGTTATGCAGATATCATGTCTTAAATTATCAGTCTACCAGCTTTATTTTCCTCAAGTTATTTTTGGTTCTCAGATGTAAGAAGTAAGATAATAATTTCTTTATGTTAACAGAATTTATCTGAGCAAAAGTATAAGAAAAAAGGTTGTTGATGATCAGCACCCTAATTTCAGTTATGAGATAGTCAGTGATATAATTTATTTAGGGGGCCCTTTTTATCACATTTACTTAGATTCTCAAATTCTTTCATGATATTCACTTAACACTTATCTTTAAGAACAGTTATTCACAATTGTTTGAGAGTAGAAATTTAAAATAAATGTTCCTGACTCAGGTGGAGATCATTAATATGGGATGTACCCTACCAGAAAGCAGGGATACAGTTCCTAATCACTTCACATTAGAATGACTCAGAAGAGGTTTTTTTTTTCTTTCCCTTGGACAATTATCTACACTTAGAAGAAATTAAAATTTTTGTATAAATTTTTAAAAATTGATTGTTATATTATGAACATGCTAGTATATTAATTAAAAGTCTAATGTTCCTGTTTTCACATTTTACAGTTCCATTGAGATTAACCATAAAGGAAAAAGTTGAGAAATTGAACTACATTAAAATTAAAAACTTTCCTCAAAAAACATTCTTAAGACAATGAAAAAGCAAGCCACACAGTGGGAGAAGATATATGCTGTATATGTATACCTAATAGAAGACTCATATTCAGAATATATAAAGAACTGTAAACCAGTAAAAGTCAGGCCCTTCATTTTGTCTTACCCTCCCCCAAACAAAGACAGAAGACTTGAATAGATAGTTCACAAAAGAAGATAGTAGTTTGGTAATTGGCCTTTTAGAAGGTTCTCAAAATCAGAGAGGAATGAAGATTAAAACCATAATGATATAATATTCCACAAGGATGACAAATGGTAAAGCCTGATAATTCTAAGTGTAGAGCAACTGGAATGCACACACGTTTCTGGTGGGAATATCAGTCGATACAATCCTTGGTCCAGCAGAATCAACAGAAACTCATGCATATGTGCCCCAAAGAATATGTTTAAAAATATTCATAGAAGCATTATTTGTACTAATGACAAACTAGAAGAAATGCAAATGTTCTTGGTAGTAAATGGGGAAATGCTCTGTGGTATGTTCCATTTAGCAGTACTTATGTTCCCTGTTACAGCATACATGGGCTTCACAGGGTTGTGTGGAAAAAGACAGCATACTCTGTGACCTTATTTAAATAAATTGCTTGCCAACCTTATACTTTCCTTAAACCACAAAGTGACCGGTTCATAAATAGGTAGAACCAGACTGTGGTCCTAGAAGTCCTAATGGTTACTGGCTTTGGATGTTACTGATGACCTATGAGAGTGGCCTCTGAGGTGTTAATGTTCTTTCTAGACGGAATAGTAGTTACATAGGTGGATTCACTTTATGAAAATTCTGAAAGGTGTACCCTTGTATACTTATATGTATATTTCAATTTTTATAAAGGTTTACTTTAAAAAATCCATTTACCCTGACTTTTTTTTTTAATCTGCTTATTGCACTCTGACATGGAAATGGTAATCAGAATCCTTTCATGTTAGCTGTAATTGTTCTTAGAAGTCTCATTTGCTTCAAGAGTTGATACTTTCATTTGCCTATTTTGGTTTTATTATTTCTTTGGGTTCCTGGACCTACTCCCACTGGGAGGGGAATGGTTCCCCACACCACTGACGAATCCTGTGGACATCAACTGGGTGTCTTATAGTTCAGCCTCATTTTGACACCTGTATATCCAGGCTTGGTAGACTGGGTTTGGTTGATTTGCCACAGTGGCACACAGAACAGGAAAACTGTTTACTAACTAGATAACAAAGAATTTTAAAAGATACTCCTCAATGGCCAGAGGAAGAGATGCCCAGGGTGAGGTATGGGGACAGGGTATGGAGCTTTCAGGCCTCCAGTCATGCCACTTTCCCCAAAGCTCTAAGTGTTCACCACCCAGAAGCTCTCCAAGCCTGTCTCCTGGATTTTTATGGAGGTTTTGTTACAGGGATGATTGATTGTCATTGGCCATTCTCTTGTCCCTCTTCCCTCCCTGGAGGTTGTGGAATGGGACTGAAAGTTCCAGTCCTCCACTTGGCTGCTTCAGTGGCTACCAGCTTCCATCCTTAGTTGCATTACAGAAGTCACATCATTAACACAGCGTAAGAGACACCTTTAAGCTCTGTCACATAGGAGACTCCCAAGGATTTGGGGAACTGTGAACTAAGAACCTTGGAAAAAGACCAAAAATACACAAGAAACATGTATTTGATTATCTGAGTGATTAAATATATATTTCTTATTTCTTACAAATCACAGTATTGTACTATTCTAAAGATTATTGTGATGTCTGAGTATTTTAAAGGGTCAGAAAGAAAATTTCTTGGCTGTTAGGTTAGGAATAAATAAATCATGGTGGGTTTATTGAATGTGAAAACCTGTCAATGTTTAAAAAATGTTACAGAGAACTAAAATGAGGTGTTGATAAGGTCCTATTACTTACTGGTGATCCTGTTAGTCCAGAGAGAATATTTTTCACTTGCCATAATGCAGTTCTAGTTATGGCATAATACACTTCTTGGTTAATATAATTTTATCATCTTTGTGTTCTCATAAAACTCTAGCACTTACCATATTCTGCCATATGTTAAAGTTATTTATATTTCTTTCTACTGTATATTCTAATTTTCTTGAGGGCAGGAACTGTTTCTTTATTTCTTCTAACATAATGCATTGCTTATATTAAATAATCAAAATGTTTTTTTAAAGAAGAATAAAAACAAATTAGCAAGCAAAAAAAGGAAGAAAATGTTGATTGTCTTTACATTTTGTAGAAGATGGTTGATAAAATCCTGAAAGTATGGAATTCTACTGCATTTTCCCTTTTTACATAAGACTAAATTAGCAGCAATTTCTTGCTTGATGATGTGATGATCATGTAACATCTGTTCTGGCTGATGGTCTTGAAATTTTGTAGTTGATGATGCCTATGGTCTTGAAGAAATGTGCTTAAAAGATGTCAGCACGATGCACTGGTGTAAGTTTACCCTCAGATGGTGTAAATAATATTACTTAAAACTGGAAAATCTAGAATTACTATATTTGGTAGGGTAGGAAAGTACTTTGTAAATTAACACAGTTAATCATAGTTAATAATAGTTGTATAACTAGAGGGTCATGAAGGAGTTTTCTGGCATGATACCTATTTTGGCATTGATGCTGAACCCATGTTTGTATTCAGAATCACTTTAAAATACTTTAAGAGCCAATCACTGGCCTAACATAAGTTGATTGTGCTGAAGAAACATTTTAAGATGCTAATTTCATTGACTTGATTATCTTGTAGGCTTCCAATTTGTATAGGCAGGGGTATAATAAATGAATCGGCTGGCAAAATTGGTTTCCTTATTTGTATAAAACATTAAAGAACTGTAGTGCATGCCAGTTTGGAATGGTTAATTGTTGTAATTATGGTAATTTCCAAAGGTGTTTAATGTTGTAAATGTTTCATTATTATTTTTCTTTACATTTTTTTTGTTTCCAGACAACCCATTTGTTGAGATTAAAACACATATGAAATTGCCAGTAAAATGTGTTTGTTTATATATGTGTGTGTGTGTGTGTGTGTGTGTGTGTGTATACACACACACATATCCATATACGCAGAGTTGATCCTTGAACAGGGTTAGGGGTTAGGGGTGCCAACCCCTCCTCACAGCTGAAAATCCACGTGTAATTTTTAACTCCCCCCAAAACTTAACTACTATTAATAGCCTACTATTGACTGGAAGCCTTACTGATAACATAAACAGTCAACACATATTTTGTATCTTATATGTATAAAACCTGTATTTTAACCACAGAGTAAGCTATGGAATAAATGTTAAGAAAATCAGCAGGAAGAGAAAATACCTTTACAGTACTGGACTGAATTTGCTGAAAAAAACCCATGTGTAAGTGGACCCATTAAATTCAAACCCATGTTGTTTGGGAGGTCGACTATATATACTTATTTAGTTTAGTAAACCCTTTATTTTGGAGTAACTTTGGATTTACAGAAAGCTTGCAAAGATGTGAATATATATTTTAAATTATCCTGAATGATAGTTCCTTAATTAGTATTTCTATGAAAAGTTTAATATTTTCAATGAAGAAAGATGTGCTTGCCTCTGATTTTTCTCCAATAGAAAAGTATTTGGTTTTAAAGTATATTATGTTTATGTGAAAGTAGACTGGTTTAGTCCTTTTTTTCTTAAATGCCACTCTCCCTCTGCTGTGAAATGGCTATCACTTACATGGAGAGCTGTGAAACATAAATGTGTGTATGTGTGATTTATGTTCTACATTTATGAGCACGAATAAACTTTATTGAATCAGGACCATGGGGATCATTTAATTATAGATAGAATCAGAAATCTGCCTGGCCAAATGTTCACAGTTTTATATTTGTAAAAATAAAATAGTTTAAAATTGCATTTGCCAAGATTTTATTTCCCTTTCCTCACTTCTATTGTAGTTATGTGGTAATCTGAGAGAGGGGTTTGCAAGGACAGAGGGATACCACATTTTATTGAATTTAAGATACTTTCAATTTGTAAGGCATACCATTATTTTACGTCTCATGCTATCACATTATTTTATGTGTCATTAACGAAAAAAACCCACAGCCTTTTAAAACTGTTACAATGCTAAGGTGCCACAGATTATAAGATAGGTCATGATTTCAGTGTTGTTAAAATGAAGAAAAATGTGAATTTTAGATCTGTGCAAAACACTCATCATCACTCTAACACAGTTATTTTATTTGAAGTGTAACTTAGGGCCTCTAGCTTTTTTAGAAGTCAGTGTGAGAAACATTTATTTGAATTGTGTGGCTTGCTTTTATGTGCAATTCTTATTGGAGACATGTTTTAATGTATCTCTTATTCTAAGAAGATAGGAGAATTTTCACTGGAGTATTACCTCTGGAAACAAATTTAGTGCCTTCCGGGGGCCGAGAAGAAAAAGCCATGTTCCGCTCCATATAACTCAAGTCCTTAAGTGATACGACCTCCAGGAACCATTCCATTATGTTCCTTCTTTCCAGAAATTTCCATTTTGCTCTTTACTGATGATTCACTCTCCTAGATTGTAACCTGAAAAAACTTGGGTCAACCCCAATCCTTTCCCAAACTACTATCACCTTTCTTTTTCTCCCAGACTACGTACCACCTGCTTTTTTCCCCAGCATTGCCCGAGTCACAGGCACTTCCTTACCTCTGTTACCTGTATATCGGTGCTCTGCAGAAGATTGAGGTCTCTGCTCTTTTGCTGAAACTGCTTTCTCTGAGGTCCCTAGTAGCCGTCTGATTTTCTAAAAGCTAGTAACCTCTTTTTAGTGCATTTGTTCAAACTCATCTTTACGGCTCTCTCATATTTGGCTCTCTCTGATTCTCTTCATACTCTGGCTGCCGTTTCTGTCTTTGTGCCAATTTTATAATTCCATGGTGCCAGATTTTCTTCCTATTTCATCCACTGTATTATTAAAAGAATACTGAAACATGAAAAAAATGCTCCATAAATCTATCACTCTCATGTATTATTAATTATTTCCACATTTTGAGTATTTCCATCCTTGGCTTGATCACATGCAAACCTTATTTTATTTTATTTTATTTTATTTTATTTTATTTTATTTTATTTTATTTTATTTTTTATTTCTTTACCTCATTGTAATCTTGGTAGGCATATTGGTTTTTTTGGGGGAGGGGGTTTAGATAGACATATGGTCTTATTTCTACCTTCACATGATATCAATTATCTGCCCGGGGTCCACATAATCTTCCTTATTCTTACATTATAGGACAGTAAAATAGAGATTATAGTGTTGATGCACTATAAATTTTTATGTAGTATTTCTATTGTTGGACGATTGACTGGTCTCCACATTTTTTGTGTTTTGTTTAAAAAACATTGTAGCAGAGCATATATTCATTCATGCTTCTATAATTGACATAAGATCCATTTCCAGGAGTGCCATTGGTAACAAGGGTTATGAGAATTTTGCTCAACATTACTTATTTTTAAAAGTTGTTATCCCAGTTTATAATGCTGCAAGCAGTTTTAACTCAGACTTACTAGTATTGAAGATATAAGAACTCTTTTCTAATGTAGGAAAGAAAAGCTCTTCCCTTCTTTCACTTTTTTTTTTTTTTAAGATTTTATTTATTTATGAGAAACAGAGAGAGAGAGAGATGGAGACACAGGCAGAGAGAGAGAAGCAGGCTCCATGCAGGGAGCCCGACATGGGACTTGATCCCAGGTCTCTAGGATCATGCTCTGGGCTGAAGGCTAAACTGCTGAGCCACCCAGGTTGCCCAACCCTTCTTCCATTCTAGGTCCTTTGGCTTATCTAGCAATTTAATTATATTTTAAGACAGATTAACAGGAGAAAAACAAATTTTATTTCATATGTATGAAATACGTATTTTCCCAAAGATATGAGAAGCTCCTCAGCAGTCAGGCACTTGAGGCGTATAGTCCATTATGAGCTAAGGAGAAGGGAGGGAAGACAAATCCCAGGAAGATTAGAAGAGCAGATGTTGGTTGAACAGATGTTTGCCAGGCCATGCAGATATTACTTCCTCATATAAAAAGTTATCTTTGGTATTAGTTGTCTTCCTATTATAGGCCCTCTATCTAAATTCTTTTAGGCAGGTAAGGGAGAAGTAAAAGCAAAACAAAACAAAGCACCTCTTCCTGAGTCTGGAGGCCTTGATTGCCTTCAGCTCAGAATAATCCATTGTTGGAGCCCTCCCCTTCAGTCTCATCTTTGAAACCTCCTTAAGAATTTCACAGTTCAGAGGTTGAGTTGGTAGATTGCTCTCTCTCAGTGACCAGTCTGTTAGTGCTGACAATAGGTCAGTTCACTTAAACTCATGTCAGGCAAATAATCAGGTATTTAGTACGAAGCAGTTTTGTGGAAACAAAAGAAAAACCATGGTTAATAAGTAGAGAAGACTGTAATCCCAGTTTCTGAGTTCTCAGAATAGCCAGTTGAGATTTCTGGATGTCGAGCTTGAAGCATCTTTAGATAGAGCAAAGGGGAGAGGCAGTGGCAATCTGACATAGATTTTCCTGATTTGCGGTTTGAATGTCTCTGGTGATCTTTCTGAGTTACTACACAGCATCAAGCATGGAGATTTTTTTTGTACATGAACTATTGTGGTGATTTCTCTGTAGTTTATATCAGGTTGACCCACTTTAGCTTACATGACTTAAGGAAAAGAGCAGTGTTAGTTCTCAGTGATTTCAAGTTAAGAAGTGTGCGAGAAAAATTGAAATTGTTAGTTTGGAGAGTTGTAGGCAAATATTGGAGGAAAGTAGAAGAATTAAAGACCTAGTACATTTTATAGGTAGAAAACGGAATCTTAAAAACAGTGAACCAGTACTAGGCTTTGATACCCACAAAAGTGTATTACTGAGACACAGTTTTTCTCTTTACAATCACCCCTATGTTTATCAACAGAAATCTAATTTGTTTACATTAAACTTGGCCTGATTATTTCCATAAGTGCAGCAAGAATAGTGATTGACTAGATAGACTCTTTTAATCTGCTTTGCTGGGCCTTTTTATAAGGAATCTCAGATTAGACTTGTAAAAGGCACTCAAGGCTAGGAAGCCATGCCAATGACTTACCATCAGTTTTAGCCTATAATACCTATAGATTTGGGTTAATTCCTTTCTTCTTGAGGTCCCAAAATATCCAGAGGTTGTTGTACCTGCCAGGAAGTGACATTCTTTACTCCCCTGGTAAGGCTACCAGGAACTCTATAAGTAGGTATCAGTTGGATTTTTTCAGTGGACTTTATTTAACGCTTCATAAAGTCAGCCTTAGTTCCTTAATGCTGTCTGGTCATATCTCAGTCTATCTGCATCTCTTTCAAATATGGCATTCCAGTCAAAGCTCTGGTATTATGACCAATTTCCAAGTGTGTCCTGTTATAAGAAGAACAGATTATTATTGCACTTATGCAAGTTACTATATTGTCATGAAAATAAGAATACTTGCTAGGAGTTTTTTAATTCTGGAGGGATCAGGTAAGGAGAGAAAGGTCAATGTTTTTTCTTTGTTCACAAAGATATATTTTACAAATTGCTGATAGCTTAAGAGAAAAAAGTTTCTTTAAATCTAGAAGAAAAAAACATAAGACAATGAATAGTGTTCCAAACAAAAAGTAATAAAAATTAGAATCATCCTCACCCATTCATTCAGTCCCATGATATTCATTCTTAGTGATCTTGATTTTTTCTTAGCAGTTTTATGAAGCCATCAATTTCTCCATTAGAGTTTTATAAATTCTTACCCAGTTCACTAGTATGATCTTAAAGTGATCAGAAACCTGTACTCTAGACTACTTGCCAGTCCTTTCCTGAATCTCTCTGAAGATGAAATGTGTTTACAAAAACATAAGTAAAACTGTAGCTCTCTGTAAATGACAAAGACTTAAAAAGCCATGGTTAAAGGTCTGATGAGAGTTCATTATAATGATATTGACAAGGAAATTTCGTTACTTCTGTGACATACAACATTTTAAGATAATAACTAGAAAAAGTGATAACATTATACCAGGACATCTGAGATTTTTAGGAATTTCACAAATTTCTAGAACACTTATATCAATAACTCTTACCTATACAATGTAACCTAAGGGAAAAAATATATATAGCCTAAGAAAGTTTATCATCACTTATTTGACAATGCTTCCCATGTAATTTAACACACCAGATAAGTCTAATTGGTGTAACCTCTTTTTTTTTCCCCCATAAAGAAGAACACATCTTTTGAGATGTTCCAGGACCCTCTGAAAAATCCTAAAGTTAGTTCAAGTCAAAGAAACTTCATTTAGAATTTGATTTTTGGGAAGTTTGTCAAAACATGAAAAGCTTTGAACGTTAGACTAAATGCGATCATGGATCATTATGAAATAATGCTTAATTATCTATTTAACAAAAGTGACAATAGAAGATTTTAAAGGCAATACAGAAGGTTACAGAGTTGGGCTAAAACTTATCTCTTTTCATATTCAGAAGATTGAGTTTTCTTAAGAAATCAGAGACCCGATAAAGACCATATGAAGCATACTAAATTATTTTGGTAAGACACAAAATCTTTGCTTTTCAGGCAGATTTACTTAAAAGATAAAGAAACTTTTTACCATCCATTACCAATAACAGACCAGAAGTTCAAGAAAACCTTGTCCTTTTAACAAAGAGACAACTGCATTCTGATTTTGCACCAGTACACTTTTGATACTAAAATTCATTTTTAATTAGATCCATTCTAGCCTTAGCCAGCTTGACCACACGTGAAGTTTCTTTCCCAGATTCCTTTTCCATAAACCTTCTACAACTTCAATTTTTATCTCCATTCAAATTTTGTCTCTTATTTTTTCCTCTTTCCCTCTGAAATAACCAGCTTTACTTTAGGACAAGATTACATTCTTTTTCCTCAACAAAATGTATCTCTACCCCTCATACCTTTGTTTACCAAAACACACATCTTACTTTGCTTTCATGCAGAGATATTTCTGTAGTTATTTCTAGTAGCTTTAGTTATGTGTGTTATATTTTCAGACCCTTAAAAAGTTAATTTCAAATGAAAATTAAGAAGTGGACAGTTGTGTGTTACTGGCAAGTTTATGAGTACATTTTATAATTTCTAGAATTATAAGCTGCCTCATAATGCAATCTTTCAGGGTGGCAGAAGACATGCTTACTTACATCCAAATTTATCTTTAGTTTCTCTGTAATAAGCCAAAAGTAAATAAACCTGTGTTCAATAATCAATGTTCAGTATTTCATATTATTTGGAAGTAATCTAGATATTCAGTGACTTTTCATCATTTAACCTAACTTAGCAAAACTATTGATGGAAGTTACTGAAGATTTGGGCAAGTATTTTTAAGTAGACATACCATAAAACATAATTACTGCTGAAAAGTTCACCTAAAAACTTTTGGCCCACTTACATCTATTTAACTCACTTATTTTATTATTATTTTTTAAAGATTTTATTTATTCATTCATGAGAGAGAGAGAGAGAGAGAGAGAGGCAGAGACACAGGCAGAGGGAGAAGCAGGCTCCATGCAGGGAGCCCAATGTGAGACTCGATTCTGGGACTGCAGGATCACACCCCGAGCCAAAGGCAGATGCTCAACTGCTGAGCCACCCAGGCATCCCCTAAGTCACTTATTTTTCACAATCATATTTAGATTACTTATTACAATTTCATGAGCTATTAAATCAGTTAACCATCATCTTCAGTTATTTTTCTTGATGGCAAATTTTAACAGATGTAACATGAGCTTATTTGACTCTTAATAAAGCTAGGTAGACTAAAAAAGTATTATATTTAATGCTGACAAGTTTAAAGACATGTCTGTATTAATTAAACCAACAAACTTAAACTAAGTTTGTTACTTACCAAAAATTTTCCTAGATCATGTGAACTTAAACATTTGGGTTAGTTTCTTTCATGTATCTGAGATTTAGAAATACTTAATTTTATAAGCATTTATGTGTCTTTAGGCCAGTTAAATAGAGCTCTTTACAGATTAATTTTGTCAATACCATCTGGTGGTAGAAAAATATCACCCATATATAACATACATTCATAGACATACATAAACACACAGATGCAAACAGATATCCTCCTACAACTTCTGTTCTAAGATTTTAGCTATGAATCAGGTATAATACAAAACTTACTAGTTTATAAATAATTGTGTCTCTGGCAGAGGAAATGGTTAAGGTTATCCACTTAAATGGTTAAAATTTTTACCAATATTTGTGCAGAAGACTTTTTTACTGTTTTTTGTTCGTTTTTAAAGATTTATTTGAGAGGGAGAGAGGGCATGGGGTAGGGGCAGAGGGCAGAGGGAGGGAGAGAATCTCAGGCAGATGCCCTGATGAGTACGGAGCCTGACATCGGGCTCAATCCACGGCCCTGAGATCATAACCCGAGCCAAAATCAAGAGTCAGATGCCCAACTGATTGAGCCACCCAGGCACCTCACATGAAGAAGGCTTTTTAAGATTTATATTTGTCCATGAGAACTAATCTCACGGAGGATGTGGAATAGATTGGGCAAGGGAGCCTTTATAGCAATTTGTATTTTAAAAAGCATGCCCCACACACCTTCCATTTTAGGAGATTGTGGTCTGTGTTTAGTTATCTACTGGGATGTGTACATTTTAAAGACATGCTAAGATTTATACCTTCAAGGGACAGAGAAAGAATGTACATTTTTCACCTACTTTGGGATATATTTGTCTTTTATCAGAAGCCTAGAGTAATTGCTATCTAATTTTTACTTTTTCTCACATGCAAGACAATTGTACTTCCAGTGTCTTCATTTTTTGCACTATCTGCTACTGTCTGAAGACAAACAGGAATGGATCTGAGTGGGGTTTGAGTTGGTTTCAAGAGTTAATGCTTTTGTTTCTCTCAAGATGCAAGTTGCAAATCAAGAATTAGTGATGTTAACTCTTTTTCCCTTGCATTCTTCCCTTGCATTCTTCCAAAGGATTGGGTAACTACTTCCATTGTAATGTTTTGAGGTTGACTACCATGTTATTTGGAATTTGTCTTTTTAAATCAGGGAGAAAATGCCCTACTAAGGTGGAAATTAAGATATATCTGTGTTCTGGAGCTTCAGGGTTTAGTGAAGTATGCCTTTGAAAAGTCTATAAAGTGTTCAGCAGAGGCCTTCAGATGCTCTTCTTTGTGTGTATACAATTTAATCTTAAACAAATTCACCTTAGAGAGGAAAGCCTGTACTAATGTTTCTATTAGCCCCTGAATATCAGCCCTAGCTGAGACATTTCCTGGTCATTTGCAGGAGGCCTGGGAGAATTTTAGCCGCCCCCCCCACCCCCCATCTTTTTTTGAAGTCTCTTTCCCTCCCACCCTCTCGAGGAGTTCCCTGGCTTCTGATAACTATAGTATAATCGTGGGAGGGAAGAACACCAGCAGCAAAACAAAAGTCCTTGTGAGAGGAACTATGGATGGCCATTCACCTTTTAAATTTCTCTTTAAATTTGATAGGATCTTCTGAAAGTGGAGTTAGATGGGCTTTATGATTTAAAATATGTTGCTATCCATGGGACATGAATTCTTTGTGGTTGGGGGGATCTAGGATATATCCACAAAGGATATTACACAGGAAAGCCTGAAGCTGGCAGAGCCTGATCATAGAGCCCAGCAGAGCAAGCCTTACTATAGTCTGGGTGCTTCTGCTAAATTCACTTCCTGGCTTGCAGCATTGCCATGAGTAACCTATTCATTCTGGGCCTAGAAATTAGGCTGGAGTGCTCCTTGTAAATCTTGCAGGGAAAGGGAAGCTAAAACAGGCAACTGGATGTTTAAGGGATTTTTCTGAGGAAGGTGGAAGGGTTTGGGAGCTAAGGGAAATTGCTGAGGAGGCTGGATTTTAAGAAAGGATTAATATTGGTTGTGGACATTAGTTTTAAACTAGGTCTAATTTCTGTTCTTTCATCTTATTAAGGCAGACTCTAAAGTTGGCCATTATATTCCTTTGTGTTCTCTTATTAATTTTGTCTTTCTGTAGGACAAGAGTGCACCAAGTTTTTTTTCTTTCACATATAGCCAGTTCAATATGGCCATCATTTGGCCATTGACAAGCAGGATCTTGTATTTATCCCAGTAACCACACAAATCAATAAGGCTTTTTATGGCTTAACCATGGAAATGAGATATCCTCAAAAAAGGTACAAAAGCTGCAGCCCTCACCAGATCCAGAGAGTTCTTTTCCAGAGTTAGCCTAGGAAAGGGAAGACCTTTGTCATAGGCAGTAAGAATAGTATAGTAGAAGAAATGAGACCTGGGAATCTGTGACATGGGGCAGGCACTACCAAAATGGCACTTCTCTAGCACTAATAGGACAGGGAAGGTTGAGAAGACAAAGATCCTTTACGGACCAGGACCCTGTATGACAAACTCCTGAAACCTAGCATGGCTGGACAAAAAAGATACTGCTTGTGACTTTGTGTCTTGGAATCCTAGTCTATTTGGTCACCAGTTGCATCTTCTGGATGGCAGAAACCAGAGAGAACATTCTCACTGGTCACAAAGCCAAGCTCTCAGGGCTTAGAGCAAGACAAAAGGAAAACCTCATCTGGTTTTTACATAGGGCACCCATAGCAAAGTTTGTCTAAACACACCCTGGTCTGGTGAGAACTGTGAACGAACCAGTCTCAGGTTGGCTTGAAGGACGGACCTCTGCCTGCCTTCTGCCATCTATGATTTTTCTTCTTATGACAAACCATGCAAAAGACAGATAAAAGAAACCAATGATCATCTCTGAGAGGAAGGACATCAATAGAAAATAAGAGCACTCATAACTAATCATTACTGGAGTTGCTATACTCAAGGAACTAATTCACACAGAGTAAATATTTTCTCCAGCTGATTCAAAAGACTCTTACCACCCTCACTTCCACATGACCCTGAAGGCAGAGACCCGGGAGATTGGTGTGGTAAGAATTCTTAGCTTCTGCTGGATTCTGCCCGCTTCCGCAGCCCCAGAATGTGTAATGTCCAGCCAATGGAGAGCCCCACTTTAGGTGCCAAAACTGCAGGGGAGGAAATTTTTCTCCTTTCCCTTCTAGGATCTTTAGCATAATAAATTGACATAAGACAGATGAATAGGAGAAAACCAGATTTAATTTAGTTTGTTTAAGAGCCCTAATACATGAGAGGTTCCCTGGTAGTCAGGGAATTAGGGCTTATGTTCAGTTCTTAGGAGCTGAGGAGAAGGGAACAGAGGTCTAGGGTCCTTAAAGGAGGGAAGACAAATCCCAGGAAGAGGAGAAGAGCAGATGTTTGGTAAACAAATGTTTGCCAGGCCATGCAGATAGGTCTTGTCTTGTCTTTTTTTTCTTTTCTTTTCTTTTCTTTTCTTTTCTTTTCTTTTCTTTTCTTTTCTTTTTTCTTTTCTTTTCTTTTCTTTTCTTTCTTTTCTTTTCTTTTCTTTTCTTTTCTTTTTTCTTTTCTTTCTTTTCTTTTCTTTTCTTTTTTCTTTTTTCTTTTTTTCTTTTCTTTTCTCTTTTCCTTTCTTTTCTTTCTTTCTTTCTTTCTTTCTTTCTTTCTTTCTTTCTTTCTTTCTTTCTTCTTTCTTTCTTCTTTCTCTCTTTCTCTCTTTCTCTCTTTCTCTCTCTCTCTTTCTCTTTCTCTTTCTTTTCTGAGTTTATTTATTTATTCATGAGAGACACAGAGAGAGGCAGAGACACAGGCAGAGGGAGAAACAGACTCCCTGTGGGGAGCCCGACGCGGGGCTCAATCCCAAGACCCCAGGATCGTGACCTGAGCCAAAGGCAGATGATCAACCACTGAGCCACCCAGGTGCCCCAATAAGTCTTCCTGATATAAAATGTTATCTTTGTGGGCAGCCCCAGTGGCGCAGCGATTTAGCGCTGCCTGCAGCCCAGGGCATGGTCCTGGAGTCCCGGGATCGAGTCCCATGTCAGGCTCTCTGCATGGAGCCTGCTTCTCCCCCTGCCTGTGTCTCTGCGCCTCTCTCTCTCTCTCTCTCTCTCTCTCTCCATCTCTATGAATAAATAAATAAAATCTCAAATAAATAAATAAATAAATAAATAAATAAATAAATAAATAAATAAATAAAATGTTATCTTTGCTATTAGCCCCCTTCCTGGTACAGGCCCTCTATTGAAATTCTTTTAGGTAGTGAAGGGAGAGGTGAAAAAAAACAAGACAACAAAAACCCCCAACTCTTCTTGAATCTGTAAGCTTTGATTGCTTTCATCTACATGGTAAAGTAGCATATTTTGGGGTCACATGTTCTGTTCCCCTTCACTAAATAGTTACAGGTATGCAAAATGGTACTTAGGTAATTTGATAGTTCTGAAGTGATGACGGTTTCATTTTTGCTTTAATGTGAATTTTTTATTTTAAAGAGATTTCATTTGTTTACTTGACAGAGAGCACACAAGCAGGGGCAGTGGCAGGCAGAGGGAGAGGGAGAAACAGATGCATCCTTCCATTTTTTTCCATAACCAATTGCTAAGTAGTCTAGTTTCCCAGGTAGTGTAAGTTGATTTTGTTGCAGATTTTGATTGATGTTGTTGTTGTTTGTTGATTTTTGTCATTAAATAAGTTACCTTATAGGCGACCCTGACCTCTCTGCGGTGCTAGTGCCACATTTATTTGCTGTAATCTGTGCACCATGCATGTATGTAAATTCTTCTTGAATATCCCACTCTTTATACTTACCTTTCACTTACTGTTACCTTTTTTTTTACTGTCTTTAATTATGGGCGTTTCCTAGAGTTCCATCCAAGGTTGCTGTCTTCTTTTACATTCTTTTTTGTGTGCTCAACCCTCTTTCATTTAACTTATTTCAAAACCACCTTAAACCACACCTCAAGCCCTGTCTCCTGTGAATAGCTAGAGACCCATATTTTCTACTTGTTTCTTGACTCTGGCTTCTACAGCCGATTTGCAAGCTTGGGTGCCTGGCCAACAATGTCAATGAGCAAAAGCAGGCCCAGGGGAAGAACAAATATTATTCCACACTAAGAAACATAAGAGAGTAAGTGGAGTGATAAATGACCGTTGACATAGGCTCAGGGTCAGGAAGACAGAGTTCGGGACAGTGAGGAGGGGAGATTGCAGGCCCCATGTAGGCTCTTTGGGTCTGGCCATTTGATGCTATGTGGGAATGTGGGCCCAAGGTTACCAGATCTCCTGGGTTATTTTATTTTATTTTATTTTTTAAGAAAAAGTGTAAATGAGGATTTGCTCATTAAACAGTCTGAATTTTAAAGGATGGGTTGAATTTTTAAAACACTGGGTGGGCCAAAAAATATATATATTCACGGACCAAGTTCAGTATATAGGTTTCAGTTTATAAGCTCTTTCTGTAAAGACCCCTTACGTGTTCTGTGTTGTGATCAAGCATTCCCTTGTCCATCTCCCATTCTTCCCTTTTGTCTCTGTACATCTAATGAGAGAACCATCTACTCAGTTATTTAAGTGAGGAACTTCCAAATCATCATTGATACCTTCTTACCTTATTGCTTCTTTACTCTGGAGAGAGATCTGGGTCAAGGGAAAAGGTTTTTATGAATGAAGGAAGATTTGGACTTGTTGATAGGCAGAAGGGATGAAGCCAAAGGGAGAGGATAATGGACAGCGCCCGGGACATCCACTGGGGCTGAATCTAGGGTGTAGAATCCATCTGTGGGACCTACATGATCTGCTGTGATCTGCCCCTCGTTACTTTTATTTCCCAATAATTTTATTTTAACCAAGACCAGTTCTTTTCTTTTTTTTTTTTTTGTATCCAGATATCGTATTTCCTTTAGTTTCTTGAGATTTTTCATCTTTTTAGAAACATGTTCTTTGTTTTTTCATTTTAATTCTTTTTTTCTTTAGCATTGTTGAATTTGATGTTTCTTTCCATGTTGCTGATTTTTCTGGAGTGGATAGTGATGATGTAGGGGAGGTAAAACTTTACCCTTTTTGGGTCTCTGACTGGGCCTGATATTTAAGTTGACATTAGACAAATTAGGAAAGCTTACGATTTCTTTCCTTTTTTCTTCTCCTTTCCTTTCCTTTCCTTTCCTTTTCCTTTTCTTTTCTTTTCTCTTTTCTTTTCTCTTTTCTTTTCTCTTTTCTTTTCTTTTCTTTTCTTTTCTTTTCTTTTCTTACAAACAAACAAACAAACAAACAAACATAAAAACATGTGCTTGAGGTCTTTAGCAGGAAAATGAAGACCTGAAGAACCATTTGGACCTAAGGGTTTCTGTATTAGGTTTGGGTTTCTGTATTAGTTTGAAGAGTGGTGATTGTGGAAAAGAAACTAAAATGTATGGAGAGGCTAAAGTAAGATAATAGGCTTCATTTTATAAAGATTTGTTTGTACAGTTTCTTCTCAGCCTCGATTCCCTGTCTCTGGTGAATAGAATGTCCGTTGCCTCCAGGTGCAGAAACTTCATATGGGAGTTTTATCTCCTGTTTTCAGGAAAAGTGGGGAGGTCAGCGTGCCTTTCTTACCCTCGTGGTTTTTTAAGTCAAAAAAGTCAGTATACCAAATCGACATGCTTTGAGGTGTCATGTTTTAAACTCCTTTGATTGTTTATCATGAATTTCTTCATGGTAAATGATAGAACCAAAAAGTTGGATTCAGCATTGTCATAGAGGTTCTGTTTACCTGATTGTGCATACGGGCTCTGACTTACAGGAGCCATGGTGGGTGGGCAGGGCAGGCCATATTGGTAGGGTGAGTTTTCCATAAGATGTGTGGGTTACTTGTCTTCTGAGTGCAGATAAACTCTGTTATTAGTTATATGGAACATTGTCCAGTGTCTCTAGTCCAAAGGATCACTGTGGGTGTTTCTCATGGCTTTAATCCAGGGGCTCATACTACCCATTGGGGCCTAAGGGTTTCTGTATTAGGTTTAGGTTTCTGTATTAGTTTGAAGAGTGGTGATTGTGGAGAAGGGACCGGGCAGGTGGCAGGTTCTTTAATTACCTGCCTTGCCATCCAAGGTGTATTTCTGCTGACACTTATTTGTTAGATTTTCCTAGAGTCTGCTAGAAACTTTCATTTGGATGTCTATTCTCTTATTTCTAAGGGGTCTTTCAGCTCTGTTGTATTTCATTTTCAGTCTGCTTTCTATTTCTTAAAATTTGTCACCACTCTGACCTGCCAGTGCCATCTCTACTGGGATTTCCTGTAATTTCTGTGCATTTATTTGGATTTTATATTTCTTATGAAATTTGACTGAGATAGGAGGAAGGTCAAAAGGTAAATTTGTGAGTTATTAGCAGTTTTGAATCAGAAATCCTTAATTTTTATGCATTTTTGCCTTTCTCTTTCTCATGCTGCTTTCCCTCTGTCCCCTCTCTGTGGACGTAGACGCTTACTTTTGACATGTCTAATAACGTTCTTGGGCTTGGAAGGTTTTTGCCCTGTTATTCAGCCCAGGGAGTACTATTAGGGAAATGTAGAGCTCGGTAGCTCAACCTCGAGCAGAGGTTCAAAACTGGGATCCAGTACCATAGAAGCCATACCACCTTGTAGAATTATATCTTTAGCTTCCCCGACCCCCCTGAGAATTGTGGACAGTAGTATTATCTGCCCCTTAATGTTGCTGTAAACAGGTGGATGGGATAGACAGGGTCAAACACCTGCGATATAATACGTCCTGAAATACTGTTAGCTGAATTGGGAGGGTCAGCGGAATAAGTTCTGACTTTGACAGCCCTGCTATTGTGTGACTTTGCTGTTTTGCCTGACTTCCTTCCAGCTCTCCTTCCTCTTCCTCAGACCCCAAGTTAGAACTCCTGTTCCCCTGTTCTTGCAACATTTTGTCATACTGATACTGTGGTGCCCTTCTCGCAGCCTACTTCTGTTTTAGTTGGGAGTGTCTTAGTCACCGGGTGTGGTCTTTTGGTGGGCTCAGGATGCCCTTGTTTTCATAGGTAAACTGAATTAAATTAAGGTGTTTCTTTCTTTGTATTGACCCAACCCTTTAAAATTCATAGAGCGATTCTCATTTTGCCCAGTGTATCAGTCAAGACTCTGGAGAAACAGAACCAATAGGAATACATGCATAACACATATATGTGTGTATATATATATTATACATGTATATAAAATATATTTTCCCCCAGTTTGATTGAGAGATAATCAATATCCATCGCTGTGTAAGGTTAAGGCACACAGCATGGTGGTTGATTCACATATTTTGTGAAATGATTGCCATAATAGGTTAGCTGATGCCCATTTTCTCATGTAGATAATAGTAAAAAGAAAAGAAAGGGAAAAAAAGGTTTTCCTTGTGATGAGAACGCTTTGGATTTACTCTCTGAATAGCCTCCCTGAGTATTATACAGCGGTGTTATCTGTAGTCATCATGTTGTACATTTCATCCCTCCTACTTATGCATCTTGTAACAGGAATATTGGAAAATTGTACCTTTTGACCACCTCCTCCTTCCACTTTCTGCCTCTGATAACCACAAATATTTCTTTTTCTGTGAATTTGATTGTTTTGTTTTAGATTTTGCATATAAGTGAGATCATATAGTATTCGTCTTTGTCTTTCTCTGACTTCACTTGGCATAGAACCTTCAAAGTCCATCCATGTTATCGCATATGGTAGGATTTCTTTTATTTTATGGCTGAGTAATATTCCATTGTAAATGTGTACTGCAGTTAATCTATTCATCCTGAGAGGAATACTTAGGTTTATTTTAAAGAAGTGTCTCATGCATTTGTGGGGGCTACAGATCTGAAATTTGTAGGGCATCCTCCTGGCAGGCTGGAAAACTCATGCAGAAGTTAATGCTGATGGTTTGAGGAGTTCCTTCTTTTTAAGGGAACTTTAGTCTTTGAGATTAATGTCTTCAACTGATTGGATGAGGTCTTCCCACATTATCAGGGGTAATCTCTTTTACTTAAAGTCAAATGATTGTAGCTGTTAATCGCATCCACAAAATATCTTCAACACTTAAATTTGTGTTTGACTAAATAACTGAGCACTATCTAGCCAAGTTAACATGAAGCTGTTATACCTAGTGTTGGCTTAGCTTAGCCCGTGTAGAAAGACATTATGTGATCGGTTAAGTGTGCTATCAATAAATTTTAGGCCACCAGTGCTGATGTCATCAAACAGCCAATTGAATATTTATGCTTCAAGGTCTTAATGATTCTGTTTTTAGTGGCAGTAGAGCATGTATGGTGATGGTGAGGTCTGTGCATGTTTATACAAATTATCTGAGAAGGCTATTCACTCCCATTTTGAGTAGTTATAAATATGACATTTATGATTTGAGCCTGTTTCCTTCATACTTATTTTTAGTGAAAAGATCTGTATATTGGCTTAATTTCAAAAGAACCTGGTTATTTAGAATTCAGGCCAAATGCACAGTTGTTACTGTAGAGAGGAAAGCAAACATTGCCTTCTGATTACTTCTGATTATTCAGTGTTCTCTAAAGGAAAGAATAACAAATTCGTGTAGCAAAATTATGGCTTAATAAATTCAGTGACTGGTAGACTGATACACTTAGTGCATACCCTTGAGAATGAAAACTAATGGTTTCCCCGACATACTTCTAGTGTGTGCCACTGCACTTCGTTTTTTCTGTTACCCAGTGTAATTGCTTCTTACATAAGTAAAGATAGTTACCTCTGCTTAAAATAGAAATCTCCTCTATGGGCTGTGGAATTGCTCTTTTTAAAATAATGTTGTTAGAAAGCAAACAATGAATTAGAGGTGAACCAGGTAGAACTGTCACTTGTCTTTATGTGACTTGCAATTCGTTTTAAAGATCTTGCGCATACTCCTACCCGTATAAAAATATGGACCATAATAACTCTTGAACTCTATAACAGCCAAAATCAAGAAAAATGTATCTTCAATGCCAATTTTAAATATGTAGCTTACGATTTTTCCACACTGTTAAAGTATGTTAACCTTACGGTGTAAAGTAACTTTTGCTTTGAGGGTGGTTACTTAGGGGTGCAACTCACTTGAACCTCCCGGCCAGGTCTGCTTAGCAAATGGTGGGTGACTACAGTGTTGAGCACTATTAGAGGTTTAATGCTGCAATTCTGAACAGTTGTGTTAGTACAGATGTTATGTTTCTAAACTCATAGCATTGATTTGAAAAGTTACTTATTTTTAGAGAAAGTTAAACTGCTGTAATACATATTTTTAAATGAATCAGTAATCTAATTGGTATGAGCCTAAGAGAAGCAATCTCATCTGTCCTGGTAGCTGACTGACAGGATAACAGGGATTTTTTTCGTCTTTTCTTAAATATATAAACATATATTTTTTGAAAAACCACCATGTGGGTGATGCCTTCTCAAGTGTTTTAAAATATTTTTTAATTTTTATTTATTTATGATAGTCACAGGGAGAGAAAGAGAGGCAGAGACACAGGCAGAGAGAAGCAGGCTCCATGTACCGGGAGCCCGACGTGGGAATCGATCCTGGGTCTCCAGGATAGTGCCCTAGGCCAAAGGCAGGCGCCAAACCGCTGCGCCACCCAGGGATCCCTTCTCAAGTGTTTTAATTGCACTTTGGGAAATAAGTATATCCCTTTCCTTAAATAACAAACGAAATCTACAGTTTTTTGTTTTATTTAATCTAATGTTTGCCATGGGCTCAGTATTGTGTTCAGAGCTATAGAGAATTATCTTATTATCTCTTGGAGGACTTAATGGCCTATGTCTTCAAAACATTCACGATACCCAGCATAAAACTGTAGGAGGCTTTTAATGACTATTAAGTGGTATTGACCCAGCCTTTAGTGAGCTCGTAATCTAATTCTTTAAAATTTGTATGTAACTAATTCCTTATTGTACAAGTATTTAGGGAGATTGTCCCCTTGAATTTTTCCACATTAATGCATTTAGCATTAGGGTTCACTGATTTTGCTGCAAACAAAACCACATTTTTTTTTTTCCTATTCTGCTGGAATTTGGGTGGCTTGCACTTTTCTGTGGTTAGGAACAATTGTATTTGTCTCTGGGTGTCAGTTCTCCTGGTGACCATAAACTTAGGATAGTAATTGTTGGCCAGTAAAATGTACCTGTGCCTGACTGTTTTCCAAAGTGATTGCACCAATGTACAACTCCAACGGGAGAGTCTGAACATTTGCACTGCTCTACATCTGTGCCACACACTTCACATTGTCCAGCTCGTTAAATTTAGTCAGGTTTGTGGGTATGTAAATGTGCTTTTTATTTGTGTTTCCCTAATTACTAAAGATACTACCATTTTATGTATATAAGGACCTTTAATATTTTATGACTTTAGTCCATTTTTCTCTTGGATTGTCTCTTAAAAATTCATAAAGATACATTCTAGATAATGTTTGTTAGTTATAGGTTTTCTAATTTGTGGTTTAGCCTTTTTTATGGTGAATTTTAATGGACAGAAGTTTTTTATTTTAATGTAGAATGAATTTATTTTTCTTTGTGGTTTTTCTTTTTCTTTTTTATGTTGCTAACCTATTCTGAAGCCATATAATATTCTTTTATTGTCTACTAAAAGTTTTACAATTCTGCCTTTTATATGCAAGTCTTTAGTTAAATTAGAATTGATTTTTCTATAGAGAATGGAATAGAGATTCAATTTAATTTTCTTCCACATGAATAAACACATGAGCAAGTACCATTTTTAAATAATTTAACCTTTCTGAATTCCTGCTGTGTTGGAGTTGAGTGTTGATAGGGCAAGTACCTCACTGATATCTTCTTCTTATGCAGTATCTTAGATTCTTCTTGAGCCTTTGAGTTTTCATGTAAACTTTATAATATATAATTACCTTGTTTTGTACCTTGAAAAGTTCTGTGGATATAGATGTAAGAGTGTGTGTGTGTGTGTGTGTGTGTGTGTGTGTAAGCGCATATACACGTATATTCCCTAGCTCAATCACTGTGAGAGTGTCTCACAGTACAATGTGAGATGTGCAATGAACGCATCTAGCCATTTGGATTTTGCTTTCTAAATACTACTTTCTAATCAAAGGAACCAGGACTCTTTGGCTCATTTCAGGGAAAGAAAGTACAAAATGAGACTGAAACATCTATTTTCAGAAAGTAAGGAAATGCTCAGAGAATGATGGGGTCATATAAATATGACCTAGAAGCCATCTTGAAGGGGTTTCCACTGGCCAAATCTGGGACAGGTTGGGCTACAAAATAAATAATGGTAGTAATGTATTATAAGAAAGAATAACAGTGTAGGCATACCTTGTTTCATTGAGTTTCACTTTATTGCAAATCACAGATAATTTTTTTTAATAAATTAAAGGTTTGTGGCAACCTGTTTGAGCTCCATTTTTCCAACAGCATTGGCTTACTTCATGTCACTCTGTCACATTTTGGAAGTTCTCACAATATTTCAAACTTTTTCATTATTATTATATTTGTTATGGTGATCTGTGATCAGTGATCTTTGTAATTGTAACTACTGTAATTGTTTTGGGCCTCATAAATCATACCCATATAAGATGATGAACTTACTTGGTACATGTTGTGTGTGTTTTGACTGCTCCACTGACCAGCCTGTACCCATCACTTTCCCTATTCCCCGAGACACAACAATTTGATGTTAGACTGATTAATAACCTTGCAGTGGCCTCTAAGTGTTTCAGTGAAAGGAAGAGTGGCATCTCTCTCACTTTAAATAAAAAGCTAAAAGAGATTAAACTTAGTGAGGAAGGCATGTGGAAAGCCAAGATAGACCAAAAGCTAGGCCCCTTGTGCCAAAAAGCCAAGTTGTGACTGTAAAGGAAAAGTTCTTGAAGGAAATGAAAAGTGCTACTCCAGTGAACACATGAATGATAAGAAAATGAAACAGCCTTTTGCTGATATGGAGAAACTTTTAGTGGTCTGGAGAGAAGATCAAACCAGCCACAACATTCCCTTAAGCCAAAGCCTAATCCAGGGTACATCCCTAATTCTCTTCAATTCTATAAAGCCTGAGACAGGCGAGGAAGCTATAGAAGAAAAATCGGAAGCTAGCACATGCTGGTTCTTGAGGTTTAAGGAAAGAAGCCATCTCTCCATAACATCGAAGTGTAAGATTGAAGCAGCAAGTGCTGATGGAGAAGCTGCAGCGAGTTACCCAGAAGATCCTGCTAAGATCATTAATGAAGGTGGCTACAGATTTTCAGTGTACACTACACAGCCTTCTGTTGGAAGGAGATGCCATCTGGAACCTTCTTCATAGCTAGAGAGGAGAAGTCAACACCTGGCTTCAAAGCTTCAAAGACCAGGCTGGTGACTTTTCAGTGGAAGCTAGGGCTTGTGGACCATTCTAAAAATTCTAGGATCCTTCAGAATGATGCTAAATTTACTTTGCCCTTGTTCTCTAAATGGAACAACAATGCCTAGATGACAGCACATCTATTTACAATATGGTTTACAGAGTATTTTAAGCCCACTGTTGGAAACTGCTCAGAAAAAAAAAAAAAAGTTTCCTTTCAAAATATTGCTACTCATTTACAGTGAGTGCATCTGGTCACCCAAGAGCTCTGATGGAGAATGTACAAGGTTAAAGTTTTCATGCCTGCTAACACAACATCCATTGTATAGCCCATGGATCAAGGAGTAATTTCAATTTTCAAGTCTTACCATAAGAACCATAAGAAATATATTTACCATATACCTTATATACCATACCTTATATACCATAAGAAATATATTTCATAAGGCTATGGCTGCTACAGATAGTGATTCCTCTAATGGGCCTGGACAAAGTAAATTGAAAGCCTTCTAGAAAGGATTCACCATTCTAGATGCTATTAAGAACATTCATGATTCATGGGAAGAGGTCAAAATAGCAATATCAATTAACGGGTTTTAAAGAAGTACATTTTAACCCTCATGGATGACTTTGAGGGGTTCAAGACCTTGGTGGAGGATATAACTGTAGATGTGGTGGAAACGGCAAGAGAACTGGAATTAGAAGTGGAACTTGAAGATGGGACTGGGTTGCTGTGATCTCATGATAAAACTTTAATTGATGCTGCTCATGGATGAGCAGAGAAAGTGGTTTCATGACATGAGATCCACTTCTGGTGAAGATGCTATGAAGATTGTTGAAATGACAGCAGGGATTTAGAATATTACATAAACTTAGTTGATAAAGCAGTGCAGCATATGAGAGAGTTGACTCTGGTTTTGAAAGAAGTTCTGCTGTGTGTGAAATGCTATCAAACAGCTTCACAAGCTATTGAGAAATTGTTCGTTGAAAGGAGCAACCCATTGATGCAGCAATTTCATTGTTGTCTTATTTTAAGAAATTGCCACAGCTACCCTAACCTTCGCCATCCACCACCCTGATCAATAGGGAGCCATTAACATCAAGACTAGATCTTCATCAGTGAAAAGATTACAACTCAATAAAAACTCAAATGATGGTTAGCATTTTTCAATAAACGATTTTTAAGTTAACGTATGTATATTAGTTTTTTAAAGATATAATGCTATTGCACACTTAATAGACTATAGTGTAGTGTAAAAGTAACTTGTTTTTGCTGGGAAGCCAAAAAATTTATTTGACTTGGTTTATTGCAATATTAGCTTTCTTGTGGTGGTCTGGAACTGAGCCCACAGTTTCTCCAAGGCATACCTTTATCTTTCATTATCTGTTGAAATATATATATTAAAAAGCATAGTATCTCTGACTTGAGTCCAACACCGTAGAGTTCATTCTGGTCTTTCTACTTTCTTTGTTTTGTCTCTAAACTCGGAGTATGTAGTCAAGATAGTGGTCTCCAAAGAGTTAGGTTAGTTTCCCCCCCAGCATTTTCTTAAGTGTGGTTATGTTGTGCATTTATAATGCAGTCCATTTGTCACTGACTGTGTTTCATTTTGAATTATCCCCATGTACAGGTTGATTTTAATTATTTACTTTTCTTGATTTTGTGAAGTATTACTGTGTTTCTGGATTTCAAAACTAGACAAGAAAGGTATATTTGGAGACCTGTCACTCCCCTCTATTCCTTGTACTCCATTCCCACCCCCCAATTCCTATCCCGGTGGCTTTGTAATGTCTGCAGAATACAATTCCAACTTAGTATAATTAACAGGTTCCTCTGCTATCTCCGTCTTGGCTTGTCCTTGTCCACTATGTTCTGGCTGCTGAAAGTTTCTTGTTACTCCTCAGATATGACTGGCTGATTCCTGCCTTTGCATGTTCTCTCCCTCTGTTCTCCTCCCTCTTCTTACCTTGCTCATCTTTTGAAATTCAAAACTCGTTTTGGCTCTTACCCACTATGTATGGGAAGACTTCCTGTCCTCACCTTTTCTCCCCATCCTCCTCCTCCTCCTCCATAATTCTCTTCTGTTAATTTCTAGCTCCATCGCACTTATGAATACTGTGTAACTTATGACATTTAACTTAAATTATTGATGCATAGGCTTGTCAGCTTCTTTCTGACTGAACTCCTTAAAGACAGGAATTTTATCTTGAATTTCCAGCATCTAGGTCAGTTCCTTGCACATACCAGTTATGCAGTAAATGCAGGAGAGTAAATGGATTTCACTTTCTTTTGTTCAAGTTTTCTCTACTCCTTTGTTCTTTATTTCACTCATGATATAGACACCAAAAGGAGAATATGTATCCTTATGACATGCCCATGATCTTGTTGTCCATTGCATCTTTGTATTTTCTGCCTTTCCCAATATATTTATTTGGGCATAACCCTGGTAATTTAATAGGTTCCTCTGATCCCTGGAATGTTAAATATCTAATTAAATTTTAGACAAGGTATGAATGGTTAAGATGAAGTCAAGACATAGATACTGTTTGAAGTATGCAGATCTAGAAAGTCAAGACTATTTTATCTGTCACGTTTGCTTCCTCAACTTGAGAAGCTGGAAGAAATTGTTCTGAAAACAAATCAACACTATTTTATGAGCCCTAGTTAGCTTTTAAATTCATTATTTTTATCCAAAGGGCACATTCAGTGACCTTCCAAACTGTGTTTCTAAGCTGCTCACGGACTTATATTCTGTGTTTAGATTATTCAGCAGATGATATTAAAATGTGGGGCTTATTTCCACCAGTTTCGTCATCCACCATCTGTTAGTTTCCTCCTTCCCTCCGGATTGCATTCCCTTCCTGCCACTCCTGTGTGTTTTGTCTAATCACAGTTCATCTCCACAACCCAACCTGGAACTCAGAACAGAGGTTTGGTTGTCGGGCAGACATCACACGAGATAATGTGTGTGTGTGTGTGGTGGGGGGGGATGGCTTCAGGATCGTGCCTTGTGGGGGCTCAAGGCATCCTACTACTCAAAGTAGTTGATGTCCAGGGAGCCTGGGCTTTGAGAGAGTGTCCACTTACACTACTGGCTTGTATTCTTTTTTTTATTAAAAAAAATACTAAAAAAATTTTTTTTATTCAAGTGTAATACATATAAAGATAAGTAAATTGTATGTGAGCACTATGATAAATTTTCCCAAATTGAACATGATCACAAAAACCACCACTCATATCAGGGAGTCCAGTATTACTAACCCCACCAAAATTCCCTGTTCCACTCCTTTCTGATTTCTTCTTCTCCCTCTTCCCATCTCTAAGGTAACTTTATCCCAATTCACATAGGTCTACCTATTTTTGAACTTCATAAAATGGAAAATATAGTGTATTCTCTCGTATGTGGCTTCTTTGTTTCAATGTTGTTTTTGAGATTCATCTGTCGTCGTATTAGTTATAATTCATTTATATGTATTGTATGGCAGACCAATTACAGTGTGTGGTCTGGTTGCTTGTTTTTGTAAATAAAGTTTTATTAGTACACAGCCACACCCATTCATTTACATGTTGTCTATGTAAATGCACTCCAAATGCAAAGTTGAGTAGTTGCAACAGGGCACAGTGACTAGATGGTCTGAAAAAACAAAAATATTTACTGTTTGGCCCTTGCAGAGAAAGCATACTAACCTCTGTTATGTAATATTTTCTGTGTGAATAGTTGACAATTTATTTGTTACTGAATTTTGACTATTAAAATTAATGCTTGACTATTACTGTGTGTGTCCTGGGGGCTAGGCATGTGCATTCCTGGTAGGCATTTTCCTGGGAGTGGAATTGTTGGGCCACATTGTAAGTTTATGTTCTGCTTTATTAGATTCTTCAACTGTTTTCTAGTTTACCCTCCCACCAGCATTGTATGTATGAGAGTTGAATTGCTTACATCCTAAGACTTGGTATTGTCAGATTTCGGTCTTAGCCATCTTACTCAGAATGTAATTCCATCTCATTGTGGCTTTATTTTTTAGTAAACAAATGAATGAGGTTCAGGACCTGTTCATATGCTTATTGACCATTTGGGTATCTTGTTTAGGTGGCCTTTTTATAGAGTTCTTTATATATTCTAAACTAATTTTTTGATGGATCTATGTGTTGCGAGTATTTTCTTCTATTCTGAGACTTGCACCATTATTCTTTTAATGGTGTTTTCATTTCTATGAACCTGAAGATCATCAGAATATGTCACCCCAAAATATGCCACTTGGCACAAGGATTATTTTGAGTGAAGGAAATTGAGAAATAGCAGATGCAAGACGAGGTGTGTGTGTGTGTGTGTGTGTGTGTGTGTGGTATGTTGTGTCGTGTCGTGTGCCCCCCTCCCCCCCAGGCTTCCTGCCTGAAAATTGGGGCTTAAATTTCCATTTATAAAGGTACATCCCATCTCTCTACCAGGAAGAGGAGAGCCATTCTTATCACTGGAGAAACTTGGGTCTACATGATCTTACTGAACAGTCCTATTTACCATTTTATTTCCTGGTCATCTTTCCACAATTTATCATTCTTAGGAGCTCCAGTCCCCCTTTCCTGTCTCATCACTTCTGCACAACGTATTGCCCCTTATTAAGGTAGTATTTAAGCCCCTGGGTCAAACTGCTTCTTTGCATTTTTTTCTTGTTTTCTATGATATCCCCATGGGTGTAAAAATATTAACATCAATGAAGAAACATGAACCTTTTCTTCTGTTAATTTGTCCTCGTCAGTTTAGTTAGCAGGCCCCTAGAAACTAAACATGAAAAGGTAGAGAAAAGGTTCTTTTCTTCCCTACAAACTACTGCCCACGATATTGTTGAACTTACTTTCACTGAAGAAGGTGAAATTAGACCTGGTATTTGTAGATATGTGGACAGAGCCTATCCTCAGCCCTGTCAAGGGACACTATCCACAGGAAATATTATAGGAGAGATTGATTTGTATGTTTTTAAGTCCTTGTGATTTGCTACTTTGTTATTTGTCCTAAGGTCGGAATAGAGACAGAGTTCTCATCTTAGAATATTTATAACTTTTCCAGAGTCTTGGAGTAGTCTGGGTCCAGTAGTCTGGAGTATGTTTCTTTACTGTTCCATGGTATTCTGAATAGTCAAAGTTTTAATAAACATGCAGTACCGAATATTTGATAGGTGTATTTATTCTGAGACCTATTCTCTCATATCCCTGAGTTTAGAAATTTAGAAATCGAAGCTGATTTATCTAACTGTAATTTACAGTGATTTGAATAGGGTAGATATGTTTTCTAGGGGAGAGACTATATGATTTTTGAGGTCCATTGAATAATTCTGGTTTTGTTTCAGTTTTACAAATAGCGGTCCAGGGCAGTATTAGTTGATCAAAATATAATTAATTAAAATATATTTAGTTTGTTTGACAATAGATGCAGATGATGAACATGAAGGTATTCTAATACTATAGATGGTTTCACTAACTTTTTAAAAAAGATTTTATTTATTTATTTATTTATTTATTTATTTATTTATTTGAGAGAAAGGGGGAGATTGAGAGAGAGCAGGAGGTGGGACAGAGGGATAAGCAGACTCCCTGCTGAGCCCAGAGCCCTAAAAGGGGCTCCCATCCTGATCCTAGCACTCTGAGATATGCCCTGGGCTGAAGTCAGACGCTCAACCCAGAAAACAGGTGCCCCTGTTTTCTCAACTTCTAATTTTAATGCACCTGTCTACTTTCAAAAGGCTGGTTTGCCTCTTTCAGAAAAAAGATAAAACTTTTTTTTTGCAACTGTTTCTTTTAATGAAATCTCTTGTACACTTAGCTATTTTTTTCTGTTTTTATTTATTTATTTATTTATTTATTTATTTATTTATTTATTTATTTATTTTTTCTGTTTTTAAAAACTTTTATATTTTTCTTTCTTTTCAGGTTATTCATTCTTCATATGGATGTTACTGTCTAAATTTCTGCAGCCATGGCACAAGAATATAGTAAGTGCTATACTATACTTTCTATGGCCTACCTGCTTTAAAATGTGTTGACTTTGTGTCTTTCTCATTGGAGCAGTGGAAATATAGAAACAAAGTTTTAAAAAATCTGCTTTTCTCAAAGGGATCAATTCATTTGTTCCTCTGCTTTTGGAGTCTATAGCTTATATATAAATTCATCATGATAGTGATTAATTTCACTTTCAGATAAACATGTTTGCTCAGGCTATTCCCAGTCAGTACCAGCAGAGCACACATTAGGGGCAGATCCTTATCATGCATCACATCGATCTTCCATATAGGAACTCCAGGGTAGGCCCTGGTTAGGGTCAGTCCCATCCCTGCTTTGTCCACAGTTGACTCATCATGGATAAAGTGTCAGCCAGTGTTGGGTGCTACCTGGACAGAAGGATAATTCAGGAATGGTCCAGTAATCCTGTCCTAGCCAGTGAGACTCCAAGGCAGGTTTGCCAGGAACTTCTGGCAGAAGTCTTCTCATACTTGAAACAGGGCTACAAGAAGAGCCTGCCTCTCTTTCTCTTCTGGATGTTGTTATGTGCTGGCACAAGATGTGCTGTGGCTGCAGCCTGAGCAAGAAGCCACACAGGGCGGAGGACAGAGAAGCAAGCCCTGAGGCCTCCCGAAGTCCAAGCATTTGAGCCAATGCATTTCCTTTAGTTTAAGCCAGTTTACATTGGGAGCCAAAACATCCTAAGTGATTCACTTAATCTCCATTTTATTTTTAGTAATCCATTAGTTTCTCCCTGGGGAATGTGGGAGTAATTGCAAAGCAAGGCAAAATAATACCGTTAAATTAAACTGGCAGGGGATGCCGGTGTTGACTGGCACCCTCTTCCCTCTTAACAGTTAACTGGTATAGTGATTTGGTATTCAAAGACAGGCGAATAAAATATATTGCTTTCACTCTCTCTCTTTTCCCTCCGGAAGGTTTTGCCTTTTAATCAATCCACTTGAGCTGTGAACTATGCAAAGGGTCTTGGCCTCCCTGTGTGAGAGCCAGCTCCTTGTAGGGATGTATATTTGGCAGTATGGACCTGTTCTTTCTGTTTCCTTAGAGTACTCTGTGCCCAAACTTCTGATGCCTTGTTTGCTTTGGTTCTTCAAAAATTAACATGAATATTTCAAATATAAAAACAATGGTATAAGGAATAATACAAATACCCAATATGTACTCTTCCTACAATACACTGGAGAAAACGAATGTTTTCTAATTCTGTGTGGAACAAGTAAAAGTCCGGGGTAATGCCCCCTAACAGCAGCGCCATTTTCTCCCTCCAAGGAAGCACTCTTTTGATTTTATTCTTTATTTTTCCCTTGCGTTTGTCTGTGCTTTTATCACATTGGTGCAGTATGATTTTCTGTCCGCTTTTTAACTTCAGGTAAATGTGGGTACTCTATGTATTTGATTTATTTATTTATTTTTAATTTATTTTTTATTGGTGTTCATGTATTTGATTTAAAATCTTTAAAATCACAAAGGAGTTGAGGATAAATTCAGGATCATGAAAAGAGGCTATGAATTTGTTTGAGACACTAGATATCCCAGTGATTCTATAGTAAATGTGTTAGACTTTAAATTGTTGAGTTTAATCAGCTTGTGGACAGCTTTTAATCTTATTCTTTAAACCGGTGTCTGGTCTTTTATGGGATCAATTGTGTCGTCATGGGGCTTTTCAGGGTGTGGGGGCTGCTTTTTTATTTAAATAGCTTGATTCACCCTCTGCTCAGAATGCATGCTTTTGGCAGACTTGGGTAAATGTGCATTTTCCTGCCATTACAACTTCAAAATTTATTTTTGTGCCTTCTAAATTGTCCATTCATATTTGTGGCAGTAGTTCCAGCAGAGGCATCCCATCCCCTCCTGTGAACAGGTTGGGAAACATGGTACTTTGAAACACAGTACCTCAGTCCCTGGCACCATGTCATTACTTCCTTTTATGTCCAACTTGAGTCTTGGAGATCATTTTGTATCATTCTTACCTGAAATGGATCTTAGGTCATTTAACTTCTACAATCAAATAACTGTTCTGTTGCTCTTGGAGGATTCCTATTACCCTTTGTTCTTGTTTGGGATGTGGCCTCCACAGAACTGAATAGTCATTTCCATTCAGCGATCATTAATCCTTTCAACTTGGGGACATAATTACTGATAAGAGTGTCAGAGAAAGATTTATGACAATCGGAAGAGAATTTCTTTCTTTTTTTCCCCAGGATGTTATTTTTATTTAAATGTTTGATGTGGTGGTGGGGGGGGAGTAAGCTCAAAAAATATTTTTTCCTTCATTCATATACTATACACGTTACAGGAAAGGAAACAGTAATATCTTCTGTTGATATAAAATTGGAGATTTTTGGACTGTGTGCATATACATTTTTTTTGTTAAAAAATGGGTCCTCCTTTTAATTTTATTTAAATGTAAGTATCTTTAGCTTTTTTTTCTCCAATGTGGATCCAGGATCTTAAATTAAAATGTTGCCAGTGTGAAAAGATAGCCATCAGTGGAAACACCCAATCATTGAGGCCCTCTTGAAAAGAGCTACTCTCTCATTGGAAGATGATCAGAATTTAAGATAGCACGCCATGTTGTACATCAGGCCAAATATAAATACAAGAAATGCAAGACATTTAAATTGTAATCCCATAGTATGTTTTATGTGCATTTTTTATTCAAAATTTAGTGTTATAGTTGCTTTTTGATGGAATAAGCCTATTGAAATTATTCTTTGAGAAATCAGTCCTGTGAATTGATGTTTTTGTTTTGTGTGTGTATGTGTATGTGTAATGATACCTTCTTATTTATTTTTTTATATAAAGGGTTTGTAGACTTGGCTGGATTTTATACCTCATAATGAAATGGTGCCTTTGTGGGGGATGGTCCATGGGTCTGAGAGAACTGGTAGACAGTGACTCAGACCTGTAATTAGGTCTTGCTCTCCGCACCCTTGTTGACTTGAAAGCACTGGCCATAGACCATTTAGTCTGGGAAAGCGATACATGAATCATCTAAATTGGCACAAATTATCTGGAATGCTACTAAGTGTTTTCTATTCTTTATTCTGATTGAGGGAATAAGAGAGGGAGATTTCTTCTTTGAGTTGGAAAGTATTCTAGAGGATACATATACATTTGTGGAAGCAGATGTCTTTAGTTAGAATGGAATGCAATTGAATATTTGACATTGGTAAAAACAATTTTGATTTTGTGGGTTGGTTTTAGAAGATTCCTCCAAGCTCTGTATCCTTACCTTTGTGAAGAAGGTTGTGAACTGTTGCCTGTCTCTCTTTCAGGAAGAGGAGTCCAGGGGCTGTCTTGCTGTCTGTACCCTTAGCTTAACCGCCATACCACAATTGGGGTTATGGGGAAATTCTAGAAGTTGATATTGTATTTATTTTGCTTCCTCTTAACTTGCCACTCATCAATGTCTCTCATATTTAGGATAGAATTTTGTTATCCCTTTCTTCTCTTTCTCAGAATGAAGGGTCAACAGCCTTGTTGAGACCAGTTAGGTACCTGGCAATGAAGCTGATGAAAATTTTTTATCTTCACTAAATAAGTGTACTTTGTTTCAACTTGTTTTGTAGCAAAAACTTAAAAAAAAATCATATTCATTCTAAAGTAGCAACATTTACAAGTCATTTAGGTTAAAGATAAAATGAAGAATTTATATAGAAAGTAAGCCTTTTGGGGTGCCTAGGTGGCTCAGTCAGTGGAGTATCTGCCTTCACCTCAGGTCATGATCTCCAGGTCCTGAGATTGAGCACCCTGCTTAGCGGTGAGTCTGCTTCTCCCTCTGCACCCCATTCCCCCCGACCGCCCCGCACCAGCTCATGCTCTCTCTGAAATGAATAAATAAAATCTTAAAAAAAAAAGAAAGGCTTTTAATTTTTTTTTTCTTTTGGGTATTCTCTGATGGTGCATTAGGGGTTTTGCCCAGTGTTTACTATCCTACTAATGTCTGCTCTAAAGAGAAAGACAAGCAGATTTATCTAATCCATAGCAAAAAGACCAGATTTTCAACTTGTAATGTCACTTGACCTTTTGATACATAGATAAATCTTTATTTTCATTTTGGAATATATGTGAGTGGGCATCTCATAGGAATGCATCTTTTGACAGGAAATAGAAGAAAGCCATTGCTCACCGTGTAATTTTGTATTCTGCAGGCATAACTACTGTTTTGTGTCTGTGGGTATATGTGCACAAGCATGTGAGGTTGTTTTTGTTTATCTAGGGCATAGCTCTTTGTTAGACATTGCCACATTCATTTTGGTTGTTGAAAATCAGGTGTTCAAATTAGAAAATTATTATTAGCACTTATGCTGAATTAAGCTAATAGATTTTAGAGTAAGTTTCTAAGAAACTGTGAAATAACTCATGAATACCCTTGACAAAATTCTGAATTATGTGGTTAGTTAAGCTTTTTTCCCTAATATGTCACAAAGACCTTCATATTCACAATTTAAGTTATGTTTATGAAGGATGCCCGTTCATGAAGAGCTGTGATCCTTGTTTGTCACGAGGACTTGTTTAGTACCCAATTAACCTTTCACTTAATCTCTTTCTGCAATTAGGAGCCAAGAGACCATGCCTCAGTACCAAATACAAATCACCCAACCTTACAACCCTTAGTTTGCATATTGTGTAAATAATTGGGTCATTAGCCAATACCTAAACAGAGGGGCATGAAAGGTATATCTCTAGTTAGAATTTAACATCGCTTTATGGTTTCCAGATTAGTTTCTATAAATTATTTCTTCCATGGTTGTCCATACCTCTGTTTAATGGGTGCAGTGAATTGTTAAACCTCAGTCATGAATTCCAAAGTTCTTAATGAGCGTTAAAGTACCTACAGGAGTTTAATGTTTGATTCTGTCCTATCCCCTCAGGAGCAAATACCTTCTGACTTTGTGCAAATGAAGTCTCAGTTTTCTGAGTGAATGCTAATCCTCGATGAAAATTTCCCATCTCTCTCTTTTTTTAAAGTTCTCAAATCAATTAAATAAAATTAGTCTGGTCTGTAGGGTTAGGTGCGGTGCGCCTTCTGTAATCTGGAGAGCTCTGCTAAACTGTGTGTGAAGGTAGACCAGCTGTCTCTTTCTGTCTGGCTATTTTACCCCATCCCTAAAATTTGATAATGTACCCCCTCTACCCACCTTCATTGAGGTACTAGTCGATCGCTATACTCTGCAAATGTTTAGAGTTTATTGGTTGTAAAGATTTAGTCCAAGGCCAAGCATTAGTTGCTGGCATAACTTGATCCTTCAATTGTATTTTGATGATCATTTTGAATACCATCCATTCAGTTGTATTTATTCAAAGCATCAAGACAGTCTCATTTAACACTGAGCATATTTAAAAAATAACTTTAATACATGCTTATGGAAATGTAAAGACAGATAAACATAAAGATGAAAGTGAGAACTGTGTATAATTGTACTATCTATAAGTAGATGTTACTAACATTGGTGAATCGTGTGTTCTCACAGGACACAGATCCTATCACTAAAACCGATAAATCTCTCACACCACTTATTAATAAAGGACTGATGGGAAGTTGTGACACCCAGAAACCCTTCAGCACCTCTATCTGGTACGTGTTCAGCCTAATATCATCTAAACTACTGCCAGTGTTTATTTCCACGGGTAGTGACCACTTCCTCACAGGGTGAAGCTGGACTGTGGCCCATACTGGTTTCTTTTGTTAACATCCATTTTTAGGGAGAGATTTTCATGGGTAGGGCGTATTTCTTGTTTAAGTGAAGGAGTATTGTGAAATAAGCTGCTATATAGAAAGAGTAGAAGAGTAGTATACTTTTAAAAGAAAGACGTTTTGTTGATAGGAGAGAAAAGTCAAGCGGCCGAAGGCTGTGTGTGCTGATTCTTCAGGGATCACTGAATGGCAAGTCTCTCGTGGGCTGGCTGTTTTTGAATCCAGCGTATCTGGCCCCTGGCACGTCCTCTCTGATGTCCCTCTTCTCCCTGCTCCCCTCCCTGTCCTGTAGCACCTTCACACGACTTAGCAGCACAGCAGGGCAAAGCTGTGGAGCTCTGTTCTGCATTGACTCAGACCTCTCCTTATCCCACTCCGTGCTTTAGTTTACGATAACTTGGGTTATTGTCTGGTTTTCCAGACATCACACCACAAAAACTCAAACAACAGACATCTCCCTGGATCTGAAAGTATTTGTCCTTTGTGGTGGTGTGACAGTTTCTGAGCATTTGTTTGCTGGCCTCCTTCTCTGAGGCCCAAAATAACTTGGTATGCCACAGCCCTCTCAGCTTCCAATGGGATGCTTTTAAGTGGCCTTAAGTGAGGCATTCTCCATGAGCAGGGATGCACTCCAGCCGGTTGGCCAGTAATGACCCCCACAGTTTCTGGTCCTGAAGCCATTGTGGTGTAAACAGAACAAATGAGAAGAGCTCTGGCCTTTGTCCTCTCCTCCAAGGAAAGAGAGTAAAAGTCGCTTTAAAGGAAGTCTGCATTTTGTGGTATCATTCAGTTTTGGCGCAGTCTCTTTAAATTTTAGCCTGGAATTCTTTGGGAGGCTCCTCCTCTGGAAGTGGATGAGGATTTTTAAAAGAGTGTTAATGCTGAAGCTGTGAACATTAGCAAGAACATTCTTTGTTACACAGCTGCAGCTTACTGATTTCACGTTTGCCATTGCAGTGCCTTCCATTGAGAGGCCAGGGAATTATATTAGGCAAAAAAGGTCAGCTTTTACATTACTTGATAAGATTGTATTATTGGAAAACACTTCAACTTAGGTTCATTGGTGTCACAATGTGTTTTTAGTTTTTTTGTTTGTTTTGTTTTTAGTTTTAAGCACAAAATTGAGATCTTTGTATTTTAATGGTTGAAGAAAGCAAATTTTAAGTTTTTAAAAGTTATTAATAAATAATAATCCTATCTTTTCTACCTGTTCTACCTGTGGAACATTTAGATATTACACGATGATGTTCAGTAGTTGTGAACCATTGTCTTTTTTTTTTCTTTAAGATTTTATTTATTTATTCATGAGAGACAGAGAGAGAGAGAGAGAGGCAGAGACACAGGCAGAGGGAGAAACAGGCTCCATGCAGGGAGCCTGACCTGGGACTCGATCCCGGGTCTCCAGGATCACACCTGGACTAAAGGTGGCGCTAAACTGCTGAGCCACCCGGGCTGCCCTAAACCATTGTCTTTTTATCCACAACGTTGGGATTGTGTATCAGTTGGATAGCACGAATTAGATTGATTTCAGGCAACTCTTCTCAGCCCTGGTCCTAATGCCATAAGTAAAGAACCCTCTCCATTTGTTTCTTTGCTACTTGTACTCTTAACAAGTTACAAGACTGTCAGTGGGTTCCTAATTTTATTAAGTTTACTACTCCACACCAAGACAGCTTGATGGGTTTTTTGTTTTTAGGTATGATTCCAATGTAATCCCTTTTTGGAAAGGATTTGGAGAAGTCATTTTTAGTGGGTCTCCCAGTCCCCTTGTTCCTTAGAGTGGACTACCTTTTTTCTTCTCTGTTTCCATTTGTTTCTCCTATTCAGATGAGATGGAGACATGGAAATGGATATGGGGTTGGGGGAGATGTATAGGTAGATAGGTTTGACTTATTTATTTTTTTTAAGATTTTATTTATTTAATAGAGAGCAAATGAGAGGGAGAGAGAATCTGAAGCAGACTCTGCACTGAGCACAAAGCCTGATGTTGGGGCTTGATCCCACAACCATGAGATCATGACCTCAGCTGAAACCAAGAGTTGGACGCTTAACTGATTGAGTCCCTTGGCACCCCGGGTTGACTTTTTCTAAGTGGAGAATGAGAATAAACTAGAGTTCAGTAAGGAATAAAGTGATGGACCTGATCTGGGGAAAAAAATTAGGGTAAAGAGTTTGGGTGAGGAATTTGTAGTCTAAAGAGTAAAACACCAAAGAGAAATTGCTAACTCTGCCATTATTCTGTCAACTGTTTTTTTCTCTTGACTTCACTTGCACTGAGTAGTCGTTATTTGCTGACCAAGGTCTGAAGACAGCTTTTGAGCAATAGTTAACTTGTCAGTGGTTTTTTTTCTTTTCTTTCTCCATAGTAGATGCTCAGTTAATAGAATGTTTGATTAGCTTGCTCACTTAACAGCAGGGGAAAAAAAAAAAACAAAAACCAGTCCTTAAAATAGCCATTCTAAATTGCTACTAGGTGAGTTCCTCCTTCATTAATTCTCTGAGGAGGCTAGAAAATAAGTGGACCACTTTTTAAAAAAAAAATTGGATCTTCTTCCCTACTGTTATACACTGAGATCTCCCCCCTCCCCTCCTGCCGGGAACGAAAAATGTGAGAAGTTATTCAGGTTTCAAGGTAAGAGGGTGCATTGTTGTCTAACTCCCAGAGAAGTGATTTCCAACCATTCTTATATTTCATTGTCCTCTGTAAATTGGATGAATTACAATTTTGTTCTGAAATTTTGTCACATCCTTTGAGATTCTTGGAATCCCTTAGAGGTAGAGGGGAAGCCACATCTCAGAATTGCTGTATTAGGGATAATCCCTTGGCCAGAAGGCAGTTAATCTTTCAGGTCTGGAGGAATGGGATCTGGAAGCTAGAGTGTTTCTCTTCTGCCTTTTCTAGTTTGCTGCCTCAGATCTCTGTCCTTATCACCACATCTTTAAACCTCAATGTTAAGTTTACTTTCTTCCTAATGTTACAAAATAGAGGTAAGGTCATGGCACTTCTTGGAGGAGTTTGTATGTGTTTTTTGCTATTTCTGGATGCAAAAGGCAAAGTCGGCCCATTCTTCTAGGTTTTAAATGCTTGAAAAACAGATGAAGGCGAAAGAAGGAAAGAAAGTCTGATTTCTTAAGTAGTTACTGTCTTTGTTTTGCAGACTTTTTTTTTTTTTGGTCAGGATTATTGAATGTAGACTGACTATTGAATGTCCACTGACTACAGTTATGAAGTGTTTCAAATCTGGGAGAACACCATGATCTGTAAAATGGTTTCTTAGTTACTTTTTCTCAGCTGTTTTTCAGCACAAGAGAAGATGCAATTATTTCAGTTTTGTTAGTTGTTTTCCTCTGGAGGCAGAGGAGAACATTGTTTTTCTGTGACTTTCCTAAGGCCATGTGGTCTATTTGATGCTGGATGTTCCCTGTAGTCCTGCATAGATTTGGCCCATTTTTCCAAAGGAGATAATGAATACAAAAATGCTCTCCTAGTAAACTGTAAAGTATAATAAATAGTTATAACTGTTATTCTGTGCTAGAGTTGGTGACCATAAATATTCTGTTCAGTTCGTGACCTTCTGTCCAAGAATGGCTACTTTTGACAGTCCTCTTTCCAGGGAATAGCTAGTTCTTGATTACACCATTTTTTATCGGCCTGGACCTTTTGCAGAAGAAAATGATTTGCATATTGAACAAATGTTGTAGTGTACGTTGCATTAACATGAGTTTCTGACATTTCACAATATTTACAAACACAGGAGTCACTGCCCTTCATATACGGCAGTAATTGTCTGTTGGCAATGACCATGAAGTTCCTGGCCATGTGAAAAATTATTTCAGAGTCTCAATCTCCTTGTTCAGCAGGGGGACTGGACTGCTTCTCTGGCAGTTGGACATGTTGCCTTTGTGGAGCTTTTGTATAGCATATTGCTTTTTGTTTGGGCTTAACTCTTTGCCCTCAGGCTTTTCAGTGGTACATATCTATGCGAAAGACTATGCTGACTTAGAGATGGGTAACCTGGTCTACTAAAAGTATAACTTGTAAGGAAAATAAAGAGGGGGCAAAAGATGCTTGCTCTCTCTCCCAGAGGAACCACAAACCAGAACCGTTCTTGTCTGTTTTAAGTCCTAAGCCCCAGTAGGTGAAGAGACGCTGCTTGTGCAGATACTGTTTGAACAGGTGCCTTCTTCAGTGGGACAACGCCATGTGACACTTGCAAGCAGTACTAAAAGTGCTTCTGCATTGGCAGCAACCACCTCATCAGAAATGCTTCCTTGGGTTTCATAGTGAACCTGTGCTGACTTTCTGGGAGCTCTAAAAATACTGTCTTGTGGGGATTTGACATTCACGGTAGCTGGCCGATAGTTTACATCGACAAGCCTCGTGGAATTATTTCCAGACGCTGATCGCTGGCTTATCCGAGGCTTGTTTCACTGAAGGGAGGAGATGGGCTGATTGATGATTGCGTGTATTCTAAGACTGCCTGATTAGAAGGACATTTCTGAGCATGTCACTGTATGTTCTTTCCTTTCCAGTATACAGATCTTCCTCAGCTTAGGAGGGGTTCCATTCCAGTAAACCTATCCTAAGTTGAAAATAGTCTAAGTCAAAAATGCATTTAATATACCTAACCTACTGAACATCAGAACTCAACCTAGCTAGCCTACCTTAAACGTGCTTAGAACATTTACATTAGCCTAAAGTTGGGCAAAATCATCCAACATAAAGCCTATCTTACAATAAAGTGTTTAATATCTTGTGTAATTTGCTGAACACTGTACTGAGAGTGAAAAAAAGAATGATCATATGGATACAGAATGGTTGTCAGTGTACTGGCTGTTTACCTTTATGACCGCACGACTGACTGGGAGCTGCAGCTGGCTGCTGCTGCCCAGGAACGTGAGAGAAGATCTTAACATATCACTAGCCCAGGAAAAGATAAAAATTCCAAGTATGCTTTCTCTTCTTGCTTTTGCACTATTGTAAAGTAAAAAAGTCGTTAAGTTGAAGCATCATAAGTTGGGGACCGTCTGTATATTGAAATTACAATGTATGAAAGGCTGTGATAAAGTTGATTCATAGAATTTGTTTTTAGGCGTTTTGGGTTTTTTAAAGCACAGTATTATAGCTGGCTAACAAAGTTTTCAGTTATCTTGGAAGTGATGTCTTGGCTAAATAAGAAAAAGAAGAATAAAATAGCAGTGGAAACAATTGATTCATCCTGATGAAAACATTTTAAACTCTTGTTAGTATAGAAGTCTCTCCTCTTTGGAGGGCACCTGGGTGCCTCAGTGGTTGAGCGTCTGCCATAGGCTCAGGTCATGATCATGGGGTCCGGGGATCAAGTTCCAAATCAAGCTCCTCGCAGGGAGCCTGCTTCTCCCTCTGCCTATGTTTCTGTGCCTCTCTCTGTGTATCTCTCATGAATAAATAAAATCTTTAAAAAAAAAAAAGGTCTCTTTCAAATGAGAGATGATATTTAAACTTAATTATTGGGGCATTTTATTTTATTATTTTATTATTTTATTTATTTATTTATTTATTTATTTATTTATTTATTTATTTATTTATTTATTTTTTTATTGGGGCATTTTAAATTGGAATTAGGGTGAGATCAAGAGCGCTCAAACACAGAGAAAACCAAGTGTAAGTTGTAACTTCCGCAGCAGCAGACTTGTTTATGCTACAAGGAAGCAATTTCTTGTCTCCACCTCTGGTACATATATATAATTCACTACCCCATATGAGGTGAATTAGCTCTTTTATTGGGCCATTTGTTAAATGTTAAGTTCCATCTATTGGTGAATAAATCAACCTAGTGAGCATGTTCCATATTGAGAATGTTTGTCTAACCTGAGGATTCTCACGTTTATTACTCTGTGATATCTCCGTTTTAAGGATAAGTAAATACAGGCCTAACTGCATAGTTATTTGTTAAAAGTAGCAAACAAGTCACTTGAAGGGCAGGAAACAGATGGATCCTTGCATACTTCTTCCTCTGAAAGATAATCCATGTTGACACAATGCATGTTTCATTCCGACAAGAGAGATTCCAGCCCTTTGCCAGATACTGTCTCATTATCTTGGGCGGGTAGTATGGCTGCTGCGCATGGTACCTAGAGGTCCTCCTCTCCATACCTCTCCCATCGAATGGCACAGAAGAGCTCTGCATACCTGGGGACTGACTGCTGGGGTAGGAGACGTGGAGGAGACAAAGGCAGCTCCTTCATCCTGCCCATCCCATGGTTCTCTTGCCTTCCAGATATTGATCCTCTCCCTGCACATCCCAGCTCTGCCTATGAACTCCATGATGGATCTTCCTACCTGTCTCAGGCCTCTCACCCTCTCTGGTTTCCAGTGCTGGGAAGACAAGCGTGGGGGAGGGGATGTTTACATCATCACTCCTTTATACCTGTCGTCTTCCAAGATTTGTTTTGTTTTGTTTTTTTGAGACATAATATATATGCAATAAGATGCATAGACCTTAAGTGTTAAGATTTAGGTTTTCTCTGTTGGCAGTTATGAATAAGGCTGCTGTAATTATGAAGTCATTTTCTGGGCATATATTTTCCTTTCTTTTGGGTAAATACCTGTGGGTAGAATTGTTAGTTCATGGAGTAGATGTATGTTTTGCTGTATAAGAAACTACCAACTTGTTTTTCCAAAGTGGTTGGGCCATTTTACACCAGCAGTTTATGACGTTCTAGTTGCTCCACATTCTTAATCAGCATTTGGTATTGTCAGGTTCTGTTTAGTTTTGTTTCTCATTTTAGCCATTTCTGGTGGACTAAGTGTGAAACAGTATCTCATTGTGATTTTAGTTTTTTCCTGAAGTCTAATAGTTTTGGGGATCTTTTCATGTGCTTCTTGGACGTTTATATATTTTTTTCAGAGTATCTTTTTTTCATGTCTTGACAGTTTTTCTAAATTATTTTTGAATTATCTTTTAACTCCATTTGTAAGATTTTAAATATATATTAAAATACCTATTATGTATATTTAAGTAATAAAGCTACATACAAACACACACACACACTTATGGTGCCTCTTTAGAAGAAGGCTCTGTTTGAAATTTAATTTATCATTTTTCATGATCATTGCTTTACTGTGTGTTATTTGAAAAATCCTTGCTTCTCCAATATTGGGAATATATTTTTCCTATATTTACTTAAAGATGCTTTAGGGTTTTATCTTTTGCATTTAGCTTGATAACCTAACTTTAATCTTTTTGGTATGTGAAATAAGGTGATTGTTGAGGTGAACCCCCCCATATGTATATCTAGTACCATTTATTAAAAGACATTTCTATTAACTGAGCTGGTCTTTTGTTGAAAATCAATTGCGCATATATGGGTGAGTCTATTCTTGGGCACTCTTCTGTTTCACGGGTCTGTTGTCTGTTCTTATGCCAGTTACACATTGTCTTGGTAACTTTATAATAAGTTTTGAAATTAAATAATGAAATCTTCCAAATTTGTTTCTTATTTTTATAGTTGTTTTGACTATTATAGATTCTTTGCATTTTGAAGTAACTTTAGAGTCAGCTTGGCTTTTTTTTCCCCCATAAAGCTTTCTAGATTTTTTTCCTTTCCTTTTTTTTTAAGGTAATCTCTACACTCAAAATGGTGCTCAAACTCACAGCCCCAAGATCAAGAGTTGTATGCTCTACCCATTGAGCCAGCCAGGTGCCCCTAGAGCTTGTTAGTTTGTGTGTGTGTGTGTGTGTGTGTGTGTGTGTGTTTAATTCATGAGAGACAGAGAAAGAGAGACAGAGAGACAGAGGCAGAAGGAGAAGCAGGCTCCTCGCAGGGAGCCTGATGTGGGACTCGATCCTGGAATAATGCCCTGAGCCAAAGGCAGACACTCAACCACTGAGCCACCCAGGCATCCCAGAGCTTGCTAGGTTTTGACTGGGATTTCATAGAGCCTAATTTTCAATTTGTGGAGAATAGACATTTTGGTAATACTAAGTCTTTCATCCACAGACCTCTCCATTTAATTTCTCTGAGCAACATTTTGTAGTTTTTAATATAGAGGCTTCTCACATATTCCATTAAGTATTATGTTTCTATAAATGATGTTTTAAAATTTTATTTCCAATTTTTCACTTGCTGCTTGTATATTGACTAGCAAAACTCCTACGTTCTCTTGCTGGTTCTAATATTGTGTGCGTGTATACTTTATAGGCTTATTGACATACATGATCATGATAGATGTCTGTGAATCGTGACAGTTTTACTTCATCCTTTCCCATCTTTAAATCTTTTTAAAGATTTATACCTTTTGAAAAGATTTGCTTATCCTGGCCTTACTGAACTAGCTAAAACTTTCAGCATAAGGCTAACTAGTGGTAAGAATGGAATCCTTGCTTTATTTGTGATCTCAGGAAAAAAGTTTTCAGTGTTTCCCTCTCAGTTTATACCTAAATTTTTTACACAGTGGCTGAGCCCTATAATTCTTGATCTCCTTATTTCCAGGAATGGAGTTCTCAATCTTCATGTTCCTGTTCTTTCCTTTGTGCATTTGTGCTACATTACCCTCGTTCTTCTCTTTGTTTTCTGCCTCATTTCCCCAGAAGTGACTCTATTTCTCTTCCTCCTCCTCATCCTCCTTCTTTATTCTTCTATCTCTGTCCCCCTCATCTTCCTTCTTTATTCTTCTACCTCTGTGAAAATAGCTTCTTTTCTTTTACTGGTTTTTCTTCTCATTCGTTTATTCTTCCATCAAATGTTTTTTGAGCAGGTACAGTGTGGCTGACTATGCTGGTGTCTGGGCCTATGTAGGTTGATGAGACCTGGTCTCTGCTCCCAAAGAGGAGCACGGGAAGTGCTTCAAAAGAATGAATGGCTCCTTGGAATCCCTTGGCAGAGGTGAACATCTCACCTGGTCTGGGGGCCAGAGAGGCCTCCTGGGGGGGGGGGGGACTGTACTATTCTCTCCTCTTCATGTGCGGTCACTTGAGATAGGGGTGGTTCTCCTTTATTCCTCCACGTGCGGTCATACCTCTTCTCAGTCATGTCCATCCCCAGGCAATTTCCACATCCAGTTGGAGGCACAGGTGTTAGAATTACTGTGCTGCTTACTGTTTTGTGTCCTCTGCGGTTTTATGAAGAGCTAGCCTAAGAGTTGTTCAGCACTTAATTGTAGTAACTTGCTTTTTAGCTTCAACAACTGTAGAATTTTATATGACTCAGAAACAATGTTTTTGAATACATGAGCTCCTTGAAAACCTTTTTTTTTTTTTTTTTTGGTTTATTTGTATCCTGTATTTTACTATTAGATAGATTTTTAAATTATGAAAATGATTTTGGAATGTGTTAATTTTCCAGGATTATTTATTTTGCTGGAATGTTTGCAGGCAGGGTTCCTTTACCTCTGAGCTACTGGACAGTAGGATGGCTCTCTGGTTTGTTACTGTTGGCAGAGCAGACTGTCTTTCCTTGACTAGCAGATGTTCATGAGCTATGCTTTTTCAAGATTCCTACCTAGGATTTTCATCTGTTTCTTTATCCAAACAATGTCTGTTTCTTTTCCTTTGTCTGTCAAATTGCTTCCCTTATTAAAAAGCTCTACTGATCCTTGTAGAGCCATTATGATGCCACAGAACACATTTCTTAAAGGAGGTACCAACTAAAGATTAATGTATTTTCAGATCATTAAATTATAAAGCTATGAATAGTGTCTTAATGCTAATGGAACAGATACACTAAGCATTGTTTAGTGATTTCACCAGAGTGAAGGTGAAGCAATGAAATACATTAAATATATACAAATTGAATTATATATTTCTTCTTTCAGGCAAATATATGCTACTTAGTATCCATTAAATGTGTCTGAATAGCTTTACTGTGCTTAAGCATCATGTCAGAAGTCTGTAAACCCAATTGTGTAATGAAAAGTCTGTTATCAGCATTTAATTCAATGTGTTTCTGTCATTTACAAAATTTAAATTACTTTGAAAGATAAAGAACTTATCTTTTATTACCAATGGATTTTTCTTTTATCCTTACAGAGAGGAATGTGCTGGTTATAGAAGGTATTTATGTATCAGTTAAAATCAGTACATAAGGATGTATGTTTTATTGTGATTTTTTTAAGTGCCCTAAAAATGCAGTTATCAACATATAGTCAACAGGAGAATCACTATTTTAAATATAATTTACACTAGGATGCAAACATTTCTAATATTCTGAATTAAAAATAAAATAAATATGGTATTCAGTGTAAAAGTGAAATGAAAAGACATGATTAGACAGTGAAATCTTAAACTGTTTGACCAGAAGCAATTATTAAGCCTTATTCCTCAGAGGCTTATTATCATTGTTCTTGTTTTTAAACTCAGGTCTGCCTTTTCTGTTCTTTTTCTTAATACATGATTAAAAATTCTTCACCTTGGGGTACCTGGGTGGCTCAGTAGGTTAAGTGTCTGCCTTCATTCAGCTCAGGTCATCAGGTTATCAGGTCATGAACTCAGGGTCCTGGGATTGAGCCCCACATTGGGCTCCCTGCTCAGCAGGGAGCCTGCTTATCCCTTTCCCTCTGCTCCTCCCTACACACTCTCCCTCAAATAATTAAATAAAATCTTCTTAAAAAATTGCTTTACTTTTATTGTACCTGTTAATAGTTCATAGTGATTTAGTATGTTTTCAGCTCTGGAGAAAGATTTGGGCAGTCACAGTGGCTCCTTTGGCTTTTATAGAGGGCCTCACGATGAGGAGGGTCCATTTATCAGTAGATTGGGATTTGCTAGGTATAATTTATTTTTATCGATTGACTTCTCTCTGAATCCTACCTTTTCAATTATCTTACCATCTTTTAGGCAGAGCCTTACTTCTGAGAGGTCACTTTTTTTTTTTTTTTTCTTTCTTTCTTTCTCCCCTGTTACACCTTGAGTCTTATTCTCCCTATGCAGGATGCTTGCTTGCCCTTGCAGGGAAGGGGCTGTCCCACAGGGAAGCCAGGTAATTCTGCTATGGCCATTCCAAGCCATTGGACCTCTTTTGATTATTTCTGATGTGTTATTTATCCTCTTATTCTCTGTGCCCAGATTGTCCAGATAGAGTTAGACAAGGTCAGCTGCAAACATGTGATATTTTCAATCACAAATTACTCAATCGGGAGAAATCTATTTAGTTCTTGAACTAGGTCACCAGACACATTGTGTTAATCCCATAGTTTAAATGGGCCATCTGTTGAGTCACCCTGGTAATTGTTCCCTTTTTGAATGCTAGTGTACCCAAGTTAAGCTGCAGCCAAGGATGTTCAGAGTCTTTTCAAAGAGACTAATGCATTAACTGTGGGTCCCTCTCAACTGAAACTTGCCCTTGGAGAGTTTCTATTGTCTACTTCCTTGCTACTGTATTCCTTTTCTTCAATTGTGAGAATTTTTTTTTTTTTTTTTTTAATTATGAGAGTTTGGGATTGGAAAAGTTGAAGGTCATGCTTGTTGAGGATAATTAGAAAAAAGGAGAAGTGAGATTGGGAGTAGGAAAAAGAGGCCAAACGTTTGTCAGTAGCAATAATGGATTTCTTTACTTGAGAAGCTTCGGGAAAGGGAAGGAAGAGGATGAACAGTAAACCTGTTCTGTATACTTGGGCTTCTCTGTGACTCAGGAGAGGAGCTTAGAAGGGTAGGATGGGGGTCATCAGAGCTGAGGATTTTAGCAGAAATGGGTTGCCCAGAGCCTCTGGAATGTGCATTTTACCTTGTGTTTCTGATTTTCTGGGGAGATCTGGAAAGAGTAAAAAACATGGAGTGTGAAGTCTGGAAGGCAGTGGCCATGTAGGTGGAGAATTGGACTGTCAACATGTTATCCATGAAAAAGAGAAATGCCAGCTCTGTCATGTTGGCCTCCTTTTCCTCTTGTCTTCTCTCGAGATGATGTCTTCTGGTTCCGGGACTTTCAGTGCTGTCCATGTACCTCTGTGCTACTCCATCCTCTACCTCCAGCTCAGCCTTGCTTCAGATTTGTATTTTCAGCAGCCTCCCTTATATCTCCATATAGATGTCCACTGGAAGTGTTCAACACAAAACTCTTGATTTCTATGTACAGTGAGCAACTTATCTTACCATGGCTTCTCAGGACTCTTAGGTTTTAATACCCTTTGGGGAAACCTCTTAGTCCCAGGCAAATCAGCATGGTTGGTCATCCTATTTCAATTCCTTTTTTTTTTTTTTTAAAAAAAGATTTTATTTATTTATTCATGAGAAACACACACAGAGAAAGAGAGAGAGAGAGAGAGAGAGAAAGAGAGAGAGAGAGGCAGAGACACAGGCAGAGGCAGAAGCAGGCTCCATGAAGGGAGCCTGATGTGGGACTCGATCCCTGGCCTCCAGGACCACACCCTGGGCTGAAGGTGTCGCTAAGCCGCTGAGCCACCCAGGCTGCCCCCTATTTCAATTCCTTAAGCCTGCTTCTCTGCCACTCTGAATTTCTCTGGAGATTGATTCCTCAATTCATAGGGTTATACATTCAGCACTGTGTTATGTGGCTTACCAACATCTAAACTGTCAGCATGCCTTGTTGTCTCTATCTTCAAAAATACCCACCTTGTCCACTTCTCTCCATTTCTGCTGATCCTACCTTAACTCATGCCATGTGAGTCTCATGCTGGGTATGTCATAGGACAAAGCTGTGGAACACTGTGACGACTTCATATTGCTCTAACCAAGGCCTCCAAGCTTCCTTACAGTCTGATGCCATCACCTCTCCCACCACTGTAGCCATACTGGATCTCTTTACACTGGGCATGCTAAATCTGTTCATATTTTAAGGTCTTTCTTCTTGCTCTTCCTTCTGCCTATGATGTCCTCCCTTTGTTATTGTGGTGGTGGTGGTTGTTTAAAGATTTGTTTATTTATTTTAGAGGAGGGGGGATGAGGGGCATTTTATCCTTGAGGTCACAACCAGAGCCGAAATCAAGAGTCAGACACCCAACTGACTGTGCCACCCAGGTGCCCCAGGAATGTCCTTCCTTTGGGTAGCAGATTCCTTCTTGACATTTAGGTCTTCTTATCTTAACTGACTTCTTAACAGAGAGGCCTTCCTTGACCAACCAATGGATGAGAATAGCCAACCAGACATCTTGACCATATTACTTTTTTTTTTTTTAAGATTTTATTTATTTATTCATGAGAGACACACAGAGAGAGAGGCAGAGACACACACAGGCAGAGGGAGAAGCAGGCTCCATGCAGGGAGCCCAATGTGGGACTCGATCTGGGACACTGGGATCATGCCCTGAGCCGAAGGCAGATGCTCAACCACTGAGCCACCCAGGTGTCCCTACCATATTACTTTTTAATTTTATTTTTCCGGCTAGCACTTTTCATTCTCTGACCTTTATATTATTTGTTGATTTGCTTGTTCTTGCTCTTCCCTACTAGAATGTAAGCTCTTTGAATGACAGCTTTACCCCTGTGTTCACCATCCTATCCTCAGGTTTTAGAACACTTCACAGAGTAGGTATTCAGGAAATATTAATTGAAGTAAAGAATAAACTTAATTATCTTAGATAAGGCATCTAAAAACTTTGAGTGAAAGAAAATTTTGAAAGATTTTTAGCAAGCAAAGTCAGTTAGTGGAAATTTTGGGATATCTGTCATTGCTGCCACAAAATGTGTAGAATATCATTGATGTAATTTCATTTAATGACATCCTTTGCTTTGTGTTGGTTAAAATTCTTTCAGAACCTTTCCAGGTTTATTTGTAAATATATTTTCCTATGTCTTATGTTTTCCTATGTCCTATATTTCTTTTTAGCTCATAAGTCATTCAGTGGCGAGCTCCCCTCTGTAGTTTTCATGACTGTACCCCTGAGTGTAAAAGTAGAATCATGGTGTACATCGGTCTGTGGGCAGTGCAGAGACCCTGAGAGCCTTCCTTACTTGTTTGACCTAAGGAACTAGTCTTGGAACTTGGGTGATTATAAATCATTGCATTTCATTGTCTACACCAGAGTCTGAACCTCTGGACCCTGGCACTTGAGGCCAGATGATTCTTTGTTATGGAGGCTGTTTTAACCAGAAGATGTTAGCAGTCTCCCTTGGCTTCTGCTCACTGGAGAAGAGCAAGAGCACACTGCTCCCCAGTTGTAACCATGAATGACTCCAGATAGTGCCGAATGTCCCCTTGGGGACAAAATCGAAACCACTGTTCTAAACAACCCTGTCTTTCCTTCTATATTCTTTACATTGGGAAATTACTATGCAAAGAAATCAAGTTGATGGCTGATTTGGGAGGGGGAGTGTAGCGGATTTTTAAAAAGCTATTATAAAGAAAGATTTTTCATTTTACATCATTACTAAGTTATAAGAATCTATTTTCAACTTAGTTTGCCTCTGTAATTCCACAGTAAGCTTTGCGTTAGAAACCCTAAAATATTCTGAGGGAATTTGTTCTTTCAGTGTTTCTATATTTTTCGCCTGCTCCCATCACCATGGAGCTAAATACTTTGAGAGACATGTTAGGTTAAAAACAGTAATGACAGAAGAGGGAAAAATGTGTTTCTTCTGCTTCATTTTCCCTTCTCTTTAGTTCTTCTTTACCCCTCAGTCAACTGAATGGGATCTTTAATTTGAATGTTGTTAAATTTGGCATCAAGGTAGGAAAGGCATGTTTTTCAGGAGGTGGTCTTTTTCCCCGCCCTTGGAGAATGCTCACATCAGAATTTGAGCAGACCTATGAATTGATGATATTCTAAGATAAGGGAAAATGTACCGGAACTGGGTAGGGAGGGAGCCTTTTCCCTTGGCCTGCACCTATGTTATATAGATTTATGTATATTAAAGGTCACATTGAACTGCTTAAGACTCTTCTACACCATATAGAATATTTTTACATATGAAAAGCAATTATCAAAATGTGTATATGCTCACTTTTAGTGTAGAGCTGATTCTTTGAAATAAATGCAGTCCTCATCAGCTTTCTTAAACTGAGAGCTTAGCACAGTACTGTATGTGAAGCATTAAGTACTCAGATAATCTATTAATTGAAGAATTTGAGTTTCTAATCTGCTTTATTAGTAGTGGAGATGTTGCAGATTGGTGAACACAGCATGCTGGAATCAGTCATTTCCTATCCACAAGAAACAAAAGATGGCTCTGATTGTTCTTTGTATTTTTCAGGATAGGGTTTTTATTTGAAATACATGCCCTCACCCAATTATATACTTTGAGCCTTGACCTGTCTGAATGGAACATTTGCTAGTACTTTCACAAGGATTACTCTCAAATCTGGGAAAATTCTTTTCACCTGTATTTATGAACAGTAGCATCTTCTGTGAGTTTCTAGGAACATGTACTGATACATTGTTTCTGTTCAACAAAGGTGGTTTGGAGAGTTCTTCTGTTTAAATACTACATTTTTCTAAACAAATTAATTCATGTCTTTTAGTATCAGTAAGTTAGTGGGGGTTTCACTGTGCTGAAACCTTCAAACATTAATTTCAGGAAGCGTAGATGCCTCATTTCTTTTTAAGCAATATTACTGCTTCCTTTTGTATGAATGAAGACGTGGTATTGAATTTAAGGGTGGATGACTCTTAAACTATGGAATTTAAACATCAGAGACTTAAAAATAACTGCAAAGATTAAAAAACAGGAAGGTTAAAACCTTGTATCTCATTTTGTGCTATGGACTAGTGAGAAAAGACCATCTTTTTCTAGTTTCATGAAGTCTTTAGCTTCTTATCAGTTACCCCCAGGATGAAACGTAAGGAGACATTCTTTGCATTCTTCAGTAAAACTCCTGCCATGTGATCTTCTGTATAAATTGCTGGTGTGTGCTTTTTCTTTGTTCATTTGTATATTGATCAGAACAACGATAACAATTCACAAATTACAACATCCTCTGGTTTTATTAAAAAAATATTTCTGGCATGTTTTTCAATGTTTTCTTTCTTGTTCCCCTTGCCTTCGGTACCCAGACTACCCTGCTTTTTATATTTTATAAATATAAACATACATACAGAAAAGTTAATCTTTACCTCTTGTATTTTTAGTATTCCTATTCTTTTTGCAAGTATATATAGACACATCCACCCACATGCATGTATATTTACATTTGTATGTATATGATTCTTTTTTTTTTTTTTTAAGATTTTTATTTATTCATGAGAGACAGAGAGAGACAGAGACACAGGCAGAGGAAGAAGCAGGCTCCACTCAGGGAGCCCGATGTGGGACTCTATCCCAGGACTCTGGGATCACGCCCTGAGCAGAAGGCCAACGCTCAACTACTGAGCCACACAGGCATCCCATGTGTTTATTTTTCTATGTTAATGTTTTTCTTTTCGCTTTCCGTGTAAGCAAGAACCTATTTCTAAGTACCGGCTATGTGCCGAGTGCATTGCTTGGAAGTGTGATGAGCTGGTAAAGACCCTATCTTAGAGCCCATAGAAAAACAGTTTAGGGTTTTTTTCTTCTTTCCATTGTTGACATTGTATTACATAATTTTTTAAATTTAAACTTAACATTATGTTGTGTTCTCTGATGTAGTTAAACACTTGAACATAGTTATGAGGAGTATATAGTGTTGTGTTTGTGGACATTCCATAATCTCTTTAGAGAATCATATGGTATTTATCTTATCTCTGTCTGACTGACTTATTTTGCTCAGGATTATCCTCTCTAGCTACATCCATGTCGTTGCAAATGGTAAGAATTCATTCTTTTTTACAGCTGAGTCATATTCCATCGTGTGTGAGTGTGTGTCTGTGTGTGTGTATGTGTGTACCTCTTCTTTATCCATTCATCTATTGATGGACACTTGGGTTATTTCCATACTTTGGCTATTATAAATAATACTGCAGGAAACATAGGGGTGCATGTTTTCTTTTCAGGTAGTGTTCTTGGTTTTTTTTGGTAAATATCCAGTACTGTGATTGCTGGATTATATCTATTTTTAATATTTTGAGGAAGCTCCATACTGTTTTCCATAGTGGTTGCACCAGTTTGCTTTGTCACTGACAGTGCAGGAGGTTTCCTTTTTCTCCACATCCTTGCCAACATTTGTTGTTTCTTGTGTTTTTGATGTTAGTCAAATAACAGGTGTGAGGTGATAACTTTTACTGTGGTTTTGATTTGCATTTGCCCAATGATCTGTGATGTTGGGCATCTTTTCCAGGGTCTGTGGCCATCTCTATGTCTTCTTTTTTTTTTTTTTTTTTTTTTTTTTAAGATTTTATTTATTTGAGAGAGGGAGAAAGTGAGGGAGAACAGAGGGAGAGGGAGAATCTCAGATAGTTGCCCCACTGAGTGTGGAGCCCAATGCAGGACTCAGTGTCACATCCCTGAGACAATCGAGAGTCATACGTTCAATTGACTGAGCCACTGGGGCACCCCCTGCCCATTTTAAAATTGGATTATTTGTTTTTGGGGTATTGAGCTGTATCAATTCTTTATATATTTTGGATACTAACCCTTTACTGCATATGCTATATTTGCAAATATCCTCTCCTATTCAGTAGGTTGCCTTTTAGTTTTGTTGTTTCCTTTTTTATTTTAATGTAGTCCCAGTTTATTTTTGCTTTTATGTTCCTGCCTTCAGAGACATATCTAGAAAAAGATTGCTACACCCCATGTTGAAGATGACTGCCTGTCCTTTCTTCAAAGATTTTTATGGTTTCAGGTCTCACATTAAAGTCTTTAATCCATTTTGAGTTTTCTTTTTGTGTATGGTATAGGAAAGTGGTCTAGTTTCATTCTTTTTCATGTTGTTGTCAGGACAGTTTTCCCAACGCCTTTTGTGGAAGAGACTTTTTCCCATTGCATATTCATTCCTCCTTTGTCAAAGATGAACATATAATTGTGGGTTTATGTGTGGTTTTTCTGTTGTGTTCTATTGATCTATAAGTCTGTTTTTATGCCAATGCCATACTGTTTTAAATACTACCACTTTATAATGTAACCTGAAATCTGGAATTGTGATACCTCCAGTTTTGTTTTCTTTTTCAAGATCACTGACTGTTCGAGGGCTTTTATGATTTCATATAGTTCTTTTCTATTGTAAATAATGCTGTCGTGAACATTTTCTCCATAAGATATGTCTTTTGGGTATTTCCTTAAGTTAGTTAGTTAGTTAGTTAGTTAGTTTTATTAATTTATTTATTCATCAGAGACAGAGAGAGGCAGAGACACAGGCAGAGGCAGAAGCAGGTTCCACGTAGGGAGCCCGATGTGGGACTCAATCCTGGGACTCCGGGATCACAGCCTGAGCTGAAGGCAGATAGATGCTCAACTGCTGAGCCACCCAGGCATTCCTCCTTAAGATATTTTCAGGAATAAAATAGCTGGGTAAAAGTATGTAAACATTTTATAATGACCCTTGGTACTTATTTCTAAACGTTTTTTTTTTTCTTCTTAAACTAGTTTTCACTCCTCCCAGTAGCCAGTGAGTACATTTTACAAAAAATGAGAACAACCCCTACCCCCCCAAAAAAAAACCCCTCATTTTTATTTATTTACTGAAGAGAAATTTTTTAAAAACGTTTAGCCAATTTATTGTTTTCTCCTTTGTGAATTGTCTGTTAACACTACTCTTCCTAATTCTCTTTTAGAGTCTTAGTATCTTTATTTACATGACTCTTCATATATGCTTAGTATGTAAATCTGTATTGAATTCATTCCAGTTTTCTTGCTAGTTTTAGGTTTGCCATTTAATACACAGATGTCTTAAAGTTTTATGTAACCAAATCTATCAGCCTTTCTTTTCTGATTTCTTGCATTACTTTTATACATAGAATATCTTTCTCTATTATATATCATTTCTCCCCTCACATTTTATTATATTTTTCGTTAGGTTCTTTGCAATCATTGATTCTGTAAGAAAGGAGGTCTGCTATTTGTTAAACAGGGAGGACGTTGTTACCAGTGATGGCAGCCGCGGGTTGTGTTTTTGTGCTTCTCTCTGAACAGAGGGACCCTGAAGCCATTTACCTTCTGACTCTGGTTCTGGATACCAGAGTGCTTGTTGAATTCATAGGCTGTAGTTCTATTAAACATGGTACTTTATTGAATACAAAGAATGGAAATGAACAAAGTAAAATAAAATTAAAGTCATTATTGACTCCTACTTGAGTTCTTACTTGTTTTAAGAGGCCCTGCAATGAAGGTTGACTTCTTTCAGGTGTAACTGATATAAAGAAACATACTTTACTTTTCCGTGGTGGGAATACTGTTACATTCGGCTTGAGTTGACTGCCAGATAGAATGTAAAATATTATTTCTGGCTTATTTTATGATGAAAACCACTGATTTCCTAATTTGTACAAGTTTAGTTTTTTAAAAAATATGTAACTCATTTGAAATGAAAACACTTCCAATTTGCTGGAAAATGAATACTGTTAAGCTATATTGTAGCTAACTATTAAAAGTATCGGTTTGTGATATGTTAATGTTGCCTTTCATGATTTTTTAAGCCAAAATTAATTTTTTAGAGTTAATATCTTTGGTGGCATTCTAGGTACAATAGCTCAAAATAATATTGTATTGAATTCAAAGCCTAAGTACTGTCTGTTACGTTTATGTCATTTTTACCTGTTTATTGTCTCTCCCACTAAATGTAATATTTTTAGGGCAGTGACTAACACATAAAAAAGTTCCTCAAGTATTTGTTGGATAACAAACACTTGCAAGTGAATATCAGGGCAGACTGAAAAAATAGAAGGAAAAGCAATACTTTTTTGCTTGAGTGTCCAGAACGTATGAAGCATTGCACTAGATACTCACTGTTCTTAATGACTATATATGGATATAGAGCTTTGCTTTTCTAATGATGAAACTGGTTTTTACCTTTTCTGTTAATTTTCTGGATACCTTATGAGCAGTAGATTGTTAGACAGTAGGAAACTAGACATGTGGAGAATGCCAACCAGTTTGAAGTTAGATGTCTATTCTGTGAGAAGTTGTGTCAAGATCCTCAACAAACCACTTCCTGTGCTTCCATTTAACCAACTATAATCCGAAACGGCGTGGAAGGCAGGTGGAAAGCTGGTGGGTGCTATGGAATTGGCATACACACACATAGGTGATTTGCTCATGAAGGTTTAGTTTATGTCTCTAAATAAGTCACCTGTTTTATTTTCTAAAGCATTTTAAATGTATGCAAACTAGTAGCAGATGTCAACATTTTCATTTGCTGCTCCAACTTAACTATAGCTTCACTTTTTGTAGAGAAATGCAAAGCAAGATAAAAAAAAAAAGTATTAAAAGCTTTTCTTAATGTGCACATTTCACGGATTTTTTTCCCCCTCAGTGACATTGGACTCCCCCAAGAAAACCTATATACCAGGATTGTGTCAGAACATTATGAAAGATCAGGGTGCTACCATTTAGGACAATAATAATCTTACAGAGATAGCAATGTGAAATATCGTAACTTTTTTTTTTTTCTGACAGGTTAATGTAGAATAATCATTTGATTACAGTCAATTTGATTTTTTTAATTAAATAATTTGGATTTTATTCCTGATTCTCACTAGAATACTTTGAACCTGATTCACCTTTACAAACAATACAAAGTTGGGCAGCCCGGTGGCTCAGCGGTTTAGTGCTGCCTTGAGCCCAGGGCGTGATCCTGGAGACCTGGGATTGAGTCCCATGTCGGTCGGGCTCCCTGCATGGAGCCTGCTTCTCCCTCTGCCTGTGTCTCTGCCTCTTGCTCTCTCTGTGTCTCTCATGAATAAATAAAATCTTCAAACAAACAATACAAAGTTTTCTGCATTTTTTTATATGTAAAATTTAATTTGGGGCATTTCCAAAAGCAGGTTTTCTAACTGTTGAAAAATAAGAAGCCAGCTCCCATTTAAAGTAGGAAAGAATTACATAAGTTTATTTTTTGTGTAAAGACTCATACTGTTTTCCTGAGAAAGATTTGACATGGTATACTTTTTGTGGCTAATCATTAAAATATAGGCTGAAAAGAGACTTCTTTATTAACACCCCAAATTTATACTTCATGTGTAAGATTTTTCATATATATTCTACTGGACTCTAATTACTGTAGGAGCTAAATTTAGAGAACTATCTTAAAGATCCTATTATAATCTTCCGTTTATTTATTCATTTGTTTCTTCATTTCTTCATTCTTTCTACAACCTCTTGTTTAAATATCTTTGATCAAAATAGCATCTACTTTTGGTAAAAATTAAATGGCAAATATTCATAAATAGAAATCACCTTTATGCAGATTTATTTCTTCTATAAGTTAGGAATGTGATCTGCTTCAAGTATTAGAAAATCACAGTGGTTTAGGCAAAGGGAAGTTTATTTTCTCAATAAGTCAACACTTCCAGGTCTGGCACACATGCTCAGGGATGTCATGGAGGAACCTGGGTTTTGTTCTTCATTCCGTTAGTGTCTTTTCTCAGGCTGGCCTTTGTAAATATAAGATGCCTGTTGCTCTTCCTCGTTTCCTGTACTTCCAGAAGGAAGAAGGTGATAGGCAAAGGGCCCAGTCCATGATTGATTTAGAGAAGTCCTGCTTTCTTCCCTGGGGCTAGGATAGAGGATGCCTACCAAGGTGCTCCTTGGCTTCCTGAACTAATTAAGAATCTATAGTTAGGGTAGAATTGGGAGGGATAAATTCGAGGTAGGTAATGGAGGTAGGTAATTTGTGTCTTCCATACCTGCTGGAATGAGTACAGTATGTACTAGATAAGTTTAGAAGCTCTGTGCATTTTCAGTTCCCTATACCCCTTAACTTCTGGGAATAAATTATAGATATTTTTTCAAAATTTCATTTCAGATATTCTTATGTAGTCATAACCTGTCATTTTCACGGATGACTCACTAGGACAGCAAATGCTGTGTTTTCCTTAATATTATGATGAAAAATGGGACTTTAGGGTAATATTTTAAAATTGGATTTTGAAATCTGAAGAATTTGTACTTTATAAAAGGAGTTCTTTTTACTAGCTAAGGATTAATTTTGTTTTGTGATTAAAACCTGAAGATGATTCATTTTCAACATGCATAAACAACTGTATATACAATTTTGCATTATACTTTTTAAGTTTAATATTGTATCATAAAATGTTTCCCTTGTAGTATTTATGCCATTTTAAAAATCCTCTGGGGTCTTAATTTATGTAACCATGTTCCAGTTATACATTTAGTTTACTTTCATTTTGTGCTATTAGCAATGCTTTTTCTTTTATATTTTTATTTGTATAGATTGATTTTTAATGTTATGGATTTTTATGTTGTTGTTAAATCCCCATATTTTAATGGCTTTTGAAACAGTTGTCTAATTGCATCCTGATAGCATTGTATTAAAGAATTAGTTTGAATTCTGTTTGTTTTTGTTTGGTACGGTAGTAAAGTGAAACATTTTCTTTCATATTTTCTGGTGAATAGACTCTTCCTGTTCTTTTTTTCAGTGTGTTACTTTTTAAAATAAGTACACTTTTTATACTGTGAAATTATACTTTTTCACTTTGAAACATTTGTTAGCCAAATGCTGTCATCTCACAAACTACTACTAATAGTTTCTGAACAACTTGTGTTGTTCAGAACACAAGTTCTGAACTGTGTTTATGCAAGTGATTATATATTTTATTCATAATATATATACTATTCATTTGTTTCAGTCTATGTGCCTGATAATATTAGACCCCAGGAATACTATGGTTAATATAACAGCTATCATGTCCATGATATCAAAAAACTAATGGTACATATGTCTCAGTTTTTTCTAATACTTGTATCATTTTTATTTTAGTCATAATGAATTATTCGATTTCCAATGATAATTTTTTTGTTGCCTGAAATAAGTACTTTTACCAAAAATAGAAGCCATTTTTATAGAATTCTTGCATAGAATTTTATTAAATCCCTACTTTGTGTCTGTTAAGTGATCTTACACCTTTGTTCTTGTTTTAGTTATTTATGTGAAATACCAACAGCTTTAATAATGTTGCCTAAAATTTGACTTGTGTTTGTTGATGATGTATGTGAAGTTTTCATTACAGTACTTGGCAAATGGTTATTTCTCAATAAATAAAATACAAGAGTTTAGTTTTCTTTTCTCTAGTATTTGAATATTGAAATTGGAATTCTATTTAACTTAGAATTGATTAGATAACCTGCCAACTTTTATTTTATTTTATGGTTTGTATTTTGCATGTATTTTTTTCCTATGCATATGGAACATATAATACATGTTCTCTTAATTTAATTAAGAAATTAGGATTTCTTCAAGTTGGAAAGAATTTCCAGCTATTTCTGTATCTCATATTTGGGAGGTATTTTATTGATTTTTTTTTGTTGTTGTTTCTTCTTTAGCTTTATTGGTCTTTTTTTGATATTTTAATTCTTCATACTATTGTTTTAATAGGAAATCACCTGTATCCTTGCTTATTCATTTTCAGAGGTTTAAAAATATTCACTAGTTTATATATATATTCTAATCTCCAATTTGCTTCTCTTTTATTCCTACTAATATGACTTCTAGAGATACAAAGATTTTATTATTTTTATCAAAGAATCATGTCTTAGGCATATTTATTTTATCATTTTATATTTATAGCTAATTAAATTTTACTTTTTACTTTTTCTCTTGACATTTTTCTGTATTTTCTGAAGGTTATGAGTTGAATTCTCAGTTTATCATTTATATTAAGAGTTACAAATTTATCTCAGCGTATGATACTGGCTTAGTCCAGTAGGTTAGAAATTTCCCTCTTCAGGTTTCAGGAATTCTAATAGTTCTTTTTTATTTTGAATTTTTTTAGTGAGAGAGAGAGCACATAGGGAGAAGGGCAGAGGGAGAGAGAAAATCCTTAAGCCCTCCATTCCCAGCGCAGAGCCTGACTCAGGGCTCAATCTCACAATCCCTGAGATCATGACGTGAGCTGAAACCAAGAGTTGGGTGCTTAACTTACTGAGCCACCCAAGCACCCCACAATTTTCAGGAATACTCAACATCTTCTCATGTTTCAGTTTGCTCCTATCTGTAGTTATTATTTTGTTTTTATTGGACATGCCTAAAAGTTAAACTTTGATCCAAGTCTATAGACTAAGTTTTTAAAAATCCAATTTAGATTTTTTAAATACTTACTGTTGGCTCAGTTTATATATGTATATACACACACCATAGAGAGTGAACTGACTAGAATGGTAATTCTATTTTTAGGGCATAGAGGTCAGGATAATTTTTGTTTCATGAATTTTGTCCTTTAGTGTCTCTTCTCATTATTGTGTACACTGGATCTGTGTGACACTGACTGCCTTGTTCCCTTTTCACGTCTTGGCAGAAATGTCCACATCTTACTTTTGGTCTTCTCTGACCTTGTTTAGAATTGAGATTCCCAGGATACGTGGGTGGCTCAGCGGTTGAGTGTCTGCCTTTGGCTCAGGGTGTGATCCCCGGGGTTGGGGATTGAGTCCTGCATCAAGCTCTCCGTGGGGAGCCAACTTCTCCCTCTGCCCGTGTCTCTGCCTCTCTCTGCCTCTCACGAATAAATAAATAGGGCAGCCTGGGTGGCGCAGCGGTTTGGCGCCGCCTTCAGCCCAGGGCGTGATCCTGGAGACGTGGGATCGAGTCCCGCATCCGGCTCCCTGCGAGGAGCCTCCTTCTCCCTCTGCCTGTGTCTCCGCCTCTTCTCTGTGTCTCTCATGAATAAATAAATAAAATATTTTAAAAATAAATAAATAAATAAATAAAATATTTTTAAAAAAAGAACTGAGATTCCCATCACTCTTCTACTTTATTCTTTATAGCACTCTGCAGGTATAAAAAATATTATTTATTTTTTGCCTGTCTCTCTCCCTAGACTGTAACTCCACTGAAGGCAAAGAGTTTTGTCACTTTCATTCAGTTCTGTAGCCTGGGTGCCAAGAATAATACCTGGTATAAAGTAGACACACAGTAAATATTTGCCTAATTAATAATCGAATATGATTGTTTTCACTTGATTCCTCCTTTTTATGTTTCAGTTTTTCCTTGATTTCATTTGTTAGGTAGGACTTGACATAAAATGTCATATTTTATTACACATTTCTTTTATCATAGCACCAGCTTGGTGTTTTTTTTTTTTTTTTAAAGATTTTTATTTATTTATTCATGAGAGACATAGAGAAAGAGAGGCAGAGAGACCCAGGGAGAAAGAGAAGCAGGCTCCATGCAAGGACCCTGATGTGGGACTCGATCGTGGGACTCCCGGATCATGCCCTGAGCCAAAGGCAGATGCTCAACTGCTGAGCCACCCAGGTGTCCCACTTGATGTTTTTATTTTAAACTTGATATCCATTAATTTTACCTCCTTTCTGTTTTTTTTAATCCAGTTTTGTAAAATATCGCCCTTAAAATTTTCTGTCTTCTTTGGGGTTACACATTTTGAAAACATGTGGGAGTTTTTGTTTTGTTTTATTGCAAATTGGGTTCTTTCTATAAGTTGAAGTAATTTGCTTTTATTTTCATATTTATATTACTAGATTCTTTTAAAATCTGAGAACCTGTATGATAGTGTTAAAAGCTTTGACCCCTTAAGAATTATGATAATTCCTTTTGACATTTGGACCATAATTTGTTTCCATTTATACCTTCATGTAATTTGGAGCATAATCTCTGGACCAAACCATTTCTCAAGACCTATTTATGTATTATATTAATGTTCTTAATCCCATCATAATTCTTCTGTATACCTCATAATGCAGCACATATTTTGATTGATTCACCACTGCTTTAGCACCTGTTCCTCTTTTACTGAACTGTCGTCTTCAAGCTTTGCATCCCAGCTCCCTCCTATTTTATCTTCAGGCAGCAGCTCACTCTTCACTCCGTGAAGCCCTCCCTCTGCAAATCTTAAGTCCTTCTCCTGGGTCCTACTGCACTCTGTGTCCTCTAATGCAACATGTCTTCCGCGGTCCTTGATACACACTAAGTGCTGAATAAATATTGCTATCTATATTTTTTTATAATATCTTTTGTTATTTATACCACTTCCTATTCCCAAACAGGAAGTAAGGGAGTAGGGTGACTAGCCACCTGTATTTTTTCATCTTCTTCTTTAATGCTATTTTGTTTTGTAATTTATAAGGTAGTTGTACCTTTTTGTGTTCCTTTCTCTAGACCCACTTTTCATTGGCTTCATGTGAATAAATGATGTACTTGATGAGTTTTTTTTTTTTTCAAATACCTGGAGGCCTACTATGTTCTGGTATGTAGTCCGCTTAGAAATATGCACAATATTTCTCTTCCTTCCTTGTTGTCATCAGTTTAAAAAAATGTTTTTTTTTTGTTTAAAGTAATCTCTCGGGACGCCTGGGTAGCTCAGTGGTTGAGCATCTGCCTTTAGCTCAGGGTGTGATCCTGCAGTCCTGGGATAGAGTCCCACATCGGGCTCCCTCCATGGAGCCTGCTTCTCCCTCTGCCTGTGTTTCTGCCTCTCCATCGCTCTGTCTCTCTCATGAATAAATAAATAAAATCTTAAAAAAAAAAAAAGTCATCTCTCCATTCAGTATGGAGCTCGAACTCATGATCCTGGGATTAAGAGTTGCATGCTCTACCAGCTGAGCTAGCCAAGCACCCCACAGCTTTTTATCAGTACTTTTCTGTATCCCCAGCTCCTGACTTAAACTATCTTTTTTCCATTTCCTTTCATCCTCTGAATCATACCCCTCCATTTCTCTCTGTAGAGAAAATACTTGGATTTCACATCATCAAATTGGCAAAAATTAAAAGCTGTTGAAGAGAATGTGGAGAAATGGGTCCTGTCTTGAAGAACATTACTGCTTTTCTATTTGTTTATATTTTCTCCTTTGGAAATTATCATTTTTCTTCTAGCGATTTCATTTTCATATATACCCTAATGCCTATCATTCACTTTATTTCTCTGACAATTTTCCCTTCACGTTATTGTCCAATTTTTGTTTTACTTATACCATATACAGCTTTTTCAGTTGGTCAGCGTATCATTTTTCTGTTTTCTAAGTCACTAGGTCTTGGAGACCTAGTCTTTAAGGAGACTTTTTTGAATTCATTTCTTGTATGTGCTCTGAAATAGAAAGATCCTGAATTTGGTTTTGGGAAGGGGGTGGGTAGCCCTGCCTCATAGTTTCATTGAAGATTAGATCTTTCATTGATTTTTATAATCAAGTCCAAACAGCATTTCAAAAATGCTTTTGAAAGTGTAATCAATCTCTTTTCCCTACCAAAATCATAACAAAGGTAATGTAAGAACACAACCTAAAGTGTACTCCTTGCCATAGGCTTTAGTGAAGATATCGGGCTGTATGGAGTAGTGTCATATTTGTTAACTGACAGATCCTTTAACATTGCACAAATACCCATATATGATAAGATTTATCCCTTTTTAAAATATTCTGGCATATTTTCATGACTTTCTTACTGATTGATCTCTCACTAGTTTTAATAAAAATTATGGAGCATATGTTATTTTGTTGCATATTACTTCCAAAGTAGTTGTGGTTTTTTAAACTACTCTATAGCAAATAGCTATAAAGAAGAAAACCCTTCCTTCCAAAAAAAACTATTTCAAGTGTTCAACTAAATCAACTCTTTGATTTCCCTTGTATTTGAAGTCCTCGTGTTTTTATATATAAATATATGTTTATAAAGTAGAATATAGCAAATCTTTTTTTTACACTCAACATTGTATCTTGGGCAGCCCCGATGGCTTAGGGGTTTAGCTCCGCCTTCAGCCAGGGTGTGATCCTGGAGACCCGGGATCGAGTCCCACGTCAGGCTCCCTGCATGGACCCTGTTTCTCCCTCTGCCTGTGTCTCTGCCTGTCTCTTTCTCTCTGTGTCTCTCGTGAATAAATAAATTTTAAAAAAAATGTATCTTAAAGGAAACCATATTAACCATTAGCCAATTCAATAAGGTAACAAAAAAGGAAAAAAAATATCATTTTTGCAAAAAATTAAAAAGAATCATTAAAATTTTAATACTAATAAGAGTTCAGTAAGATTACTGGATATGAAATAAATAAAAAGTCAATAGCTTTTCAGTATACTAGCAACACTGTATTAGAAAATGTGATTATATGAATGAATCTAGTCTGAATAAGAAAATACTATAATGTACCTGATAGTAAATATAACAAATGATAAGCAGTGACCTTTGGATTAAAAGATCTTAAGGAAGATCTAAATACATAGAAACTATGTATGTTATTGAATAGGAAGACTCAATATTACAAAGAATTTAAAGTTTTATGAGTTAATTTATAAATTTAATGCAATTCAAAAACAAAGCGAAATGACAAAACCAAGAGAGATTACCATGAAACTTGATAAGAATGATACTAAAATTAGTTGAAAAAGGAGAATTAATGGGGTCAGCAGGTTATATTATAATATTATGATATTTGAATTGGTTCAGCATTGGCAGATAGAAAAACAGACCATCCAAATAGATAGGGAGACTATAAGAAACCTCTGTATACATGAGGACTTGGCTTGACATGGTATTAAAAATTAGTATAGAAGAAACAGGCAAAAAATAATGGTAGGGCAGAATGGTAAAATTAAAAATGTATTCCTATAAACAGATTTTGGCTGAAAAAGACATACATTTTAAAGAGAAACTCTTGGGGGCACTTAGCTGGCTCAGTTGGCACGTGGGACTCCCCATCTCCGGATCGGGAGCTCTAGCCCCACATTGAGCATAGGGCCTACTTAAAAAAATAAACGGGGACTTTGCAACTTTAGAAGAAAATCTAGGAAAGCATCTGTGTGGTGTTGAGGATTGGGAGGATTTAAAAAACAATTTAGGCTCCACATCCAGAATGGGGCCTGGACTTGTGAGCTCAATATCAAGAGTCAGATGCTTTGCCAACTGACTGAATCAGTCAGGTGCCCTGGAAGGATTTTTTTGAGCAACATACAAAGAGCCCAAAATATAGAGGGGAAGAATGATAAATTTGTGTTAAAAATTTTAAATGTGTATATGAGAAGATATACTGTAAACAAAGGTAAAAGGCAAGCTACAGAATATAAGAATACATTCAAATACATAGGAAGGATCTCATTAAGGATCAATATCCATAGCATATAAAGAAGTCCTACAAGTCAGTAACAAAAGTGGACAAAATGTAAATAAGACCAATTATTTAAATGGTTTATTAAATTAAATTATTTAATTCTTACCTAGTTATCAGGGAAATGCCAGTGAGAGCAACAAGGTAACATTTTATACTATCATACTGGTAGTAATTTAAAGGCAAAGATGATAGAGCAAGTGATGTCCTGTATGTTGTTGGATTATAAAATTGTTTCAAGCACTTTAGAGAGCAGTTTGATGTATCTAATAATGTTGAAAGATGCTCTGACTCAAGGTTTCAGCACTTCCCTTTCTAGAATCCTTTAGAGAGACTTTCACACATCTTCCCAAATAAGATATAAAAGCAATGGCCATTCTTTTATTGTTTGTAATAGCAAAAAGTTGGAAATAACCTAGATTTCACTCAATAAAATCTGTCATATACAAAGAATGGAAAACATACAGAGGTTATTATAAAGACTCTATGTCTTTTTATATCAACATGAATAAATCTTTAAAAACAATTTTTTTGTGTGAAAAAAATTGTAAAAGGATGCGTTCCAAATGATATCATCTGTATAGATTTCATGAATACACAAAATTCTTATGGGACGAATGTATAGCATCTTTCGTTGAGAGGTTTCTTCAGAGAAGCTGAGAGTGGAATGGGATTGGAAATTGATATTTTAACTGTATTTGTAACATTTTATTCCTTTGTAATTTCCTTTGTAATCTGAAGGAAATTGGCAGAATATTGTCATTTATTAAGTCCAGATGATGGGTAATAGGTATGTCTATGTTTTTGCATGTTTCAAATATTTTGTCATTGAAATTTTTCAATTTAGACTAATAGCATCACAGTCTCCAGTTTAACACATCAAATTGAACATATGCCACAGTTCTTTCTTTCCTCTCTTAAAGCCCTATGCCTTATTAGAAATATAAAAAATTGTAAATATTTAAAGACGAGGAAAATAGTAGATTAGAATTATCAACATAATTTTGGGAAGCAGAGAGGGATGGATGTTTTGTAACTAATTTCATGATGTGAACAAAGCTGAGAGTGAATGCCTTTACAGAGGGGCTCCAGGTAATGTTGACCTTGTACAACCCCAGAAGTGGAGGACCCAAGTTGAGGGAAGATTGGAGAGGTCGGACTAGTTGTAGGTAGATATTGGGGTCCCTTCCCTATCCTGGTATAATCATAAAGCCTCCAGAAAGCGGGAAGAATTATTTAAAATAGTTTTTGCTGAGCTTGGTTCTTGGAATGCTGAATGCTAGGCAGGAAATGGAACTGTTCTTTTCTAGAGAAACTGAAGTGTATCCTAAAAATGACCTATATACACTTGGCATTTGTGGGTTCCCCCAGTATAAAGGGAAAACCCTCTGTCTGACTTATGTTGGAAAAAGAATTTAGGGAAATAAATGACTTGCAGAATCACTGGGAAGGCTGCAGAACTAAGTTTGGAAAATAGACGAGTACAAGGGACGCTCAGTCACACAGAACACTGAATGTCCAGCTTTGTGTTACCACTGAGGGCAGCACTAGAATGAGAGGCACTACTGCTGCCACCACTGCCCATGTACATGGATTCACTACCCCTTGCTCTCTCCAGATACTGCCTTTCAATTCAGAGTTCAAGATGTGCATATCTCATTGACTGGGGGCAGGTTGTATGTCTGTCTGTACCCTGTCTGTAAGGTTGTCTACTTAAGTGACAGTGTGGCATTTGTAGCTTCCATTGTGAAAGATAGACTCTGTATAAAGCAAGGAATTTCCCTGGATATAGGAAGAGAGGTCAGAGACTAAAAAGATGCTAGACAGTGATAATTATATTGTTCCCTATGTTCAGTTTTCACAACTAAAACAACTGGGTACCCAACCTCTCCCCTAGGAAAGTTTGTGTGGTAGTCAGCAAACCCTGCTTCAACACAGAGCTTTCATCTTCCTTTTTAATGCCTGAATATGAAATATAAAAGGATAGCTAGTGATAGTAGATCTATGAACAAAAGCCTCCCAAGTGAGAAAGACAGTGATCACAATAAACAGAAGAAAAGTATGTATGTGGAAGATATTCATACTGAATATGAAGAAGCTTTAAAAATTAGTTTAATTTTAGTGAGGATGAGGAAAAAGTATTATAGTTATGAAATAAAAATAGAATTTATTTTTTTTAATGGAAGAAACAATCACTGAATGCAGTTTTTTTTTTTTTCAAAATTAAGTCCAAGAGTCAATATGAAACATTTTATAATATGGTTAGGAAATGAAGGTAAAAAAAATTCTCCCCAGTATCTGAAAGAAAAAGAAATGAGGGATCCCTGGGTGGCGCAGCAGTTTAGCGCCTGCCTTTGGCCCAGGGTGTGATCCTGGAGACCCGGGATCGAATCCCACATCGGGCTCCCGGTGCATGGAGCCTGCTTCTGTCTCTGCCTCTCTCTCTCTCTCTCTCTCTCTCTCTCTGTGACTATCATAAATAAATTAAAAAAAAAAAAACGAAATGAGTGGTGGGAGAAAAGAGATAACTAACTATTCAGGAGATCCAGTATCCAATAAATACAACTTTCAAAATGAAAGGGAAAAGGAAAGGATGGCAATTATTAAAAAATAAAAAAGAAAAGAAAGAAAACTTCACTTAAGTGAAAGACATAGATTTTTTTTTAAGATTTTTATTTATTTATTCATGACAGACAGAGAGAGAGAGAGGCAGAGACACAGGCAGAGGGAGAAGCAGACTCCATGCAGGGAGCGCAGTGTGGGACTCGATCCCGGATCTCCAGGATCACACCCTGGACCGAAGGTGGCGCTAAACCTCTGAGCCACCGGGGCTGCCCAAAAGAGAGAGATTTTTGTATTAAAAGGCTTAATGGGTATACAATACAAGGATTATAAAAAGACTCACAGAAAGGCTACTCCAGTATTTGAAAAGATCTTAAAAACTTCTTGGGGGGAAAAAAACCCTAAACATGTAATGTATAAAAGAACAGGAATCAGAATATCACTGGACTTTCAGTTCCAACAATGGAAGCTACAAGATAATGAAATAATACTTCTAAATTCCAGTGTTAATGGGCAGCCTGGGTGGCTCAGTGGTTTAGCGCCACCTTCAGCCCAGGGCCTGATCCTGGAGACCCGAGATCGAGTCCCACATCAGGCTCCCTCCCACATCAGGCTCCCTGCATGGAGCCTGCTTCTCCCTCTCCCTCTGCCTGTGTCTCTGCCTCTCTCTGTCTCTCTCTCTCATTAATAAATAAATAAAATCTTTAAAAAATAAATAAATAAATTCCAGTGTTAAATGTTTTCCTACCCAGAGTTCTATACCCAGCCAAACTGTCAGTTTAAGGCTAGACATGCCAAGTCTCAAAGCTTGTACATACATACTTCTTCTTAGGCATTTGCTGAATGAAGGTAGTGGTCATCAAAATGAGAGAGTAAACTTAAGAATGATAAAGATGTGAGAACTGGGAAGCGTGGGATCCATGACAGGGGAAGAGAGAAGGAACTGTCAAGATAATAATGATGGGATGCTTCTGAGAATGCCAATGCAGTAGACCTAGTAATCAGCCAGGTCAGGTGGGAGTGCAAGGATGGAGGGCTTAAGGAGAGAGGGTTCCAGAAAAGAGAAATGGAACTGATAGGGCACATGTTATTTTTAACACTGGAAAGCAGTAACAAACTTTTTATTCTTCTGTTGTTGAGTTTAGGGGAGAATTAAGAGTAAGGTATATAGAAACTAAGCAAATGAGGGGGGAAATGAAGCAGTTGATAACTCCAGGAAAAATAAGGGGAGTAATTGAGCAAATACAGCCACAGTAAGACAAATCATGCTATATATGTATAGCTATGATACACACATGCACATACAAAAATATGTACATAGTATAGGGCTAAGGAGATAGTGAAGTATGCTTATTTCTCATTTTCCACAATAGAGCTTCAATAGATAATACTTTAGATAAATCAAGAAATAGCAGTATGAACATATTTAGGAATATGGAAATATTGAAGGGAACAATGGCATGAATTGAAAGGGATAGCTCCTGTGAATGGAGAAGACAAAGCACTCTTGTTTCGTTTTTATTTTATGTTGTACTACTATTTGCCTTTAATTACTGTATGCAGTACTTTGATAAAAATGTAAATAAAAAACTAAGTAAATAGCATAGCAGTGAGTATTCTTGTACAATAGGTTTTCCTTCTATGGATTGTAAAATCACTTCTTAGTGTTTGTTATCCCACTTGTTCTTGTAATCAAATGTGGATGACATTTATCATTAAACTTCTGTAGGAACTAAGTATCCTAAAGCTAAATAAGGCATAATCCCTTGCCTCATGGCCTACCTGTGGCTTAGTTGATGGTGCATCAGAAAACCTTGAAACAGCAGGATATTTTGTATGATTATCTTTTGGGAACCAAGGATGTGATGGGAGTGTTAGAGACTTTAAGACAAAAGAGTGAATATATGCCTAGAACTCATAAGGAATGGAAAGTCTGGCAGAGATTCCAGGGTCTGCTGGAGAAATAAAGATAGGAAAGAGCTGGCCTAAATATGAGGAGGAATTCTGGGGCTTACCAGAGGAAAATGCCTTTTGCTTCTGGACAACTATGCATTTCCAAATGTTGAAAGAGAGATTACAGAGCCCAACAATATGAATATTTTCTGGTTTATCTTTTTTTGTTTGTTTCCCCTGAAAGGGTTTTACCAATTTTTATTGCCTTTATCAACATAAGGATGTCTGGTGCTTTTTTTTTTTTTTTTAAGGTTTTATTTATTTTAGGGAGAGAGCATGAGCAGGAGGAGGAGCAGAGGGAGAGGGAGAAGCAGACTCCCCCGCTGAGCAGGGAGATGGTGCTAAGGATGTCTGTTTTAACTGTGCACCATTACCAGTGAGTACTGGCATTCTTAGGATTTTTCCTAATGGGTATAAAATGATGTACCATTGTTTTGATTTGAATGTCTTTGATACATATTATACCCATGATTGTTTTAACACTAGTTAGGCCTTTTTTTGCACCTGTGTTCTGTTAAAGAATTTTCTTTACTCCAACATATTTTTTCTTTCAAACTTGTTTTAACTGCAATTTTGTCAAAAAAATTTTTCAAAATCAATTATTTTGTCAGAAGACATCAAACGGAGAATCCTTCATTTATTGCCAGCAGAGCTGGTGTTAGAAGATAATGATGCATAGTAGTAAAGTGATGATTTCTTTAAAGTAGAGAATCCCTGTCTTGATTTTGAATCACCAGAAGTTACATGCAGTACTCTAAAGGGATGCTGTATAAAAAAAAGATAACATGGCAGGGACTGGGCTGGAGTGTAGACAATGTCCTAGGAGAGGCTATACCCAAATGCAGTCTTGAGTAAGAGTTGAACAGGAGAAAGAGGGTGGTAGGAAAAAGCCAAGAGAATGAGGGAAGAGAATTATAGGAGGCTGTGTTCCATCACAGGTTGCCTACTTGGTTTTTCTGAAGTCTTATTCAAGATACATTCAGGGAATTGTAGCTGGTTCTCTTGCCTTTTGACTGGAGCTGAAGATGTAGAGAGTATAAAGAGACACGCCGTTAGAGGGATCTATCGTGCATTTGGAGATTGTTCTTTTGCCTTGAAAGTGGTGGGAAGTTATTGTGAGTTTTTTTTTTTTTTAATTTATTTAATCATGAGAGACACACAGAGAGAGGCAGAAACATAGGCTCCATGCAGGAAGCCTTATGTGGGATTCGAGCCCAGGACCCCAGGATCATGCCCTGAGCCAAAGGCAGACATTCAACCAATGAGCCATCCAGGTGCCCCTATTGTGAGGTTTTAAGCAGAAGAATGTAAGTATTGTGCTTGCATGCATGTTATAAACACTCAGTGTGGAATGGAGTGATGAATTTTAAAGTTTGAGTGCTAATGAAGACACACAAGATGACATTTGAGGATCAGACTTACCATACCAGTCAGGGGATTTATTTCACTTTGTCACAAAAATGAAAAGCATGGCCAAGAAACAGAAAAAGACTTCTTGCCTCAAAATTTTATCTTTGAGCATTTGGTTGGTTTGCATTTTAGTTAGCTTTTTTTCTCGTTTGTAAATGAAAGTTCAAATGATAAAGTTAATATATTTGAGAGTAATGTGGAATCTAAAAACAAACCCCTCCCCCCCCAAAAAAAAATCCAAACTCATGGATATGGAGAATAGATTGGTGGTTGCCTGAGGTTGGGGAGGATGGGGTGAAATGGGTGAAGGTTGGGAACCTGGGTGGCTCAGTAGGTTGAGCGTCTGCAGCTAGTCTGCTGCTCCCTCTGCTCGTGATCTCTCTCTTTCTCTCTCAAATAAATAAAACTTTTAAAAACAAAGAATAGAAATGGGTGAAGGTGGTCAAAACGTACAAATTTCTGGGTTTAAAATGAGTAAGTCATGGTGATCTAATGTACAGCATGGTGACTGTAGTTAAGTATGGTATTACATATTTGAAAGTAGGAGAACAGAACTTGAAAGTTCTCATCACAAGAAAAAACTTTGTAACTATGAATGTTGACAGGTGTTAACCAGACTTACAGCTAATATGCAGTTACCATTTTACAGCATATACAAATATTGAATCATTGAGTTATACACCTGAAACTAACATAATGTTATGTCAATTATTCCTCAATTTTTAAAAATAATAAATTTGTCAGTAACTCTCTTTAGAAGTCAGAGATTTTTAAGTATGAGAGAATCAATAAAAATAACTTTATTTGAGGGTTACGTATAAATGTGTATGAGTATTTATATACATACATAATTAGTGAAGGAAAAAACCTGGGGGAATGGTGTACATTGGTTTAAAAAAAGTTACTTCATTTGTTTTTGTCTTAATTGCTGTTGACAAGTTGCCAGAAACATTTGTAGAGGGCTCATATTTTCAGAACCAGGACTTATATATATACATGATTTAAAATATGCCAGTCGTGAAGTGTTTCATCAAGTATTTTATGTCAGCTTGGCAAGGGAGGAAGTCCTCTGCTTCTCCTGGATGCAAGTATACTTTGTACTTCACCATCCACCCCTTTGCCTTGGTTTCCTGGTTCTGTACTGGATTAAGTCTCTTCAGAAGTGAGCTCTCCTATGCCCCAGATCCTTGCCGGCTTCTGTTGTTATCATTCAGTGCCTGTCTTACTGTGAGTGCACAACCCACACAGTGTCTGGAGGAATTCACAAACTATTAGGAGTAACTGCCCATGGAGTTAATATCGGGTGTCCTCAGTAAGAGAGAGATTTTTTTCCCTTTTTCTGCACTATTTCTGTTTTATGTTTTTTTTTTTTAAAATAAAGCATATAATTCATACACTTGAAAAACAGTATTGCAAAAGGGGGCAGCACTTGTGTGGGAGAAAAAATTACATGAGCAAAGAAGATAATTATCTTGACCATAATGAATTTGATGGCAGTTATTTGTAATTTCTGGTTTCTGTTGTCCTTCCCACCTGTGCTGTACTAACCAGCCCCCTCCCTTTTCCTGTGAATGTGTTTATATACTTGACTAGGATTTTAAGAGCTGATTCTCTTGTGCATTAGTTTACCTTGTGGTGACTTCATTGTGATGGTGCCTTGCCCAGTTCTAATGGATGAACTTCTGGTGGCTCTTTTAAAAGATTTGCTCATTTGTGTGGCTATTTTTTCATGCCCTTTGATGGTAACTAGATAGAAGAGAAGAAAGTCAAGTTGCTATTATTTTTTATTCACTTCTGTTGTAGTTGTGAAGTCTCCCAAAGAAAGATGAAGCTGAAATCTCTATTACATTTTGGTTGAGTGGGGTTTTTTTTTTTTCCCTTGACCCATCCCCCTCAACACTGGTATTTATGAAATGACCATAACTGGGCAGCCCGGGTGGCTCAGCAGTTTAGCGCTGCCTTCAGTCCAGGGTGTGATCCTGGAGACCCGGGATCGAGTCCCACGTCGGGCTTCCTGCGTGGAACCTGCTTCTCTCTCTGCCTGTGTCTCTCTCTCTCTCATGAGTAAATAAATAAAATCTTAAAAAAAAAAAAAAGAAATGACCATAACTGCATGTATGCATATATTTATTAGTTATAGATTTTATTTATTATTCATGAGAGACACAGAGAGACAGAGACCTAGGCAGAGGGAGAAGCAGACTCCCCGTGGGGAGCCCGATGTGGGATTCGATCCCAGGACTCTAGGATCATGCCCTGAGCTGAAGGCAGACGCTCAGTGAGCCACCCAGGTGTCCCAACCATAACTACATTTTATAATATGAATTCTATTAATTTATCTGTTAATTTCTAATCCATTTTAACCAAAATCAGGTGATTTTTGTATCTTAATGATTTCATTTCAAGGATATTAAGCTTAAATGCTTTTGAGATTAAAAAAAAAAAAAAAAGCCCTCAGGAACCTAAACATTTAATTAGGGAGAAAAGGCAAAGCCTCGTGTAAGGTTAATCATGAATTTCAGAAAGGAGGAAGAGGAGAGGCATTTTTAGGAGAGGGCGTGTTCTAGTGCAAGCAGCATGGTTTAGGAATTGGACCCACGCACTGATCCAGTCTCTTTGGATTGGCAGGATCCTCACACATGAATTCTGTGGATCACACCTCCCAGCACTTACTGTGGGGAGTAAACAAGGTTGTGTATAGAAATTGGTACATAATGGATACTCAAACTATAGTTAAAACTGATGGCAACAGATCGTTGAGTGTGTTCGAGAAGAACATCGTGGCATGACTGACAAGATAGGAGCCTGGGAATGAGGAAATCTGGCTTCACACATGGGCTTTGCCCCTCTCTTTTTGCCTTTGGTGAACTGACAGTTGCTGAACCTGAGAGACACTGTAGAAGATGAAGGGTTTGGACAAGGTATTCTTTCTCATAATTCACAGTTTTAAATTTTGAATGTGAGTTCAGAGAAGGATACAATTCAGGTTCAGTCATCCAGTAGATATCTATGGAAAGGTGCCACAGTTTGTCCAGGCCTAAGTCAGACAATAACAGGGTGGCACTTGAGGAGCCATGAAGGTTCCCAAAAGACAAGTAACTTGACACTGGCATTTTAAGGAAGTTAATTATCAATATTTTTCTCCCACTAGATGTATTTCTGCTAGATGTAGAGATTCATACTGGAGTTGGACTTTAGATGTAATAACTAAGGCTATACAGGGAGACTTTTCTTCTTTTATAATATATTTTTGAAGTAGTTGTTTGCCATAAATTCTCTGCCAGTCAGGTATTTACTGGAGCAAGCTCACTGGATGTGAGCACTTTGTGTCATATGCAATCTACTTACCTCCCTGAACATGGAGATACCACCTCACAGGGGGCTCATGAGGACTGAAGGCATAGGATATGTGTTGGGGAATGAAATGGATGGGAGTCCTGGCGCTTCAAAGCTCCATAGGGAGAGCTTATTAAAGTCAGAAATAAGGGTATGATGATACAGACAAATGAACCATCTGCAGTCTGTATTTAAGGAAATGCTAAGACAGTGTTGGGTGATTTTTATGTTTTAATTATTTTTTTAAAAAAAGATTTTATTTATCTGAGAGTGTATGCACATTAGCAGGGGTAGGGGCAGAGGGAGAGAGAGGATCTTAAGCAGTCTCCCCACCGAGCTCAGAGCCCCACGTGGGGCTCCATCCCATGACCCTGAGATCATGACCTGAGCCAAAACCAAAGTTGGCTGCTCAACCAACTGAGCTACCCAGGCGCCCCTTTAATTTTTTTCTCTTAAGTCTTGGTCTGTGGGTGGTATTTTCAAGTCGTCTTAAGTGAAATATGGTTATTGCTGATATTAATCATGACTATCAATTATTTGGACATCAGAGTTGTACATAGGGATAACTTTATGTTTATCTATTATTCTTACACTACTTTCTACTCTTTTTCTAAGCTGAATTTACATGTGCTATTTTAAGTGTACTTTCTTACTTTCTTTTTGGAATATAAATACTCAATTGAAAGAACTGCAATATCTTTAATAAAGCTGTTTGTGATGTTCTATCTTAATTGACCCTCTGGATTCCTAAATTCCTCTCCTCTTGTTCCAGGTACTTTAGAGGGATTTGAGGGTGGAAATGTTCCCTCTGTGTCTTCTGGGAGGGTAACTTAGCATAGTGCAAAACACTAACCGGTGCCCTGGTGTTCACATTGGCAGCTGGACAAGCTGTCTTAATGATGCGGATTCTCTGCCTTTGATCCACACATGAGGAACTGTGTGTGGATCAAAGGCAGCTTTCATAGCTTATCTAATTTAAATCTGACTTAATACACAGTTCAGGCCTCTTTTCCTCTGTCCCCAGAGGAGAAGGTCAATACTATTAGACTCTTCCTCTCCAGGTTATGTACTGTTTGAATTTATTGAGCCATTGATATCTCGTGGGAGAGTCAAATGGTGACATTCTTAACGTTGAGTCTGAATCTCTGTAGGAGGGGGACAGTGAGGACAGAAGGTGAGATGTCTTCAGACATGGGGAAGTATCACTCCCCAGGAAGGGGGACGAGTGATGATGGCTCAGCCTCACTCCTGTTAAGCAGCCTCACCTGGTTTTCCGGCTCACCACCACCTGATGAGGTGCTGAAATGGAGGCCTGTTGGGCAGGAGGAGACTTTTATATTGATACTAAGTTTAAAGAAATCGTCTGTAAATGAGGAAGTCCAGGCAGTTGTGTTAATCATCTGTGTGAAGTAATTAATCAAATCTGTAAATACTGCTGATCTTACAGTCTTGAATACTCTACACTTCATGTAGCCCTCTTTGATTTAATTTAAATCAGGCAATTTAGTGGAAGAACCACAAATCTGTTGAACTTTGACTTGTTTGGTGATTTGAGTGGTTGGAGCTTTAACATGTTGCGGTATCTTATAATTAGTATTCAGATGTGTGTTCATTGTACTACATTCCCAGGTCTTTTTTTTTCTTTTTAAGTAACAGAGTGAAAGGTTTATTTATTTTTTTTCTCTTAAGTGTTTCTTCTGATTTTTAAAATTATACATGTTCATTTTAGAAAATAAATAGTACAAGTACCAATAAAAAAAAAAAAAGAAAGAAAGAAAGACGAAAGTCCAGAAGTTATTCTTAAATCCAATTATCAAAAGACAAGCATTGTAAATACTTTCAGGAATTCCCTTTGGCTTGCTTATATATCTACATATGACTTTAAAAAAGAGAAAAATAGCTGTATTTATAATGTACATACAATTTTGTTTGTATCCTAGCTTATCCCAAAATTGAGCATTCTTGTCCCTAATTACATTCTCAGTAGGATGCACAGTGTAAAAATGTTCTATTTTTTTTTTTAAAGTGAATCCATGATCCTATTAGTTAAGAAATCCTAGTTTAAATAAACTAATTTTTTCTTTCATGAAACTTTTAATCTACTAAAAAGTACTATCATGTCCTGAGGGAGGTGATATATGGTGTGTCCCTGCCTTATATAACTATGGGACCCTTTTTTGTGGATTAATAACTTGCAGAATTTGAAGCAAAATTTGAGAAAAGCTGACAAGGATTTTCCTCCTGCATATGAGACATTTATTGGTTGTTCCCCTGACATCCATTTGTCACATTCTCCTTTCCCTAGATCATATTTAGTATTAATTGGTCTAGCACAGATCAGCTGTGTAGATCACAGTGTACAGTACTGAATACAGTTTTTATGTATTTTATATGAATATAAATGTACAGACTAGTACATTAAAAACACACATTTGTTTCACTGATCTAGTCTTGTCACTTAATATTGGTGCCAGGCATGGAAATGCTCAGTGCCCCTGATGAGTGGGTATGCTCCGATTTATTTTCCTTGAAAGTATTTACTGTACCTCAAACACCTATTATTTTCTAATAATTCTGAGTCACCCTCCTACTTGTTACCTTTTACTTTACTTTCTACCTTGAGCTCTTCAAACCTAGCTTATTAACATTAGTAATTGCTGATTTCAGTCATATTTAGGTACAAGAGATAAATATTCCAATTTATTTCTCTTCTTGTTTTGCCAGCTGTCGAATCATTTCATTGTTTATCAGTAAGTCCACCATATAACTTGCTCAGTACCTTCTTTATTCTAGCATTCTTTTTCTGCCATCAAGCTTTCTGCCAGATTTTGTTGTTTCCTTCAATTAGGCCTTTGAAGTGTAACCTTTTTCATTGAGCTTTTTAAGTCAGGCAGGGGGTAGGAGCCAGATGTTACTCTCACTTTTGGTTCTTGCTCTGGCCTGACAGATACATTTTAAACTGCTTTCTTATCTACAAATTCAAATGTAACTTGATCCTGTTACATAGGTTTTGTATCCCATCAATTTTTTACTCCGTTAATTTCAGAGCAAGTTTTTTGAATCTTTTTTGCCTCCATCAGTGGTGTCTTTTTCAGATAGGGAATATTTTGAGAACAGGAACTAGATTTATCAACCCTGTTTTTCCTCATCCTTCCTGCTTTTTGTTGGAGGGACAGGACGGAAATGAAAGAAGGAGGAAATTCCTGTCTAAAAAGTTGTGTGCTGATTCATGAATCTTAAATTTTACAGGACATTGCACTGAGATGTCCACTGAGAGGACATTGCATCTCACTTGAAAGAGTGAGACAACCCTTCCATCTGAGATGGTACTTATATGTATTGTGAGTGAAATTCAGGAAAGTCAGGAAGGGAAATAAAGGAAAGAGTTTACCTTATTTGATTCTCTTAGCTAACCTCACGTTCAAGCACTGTGAGGTTCTATTTATATTTTATTTCTTTAAAGATTCTATTTATTTATTCATGAGAGACACACAGAGAGAGCAGAGACAGAGGCAGAGGGAGAAGCAGGCTCCCTGTGGGGAGGCTGATGTGGTACTTGATCCCAGAATGCCTGGATCACTAAGCCAAAGGCAGAGGCTCAACCGCTGAGCCACCCAAGTGCACCATTTCTGTTTTAAAATAATGCTTTCGGGATCCCTGGGTGGCGCAGCGGTTTGGCGCCTGCCTTTGGCCCAGGGCGTGATCCTGGAGACCCAGGATCGAATCCCACATCGGGCTCCTGGTGCATGGAGCCTGCTTCTCCCTCTGCCTGTGTCTCTGCCTCTCTCTCTCTCTGTAACTATCATAAATAAATAAAAATTAAAAAAAAAAATAAATTTAAAATAATGCTTTCTAGGGGATCCCTGGGTGGCGCAGCGGTTTGGCGCCTGCCTTTGCCCCAGGGCGTGATCCTGGAGACCCGGGATCGAATCCCACATCGGGCTCCCGGTGCATGGAGCCTGCTTCTCCCTCTGCCTGTGTCTCTGCCTCTCTCTCTCTCTGTATCTGTCATAAATAAATAAAATATTAAAAAAATAATAAAATAATGCTTTCTAAAATTAAATAATAACATAAAATTAAATATAAAATAATAAAATAAATAAAATAAAATAATGCTTTCTGTTACATTCTAAAGTATATTTATGGGCATTCTAAATCAATGTATATACACAACTTTGTAAACTATTTCTATTGATATCTTCATAAATACTCAAATTTCATAACTAATATTAAATAAATACCAGTGAGAGGAATCTAACAACATCCCATTTTGGAGTGCAGACATATTTGATGAGCAGTGCTACATCTTTTTGGTGAACATACTATATTGTGTTGTAAATCATTTCAGGACAGGAAGTATAATTGTTGAGTTTTTTGGTTTGGGGGTTTTATTTTGTTTTTTCCTTTCCACATTTTCTTGTGTAGCCTTTAAACTATTATTTATGCCCTTGGCACAAAGAAAGTTTCTCATGTTGTTCCTTTCATTTGGTTCCTTCAATTATTTATTGTTCTGACTTCCTTATCCCTCATTCATTTCTTGAAAAAAAAAAAGTTGTTTTTCCATTTTTCTGGTAGTTAATTCATTGTACAAAATGGGTAAATAAGGAAGATATGAAATGAATACTTGCATATATTTTATCTGGAGTTTACAGAGAGGGTTATGAGTAGACATTTGGAGGTAATTGCACAGAGATTATATTTGAAGGTTCAGGTACCTATGACATCACCAGAGCACACTGGCTACCATGCAGTCATCTCCCCCCATAAATCCATTATTCTGTTTTCATTCAGTTGCATAGGCAGCTGTGATCCAACCAAGTCAACAACATCCTACTCTCCAGAGTAATATTTTTATTTGAGTGTCCCCATGCCACCCCATACTGCTGTCTCATTTTGCTGTACTCAGTTCTCTCAGACATCCTAATACTCTATAAAGCCCCCCTGCCCAAGGTAGGAAGGATGATAAGAGAAGCCAGCCAAAAATGCCACTCTGGAGTCATTAGCTTTTAAGTGGAGCCCACCAGTGATACTGAAGAGTGAGCAAAAAGACAAAGCAAGAGAAAACAAAGAACATGGTTATCATGGAAATCTAGAGAAGAGCATTTTAGGAAGGAGGGAGGAATCTAGAGTTTAAATGTCTCAAGGAGCCAGAATGATTAGGATTGTTTTTACACCTATAGGTTCCCTTGAATGGAGGGTTTGTTTCCTCAAATGCCCCTAACACTAAGTGTGTGGTTGATGCTCAGAAGGAAATTCAGAAATGCTGGGAATGATTTAAAACAGAGGAGGAAGTCCTTCTGGAAGACTGGCATTATCAAAAAAGGATGGTGGGTTATGTTGTGATAGACCTTGAGTGATAAAAAGACTGTCAACCACTAGGATTTGAATGCATCTTCTTGTTTTCTGATAAACAGTGGGTTGATATTCTTGCTGAATGGGTCTACCATAGACTCAAGTAGTAGTACCTAGAGGTGGAAAGTGAAACATGTACAAAGAAAATTTTTATATAGCTTATCCTTCCAACAGATGGAGATGACATGATATAAATTAGTATTGTTCTATTTAAATCTATTGCTTTTTACTGTATGTAATGATGCTTAAGCAGGTTTGCTGATAATTAAGAGAATTATTAATAATTATAAGCATATGTTTGTTGTTCTCTAAACCCTAAGCAATAGGTCTTAGGTGTTACTGACCTGTCACACATGGCTGACATCTTTATTTTTGGCTAGTTTAACAAATGCAAAATATTCATATATTTCTACCTATACCAATCTCTGTCCAAAGTTCATATTGTGCTGAAAGGGGTTTGATGCTATAAATAGGATAGGGAGAAAGAAAGAGGGATGGGGCAGGGAGGGAATGAGAATAGTAGAGAAGATCCAATGACAGCATAAAAACCTCGTTATTTAACTTAGTTGTCTGTCTTCAATGCCTTAGTTTTTACAGGTCATTGAACTATGGGCACGTTCTCTCCCTATGTGCCCATCTGTATTTTGAAATTAAAAGAAAACTTGCAGTGTTTTACAAGATGTAACAAAAGTCTTGGCATTTCTTTCACACTGCAAAGAAATTTTTATGAAATATAAGATTTTTTAAAACTCATTAAAAAAAAAAAATCCAGAAAGCCTTTGAGATGGTTCTGAAGAGGAGGTCTATAGTAGAGACAGCCAAGCCTGGGCATTTCCAAGTCAGTTCTATTTATTGTCTTTTAGGGCTGGCTTTCAGTTCCCTCCTCCAGTGGATACAACTTCACATATCCTAAAAAAGACAGTTCTGCAACAAAGTATTTTCTAAGGGAAATGAAATGTGACAAGAATGTCTTGTTATCACGGTGGCATTAGTGTGTTGGCCTTTTAGAGACAAAGCTCTGGGAATAGTATATTTATTTGGGTTTCTGTGAGCTGGTGAGAAAGCATCTGATTTTTAGAAGAATCTACTCAGAATTGTTCTTTATGTCAGTGTATTCTTTGTTTGGAAGATATTTCATAGACTTAAACGCCCCACCCCACCCCACCCCCCCAGTTACAAAACAGCTCATAAATTCTAGCTTTGGTTGTCTAGAGTTTTTTTTTTTTTTTTTTTCCTTTTGGAGATGGACTGGAGATTACTTTGCATTTTGGCTCAGTTGGCTGGTTTTCCTCCCATTTTACGCAGAGCACTTCTCGAACCTCAGCTGTGGCCCCATGTGCTGCCCCTCGGCCTCTGGAAGCAACAGTTAGCACGTTATTCCACTTGAAGGCTTACCGTTCAAGAGGAGCCTGCAACGTTTTGAATTGTAAAGGAAATCCTAGCAATCCGAGGACAGAAGTATCTAGAAAGCTCCAAAGCCAGGTTTAATTAGGTAGCGGTGCAAAGCCTTTATCCGGGTCACAAAAGCAAGGGAAGAGGAGCCAGAGTGAAAACAATTGGCGTTTATCTGCCTGGCCTACGGGCCCTGCCCCGGAGCCCAGCTGGAGCTCAGCCGGCCCTGCATTCTGCAGGCGGCGTGCAGTTTTTGAAACTCCCCTAAATGTTCCAGCCTTTAAATAGCAGCGAGGCTTCTAAAATGATGCTGCGTACTGCAAGAGGAATTAAAGCGGCTGCCTCGGAGGCAGGAGGCCGACTAGCGAGATGCTTAATTATCGTGGAAGTAAGTGCTTGTTACCGAGGAGCGGAGTGCAGCGAGCGCGGGTCGTCCTCGGGGTGTCAGCCGTGATTTGTAGACAATGCAGCCCTGTCAGCGCAGTGCTGGTTCAGCAGCATCCCTCCAAACATGTCTTTGGCAAGAATTTAAAGGCCACCCCTTGTGTAATTTGTGGAGCCTTGGAACAGGGTCCTCTGCCTTTATTTTCAGGATGTATGCAACCGTGCGGGGTGTTGTACTCAGAATGTGTGCCTCTTGCCTCCTGCCTGACGGGCTCACGAGGAAGTTGGTGTTCTTCACCCATCACCTGCAAGGATGCTAACACTCCTCTGTCGTCTGTCGGGGAATATGGAGAGGTCTGTCCAGAGCAGCATTTTGTTTCTGCTGTCTTCATAAATCAGCACCGGAGGGTCGGGGAGGATGCAATGCGTAAGGAAATGCAGGCGTTTTGTTAATTAGCCGAATATTTCTAGCTTCAAGAATAGACTAAGGAGTGCTGGGGAAGAGGTGGTGGTGAATGCGGGATTCATCCCTTCCTCGCAGGGGTAAGTAATAAAGTGAGGGAAATACAGAGGAGTGCTAATGGATATAATGGCTCCGGGAAAACCCTGTTTATTTTCTCTCTATTGTATTTGCTCTTGCCAACTATGTTAAGCGTTTGTAAAGAAACCGAAAAAGCAAGTCAGGATTTTAAAATGTGAAAGATGGTAAAAAGTGAGTGTTGCAGTGTACTCGATAACACCATTTTTAGTCTTGTTAAAAAACTGACCATATGTTGCTCTGATTATTGAACTCCGTTGGTCACGTCTCGAACTTCTGGTCGGCACAGTGGTTCGTGACGCTCCACATTATCGGAGGTCACTGGAGCCTGTACTTGGTCCGTACTTGGGGTGGGAGCCTTGATGTCCTGGAATAAGATCCCCACCCTACCCTCCCTACTGCATGAGACAGTTCAGTGAAGTTAAAGTATTAATAGTCTTTCAAGATGTGTATCATTTAAAAGATGGATTTTATAAAATGCTTTCACGTTCTTCCTTTCTTTCAAACCTGCTTTACTAAAAAGATGGGCTCTGAACTGTGAACCACAATCCATTATTGAGTCTTTTATTTTCATGCGTCTGGGTTTAGCAATTGCATATTTATTTTTAGAGATATTTATCAAATGCTAATTCTAATTGTCCTTCCTCTCTCTTTTAGAGAAAGCATGGGATTGTGGCAGTCACGGAGTCCCCGTAATACAAGTTCCATTCAGTTTTTTCTGAAAGAAAGCTGTCTGTGAAAGTAAAGCAAAGGAACCATTGTGGATTATAATGTTTTGGAGATCTGGATTTTCAGCGGTTTGGAAATAAAGGATCGTTTCACCTTTTAAATGAAAAAGATTAAGATCTCATGCAACTGCTGTGTTTTCTGGAAACCGTTCTCCAAAAGGGAAGTGCACATTTAAAACTTAGATATGATGGTCCTTGGTGGAGGGATTTGAGTCTGATTGCTTCTACATCATGACCAGCTTGAAACGGTCGCAGACAGAGCGGCCTGCTGCCCCCGAAAGGGCCTCGGTTGTCACCACAGATGGCGCTCCCAAAGTCCACTCTGACGACTTCTACATGCGGCGCTTCAGGTCCCAGAACGGCAGCTTAGGGTCCTCGGTCATGGCTCCGGTAGGGCCCCCCCGAAGTGAAGGTTCTCACCATATAACCTCCACCCCCGGAGTCCCCAAGATGGGGGTTAGGGCTAGGATTGCGGATTGGCCCCCAAGAAAGGAGAACGTGAAAGAATCTAGCCGTTCAAGCCAGGAAATAGAAACCTCAAGTTGCCTTGAGAGCCTGTCCTCCAAAAGCAGTCCTGTGAGTCAGGGAAGTTCTGTTAGCCTCAATTCCAGTGACTCGGCCATGCTGAAGAGCATACAGAACACGCTGAAGAACAAGACGAGGCCGGCGGAGAACATGGACTCCAGATTTCTCATGCCCGAGGCCTACCCCAGCTCCCCGAGGAAGGCTCTCCGCAGGATCCGGCAGCGGAGCAACAGCGATATCACCATAAGTGAACTTGACGTGGACAGCTTCGATGAATGTATCTCGCCCACGTACAAGACGGGGCCCTCACTGCACAGGGAATATGGTAGCACCTCGTCGATCGACAAGCAGGGAACGTCGGGGGAGAGCTTCTTCGACCTGTTAAAGGGCTACAAAGACGACAAGTCCGATCGGGGTCCCACTCCAACCAAGCTCAGTGACTTTCTCATCGCCGGTGGGGGCAAGGGCTCCGGTTTCTCTCTGGATGTTCTCGACGGGCCCATCTCCCAGAGAGAGAACCTCAGGCTGTTTAAGGAAAGGGAAAAACCACTCAAGCGCCGTTCCAAATCTGAAACTGGAGACTCGTCCATTTTTCGGAAATTACGCAATGCCAAAGGTGAGGAACTTGGGAAATCGTCGGATCTCGAAGACAACCGGTCGGAAGACTCCGTCCGGCCCTGGACGTGCCCAAAGTGCTTTGCCCACTACGATGTCCAGAGTATATTATTTGACTTGAACGAGGCGATTTTGAACAGGCACAATGTTATCAAGAGGAGAAACACCACCACGGGGGCATCGGCCGCTGCCGTGGCCTCCCTGGTCTCGGGGCCTCTGTCCCACTCGGCCAGCTTTAGCTCCCCGATGGGCAGCACGGAGGACCTGAATTCCAAGGGGAGCCTCAGCATGGACCAGGGAGACGATAAGAGCAATGAACTTGTAATGAGCTGCCCGTATTTTCGGAATGAGATCGGTGGAGAAGGTGAAAGGAAGATCAGCCTGTCAAAATCCAATTCTGGTTCATTTAGTGGGTGTGAAAGCGCCTCCTTTGAGTCTACGCTTAGTTCCCATTGCACAAATGCAGGAGTGGCGGTACTCGAGGTGCCCAAGGACAACCTCGTGTTGCATCTGGACAGGGTCAAGAGATACATCGTGGAGCATGTGGATCTGGGTGCATACTACTACAGGAAATTCTTCTATCAGAAGGGTGAGTGGAGATCCTGTAGCATGCTATATAAAATAGTTAAATGTTACTTACTACAACTTACCTCTCTTTGCCTTTTTGAGTTCCGTCCTCCTTTTTGAGTGTAAAAATGTATACTTAATTTTTTTTTAAGTTTAGTGGATGAAACTATAGTCTTTATGTAAAAAAACTAGCTCTGTTACGTGGAGAGGGAAATTCATAAAGTTGAAAATATTTTCTTATTTTTTTTAGGATTTTTATTTATTTATTCATGAGAGACACAAAAAGAGGCAGAGACACTGGCAAAGGGAGAAGCAGGCTCCATGCAGGGAGCCCGATGTGGGACTCGATCCTGGAACTCTGGGATCACGCCCTGGGCCAAAGGTAGACGCTCAACCACTGAGCCATCCAGGCGTCCCGAAAATATATTAAATACAGCTTTTTTTTTTTTTTTTTAAGGACTGCAGAAACAATCATAGTGCCACCTTTTCTTAGCACTTTTGTAGTTTGTACAGAACCACTTCTTTCCTGCCTCAATGTTCTCATCAGCAAATGGGACTTCTACATTCCTATCCTTTTGATAGGAATTCTATTGAACATTAATTACATTATTTGACAAAAGTCACAGAGCTCGTAAGTCTTAGGCAGGAATCAAATCTAGGTTTTATTGAATGGGGTAGAAAAGGAACTAAAGAGTTAAGTACCCTGAACATGTTGGAGACTTCCTTTCTAGTCTTTTCTGTTTGGGGTGAGGGGGGAATACATATGCATATATTTTTGGGTTGTACTTTATAGTTTTATCTCATGCTTTGAAGAAAGGCCCAGTGATTTACTGAACAGTACGTAGTTTAAAAGAAGTCTGAGGAGCCATCTAATAGTATTTTTGAGCCACATTATTAATTGAAGAGTGAGCTTAAGTTCTGTAAGTACCCAAGCCAAGAAACAGGATGCTTGCCAAGGAAGGACCTACACTGTGATCCATTAGCTGCTCAGGAATCTCTGCAGCCTGGTTAAGTGGTCCCCTGGATGCAAAGTACTTAGAGCAGTGTTCTGACTTTCTACCTACTGCTTTGAGGTTTTTGAATCTTACTTAGTCAACTTCTTCCTAATAAAGTTCCACTTCCAGGGCTCTTGTAGTTATATTGCATTGCTCACATTGAGATAAAACTTACTGTAAGGTTATTACATCATAGACCTTATTCAGGAGGGTTTATTGACCGTAGGAATCTTGTCTTGCTGCTAAGTATCCATGTTTTCTAAATATCTCTGTCATATATATTTGACAATATGATAATGGAAATCCCATTTTCACTTTTAAGCAATCTATGCTCTCAATAATTTTATCGAGTTCTGCTTTTATTTTTTTTTTTTGAAATTTATTTATTCATTCAGAGAGAGCGAGAGAGAGGCAGAGACACAGGCAGAGGTAGAAGCAGGCCCCATGCAGGAAGCCCGATGCGGGACTTGATCCCGGGTCTCCAGGATCACACCCCAGGCTGCAGGCGGCACTAAACCGCTGCGCCACCGGGGCTGCCCGAGTTCTGCTTTTTTAAATCACTTTTTCCTTATATACTGTCCTTTAAGGTACAAGGTTTCTCAGTGTTGCCATCTTGGCATTTGGGCCCAGATAATTCTTTGTTGGAGGTGGCTGTCTTGTGTGCATTGTAGGATGTAGGAGGATTAATAGCCAGCCCTGGCCTCTATATCCTAAATGCCATTAGATAGACCTCCCCCAACTGTGATGACCTAAAATGTCTCCAGGAATTGCCAGATATCTTTTGGGAGTTGCATCTAGCTGAGAACCCCTGCTTTATTGTACCTGGGGACATTTTCCACAGGTATTTCTGAGTGGTCTGTTGGTGGAGGCCATCTTGTTAAAAAAGATACATTGAGAACATATTGGTTATGAGTTTACTTATGGAGTAGTAGGCACTTTTTCTGTTAGGCAGTATAATATTATTAATGAACATTTTTGAGCACTGAACTATGTACCAGGAGCTTTTCTTAAGTATTTGATATGACCTGTGTTTTCTCATTTCAACCTCAAAATGCCCACTGAGATAGGTACTGTTAGTGATGGCATTCTCCAGATGAGAAGACCAGGGGTTATGTGGTTAAGCACATGTAAGCAGTTCAGCTGACATGGAGCTAGTAGTGTGGGAGCCAGGATGCCACTTCTGGTGTGTCTCATGTCATGTTCTTAACCACTGTGCTCTTCTCTCTACTATACTAGACTGAAGGGAAAGAATACGTTTTTGTGTTTAAATCTGGTAGAAATTTATATGGGATAAAAATTCGGACATCTATATTCCAGAGGAATCCAGCTTAGATCATAACACTTCATAAATTTAAAAACCACTAATCCAAAGTCATTTCTGTTTTGAAGCATGGAAAATACCCTCTTGCCCAGCATAATTGGAACTGGTTAATTGAAAATAACCAGTTAAAAGCAGGGAATCTTTAAAAAGTTATACATACTCAAAGTATTTTATTTTCAGTAAAATATATAAATATATATGAAATATATTCAGACTCTTGTAAAGCCAAGGGTTTTTCTTTGACAGTGATCCTACTATTTTGAGTTTTACATTGTATTAAGAGTATAAGCCATAAGCACTACCACAGACACTAGCAAAACAATCCAGTCTTACAGAATCTTAGGTTTCATTTTTTTTTCTCCTTTTTTATAGTTGTCTTGCTCACTTCTAATCCAGTAGCTTTCTTTTTAGTGACTTACTTTTATTAAGTCTTTCCAAAGCCTTCAGCTTAGTTTTTAATAGAAACAAGATTTATCTTTTATACTCTTATTCCACCAGCTTTCATAATACTTAATTAAATTTCATAATTGCAATAACAAGTCGACTGGCATGAACAGGTTTGGGAAGACACAGCCTGGCTTGGTCAGCATGAAGTCCAGCTGGTGGGAACAGCGTGTGTGGTGCTGGAGATCGCCCACTTGCGTTCTTGGGAATTGCGTTCTTGGTGTAGGGAGAGAACTCTGAGCACGAGTTAATCCAGGAAGTTGGTCCAGTAGGGGGCAGTTTCAGAGTGCTTACTGTGTTTTTTGGGGCCACACAACTTAGCATTTTCAAATCAGACAGGTCATTTGTCATAATATGGCAATAAATTATGGCTCTGAGTAACCTCATTTGAAGCTGAAATTAAGTCCCTGAAAGTGTAACTGCATATTTAAAAAGTTATATATCTGTATTCAGTCACTATATAGAATATGGTTAACCTGTAGAACTTGAGGCCTTTCCTTTATAACTTGAGTGTATTAACTCCTTTCTTCCTAATCAGAAGCTGAAAGTGAGTCCTCTTGTTGGAGGAGTACATCGATGTTAGGTGCAATTTCTCTTCGAGCATCAGAGTATAGCACTGCTGATCTGGCTGTCAGTCCAGCCTCTTCATCACCAGTGCTGTGTAATGCATTCCTGACTTCACTGTGGCTGTCTCTGGTGGGGAGGGATTCACTTGTGTGAAGTACCCTTGGCAGTCGACGTTATATGTAAAATTTAAGTTTGGCCCATGAAACTGCAGTCACTCTCTGATATCACACTGTTTTTATGCATGTTGTTATTTTGTGTATTTAGACTTCAGAGGCTATCTGGCTATGCCGTGTAAGCCCCGTCTGTTGCTGGATAGAGGCTGGGCCAGTGGAGGAAGCCCACCGTTTGCACTTACTAAAATAGGCACCGCACCATCAAGCTTTTCTGCTCCTCACTCCTTTCTCTTGCCTACTCCCCTTTGCTGGTTTGCTAGTGTGTGTGACACTTTATTATTAAAAGACAGTAATAATACAGTTAACATATATTGTGTTTTTACTTGGGGTTTTATGCGGACTTCTCTCTCTCAGGCCCCTGAAGCAAAGCTGTCCTTGTGATGAGTGCAAGAGATGAACCGGAGCCTTCCTAGAGAGACACAAGACAGGCAGTAGGATAACATTAAAATTAATAGAGTCCTCCTTCTTTGAGTCCATATATGTATTTTGTGTTTAGTTTTTTTTTAAAAAAGACTTATTCATGAGAGATGCACAAAGAGAGAGAGAGAGAGAGAGAGAGAGAGAGAGGCAGAGACACAGGCAGAGGGAGAAGCAGGCTCCATGCAGGGAGCCTGACGTGGGACTTGATCCCGGGTCTCCAGGATCAGGCCCTGGGCTGAAGGCGGCCCTAAACTGCTGAGCCACGTGGGCTGCCCTTGTGTTTAGTTTTTATTTGGATAGCATGATCAAAGTACCCAGGAAGTTTCTAAGTGGAGAAAACTGTTAGAGAATGGTTATGATGTTGCCCAGAGCCAACATGGCTTGTTGAGGAGGAGACTCTCCCAGCCATCAATCCCCTCACTTTCTGTGGCCATATAGGACTTTTCTAATTTTGCACCGAGTGTACAATTGTCAGGGAGGCAGGCCTTCTCTGAATCCCATTCAGAGTGATGCATGTGTGGAAAAGAGGGGCCACAGGTTGTCTCAGCAGTGGCGTCTGTTGCATTGTAGATCAACAGGGTTGATAGGCTAGTCCCTATGCCAGGTGGGATGTCGCTCTCAAAGTCCAGTTACTGGAGATGGTGTGGTAGGGACAGGCCTCTCTTTGTTGCTCAGTGGCTGGGAGAGACTGCCATTATCTGGTCTGAAGCTCATCTAAGAATAGTTTCCCACTCCTGATGCTTGTATATCTAATTATTATTCTGATAACCTTAAGCCATAAGATTTGATTGCTTTTATTGTTCACTCCCTGTCCTCTGCCTCCACCTCTCTTCACCCCACCACACATGTTTGGGTGTGTTCTCTATCTCACATACACGTACACATCAGTTACAGCAGTAGTGTGCTGAGCCCCAAACAATCAATTGATAATTGGATTTCAGTTGCCCTTGTAATGTCCACTTTTCTGTATAAGAGGGTGAGAGGTAAATCAGCCATCTTCAGCATCATTTCTTTAGAATATATATATATGCCTTAACTTCATGTGTACTTGAAGTGATAGTTTTAGCACTCTGATATATTCTCAATTTTGCTATCGAGAGCTGGTCTTGAAGCTCAAGTTTGTTAGATGAGCATCAAGGAGCTGGTGTTAAGTTTTACTGGAGGAGAGTGTGGTGCATGTAGATCATCAGGGAACACTGTCCAGCCAAGCTTACTTGAAAAATCTGTGTTTGTTGTTTAATCCTCCTATAAGTATTGCAGCATTAAACTTGAGAAAAGTTAGGTTGTCTTACAGTTCAGGGTTCTTTAAGGTTAATGATGCTGTTTAGTGTTTTGATGTGGACAGTTTTATTTTTTTTTTTAAGGGAGGTGATAAGCCAACAAGTCTACTTGACTGAAACATGTTGGGCTCTGTGTTCCTGAACTTAACAGTTAATTTTGGCCAACATTCATAAGGAAGGATTTTATATGTGTATAATAATTCGTTGTTTTAATAGCCTTGTTTTTAAACTGAGATCACATAAACTGTACATGATTGGTTTGAAGGTAGTTCTCTACTTAGGTCACCCTTTCAGGGAGATTTTGAGCTAATTTAATTTTCAGGGAGATTAAATACCTTCTTGAGCTAACCCAGGAGTGTGATTTGTTACCATCTTTTTATCTGCTCAGGGCTTCCAGAAGTAAGGAGGCCATTAGGTATGAAGGTTTGCATGTTGGCTCCTTTGGAAACAATCCTCCCCTTCTTTGTTGGCTGTGATCCCCTGAATTTTAATACTGATGATCTGCACTCTGATCTGTACGGAATTCAGGATGCCATATGACCTGAGCCATCTCAACTCAGAGGTTTGTGAAGTTGGTTAAAAAGGGTATGTGCCTCAGCTGTTCCTTCCTATGTTTTATTTTTATTTTTTAAAGATTTTACTTATTTATTTATTCCTGAGAGACACACACAGAGAGAGAAGCAGAGACATAGGCAGAGGGAGAAGCAGGCTCCATGCAGGGAGCCTGATGTGGGACTTGATCCTGAATCCTGGGATCATGCCCTGAGCCAAAGGCAGACAGACGCTCAACTGCTGAGCCACCCAGGCATCCCCCTATGTTTTATTTTTAAGTCAAGATAAACCATCAGAAGGCCACATTTGCGCAAACACTTGACTTTATTCAAGGTCATCTTTTTAAGATGCGGTCATATAAAAACAATTTATTGTTGCAATAAAACTGGAGATGAAGCATTGCCCATCATGTCATTTTTTAGCCTCTTTGGAGAGTTCCATACAAGAAACTTATTTTAGAATTTGATGCCAGGACTTGTTTTCTGGTAGCTCCTGAATGCCCGCCCGCTCTCTGGTGATAGGTATGCTTTATTGGTTTGCTTGCTTTGTTTACTGTGTCTCCTATTCCACTTCTGCTCCAACAACCAAATTTGATTCTCAGCTATCCAACCTTCATTATTAACACATTGTTTCCACTTGGATCTTTTATTTCTATTTCATCAGCATGATTTATTTATTTCCTTTATAATTAATGACCTCAAAAAATTCTCTTTGGAAAAGATAATTAGCATACTTCTCCAGTTGCAATCCCTGTGTGCCCAGGCTTTCCCTTCTGTTCTAGATCCCTTTTCTTTTCTTTCTTTCTAGTAGGCTCTGTGCCCAGCATGGAACCCAGTGTGGGGCTTGAACTCATGACCCTGAGGTCAAGACCCTGAGTTGAGATCAAGAGTCAGAAGTTAACCAACTGAGCCACATTGGTGCCCCTAGCTACCCTTTTTGTCAGCAGCTGTCAGCTGCTTCCAACTAGATGGCTGTCAAGTTGGCAACCCCAAGCCACGCACATAAATGTTGACTTCTTAGTTTTTTCTCCCTAACAAGCCTTCCTCATCAATGCCCTCTTGCTGTAAATGCCACTGGTTTCACCAGTCACTTGGTTTTGAAGCACTGCCGCCTCTTTGTCTCCTCTGCTTGTACTCCAGCTCTGATCAGTTGGGAGGGCTCCTTGAGTCTACCTTCAGATGGCTGCTGACTTCCTATTCTTCATGTCCTGTTCTCAGCATTCTGGCTGTAGGCCCTCATTGCCTCTTTTTTTTTTTTTTAAGGTTTTATTTATTTAATCATGAGAGACACACACACACAGAGAGAGAGAGAGAGAGAGAGAGGCAGAGACACAGGCAGAGGGAGAAGTAGGCTCCATGCAGGGAGCCCAATGTGAGACTCGATCCCGGGTCTCCAGGATCACGCCCTGGGCTGAAGGCAGCACTAAACCACTGAGCCACCTGAGCTGCCCCCCTCATTGCCTCTTGCCGAAGCTTTAGCATAGATGTCTTAGTCTCAACATCTCTAGTCTACCTTACTCAAAATCCAGTCTCTTGCCTTTGCCAAATATAATCTAACCTTACAACAATGTAAATTTATATTATGTTGTGAATTTAGTCCTGTAACAAATACATTGTGTAACATGAGTCCTCTGAGAAGCAGATGTTGAGATGGTACAGACTTTCAAGTGGTTTGTGGGGGGTTTGGGAGTGATGCCTCGGAGAGAGGAAAGGGGAAGAAGCAGAATTGAGTAGGGAAAGCCTTCAGTCCATGATGTAGATGTGAATCTTGAAAGGAAAAAGAGCAGAAGTAGACAAGAGGAGCCTCAAACCATGGTGCAGATCTCCCAAAGTTGTAGTCAACACAGTGGAGTGAAGAATAAGCTTTAGAGGACTTCTGTGTTGGGCAGTAATGGCCAACCCCAGCATGCTCAGTTCATGGATGGGAAATGCCCGGGAACAGAGTGGCTGAGCTGGAAAACTCTCAGGAAGGGAGACTCAGGTGTTGCATGTCCATGGCTGCCACGTAGGCATGAGTGCGTACATCATGCTTGGCAAGGTTTCAGGTGCTGGAATGGTAGGCAAAACAGACCACCGTCATGGAGGGTGGAGGAAACTGGCAATAAACAAGTCACACAAAAAATATACATATGCTTATTATAAAAATTAATAATACAGAAGTGAAGAAAGTAATCCCTCTCCTAATCCCAAGATTTTGGTTTATAATCTTCTATATCTTACATATACGACACACACATTCATTATCCCACTTAGTATTAACAGGAGTGTTCTTCGTGTTTTTTAAAGTAGTTTTAAAGAAAGCAACAAGTAGGGGTACCTGGGTGGGTCAGTCTGACTTGAGCATCTGACTCTTGGTTTCAGCCCAGATCATGTTCTCAGGGTGGTGAGATCGAACCCAAAGTCAGGCTCTATGCTTAGAGAGAAGTCTGCTGGAGATTCTCTCCCTCTCCCTCTGCCCTTCCTCCCACTCACATGTGGGCATTCTCTCTCTCTAAAAATAAATAAATCTTTAAAAAAAACAAAAAAATCAACGAGTACACATGGAGCACCTGGCCGACTTAGCCTGGTAGAGCATATAACCTTTGATCTAGGGATTGTGAGTTTAGGCCCCATGTTAGGCATAAAGCTTACTAGAAAAAGAAAGGCACATATTTATATCTTCATTCATTAAATAGTATTGATTGAGCATTTACTCTGTCAGCTACTATGCCTGCCAGAGAGCAAAGCACCTCCACCGGTCTTCATGGTGTTTAAAGTCTGATGTTGAGACAAATGAGAAACATTTGAGCATTATGAGAAATACTTGAGAATTAGAAATAATTCAAGCATTATTTTTTCTGAATTTTAAGAAGTAGTTTTAAAAATCTACAGTTTATTTGTGCCTTCTTTCCAGAGTCCATTTAGATGAACAGTGGAACCTCTGAATTTATCCTCCGTGCTTTGCTTTTGTAATTTGTTTCTTTTTTATTCTTTATTTATCAATTTTACCTCTTGGACAAGGGATTGGTGTATGCCTTTCTGTGTTCTTTTATCTAGGCCTTTCTCTTATTTCACTAATTGTGTATTTAATCCCCAGGATCTCATTATTTTTGTTTCCCTGTAGTTATGTTTGACAATAGCTTCTCCTTATTTTTTATACCCCACATTCCTCCATTGCTGTTCATTAGAAATTTTTTCACCTAAGTTCTTCTGGTGATCTGTATCTTCTTGGATTTATTTTGTTTTCTTATTTTTCTCTCTCACACTGTGATTGGTTTTCCTTAGTTGTCTGGTGATCTTGTTTATGGGAGAATTAGTGTGGGTGGCAGGCTTCCCCTCAGTGCTATGGGTCCCTTTCCTCAGCAGGCCTCACTGGACGGAGGGCAGGTGCTGGAACAGTAGTGCAACCTCCTAACACAAAAATGTCCCTGGAGAGTGAGAGGGCAGTGACCACCATGCAGGAGGTGATCCACGTGGGTGTCAGCCTTGGGCAGACTTCATGCTCTGTTCTGCCTGGAGCTGCCTTTCCTCCTCCACCCCGGTACACACATGTTGTATTCCCCTCTTAACCACCTGCCAGGCTCCTGCCTCTCGTGGGCCTTCCCTATCACTGCCCTAAGTCACCCTGTGCGCGTGTTTCTGTGTAGCATTTCCCATGATGCGTTGGTTCATAACCAGTCAGAGCACTCCTTGAAGGCCAGGACCCCAGACCAGGCAGGCTCTGTGAATGTTCCACAGTAGAATGAGTGTTTGGTGTGGATGTGAAGTCTAAGATCTATTGAGTATGTCCCATTTTTATAGTGTCAGGGAGAGGCCACAAGGGCCCTCTGTGCACATGACCTTGTGTTCTACTACAGACCCCAAATAATATGTGGCAGTTCTTTTCCCTCTCTTTTCAGGAAATGAGACCACAGACAAGTCTGTGTGTGGTCATGGTGGTTTACTGAGAATTAACCAGGACCACCAGCTGATCCTCATAGGCCCAGAACACCCATATGGAGATTGAATTTTACTTTTGTGAACTGTATTAGACCAACTGATAGATGCCAAAATCTGTGAGTGACAGGTGAGGAGAAGCAGGGGTTGTGTAATCTCAAAAGATCTCCCTGCAAGATAGGACCTGGCAGGTGCCACCTTAATGGACTGAACCCCAGGAATTGATGCACTGGGAAGGTGACATCATTTCTGTGGCTCTCTTGCCCAAAGTACATACCCTCAGTCCAGTCATGTGAGACCACCAGGCAGACCCCAGTGGGTTGGTAAATACTCTGACCACCAGGTGCCATAGTCATGAAAGACCGGCAAAAACCAAGTAGCTATAACAGACCGCGGGGGACTAAGGAGAAATAACAAAGTACAACATGGGACCCTGCTGGGATTTGACTAAAAGCATTAGTTAATGGGAGTGAACCAGTGTGAGCCTCCTGGTTCTGATTATGATAATTGTTACTAGATGGAGTCACATAAGATGTTAGCTTCTTATGTGACTCCATCTAGTCCACATCCCAGGAGGACCCTGGGTCATGGTTCTATGGAAACTCCCTGTACCATTTTTGCAGCTTTTCTCTAAGTATAAAGTAGTCAAGTTAAAAAGCCAAAAACCAAAAACCTCAGGTGTGGTCAATTACAGTAGCTCACATAGGATACGAACCATCCACAGGGGAGGCACAGGAGTGCTTCCCCAACTTCCTGTTTCAAAGTGCATCGAAATGACTGCCATGCTTATGGATTCCCATATGCTCTTTCTTCACTTTGCTGTCCCAAGGGAAGAAGGGTTCTTTAGATCTATTCTTTCAGTACAACTTGACACATAATAAAAGCCTGTCTCACATGTTTTCCAAACATTATAACTTTAGACACCCAGTGATGATCCCTTCATCTTGAGCTCTTAAATTGGATGCTCAAGCTTTACTGTGTCAGTTCCTTTCCTGGGCTTCTCATGGAGCCCCTCTGCTGTACATGGAGGCCATTCATCAGATCTTCAGGGCAGCAAGAGTCTTTTTAAAAGATTTTATTTAGGGATCCCTGGGTGGCGCAGCAGTTTGGCGCCTGCCTTTGGCCCAGGGCGAGTTCCTGGAGACCAGGGATCGAATCCCACGTCGGGCTCCCGGTGCATGGAGCCTGCTTCTCCCTCTGCCTGTGTCTCTGCCTCTCTCTCTCTCCCTCTCTGTGACTCATAAATAAATAAAAATTAAAAAAAAAAAGATTTTATTTATTTATTTGAGAAAGAGAGAGCACATCAGTGGCAGGGGAAGGGCAGAGGGAGAGAGAGAATCCTCAAGCAAACTCCCCGCTCATCAAGGAGCCTGACACGGGGCTTGATTCCACAATCCTGAGATCATGACCTGAGCTAAAATCAGGAGTCAGGCACTTAACCGACTGAGCCACCAAGGCGACCTCTTTCTAACTGCCTTCAAGTCAAGTAGAAGTTTTGGTGTTAGAGGAGCATCGGCAGGAGCAAAGTGTGCAGCTGGTGTAGGCAGCCAGTAAGTCTGTGGGCTGTGCTGTTTTGTTGAGACACCCTGTGTTGTCCCTGACCCCCTGAATAGCAGCAACTTCTCCTTTGACTGCATTTCTGGCTGAGATCTCTGAGGGACATTATTCCAGATCCTTCGAAAGCATTTTTAGGTAGGAAGACCTCTTGCTACAATATCTCTGGTAAGGAGGGACAAAGAGTGTTTTAAGTATAATAAAGTTGAGTTAGAGACCGGTGTTTCTTGTAATTTCTCTCATTTGAATGTTAAATGCATTTTTTTTCTGACCTGACATTTGAATTAGTGTTAACATGAAAAGTAAAGAGTTACTAATACACAGCCTTTTAAAGTGTTTTTAAGACTCATTGGCCATTTGCAAACCAAATACATTTTCTTATATTTTTAAAAATCTTCCCATTATGGGAGTTACATATGTATTCATTACAGAAAAATTAGTAACTATAGAAAATTAGAAAGTTAATCATGGAATTACTGGTGATTTTGTTTCATCTTTTTAATACAAGCCTATTCATTTTTTTAGTAGATAGGATCATTAGATCCAGTTTATAAATTTTTTCATGGTTCCATAATTGGCTGTGCCATCATTTATTTAAAGTTTTCCAGCAAATGCAGATATAAGATTTTGCAGTTTTTCATTATTACATAATGTTTATTTCAGATATTCCTAAGGTTTGTTTCTTTCACTTTTGTTTTCATTTTCCCCCATTGACCTCTTTGGCAGTTTGGCAAAACCTATGGATTCTCCTTAGAATAAGCTTTTTTTTTTTAATTCTTAAATTAGAATAGTATATTTAAGTGTATAAAAATACAAAGCAAACCAGGCATATTAAAATACAATTGTAAAAGTGTTTAAAGTTTTGTCGACATACCAATAAATATGTTTCTTTCTTCTACATTGACAAAGTGATCTAGCATCAGGTCTGATAACTTTCAAAGTAGTGATGAGCATAATTGACATTTTGATATGTCTGTAGCAACTATAATATGATGTGAAAATTTCTGTGGTTTCTTTTGGTGTCAAAGTCACATGTACAGCTAGTATATTATTGTAGTTTGTCTTACATTGACAGAAATGCTACATTTCATTTAGAAGTTGATGAAAATAAAGATACACATTTTTTTCATTCATGTTCATGGGCCCCATAATTTCTATCCATAGATAAGATTAAAAAATCTCTGACCGTACATAAATGACCTTGTTACATAACTTTCCCCCCACCTACCCAGTTACTTCCATAAGGTAGAGACCTGTAAATCAAATGCTGTGAACTTTATAGGACCATTGATTTTTACTGCCAAGTTGTTCTTAAGAAAGCTTAGAACAGAAAGGTCCGACTGGTATGTTTAAGATTGTATAGATGAACATTATCTTGTTCATCATTCCATTACTTGGAATACTTATAGTTTACATTTTGAATACTTATTATAGTCCCAAAGCATTCTTATTTCGTTCAAAATTAGTGAGCTTGAATTATTGGCTAATGTCATAGATAAGGGTCAATTAAAATTCCTCCATTTTGATTCTGTTGCCCTTTATTGTCCCTTTATTTCAAACAGTTTTGTGTTTTTTTTCCTTTAATCATTTTGATGTAAGTTATTAATGTCAACATAACTTCATATTAAAGTCTACATTTTATTGGCAAGTTAGGGAGCTGTTATGGGCTGCTTAGTCACATGCTCTCACAAGCCCCACCACTTCATGCAGTTTTGGCAAGTAGATCACTCTCCTTTTTAAGAATTACCTATGGTAAAAAGAATTGGGACTTCAGAGCACTGTGTGCTTTGTCAATGTGCACAATGACTCTTATGCAACAATAATTATAAGCTTAGTGGAGAGCTTTGGGACAGGCTTCTGGCATGTGGCCAGTCCTGTGTAAATGTCCCCATCCATTACTCTGACCTGCTTTTGATTATGATGCAAAGTCCTGGGCTATTTAGTTCTCATGGAACCTCCACCCTTATAATTAGGATGAGCCCTTTGGGGACCAGAGACTGAGAATATCTGAGTGGTGCACTTCTCGGAAAGAGCCATTCTTTACAAAGTTGGCCTCTTATTGCCTCTCCTTTGCCAAGCCTGTGTTTCATTTTTAAAAGTAGAATATGCTGCTGTTGCTTTCTTTTCTTTTTTTTTTTTTTAATTCTCCTAACTTTAGACCTGTCCTCTCTTTCTAACCTAATTATTAGTCTTGTTAAGATATAACAAGTTGCATGGAAATGAAACCTCTGTACAATTCGAACAGGCAGAGAGGAGCAGCTCTGCAGAAGCATGTGCTGCAGTGAGGGATCTTCCTGTTGGATCAGGATTCTCTGTCTGATGACAATACTGAAGGTCAGAGTTCAGGTTGACGGCATTACCAGTGCACACTAGTAACAAACCAAGTAGACTGTTATATGAAAAAATAGCTTAAGATACTGAAAATGGTGAAATAATAATAATAATAATAATAATAATAATAATAATAATAGTCAATTGTTCCATTCTCTGACCTGTAGACATAGGGAGACCCAAGTCTGTCTGCTCAGCACTTGTATCTATAGAGTTTCCTTCTGCAGGGACTTAAGATGCTTTTTTTAAGAGAAAATGGAAGGGGCCATTTTTCCTCCTGCATAGTCAACCAGGGTAACTAAGATGAGAATCTGAACATTTTTGTGATGTTAGCATATATTGTTTAGATGCTGTCTGAAATGGCTGGTATCAGTTCACAGTGCCACCAATGGAGTATGAAGGTGACAGCTCCACCAAGCACCATCTTTCACTTCAGAACTGTGGTTGCTAGTTTGCTAGGTGTGAAATAGTAGCCTAGTTTCATTTGCTTTCCCTTTGTTTTGTGTTTATCCTGTCTGTTTTCTCTTTTTAAATTTTTAAATTGACAATTTTAAGGAAATATTTTAACTTTACAAATTATTTAAAAAATATGCTTCTGTCCATAATTCTACACAGTGCAGATTGTGCCAATCTCCCTAGAGAAATGTACAACTGAAGTATTAATACAGAGTCTGCAAATATCATGAAGACCCAACTCAGATGATCCAAAAATTGCTGGTTGAACCCTATAGCTCTTGTGACTGTATTTTACTTTCTTCCTTTATGGGTTACCAGGCTTATCTTTTTGTTGCCTTGTACACACCTGTTTATATGCAGCTCATAACCAGGTGATGTGACTGTACTTAATCTAATTACTTGGGGGTGTTGAGGGAGTTCCCCTTTCTCAGAATGTGAGATTACTTACTATTGTGAATGTGTTGACCAAAAATATAGTTATTTATGTGGAATATTCTAGTGATGGCACAACTGCTCATTGACATTCTTTGTTTCTCCCTTGCTAAAACTCAGGAACCAGAACTGAGAACTTCAGGGTAATTGTTGGTTTGGGTGTGCAGTGTGAAAAATGAAGGTTGGGGGGACAATCAACCATCTATGGATAAAATGTTAATATCTCTCCCTTTAAACACAGGGAAGCCGTGACTTATATCAAGGAATAAAGCTTTTGTTTTGATACAACCTCTATTTTTTAAAAACCTGATTTCAGATATTTTCACAGATTTCTGATTAAGATACTTCTAAATTATCTTAACCTTTTCTGGTAATATTAAACCAATCCAAAATCCACGTTTTTTTTTTTTTTTTTTTTTTTTCTTCCAGAAAATGCATAAATCGCCCTTCTGGCCACTTGAGCAATTTGAACTCAGTAAAGCTTTCTCTACGCATGATCTAGCTAGTTAATCCCTTTAGGCATCCAATTTTATTAGACTTTTGTATTCATAATATAATTTCAGAAACTTTAGGGAAGATAATGTTAATATAAAATGGCTAAAAAATTGAGCTTTGAAATCAGTTAAAATCCTGTGTTTGAAATCTGTTACAGTTGTTTGCTGGTTGTGGCTGTGCAGTGACTTACTCTCTCTAAATCATAGCTGCCACATCTGTAGAAAAGAAGGGAATACCTATATTTTCATGGTGGATACAAATATTAGAGTGCTTGGCAAAGTGCCTCACTTCCCTGCATTATATCATTCTGATAGAGTGTTTGCAGTATCGGTTTCTGGCATTCCAGTATGCTGGCACTAAAATGTCATTAGTTTTAGTGGCCTAATACCTACCTGCATTTCTTTTTTGTTGTTGTTTTAAGATTTTATTTATTTATTCATGAGAGACACAGTGAGAGACAGAGACAGAGACACAGGTGGAGAGAGAAGCAGGCTACTGTGTGAACAATTTGGATAAAAGCCAGCCAGTTAGAAGACCTACAAATATCTAGGCATATGATGCTGAGGGTAAGCCCATGGCAGTGGGATGGGAAAGAAGGTAGGTAGATTTGAGAGCTGTTTAGGAGCTAGAATTCCCAGGGTGTCTGGCATGGGCAGCTAGGTCAATGTCATAGCAGTTGTTGAAATCAGGACTGCAGGGAAAGCTGTGCAGGCTTCTGTGGACGGTAGTGAGTTCATGTTTGTAAATGCTCATGGACAGAGCACCTTTGGGAAGATGTGAAGATAGTGGGTTTGAGATGTCTATAGTAGGCAACTAGACTTTTGAGAGTCCTCAAGTTTGAGATTATGGTAGAAGTTCTTTCTGAGTGTGGGTGAATTATTCACAATGGGAAGAGGAAGGGCGGTGGAGTAAGAACAGCCAGAGTGCAGAAGAAAAAGCTACAGAAGAGTGCTGTCACAGAAGCTAGGAGGTGAATGTCTTTCTAGAGAAAATGATCGCCTGGGCCAGATGTTATGGAGAATTTGGAGCACAATAAGGGCCAAAAATATCTATTTGTTTTAACTTAAAAGTTGGTGTTGGTGGCTGTGCAACAAGAGTCAGGTTGTAATAATTTTAAGGTGAGGAACTAGGCAGGTCTTTCACAAAGTTGCCAGTGGAAGCAAAGACAGAGGAGACAACATGAAGGATGATAAGGAGTTGACAAGTTTTCTGTTTAAAGATGATGGAGACAGGAGTCTGATTCAGTGATGATGGGAATGAGCAAAGTAGAGAGGGAGATGCTGAAGATGAAGAAGGCAATTGAGGCATGAGAGTTCCAGGGGAGGTGGAATGAGTGAAGACCAGACTTTAGGTGGGAGATTGGGTTTGGGATTATAAAGAAAAAGAAGCAAAAGTCTGGCTCCAGGTCGGTTTGTGTGTATGATGGTGGAAAATGACACAGCTCCTTTATTTTCCATGTGGTGTTAGTGCTGTCATTTGCTAAGATTGAAGAGAAGGTAGATTATGGGACGGGGCTATGTGGAATGAGAACAGAGGACCTTTGAAGTATCTGCCCCAGGACAACTTGAAGGGAGTTGAGGTTACTGGCAATGAATTGATAGCAGCTTTGAACCTCTCCAGCCACAGAGAACAGCAGTCTCACCTGCCCTTCCTGAGGTCTATGAGGTGTGTTGGAGACCTTTCTAGAGTGTTGGATTCCAGTCAGGTCCACAAAGTGCAAAGAACAGAATATAACGCATGTGGCTCATACTCCCCTTTGACACATCCACTGTATTGTTCTGTTTTGTGGTATTAAAATACTCTCTGAAGTTCTTTAAGTGTGTTAATAAACCCTTTGCTTAAATGGCTAGGACCATTTGTTTTTCTTTAAGTTCTCTCTTGTTTTCCTTTAAGTTCTTGCTCACTTTTTCATACAGTTTCTGTCTCCTGCCTTTCTGTTTTCTTCCTTGTTGTCAGTTGTTCTTTCACATTGCTGTCTGCATGCAAGTCTTTGTCAGCCCTACACTCTGGACTTTGTCAACATCTGGAATGATCACACTTCTGAAATAAAGCCATGAACTTGAAGACCAGATAACCAAGCTTATTAAAATTTTATGCAAAGTAAGAATAAACAGTCTTGGAGTGCAATTCTCACAGTGCTGGGCTTTGAGGGTATACATGAGTGTTTGTACATAAATTTTATGACATCTGTTGGGTTGCTTCTCCCATTGTCCCATGTATGAGATGTTTGCTGCCTATATTCCCATTCGTTTCCTTCTTTTGAATTTCCATGGATTATGATAATGTTTTTGGAGAGCCCTCACTGTGTCATTATATCTTCCATAATCATTCTTTAGTACTTGCAAGGTAGCTTCATATACGCTACCTAAATTTTAAAACTACACAATCAGACATTTCATGCCGTTATTTCTTCTTATTCTCATGGATTTTCAAATACTTCTATATTTTATATGGGAAAGATATGTATTTTCAATTGTATACATTTTGTATGAGGATAACTTAACCATGTCATGACTCCGTCATCTAGCCTTGTCACATGTAAATGAGATAGGACCATGTGAAGAATTGTGAAGGTTTGAAAAATAAGTTATCTACTTTAGCTTTTCTGTAGTTCTGTGTTTTATGGACTTCCTTATCTGTGAACATCTAATTTAATTTTTTTAAAGAAGTATATACTTATTGTGTAGTGAATATCATTTAAAAAATATTTTTGTAAGTTAGTTTAATTTTGATCCTGACTTTCCATCTGGTCCAGAGGAAGAAAGTATTCAACCCAAGTTATTTGGAGACTTTTTCCCCAATCCCAAGGTTGTGCTAAGGTTTGGGGTCTTGAGCAGTGCCAGCACACTGAGAAAACGGCCCTGAGTCATCAGGCACCTGACCACACTACTTAACCCAGGAGAGACCTGTTATCCCAGCCCAAACCTGCCCTTCAGGTTCTTGGCTTTGCAGGGTGTCTCTAGTGCTCACTGTAGGGGAACCAGAGCCCTTTGTGTCTGCTGCTGTCTCCTAGGGGCTCTTAGAAGCTCTTTCCTCATAGACCCCACTCTTGGTGGGAGAGAGTAACTCACAGACCTTTCTCCCCTCTCCAGTTCTGGGAAGTATCATCATCATCATTAATATTATTAATTTGAGAGAGAGAGAGATGGAGAGCACAAGCAGGGGGAGGGGCAGAGGAAGAGGGAGAAGCAGACTTGCCACTTAGCAGGGAGCCTGATGCGGATGCCCACCCTCCATCCCAGGACACTGGGATCATGACCTGAGCCAAAGTCAGATGCTTAATGGACTGAGAGGCACCAGGTGCCCCCTGGAAAGTCTTTTTTAATCTGGGGGAAATCCCTCAATCCTCAAATTGTATTCTCAACAGGTGTAGGGTTGTTTTTTGTTTTTTAACAAAAGCTAAGAAGTGCTGGCACAAACCTTCCCTTAGGCAAGGAAGCCCACACTGTGTAGCCTATTTAAATAGTAGAATATGGGACAGAACACAATTTCTTAAAAAAAAAAAAAGTAGAGTGTAGTAAGTTGCAAAATAGTTTAAAAAAAAAAATCCTCTGTTCAGTGCTGACCAAACTTGCGAAGCCAAGTCTGATTTTATTTTATTTTTTTAAAGATTTTATTTATTTATTCATGACAGAGAGAGAGAGAGGCAGAGACACAGGCAGAGGCAGAAGCAGACTCCATGCAGGGAGCCCAACGTGGGACTCAGTCCCAGGTCTCCAGGATCACCCACTGGGCTGAAGGCGGGCGTTCAACCACTGAGCCACCGGGGCTGCCCCAAGTCTGATTTTATAACTTATTGAAGAATATTTGTTAAATGTGTTGACATTTTATTTACATAACTTCTGAGTGATCTGAACCTCAAACAGATTATAACATTTTTAAAGTGTTGTGTAAATGTTCTAATTTTGTTTTCTTATTTCGCCTAAGAACACTGGAACTATTTTGGGGCCGATGAGAATCTTGGTCCAGTGGCTGTGAGCATTCGAAGGGAAAAACCAGAAGAAACAAAGGAAAACGGATCTCCATACAACTACCGAATAATTTTTAGAACCAGTGAGGTAAGTTGCAAACCAGAAAGATTGAGGCTTGATTGGAATGAGGAGCAGCAGTAGCAAAGCAATTAAATTTAATAGCACATAGCTACAAATGTCTTAGAATAAACAATGGCTCTTTTCATTTGTTCTGGTGGTGATGGGGGTGGACCTAATGGTTAGATTTGGGTCCTTCCTTTCCATCTACCCTGGGGTAGATGCAGTGAATGAATGGGAGTTTTGATTCGGAGAAAGATACCGCAGTTAAGCATGGCCCCAGGAAACTGGAGCCTGCAGGATTCCAAATTGGATGTTGCATATCCTGCTCCGTGGGCTGCTCGGTTGGCTGGAAAGCACTGAGCCCCAGCAGCCCTACAGATGAGAGAGGGTCATCCAGGAGTTAACCGCCCTTCCAAACTGTTGCTTCGGACAGTTCTTGACCCAAAAAGGAGGAAGGAGACTCTTCTTCTGCTTCTACTTTGCCCTCTCCTGGGCCTGTTCCCTAGACTGTGAGGAGGCTTAAAAATAACCCTGCAAACCCGAGGCTCTCTCCAGACCGGCTCTTGGAGCTCTGTAGGAATCAAAGCACACAAAATATTTGAGTTTTTATTTTAAAATGAAATTCAAGTCAGAAAAGAAAAGGGAAAATCAAATGGCCAACAAAGCAGTTTGTTGTTGTTGTTTGTTGTTGTAAACTCATGAACAAGTTTGGGACAATAAGGTTTCTCCTTTGTTTTCTTTCTAAACATGTCAGTGTGAATTTATTATTGCCTCCCTGCGCCAAATGCACTTTAGCATTGTTGTTATGCATTAATGCCTAATACTCCCCTGAGGTATCTAGGAAATAATGGTTTTGAAACTAGTTTAAATAGGGCATTTACTTCATTTCCCCCACTGAATACAAGGCCAGGTTTCAGGGGTTGGCTTCACTTAGTAATTGGTCCTCAGCTTGAACTCCAGGGAAATTAAAAATAGGATTTTTTTAAAGGCATGACTTCAGCATCTAATAGGTTGTGTGTAGTGGTCAGAGAGAACTGAAGAGCTCACATGCTCTACTGCACTGTCTCTCCACACCAGAGCTGATCGTGAAGAGGGTAAATGCTTTCGTTGAGCATGAAAAGCACAGAGAACATGCTGGTTTTGAAGTTGGACGTAGGGAGTCGCCCCTTTCTGGCTTCTTGGATTTCTGTGAGCATGTTACTTTGCTTCAGGTATTTTTGTCCTGTTCTCACCTGTTTCCCCTCCCAGGGCCACTCCACTTCCTGCTGTCCTTCATGCCAGAGGTTGGAGTGTTCTAAGTGAAGGATTTCTTCCCCCATCCTGTCACTGGTCTGTTGCCTGCAGCTTGCTCTGCGGGTATCCCCATCTGGTCCCCGCCCCTCTGTCTCCAGCTGTGCTAGGTGAACGTGATCCCCCGCTGTGGTTGGGGGCTTTGCCTCTCCTACCTCCGTCCTTTCATCCCTTCATCCCTTGCTACCTGGACCCAAAGTGGGCCCATCCATCGTCCCTTCGGTCCATTGCCTTAGCCTTTGACTGGAACATCCAAGTCAGATGTTGCTCATGGTTTAAGATACCATCATCACTTGCTTTTATGTTCAAATTAACGTTTAACTGACAACTCTGTTACTGAAGTTGTTCAGGCCAGAAACTTAAAGTCACACTGGACTCTTCTCTCCTCCTTGCCTCCCAACCCCCAGTCGGGTATGTCAGCACAGCTTGTTGACTATGTCTCCAAAATATGCCCAGAATTCAGTCCCTTCTTTCATTCCCCCCCTTGGGCCTGGGCCCGGCCGCCACCACCTTTCTCTGCTCTGCGCCAAGCCCTGCAGGGACCCTACAGAAATGTAATCCCTGTGTGTTCTTCCTCAGTGCAGAACCCTTTAGCACTTCCCCTCTCCTGACTACAAGCCAGTCAAGGGATACTTGTTTTATTTCTTATACTTATTTCTTATTGTTGTTTTCTTATGCTCTGATATCCCTTGCTACTTAGGACACCATGCATGCTGGCCTCCTTTCCCCCTGGGCCACCTCCTCACCTCTGCCTCAGGGCTTCACTGCCCCCTGTTCCTCCTTCCTGCTGCATCTTCCCCTGGCCTCCTCCTGCTGGGGTGCCCTCATTTCCTCCTGACCTTTACTCCTGAATCACAGGGGCCTTCCCTGGCCACTGGATCTAACATTTCTACTCCCATACATCCCATTTCATGTCTAGTGCTAGGCTTTGTTTTTTTTTTTTGTTTTTTTTTTTGTTTTTTTTTTTCACAAACACTTCATACCATCTCACCTCACGTGTTGCACTTTTTATTGTGTTTGTTTTTTCCCTCCGCTAGAATTTAAGCCCCGTGAGGATGGGGACTGTTGTCTGACTTGCTCATGGCTACAGGTCTAATGCCTATAATCGGTGGTAGTGCTATCCCTTCCTCCCCATGGCCTGCCCTTCCCTCTCTCATGTGTACGTAATAAAGTATCCTTAGCTTTCATGTCACTTTTTCCTTTCCAATACAAGTCATCCTTAGATGTGGTCCAACTGTGATAGGTTACTGAGACTTTTCACAGAAATAAACTAACAGAAGTCCTTTGAGAGAAACCTCTCTAGATGGTTGGTCCCTGTCCAACAGGCACTTCACTCTTTCCTCTTTTCATTTTGGTAGAAATTGTAGAAATCGTCATTGTAAAACATAAACAAAAACATTTTTTTAAAGATTTTATTTATTTATTCATGAGAGAGAGAGAGAGAGGCAGAGACACAGACACTGGCAGAGGGAGAAGCAGGCTCCATGCAGGGAGCCCAAAGTGGGACTTGATCCCAGGACTGCGGGATCATGCCCTGAGCCAAAGGCAGAGGCTCAACCACTGAGCCACCCAGGTGCCCCAACAACATAAACAAAAACATGAACATATTTGTAAGCCTCACAGTTGATGAACAAAACCTGACAACATGTGAGTGTTTTTAAGCAAAGGTGCACAGGGAATTAAAAGGATTCTTGTCTTGTTTCTGGAAATCATTTAAAAAATCCAGATATAAAAATGAGTCATTCTTTTTCTCCTCTGCTTTGGCTTCCTTGAGGTGAGCTGCTGTCTGTCTGTGGTGCAGGATTAGCATTCCTGGTTTTGGTTTCTCAGCTGAAAAGACTTCCAGCGCCTGCTGCTTCCTGTCTCTCCGGCACAGGTTATCTCATGGAAGGAGGAGCACAGTAACTGGGTTGTTGAGCAGTTTCCTGTGACTTAAAACACAAACATACAAAGCCCCAGAAGCCATTTCTGCCAAATTCGGTATTAAGTCACAGGGAAAATGATTTTTTTTACACAAGTGTCATTTGAAAACAAGTGATTTATAAACGAAAGAAAAGCTATTAATCAAATGAATAGTACCTTGTTCTTGTATGGAGAGCAAGATGTTGGTAAATTTTGCTTTTCCTGCCATCTTCTCTCTTACCCATCAGTTGGCAGATGTTAGGGATTCGACTTCCCTGGTGATTCTTCATTTGGTTTCCATTTCCCTGCTAACCCTGTGTCACGTCCTCTTTGACTGATTTCCCAGAATGTCTTGTCTGCCTGCGGCTCCTTCCTCTTGCTGTTCATCTTAGAGTACACATCACCTTCCCTGTTCAGACAGGGTCTGAGGCTGCCCGTGGGAGCCTGATGGGGTGCACACCCCTCAGGTGCACGCCTCCCCGCCCCGCAACCTGCCAGCTTCACCAGCCACCCTCTCTTCAGATCCCGCTACATGACAGCAGTGGCTCTTTCTGCCCCACTTCCTGTTCTTCCTTACCTCTCCACCTTTCACTTTCTGACATTATTTTTTATAGAATTTCCTCTCAATTCCAGGGCCCCTTCTTAGTGCCCCCCTCTTCCATGAGGGTGTTTTCTTATGCTCTGAGCCACAGCGCTCCACTTCCTGCCTTGGGACCCTTTTCCACCTGAACATGTTACACTTCCCTCAGTAAACACAAGCCTTCTGAATTGCCATCGTGTACTTCTTCCCCCTGCCCTTTGCACACCCCACACCTGCCCATCAGCACGCACTCCTTCCTCGGTTAGCTCTTGCCACTCCTGCTGCAGTCCAGGGCCTCACCCTACCCCCTACCGGCTTCATGGGCAGGTGTTCCACATGATGGGTCACCATACAGTGTTTATGGTGTTTATGTTGTATTAACAACTGTGCAGCATGACAACGTTTTGGGAAATGAGACTGCTCTAGGCTTCGTATTTACTTCAACAGATCATTATTTCATAGGGAAATTTCTTTGCTTATGTTTCTATTTCATAATAATGGAAAGTATCTTAAGAAATAAGGGGAAATTGAAAGTGACTTGCAGTGCTATTGACTATGCTGCTGTACTAACTACAGTCATGGTCTTACTGTAGTAGCATTTGGGGATACAGATAGCTTGTGCTTGTCAGCAGTATGTTATGAAATTTAAAACTTTATCCTTCCCCTTATCTTTTGTAATTAAATAATCTAATAAAATTGTGTAATAGAATAACATAATGTAAAATAATTATGTAATACTATAACATAATGTAAAATTTTTTAAAAGGTGCAACATCTAAATCCTGAGCATTTGTTCTTCAGATATTTCTCTGGGATATCTCCTCAATTTGGTTAGTGGCAGTTTACAGCCATATGAAGACCTTGAGCTTACTGAGGTCTTTATGGAAATGCTTTATTTGTTCTTGAAGTAGGTGTCTTTGGAAGGCCTGATGATGTGTTCCTTTGGACTTGCCTGGGTCTTCTTGGAAGCCTTGGCCTCGTTTTTCATATGCAGAGTATTTTCTGTCACCCTCCTCATTCAGAAGCCTCTCCCCACTCTCAGGGGGCATCGCAGCCTCGGGTATGGGTGCCGTGTGGGTGCAGTCTGCGTGTTTGCACCTCTCCCACACCGAGAGAGGCCTCATCAGAGCACGTCTGTCTTTCAGCTCATGACACTGAGAGGCTCGGTCCTGGAGGATGCCATTCCCTCAACGGCAAAGCACTCGACAGCCAGAGGCCTGCCCCTGAAGGAAGTGCTGGAGCATGTGATTCCTGAGCTTAATGTCCAGTGCCTGCGGCTGGCCTTCAATACCCCCAAGGTCACAGAGCAGCTCATGAAACTGGATGAACAAGGGGTGAGTTTGGTTGCTGGGGGAAAACATTCTTGCTGCCCAGATTTCCAGAATACAGACCTTGATATTTCTCTTTTGACAAGGAAAACAGATACCATTTATTGCCAGGGATGATATCTTTGCAGTTATTTATTTTCTTTCTTCTTAAGTCTCTGGGCTCCGAACATTTCTCATTTGACGAAATTTTCTACATCCGAATTGATGGATTTGGTTCTTTTTTAAAAAAAATATTTATTTATTTATTCATGAGAGACAGAGAGAGAGAGAGAGAGAGAGAAGCAGAGACACGGGCAGAGGGAGAAGCAGGCTCCATGCAGGGAACCCGATGTGGGATTCGATCCCGGGTCGCCAGGATCACGCCCTGGGCCGAAAGGGGCGCTAAACTGCTGAGCCACCTGGGTTGCCCTGGATATGGTTCTTAAACTGTGTTCAACTCTTCCAGTATAAGATTTTCCAAAACTGCTGTGAGTTTTTCAGGTACTCTAGGAATAAGTAGTAGCAGTAAGAGTAATATATTCACCAGGCTCTGTTGTAAGTGCCTTAAATATGTTACCCCATTTACTCTCTCAAACCTATGAGAATGACACCATTATTTACAAATCCCCATTTAGAGATGAGGACCCTGAGGCACAGAGAAACGGAGTAGTAAACCCAAGTTCATGAGGTTAATAAATTTGGAGCCTGTGCTGTTAGCCACTATACCATGATATTCTTAAACACTTCAGTTTTCAAAAATCTATTTATACCACTAAAGATGTATTCTAGCCAAGATTTCTAAATACATAATTTTTAAAATTTGTGTCCTAATTAATAACAAAAGGAAAGTGCTCAAGGTTTTCTCACTTCCATACTTCTCATACCCTAATGTGTGGCCATTTGGTCAAGATGCAGATGGGTGATAGGATAATCCATACAGAGACAGCAGAAGGGTAGAAAATGAACCAATGGCTGGACACAACTTTTCTAATCATTACTCTCTCTGTCCATTCATTTCCCCAGTCAACCCAACTGATGTCCGTTCTGTACAAAGAGATCTCAAGTAGGCTCTGCGTGTCCATGTTTATAACATACAATTCAGACCACGTGCAGTGCTTCAGAAGATCACTGATGTAGCAATAAGCTTAACTGTTTGGACAAGTTGAATGTTGTAAATCCTACATGAGAACAGGTTATTTTATAGGAGGGAGGTATTTATCACCATTTCCCCTTTTGTTGTACCCATATGCAGTGAAAAGTAGGTGCCCTCACTATAGACATCTCGTGTGGTCTCTGGCCCATCTTATTAGGCCCTCTCTTAGTGATGAATGAATGCTTTCTGGTCCCATCAACATAGAAAAGATAAGAGCACTATATAGCGAGTTTCACTTAAAGCTAAATGTATTTAATTCACAAAACTGCCTGTTCTAAAATTACAGGCTGCTTATTCTAAGGGGATATTAAAATATCCTTTCCTTCATAAATTGATGATAATATGTGTTGGTTGTTTAATGGCTCTTCTCTGCAAAATTAAAATTTGGCAACCTAGGATAGTCTCCCTAGTTTTATTTTGGAAATTTTACTAGGCAGCAGAACTTAAGAGTTTAAAACCTACTATTCTATATAAGCAGCTCTAAATCTGGACTAAGGGGCACCACCCTCCTTGGCCTCTGTCTTTTCATTTATATCTCCATAGCTCTCAAAGCCAGGATTGTGCTGATAAAAAGCAGATGACATGCATACTTGGGAGTTTAGTCTGGGGAGTCTTTTTTTTTTTTGGTAGGAAATCTCATTAATGCCTTGGAATCATTTTGAGAAAATGATTATTTTGGTGCCTTTCACATGTACAGATTTTTAAAAAGAAATGTGTATATATACAGTAGAGTACACATTTAAATCATTGCAAAGCATTTTGTTTCCATCCATGTCATCATTTTAAAAAATTTCATGCTTTGTACATCCTTATATTTAAAAAGATTCATAGAATAAAATCAAGAAACTAGACTCACTGAAAAGATGCACCCATCTGCATCTAGACTGCATCTAGACTGCAAAAGATCTAGACTTCTAGATCTCCCCTTAAGTTTAATTTAAATAATTCCTTTAGTATCTTTTTTCCCTTTAAACATCTTACATAATTATGCTTGGAAAAAGAAAACACTGTTGGCTTCCTTATTCGTGACATTTTGCCTTTCAGATCTCTGGTGCTTTAATTTCTCATTTTACCACATTTATTTATTTATTTATTTACTTATTTATTTATTTAAAGGTTTTATTTATTTATTCATGAGAGACACAGAGAGAGAGAGGCAGAGACACAGGTAGAGGGAGAAGCAGGCTCCATGCGGGGAGCCCGACATGGGACTCGATCCCAAGTCTCCAGGATCATGACCTGGACCGAAGGCGGTGCTAAACTGCTGAGCCACCCGGGCTGCCCCATTTTACCACTTTTAAACGCTGAAATGAATAGAAGAACAAATTAAAATTATATCTGTAATATATAAAAGAAAGTATTTCACAAAAATAAAAAAAAATGTGTTTTTTATTTTATTAGGCTGATGTGTTTGCAGGAACTGAAGTTAGGCATTTTAATTTTTAGAAAATTTTAAGTTTTAGAAAATGAATACGTGCTTATCCAAGTTTTCACATTCTCCTTCCTGATATCCTTCTGGGCCTCTCACTATTTATTAATGCCCATGTCCATCTCCCTATACAGGGCAATAACCTAAGTGATATCACACTGTCAAGAATTTAGAACAGATTGTGGCTCAGAAAATTCAGGTCAACTTTGGATTGACTTTATCTGTCTTGGCCCTAAGATGTTCACTTATTAGATAATTAAGAGCATCATTTATGATAAAAACAAGGTAGACCAGTTTTCTTATTACACTGTTGTAAGCACTTCACCATGTCCCAATTTATTCCTCATTGCACCCTGCACAGAGGTTCTAATCATTGGCCTGTTTTATGGTTGAGAAGATGGGAGATTTTCTCAGCACTGTTTTCCCTTAAGAGTCCTGATCACTGGGTACACACATTTGTAGAATACTGCCCTTTGTTTTTACAGTTTGCAAGTTTTTATACCTTTGCATGTCTCGAATTATTTAGATTCTCAAAACTGTGCTGTGAAATATCAGGAACTATTCAAGCCAACTTTTTAATGATACAGCTAATAGTTACTTTTAAATTTGCCATGTCAGAGCCATTTTTCTTCATCAGTCATTTAAAAAACACGTTTATGTTATCTACTCAGTGCAAGGGGAATGAAAAGCCCCTGGGCTCGGCACATGATACACACCAAAGAACTATTAACTGTGGTTGATAATGATAAAATAATACCTTGTTAGTAGCCCATTACATGCACTATCTCATTTAATCTTTGTAAGCATCCCATGAGAGAGCTGCTGGTACAGGCAGGATAATGTTATGCTCACCATCATAAGTAAGCACAACTGTTTCAAATCTAATAAATGTTTATTGAGAACCACTCTTTGCAGATTGTTAAATACCATGAAGAATAAATAAGCTAGTAAGACACAGTCCTAACCCATGAAAAAGACAAGGTCATAAATTACTATAATGAAAGTCAGGTTTAATATAATGAATATAATAAGAGAATTGCAAACGAAGAGCAATAGAGGTGCAAGCCAACAGGGCCAAGTCATGATTGCTTAGGCCCATTCCCAAGATGGGCCGTGGAGGGGAAGAGGATTTCATCAGGCCAGAGAGCAAGCAGTGCGGTGGTCTAGACTCAGAACAATAAGAACAAAGCACAGAGGGATGAAAGCACTCTAGCTGAACAGGAGTACGAGGCACATGGAAAAGAGTAATAAAAATAGATATTTTTTTTATTGAGCAGTGACCAAGCCAGGTACCATGTGAAGCAATTTACATGAATTACTTTAATTAGTCCTCAGAACTCTTTGATGTCAGTGCTGTTAATGTTCTTGTTTTACAGACAAGAACACTGAGACATAGAGGCCAAAAGCCCCCAGCATTCATAATTAAGGTCTGGTGGAGGCAGGTCTTGAATCCAGGAATGCAGATTCCAGAGCCTACATTCTTATGCAATGCACCAAACACCCCATTCTCCTTTCCCTCCCATGAGTGGGAGAAGAAACTGTGGAAAGATGGCTCCAGACATTATTGCTGCTGGCTTGAGTGCCCAGTATTAAGTATAACATATTAAAGTACAATTGCCAGTTTGTAGTAGAGAAAATCGGTAGTCCTGTTTTCAATAGGAAATGTCAAGTTTCATGTTCACAGTGGTGGTTTTACCTAAATGAGTATCTCTACTATTTTTCTAGATAGTTCTTAAAAATACAAAGAAATGAAAATATTCCTTAAAAACTTACCCTTCAAGTTACTGAAGTTAAAGGGGAAAACGATCATATCTAATTAGGTCTGTAATATTTCAAGAATAAATGTTAAGGAAAGCAGCAATGTTTATTTAATAATGGATAGTGCGGATTCTTTGATTAAGGATATGGAGGATATTCTCTGCTGGCGTAGCCTATTCATTGCCATATTGCACTATTTTACTGAGGACAAATGAGTTTGACCAGCCACTTTCTTCTTTGATTCAGGCAGTTAGATTTAAAGAATGAACCATAAGGAAAACATTTTTCCCAAAACCCATGTTATATGAATGAAGTTTTGGCAGAACAATTACCATTCCTGAAATTTTATTCTTCGTCTAGATTATGATAACAGCTAATACACAGTTAAAGTTCAGGTGGACACCACATTGGTTTTAGATAACTCAAGGATGTATATGTACATTATCAGGAGAGAAATACACGTGACAGTCATCAGGTATCACTGGTAGCTTTATCTTGTCTATTCACAAGTAATTATTACTCTGCACTAGCTCATCTGTGTTCTTTTGCCTGGGTGAGTCTAGGTTTGGATGACTGGTTGGAGTCCTTTCCAGTGGTAAGATTCTGTGATTAACACAGCTGATAGCAGTAGCATTTGGAAGACATTTGACTATGGTAGGACTGCGGTTTACTGGGATGGAGGTGGGCATGGCACAGACATGCAGTGAAGACTCTGGTTCGCAGTCCAAAAAGAGTAATTGGGTGCAGATATTTCAGTCCTGACTTTCAGTGGTGTATTGTGTTTTAAATTCAGTTTTAATATAAAAATCTAAACTAGTTTCTTTCCTGTGGAATGTACCATAACTAGCTGATATCTTCGAGTGGTACAGAAATCAAAGTAATTAAATCAAAGTAATTATGTTTACTCAGAAGGATTCCATTCCTACTCTGTTCTGTCTGCCACCCCTTCCTACAGTTACCACTTTTATCAGTTTCTTAAGTATTCCTTTCTTTCTTTATATAGATATCATCAAATATGCATATAGAGACTTAATTCTTCCTTATACAGAATATAACATCTTGTGGACATTTTCTTTTTTCACTGAGTAATGCATTTTGGAGATCTTTCTATGTCAATATTTAGAAAGCTTTCCCATTGTTTTTATGACTGCATAATATTCTATTATATTGCTATACTATAATTTATCAGCTTCCCTATTGATGGGCATTTGGATTAATTCCAGTCTTTTCCTATTAAAAACAATGCTGCAGTGAAGAGCCTTTTTCTATATAATAGAAATTCATCTTAATGTCAAATCAAAACCAGGTACATTTTTTACCAATTTAATACCCATTATGAAGCATTTTATTTTTTTGAGAAATTTCACACATTAGGGATCCCTGGGTGGCGCAGCGGTTTGGCGTCTGCCTTTGGCCCAGGGCGTGATCCTGGAGACCTGGGATCGAATCCCACGTCGGGCTCCTGGTGCATGGAGCCGGCTTCTCCCTCTGCCTATGTCTCTGCCTCTCTCTCTCTCTCTCTCTCTCTGTGTGACTATCATAAATAAATAAAATTTAAAAAAAAAAAAGAAATTTCACACATTAGATTATTGTGTTTGTTTAGAATTTTTTTAATGTTATGTGAAGATAAAAATAGCTTAGGATATGTGCACAAATATAAATAATTTTGACAGCATCTCAGTCAGATTTTTTAAATAACTTTCCTACCTAGTATCTATGCCATTTTTAAAAAGCAATCTAATTTTTGTTAGTAATTCCCAATGAGGATAAATTTTCTAATTAGCATTTTTTGCTCATAACAGTGAATTTTTCCAGTCTCTTTGACATTCTTCTTAGGGGGCAGTATAGTGATGAGTCTTTAAGAAGTGGTTAAGAAAGTGGTCATGTTTATGAAGAACAAGCCAAAGTAAACTATCGGTGTGAATCATGAGGATTTTAAAAAATTAGCAAGGTCTTCATATCCAATAATGACAGAGTAGCTTGCTGCAGACCAGCCCACCAAATGAGAATAACCAGAAACACCGAACAAAATATTTTTTAGAAGTAAGTTTGTACCTTTGCTCCTGGAAATATGAGATAGATCTATTTTTTGCTTATTCTTCCTGCTAGTACAGGTAAAAACCTTGTACACTGACTGTATATGAAGCAAACATAAAGTGAATTTGCAAAGTAGAGAGGAGGCAGATTGACTAAGGACCATGGGATTTGAGGAACAACACAGTGGTCATTTATGAAAAAATGGAAGTAGAGAGAACTTACTTAACTTAATGAGAAGCATCTATAGCTCAAATCCTATTACTGATGAAAGACTTAGTGTTAAGAAGACAAGGATATACGCTGTCACCGTTGCTATTCGACATGGTGCTGGAAGTGCCAGTTAGCACAATAAAGCAAGAAAAGGAAATAAAAGATGTTAGATGAAGGAAGTAAAAAAATAAAACTGTCCCTATTTCAGGTGACATGATGGTCTGTGTACAAAACCCCCGTGAATCTACAAAAACTTCCTATAACTATGGAGATGTGTTCAGCAAGATTGTAGGATTCAGCATCAATTCACAGTGATCAATTTGATATCTTTGTTATTTCTTTTAATTAAAGTATAGTTGACGCACAGTGTTATATTAGTTTCAGCTGTACAGGGCAGTGATTCAACAAGGGTATACACTATGTTATGCTCCCCACAGTGTAGCTACCGTCTGTCGGTATTACAGTATTACAGTATTACAGTAATTACAGTACATTACAGTACCATTAACTATATTTCCTATGCTGATCTTTCATCCCCATGACTTACTCATTTCGTATCTGGAAGCCTGTACCTCCCACTCCCCTTCACCCATTTTGTCCTTGCTGCACCCACCCACCCCTGCCCTGCAACCACCAGTTTGTTCTCTATATTTGTGGGTTTGTTTCCGCTTTGTTTGTTGGTATATTTTAGATTTCACATATAAACAAAATCATATGGTATTTGTCTTTCTCTGACTTATTTCACCTAGCACAATGTCTTCTAGGTCCATCCATGTTGTTGTAAATGACAAGATCTAATTCCTTTTTATGATTATAATCATAATATCAGAGTAATATCCCATTGTATATGTATTCTACATCTTCTTTATCCATGCATCTATTGATGGACACTTAGGTTGCTTGCATATCTTGGCTGTTGGAAGTAATGCTGTAATAATCATAGGGGTTCGTTTATCTTATTGAGTTAGTGTTTTCACTTTCTTTGGGTAAATACGCAATAGTGGAATTACTGGATCATTTTCAGTTTTAATTTTTTTGAGAAACCTCCATTCTATCTTCTACAGGGGCTGCCCCAATTTGCATTCCCATCAGTTGTATATGAGGGTTCCCTTTTCTCCACATCCTCATCAACACTTATTATTTCTTGTGGTTTTGATTTTAACCATTCTGAGGTAATATCTCATTATGGTTTTGATTTGCATTTCTCTGATGAGTAGTGATGTTGAGCATCTTTTCATGTGTCCCTTGGCCATCTGTATATCTTCTTCAGAAAAATGTCTTCAGGTTCTCTGCCCATATTAATTGGATTACTTATATAGGGTTATTTTTTCTTTAGTGTTGAGTTGTATGCATTCTCTATGTGTTTTGGGTATTTATTAATCCCTTATCAGACATATTATTTGCAAATATCTTCTGTTCAGCAGTTTGCCTTTTCCTTTTTTTGATGGTTTCCTTCACTGCACAAAAGCTTTTTACTTTGGAGTAAAAGTAATTTGATTTCTCAATTTGATTTCTCTTAATGTGTGGAACCTAAAATTAAAATACAGTACCACTTACAATTCCACAATAAAAAATGAAGTGCTTGGTTATATATCTAACAAAACATATATAGGACTAGTGTGCTAAAAACTATAAAACGTTGCTGAAAGAAATCAAAGAAGACCTAAGTAAATGGAGAGACATGCCATGTTCATTGATTGGAAGACTCAACGTATTAGTGATTCAGTTCTCTCCTAATGGATATATAGTTAACACAATATCAAAATCCCAATAAGATATTTTGTAATTGTAGACAGGATTATTCTGAAACTTATATGGAAAGGCAAAGGAACTAGAATAGCTAAAACAATTTTGAAAAAGAAGAATGAAGTGGGAGAAATTATTATTCTTCCTGATTTTTAAGACTTAATATGTGACTATAGTAATCAGAACTATATTTTATTATTGGGAGGACAGATTAAGGGATCAATGGAACAGAATAGAAAAACTAGAAATACCATCCATCTCCATATATATCCAAGTGATTTTTAACAAAGGTGTAAGAACAGTTCAGTTTAGGAAGGATAGGTTTTTCAAGCAAAGGTGCTGGGATAATTAAATATCCACAGACAAAATAAGAATCTTGATCTAAATATCACACATCATGCAGAAATTTATTCAGATGGATCATTGAAATGTAAAACTATAAGAGTTTTGACATACTCTTTGGGACCTAGGACCTGATAAAGAGTTCTGAAACATAACACCAAAAACTTGATCCAGGAAAGAAGTAATTGAGAAAATGGTATTCACCAAAATATCATGCAATACTTTTTTCCTTAGACATTTGCTATTGTATGAGAGGCTTGAGGCTTAAGTCCACATAAAGCTGCAGATAAAAGTTAGGTGACAGATGAACCTTAATTTCATGAGGGCTACAGAATTCAAAAATGAAGCTCAGGAATCACTGCATCTGTAAGACCATCAAATTGAAATTCTGGAATGGAAAAAGTTAACATTTCAATAGATGTGTTTAAGAACCATATTGAGCAAAAGGGAAAATTGATGGATTGAGGATAAGCTATGAGAAAATTGTTTTTCTTTTCCTTTTCCTTTAAAATCATGATAAATGTACTCTTTAATCTCCATCCCCTTCATCCCCTTCTTCTCCCCCTGCCCACCTCCCCTCTAGTAGCTATCAGTTTGTTCTCTGTAGTTAAGAACAAATGGTTTGTCTTCCCCCCATTTTTTCCTTTGCTTTTGTTTGTTTTGTTTCTTAAATTCCACATATGAATGAAATCATATGGCATTCGTCTTTCTGTGATTGAAGTGTTTCATTTAGCATGATACTCTTAAATGCATCCATGTTGTTGCAAATCACAAGATTTCATTCTTTTTTTATGGCTGAGTGATACTCCATTGTGTGTGTATATCCACATCTTTATCCATTCATCAGTCAGTGAGCACTTGGGCTGCTTCCATAGTATGGTTATGTAAATAATGCTGCAACAGACATAGGAGTGCAGTTACCAGAAAAGTTAAAACTGAAGAATGGAGACAAAAAAGAACCCCCCCAAAAATATTTTTTTAAAAATGAGAAATACAGAAAACTACATTAAAGGCATTGAGCCAGAATGAAATACATATATGTGACGGAATTCCCAGGAGGAAAACAAAGCATTATTTGGGGTACAGAGTCAATATTTGAAGAAATATTGGTAGAAAGATTTCCAAAGTTGATGAAAGATAATGGATTAAGATGGATTTATGGAGCACTGCCTGCCCTAAGCACAATAAATACAAAGAAAATCAGGCATATGTCCATCAGGATACAAATTTCTGAAAACAGAAGAACAAGAGAAAAATTACAAACCGTTGGAAGAAGGACTGTAAGTAGAATAGAACAATTAGTTGTTAACATCAACCATTTGTTGTGCTCAGAAGCCTAAAGAGAAGGTAGAAGCCGGCACAGGTTTCTAGAGTGCCAGAAGAGTAACCCTCACAGTGGATATTACCCAACCAAAATATTCTTAAAAATGTATGCAAAACTATTTTATAGTGGGGGAAAAAATACCAGTGAGCATCTGAGTGAGTTCATGCAGAGATTGACTACAACAGGAATCAGGAAACTTGGAGATAATGGAAATTTTCTGTATTTTGATGGTGGTACAGTGTATTAGAGCTCATTACATCAAATGGATGCAGTTTATTATTCAAAAATTATATACCAATAAAGTTAATTTAAAAATTCAAGACAGATTTCTGCTTCCAGCTACGATTAAGAAAAGAGGGACTAGATTTATCTTTCCATCTGAAACAACTTTAAAAACAACTAGGCAAAACAATGAAACAGTGATTTTTAGGACATTGGGCATTAGGCAGCAAAGGACAGTGATCTCTGGGAGGTGGGCTACAAATTAAATGAATGGTTAGATCACACCAGCTTTCTGCCTGAAGAGTTTCCAGACCGCACTATTGGGAGGGGCATCTGGGAGAAGCCCAGCAGTGTCTCTGGGTTGAGACTTAATGTGAGTTCAGGGAAGCCAAGGAGGGATGGGGTTTGCAGAGGTAAGTAAGTACTAGTAAGTGTGCGTGCATTTGAGGAAGCTACTTGAGACTAAGGTAAGAGCCACCCTACAGGTTTAGGGGGGCAAATCCTCGGACCTCCCATAAGTCTGGGAAGAGTTTCTGCTTCCACCAGGCAGACTGCAGAACCTCATAGTTCATATGGCAGAGAGTAATCTCAAAATGGTTTTGCCTCAGTAGTGGGGCAAAATTATCCTCACATTAAACACTGCTGTTGTACTAATGAACAGAATTTAAAAGCACGAACTGAAAGGATCAAACTTTTTCCAAATAGCTATGTCCCAGAGCAAAGCTCAAGCACCCTCAGGGCTTTATGGCCCACACTCTGAGAACTGCCTCAAAATGAAATACTATGACTCATAGTGACTTTTAAATTTCTGGATTAAGTCAGACAACATGAAGATTTTACAGGAATTTGAGAAGTCAGTTGTTCTCATGGTCTTTGCCGCCCCAGTAGCCTTCCTGAGACTGGGACACTAGGCAAAAAAAGTTGAAAATGCAGAACTTCAGATCAGTTCTGAGAAGCTGATGCTTCATCTGTTTCTGTTGCCAGAGGGCTCTGACTTTATCATTCATCTTCCCAGAAACTCAGGGCTTTGCAAATCAGATGGCAGTATTTGTTCCTTTGATTCTGTTGAAATATCCACTTCATTAGAGGAAGAGCAATTTTGTGTACTGATGGTTCCTAGCTGTGAGAGCCCATGTCACTTTTGGTAAGGGTTTTAAGGATACTTTGCTTTCAAGAGCTTTATCTCAAATATAGCCTTTGTCCTATTGACCATCATTACTTTTTTTTTTTTTTACCATCATTACTTTTTATGATAGAACATTGTTGAGGTTCCAGACACTTCCAATGCTCTCTGTGAAAAGCTGATATGCATACAAGACTTTTGTATAGCATGACCTTGAGATTATCCAAAGCAATAATCCTAAACTGTGGATAGATACAACCTGTTCTCAGAATGGCTTCTGGTGTCATCATAACTCCATTTTGAGCATTACATGGAAGTATTATATATTCATATATGTAAACCCATACAGATGTGTTTGTGTGTGTCTCAAAAAAAAAATGCTGTTATATATATAACCTAATAATGACTCAAAACCCCAAACCTTAGCTCTGACTCCGTGTACATTTGTTCTTTCTCATGACACATTCCTTATTATATTTACATAACTCCTCCTTAATAGCTCCTCTTACCCTGGCAGGGAACATGGTTGCTGACTAAGGATCCCAGGAGCCTGCATTCAGAGAATACCACCTACCTTGATTTAATTGCAGTAGAAACCAAGAATAGTAGTATTGTCACGTTAGAGGATAGAACAGTGACATTTGGCACAGTTTCAAACCGGAGGAAATTTGACATTCTAACACATTTCCTAATCCTCTTAAAGGCTTCTTCTTCTCACAAGCAGCAGACACCAGTTTGTGCTCCTAGTTGCCAATGGAGTTCACTAGAGTAGGAGAAATCCGTCAAAAGACGGCGGCACACTGTCTCAGTGGCCTCAGATTCAGCTTCTCCAGAGGTTTGGGGCAAGTCTCTTTACTTCCCTCTGTAGTGAACTCCTTTTTTATATAAACGAATCCTTTTGAACATTGCCCAGTGAAATCTTAGGCCTTTATCAGAGAAGTTTTAAAAAGCCATCTACAAATCCAGTGTCACTGTGATGCTTTCTCTGGAACAGAGTGACTTTTGTTTTGCATTGTGGCACAAGAAGGCTGATCTGAGAGGCACAGAGCCAAACAGCAAATCACTCAAAGCCCCTTCCTTTCTCCACATGGTTTCATCTCTTTGATAGCTCTCCATGCAGGGAGAGAGTAAGGATCTGGCTGTATTAAGGACTTCTTTTGTAGTTGACACAGAGCCTACCACTACTTTTTATTTGTTGAGACCTAACAGGGTAGGTACTCAGATTAATTCTAAAGCCAAGGTGTGATCTCTACCTGTGGGAGTCCCACTGCAAGCATTAGTCAGCCACGGTCAGACATTTGAAGCAGGCCAGCAGAGAGAAGGGTGCAATGTCAGTAGTGTGCAGTAGGTTTTATTCTAACTTCTTCTGTTTCATTTTTCCTACATGTGGTTTATGAAAATAAGTCAAATGTGTTTCTGTCAATAACTTAAATGAAGTAGAAATAATATTCCATTATTGCTGTATCCAGTTATTTGAAAGTTTCAGACTTGGAACTTTACCTTCTGCTTGCTGGTATAGGCAGAGCAAGGTGGAGTCAATTCTGTGCAATTATAGCACTTTTAGGGAGCTCTCATGTCTGGGGGGGTCATATAAAGGCTGTGGAACTTCCTTGTCAAATAGGTAGTATGCAGTGGAGGGAGGAAGGCAAGTGAGAGATTTTCCCCCATGACATTTTCTTGTTACTATTCGGAGTCATTTGGTTTAGAAAGTTGGAAAGAGTAGCTCAGGTTCACAGTCACTTATGTAAAATGGCAGGGATTGGATGTGTTTCAGAATTCAGAAATGTCCACATTTTATAAGGATAACAATGTATACATCATATAGTAATATTCCCAGTGGGTTCTGAGCACCCCACAATCACATTAATATTTCTACAGGGGAAAAATGTGAATATTCATATAATGTAGAATAAATTAAAGTACTAATGTACTTAAATAAATAATAATTTAATTAATTTAATTAATTAATTAAAAGTACTAATCCCACATCGAGTTTTACTGCCAGATGTGTTTGCTTAAATTTGATTTTTAACCTTTCAACTTCAGAAGTGCAAATCAGAGGCTGTGGACTATGTTGGAGTGCTAGAAATCAAGACTGCTTGAATCTTGGTAATATTTAATGGTGCTGAGTCACGGGACTGAGTTTGTGGTTTTGTGTCTCCCTACTAGACCAGTCACTTCCTCTTTCTGTGCTCCTACTCTGCTGATATGTCACACAGGATAATATTAGCTGTATGGGCTGTTGTGAGGATAAGCTAATGTATCTTAAATACTAAACAGCAATTGACATATGGAGAATATTCAGTAAATGTTAGCTATTAAAATTTTGCCTCTTATCTTCCCCTTTTCACTTTGGGAGATGAAAATTAACTGATGCAGTGGTTGCAGTGCCACTCTGGAAAGAGGACAAAGCAGTATGGAGCACCTCGATTTCTGTGGGGAGTTAAAAGTCTAAATTTTTATATTGGAAGCTAACATCTTAGGGCCCCTGGGTGGGTCAGTTGGTTGAGCGTCTGACTCTTGGTTTCAGCTCAGGTCGTGATCTCAGGGTCTTGGAATCCAGCCCCATGTCAAGCTCCACACTCAGAAGCTTCCAGATCTTCTCTCTCTGTCTACTCTCCCCCCACCTTACTTTCCCACACGTGCACTCTTTCTCTCTCAAATAAATAAATAAATAAATCTGAAAAAGAAAAACTAACATTTTGTTAAATGACTAATACCACCTTAAAATTTGCAGAATTACTAGACTTTTCAGTGATGTATAAATATTTTGATTAATGTTATATCATATTTAAATCTCCTGAATGATTTGTTTTAATGTCTCTGAGGAAGGAATATTTGCCACTAGCTGATTTGCCATTATGAAACCCCTTTTAAGTTTAAAGTTTCTATTCAGGCACTCATCTTTTAGAAAAATACTTGAAAAGTACACTGTTGATGATGCTAAAGCTCTAACAAAGATATGTCAGATTTATAATTTAATATATTGGAAAAACGGCATGGGAATGAAATCTTTTCCAGTTTTACCAAAGGCAAAAAACCTCACAAGTAGATTTATGGGCTTTTTAGTGTGAAACAATATATTTTTAAGTATCTTTTATAAAGTGAACCTCTGCTTTTAAATTTGTAAAGCCTTCCCTTTCTAAAAGGGGGAGATGATTTAAAAAAATAACTGGGATTGAGGTAAAATGGCGGGCTCGTGGTGCCGCTGACACAGGGATGAAAATAGTTACGCGTGGAAGCAGAATTTAAAATCCGTCTCTCTTCAGATCATCTTTCACAACACCCAATAGCATCTTGATTGACCATGGCATAGGCAGCAGTAAAATGGGCAATATCAAACAGAACTGTCTGGAAACATTTATTTCCAATTCAAAATGGAGCTTTATATTGTGTTTGTCATAAATCTACGTATTCTCCTCTACCAGATGACTATAATTGCAAAGTAGAGCTTTCTTTGACATCTGACGGCAGGACAATAGTATGCTACCACCCTTCTGTGGACATGCCATATGAGCTTACAAAACCTATCCCTCAGCCAGATCCTGTGCATAATAATGAAGAAACACATGACCAAGTGCTGAAAACCAGACTAGAAGAAAAAAATGAACACTCTGAGCAAGGACTCATGATAGAACAACTTGGCAAAATGTTCTTTACTACTAAGAATCGTTGGTATCCTCACGGACAGTATCATAGACATCTTAGGAAACTGGATCCTCCAAAGACAGATGATACTGAGGTTTTCAGGAATCAAAAAGATGTTATCTTTTGTCACATTTGCCATTTGAGAAACACAATTGAGTATATTCACTAATATGTTATATAGCAAAATAATAATAAAATGTCTTTTCATATGTTAAAAAATTACCTTTTTTTGTCAAGATGTTTTTTTACAGACTCATTTTGTATTTGTAATCCATTCAGAGAAATTCCCTACAGTATCAAAATCTGTTCTAATGATGTGTGATCTTGGTGTACAGAAAGTGTTAATTCGTTTTCCTAACCTTTTATCTAAATTTGTGAAGATTATAGTTATAGATGCTTGTTCTACTGTCTTTTTTCTTTTTCTTTTTCTTTTTTTTTTGGATTAGAGGCAGAAAAATTAAAACAGAATGGTTTCAAGGGGGCTGTCTGGGTGGCTCAGGGCTTGAGCATCTGCCTATGGCTCAGGTGGTGATCCCAGGGTCCTGGGACTGAGTTCCCCATCAGGGAACTGGAGGGAGCCTGCTTCTCCCTCTGCCTATGTCTCTGCTGTCTCATGAATAAATAAATAAAATCTTTAAAAAAGAAAAAATGACTTGAAGAGAAGAGAGATGTTAGCTATATGATGGGCGTGTGCTCTATCGACTCCTAAAAGTTAGTGGGCAAGGTGGGTCTGTCTCTATATGCAATGTACTGCCTCTCTCCACAGCTGAACTATCAGCAGAAGGTTGGCATCATGTACTGCAGAGCCGGACAGAGCACTGAAGAAGAGATGTACAACAATGAGTCAGCCGGCCCGGCCTTTGAGGAATTCCTTCAGCTATTGGGAGAGCGTGTTCGGCTCAAAGGATTTGAGAAGTATCGGGCACAGCTTGACACCAAAAGTAAGAAATACTTAGACTCTCCTGCTAGGCTTATTTCCTTCCTGCTGTGTTGATGTTCATCTGCTAAATTGCCCATAAAACAACATTGCCATTTACTGCGGAACACTGCTGGTGATAGGGGAGAGGAAGCCAGAGAGGGAGGATGTGGCACCAAAACAATTGAAGACTATAATCAAAGTAGCTAGGATTGGACTGTTAAAAAAAAAAAAAAAATAGTGTTATCAGAAGTGTTGATGAAGTAGTAGAGCAGTGGGTGCAAATCATGCAGAATTGCTCCTGGATAGTGTTGCATAAATTTCACTATATTTAGCTGAATGTTGGAGTGAGTTAAAAATGCCAGAATCTTAGAACCATCTGGTTGTAAGCCCTAGAATTTTTTACTTTCATGAATTTCTTTCGTAATCCTGATGCAGTCATCTATGCAGTTAGCCTTTGTATGGTATGTATGTATTCTATTAACATTGAGGGCTTTTGTTTGCTTATTTTCTATTTTTATTATTCATAGTCTAATTGAATCCCTAAGAAAATCGGCTTCTTAGCTTTGGTATTAGTTTCGCTCCTGATATGTGTTGATTAAAAGTACAACGATGAAACAGTTGTTTTAGCTATGGCTTATGAACATACAAGGTTTTACACTGTCATTCCCCAAATCTTTAATAACATAGTTAAGTTCTTAAGTATCTATTAAGGTTAGAGTATGTTGATGTCTGCTGTGTGTCTGTGAGGAGACAGTTTTAAATTTTATCTCAAGATCCATCCATGGACACCTGTGACCTGTTTTTCTTTGAGAGGGTCTTTGGATTAGCACATCTGTATTGCAGTCTATAGTAATCTCTCCGATTTTCTGTACAGGAAATTAAATAAGGAGTTGAGTCATGAAAACAGAAAAGCATTCATAAACTCCACTGCAGGGAAGAATTTCCTGTTGCCATGGTTTTGCTGTTGCCAACTTGGAAACGACATGCAAGAGAGACTATTAAAGCCCATAAATAGCCTCAACTCTTAAATATTATTTTAACGTTCCATACTGTGCCTGCAAGTGCATAAAATGTTCAATCTCAATATGTCCTGAGACCCTTCTTTTCCAGATGCTCTGACATTTGCCCAATACGCTTCATTCATGTTGTCCCAATTTGTTGTGTTATATAAATTATCCTTACCACAAAGAGCTATATGAAAGGGTCTGGGAAGAGAATATAATAAGCACCCTGGTTCTTTTTTTTTTTTTTTTTTTCAATATATAGTATGTTAGTTTCAGGGGTAGAATTTAGTAATTCATCAGTTGCATGTAGCACCCAATGCTCCTCACATCAAGTGCCCTCCTTGATGCCCATCACCCAGTTACCCTATGCCCCCACCCACCTTCCCTCCAGCAACCCTTAGTTTATTCACGAGAGTTAAGAGTTTCTTATCGTTTGCCTCCCTCTCTGTTTTTATCTTATTTTTTCCTTTTCTTCCCCTAGGTTCATCTGCTTTGTTTCTTAAATTCCACATGTGAATGAGATCGTAGAATTATCTTTCTCTGATTTATTTCGCTTAGCATACATAATACCCTCTAGCTCCACCCACATCGCTGCAAATGGCAAAATTTCATTCTTTTTGATGGCTGAGTAATATTCCATTGTATGTATATACCACATCTTATTTATCTGTTAATCTGTTGATGGACATCTGAGCTCTTTTCCAGAGTTCAGCTATTGTGGACATTTTAAGCACCCTGATTCTATACATGAATGGCCAGATTAGAAACTGATAAGACTGTATTTTTTGTGCATTCACATATTCCCAGGCACTTCTTCGTGATGAAAGTCAATGTGAGAAATGTATAGTAGGATGATACATTAAGCAGTGTAGCATCAATGGAATAAGCAAAATAAGCACTCTATGCATATTTTGTCCCAATATCCCAATGACTGTGAAAGCTAGAGGGGGATAAACCTAGATTAGCCAACTGTCTCTAATGGCACGTTTTTATAGTGTAATAATTCAGCAGGGAAGGAGTTCCCTTTTCACTTACAGTGCCCTCGTGACAGGCCTCTATAACCTTTCAGGGTAAAACTGATGAGCAGAAGAGTCTGTAGTTTCTTTTTCTGCCCTTTCAGAGTATCAGTTTTTCTCCAGGTAACAGAAAGAGAATATTTCTATTCTAAAGCTCAGAACAGAGGCAGTTTGTTATCTCTCTCTGAGCTGATAGGGTCAAAACCAGCCTCTGCATACTCCAGCAGCCTCTCACTGACCATGGCACACCCAGAGATGAAACTTTGCTCTGTATGCTAGGAGGTCATTTCACCATATTTTGTCCAATCTTATTTTGTGTCACCTAAGTCTTTCTTTTAATATAATAATTGAAAACAGAAAATACTGGGGTGCCTAAGTTGGTTAAGCATCCCAACTCTTTATTTCAGCTCAGGGTCTTGATCTCAGGATCATGAGATTGAGCTCCAAGTCAGGCTCTGCTCTGGGCATGGAGTCTGCATAAGATTCTCTCTCTCTTCCTCTGCCTCTCCCCACTCTTAAAAAAAAAAAAAAAAAGGAGAGGAGGGGGAGAGAGAAAGCTTTCCTGTTCAACTGTTCTTAAAGGATCATATTCTTTATATTCAGCAGTGTAAGTGTGATTGGATCTGTTGATTCATAGTTTTTATCAAATAAAAATAGTAATTGCCAGTTTTTTTTTTTTTAGATTTTATTTATTTATTCGTGAGAGATGCAGAGACATAGTCAGAGGGAGAAGCAGGGAGCCCGATGTGGGACTCAATCCTGGGATTCCGGGATACCCTGAGCCAAAACCACTCAGGTGTCCCAGTAATTGCCAATCTTTTATTTTTTTTTTTTAATTTTTTTTTTTTATTTATTTATGATAGTCACAGAGAGAGAGAGAGAGGCAGAGACATAGGCAGAGGGAGTAGCAGGCTCCATGCACCAGGAGCCCGACGTGGGACTCGATCCCAGGTCTCCAGGATCGCGCCCTGGGCCAAAGGCAGGCGCCAAACCGCTGTGCCACCCAGGGATCCCAGTAATTGCCAATCTTGACTTATTTTTTCCTGTCCCCATCTTCTGAATATTCAATTATACATACATTAGGTCACTCACTGACATACCATGGGTTAATGAGGCTCTGTTGATTTATTTTTTTAACCTTTTTTTCTATGCTTCCATTTGAATAATTCTTTTTTTTTTTTTTTATTTATGATAGTCACAGAGAGAGAGAGAGGCAGAGACACAGGCAGAGGGAGAAGCAGGCTCCATGCACCGGGAGCCCGATGTGGGATTCGATCCCGGGTCTCCAGGATCGCGCCCTGGGCCAAAGGCAGGCGCCAAACCACTGCGCCACCCAGGGATCCCCCCATTTGAATAATTCTTATTAATATATCCTCCAAATTCACTATTTTTTCTTTTCTTCCATAGTGTCTTAATCTGCTGTTAATCCAGTCCAGTGAAATTTTCATCTTCGGGGCCAGAATTGAATTTGGTCCTCTTTTCTTATATTTCCTACTTTCTCATTAAGTTATATTGTTCTTTAAATACTTGAACGTATTTATGATAGCTGTTTTAAAGTCTTTGCATGCCAGTTCCATCAACCTTCATATGAGGTCTCCATTTAACAGATTCTCTCCTGCTTTTGAGTTCTATGTTACTGCTTCATGTGTCTGGTTACTTTTGATTGGAGAGTGTATATTGTGAATATTTTATGGTTGAGTGTCTAAATTTTGTTGTCTTTAAAGAGTGTTGAGTTTAGTTTTGGTAGGCAGATAAGTTACATACAAAACAGCTTAATCTTTATAAACCTTTTTCTTAAGCTTTATTAAAGCATACCCAGGGCAGTTCTTTACTGTCTAATTTATCTCTTCTACTGAGGCACGATTTTTCTTATGTCTGAATACCTGCATGTTTAATGAGGTCTCTACTGTGGCTGGTTAGAACTTGAGTGTCTTTGAACCTTATGTGGACTGTGAGAATTGTTTGCTTTACAATTCTCTGGTAGTTTTTCTTTGCCTAATAGTTTTTCTGTTATTGAGGTATAATTGACACATAGTATTATATTAGTTTCAGGTGTAGAATGTAATGATTCAATATTTGTGTATATTGTAAAAGTCTAGTTATCATGTGTCACCATACAAGGTTACCAAAAATTTTTTTCTTGTGATGAGAACTTTTAAGATCTACTCTTCAACTTTCAAATATGCAGTACAGTATTACCAACTATAGCCACCATGCTATACATTACCCTAATAGTTTTTCTTTGCCTGGCTTTTGGAATCTTACTCTGTGTGTGCAGCTTATACTATTTAACCCAAGATTCAAGGGGGCCCTTATGCAGATTTCTGAACCCCTTTCACAGTGTAGCTCTGCCCAGCAAATATCAGCTACCTCAGGCTTCCTAAACACAAGTATATTTTGGCTTTCCTCTTCAGAGCCATGCTCTGTGCTGTTGTTCCAAAAGTACCTCCAGGTAGAAAACCTAGTGGGATCAGAGGGTTCATCTTCTTTGGCTCTTTTTTCTCTAGGATCATTATCCAATGCTGTCTATTATAAAAATGTGTGAAAAAAGGCTGTTTCAGATATTTTGTCAGTTTTTTAGTTACTTATAATGGGAAAACAAGTCCTATACCGAGTACTTGTGTGGCTGGCTGGAAGCAAAAGTCCCAGGTACTTTTTATATTTGTCATCTCATGTAGCCCCTCACAGACCTTGCTGAGTACTAGTTATTCCCATTTCACAGACTTGGCTTCTTTAGATTAAAGTGCCCAAGGTTAGACAGGTAATAAGTACTTGGGAAGTAGAACAGACCCTAGTGCTATGGTTGATAAAGTGTTCAGAAAAAGCATAAATGTACAATTAAGTACAGTGAAGCCCAGAACTCTGCCTTGTGGTTGTGTCCATCCCTTTCTCAAGCCCTTGGGCTCAAAGTACCGAAGCCATCTCAAGAAACGGCTTTGCTTGTCATGCATTACAGTTCTATTCAGATTTTTGATGGAGCTATTGAACCATTTCTTGTTTTTCCCAGTTTTTCATACAAGTCTCTTTTCTTGGTTCAGAAATAAGGTCTTTTAGCAAACAAGCTACAGATGTGACAGGGGTTGGACCAGTTCTATAATGAAGACATTTTCATTGGTGGATTTTTTTTCTTCCTCACTTTGTCTCCGTATTTGGATGACATGACCTCTAGATAATTACCATCCTCTCATACAGCAGTAAAGACAAAAATAAACTTACCACAAAGCAGTTTGTTGTTTGAAAGCTGGAGACCACCTTCATGTTTAGCTGTGGATATGGATGATTATTTGGAAAATCATTTCCTGGATGAGGCTCATTTGTCAAGACCCAACATAGGAGACTTTAGAAGCCCTTGTAAAGCATTCCTTAAAAGCCTTGCTTTCATTCATTTGCTGCAAATTAGTGAATGCTTGTTGCTTCCCCATTTTTCAGCAGTGTTACGTACCTCTGAGATTCAGAGTCTCAGAAGAGATACAAGCTTTTTCATAAAGAAAATAAGTCCTTTATTTGGAATATTTAAACTTTGATAAAGAACTGGAGACAACTACCATTGCTTAAATGCTCTGTATATGCAGAGGGCCATTTGGAGTTGTAGGCACTAATGAATGAAGAAAAGGATTCTTTTTTCACCTCTTTAACTTTGAACTGTTCTAAGATTTTTCTTGTGCGTGTTCCTGGAATGCACTTGGCAAAGAAATTAAAATATGTAAAGGTTCCTACTTAAGGAAACTACACTTTTTACCTCAACTGCACAAAATTCTAAATTCTAATCACATCTTGAGCATCTTCTTTACGGGCTAGCCCTTTCATATACATTATTTCACTTAATCCTCACAGCTGTAAGAATATCAACAGGCAGAGAAGTGAAATGACCTGTTGTCTTTTAGCAAATGATGCTGCTGTCATTCAAATTCAGATATTCTTACTTCCAAATTGGGAATCCAGGTAATTGTAGATGTCTTGCCAAGTGAGTCATTAGCAGAAAACAGTAGGGGCTAACTCCTGAGTGCCAGCCTCGCACTGTCTCAACTTTTCTCACCCCTCTGTTACTGATTTTTAAGAAGCTCAAATGTGAGGCTCCATGCACAGTGTACATTCACATGCACACTCACACATGCCTTGAACTGAAACAGTGTGGATTCTTCTGTCATGGTCAAGGGCAGGACAACAAACCCTTCTTGGTCTGACCCTTACTGAAGTAAAGGAACACATCTCCTGGCCATGGCTGAATGTACCTTGAAAAAATACTAGTAGACACGGTGGATGCCAGAGTAGGTAGAAATTCTTGATTTCCCCAAATACTTCATTAGTGAGTGAGTGCGTAGTACCACAAGGGCAGAAGTGTGTCTCCTCTTGAATATGTGCTGATGTTCCAGATGTCAGTACGGGGCCCTGGCTGTGTTTCTGAGCATTAACTTCTGCATTCCCCAGACCCTGAGGCGAGGTGCATAAATGGGACATCTGAGGGTCTTCAAGGGGTGGTCCCCAGCAGCCACCTGACTATTATTATATTTCAAATTAAATAAAGGGATAAAAATGCGACCTACAAGCAATCTGATTTCATCTTGCATTTGACATGTTCTGTAGTGGTGAGTTACATTTAATTAATGGAGCTTAAGCCTTCTTCATTCTGTTGACTTTATTTAGCCAGCGTGTGTTTAGTTAATGAGATTACTTTTCTCATGTGTTCGTAAATATTTAAAACTAGGAACTTTCCTGAAATCAAATTCCATAGGCTTGTTTTCTTTCATCTAGCTTTTCTTAACTCCAATACATCTGTTAGTGACTGAGAAATGGTTGTTATGAAAGTCTGATTACTTTTCCTCATTCAGATTTATATACATTCACCTTATCAACGAAGGTTTCAGACTACCTAAAAGTAACAGAGTTGAGCCCAAAAGAGCAGTCAAGGATGATTATGACACAATCTGAAACTGTTCTCCAAACTCATTAATTAACCAGTTCATACCATCTTCAAATAGAAATACCTAATGTAGGATGTTATCATGTATCTACACTTTTTCAAAGCAGCTGAGAAAAATATTGTCACCATTCCTCAATTATTCAGTGCCTTTTATCTACACGGAATATTAGAAATTTTACTTTCTATGACTTAGCATAGAGTGCTGACCTTATTAGTGGGTGTGTGCCACTTGCTGGTAGTATGATTTGCAAGCAAATAATATGATTATCAAGATGACCCATAGGATGCCGGAATTTACTTTTTGACTTTTAAAGCTCCTCACCAAATATGAAGGAGCATTATCTTCCTTCCATAACTCTCTTCTTAAAGCATATTTCCCTTTAGAAAATTTTCAACATATGTTCTCTTCAGCCAGAGAGAAAAGGACTTTTGTCATTTTCATTTTCCTGATTGTCATGCTATTAAATTTTTCATGGATTCAGGGTTTCAGGGTCACTAAAAATATATAGTAATAGCAACATTGGATGCTGTATTCTTTAGAATATATAACAAACCTCATTTTCCATTCTCCCCGATAAAGGTTAACAATTTTGTTTTTATGTACTTAGTATTTTCAGGATTTTGGTATTCCTTTCTTCTCAGAAAGGAAAATTTCATTATTTTGGCCCTTTTTCATCTCGGAAACTTCTGAAACTATTCAAACTGTTTATCAGCAAAACTTGGGGGTTTCCAAAAGTCCCCAGAAAAAGGCTGGTCAAGCAGTGTACATTTTGTAAATGAGGCATGCAGAAAGGAAAGAGAGAATGTGCCAGCAGTAGAAAAACAGATTATCTTCAGCGTTGTCTTCCATATCAGCTTCTCTCTCTGGCAGTAGAATCCTTTTAGAATTAGACAGACATAGAAAGCGAAATGTAATTCATGAATACTAGATGACAGTCTCTTTTCTGGTTCATTAATTTTGCTCAAAATTGACTTGAAACACATGTAAGTACATGTCAAAGCTGACACGTTCACTTTAAGGTTTTAAAAATGTCCTAATCAGTTCAAGAGTTATTTATAGCAAGAGTCCTTAACAGTAGATATGTTCTTCATACTTGAGACCTGTCTTAGATAGTTCAATTATTTATTGTAGTAATTTGTAGTTTTTGTGTTGCTGGTCATTAGCATTTAGAAGATTTTTTTTTCCTTGGGAAGTTATATGTTGGTACATATTTTTTCAATTTTTGAAGTGTAATCTATGCTTTATTTCACTTTTAGCTTGCTTTTAACCCTTTGCATCTAATGTCAGCTTTAAAAATTAAGATCTCCAAGAAGCTTGAGGTTGAAACACCAGGCCCTTGAACATTTTTACAAGTCTTTGTGCAAGCCACCATTGTGGTCTATTCTTGGAGCAGTGCCTAAGGGCAGTGGAGCTACTGCATTACAGTCACCCTGGGGGTGTTTATTAAAATAGATTCCTCTGCCCAGCCCCAGACCCACTGGGGGTGGTGCATGGGAATCTGCCTTTAAACCAGTTCTCCAGATGCCACTGTGCATACTAAATTTGAGAACAACTGCCTCATGGTGTATGCCAGGGGCTTTGTCTTGGAGCTTCTCTAAAATGCAGGAAACTGTTCTGGTCCTCAACGGTATGGTTGATGGAGGCTTCAGTTTACCCAGAATGAACGCACTTCTGTCATTTTGCAGCCTATTAAGTCCAGTGCCTTTAAGACTAGAGGTAGTACTCCCTTTCGTTTGGACACTTAATAATTCCCTTCTCTGGTGTCCAGTGGTTTGTGGCCAATTGGTTTGTTAATGATCAAGTGGGTAGAGGTTGCTGTTTAAGAAAGGTGAGAGCAGAGCACAGTCTTAAAACATTGTTGGACATTGCTCTAATATCTTTGTTATTCAGTGTTACAGTCTTGTTAAATTTTGTTTCTTAAGAACAAAACATTTCTCTTAAAAGTATTGGAAAAGATGTCCTTCTTCTGATGTCTGTGGACAGAATTTAGGGGTGTATAAACTTAGATGGGAAATAATTTTACATTTATTTTCACTGACCCCCTAATTAAAATTTAACACTTCCTTCAGTTTTGAATGTAGGCAGCCAACTACAGTTGTGTAAGTTCTACCTATGATTTTATTGCAGGCAGAAAGTGAAGATATTTTCATACTGTATTTTTCTTGGAGATCCTTCAAAATATTGCTTATGTACATCACTACTTCAAAATCATAGTGGTTATTATTAAATCAATTGCTAAAACTTGTTATAGAAATCTAACATCATATTTTAAAATTATTTTTGCTATTTTACAGTATAATGGAGTTCTATTGAAAACATATATATTATACATTTACAAATATTATTCTGAGAAGGTATCTTCACTAGACTACCAAAGAAAATCAGATACAAAAAGTGGGCGAGAACACCAATGCTAGATCTTATCTAACATCTTTTCATTCTAAACCATTTCCCCCTTTTTTTTTTTTGAGATATTTTCCTTAAGTGAACTATTTTTCCTATTCTTATAGTCATCTCATCATTATATATATACTTTTTTTTACTGTAGCTGACTCCACTGGAACTCATTCTCTGTATACAACATATAAAGACTATGAAATTATGTTCCATGTTTCCACCATGCTGCCATACACACCTAACAACAAGCAACAGGTAAGAGATCCTGGTGTTGTCTGTGTTTCTTCGCCCTTGTTCATTTCCCCCAGAAGCCTAAGTGGCAAGTTTGTAAAATCTTAAACCAGAATTTAATGTTGCACCTGTCACCGCGGCAGGAAGCTTTGTACTTTGCGGAAATAACGAATAGCAAATGAGCTGAAAACAAATGAAGAGACACAAATTCTAGGTTAACAGCCAGCTGGATGGCTTTGTGAATTAATCATTTGCTTTTCACCCACGAGGATTGAAGTTTTCATGGAATCTGAAGAGAACAAGTTGAAATCATGGTGATTAGGTGACCCTGCAGGGTTGCAGAGAACAAGTATGAGTGGGTGAAATTCCATCTCAAGAGGCTAGGGTACAAAACAGGAAAGTACTGATGTGTCATTTCAGTTTTCAAAGGAGTTCTGGTATACTAACTTGGAGAAAAACCAAAATAAATGTCAATGGGCTTTCAGAAAAAGGTTTTTTCTTAATGTTTGTCTGGAGACAGCAAAGAACATAAAAAATGTTGATTGCCTTTGTGTACATCACAGAGTTTCTTTTAAGAGGATCTAAAAGCACAATGCCTATCACTAAAATGTGGTCATTGACATAGTAAATGAAGAAAACTTAAAGTGGCAGATTGTTACAGAGCAAAATAGAAACGTGTACTATTGTTTTAGAAAGTATGTGGTAGTTGCTGTTTTTAAAAAAACATTTCAGAATAAATGATACCAAACTGACATTTAAAAGAGCCAGAGAACTAACAGCTTCTCCTTTCAATAGCAGTTATAAACACAAGTGGTCCAGTATTACTTCTGACCCTAAAATGGATATAGATTTTGTTATTGTCAACTGTTGTGCTAACAGAACACAGGCCAGCTGCAGAATGAATCACATCCTCTTTCCCAGAATTTAACCAAACACTGATCTAATCTAACACTTCATCACTGCAGGTTTGATTAAATCACAAATCTAGGTAACAAAATTTTGCCTCTTATGATTACCACAGTAATCAAAAATAGGAAGCAAAGCAGTGAATCAGTCACAAATCTGAAATAAACCTATTTAAGATAAATTCTATGATCTGGAATTTGTTGACAATTTTCTATGCAAATTCCAAGTTCTAGATTATCCAGAGAGGAAAACATCATGCTAAGAAAAAATATGTTTTTCTTATTCTGATTGGTAAGTAGACAAAAAATTTCAGAACATTGACAAATGATCTTTAAAGGATCCTTTTTTTTTTTAATTTTTTATTTATTTTATGATAGTCACACAGAGAGAGAGAGAGAGGCAGAGACATAGGCAGAAGGAGAAGCAGGCTCCATGCACCAGGAGCCCGATGTGGGATTCGATCCCGGGTCTCCAGGATCACGCCCTGGGCCAAAGGCAGGCGCTAAACCGCTGCGCCACCCAGGGATCCCTAAAAGATCCTTTAAAGGATTATTCTTTCTACCTGATTACTCAGAGAAAGTATGATATATGTAGTTAACAAGATTCAATTACTTGTTTATTTCTCCTAAATGAGTTGAAGGGTGTTGAGCAGCATAAGTTGGCATTTAAATGGACAGCTATTTAAATTAGTTAATTTGGAGGCCCACTCAAGGCAAAAGTGTTTTTATGGTCCTAAATCAGAGTGAAGAAATAATTTGTACTGTTGCATATTAAGAGATTTTAGTTCTCTAGCTAGGGAATTTATTTCTTCTACAAAGATCACTTTATGCTTGGGGGGGAAAAAAACCAGAAAGAACATATCTTTTAAAATCTGTGGCAAGAATTTGTTTATAGATACTGTCTTTCATTATAGATAATGTGAGATGGGTAAATGGATTTATTTCTATTTGGGTCCTTTATTAAGACCTTAGTGTTACATGTCAATCAATGTTTGAAGAAAGAATGACATTGCATCAAAAAGGCAATGAAATCATCTATGCAGGAATGACATGATACATAGACCAATTGATTTTGTTGTTGTGTCCAAGATCTTGAGTAGATTAATAATGTTTAATAATGGGCATATTCTGTATAGCAATCAGTACAGACCTTTATTTCTGTAACATCCAATAATATATCATGTTTAGAAATGAAAGTAAATGGCCTCATTAGAAGATAATTTGGGATGCTTTGAAATTCCTAAGGTTAAAAAGTACATTTCTGGAACATTCTAACTCCCAATTCTCAACCCTAATCTAAAAGGCTATTGTTTCTCCCAGCCGGCAGCCAATATTAGATCATTGATTTTACTGGTATGTAATTTGTGTAAGTTAAAGTTGCTGGAAAATTAAGAAAAAAAGTTTTATAAATGTAAGCTTATGCCTAACAGAGTTGATATCAATGGTATATTTCATTATTTTTCTCCTTATTAGAGGCTCTATATTAATAAATATGAGAAATACAAATTTTGTTCAACTTTATTTCACACTACTGAATTAAACTATCTAATAAACCCCTCTTGGCCTAGCCTGACTTGGGTTCCCTGAATTTGAAAGCCACCTTTCCAAAACACCATTTAATGTGAAACAGAAGGTGGTCTTAAGCAGCTTTCATTGTAATTAAAAAAGTGATTTAAACTTGTAATTTAACCTGCTTTAAGGAATATTAGTAATTTCTGCATTCCCAGCTGGTGACACAACAAACATGTTCGAAAACACCTTAGCCACATTTCTTTAAATGAAGTGAATTAAAGCAGAACATAAATTGCATTGTAATTACTTCAGCCATTCTCTTTTCTAAAAAATCTTCCCTATGGCAAGTTTCTTTCTTATGTGAAAATGGAACAAAACTGTTGTTATGGAAACTGAGACTTTGGAGAGGCTAGAACTTGGCATAATATGCCAGATATTGGTTTGCTCCTGAACGGGCTCTATATTTTATGCAAATTTCAGAATACTCATTTCTATATTCTTCCTGGGAGGAAATAAGACAGGCTAAAATATTGACAGCAACTGTGGAGATTGCCTACCTTAATATGGCCTGATTAATAATGAATGTTTTAAATACAGTTACATAAGGGAATTGAGGAAAATGCAGAGTGTTGTCATTTATGGTGTTTGCTTATTTTTTGTTTTAGCTCCTACGGAAGCGACATATTGGAAATGATATTGTAACAATTGTTTTCCAAGAGCCAGGAGCACAGCCATTCAGCCCAAAAAACATCCGATCCCACTTCCAGCACGTTTTCGTCATCGTGAGGGTTCACAACCCCTGCACAGACGGTGTCTGTTACAGGTACTGGCACAGCAGCAGTAGCTGCATGGGTGTTGGCCGGTGGTCACACAGAGGGCCCCATCCAATTCTTTCTGAAGTGTCAGTGGAAAGCTATTACTATTTATTTTTGTCTTTAAACTGTGCGTGTAGATGGCCAAATTCACACAATGACGTAACCTGACGGCACTGACATTGCCCAGACACGTTGGTTAGACACCTGCTATTTCCATTTGCACCTCCTCCTTAGGTGGTGTCCTTCATCCATACCATCTGGTCACCAACTAATTACTCACACTGCTAATTATATTTAGCTTTTGGTGTGGCAAGAGCAGAGAAGAATGATCATAATAAGTAGAAAAGTTTTGTTTTGTTTTAATTATTATTATTTAAAAAGCTCAAATCCTTGCTTAGGACTGATGGGATTCACTCTAACATTTCTGACTGCAATCTTTGAGACGTTTCTATTCTTTAGTAAGCCTCTGGTAAAATTATTTTCATGTTGCTTGTTCACCTAGTCTCATGAGTATCAGAATTCAGGCATCTGTCTGCAAGAGGCCTTTGGGTGTTGACAAGGATAAGGACCTGAATTGCTGGGTTGACATGGACATAGTACCACGAAGACGTGTAGGGCTATTCTAGCATTAATAAGATGTTTCTAATATGAATCTGTCCTTTTAAAATACAGAATTTTGTCCTGTCTTTCCATCCCTAAAATTTGGGAGATTGGACTTTGTTAATGTTGGATATTTGCTTTTGAATTAGTATAGCCACCTACACAAAAAGTGGCCAACACAGACTGATAATTGGTTTGTTGTGAGATCCACAACTGTCTAATTCTGGGTGTCAGTGTGGGTTAATTACAGAAGTTGAACAAGTGGGTTCAGGGAACAAAACAAATAATAAAGGATGCTCTGGACTACTGCGAACTGTCACCTTCCCTGCACATCCTACAAGAACTATGTATGTTGGCCTCCTCTGATAAGCCTAGCACTAATTCTAGGCACTTTACCTGGGCTACCTCATTTGATTTTTAAAACCCATACATTTGGTACTGTTTCTAAAAATCCCCATTTTAAGATGAAGTTTAAGCCATGGGGACAGATAACTTGTCTGTAGTTAGCTGGTATCAGGTAGTTTATTTATTTGACAGAGAGACAGAGAGAGAGGGAGCACATAAGTAGGCAGAGCAGCAGGTAGAGGGAGAGGGAGGAGCAGGCTCCCTGCCCAGCGAGGAGCCCAACATGGAGCTCAATCCCAGGACTCTAGGATCATGGCCTGAGCCGAAGGCAGACATTTAACTGAGCCACCCAGGTGTCCTGGTATTGGGTAGTTTAGATTGTAATATACTAAATCTGGTTCCAGATTTAGTGGAACCACCAGGACTTGGCCCCTTCACTGGTTCTAGAGCCTAGCCCCTCACAAGGTCTGTGAAGCATGGATCTGTACTGCCCTTGCTGCTGACACACAAGCTATCCCAGAACTCTAGGCTAAGAGGTGGAAACTCTAACAAAAGAGACCTGGATCTGCAGCCTCTTAGAATATGGTCTCTGGAAGCTGCTTTATTTAGGTATAAAATGACAGACTAAGTGCAGAACTTTTAACTGGGAGGGATGGCTATTGCATTCAGAAAATACCCCAAGCAATTGAAACATCCTCTGTACTGGATTCATGCAAAGGAGTTCATACAACTTTGATAGAAAGCTAATCCCTTTTTGATTGGTCATTATGAAGTTTGGGAGTAGAAAGCTATACAGTTTGTTTTACAGAGAGATTCTGTCTAAATAAAATGCTGTTCAACAGAAATGTAATGTAAGCCATATATTTTATATTTTTGATAGCCATATTTTTAAAATAACAAGAAATAGGTAAAATTAATTTTAGCAGTATGTTTTTGACCCAATAATACATTTTATTTACCTGCTGTATCCAAATCTTATTATTTCAAAAGGTGATTTTTAAGTTTTAAAGATTATTGACCTATTTTACTTATTTTGGGACTAAGATTTTGAAATCTGGAGTATGCTTTAGACTTGGAGCTCATCAAGATGCTTGATTTTCATTGGAAATAACCTGTGTTTAGATTTCAGAGAATTTGCAACTGGCAAAGTAGATTCATATGCTCAGAATGTTCCAAACATGCTTTTTCAAAGCTTTGGAATAACTGAATTGTCACTTTTAAAATTATAATGTGATTTAATATTCCTTGGTCATTTAAAAAAAAAAAAAAAACCCTTGGTCATAATTTGGAGTGCTCAGTAGCCTACATGTGGCCAGTGCAAGTCTAAATAGAGTAATCAGGAGGAAATATCTCTTAACCTTCTTCAACACTTTGCTAGATGAGGAATTGATGTCTGTCTTACTCTTTAAACCCCACCCCTTACTTCAGTCTTGAAAATCATGCTTTTTGTAGTCTCTTTTATTTTATTTATTTACTTACTTATTTATTTATTTGGGAGAGAAAGAGAGTGAGCATAAGTAGGGAGAGTAGTGGGTTGGGGAGAGAAGCAGGTTTCCTCCTCAACAGGGAGCCTGACATGGGGCTTGATCCCATGACTCTGATATCACCACCCAAGCCAAAGGCAGATGTTTAACCAACTGAGTCACCCAGGCACCCCTACTGTCTCTCTTATTTTTAATCTGTTGCCTGAAGAGCCCATCTTCTTAATCCCACCATGCGATATGATGTTGGACCCTTTATGGGAGGACACTGAACACCCCAGTTCAGGCCACGTGAGCTAGCCTGGGATTTCCTAGTTGCCAAACTTGTTTGAAGACCCAACATGCAGTTAAATTCACATATAAACTGTGAATTTGGGCCTTTTTTAAAATCCAAGAGAACGTATCAATTTGTAACGTCAAATCACAAGAAACTAAAGTAGTGATCTTTTCTTCTTGTAAACTTGTGGTGTATTAATTGTTCTCATGTTTCCTGGGGTGTGTGGTAATGTTAGGAGATGTTTAAAGTCCCTGAAAAGATAAGGCAACTCTCTTGTAGTTAATGCATGGGGGAAAGTGTGTAAAGGGGATTCGTGTTCTCGTGAAAATAAACCTATTATGGGGGGCCAAGGTGGCTCAGTCGTTTAAGCAGCTGACTCTTGACTTCAGCTCAGGTCATGATCTCAGGGCCCGGGGATCAAGCCCTGTGTTGGGCTCCACACTCAGCGAGAAGTCAGCTTGAGGATTCTTTTTCTTCCTCTCTGTCTGTCCCTCCCCTGGTGCATGTGTGTGCACACACTCTTTCTCCTATAATCTTTAGAAAAAAAACAAAAAGAAGGGACACCTGGGTGGCTCAGCATTTGAGTGTCTGCCTTCTGCTCAGGTCATGGTCCCAGGGTCCTGGATCAAGTCCCACATCAGGCTCCCTGTAGGGAGCCTGCTTCTCCCTCTGCCTATGTCTCTGCCCCTGTCTGTGTGTCTCTCATGAATAAATAAATAAAATCCTTTTAAAAAAAAAAGAAAAATATATTATGAAGCAGAATAGAAAATTTATATCAATTTTAAGATAAAACATAAGTGTTTCAAAGAGTTTCCGTACCTGTGAGTTTTTCTCCTACCCCAGCCACTCCCCAAACTACTAGGGATATGAATTTATGGGCCTCTTTTATTAGAGGTACTTTGGTAGAAAAGCTTAGAACTGCACTGATTTATAATAAATTCGATTTAAATGTAATTTAACTATATCCCTCAAAGAGTTAGTAATTCAGATACTTTTTATCATGGAAAATCTCATTTCAAACTTTCTCCCCTGAGAACATTCACATTTATTTATTGACATCTATCTGGTGCCTGTAATGAGGAAAGTGCAAAAGTTGTTTCCTCAAAGGAGCTTCTTGCTGTAATCGGGTAGAAAAGTGTAGGGTCAGTACAGGTTAAAGAAGTTACAGGGAACATTTAACTGAGAAAATGGGGTTTGGCGTGTTTTAAAGCACAGATGGATGAAATTCGGTGGGAGAAAGAGAAATAATTCTGGGAGTGGCCAGCATTATACAGAAGTTTAGACACAGGAAGGAAGGTGGAAGGTATAGTGAAAAGGCTGCTGTTGTAGATGGGGTTACCAGGCAGCAGAGGCCCTTGGAATGCTAGGCCATCTAGTAGCATGGTATAAATAGAGTTTTAAGGAAATACACCCAGTGTCACCATGTAAGATCTTTTGTATGCAAAAAGGCAAATTTGGAGCTTATTGTTGTTCATTTATTTTTTGCCAGTTTTTTTACAGCCTTTATTGTATATGTGCTAGGCATTATTCTAGGTCCTGGGATGCAGCAGGTGAACAAAGAGAAAAATCCCTGTGGTAGATGTAAAGAAGAGGTCCTGAAATAGTGGGTGTTATTTCCCTGAATACTGAAAAGTTTGTAACAGGAAAAACTGACTATTTCAAACTAATTCCAGAGGTCAGTTAACTTTGAACAGTAGACAGAGCCAAGAACTCAGAAATTAATCACTAACTCTGTACTATGCCCATACCTGATGAGAGAATCCTCCAGTTTCTTCATTTTATTAGGTATCATTACACTGAGCTTAATTGTCTGGTCCCGGTTGATAGAGCAGATTAAAAACAACAAATCAAAAAGATGAGGAACTATTCAGTGGCAAGGATATGCTGAAAACATCAATAAGTGATTACTGATAAGAGAAATGCAGAAAAACTCTTCACGTCAATGATACAAAGCCAATCAATAAGCATAGCAGTCTGGGGTCATTTAGTTTGGGAGCAAAGGACCAGATATACTTCATTCACACCTCAGGGCCTCACTCTGTAAAAACTCAGTGTAAAATTTTTTTCAACATTTTTTAGCAACCAGTGAATTAGGAGATCTAGGCATTGATCTTCAGAGAAGGCAGATATCACAAAAAGAGACAAACGTGTCTCATAATGGAAGGACACAACCCCACTTATGAATTAGTCTTGTTCCCTACCTCCCCCAGCATGCTGAACCTGAGTCTAACCAAACTTCTTGGAGAAGCCAGTTTACAGGAAATACAAAAGACAGAAGAACATGCCTGTATTCAGCAAAATTCAGATACCCCGCAACAAACAGCCCAATTTCCTCAACACATAAATGCAAGAAGTAAAAGGGAAAGTGAAAGAAGTGGAGAAGAATTAACAGAATAAAAAAAAAATTAAGATATGATTAATTGAAATATGTGGGTCTTATTTGGATCCATTTTAGATAAAAAGACTTAAAATTTTAGGACCTCTTCAACAACTGAAAATTGGAACATTGACTCACTATCTGACAAAATTGAAGAATTACTGTTAATTTTAAAACTAGTATAATAATAGGTGGTTATAATAATAACCTGAGTCTTCAGGTGTTAAACTGTGGTCAGTAACTACATTTAGAAAGGTAGAAATGTATGTTTCTCCTCTCAGAAAGATTTTCATATTCAGAGGTTAAAATATAATGAATGTTGAAAGGAGGTAGTATGATATAGTGCAGAAAGCACTTGGAACCAGACCAGATTGTTAAACCTCTCAGATCTTAAATTTCCTTTTTCTGCAGTGAATGGTTGCTTGACATCTACTTAAAATCCCATAAGTAAAGTATCTGGTGTAGGCTGGGACTGTGGTGTGTGCATATGAAATGTGCATGCCCTTCTCTTCTTGATTAAAAATAAATAAATATGCAAGCTTCAGCTAGGAAGAAAAAATCCAAGTGGGTCAAGTGGTAGACATTTCTTTTAGAAAGACTCTTCTAGGCCTAATCAGCATCCTTATTGTCCAGTGTAGCTGACCTTTTTTAAGAAAAAAATCTGAATATGTTACTCCCGCTGCTCAAAGCCATTTTGGAGAGGTTCAGACACTCTAGCGTACAGTCTACTGCATAAGGTCCTTTGGGTCTGGCCTTCCCACTCTGAGCCTCCACTGGGGCCTCTGCCAATTCTCCTCCCCACCCCTACCCCTGGAGCTGTGTGGAACTACTTACAGTTCCCAGAACATACTGTGCTCTGCCCCTCTTCTCTGCACATGCTGCTGCTCTCCAAGCAGGAATGCCTCGTCTTACACACCTCTGCCCCTCCTTCAGCAGATGAATTCCTGCTTTTCTTTGGGAGGGCTCCCCTGACCTCCCAGGTCTAGGTAAATTGCCTTTCCAAAGTGTTTCCAGTAGCGCTCCACACCTCCCACAAGAGCACTCCGACTTCTGTATGTAGCCCTGCTAGACTTGGAGCTTCTGGAGGGCTGAGCCTCTGACAGTTCATCCTCGATCCTCAGCATGAGCACAGTGCCCGACACATAGGAGGTGCTCAGGGAGCATCAGTGAGTGAATATTATTAGAATTCCAGAGCCCCCCAGAGAGGGAATGATGGGCACACATTTATTTCTTCTGCCACTGATCTTTCCTGTCCTTTGCCCAGGTCTGCTTTCTGAGTAAGCTCTCCAAGCTGGCAGTGTGATCCAGCTCCGAGAAAGGGAAAATTTCCCTCTACCATTCTGATGCTGAAGCCCCCTCCTCTAAATTTGGGGTTGGAATTGTTTATTGCCATTTCCATGGTGGTTCAGAAATTCAAACATCATCACCTTCTCACTTTTTTCCATTGAGACTTCTGTTCAGATGTCTCCGGAACAGTCTCATGTATCAACTTGAAATTGGCTTTCAGTGTCGAGATCTGCTACTTTATCTAATGTCTTCTATGCCAGCAAATGCTACAAAGCCCAGCTTAATTGGGGTCTCTTCAGCTGTGTGACACTTGCGGGTCGTACCTTTTTGCAAGCCCCTCAAGAGTTTAAAAATGTTCCTTCAAAAGGAATAATGTGGTACTATCTTAGAGCACTCTGCTGGCCATCTGCAAGTTCAGATTCCAGTCCAGGCTCTCTATATCAGGCTTTGGGCAAATCACTTTACTTCTCAGAGTCTGTTTCCTGGAGAAGTGAAGATTTCTTACCAGCCATTCAAATGGAAGTTCAAGGCTATGCCATCCATCAGTAAAACAGAACATCTTCCTAGTCTTAAATAGTACTCTCAAGATTTGGGGGACAGGATATCTTTTTGTGTTAAAATGAACTCCGATATTCCTCAGGAAAATGCAAAATCAAGATGACTTTTTAAGATGAAACTCAAGATTTTATTGGCAGAGTTTGAGGAACACTGAATTCACCATGTTCTCTTCCAGTGCTTTCTGTAATTGCTTCAGCCTCTGAGCTTCTGTCTGTGGGATAACTCTCTGCAGTGGAACATCCAATCCTGAGCACTGCTGAGTACATGAGGCATGGCTATGATTGTAAGGAATGTATTATTTCTAAGGTGATACCATATTGCATATGAGGCTAACACAACTGTGTCCAAGCAGGAGCCCTTCTGAATCTGCTTTTACAAATAGCAAGAACCATTTATAATTAACACATCTTAAGTATCTATATATAGCAAACTGAAGTTCTAGAAAGGCTTCTTATGAGGCAAAAATATTTTTTCTTCTGAGCTGCAGGCAGGCCTTATTATCAGGAGTTTGGAATCTGTGGCATCTAAATCCATGAGCTTTTAACCTTGTAGAAAACCTTGAAGTTAGATTAACCCAAAGCAAGACCTTTCATTTGAAAAAAACATCCCAGGGCATCATCCTCCTCATCTTCTGCAAGGGTTCTATTTCTAATGATGCAAAACTGATTTTAGCATCTGTATCATTTACCTCTCTACTGATGAATCATTGATAATTATATGTTAGGGTTTCAGTTCTTTCCCTCATAGCTCATTCTAGAGGCTTCTAATTATCATTGGGTTTTCAATATATGTTTGTCTAAAGTTCTAACAGTTAATAAATAGATCTGTAGAAAGCCAGGGTGTTTAAGGGGCAAGTGGATAGATGGTGCTCCTACTGGCACCCCCTGGTAAGCATTTTCCTCTCATTTGAAAGAAGACTACAGCTGGTTCTTGAGAAAGGATAACAATTTGAAGTGAAATTAGCAAGAGAAGGAATTGCCAATTTAAAAATGGGTGTTTCTGGATCCTTATAGGATTCTTCTTTAGAAAAGCTGGAATATCTGGATTTTAACATCTTTTGCTTGATTTTTTTTTAAACGATCAAATTAAAATTATACAGCTGTCAGCATTCAAGCCAGACAGACAGCTCACAATAGACAAGAAGAATTGCCTTTCTAATACTGGTGTAATTAGGCTTCTGTGAATTCTCCTCTCCAGTTAGAAAGTGGAGTTTTGCTTGCCACCTTTCTTGGTCATGAAGCCAACTAGATAGCCTTTTTTTTTTTTTTTTTTTTTAATAAATTTGTGAAAACCAACCAATAGGCCATTCCATAGCATCTTCAGACAAAATAGGTAACTTTTGTCCTGGGTTTCCTGATTTTTATTCATGTATCCTATTTTCCTGAGAAATAATCCTTTTTTGAAAACCAAGGCTAAGTATCTTAAACCCTTCCAAAAACAAAACAGAACAAAAAATAGTAATGATATAGAGCTCATCAGTTTATTTGAAAGATATATACACTCTCTGATTATGATTTTTCCATTCTGGAAATTCAGAAAAAGCATTTTGTATTACTTCCCTAATACTTAGTACAATGCATAATGGACTGACTTTTAAAATAATTATATAATTTGAAAAGATGGACATTCAGTCTGTTAAAAACATCATTTCCAGCCCTCTCAAACTTCACTAAGGTCCTAGAATGTGGTCTTAGAACATGACAGAAAACTTACACAACCTTTCTGTTTCCATTTAACTTTTGTTGTTACTGTTTTAGGAAAAACATGATTTTTTTTCCTTTTTGAGATTAAAAATAACAGGTTATTACAGATGCTCGTAAGATCCTTATCTTAGTCCCAGTTTTAGCAATATTATGCAGGAAAAGTGACTGTGGCAAGCTTTCTCAAATCAATCTTGCTTAAAGGAATAGGAAAAGGAAACTATTTCCTCACAGAAAAATTGTCAGAATCATATACCAAAGGTAGAGAATGTGGACCAAAGAATAGCTCAGTCTAAAAATTTGATTTTAAAGCACTGTTGCTATTACTTAAAAATCATAATCATTTTAATATTGCAATTACAATTTTTATTTTAAAATTATGCTTTTTGGTCTGGTTGCATAGGCCAACAAATAGTGATTTGTTTAATTTAAAAAAAAATCCATTGCTTTTATGTCATGCATCTTTGGATATTTTCATTATAAGCTGTGTGCACATAGACATTATATCTAAAATGGAGACTACAATTGTGTTCTTAGAAAATCTGTTCTAAAAGGTTATGCTGATTATAGTAACCCCTGCTTAGAAATAATCAGTAGGTATTTAAAGGTAGAATATTACAGTACACTTTTTTTTTTTTCATGAAGTATGGTTAGTTTACCATCCATTAATGAGAGGAAAGTTTTTACTGTAAGCTTTTTGGGTTTTTTAAGACTAGAAAAAATTTAATGTTCTATAAATCCTAAATGTGGTTGAATGAAAAGGTGTGCTCATGTTAAATAGAAATATATATTATTTCTTGTGGGACAGTGATAGTTCTTTTCCTCCTGAGGTATGCCTTTTTCTTGGAGCAGGTGTTATTTTATTCTCATGTTGTGAGACCAAGAAGGACTGACGCTCCTCTTTTTGCCCTTTGCTTTGTCTCTTAGTGTGGCCGTCACCAGGTCCAGAGACGTGCCTTCCTTTGGACCTCCCATCCCCAAAGGGGTCACTTTCCCTAAGTCAAATGTGTTCAGGGACTTCCTTCTGGCCAAAGTGATTAATGCAGAAAATGCTGCTCATAAATCAGAAAAGTTTCGGGCCATGGCAACTCGGACACGCCAGGAATACCTGAAAGATCTGGCAGAAAAGAATGTCACCAACACCCCTATTGACCCATCTGGCAAGTTCCCATTCATCTCTCTGGCCTCCAAGAAGAAGGAGAAGTCTAAGCCATATCCAGGAGCTGAGCTCAGCAGCATGGGAGCCATTGTGTGGGCTGTCCGGGCCAAAGACTACAACAAGGCCATGGAAATAGACTGCCTGTTAGGGGTCTCCAACGAGTTCATCGTTCTCATCGAGCAGGAAACAAAGAGTGTGGTTTTCAACTGTTCCTGCAGAGACGTGATAGGGTGGACCTCAACTGACGCCAGCCTCAAAGTCTTCTATGAGCGAGGAGAATGTGTTTCGGTGGAGAGTTTAATTAATAGTGAGGATATCAAAGAGATTGTGAAAAGGTTGCAGGTGAGTCTTTTCCTTCCACTTACCCAGTTTCCCTTTCCTAAAGCTTTCAGAACAGACTTTAGAAGCAAGTTACGAAATGGGTGCTGTTTTGTCGGCTCCTCTGAAAACTCCCTTGATGGTATGAAGCAAGCGGAGTCTACGTGACACTCATTCTCCATCATTTTTCAGAAGGAAAAGTAGAACCAGTGGGAGAAGACACATTTGCTGTGCTTTTGTGTTGGAGACCATTTGCATGTGACCTGATCCCACTGCCTTGATGGCTGGTGAGGTAGCCCAGCCAGTCTGCTTTAGCTGTTGAGAGGAATTGTTCGATCGAGCATCTGCTGCCTCGAATTTTTTAAGGGCGAAGCAAGTAGCAGAATACAGCCTCTGTTGGCTGCCAGCTCCCTGTAGGTCTCTGTTAGAGGCTTCCTTGTAAGCTCACTGAAGCCATTGAGTTCTTTGGATGCAACAAGTATGTTCTTTTTGGCCTAATGAATGGGGGTTAGTGAAGGGGAAGTAACCAGACGCTCTTCAGCTGGCAGCAGGGTATTCAGAAATAACCCTGCCTGCGGTGTTTTTCCAGTTCCCTGTCCGCCACTTAACACCCTCTGGCATTAAACCATGATACCTTTTGTTTCCTTGTCCAGTTTGTGTCAAAAGGTTGTGAATCGGTGGAGATGACTCTGCGAAGGAATGGGCTAGGGCAGCTTGGCTTCCATGTCAACTATGAGGGCATCGTGGCAGATGTAGAGCCCTACGGCTACGCCTGGCAGGCGGGGCTGAGGCAGGGCAGCCGGCTGGTAGAGATCTGCAAGGTGGCCGTGGCCACCCTGAGCCACGAGCAGATGATTGATCTCCTGAGAACATCCGTCACAGTCAAGGTCGTCATCATCCCCCCTCACGATGACTGCACCCCACGGAGGTAGGTCTGAGTTGGCAGCTGTGAACCTGGGCATCCGAGGCCGGGTTTGCACACCATGTAGAACGCCTTCCACTGGGCCGGGGGGTAGTGAATCGTGCCAGGTTACATGTGGTGCTCCAAGTTCCATCTGTGGAAAGTCTGACTCGGGACTTAGCTCCCTCTTCGTTTCTTCGTTGTGGCAGCAGCAGCTGGAAAGAGTGAGTGACTTGGACCATCCCCAGGATTTACATCTGTGGGTTTCTAAACTTGCCATTACAGATAGAGAAGGCCAGTAATAGCCATCTTAAGTATCTTGTGCCAGTACCTAAGAAACAGTGAGTGCTTAATATTAGGAGACACTCAGCAACACAGACTGTCAGGCTTCTTTCTTTTATGTTCCATGACACTCTTATTCCTTTTTCTTTCCAAAATTCAGAGTGCTGTTTTGACCTCTCCTCTCTGTCTGGAGCCCTGGACGTGACTTAGCAAGCATTTTCTTAACTGCATCTGTGTGTGTTAGGAATTGGCTTCACATGAGCTGGTCCTGCTCGTGATGGTTTGGCTGTTTGGTCCCCAGCCTTTTCGCCAAGGGAAGTCCAGGAGCTCCTGTCCCTCCTAGCTCCTGCCAAGCCAGCAGCACTCTTGAAAATTTAATTTCTCGGTCTCTGGGGAGGTTTCTTGATGGAACAAATTTAATCAACTGTTTCTTTTCTCCTTTGGGCATGTCCATGCTATTTTTACTAGGTATTTTGTTCCCCCCAATAAGTTAATTTGCTTTCAGCCCATTATTTTCCAAGAGTTTCTCTTAAGCTTTGGCAGTTAATTCTTAGGCCTTCTAAAGCCAAGACAACATCCTTAACCTGGTTTCTCCCCCCTAAAAACATGACTTGTCCTACACCTGAGCTCTCACAGATTCATGAACAGTCGATGGTAGATTGTGTAAATAGTTACAGTGGGTTATTTGTGTCCTTTATAAAGTAAGCAGCAATGACAATCTACATGTACTTCAGTTCATCAGACCACCTGTTGCAGACCAGATTGCGCTTGAGGTAGTGTTTCTGAACATTGCTGACTGCCTAGACAGCCCAGAGATGAGGTGCCTCTGTCAGAATATTGTGGACTCCCTTTGTCTAATAGCTTAAACACACATATCCTGCCTTAGTTAACCAGGTGTTTTCTGGTTTCCTGAAGTGCATTACCATTAATGTTTAGGCATTCTGCTGAACTGGGATTCAGGAATGACTCTGGAGGCGGGTCATATAGGTAGTTAGGTCCTTATGACACTCCCCAGCTGCTCTGCACTCATCTTCTGTCTCTTGACCTCTCCTTCACATCATCTACTTGATTGCTTCTAAATAGGCAGCTCTAAACTGGAGAATATAACCAAGCTTTGTAACTTGTCAACCTTAATTACACACAGTACAGAATAAAGACACTGGTCTAAGGACTAAAGGTCCGAGTGAGTCTATGGATAGTGTAGTGCCATCTAGTCTGCTCAGAAGCCTTTCCCCAGTCTTCTAGGCTCCCCAGCTTGTATGGGGTGGGGAGAGAAGGAATAGGTGCCCATGAGTGTTTGTGATGAATGGATGGGGCAACATTACCAACATTGAATTGTGTGTGGTTGTTCCTGGAAAGATGGGTTGGGAGGCCTGGCCCTGGATAGATAGATCTGTGGTAGGAGGTAGTTTATCTATAGCAATATACTAAGCCAGATATGTATGCTGTGTTGTGTTGGTAAAAACAACTAACATTTGCTGGAAATTTAATTTGCCAGGTCCTAGAAAAGACACTTTTACATGGATTCGGACATTTAATCCTTATAACAACCTTATGAGGTGTGTTAATATTATTTCTGTTTTAAGGAAACCAAGACTCAGATTAGTCATGAACTTTTCAAGCTTACCTGGCAAATTTAGATCTCACTTAGAATCCAAGCTCTTAACTACATCTTTGTATGCTTGGGGCACAAATCCTTCTTTTTTATTTTTTTATTATTATTATTTTTTTAATTTATGTAGCATAAGCAGGGATCTGCTGGTATGTTGGCTTTCTATTGAAGAAAAGAAGCTAGATTTGTAGCATTTGATGATTCCCAAGATGTAAATACTGCTTCTGTGGTCGACTTCTCGCTACCAGCATGACACCACTGTACTCAGAGTTGGGATAGATGCCCATGGTCGGCTCTTTGCAAGGCAAGACAGGCTGGCCCCTGCACACCCCTGAATAAATGAGCTATATTTGTTTCATCTTCTAGCAGTGCTGCTGAGACACTGATTGCCAATTTCCTGGCCAGTAGAGCTGGTAGTGACAGGACAGGAAGGTGTTAGGAACCTGCCCTCTTTAGGGTGTAGAATGGGAGATTGGGATGAAGGATCAGTGCACCGTACAGCCCCATGCCTGGGAAGCACACCATGTGCCTTTCACACTACGGCTTCCATGGATTCCCTCCGAAAAGCCAGTTACACCTTCTGGGCAGGTGTGAAATGGTGCCATGGATGCCTTAGGGGGACTGGAAGCCCTGCTTTTCCCTTCACTCCTTTAGAAACAACTTCAAAGGAACAGTTGAAGTATTAACACCTTGCTGTAATTTTCAACAAAATAAGATAATGCTCTTCTGTCACTTTTCTCTCCTCCACACTTCACACTCCCACTGCTGTTTTCCTAGCAACTGATTACTCTGTTCTTTGACTAGTCACTCTCTTTGTCAGCTGTTACTGCAGCTCCAGCGGGGGGGAATAGGCATCCTCTGGATCCCCTGTCCCACGGCCCCTCAGCCACCTGCTGCTCCAGGTGGCCAGGATCCTGATGGGTCACACGCGCCTGGCGTGCTGACCCTATGTAGCTACAAACACCCGTGTGTGTTCACATGGGAGAGTCCACAGTTTTGAAAAGGGAGGCTTTTTGTTTTACTGAAAACAGTTTAACAGTAAAGTGGGGCTTCAGTAATACAAAAATAAAATAGGACTCTTTCCATATTTCTAGGACATAAGCAGATCCTCTATGAATTGTATTCATACTAAAGTTGTTTTTAAGAGAAGCAAGGACAGGGGAAGTAAAGTAAAGTTCCTGAACCCCTGCTGTGTATTGGGCATTAAAAAAAAAGTCTTCCATTTCCACTAAAACAATGAGAAGAGGGTTTGGAGAGGTTCCATCACTGCCTACCCATCAAGTGGGACCAGTGAAGACGTAACTTGCTGCAAGCAGTCCTGCAGAAGGGATTCAGTGTTTATTCACGCCTCTACCAGAAAGTTTCCCAGGGGATGAAATGTCAGACATCAGGAGGGGCCCCTCACCCCCACCCGATCCTGACTCTGGAGTGCTGGAGCCCGTGACCTGTGGTTGTCTGTTGGTGCCTGTGATCTCCGAATCCTCAGCAGCCATTCTCTTGGCAAGATGAAAAACAGCCTGCTAGAGATTTCACCCACATGAAATCATGATGTTCTGAGTGGTGTTGCACAGGAGTGGTGGACCTTTATTCTGTAGAGGGCCACTAGCCTACAGCTTTTGAAGAAAGCAATCAAGGACCATTCAAGAGGAAGAGCTAAAAACAAACAAGTTACATAAAAGGACCAAATCACTTTTTACGTAGGACGGATCACAGAGTTTTGTCTTCATTTTAAAGCAAGTATTCAAAATGCAAAAGCATACTGCTTTGGAGCAGGAAAGGCTGTGAGAGATCATCTGGTTCAGATCTCTCATTTTTCAGGCAAAGAGCTTTGGTGCAAAGAGGTTAAGTATTTTTTCCAAACCCAAATCACATGACCTGAGGGACCTAGCTGTCCTCAGACATCAGACTACTGATTTAAGAGTCCATTGTTGAGATGATCTGTTGGGTATGCTGTACAATGGTTTTTTCTTTTTCTTTCTTTCTTTCTTTCTTTCTTTCTTTCTTTCTTTCTTTCTTTCTTTCTTTCTTTCTTTCTTTCTTTTTCTTTCTTTTCTTTCTTTTCTTTCCTTTTTATGATAGTCACACAGAGAGAGAGAGAGAGAGGCAAAGACACAGGCAGAGGGAGAAGCAGGCTCCATGCACCGGGCGCCCGACATGGGATTCGATCCCGGGTCTCCAGGATCGCACCCTGGGCCAAAGGCAGGCGCTAAACCGCTGCGCCACCCAGGGATCCCTACAATGGTTTTTCTATCTGTATTCTTAGTGTTGAAAGGTTGAGAGTAATGGGTAATCAGAAGCCAAAGGAGAAAGAAAGAATAAAAAGACCGAGAAAAAGAGTAGGGAGGAGGAGTAGCTTTTCAACCAGCCGGGTTTCAACATGGTGCCATGTGTCTTGTAGGCCTGAAATACTGAAATTGTAATTGCTGTCGCCCATCACTCTCTAAAGAATGTTAAGTTTTCCATTTTGTTGCAGACTGTGCCCTGAGTGAAATGAGTGGTCCCTGGAAGTGGAGAAGTCTGGGGATTTGGAGTAGATGTATTCTTCAGTTAGTGATTAAAATGAGATTAAGTTAGATTTAAATAATCTAATTTCCACATAGATTAATTCTGGGAGTTCAGATCCTGGCTCTGCCACTTCCTGGCCTTACAGTCTCTGGTGGATTACTCTCTCCAGGCCTCCATTCCCTCACATCTAAGAGAGTGGGGATAATGATAGTGCCTACTCTAGACCTGCTGCGGCGCTGCCAGATTAGCGTCTGGCCTGTTGTCAGCGTTCACTGCTGTTCAACATCACACCTACTTGAATGACGTAATAAAAATCCTTCTATGAATTTTCCTGTGTGTCACTAAAAGCCAGCTTTTATCTTTGTTCTTCAGTGTACAACTGACTTCTTGATTCCACATATCCTTCTTATATTTTCAGAGATAGTAAGTGATGGGAAGCTAGCAAGTGGTCTGTCCCATCGTGGATGGCAGTTAGACATGGCGAGTTGGCCAAGGTTTAGCATTGTGGATCTGCTGTTTTTCTTTTCTGTGAATGAGTCTTCTCTCCCTGCTGCTCTCCCTTATCATAATGCATCCCGTTATCATCGACTGTGCAGGAAGTTTCTAGCCCCACGTTAGAGGTGGTGGAAATGAAATACAGATTAAGAAAAGACAAAATTTTTGGCTACTGGAGTCTTCTAACCGATTTTACCATGAAATGTTATGTAGCTTAAAAGACTATTTCAAAGAGTTTTTTGAACTAGAAGAGACTTCAGTGATTACCAATTCCAAATCTTTCATTTCCCAAAGAAGCTAAGGCCCCAGAGATGAAAGCAGCTTGTCTGTTACATAATACATTAGATTTGTTTATATTATCATTAGTTACTTATTACCATCTGCCATGATGCAGTATGGACATGAAGCAGCCTGTGCCTGTAAAGGTGCATGTACGGGTACCACGGAGTTAAAGCCAACGGGAGAATCTGTTGGGGGGGGGGCAGGGAGGGGGTTGTGGATGTGGTGAAGAGAAAACATGACCTGTTGGGACATTTTTGAAAAGTTTTTGCCCTTGGGGATCCCTGGGTGGCTCAGCAGTTTAGCATCTGCCTTCGGCCCAGGGCATGATCCTGGAGTCCCGGGATCAAGTCCTGTGTCAGGCTCCTTGCATGGAGCCTGCTTCTCCCTCTGCCTGTGTCTCTGCCTCTCTCTCTCTCTCTCTCTCTCTCGAATAAAGAAATAAAACCTTAAAAAAAAAAAAGTGCCCAAAATAGATGAAAATAATGTTCTGAATATGTGCTGGTTGCTAGCACCCAACAGAAAGAAGGTGTGTGTGTGTGTTGTGTGTATGTGTATAAATGCTGTAGAAATGATATGATTCATTTAATTTACAAGTTAAAACAGACCACTGCTGAAGTGAAGCAAGAGCTAGTCCTGATTTTGAGGTGGAAGGAAATTTTCCCATGGATTTTTGCAAGTTTTTATTATTGCCCCTTTTGCACGCTGTAGCATTCTTGCATTATATTTATAGACCCAGAGCACAACTGACTGTATAATATGCCATATTTGGTCAGAAATGGAAGACTTCAAGCCATACTACAGTAATATCTCTATTAAGAACCAAAAAAGTATTGCAGCTTTTTTGTCGGAACTATCAGAATCAAAACTAAAAATTATGTCAAAGCTTGAGGTGACATTCCTTCCTTCCTATCAGAGGAAAGGTTTATTACATAAGAAGTCATTATCTGCCAGAAGTCATGTCAGATGTGCCATAAAGCAGTGTTTTGCACACTGCAGGTTGTAACTCCTAAATAGATCATGAAATTCATTTAGGAAGCTGCATTCAGTGTGTTTCTTTAATGAAATGGACTAACAGAGAATATAGTAGAATAAAAGGATGTGTGTGTGTGTGTGTGTGTGTGTGTGTATTTGTGGCTGGGCTGCATCACAGTGTAATATGTATCTCTTACTAGGCTCATGGTCCCAAATGTTTGAAAGCCACTGTCATTAAAACTTCTAAGGGGTACAGTGGAGCCTTGGGCAGAGGATCAGATTAAGGTTAACTTAGGCTTTTAGGGAATCAGGAATGGTAAGAAAACTCTAAGAAAAGGTGCCTGTTGGATACTGAGGCTGAGACTGAGCAGGCAAGGATCCCAGCAAATACACGTGCCTCAGAAGCAGCCCTTCTGAAAACCCATGTCTCTCGTGGAGGTGTGGGAGAGGGCACGTTGCAGCGTACACGTTAGAAATGCCAGGAGTCCTACCTGACACACTGGTGCCTTCCACTGTGCTTATTCTCCCACCAACACAAGCCCATTTCCCAAATCAAGACCCAAGCTTTGGACCTGTACTCTGTGTGCAGTCAGGAGCCACAAGTCACCTGTGGCTAAGGGGTCATTGTCATGTGGCTAGTCCGAAGTGAGAAGTGCTATACATGTAAAAGACACACCAAATTTAGATGAGTGTACATCACCTAATCACTAATTTTTTTATATTGATTTATTGATTACATGTTCAAACAGTAGTGTCTTAGATATATTCACCCGTTCCCTTTTACTTTTTTCATGTGGCTGCTAGCTTGCACTGTCTCTATGGACAGTACTGTGTGGACTCTCCTTCCTCTCTAAAAGTGTTTTAGAATCACTTTTAACCCTTCCTTTACCAGTCCCCCCACCCGCTGCTCAGTCTTTGAAATTCCTTTAAGCAAAAAAGTCATTTTCTTGCTTAGTAATGAAAACCAAGTACACAGTTTGAGTTAATGCTTTATTGGGCATAGGTTTTTCTCAGTAATTTGTCCATCAGTCAAGTTTATAATAGACTGAGCCTTGGTTGTTTGGGTAAAGGAAGTGGAGAGTAAGTTCCACATATCTTAAGGTTTGGGGGTTGGGACAGTAGCACCAAGAAAGGGGGGTAAAGCAACAGAGGACATTTGGGGCATCAGTTTCACTCAGGCTGCTACGTGGGGTCAGCCCAGCTATGGGAGCTGTTTGCTGGTGGGGGGAGGGGGATCTGATTTCATATTATGCTTTGTTCCCTGGTGATAGGATAATTGCAGAATTTCTATAATTGGCTTTTTGTTTTCTCCTCCTGAGCTAAATTTGGCTCTCAATTTGGATTTCAGAATTTATCACCACTTAAATTTTTTTTTTTTTTTTTTACCACTTAATTTTTTGACTATTAAGATTCCAAACAAATTCAATACCTTTTTAGGTCCCCAGTCATGACACTAAATGAAGGATGTGTAAAGCTGACTGCCTGCTTCCTCTGAGGCCCAGTCTTAGGGTTCTGCTGGCCTGTGGCCCACCCTCCTCAGGCCTCAGTACTGACTCTGCCCTTATCTGTCCCCCCCCACCCACCAGGGTGACTGTGAATCTCACTGCTTTTTTCAAGACTCCATATCTCAGATGCTTTAGTTGAGACTGAGCAAGAGAAAATATACCAGTATAGTACTTCCTGGGGTTCTGGTTTTTGAAAGGACAGTAATTACAGGGCCCAATGATTAAAAGACAGTTTGAAACAAAGGATGATGTGTTTGATCCATTTTAACTGTTAATGAGAAACAGTGTGGTTCCACCCACAAGAAAAAGCAATATTAATTTTTCTTCTTTCTGTGCCCCTGATAGGAGTTGCTCTGAAACCTACCGCATGCCAGTGATGGAATACAAGATGAATGAAGGGGTATCATATGAATTCAAGTTTCCCTTCCGAAATAATAACAAATGGCAGAGGAATGCCAACAAGGGGTCTCATTCGCCTCAAGTCCCCTCGCAGGTGCAGAGTCCCATGACCTCGAGGCTGAATGCTGGGAAAGGAGATGGGAAGATGCCTCCTCCAGAAAGAGCTGCCAACATCCCTCGAAGCATCTCCAGTGACGGACGCCCACTGGAGAGGCGGTGAGTGTGCCTTTAAAGGTTTGCTCTGAATCTCGGCCCCAGATTTAAAGAGCACCAGACCCACAAGCACTAGCTTTACATTGTCCCATATTTTCCTAGAAATCAGGAATTGTGAGGTGCCTGGGTGGCTCAGTTAAGCATCTAATTCTTTATTTCAGCTCAAGTCACAATCTCAGGGTTGTAAGATTGAGCCCCATGTCAGCTCCACAGTGGGTATGGAGCCTGCTTAAGTTTCTCTCTCTCTCTCTCTTCCTGCCTCCTCCTCCCTACCCCCCCAAAAAAAAGAAAAAGGGAAAAAAAAAAGAAATCAGGAACTGAAACAGAAACAGGTGCATGCCCTAGTGGCTTTCAAAGCATGGTATCATTCTAAAGCCATAAGGATGCATGAGGACACATTCCAGCAAAGCATTCAGCTCTAAGTTGGTGGTATTTGTGCTTTGTACTTTCATTTCTGTGTGATAGCAACAGAAACCATCACGGCACACTTAATGATTTACGTGGGTTAGAACTTGGCAGACTCATTGAGGGGACATTGACCATATTATCATCTTTGACAATCTTCGTCTTTTGGGGAGAAGTGATACAATAGTAGCAAAAGAATGCAGGGTTTTTTTATTATATTTGTGTCACTTTCTTAATAAAGATTATTAAAAATTTTAAATAATGATACTGTAAATTACCTATGCTAATGAAGGATACAGTTTAATTCAATAAGCTGATAGTCGCCCACTAGAAGCCAACTTCTTTCTGTTCACCGCCCTTTCCTCAGCACTTCTGCTTGTCTTGATCACATCTCAGACCAAAATGTGAGTCTAGTTCAAGTGAACAACAGGAAACGGGGCACCAAAGAAAGTGGGCCCCAGCTATGCTCAAATAAGTCTTTGACTGGTTCAGATTGGGAGCAGAAAGCTGGAGGTTTTAAAAACTACACTGATGTCTCTTACCTTAGTTTAACTTTTGAACTGTTGCATAAGACATTGTCACTTAACTAGCTCAGAAATATTAGGATATCAGATAGAAATAATTTATGGGCAACAACATCAAAAAACGAGTTGTCTTTCTAAACTTCCTCGCTTAATCCTAGAGATCTACTTACAGAGCTTTCTTATTTTATCTCAATAAAAGACTACTCTCCCCAAGTGGCTGCTTTCCCATCTGGACTCCTCTTGTTTTCATCATTTTTGAGGAGGAAAAACATCCAAGAGATCTCTGAATAAACTCTTTGTTCTCCACATTCCAAACTTGGCTTTCCCCGAGGTGTGTGTATGAACTGGAATTCATGATTTGGCCCACATTTGGAAAGATGAACCCTAGGAAATCATTGTTTAGACAAGGACCTTCTTAGTGCTATTTTCTTTCTCTTCTGAGACAGTCATCAGACTTTTACAAGTTAAATTGTTTTGTGTTGTTTTCTCTATACAGTATTCCGTATAATAAAAGAACAGGATATATTTTGATTCTGTGTTGAATTTAATTTCTGCAACAGAAACTAAAGCCTGAAAAAAATAAAAAAAATAACTAAAGCCTGTTGCTGGACATCCTGACTTCAAAAGTGGGAATATTTTTTTGTAGTTAACTATCATCTTATAATGCAAGCAGCTTTTTAGTGCTAGAGAATACATCAGCTCCATTATTTCCAGATGGAGCTCTTTGAGTTCCAGAGGTGATTTCTGGAGGTACGTGACTTGTGTCTGCCGTTCCATCTTCACCACCACCCAGTCCCCCACCCCTGGGGAGAAGGAATTTGAGTGCTCCCCCTATAAGACCATAGGAGCAGCCCTAGGACTGTTGGAGCTTTACAATGAAAGTGGCAGAGCGAGGCTAATAGTGGTTTTCGGAGAAATTTAACCTCAGTTCCCTCTAAGACTGAGTTTCAGGTATTCTTTAAGACACTGGAGGAATACTTCAGCTCTTATGGTGGAGGCTTAGGTGGCTTATAAAATCTCAGTTCTACATACAGAGGGTATGTGGGTTATTTGGCTCATCTTCCTTTTGAAATATGTGGTAATTGGATATTCTTCCTCTGTGAAAACTTAAGCATTCAATTTCCTATTCCCATCATTGCTCACTTTTAGGAATACATTACATATTTCTTTTTAATTTTTAACTTGGAGTCACAAATAGAAGGTAATACTTGAGAAATTTTGTTTTGTTACTGTTTCGAGGATATTTAGATACAAAATAGACTCATGCCATTCATCAGGAATGCTTCTGAGTCCTCCATGAATCCTCAGATTCAGATATTTACCTGGGAGTATAATTTTCTCTATGAAATATAATAAAATATAACTGGAAAGCATCCCCTTCATGGTGTTACTGAGAACAGAACACCTTACTGAAATGGGTAAGAGAGGCCCCTGGCTGCCAGGCTCTCTTCGCCCATTCGGCCTTCCCCTTCCTACCAGTCCTGCCCTAGGTGCCATTTGCATATGTACCTGTGGAGTCTATAAAGTGTGACTCCTTTCAGATGAATCGCAAATGGTCAAAATAAATGGCAGGATCTGCTACACCTTAAATCTTCCTTTACCAATAATGGCATGAGCCTAATCCTGGATTAAAGTACTGCCTTTATGCCTTTACATAAGTTTCATTCCATTTATTTTCCTCCCCCACGTTAGGCAAGTTGTATTTAACTATAGAGAAACCAGCTGTATTTAAGTTGAAGCCAGCAGCTCTCTCAAGTGTGCCCTGCCTAGATTGCTACACAAATCTGCCTGATTCATTCACCCTGGCTGCTTCCACCACGGTTCACTGTAGATAACACCACCAGTTTACTGCTTGTAGAAGCATAGTTTTTCTTGCATTTTTATGCAAGATCCCAGACTTAAAGGTCATTAGAAAGAATTAAAAAAAAATACTTGTGGAACAGATTTTCCTTTTTCCTTTAATACCAAGGGCATGATTTATATAACATACCAAAATGTGTTGGTGTTTGAAGTTTCTAAGAAGAATTATTTCACTGAATTGTGTTCTGGATACATTGTTTAGAGAAACTGATGAGGTAAAAACAGAGGATTCATTTGCTATCTAAATAGACTAAAGTCTAATTCTCTTTGGCTTACATATGTGAGCATTATGCTCTCCAGGTGGCCTTTTGAGTACAGAATTTTACAGTATTTATGGGGAGTAGTATTTATGAACAGAATAAATATTTATTCAACAAAAATAGGTAATAAGACACAATCACTATTTTAGCCTCAAATTTATCTCCAGTGTAAGGGTAGGAATGGAATTAAAATATCTGCTGTTCATTGAACTTCTCACATCACTGTGTAGGGTTTTTTAAAATTTTTATATATTTATTAGAGCACACAAGTGGGGGTTGGGGGTCGGGACTGAGGGAGAGGAAGAAACAGACTCCCCACTGAGCAGGAAGCCTGACCCAGGGCTCGGTCCCAGGACCCCAGGATCATAACCTGGGCTGAAGGCAAACACTTAACTGACTGAGCCACCCAGGTGCCCCCACATGACTATGTTTAAACATAGTGTGGGATCAGCCATGAAGCCCTGATCTGTGTTAACATGCTCAGAAAAGTTTAGGTATTTCAGGGGCTTTGCCAAACAACAGGCATCTTAGCGTAAGAAATTTTCCTTTCTCTCTCTCTCTCTTTTTTTTAAGTTGAAGCATCACCAGCCTTTATGCAGATATTTGCTGTTGGATCTTAACCACCATTGGTACTTTTAAGTCTTACCTGGATGCCACTATCCCCGCTTCCCTGCTGCTTATAGCTCCGAGCAGCTGGGGGAGCACCTCCCCACAGGAGGTTAAGGCTGGCTGCATGTGCAGCCTGGCAGAGAGCATGACAGTCATATGTCTGTTTAGTTTATAAGGAGATGATCTCTAAGATTTCAGCAGTCCCATACCAATCTTCACTGTCATTTTCTGCTTCGGCATAAAGCAAGCAGCCACTTAATCCCTCCTCCTCCTCCTCTGTTAAGGAAGTCAGCTGTGGTTAGAAGTTTCAGGGCTTGCACATTCCAGATGCTCTCCACCTGGATCATAGTTTTTTAGCATGACTTGAGGACCCTTAAATCCTAGAACTTTAGAGCTTCACTGGAATCGCTCCGGTTACAGCTAAAGCCACTGGATGTGATGGTCTTCAGTGATTCTGACCCCATTCGCCGCTCGCTCCTTCAGGACTCCTTTCCCTGTCCTCTGAAACTTTACTCCTGGTGCTTTTTGGTCAGCTCTTTGCACCTGTCTCCTCGACACCACCCCCTCAATTTTGTGTTCTCTGTGGCTCCCTTATCACTTTTTCTTTTAATCCGATACCATGCAGTGTCTTGGGGGAGCTCGCTTATCTCAGCAACGTCCGCCGTCACCGTGTGCAGTTCCGTAATGGTGCATATCTGCCTTGACCTCCTTTGTGCTTTCCATATCCATTTGCCTGACACCGCTCCGAGTCTGCCCCGAGAGTCATGCGAGTCTCCTCCTCACAAGCCCGAGTGGACTGCTCCTCTGTCCCCTCTCCTTCCTCCCGTGTCACCCCCCACGGCGAAGGGCCGGCTCCCCGAGTGTCCAGGGCAGCGCCAGGATTCATTGGCAACTTCCTCTCCACCCTCCTCCCCGTCCCCACAGCCGTCTAGTGAGGAGCCCCAAACTGCTTTGAGTTCCTGGTTTTCCAGCCTCCTCCCTGTCATGGCCATGGGGGCTGTCGGGTCACGCTAGGATTTTTCGGGCACGGCAGCTCTCCCCCACCTCTGTGCTGCGTAGCGCGGGGCAGGCTGATGACAGTGGAGGCGCCCCTCACCGCCGCCCTCTGCACGAGTCCGCCTCCCCGGGGGTGCCCACTTCCCACCTGCCACCCCAGGTCCAGCCCCGTGAAGGACTCTGTTGCCAGGTTTTCTCTCCTTGATGCCTTATGCGCGTGGCCCTACGCGGTCTGCCCGTCCATTCCTTGTTTCCGCAGCTAACAACTGGTGCTCGCAGAATTTATTATAGTTGACCCTTGAGCAACACAGGTTGGGACTGTGCGGGTCCACTTACATGCGGGGTTTTTTTCAATAAATACAGTGCAGTACTGCAAAATGTATCTTCTCTTAAAACTCTTTATCTGCTTACTTTATTGTAAGAATATAGTATATAATATATACAATATGTATCATATGTGTTAATCCACTGCTTATGTTATCAGTAAGGCTCCAGGTTGACAGGAGCTTATTAGTAAAGTTTGGGGACAATTGAGAGTTATACATGTATTTTCACCTGTGGGTATGGGGGGGGCGGTTAGTACCCCTCAGACTCACATGGTTCAAGGGTCAACTGTATATTTCATTTTAATCTTATTTGTCAGTTTTTCCAACTCTAGCCTGTCTTATTTATCATTGTATCCCCAAGGATCAGCTATAAATTCTGGCATTGTCATAGGTCCACCATCAGTTTTTTAAAACCTTATTTAGTAATTAAACCAATAAGCAAAAGAACTAAAAGAAGCAGGAACCGAAGTAAATCACTTCAGGAGAAAATAAATCCTTTTTTATTTTTAATTTTTTTTTTACTTTATTATGGTATAATATACATAACCTAAAACTTCCCACTTTAACAGTTTTTGAGTGAGGGGTTCTGTGGCACTGTGTACAGTCACCCCACCATCCATCTCCAGAACCTTTCACCTAGCTGAACAGAAACTGTCCCCATGAAACAGCCCCTTCCCGTACCCTCCCCGCCCCTGGTCACCGCCATTCTACTTTACATCTCTATGAATTTGACTACGTACGTAAGTAGAATCATAAAATATTTGTCTTTTTAGGACTGGTTATTTCGCTTTAACATAGTGCCTTTGGTTTCATCTGCATTGGAATTTCCTGTCTTAGTAGTGGCAGCTATAGCAAAACTCCATTGGCCAGGCAGCTTAAACAGCAGTTGTTTGTTTCGGAAAGTTCTGCAGCTGGGAATGCCAAGATCAAGGCTCCAGCAGATCCAGTTCTTGATGAGGACCCTCTTCTGGCTTGCAGACAGCAACCTTCTTACTATACCCTCACATGGCTGAGAGAGGGAAGCTCTGGTTTCTCTTTTTCTCCTTACAAGGATATACATAATCCCATTGTGGATCATGACCTTACTTACCTAAGACTAATCACCCTCAAAGGCCCTCCTCCTGATATCATTACAATGAGGATTAGGGCTTCAACACATACATTTAGTGGTGGTGGTGGTTTAGGGGGGACACACATTCAGTCCATTCACACTTCCTTTCAAAGGCTGAATAATACTACATTCTGTGTAGATACCACATTTTGTTTATCCATTCACCCTTCAGTGCACACTTGATCAATCAGTTCATTTTTATAAAAATTAAAAGATCAGTAAAAATGAAGACTCAGTAGTCTGACAAAGCTGTAGAATTAAAGCTGGATTCAAGTAGAAGTCCTTGATTTTTGTTGGCTAAGTTTCGAATGCTCCTGTTTTAAAAGTACATTGAGTAAAGCTGTCTCACACTGACTCAAAGTGAAATGTGAGTTGTTCTTGATTGAATTTCCTATAAAAGCTTTCAGTTTAGAGGAAACTTGAATTATGGTATTGTATTTATCGGCCAAGATGAGGAGGAAAAGCAGAGGGCCATACTTGACTTAAACTCACTGGTCTCTTAAGGCTCCTTTTCCTGCAGCTCTCCAAAGGAGCTGACATACTGTGGCATCCACACTGGGATTAGAGTTAGATGGTGTGCAGGCTCACATGTTCAGATTATACTGCAGTGATGTTTCCTATGTAAGTATTCAGGAAATGTGCACAGTGCTTGAGTTCCTCATACCCTGCCCCCGTTCCCTTTCCTTTATGCACTCCAGAAGGACGTAGGGAATGAGATCAGAATGTTCCAGTGTGGCCCCCCAGCTCAGGCTCTCCAAGTGCTCAGAAGTTACTCTCTGGGCCAGCTAAGTAGCTGTCGTGCATCCAGCCCAGACAGATGTTCCCACAGGGCTTCCACCCTACAGAGGTTCCAGGAGCACAGAGGCTTTGGTTCACATTCTGGCCCTACCACTTAGAAGCCATGTGGGAAGTTCCTTGTCCCCTCTGTACCTCAGGGTGCCAACAATCCAGTGAGCACCAGCCCCATCCCCTAGAGTTCATATGAAGATTGATTAAGGGAGTAGGGTGACCCTGTACCTGATCTGAACTTTAGGACAGGCCTGCCACATGTTGAGACTTAGAAAATGGTGCTTGCTCTTTGTCATTTTGTAGAGGCTCTTCCAGACACAGCTTCATGGAGGGGAAACAGATCATGTTCGGGGGGCTGGGGGGGCGCCTCTCAGGCTGTGGTGGCACTGCCAGCCTGGCCTGGTGAGTCCCTCTGCAGCCTAACCCAAGCTAAGTATCTGGTGGGTCACTGAATTTGCACAAGGAAGTCATGTTGTCTACAGCAACAGTGTCACGGTTTACTGTGCTGAAAACAGCCCTGGTGAGTTGTGCATTTGCAGAAGGTGTAGAAAATTCTGGAAAACTCATCCATGCAAATTAGAATGACCTTCAAGAGGATTTTATGAAAAACAGTTAAGAGTTCTGGGCAGAGCAATAAGGTGGCATGTGACCACGTCACTACGGAACTATAGTCCTGTGAGCAGCCAGCAGCACGATCTTACCCCCCCTACCCAGCTCAAGGGGTCTGCTGCATTAGGACTGCCCGAGGAGGCCTGGCCTGGTCACACCTATGGGAGGCTCTACAGAGGCCCACCATGGCCCTGGGGCTTCCTCAATTCTTACACACACACACACACACACACACACACACACAAGGCCAGCCTTCCTAGAAGCTAGATCTAACATATGTCCTGCTGTCACCCTCCTTCCCATGGAGAAGTTAGGCTTTGGTGATGAAAGCACATCAGCTACATGAACACGTGTATTGAGAATTTAACTCACAGAGAAAAAAAGTATATTCTACTGCCTTATATTTGAAACCCCTGACATTTTTCTTTACTATTTGTTGATTGCATAATACATATATGTAAACTTGTAGAAATTAATGATAATTATGACAAATTAGCTACCAAATCCACTGCCACAATCATCCGGGTGAAATTTTCCCAAAAGCCTTTTGTTCAGAGTCCTGGACAGTGAAGGGTCTATGGTCAGCGTCCACTTGTGAGAATCAACACAGTATGGTTACAGAGTGGCCATTCTGGATCTGCTTAGCATTCAAGTGCTTGCTGAGAGAAGTAGATTTAATTACCTTTTGACTTGGAGAAACAGTTGCTATATATAACGGGATGGGCAGAGTGTCCTTAGGGCTGGTCTTCAGAGTTAAGTCGCTGTCCCACTAGAGAGTATATATTTCTGTGTTGGGTGTGTTTGTACTAAGTGCTAGGTGCTTGGCTGGGTCCCACTCGAGAGTATATATTTCTGTGTTGGGTGTGTTTGTGCTAAGTGCTGGGTGTTTGGCCATGTCACAAGAGGGCTTGTTAGACACTGCCTCAGGCCACATAAAGTGGCCCTGGACCACTTGCTATGGAGCTGCAGGCTCATTTTAAGGAACCTAGTGTGAATACATCAGGGGGGCTGGCAGGGGAAGGGCTGACGCCTATGCTTGTGGCCCTGCAAACATGTATGTGTAGGCATTCATTGTCCCAACCAGTTCCCGCTCTGGAGAGAATCAGGACCCAGTCTCATTGAACAGCCTGGAGTGTCCCAATCTGTCACTTTTTGCTTGACTCTTTTGGTTTCCCGTTATATTTTTAAAATGACAGATGATGATGGCATATGAAATGGCACAAAATAAAAATAGGGATGTAGAGATGAAGATGTGATGTAGCCCTGAACCATGGTTAGCAATATGTGCTTGTGAATAATTGATGGACTAGTCTGCAGATGGTTCAGGCCCAAGTCCTGGTAGGGTTTTGTAGGAAAGGAGAGTGGGTTGTGTGGTGGTGTTTTTCTCTTCTCCTAGCTCAGGCCAGTTGTGTGGAGAGGGCTGGGGGTCTCAGAGACCCCTCGAGGAAGTTGCCTGTGGGCAGCCACTCTGAGCAGAGGCCAGCATGGCATCTATATTTCAGCTTCTGCTTCCCATGTTCTTATTTGTAAACTGTGATAAAGAATGAATTTATCTTGCCTGGTTTTTTCCAGTCTTTAAAATCTTAGCATGTCAAAAAAAAAAAAAAATCACTTAGCCTCTCACTAAAGATTTGATTGTGACTTCTTTTGATGAAAGATTAGTGAATGTTGGTGGAGGAGAGTAGGACTAATCGAAGAGACAAATGTTTTTAGTGGGCTAATGGGTTCATATTTGTCTATATCTCCCTCAAATTTGCCTGCTCACATAGATGCTCTGGATTAGCTCTGGCCATACCACTGCTTGGCTATAGAACCTTCTATGCGTCCCGGTTACCAGACAGAGAAGGGAAGTGTTTCCTCAGCTTACCATAGAGGAGCTCACCCTGCAAGACCCACAGTCACAACCCCTGCAGATCTCCCACCCAGGATAGTGCTCCAGCCTAACTCAGCATCATGGCAATCACATACACCCTCACACTCATGAGTCCTAGCTCCTGACTTCTGTGGAAATTCTTGGTTTCCTGCAGACTTATTTCACATGCATTTCTTCGTAAAGCTTCCTTTCTCCTAGTTTTCACAGTAAGAGTTGGCTTCTAACCTGCCTGAGCCCGCCTGCACTCTGTGTGTATTGCCCTCATGCCAGTTCCATTTTACTTGTGTTTTACTTAAAAACTTTTAAGTAGATAGGGCAGGCCTGGTGGCTCAGTGGTTTGGCGCCGCCTTCAGCCCAGGGCGTGATCCTGGAGATCCGGGATCAAGTCCCGCATCGGGCTCTCTGCATGGAGCCGGCTTCTCCCTCTGCCTGTGTCTCTGCCTCTCTGTCTCTCTCTGTCTCTCTCTCCTTCTCTCTCTCTCTCTCTCTCTGTCTCATGAATAAAGAAATAAAATCTATTTTTTAAAAAAAACTATAAGTATATGATATTACTGAGTTCATATTCTAGGCCAGGCTCTATTGAGTCATTTGTTTGAGTTTTCTCAGTTCATCTACCCAAAGCCCAGTTGCTCTTCATGCTCTGTTTTCAAATACGGATGCCCAGGGATTGAGAGATGGGATAATCAGTGCAAAGTGACAGGAGTTAATGGTGGAGCTGAGATTAGCATCCAGGCCATTGGACTCCAGAGCCTCTCTCTTAACCACTGTGCTACTTGAATGAAACCTACCACCATTCATAGACAAGAGTTCAAGAAATATTTGTCAAATGAGTGCATGCATGTATGCTTGGGAGGCCCAGTCACATGCACTGCAGTCAGAGCCAGCTTCATGGGAGTGCAGCCTTGCAGTTGCACAGACCCCTGCTTAGAAGGTTCCATACTGAGTTTCATGCTCTGCTGTCATTGTCTTAAAATTTGCAATACTGTGTCAACATGGGGACTTTCATTTTCATTTTACACTGAGCCCCATGAATTATGTAGCTGGTCCTGCAAGTAGTCCATTTTTATTTTCTGTTCTTTAGAGTCACCCTGAGATATAAAATTGACTCTTCCTAAGAGGCACCTATGATGTGTGCCAGGCTGTGAACTTCTAACAGCTTGCCAGCTACTGTGACGTGATGATCCATTTATCTCACTGTGATGAATTGCTGTATTTTCCTAACTGTGGAAGGGAGTTAGTCCTTGTTGTAAATTGACTTTGTCACAGGGGGCTCATCAGAACAGGATTTCCATGATTCAGTCCAAACAGCTGATATAGACTGGTCAAAAAGCCAGGGGTAGCTCTGGTTCACAAAGAACACGGTAGGAAGAGATGAAAAGACATAGAGACGAGTGGCTTGAATTTGAATATAGCTTGTTCAAACTCTAGTCTGGAGATAGCACCAGATTACATTACCTTGAATCATTTGTGAGGGTTTTTGTTTTGTTTTGTTTTGTTTTTTACATAATTCTGGAAGAATCCTGGTTGATATATATTGCTGAAGACAGATTTTAACTTGGTCCTCATGTTCCCTGGGTGAACAGCATTTTAATTGCTAAGTTGTGGTAAAGTGCTGTGCTTAATTATGGACTCAAGTATCTAATTTGTCAGTCATTGGTACTATTTGAAACCTTCTCTTGTTTTTACCATCATTCCACCAATGGCGCTTGGGTTACAGAGGGCCTTATCTCCTTGGACACATCTAGGCAGTGCTGTCACTTTGGAGTACAAAGCAGGAGAGAGAGGCATCATTAAACCTACATATAATTACTCAGGAAAATGTCTTAGAGGTAGCCACTTGGAATCTGAGAATTCTTTATCCATAAGTTGATAAGTTATAACCCATCACAATCTGAAGAGATCAACTCAGTGAGAATCTATTAATGTTAACATTAATAGATTGTGTATAGTCCTGTGTGCTGATTTATGGGAAGGGTGCTGTAAAAAAGCAAGAGTTACTTTATTAGAAATCTGAGTTTTGTGGGTAAGTCTCTTCTCCCTTTTACCCTGGTATAAGAATGATTCTGGAAAATGCACTGATTCTGAAATTGGACCACCTCTTCCTAAAAGTCCATTCCATTCAGCTCTTTGTTCTCATTGCAGTGAAATGCATTGCATATAAATGAAAAGCTGGTGTTAGTGGAGTCTTGGAGACTATGGAGGTATTGTCTGTCTGGCTGATGATCATGACTTTTGCAGTTGCTGCATTTTTCATAGAATCAAAAGGTCCTGGTGTTTTATTTCTGCAGAGGGAAGTAATAGGAAGCTCCAGAGAACTTTTAATATCAGTTACTTTAAAAACATTTAGTTATTTCTTGGCTAAATTTACAAAAATGTGGAGGAAAGAATCTGCTGAAATTAACACTGAAAGGTTTAGATGTTTCCTTTCTCACGGTGACCAGCGCATTCTTGAAAATTCTTACATTCCACAGAATTGAAAAATCTCATAGCAACTGAAAGATGTGTTAATGTTAGTCCCGTAAACCCATTTGGGATTAATACCCAGATGTCGGAAGCTCTTCAAGATGAAGAGAAAGTAGAAAGATCTCAGTTTATCTCAGAAGAGAAGAAAAGCCTTGGTTGGGATCTTTCACTAACTCTTCGCTGGCCTCAGCAACCCTTAAAGTACAGTGGGTGGTGGGGGATGGAGATTCAAGAAGTCAGCATGCTGGCTTCCTGTGTGAGCCAGTTTGGGGGGGTACCCTTTTTCAAGGTGGCAGGACAGCACACAGCCCAGCTTGAGTAATGACCACAGCTCTCTCTGGCAGAAGTGAGCTGCCGGAGCCAGGCCGGCGGCATCTCCCGCTCCCTCAACAAGGTCTGTTCTCAAATAATATTTGTGTGATGGTATCAGTGTCAATGTGTTTGAAAAGAATAGTAAGTCATCAGAATAAGGGCTAATTCTGAAATTCTTTTGTCCGCGATACATACATCTAGATTGGTAAAAACATTTGGGTGGAATTCCATCAGTTTCTGTTTGTTTGTTCAATGTGTGTGAACAGACCGAAAACAAAGCCACTATTGAGTTATATAAATGCAAAAAAGGGATGGGAGTGAATGCTGGCCTTCTGGAAATGCTATTTTTTCACTTTGGGATGACTCCAGTAACCAAGTAGAATTTTCTGATACATTTGCCAAATAAAAGAGCTGAGGTTGAGAACTAGCATGAGATATTTTAAATTAATGTACGTTTTGGAGAGCAGAGTAAGAAAAGCAAGCTCTAAATACAAATGTAAAAGTTACATCTTGACTTTTCCTATGGAATCAGTGGTCACTTCTCACAGAAACAGAAACATTTGAAGGTTCACCATACATATAGTTCACTGGCATTACTTGCTTACCCTGAAGACAGTTGGAATATCACGGGCCTTCCGGATGTTGCACTGGCCCTGACCATATGAACATGCTTGTACTGTGTTTCCTTAATTTCCATCATTCTGTAATACCTCCTCCTCTGCATGATAGGAAAAGCAAAGCACCTACAAATGAAACTGCGTTTGAAGTTTCTCTGTATTATGAGTCTATAAGGGCCAAATTCTTAAGGCAGAAAGGAGTATGGTGTCTTGTTATATTTGGATCCATGCTGCTCCTTATTCCCTACCTAGTTTCCTTTGTAATTTACTTCTCCTATGCCTCCTCCACTCCAGCCCCCCTCTGATTATTTCAGAATAAACAGCGGGAAATTAGGGAGAGGTCTTAATGGAAAAGAATAAAGGTAGGTCTCTTTTACAGTCCTCAGATAGGTGTCTTGATCTCTCTTTTATCAAAACATGTTACCCAAAGTAGGCATGAGCCAGTGTTCCAGGACCCCACTGATCCCTGACCCACTGTGGCTGCCCTGCCCATACTCCTTTCCTGAGTCTGTATCCTCATGAGAGAACCAGCTGTGTAGCTAGTATTTCTCTGAGTCTGTGCAGCAATGACAAGACTGGTAATAACAGGAGGAACTTAGGAACTCTGCCTTTTTTTCCTAGCTTCTCATACCATTCCTCCAAGGGCCTGGCATACTTGGTGTCCTTACTTGCTCCACTGGATAATACCCAGAGGAGCCATTAATAGTAAGTTCTCTTGCTTACTATTACCATTATATGTCAGAGTGATGATATGCTCAAGGGTGTCTGGGTAGAAGTCCATCATTCCTTTTTCTCACATTTAAGGAAGAATATTAACTTTGAATCTGTTCTCGTTGCTTTTAGTATAATATTCAATAATTGGGGCCCTTTATTGTTAGCGACCAACTGTTTTTCAACTGATGTAGACCCACCATGGCTGAGAACCCCTAGCTTGGGCATCTGATGTCACTGTGGGCCTTTATTCTGAACCCACTTACTGCCCTTCATTTTCTGCACTACTGACAGGGATTCTCATTCATTCAGCAAACATGTTTTAAGCAACCAGAGATGTAAAGATAAAATGGCTCAGCCCTGCCCCTTAAGGGGCAAATCTAGTTGGGAAAGTAGACACATGTAAAACTAACCATGCTGAAGGATGTGCTGTGATGGCGCAAAGAACAGACTGCATGGTACTCGAGGAGGTTCTAACTAATCTATAAATTCAGGATTATGATTTTGGAATTAGGCCTTGAGAAAAAGGATTTTATATCAGAAAGGAGGAAAGAGAGCGGACAAGATGAGTAAAAGTATGCATATGGTAGCAGAGTCTAAAAATAGGACATATTGAATCTGTCCAGAATGTAAGGTGCATGGATGCAGGCAGAAAGCATGGAGGGGAGGGAGGGCTTGGACAAGATAGTCCAAAGCCTGGAAGAAGGGACCAGGGATTCGGCCCTCTGTTCTATAGGCAAAGGGAAGCTACAGAGAGCATGTTAGTAGTCAGATGACTTGGCATAGTGGAGACCGGAGGAATGGGGTGGACAGAGGCTGGAAATCGAAGACCAGTGCATCGGCGGTGGACGGACGGGAGAGAAACATCCCTCTCCCTGGGCTGCCCCACCGGGCGCATTTCCTAGGGCGAACGAAGCTGGGGGGTGTGCCAGGACCTGGGAGAGAGAAGACGTTTGTTCTCAGGGTGGAGTCCATGACATGGTTCTGGCCTAAGATAGTTCTTCTGGCGACTGGCTTTTGGAGGATAAATTCTGGGGCTTTATTTTATTTTTTTTCTTTTTAAGATGCTACATAGTCAAACAGAATTAGATTGGTCTTTTATGGCATAAAATTAATTTACAGTCAAACTCTCAATCACTACTTGATGATTATCTGGAGCCTCTCACCCCTCTCCCACCCCCACCCAGCTGGTTCCCTGTCTGCTACCATTCTGCTGCCTCATTCCAAGCAAGGGCCAAATGGGAAAGGTCAGGACCAGACTTGGGGCACATGTGCTAGAAGAATGAGTGGTGGCTGAGGGGTAATGAGGGAAAAAAACAAGATCAGCTAGTCTTCTCCAGTTAGAAAGGGTAACAGAGTTGACTGTTGCTACTAAGGACTTCCCTCTCTTTGACAGTTGTTATTTATTTACACAATGAAACACTTCTGGCAGCTGTTCTACAACATTCCACAGTTATGCCAATCCAGGCTGGAGATGGGGGAGTTGGGAGGGCGATCGAGGGGTTGAAGACCAGTTACTTTCCTAGTCTTTGTATTGTCAAGACCAGCACCCAGGGTGCCTGACACACTGTACTCATTAAAAGTTGAACTTAATTAGACTAATCGACATGGAAGACGAAGGGGAAAGGTGCTTAGCTTGAGATAACAAATAACAGGATTGACGGGGGACAAGGGAATGGAAAAACCTGTTAGGTTTGACATGATTTAATTTGAGTTGCTGTTGAGAGCATTCGGTAAAGAGGTCTAGGAGATGGCAGGAGATTCTTCTCAGAGCAGAGAGATCTGGAGTCTCAAGTCAGATCTACCTCTTGGGCATAGATGGATTTGGGAGTAATACTCTCAGCACCCATCCTTATTCTTGTTCTGTTACAAAAGCTTCTCATTGTGTTTGTTATCTCTTCTGTCAACTTCCTGTACCCGAAACCCCATCCTGCCCTGAGACAGAAGGCACATGGGTTCACCTTTAGAAAATGCTCTATTTCAGTGAATCAGGTTCTCTCCCCTGGCTTCAGAACATTGGTTTGAGACAAAGGTATCTTCTCACGCAAAAGCATCTGACTGACCATGCAGACCCACTGCAGGCTGTCCAAGTAAGAAAACCCAGCCTCTTTGGCGTTCAACAATTGCTTAGCATAACGCAGTGGATTGACAGTCAAGAGGCCTGGCTTACTGAACGAACGACTTAGACTCCACTTTCTCAGCTATCCCATGGAAATGACTTACCCTAGTGCAAGAGTCAGGATTTGTGCCAGCTTTCACTCCTGAACTAAAATATTAGTAGTAAGCTGTATTTCACACCCAGTCACAGTTGCCAGAATCACTTACTGATGTCCCTGGGGTTGCCCAGTTGTCTGTGAGAGCAGAGGATCTACATCTGTCCTGATGACAGAGCTCTGATTTCTGTCCCCAGCGCCTATCAGCAAGGTGAGCAATCTGTGGAGTATACCTCTACTGTGATAATCTATAAATTCAGTAATTCCAATTAAATTCAATATCTGGCATTGTAGACTTTTTTTTTTTCATGGAGATTTTTATATGGTGATACTACGCTATCAACCACGTTTATAAATACTAAACACCAAAATCTAAGTATTCATTCCAGGCTTTGAGTAATAAAATTGGAAAACAAAGACATATACAAAGAATCCACTAGTCTCACTGTGGTCATATACTCTGGGAAAATTAGTGTGAAAAATTGGAATTAATTGCTATGTTAATGTCACTGGGGTTCAATTATCCTCTGCACTGCCATCCTAGGAAACTGTATAAGCAATTCAGTGCATTGAATTTTGGCAGCTTTGGGAAACATACATGTTTTTCCCCCCCCCTGTTATTTTTTTATGTCCCCTACCCCCACCCCCTGTAGGGCCATTCTCTAGCTGTTCCCTTAGGGAGTAGTTTTATGAGGAAGTTTCTTTTGTAGGCCTCCAGCTGGCTTCGTTTTCACTATCTCCATGAAGTCACTTTCCTTGTCACGTTTATATGATATTATCCATCATGCACTGCCTTGGGACTTCTCCTTGGATTGACTTACTATTTCTGGTTTGTGTTCACAGGCTGTCTCCTGGTTCCGACATCTACGTGACAGTCTCATCCATGGCTCTAGCAAGGTCCCAGCAGTGCCGTAACTCCCCGAGCAACCTGTCTTCATCCAGCGAGACTGGCTCTGGTGGAGGCACTTACAGGCAAAAATCCATGCCCGAAGGGTAGGTGTGCTGCCCCTTACATGTGGCCCCAGTCGACATCACTGCCTTTCATCCATAATAAAGGAGCAAAAGGGAAAATGTGGTTAATATTCCAGCTAGAAGAATGTTCTAATGTCTAGTTCAAACCACTTCTCAGGAAATTTATCATTCTCTAGCCTCCAAGGGCTCCGTGGCAAAGACATCAAGTCACATCATTTTCTCCAGTTGTGTGCATTGTCTAGTTTCATAGTACAGATTGTGTTTCTTCCTCCAAAGCTGACTCTTGTGGTGCTGGCTGGAATTCATGTTGATGTTAAAGTAGGGGAAATGATCATCCTATCCAAAGCTTAAAAATATTTTTCTCACACTCTCAAAGTCTTCTGTTGTTTCAGCTTATGGGTGGTTTTCTTCTTTTTGAAAACACAAAACACCCAAAAGTAAAACTATTTGCTCCTGACACGACTTAAAAATAATAGGCTAAATGTACATGATGTTAGAGGCTACTAAAAAACAAAAACAGCCACAACCACTCCCGGAAAGTCTGAAGCTGGGAAGTTATTAGCAGCAAAATGTTACATGGCACACGCATGCCATCTTTGCCCAGAGGAAGAGTAAAAGAACCATCAAAGACTTCCTGCTGGGTTATGTCTCTGGGGGAGTTGGTGGAGAACTTGGAACCATTTGAAAATCAAACGTGAGGTATTTATAAAAACTGATGTTTCTATTCTTAGTTTCCCACAAATATATTTTTACCAAATACATAATTTGATTACTTTCTTAAAATTTTACCCTGTTATAAAATAGTCATACTTCCTAAGAGTACCTTTATAATGGGTATTTTTTTAATCCTATAGCATTTTGTTGGTTTTTGCAGCTATTAAGTGTGATTTTGTTGTTGTTGTTGCTGCCAAATATTTATGTTAGCAGAAAGTAGGTAATGAAACCACTGTAAAATACGCTTCCCCCACCTGCCTGCATCCTGATATTCCTGGATTCCCCTGGCAGTATTTCTAAAAAGCACATGTCTTCTTTTAATTACTTTAATGACAATCAGAAAAAAAAAAAAAACTTAGCTTTTATTTATGAGTTCCTGCAAAGGGTTTTATGAGTTAAGTATTACTATCATCCCATACCACAAGCTCAGCTAATTATTTCTTGTTTTAATTAGTAGATTTTAAATGGCTGGGTTTGACTTTGAAAATAAGAATTCACTGCAACTTCAGTGTTGGTACAGCAAGAAAACAGCAGCACTGTTTTCTTGTGACCGTGATACATTTTAAATGTGTACCAAAAATGAAAGCTGAAACATGAGTGTTTTGGTGAATTTTAATGTCAGAAACATGGTTTCTGCACAGTGTTTTTAATGAGGTGGTATTTATTGGACCTGATACAAAACACCAATGCTACCACAGGTGGTATTGAGGGTTTCTCCATTGTTGGCAAGGTTACCCAGTGGTTGTTTACCATACATGTAACATCTTCTTTACCCCGGGGTGATCGGGGACAAGAAGATTAATGATACAGTGTTCTCCCCTGGACCCCAGTAGTTCCTGCCTATACCACTGATGCAGGAGACTGTGGGCTTCTGATTTACATACATTGTCCATGGGCTGGGTTGGATTCTAAAGTTACCCTTATCAAAAAAAAAGAGGAGTGCATCGACCTGCAGCATAACCCATAAATGTAGGTATGCACGAGCTGACAGTGGAGCAGGACCATACATAATCCACTGCAAACTCAGTAATGCTCAACTCTAAGAAGCTCGGAAGTGTAGGGTAGTAACAGCAGATCAGATCAGGACACAGTTGCTGTCCACAAGTGTAATCTGCTCCTTCTTGGTCCTCCATCCACCTTCAGTGGGCCCAGTATATGCCAGGGGTGGGGGTGGGGGGTGGCGTGCTTGTCCGCTCCCTTTACTGATGCCATACAGATGGGTTGAGAGGTGAAATTTCACAGGATGACTAATAATGCCGTTCCATGCAGGTGGGGGGAAAGGCACCCACATGAGTTTAGGATGGCAACAAGAGATAAGTTACAAAGCAACACTGTTGAAAAGACAGAGTCTCTTCGCTCGTCCTTGCATCTAGATGTCTTCAGGCCTCATGCTTTGAGGAATGTTGACTGGGAGGCAGACAGTGGCCGGAGGGAGGGATGGGCTGGGTAAATAAGGAGCTTGGAGATGGTGGCCAGAAGCATTACTGAGGGCATATAGCCCTAAGACCTACCGGCAGGCAGGCCGGCCACCCACTGTAGCTTTCTTCCAGCACCCATATAGAGGAGAGAGGAAGCCTGTCCCCGAGGACCACTGAGACCAATAAAGGAAGGTTGCAGAGAAGTTGCCAGCCCATGATGAGGAGAGGCAGTGAGCCTGCTCTGCAGAGCCATGGACTGGCTCGTGAGGTGTAGAGAGTTCATGGTCACGGAGCAAGCCTCACATGCCAGCCTGATGATACATGCTTCTCAAGGCAGGGTTGAAAGACAGCCTTGCTTTATCGTCATTTAAAACCAGCCAGCCAGAAAAGCATTGGGCTTTAAAGCCAGAGGTTTTAAAGGGTGTCTTTGGTTTCCACTGCTACCAAAAAGGAAAAGCAAAATTAGAATCCCTGTCTAACTTTTATCTCTGTGCCTTTTTGTGAAAGTCTTCATTTATTGCAAATTTAGAATAAAATCATAGGGCCAGTTGGAGGCTGTTCACTGTTCTAAGCTAAATGAGGACCCTACTTAAGGAGATGGCAAAGATCATGATTAGTTACTCTCCCCCACCACCCTTTTTTGTTGTCATTGTTAATGAAAAGAAGGATTATTGCATCAAGTAATAAATACCTACAAAGATGCAGACAGTTTTAGTCATTTTCTTCCAGATGTTTGGATCAATTTACAGGAAAGGCAGAACTGAAATCTGCCTTTGGTTCCTTTGTAGGAACCACCTTCTTGTTTTTTAAAGAGCACCTTTCAGTGAAATTTTCATACATCAAGTTTTTCATGTATCACAGTGGAGGTTACTTGTTCAAGGAGGCTTGGATTGAATTTGTAAACAATTGTCAGTGTGCAGAAGTAATGAGGGAGATGTTACAGCAGGAGGTCAACATTACAGCCTTCTCTGCTTTGCAATGCTTTTGTAAAGATTTGTCTCCCCAGATCCATATGGTGGAATTGCCATTTTACAAATAAAGAAATGGAGACAAAACTCAAGTGTCTTTGAGAGAGGGAGGGGCTGGAACTTGGCTCCTCCTCCTTGTCTCCTGCTCTTTCCAGGACATCACTAACTGTTCTCCCCATGCATTTCTCAGGCTTTAGCAAATAAGACACCTGTCATAAGCATCAGTTAGCCTGGGCTCTGTTGATCTTTTATTGTATCGATTACTCATAAGCTCATTAGTAACCACACACACAAATGTATAAATGTCCACATGAGTCTTTGAATCTATGCTCTGGCCCATTTTCCTGGGCTCAGTCAGGATTTACCTACTGATACTGCTAATCAAAGCATATGCTTTAATTAAGCATATATTATTATTCTACCTAGGGTAAAATAAAACAGGCTCATGAAATAGCTAACTGTTCTTTCCAGAAGTAGACATTTGCCTTTATGTATGCCAGTTTACCTACTTCCAGATTGCCTTTCCCAAAGGCGGTTTAAAATTTATACGTTTGGAAGTCTGTAATGTAAATGACACCTTAGAGCAGATGCTCCGAAAATACTGACCCCACAAATGAGTGACTTAGTGATTTAGCAGGTTACCAAGTTCAAAGAAACCCCCTGACCTGTTCCAGTTAGAAGATATAGATGGAACATGAGGATGGTGAAATCCTTCCTTTGCCTGTCAATGAGAATCTGAGCTTGGCTACATGTGGGCTAGAAAATTTGGGTTTTCTTACTCTTTTTTTCTTAGGTTAGCTCGTGCTAATGTCTCCTGCCCTTTTGACAGTGTATGTACTGAGCATACATACCTTTCTTGAGCAGAGTGAGGTGTGTTGACCGTGACACAAACACAGGCATGAGCATGCCAGTAGTTCCTGTTATTAGAGTTGAGTTTGATGTCCCCAGGGCTGTCTTCCCCTTGTGGGTAAGGTCCCTGATATCCTCTTTGCCTTTGTTTGGGGGAATGGTCGTAGGTTTGGAGTAAGCCGCAGATCGCCAGCCTCCATCGACCGACAGAACACCCAGTCAGATATTGGTGGCAGCGGGAAATCCACGCCCAGCTGGCAAAGAAGTGAGGATAGCATTGCTGACCAATTGGGTAAGTAACTAATTCCTACAAGAAGCAAGCTGCTTTTATACCCAGGTGACTTTGGCCACCTATTGACGATGTCATTAAAGCCTTCTGTGATAGAATACAGTCTTGGTTAATGTGAATAAGAATTAAGTCTCAGTTTGATTATGTATGAGTAAGGGCAGCAAATCCAGCCTGAGAGAGAAGTCAAGGAAATCTAGGTGACACCCCTCCCCCCCAGTTTGAAACTAGAAAGGGCATAAGAATTATTTTGATCACTGAGATTAAAATGCCAGACTGCCAAACCACATGTGTCCTAGGTATCCCCCTCGGCCCTTGTTTGTTTGTTTGTTGTTGCCTACTATAAGCACCCTGAGAGAATTGTTGGTATTCTTAATGTCAAGTTAAAAAAAAAAAAAAGCAAAAAAGAGCTGTACAAAGTGGGAAAGAAATGCAGTTGCTGTTCAGTCACATCTGTAGTGTGATTAGGATCTCTCTCCTCCCTCCTGTGCTGTTCCCCCACCACCACCGCCCCCTCCCCCTCCCCCCGCTCTGCTATTAAGCTGTCAGCTGAGGACATGTCTTGTAGTATAAAACAGCTGGATGGGAAAGATTTGCATTAGTGAGCTCTCATTTGGATTTCTGCATAGCCCTTTCTCTCTCTACATGCATTTCTTCTACAGTGACACTGTAACACTAGTTGATACCATAAACTTCTGCCATGAAACAAGACTAAGTCTCAGAACAGTAGCATCAAGGATTTAGTGTCAACAGAGTTGACACATCAGGAACTTGAATCTGGACTGTCGGGTGGGGAACCTTTATCCTATCTCTAGTAGCATTTCCACCGCACAGGTAAAAAGAAATAAATTTCAGGGCTGAAAAAGGTAAAATTTTAAGGCAAAGACCTATCTCTTTTATCTTTTTTGCAACTACATTATTTTGCTCTGTTTTAATGACTTTTCCCTTGTAAACGTACTAATAACCGCAAACGTAGAAAGGAGTGGAGACGTGTTTAGCTAAGACAGGAAATGAGGAGGAGAAATGTAATTCTCAGGTTCTGAAGATTTGCTTTGTTCCAGTAACTTCAGTGAGATGTGCCTTGTTACTGAAGCCATCTGTCATTCCCCACTGTCACAGCACCCACCCCCAACATAGAAAACCTGAGCATTTTCCGATCTGCTGTTCTGCTCTTGACAGAATGTTTTTAATCCCATATGTTTTGATACTGTTGAGATGGTAACGACACATATGAAAAGGATCCCTTCTTCAACATGACTTTAGCAGCTTTTTTTGGCTCATAGTGCGGGCTCCGAACAGAGCTGCCAGCAAGCCCTTTGTACAGTGCTTGGTGCCACACTTCCCACTCATGTGAAGTCACTAAGGTATCTTGGGACTGGAAAGGGTAATTATGAGCTTTGTCCTAGACCCATATTCATTCTTTCACGTAAACCTCCCTCCAGTCTTTTTTACTTTGCACCTACTCTCATTTGGTGGTGTCCCACCCTTAATAGATTAATAGATGAGACTCTGAAATTAATATCAATGATTCTTTTTAACATGTTTGTTCATCCTTTTAGTAAGATACGCCTTTTTTTTTTTTTTCTCTTTGAAGTAAGATATCCCAGAACCTGCCAGAGAAGCCTTTTTACCAACTGGTGGCCTTTCTCTATCCAAAATCGAAGGCTTCAAATAAAATGTTAAAATATTTTTTCCTAACTTTTTTTATTCCACCATTCTAGAGAAATGACCAAGCTTTCTCTAACTGGCACATCAGCCAGAATTTGGGGCTTGGTTGGTATAAGCCATGCTAGGGAGAAATCAAGAAAAATAATTGTTCTGTTCTCGTTACTTGGCACACTGTATACAGAATGTATCAAGGGCCAATCCTTTATACATTCAATTTGTAAGAACGATTCTCTAATGACTTTCGGGTCACTGAGTGAAAATGCTGAGGAGACTTTTATTTGTTAGCCAGACCCACCTGTCTTTGTACATCCGTGTGTGACAGACTGGTGCCCTGGTGGAAATGAGTTGAGCTTAATTGGCTCACCCATCTCAGCGGATTTCATTTTTCTGCCTCTGCTGTTGGAGATGGCTGAGAGAGTAAAAGAGGATGTCGCCCCGTCCTTTACGTTTAGGAATGGTGTTGCAGAAGTGCAGAACTGTTGCTGTTAGCTATCGGTGTGTTAAAGAAGCCTATATCGCTTACCTTTTACCTTTGGAACCCCATCTTGAACGCCAGCTTGGAGTCCAAAAGGAAGCAATTGTCTTAAGTAAACTAGTTGCTGTGTGTCTTTTCTGTTGTGCTTAGCTTACAGTTATAGAGGACCTCAGGATTTCAATTCTTTTGTCCTCGAGCAGCATGAATATACAGGTAAAATATTTCCAAAGTGTCCTGGTAAGTAACACGTGATTGCATCCGTGCCTGTCTAGGTAATGTAGACCAAGCTAGGTTAGCCATACTTGGCAATGAATGACTTTCATAAATATAATCCATATATTCTCAACTTGCCCCCAAAACCAAAAGTTGATTCCTAACTTTGCCGCGTTGTTCATGGCCTTTGGTTTGGTGGTACTTGGCTATGCTAATGTGTATGATGTGACACACTGTCACCAGCTGCAAGCTTTACCCATCAGCCACTTAGTTTCTGACATGCTGTCTATTGTGTCAACTCTCAACAAGCTTATCGCTGAAATTCAGAGTTTGCTGGTCAGTGACCTGAGAGATGCAATGGCAAGCCGTCTTCATTTGTCAACATGTGCTTGTACCCGTTTAGTGCCTGCACCATAATGTCCTGTGCTGTATTCCAGAGCCAACGTGCCATCTCCCAGCAGTATCAAAGGTACTGCCTGCGTTCCGAGAGAGCCCCAGTGGGAGGTTAATGCGGCAGGATCCGGTGGTCCATTTGTCTCCAAACAAACAAGGGCATGTAAGTTAACTGTAAAATAATAAAAATGACAAGATTCCTAGCAGTGTAGCGATGTGCAAAGTGAAAATGGCAGAGGTGTGCTTTGCTGTTTCTTCCACATGGTCAAAGAAGTCATCCTGGCAGAAAGTGAAGCATTTGCCATGACCCTGGAATTTCTACTGCCAGTGGCCCTAAGGCTGCTTGAAAATAAACTCAAATTCCTCTTTGGTATGCACCTGCCACCCTCACAGATCTGGATGGAAGGCCATGTGATGCAGACACAAGCAGTCCTAAAATGTTGGGAACAGAAATGTGCTAAAAATGGATTTTATTTGCTTATACAGTTGCAAGCATGAGATATGGTTGGAGCATCAGTCAAGGGGACAGACAGCTTCCTGACAACTGCCCTTCCTGCTTCTCTTGTGTAGCTACACACATTTTTGTTTTACCATACCTATACATAATTCCTTATCACTTATGGGTAGAATTAAGAATAAGAGCTTTTGCTCTAGTAAAATGAATATGAAGCTAAGGAAACAGAGCGCACGCCCATGCCTGGGAAGGCACCTTGCACTAGGCTATGTGTTGAGAGATTTACTGAAGGAACGTGATGTTATCATAGTTCTACTTGTAAGTGATAAATTGCCCAATCTGTCAATTTCCCTTCCTTCATTAACACTGAAGGAACATCATTTACTGATGACATGATAAAATAATATTTTGAATAGATTGGGTTAGATTAAATACATTCTTAAAATTAATTTCACCTGTTTCTTTTTAACTTCTTAAAGTCTGGCTACTATAATGTTTAGGATTACAAATGTGGTTCATGTTGTGTCTATAGAAATCTGTTATGTATTTCACACTCTCAGCATATCTCAGTTCGGACTAGCCACGTTAAAAGTGCTCAGCAGCCACACGTGCCAAGGGGCCACCAAAGCCCACAGCACGGATCCAGAGGTGAAGAAGTTCTGTCCTGCAAACATTAAAAATAAATGAAGGCCTTCTAACATAAATGGTGGTGTTGCAAAAAACTAGAGCGGCACCAGTAAAGTCACGGGTTAATTGGTTCTTGTTTAAGAAGACATCTTCAACTTTGAGGTGTAATGTTTGTGTCCTCTCCTGCTGCTTCCCTTCCCCTGGGAAGAGCATGTCCCTTCCTCAAGCAACGGACACACACACTTGTAGCTCCTCTCTTCCTTTCACTCTGTCTCCACCAGCTATCCAGGCGTCCTGTCTCCCATCTAATTTAAAATATTATTTTATTCAGATACCTTTTGAAATATCATTTCTTTGGTGTAAACTATAGAATGTTCTAAACAACTAAGCCACTGTGTAGAAAGGGTTCTATACACATTTTAATTAATTCACATACCATAATATCCACCCATTTAAAGTATACAGTTTAGTGGGTCTTAGTATATCCACAGAGTTGTGCAACCACCACCATGATCTGACTGCAGAACGCTTTCATCACCCCAAAAAGAAATCCTGAATCCTGAGCCATGCTGGCTCTTCCCAAAATTCCACTCCAAGCGCTTGACCACCAGTCATCCACCTTCCATCTCTGTGGACTTGCCTATTCTGGACATTTCATATGAGTGGAATCATACAACATGTGGCATTTTGTGTCTGGCTTCTTTCGCTTAGCAAAGCATTTTTAAGGCTCATCTGTGTCATAGCATGTATTAGTACTTCTTTCTATGACTAATATCCCATTGAATAGATATACCACATTTTTTAAAATCCACTCATTGGATGATGGACATTTGGGTTGTTCCTCCGTTTTGGGCTATTATGAATAATGCTGCTGGAAATATTCATTTAGAAGGCTTTTTATGAACATATTTTTATCTCTCTTGAATAGATACTAAGAATGGAATTGTAATCATTTTCCCATAGCAGTTGTCCCATTTTACATTCCTACCAACAATGCCGACCATTATTACTGTCTGTCTTTTTGGTTAGAACCATCCTAGTGTGTGAAGTGTTACTTCATTGTGGTGGTGTTTTGTACTTCTCTAGGGACTCAAGATTTTGAGTATCTTTTTATGTGTTTGTTGGCCTTTTGATACATCTTTGAAGAAATGTCTATTCAAATCCTTTGCCCATTTTTTAATTGGGTTCCTTGAAGCACAGAAGTTTTTAGTTTTAATGAAATCCAGGTTATTTTTTTCTTTTATCTTTTGTGCTTTTGGTGTCCTATCCAAGAAACCATTCCATAAATAGGTCATGAAGATGGACACGTAGGTTTTCTTCTAAGAGTCTTAGAGTTTTAGCCTCATACATTTAGGCCGTTGATCTTTTTTAGTGTATTTTTCTGTGTGGCAAGGATTTAACTTCCATCCTCCCTTTTGCATGCAGATACCCTGTTGTCCTAGCACCATAATTCTCCCCCTCCCCTGCCCAATTGTATTGATTTGGCACCTCTGCATAAATTTTACTTTGAAGGACTCCTTAGAAAGCTGTTTTCTAAATAGCTGCCAATTGGGGAAGGAAAAGGAGATCTCTTTGGGAATAAATCTTATATTCTTCCTTATATTTATTCTGAGTGGAGGACTTTTGGAATCCAACATACTCTCCGATTAAGGTGATCTCAATACTATTGCTATTTTAGCCAAGTGAATGAAAAATTGATTCTAAAAAAAACCTATTTCTAGCACTCTTTGCCGTGAACATTCTGAATAGGCTTTTCCAGGCATCTCCTATCTGGTTTCTATCGTTGGAATTTTTGTGCTGTGAGAACCCCATAGCCAGAAACATGCCATGGGGTCTTTGTCCCAGTATTTCTTCCTAGTGTTCAAGAAGCAAAACGTACACTTAGGTCAGTCTTGCTTCCCTTGCAGTCCGATAGCCACTACTCGAGCCACTCCAGCAGCAATACCCTCTCCAGCAATGCATCGAGTGCCCACAGTGATGAGAAGTGGTACGACGGGGACCGCACCGAATCTGAGCTCAACAGCTACAACTATCTGCAAGGCACGTCTGCCGACAGTGGCATCGACACCACCTCCTACGGCCCCAGCCACGGCAGCACAGCCTCCCTGGGGGCTGCCACGTCTTCCCCTCGCTCAGGACCAGGCAAGGAGAAAGTGGCACCCCTGTGGCACAGTTCCAGCGAAGTGATCTCCGTGGCTGATCGGACTTTAGAGACAGAGGGCCTCGGCCTGGACCGGAAGACCGAGTCCTCCCTGAGCTTGGATATCCACAGCAAGAGCCAGGCCGGCTCAAGCCCCCTGACAAGGGAGAACAGCACTTTCAGCATAAATGATGCTGCTTCCCACACGAGGTAGGTGCCCTCTCCTGCCTAGGCCATGCCCAGCCCAGCCCTGGCCCGGGTTCCCAGCCTCAGCTTCATCCCACTTCCCTTTGCTCAACACGTACGAAGAAGGGGTTTTCCATGCACTGACTGTTATTTTCACGTACGCCTGGTATTTGTCACCAAAGTACTTTTTTCCCTGTAATCCTAATGCATTATTTTCAACTGAGGAAGGTTTATGGATTTGGTCTATAAAAACTTTCTTTGTACCAGAATCAGAGAATTTTAGGATTCTGGCTTTCAGGTAGTGATAGAGAATGAAACAGTCTTAAGACACTGAAAGAAAATCTTGAGCATATTTTTAAAAGAAAGGGGTCTTTTCTAAGACTAATGCATCATTATTTATGATGCTAAACACATCCTTCACACTGCCTCTCTGTCAGAGAACATCACTTAACCAATGCTTGCATGGTAATTCCTCCTCACGAATTGCCTCCTGACAGTGTGTGTTGAGTTGAGGGTGGGGTGGGGGTATCCAGTCTAAGAGTGCAGCTAAAATTAGACATCCCATCTACCTTTCCAAATAGGAAAGCACACATTCTCCTATAGCCTTGGAGATCTTCTGATAGGCAAAATAAATAGCATTCTTCATTTTATCTTTTAGATTTGAGCTCCAAATCCAAAATATGACAGGATTCTTCCTTTTTAAGGAAAAAATACTCCACCACTATCTTTTTGAGCCTATTGATGTCTGTGGTGGTTTCACCTTTTACCTTTTATTGTTGTCAGTCATTGGTTATTTTTCATGACAGCACCTAACCTTGCTGTCTGCTGGGCCTCCTTTATTATCATGCCCTAAAGAAAAGTAGCAGAGAAACTAAATTTAGTTTTACTTTTCTGCTGGGAATCTAGGCACATAATCTGTCAGTAAACCCCAGATCATCTTAATAACAGAGGATGTACTCTGTTTAATTTGGATTTGTTTAACATGATCAGTTAAATATTCAGTCCTCTCATTGTGTCTGTACTGTTACTGATGAGATTCTTGAGCTTCCCGTCTGAAAATGCCAAGCTGGCGTTTGAAGCACTTCACAAGTTTTATTTCTGTTTACACTACCACATTATCCATCTAAAAACCACATGACCCCCCTACCCCCACCCCCAGCGTAAGCAAAAAGGCAATGGGAAAATTGTCTTGGTATTCTCGAGTATCAGGCATCCAGTTCCCTTTCCACAATTAAGAAAATGTTTGCTTCAGATAGGTGAAGGAAGTTTTTGGGAAAGTAGAACAGAAAGCTGAGTGAAATACCATAATGATGTACCGTGGACCTAGAGTCCTGTGACAGAATCATGACAATGACTCGCTGTTGAGGACATGCCCTGCCATCTCATCAGCGAATCCTGTGCCCTGACTCAGACTGTTTTTCAGTTCTGAATGGTTTCTGTGTCGTTTCTAGGTTTAGCTCAACTCCTGTCTTGTTGGTATTCAGTTCTTTATTTTGAAAGGAGGCTATCTTTTTAAGAATTATACTCCATTTGGGGATATCGAGCTCTGGTCTAATTTGATGGCAGAAGAAAGTTATGGAAGTCTTACCTAGAATAGCATCCTCAGGAAGTAAGGTTGAAAAGGGTTGGACCTCTGAACCCAAAGCACAAGATGTCAGCTGTGCCACCTAACAAACCCCAGGGGATCCACAGAGTTCTCCCCCCTGAAAAGGAGGCACCTGGGCTTACATCCTCTGAATGTGCTGACTGGAGTTGCTTGCAGGCCTCAAAGGATTATCTAAATTTTCTGCTTCAAACTGACCATGCAGAAATCATTTAAATCATCATTTGGGAATAACTCTTCTGTTGAAAGTCAAACTTACTGGAGAAGAGAAGAATGTGGCCTTTCAGGGAGGGTGGCAAAGCATTCCCCCCCACTGATAGGTTGAGTCACATTCATTTCTAGACTCTGGTAAGCGAGGATGCTTTGTGACTTCAGTCTGTTGATCTTGGCAGAGTGAGCTGGATAATCAGAGCTTTAGCAGACTTCCTTCTCTGGAGGAAGAAGGACTTAGCCACCAAATGCACAGTGCTGGAGAAACTAAAATCACTGCAAATTAGAGTGTTTGTGTCCTCAGAAGACAGGAATAGCAATTAATGTGGAGATCTCTTGACAGTGCATAAAAGAGCTCGTACCTGGGTCTCAGTGACAAAATCTAAATTACAGTGATTAAGTTCCATTGCGTATTTCTGGCTGGGCTGTGTTCCTACCCTTCTGTCCTCCAGTCCCCCCCTGTTGATGATCGTGCAGGTTTTTTGTGGCACCCCAGGAGAACTGCATTAATGTAAGTTGGTAATTACACAGGGTTGTTCTGTTCACATGTCATTAAGAGAAGCCATACACACTGATAACTTCCTACAATTAAAAAGTCTATTAATTGCTCTGAAGTGTTGCTCCCTAGAATATGTATATATTTTCTGTGAAGTTTGGAAATGTAGGGAGAGATTTTTATTTTTTCTGGCAATGGCTATTTCACTTTCAGGTCTTAAACCCCTCCAAAAAAAAAGGTTTATGGCAACCATGGGAGAGATGAAGACCATTCTAGTTTTAAAACATTCTTACCAGGGGCTCCAGGGTGGTTCAATCAGTTAAGCATCCAACTCTTGATCTCAGCTCAGGTCTTGACCTTAGGATCTTAGGTTCAAGCCCCACATTGGGCTCCATGCCCAGCATGAAGCCTGCTTTAAGAAGATTGAAAATAAAAGTTAATAAAAATAAGACTCTTACCAGCTGGGCTCGTCTTAGAGTTCTGGCCTGGGCTGTAGGCAGTGCTGGTTTGTGTGGTGACCAGAGACTCCCTTAGCATAGTGTTCTCGTCCTCCATAACGAGTAGTATTACTGACGTCAGAACTAGATTCAAGACACACATTTTTTTTTAATTTATTTTTTATTGGTGTTCAATTTACCAACATACAGAATAACCCCCAGTGCCCGTCACCCATTCACTCCCACCCCCCGCCCTCCTCCCCTTCTACCAACCCTAGTTCGTTTCCCAGAGTTAGGAGTCTTTACGTTCTGTCTCCCTTTCTGATACTTCCACACATTTCTTCTCCCTTCCCTTCTATTCCCTTTCACTATTATTTATATTCCCAAAATGAATGAGAACATATAATGTTTGTCCTTCTCCGATTGACTTACTTCACTCAGCATAATACCCTCCAGTTCCATCCACGTTGAAGCAAATGGTGGGTATTTGTCATTTCTAATGGCTGAGTAATATTCCATTGTATACATAAACCACATCTTCTTTATCCATTCATCTTTCGATGGACACCGAGGCTCCTTCCACAGTTTGGCTATTGTGGCCATTGCTGCTAGAAACATCGGGGTGCAGGTGTCCTGGCGTTTCATTGCATCTGTATCTTTGGGGTAAATCCCCAACAGTGCTATTGCTGGGTCGTAGGGCAGGTCTATTTTTAACTCTTTGAGAAACCTCCACACAGTTTTCCAGAGTGGCTGCACCAGTTCACATTCCCACCAACAGTGCAAGAGGGTTCCCTTTTCTCCACATCCTCTCCAACATTTGTGGTTTCCTGCCTTGTTAATTTTCCCCATTCTCACTGGTGTGAGGTGGTATCTCATTGTGGTTTTGATTTGTATTTCCCTGATGGCAAGTGATGCAGAGCATTTTCTCATATGCATGTTGGCCATGTCTATGTCTTCCTCTGTGAGATTTCTCTTCATGTCTTTTGCGCATTTCATGATTGGATTGTTTGTTTCTTTGGTGTTGAGTTTAATAAGTTCTTTATAGATCTTGGAAACTAGCCCTTAATCTGATATGTCATTTGCAAATATCTTCTCCCATTCTGTAGGTTGTCTTTTAGTTTTGTTGACTGTATCCTTTGCTGTGCAAAAGCTTCTTATCTTGATGAAGTCCAGTTGTTCACTTTTGCTTTTGTTTTTTTTTTGCCTTCGTGGATGTATCTTGCAAGAAGTTACTGTGGCTGAGTTCAAAAAGGGTGTTGCCTGTGTTCTCCTCTAGGATTTTGATGGAAACTTGTCTCACATTTAGATCTTTCATCCATTTTGAGTTTATCTTTGTGTATGGTGCAAGGGAGTGGTCTAGTTTCATTCTTCTGCATGTGGATGTCCAATTTTCCCAGCACCATTTATCGAAGAGGCTGTCTTTCTTCCAATGGATAGTCTTTCCTCCTTTATCGAATATTAGTTGACCATAAAGTTCAGGGTCCACTTCTGGATTCTCTATTCTGTTCCATTGATCTACGTGTCTGTTTTTGTGCCACTACCACACTGTCTTGATGACCACAGCTTTGTAGTACAACCTGAAATCTGGCATTGTGATGCCCCCAGATACGGTTTTCTTTTTTAAAATTCCCCTGGCTATTCGGGGTCTTTTCTGATTCCACATAAATCTTAAAATAATTTGTTCTAACTCTCTGAAGAAAGTCCATGGTATTTTGATAGGGATTGCATTAAACGTGTATATTGCCCTGCGTGACATTGACATTTTCACAATATTAATTCTGCCAATCCATGAGCATGGAATATTTTTCCATCTCTTTGTGTCTTCCTCAATTTCTTTCAGAAGTGTTCTATAGTTTTGAGGGTATAGATCCTTTACATCTTTGGTTAGGTTTATTCCTAGGTACCTTATGATTTGGGTGCAATTGTAAATGGGATTGACTCCTTAATTTCTTTTTTCAGTCTCATTGTTAGTGTATAGAAATGCCACTGATTTCTGGGCATTGATTTTGTATCCTGCTACACTACCAAATTGCTGTATGAGTTCTAGCAATCTTGGGGTGGAGACTTTTGGGTTTTGTATGTAGAGTATCATGTCATTGGCGAAGAGGGAGAGTTTGACTTCTTCTTTGCCAGTTTGAATGCCTTTAATGTCTTTTTGTTGTCTGATTGCTGAGGCTAGGACTTCCAGTACTATGTTGAATAGCAGTGGTGAGAGTGGACATCCCTGTCTTGTTCCTGATCTTAGGGGAAAGGCTCCCAGTGCTTCCCCATTGAGAATGATATTTGCTGTGGGCTTTTCGTAGATGGCTTTTAAGATGTTGAGGAATGTTCCCTCTATCCCTACACTCTGAAGAGTTTTGATCAGAAATGGATGCTGTATTTTGTCAAATGCTTTCTCTGCATGTAATGAGAGGATCATATGGTTCTTGGTTTTTCTCTTGCTGATATGATGAATCACATTGATTGTTTTACGGGTGTTGAACCAGCCTTGTGTCCCAGGGATAAATCCTGCTTGGTCATGGTGAATAATTTTCTTAATGTATTGTTGGATCCTATTGGCCAGTATCTTGTTGAGAATTTTTGCATCCATGTTCATCAGGGATATTGGTCTGTAATTCTCCTTTTTGGTGGGGTCTTTGTCTGGTTTTGGAATTAAGGTGATGCTGGCCTCATAGAACGAATTTGGAAGTACTCCATCTCTTTCTATCTTTCCAAACAGCTTTAGGAGAATAGGTATGGTTTCTTCTTTAAACGTTTGATAGAATTCCCCTGGGAAGTCATCTGGCCCTGGACTCTTGTGTCTTAGGAGGTTTTTGATGACTGCTTCAATTTCCTTCCTGGTTATTGGCCTGTTCAGGTTTTCTATTTCTTCCTGTTCCAGTTTTGGTAGTTTGTGGCTTTCCAGGAATGCGTCCATTTCTTCTAGATTGCCTAATTTATTGGCGTATAGCTGTTCATAATATGTTTTTAAAATCGTTTGTATTTCCTTGGTGTTGGTAGTGATCTCTCCTTTCTCATTCATGATTTTATTAATTTGAGTCTTCTCTCTCTTCTTTTTAATAAGGCTGGCTAATGGTTTATCTATCTTATTAATTCTTTCAAAGAACCAACTCCTGGTTCTGTTGATCTGTTCCACAGTTCTTCTGGTCTCGATTTCGTTAAGTTCTGCTCGAATCTTTATTAACTCGCTTCTTCTCCTGGGTGTAGGATCTATTTGCTGTTTTTTCTCTAGCTCCTTTATGTGTAAGGTTAGCTTTTGTATTTGAGTTCTTTCCAGTTTTTGAATGGATGCTTGTATTGCGATGTATTTCCCCCTTAGGACTGCTTTTGCTGCATCCCAAAGATTTTGAACGGTTGTATCTTCATTCTCATTAGTTTCCATGAATCTTTTTAATTCTTCCTTAATTTCCTGGTTGACCCTTTCATCTTTTATTTTATTTTATTTTTTTCCTTTCATCTTTTAGCAGGATGGTCCTTAACCTCCACGTGTTTGAGGTCCTTCCAAACTTCTTGTTGTGATTTAGTTCTAATTTCAAGGCATTATGGTCTGAGAATATGCAGGGGACGATCCCAATCTTTTGGTATCAGTTCAGACTCGATTTGTGACCCAGTATGTGGTCTATTCTGGAGAAAGTTCCATGTGCACTTGAGAAGAATGTGTATTCAGTTGAGTTTGGATGTAAAGTTCTGTAGATATCTGTGAAATCCATCTGGTCCAGTGTATCATTTAAAGCTCTCGTTTCTTTGGAGATGTTGTGCTTAAAAGACCTATCGAGTATAGAAAGAGCTAGATTGAAGTCACCAAGTATAAGTGTATTGTTATCTAAGTATTTCTTCACTTTGGTTATTAATTGATTTATATATTTGGCAGCTCCCACATTCGGGGCATATATATTGAGGATTGTTAAGTCCTCTTGTTGGATAGATCCTTTAAGTATGATATAGTGTCCCTCTTCATCTCTCACTACAGTCTTCGGGGTAAATTTTAGTTTATCTGATATAAGGATTGCTACCCCTGCTTTCTTTTGAGGACCATTCGAATGGTAAATGGTTCTCCAACCTTTTATTTTCAGGCTGTAGGTGTCCTTGTGTCTAAAATGAGTCTCTTGTAGACAGCAAATAGATGGGTCCTGCTTTTTTATCCAGTCTGAAACCCTGCGCCTTTTGATGGGGTCATTAAGCCCGTTCACGTTCAGAGTTACTATTGAGAGATATGAGTTTAGTGTCATCATGATATCTATTCAGTCCTTGTTTTTGTGGATTGTTCCACTGAACTTCTTCTTAAAGGGGAATTTTAAGAGTCCCCCTTGGGATCCCTGGGTGGCGCAGTGGTTTAGCGCCTGCCTTAGGCCCAGGGCGCGATCCTGGAGACCCGGGATCGAATCCCACGTCAGGCTCCCGGTGCATGGAGCCTGCTTCTCCCTCTGCCTGTGTCTCTGCCTCTCTCTCTCTCTCTCTCTCTGTGACTATCATAAATAAATAAAAATTAAAAAAAAAAAATTTAAGAGTCCCCCTTAATATTTCTTGCAGAGTTGGTTTGGAGGTCACATATTCTTTCAGTTCCTGCCTGTCTTGGAAGCTCTTCTCTCTCCTTCCATTTTAAATGAGAGCCTTGCTGGATAAAGTATTCTTGGTTGCATGTTCTTCTCATTTAGGACCCTGAATATATCCTGCCAGCCCTTTCTGGCCTGCCAGGTCTCTGTGGAGAGGTCTGCTGTTACCCTAATACTCCTCCCCATAAAAGTCAGGGATTTCTTGTCTCTTGCTGCTTTAAGGATCTTCTCTTTATCTTTGGAATTTGCAAGCTTCACTATTAAATGTCGAGGTGTTGAACGGTTTTTATTGATTTTAGGGGGGGATCTCTCTATTTCCTGGATCTGAATGCCTGTTTCCCTTCCCAGATTAGGAAAATTTTCAGTTAGAATTTGTTCAAATACATATTCTGGCCCTCTGTCCCTTTCAGCACCCTCGGGAACACCAATTAAACGTAGGTTTTTCTTCCTCAGGGTGTTGTTTATTTCCCTTAATCTATTTTCATGGTCTTTTAATTGTTTGTCTCTTTTTTCCTCAGTTTCCCTCTTTGCCATCAACTTGTCTTCTATGTCACTCACTCGTTCTTCCACCTCGTTAACCCTCGTCGTTAGGACTTCTAGTTCGGATTGCATCTCATTCAATTGATTTTTAATTTCTGCCTGATTAGCTCTAAATTCTGCAGTCTAGAAGTCTCTTGAGTCCTTTATGCTTTTTTCTAGAGCCACCAGTAGCTGTATAATAGTGCTTCTGAATTGGCTTTCTGACAGTGAATTGTAATCCAGATTCTGTAGCTCTGTGGGAGAGAGGACTGTTTCTGATTCTTTCTTTTGAGGTGAGGTTTTCCTTCTAGTCATTTTGCTCAGTGCAGAGTAGCCAAAAAGCAAGTTGTATTGGGAAAAGGAGAAAAAGAGGAGAGAAAGAAGGAAAGAAAAGAGAAAGAGAAAAAAAAAGGAAGAAAAAAAAGAAGAAAAAGAGAAAGAAAAAGAAAGAAAGGGGAAAAAAGGGTGGGGGAAGCAAACAAATCAAAAAGCAAAACAAAACAAACAAACAAAAAAAACCCACGGGGGAGTATCTTCTGATTCTGTGTACTTTAAGTCCCTTGGCTTCTCCTGGAAGTTGTCAGTCTAGCTGGTCTTCTGGGGGAGGGGCCTGCTGTGCTGATTTTCAGGTGTTAGCAGTTGGGGGAGCTGCTGTGCCCCTGCCTGGTGCAGGGCTCAGTGGGGGGGTGTTTACCCCGTGAGGCCCCAGGAGGAACAGCCCCAGTGGCGGGGCCAGCTCTGGAGCCCTGGAGTCAGCCCCCGCAGTAACTCCGGAGCTCTCGATCTGCAGGGCCTGGAGGCTCCGGGCGGGGCCGCTGATCTGCTCAGCTGGGGCAGGAGCGTCCTTGCTGTCCTGGGCCCTCCCGGCCTCTGCCTGTCCCGGGGGAGGCCGGATCCTGGGCTGTGTCCCGGCGCCCTGGGCTCCCGGGCCTGAGCTGTTGGATTCGCGCTCCCGGGCCGCAGCCCCCTCCGCGGAGCCGCCGCCCGAGCCCCTCCGAGCAGCTCCGGGTCCCGCCGCGGGCGCTGCAGCCCTTAGGGAGCTCAGCGCACTCTCCCGGGGCGCAGGTGTCTGTTACTGTCCCCGGGAGCCCGAGGAGATCCTCGCCCTCCTGGGTCCTGCTCCAACTCCCCGCGAGCCCCTTTCCCCCGGGAAGGTCGGTGCAGCTCCTGCGTCTTCGGGACGGGGCTCTCCTGTCCTGGGGACACTCGCCCCGGCCTCAGCCCGGCTCCTCGCGGGGCCCCTCCCCCTCGGAGGCCTTTGTTTCTTTATTTCTTTTTCCCCGTCTTCCTACCTGGATCGAAGCGCGAACTCTTCTCACTGTAGCATTCCAGGTGTTCTCTCTTTAAATCTCAGGCCGAATTCATAGATTTTCAGGATAATTTGAAGGTTTTCTAGGTAATTTGGTGGGGACAGGTGATTTGGGGACCCTACTCTTCCGCCATCTTGCCCCTCCCCCAGACACACATTTTAAAGCTAAAAACCCCACCACAGAGTTGCAAAAACACATTTCTTCTGTAATGACCTGACCTGACCTATTTCAGCATCCAGGCTTCTACAGCCACCCTCACCTGCCAGCCATTCTGCTGCTTCCTCTTGATTCCTGTAGGCCCCCTTAGAGCTCTGTAGCCAGTGAGCACCTACCCATGTGATGACGTACTTCTCCCTGCAACCGCTGGGATTTCTCAGATAAGGGACACCTTATCTGAGGATTTCTCACCCGCTCTGTTCATCCTAAGCACCTTTGCATATCGAGTGCCACTGTGCATATAGTAGGTAGGTGCTCAGTACATCTTGGTCATCAAATAGGGAGAACTTGTTCCTTTAAGTTTCCACTCTGTCGCCTGATGACTCCTCAGAGCCCCCACTAATAATCTAGTTCAAAAAAGACATGAATCCTCAACTCCCGACTACCACTGTATTTCGTACTGTATAGATGTGTCAATATCTGCACACAGTTATAGTGCTTTTATGTTTAGATATATGTATATGTATAAGAGTATACAAAAGTCCCAGTACAGCATGGACTTTTAGTAGAGTCATCTCTATGTAAGATTTTTTTAATCTGCAAAGTACAACCAGGAAGCATTTCAATAGCTTGTATGCAAGGATCAATCAGTATCTGGATGTAAGTTGGTCGGTGTCTGACATTCACTAGAAGGAATAAAGTCTAGGGAAAATGCCTGCCCATGGTCATCCGTATGGTTCAATTTCATGAATGTGGTTTTTCTGGTTGACCTAATAAGTTAATTCTTCATGCCAGAAACGCTGTTATGTCTCTTAAGAATAGAGGTAAAGAAGGATTTCTTATATTTAGTTTATGTCAAACACCAAGACGTGCCTTGGGCTTTTGGAGTACACTGGACCATCTGTGTGTGCAGTAGAGCTGGTGTGTTTCAATCTTGTTCTCTGCCCTCTCTGGTATCTGTATATGTGAAAACTCAGTCTTCTTTGTTTAGAAATTATCCTGTTGTCTTGATCTGTAATACTTCTCTTAAATCTGTCCTGCCTGGAATTTTTTTTTAATTGCTAACAATTAATTGCCTCTCGTCGATACTTTTTTCTTAAGGTGAGAGTTTCATCTAAGTTTTATGGGCCATTTCAGAATTTAAAAGTGCACCCTCTGGAATGATAAACCCAGAACCTCTCTTCAAAACATTGTTGGCTCTGCTTATTGTATGTTTGTGGGTCATTTGCATTAAAATTTCTTCTTTGTGGTCCAACACACAATGGATATTCAGGATTATATTATATTTTGCTTTTATATAGCAGAACTTTAGGTGACCCTGTGCTAAGCTCTTGTGCCCCATTTCTTTCAGTGGGTGATTATTTTATCCAGAATATAGTAAGGTTCAGCTAACCTCAAAGATGAGAAACAGAACCACTATGGTTGAAATTTCAAGTGAACATTGAGAAAATGAGATCTCTTTCAAGCCACAGATGTCAGATTGCTCGACGCAGCCCTCACTGCCCCTAAGTTTATCACTACTTTGCTCTGTTGGGCAACTAATTCATTCATCCTCTCAATATGAAAAGCCTAAATTCTCCAAATGCCATTAAATCATAAGGCCAAAAGGAATTCTGAAAGAACAGAGTCCATCCCTTATCCTATTAAAACCATCCTACCAGGATGAGAACTTGTCCAACTGCTTCAACATCGGGGAGAGGAGAGAGAATCCCAAAAGAGAGAGTCCACACCCTTTCTGAGGATTTCCAGTGCCTACCATGTCCTCTCCCTCCTCAAAACTTTGTCCCATGTCTCCATATCTGAAATTCCACTCGCTGCAGCTTAAATACACAATTAAGAGATAATAAATGGTTTCTCTGAGCTGAATTTTTTCTAAACATTAAGATTTTTGAAGGCTAAGATTATAAAATTTATAGACACCAACAAGAGACCATTGGAAAAAAAAAATTTTAATTTTGTAACAGCCCTCCACCTCCAGGCAAGTCGAGAGGGATGTTAGGGAAAGTAGATTGGCATCCTGAGATGCAACTGCAAGTCCACTTCTGCCACTGACCAGCGCTCTGGCCAGTCGGGGCATTTCACCACACTTGTCCCTTATCTGTGCTCTCATAAACACCCTGCCTTCTTACTAAATTGTCATTTTTATATGTCTGTGAGAATAAGAAAAGGTTATGGAGTATATTGCAAACTGTAAATGTTCTTTTGAAATGAAAGGTTTTCTGGCATTTCCTTGTTTAAGCTCTCCACCACCCACCCTAATGAGGTTATCTTGCTACTTTTCCTTCAGTTAACACATATCTACCACAGGTCCTGTGATTATCCTTTACGTGTCTCATTCTACAATTACAGTTTTGCTTCTCAACTTTTGTGCTTTGTGTTCTTTGTCCTTTTTAGATGCCAAACCCGAACGTGACATTCTTATCAGCTGTGCCTAAAAAATGATAATATTTATAGTTCTCTTGTTAGCTCCCTACTTTATAACTAGCTCAGCATTGCAGACTTGTTGAGATTGTGGTCCACTGTGACCCCTGAAGCCCCTCCTACTGTGTATGCCCAGCCACCCATCTCCCTGTGCTTTATATATTAGTGTGCCTTGTACTCATGAAATAACTCCTGTTACTTGTTTTTATTCTAGTTAACATACAGGGCAATAATTGGTTTCAGGAGTAGAATTCAGTGATTCACCCCTTATAGGACGCAGTGCTCACCATATAAATATCTCATGTTGTAGATGAACAGCTTTCTTTACCACAATTACTTGGATGTCCCCTTTGCCAGCTACATCATTCCGTACTTGTTTCTCCCCGATCCTTTAGAATTGGTGTCTCCTGAAGCCCAGTATTGGACAGAATCGGCTAGTGTTGAAAATAGTAGGAGCAGGAGTCCTCCTAAATCTCATATCCTCCACATTATTTGTCACCCGAAGGCTTATTTGTTATTTGTGCAAGTAATCACAGGAAACCCAGTCGGCTCCCCTTCCCTTGGTGTTAAGCCAGCCCTCAGCCTTTGCGCAGATTTTGTCGTAGTCATTAGGTGACTAATTGCTGGTCTCCCCTTCCTGAAAAGATCATCCTTCGCAGACTGAGGCAGTCTAAAATCTGGCCCTCTGTGTCACGTCTGGATAGTAGACAACCACGTGTTTCCTTCGGCAGCACAGTGTGGCCGATGTGTTCCGCAGGGGCGGTGGTCTCAACGACAGTGCAGAAATGCAGGACAGCTTCCCAGGCCCTCAGCGCTTGGGCACTTGGGCCTTTGTCTCCTGACACTCAGGCTGCTCCATCCTCTGCAAGGTCGACAAGCAGATGTAACTCCCACTTTGTGACGTGGTACCTGCCGTGACCAGCAGATTGATCATCCAACAACCTCTCCTATAAAGTTTTACCACAGCGGGGAATGTAAAATAACCAGGTTGCAGTGCATTTGGTTCATGGTTTCATTGGATTGAGACTAGAAGTTTGGAAAGACTGTCCTACATGTTGAATAACACTGTCGCCTCTTTTCTCTTTGTATGACATACCCTGTGTGCCCCTGTGCATGCAACTCTCTTCCATTTCAAAATTTATGTCCTGAAATGACCAAATAAATCAAAGCTTGGTCCCTTTTTAGGAAAGGGGGAATGCCCTGTAGTTTATATAAAAAATAAAGTTAGTGGCTTCTTCGTGTGGCATCCAGGAGCACTCTGACCAAATTGTGAGTGGCTCCTGTTTGGCCATACAGTTAAACTCACTCTTGATACCATGAGAAAAGTAGCGGGTATTGTGTTTGTCATGTCCTAACGTACTGATTACTTTTCTCATTTTGTTACATATTACTCACTCATTACATCCTTACCCAAGTCCCGTGGAGAGATCTCATTTGCCATGGGTAAAAGCAGATTGCAGCATATTGAATTAACTTGAAATCTCCAGGATAACGAAACAACCCAGCCACACAGTTCCTCTGTAAAAGTGAGCTGATGGCTTCGTTTTAGTTGTTCTGTAATTAAAGGCACCTCACAGATTCCCAGGGGCAACATGCACGTGCACGGCCCACTAGGTGGTCCAAGGCCAGCAGGTTAGTCAGCTTCAAGGAGCCCCACCAACATCAGGGCCCGGGGACGAGGCTACAAAAGAAGGAGACCCCCCATTTTAGAGTGGGAGGAGATGAGAGGCCAACACAGTAGTCCTTAAAACTCTAGGGACATAGGAATCCTTTGGGAGTTCGTTAAACTACAGCTCTCTGGGGCCCTCGAAGATCTGCCACAAGCCAAGGAGTCCTCATTTATATAGATTCTTGCAGGTGACCGCAGGAACACTGCTCTGTGGCTTCACCTTCTTGATCTTGACGATATGAAGTTAGATTTTTGATGAAGTCATAACAGTATGAATAATTCACCTGATTCCAGCAGTTCTCAATCGGTGTGCACGCTTGGGGGAGAGTTGGCAAAAATACATATAACCCAGGCACCACCCCGACTCTATCAGATTAAAATCTCTGGGATTAAGGCCCAAGAATGTGCGCTTTGAAATTTCCCAGGTGAACCTCCCGTGCCTACTTGGAATTAGAGGCCAAGTGAACCAAAGTACTCACCTTACTTCATGCTGCGAGTTGTATACATTAAAGGAAGGACTGCCTATGAGTTATTCATTTGTTTTTGCTTTTACCTTTGTTCCCAAATCTAATCAATCGTTAAGTAGGGGTGTCTTGATTATAACCATTAGTGAATACGAGTGTGCTTTTATTTCACACTTGGGAGCTAGTGCCAGCCATCATGTTCACAGATAAAACCAATAATTGGGTCTGTGGCCTTATTTAAGCAATTATCCTTTTAAGAATACACTTGTAAACAGAAGCATAATCTGTAGATTGGATTATTTCTTTCAATAAAAATAAATCGACACCCAGTTTTAAATACAGCCTGAATAAAACACACTGGTTTCATGCATAAATCTCTCATACATTTCAAATGAATAGCTAATTTATTTGACAGTTTCTTTCATCACATATTGAATGCCTACAATGGCCAGCGACTGTGGTGGGTATGGAGAATATAGCAGTGAAAGAGAAAAAGTTCAGCCCTTGTGGGGGTTACATTTAAGTGGGGAAGACAGACTCTCGACAAGATAGAGGAGTAAAATAGCACACTCCATACATGCTAAAGAGATACCCTTTGCCCAACAACTATTTCATTGGCAGTCTACTGTATTCTGACATTGTTAGATACACAAAATAAAAATTCTGCCTTCAAAGACTTATAATCTCGTACAAAAATTTACTGAATGCCCCTCAGGGAAATGATACTAATTAAATTCACACAGGAAGCAAAGATCTCTGAAAACTGTATATGCTCTTTATATTGCTCTCTCTCTCTCTGATGTTTCCAAGCCTTTTCTGTAACTTCCCCTTTTCAGGCAGGCTGGACATTATGGCTAAAACCAGCATAGCTGTTTTGTAAAACATGGAGAAATGATTTTTTTTTGTTTTTTTTTTTTTATTGTTTTTAAGGAGAAGTGATTTATAAATTAATTGGACTATGCAATTTGCTTTTCTTCTCATGCTAATTATTCCTGTTTTGACCAAACATTTCATCTTTGAAAGCCCCAGGGTTTTGAATGCTCATGCTATCATATCAAGATTCTTGCTGCAGAGAAATGGAAACAGTGGGCATTTCAAATGCACATCTGGTATGGTGGTTTTCAGGTTATGAGTTAAGGACCACAGCATCAGCTGGGAACAAGTCAGAAGTGCAGATTCCCATGTGCCTGCCAACCTACTCCATCAGAATCCCTGGGGTAGGGTCCTGCAGTCTGTATTTTAACATGCCCAAAATGTGAGCACTAGCTCTAGTAATGTAAAAGCACTTGCATTCACTGGTGGACGCTAATCAAGGCAGGTAGAACAAGCAGGTACATGATTATCCAAGACCAGAGGTGTGCATGTTAGGCCCCAATTTGTTGTTTTTCACTTTATGGGAGTCTGCTTCAGACCAGGACTACGGAGGAGGCTTGAGACACCCGACATCTGTGTTATATGTGTGCATGAGGCTAGGTATAGTCAGGTGGGGAAAGTGCAAACCTGAGATAAGCTCTTGTTCCTAAGTAAGCAGTAAACAGCCACCTGCCTGTCCTCTTGTGGCAAATGACCTGAAGGCTACTGCATGCTTACCACTTAGGAAGCTCCTTTTGATGCTCCTGGAGTTACAACGTGTTGCTGATAACCTGTGTCTCTGGTACTGCTCCTCGTACTACTACTGTCCTTACGTCCCTCCACTTCATTTTTCCTTCTGGTTCATCTTGCACTTTTTGTCTGTTTTCCATAACAGACCTACTATTATTTTGTTCTTGTTGATTTAACGTATGGCATTTGTGGAAGAGTTCTGCATTCCTTTTCTTCATTTTAAAAGCAAACAAATGGGATATTTGTTATCAAGAGGTAAAAACTAAATGAGATTGCATGGCTTTTAAATTTATGTTGCCCTTTGAGGGGTTGTGAGGATTTTGTTTTTTCTTTCCCTTCCTCTCTAGCTACAAAAATCTCTGGGAAAAAAGGAAACTGTTGGAGCAATCAGAATATGGCTAGTCGTTTCTTCTTATCATATTTTGTGTGTGTGTGAAGTTTGAGCCCAGTACCTCCTCCTAGTTACAAAAATAAAGGAAATGTTTATACCTGATCTGCAGCAATAAGGCTCAGTTATGTGAAGAACCTTCCAGATCACCTTCGTTCTGTGCCCTGTTCCCTTGTTCCATCCTTTGCCCCATCCCCTCAACCTGTGACAGAGCCTCATGGACTGATAGGGCCTTCTTCACCTTTCAGGTCCTCTACTTTTGATTTATTTTTTGTGGGTGTGTTCTCGTTGAAGTATAACACACATACAGAAAGAGGTTCAGGTCATACCTGTGCATCAGCATGAATTTTCACAAAGTGAACATACCCACGTAATCACCATTCAAATCAAGAACTGGAACATAGCCGACATCCAGACACCCCTCCTCTCACTTGCCTTTCCTGGTCATTCCCACCTCCTTCCCAAGATAAACACAATCTTGAACCCTAAAATCACACACGCATTTTGCCTATTTTTGGCTTTATATAAATGGAATTGTACCATATGTTTTATTCTGTGTCTGGTGTCTTTAAGTCCGCATTATGTTGGTGAGATTCATCCGTGTGTTGTAGGTAGTAGCATTAGTTTATTTTCATTGCTGTGTTATATTTACATTGTGAGAACATACCACAACTCGTGTATCCATTCTACTGTTGAACATGTGGAGTGTTTCCAGTTTTGGGGGTATTACAGATTCTTGTGTATGTCCTTTGATACATATATGTGTGCATTTCTGATGAGTATAAACCTAGGAGTAGTGTTGCTATGTCCTACGATACGCATACATTCAACTTTAGCAGAGAATGTGAACCAGTGTGTCACAACCAGACTGTGACAAGTAGCACTCGCATCAGTAGAGTGTGAGAGTTCTGGTTGCTTCACACCCTTTCTAGCACTGGATGTTACAAGTCTTTTTAATTTTAGCCATTCTGATTGGGGTGTCCTGGTTCTTCTTTTAGCTGCAATTTGCATTTTCCTAATAACTGATGATGTTAAGCACTAGTTTATTGGACTTTTAGATATCCTCATTTGGGAAATTCCCTTTCATCTTTGCTTATTTTTCCTATTAGGTTGTCTGCCTTGTTGATTTTTAGGAATCTGTTCTGGATAGGAGCCCACTGTTGGGTACATGGTTTACATCTATTCTTCTCCATGTCTTCTGAGGAATAGAAGTTCTTACTTTCAGTGGGGTTCAGTCCTTTCCTTTATGATCCTATTAAAGAAACCTCTGCCTCTATCATAAAGATGTTCTCATGGGATGGCCCAGCATCTTTAGATCTGCATATAAATATGTAAGCCAACTGGAATTGATTTTTCGGTAAGGTTGTAGGTGGGGGTTCAAGACTGACTCTCATCTGTGTGTGTTCTCTCAGCACCACTACGATTTGGGTGGTTTTTGATTTTTGTTTTGTTCATTCACTTTTTTTCCCTAATAAAAAATTGTTTTTATTTTAGAATAGTTTTTGATTTGCAGAAAAGTTACAAGGCAGTACAGACAGTTCCCACGTACCCCTCACCCGTTGTCTATGGTACATTTGTCGTGGCTAATGCATCATCACTAAGTAAAATCCATACTTTATTCCGATCAGGACCATTGGTTTTTGACAAAAAATGTGTTGCTGGCAAATGCCATGAGACCACATGCTGGTAACTAAACCTTCAGGGACAAAGTCCCCTGTCGTAGGAGCCAGTGTCTCTTGTCTCAGCCTAAACTGGAGAACTGAGCGGGGCTCACGTGTGGACTCGGGTCCTGTGAGGTCATGGGGAGGGACGTGTGGAAATTCTACCACTGAAGGGCCTCCAGCGTCGTGGACCACCTGAACTCTCAGCCCCAGGCCTAAAACTCCTGAGTGTAATGTGTGATGAGTAGCCTTCTCCTTGAGTCCCTTAGACTTTAATTTTGTAATCTTGAAGCAAAGTTTAAAATGCATTGATGATGAACAGCTTTGTACTTTAATATTTAGTCAGCGTGCTGTACATTTCATCCCCGGGACTCCTCTTCTATGTGGACGTTTGTAGCTTTTGGCCCAGTTCCTCCATCCTCCACCCTCCACATCCCTCCCCCTACACCCCTCTCCCCACCAGTGGCAACCACCAGTCTAATCTCAGTATCTGTGAGCTCAGTTTATTTTTAGATGGCATACAGAAGTGACATTATACAGTATTTGATTTATTTCAGTTAGCATAATGTCCTCCAGGTCCATGTATATTGTTGCAAGTGGCAGAATTTGCATTTGCTTTTTTTATTGGCTGCATAATATTTTATTGTATATGTATACCACATTTTCTTTATTCATTTATCCACACTCAGGTTGTTTCCACAGCTTGGCTATTGTAAATAATGCTTCAGCGAACATGGAGGGGAGTGTAGATAATTTCAGATTAGTATTTTCACTTTCTTTAGATCAATACCCAGAAGTAGAATTTCTGGATCATATGGTAGTTCTATTTTTAATTTTTTGAGGAACCTTCGTATTGTTTTCCACTGTGGCTACACCAATTTACATTCCTGCCAATGGTACAGAAGGGCTCCCTTTTTGCCACATCCTTGTGAACACCTGTTATCTCTTGTCTTTTTGATAACAACCATTCTGACAGGTGTGAGTGATAATTCATTGTGTTTTAGATTTGCATTTCCCAGATAATTAGTGAGGTTGAGCATCATTTCATGTACCCATTAGCCATCTGTATATCTTCTTTGGAAAAATATTTATTCAGTTTCTATGGCCAATTTTTAGTCTGATTTTTTTTTCTATTGAAATTTTTTTCTATTGAGTTATAGGAGTTCTTTAAATATTTTGGATTTTGTGCCCTTATCAGGTATACGATTTATAAGTATTTTCTCTCATTCACTAGGTTGCCTTTCATTTTATTGATGGTTTCCTTTGCTGGACAGCTCCTTAATTTGAGGTAGTCCTCAAATTATTTTTGCTTTTGTTGCCTTGCTATTAGGGTCAAGTCCAGAAACATCATTGCCAAGATTGATGTCAAGGACCTTACCCCCTGTGATTTCCTCTAGGAGTTTTATGGTTTCAGGTCTTATGTTCAAGTCTTTAATCCATTTTGAGTTGTTTTTTGCATATGGTGTAGGATAGTGGCCCATTTTCATTCTATTGAACAGCTTTTTAGAGAATCCTTCTTCATGCCAGACACCATGACGAAGGAGACGTCCGTGGGCCCCTTTGGCCTTGGATGTGGGTGTTTGGAGAACTGTATGCTGATCCAGCTCTGACCTGCGGAGCCATCATCATGACCCTTAGTTCCGAGGAAGGCAAGGCAGACAGCCACTGAGACTGCCAGACATTTTATTGCCAATTCTCCTGTTCCTGTCTCTTCTAGACCACCGTAACAAACTCTGGTGTGCCAGCATGTTTCAGAGCGTCCCTGACAGTCCCAGCTATTTTTACCTTTTAATTTAAAGTGCAGACGAAGCCCCAGTGACCATGTTTCATTTTTACAGGAGACATTTAAATTATTGCGAGAAAACAAGAAAGACTAGTCAGCCCATGCCATTAATATTTTATGAAATAGTCATTGTTCTTTAACCTGGCCATAACCCCTGTCCTGGACGACACTTTTACAGCCATCGTGCTGACCCCGGGGATGCACACATGCACACTGGGGTTCTTCTTTGTCATGCTTCTCCTCAGTACCATGAGCTCCCGACACTCTGCCAGCCCGGTGGTCTTCACCAGTGCCAGAAGTTCCCCTAAAGAAGAGCTTCATCCTGCCACATCACAGCTCGCACCTTCCTTCCCCTCCTCCTCCTCCTCCTCCTCTTCGTCTGGCCCTAGGACCTTCTACCCTCGCCAGGGCGCGACCAGCAAGTACCTGATTGGGTGGAAAAAACCCGAAGGAACCATAAACTCCGTGGGATTTATGGACACGAGAAAGTAAGAATTCTTTTGCTTCTCTTGCTGGGTGGTTTGCTTTTATTTTTTTTTTAATTTTTATTTATTTATGATAGTCACAGAGAGAGAGAGAGAGAGAGAGAGGCAGAGACATAGGCAGAGGAAGAAGCAGGCAGGCTCCATGCACCGGAAGCCCGATGTGGGATTCGATCCCGGGTCTCCAGGATCCCGCCCTGGGCCAAAGGCAGGCGCCAAACCGCTGTGCCACCCAGGGATCCCTGGTTTGCTTTTAATGTGACAGAGAACAGAAAAGGTTGAGGCAGTTTCCTACCCCAGAGGAGTCCAGCTGGGGTTTGGTAGGGAGAGGGGCTTTTTCCTCCCGTTATTTCTCTGCTTCATTCCTTAATAAGTTGTGTGGCAAAACATTGATTTGAGAATCTCGGATCTCATAGGAAAGATTATGTCTGAAGAACAGACCTCAGAATAATTGACCCTCAGGCCCAAAGACAACATGCTCCCTTGGATGATATTAATCACAGCCTTCCCATGTAATTGGTAACTCAGGAGCCACCAGAGGGAGTGCTAGAAAGTGACTGCCATGAATATAAAGAACTTTTTGACAAAATAGTACAGAAAAAAGCAAAACCACCTCTAAATGATTCATTCAATTATGTTGTTGGTGTTTGTACAAAATTTACATTTGGGATTCATAGCCTGTGGTCTTACTAATAAGTCTGGCTAATTTTGGCTTAGTGGAGCTAATAGTTTCCTGTAGAAGGACAATTTATCAATCAGCTTTTTTATTTTGTGTTTCCCATCAGTTGTGTCTCTTTCACAAGCATTTATGTGAGCAGATCGGCCTTTGTCCTCCTTTGGTATTTCCCCCCTGACTTACAGCCTCAAGGTGCATCGTGCCCTTATGTCACCTGTGTCTGTTGGTCTCTCCCATCTCTTCCCTTCCTTTCAAGGCGCCATCAGAGTGACGGCAACGAGATAGCGCACACGAGGCTGCGCGCCTCGACCAGGGACCTCCGGGCGTCCCCCAAGCCGGCCTCCAAGTCCACCATCGAGGAGGACCTCAAGAAACTCATTGACCTGGAAAGCCCCACCCCCGAATCCCAGAAGAACTTTAAGGTACATGCGAGGCAGAGCCCAGCGCGTTCGGGAGGCCAGACGGGGTGGAGCTGCTCACCGCAGCGGTGCCCTCCGGCTCCGGGAGGTGTAGGCTCCGGGCTCCTGCCACCGCCTGCTCCCCAAAGTTAGCTCAGTGTTTTCCAAGTGTTCTGTCCCCGCTCTCACACCTTAGGCCAGCTTTATATCTGCCTGTCCCTGCCGCCAGTCTTGTATCTTCTTCAGTGTACCCTGCTCCACTGCATGAGCCACGCTTTTTCACAGACGTTAACTCGATGACATTGCTTCTGAGAACTTTGCAGAGGCACCCGTGGTTCCCTCATCAGAAAGTTTTCTGTAAATGCTTTAGTGCCTTCTATCTGAAGGGTCCCTCCCAGTACTAGGAGCCCCCAATTCACCTCCTGCACTGAGGCCCCGCCTCTGCCCCCTGAGCCCCGCTGGGCGAGCCTACCAGCTGTGCACCACATCCTGTTCAGTCTCTCGGGAAATAGCCCGATGGACACCCACTCTCTTCACCCTTCATCCCCAAAAGCCACCTCTTCAGCCCAGAAAACTAGGTCTACATACTTATCTTCAGAACTTTCTAGACTCTTTACTTCACAGAACCTTCTCTCCACTTGCCTCATGGAATTTCAGACTAGAAGTGTCTTCTTTAAACCGAGCCTCCCTCCCCATCGAGCACATATTCAGGGTTTACGTTTGTGTGTCAGTGGCCAGAACTTTGCAAGACCCTGTGGAAGAATTTGTTTTTCCCACCTCAGCTCAGAGGACCCCTGAAGCTGGTACTTTTAAGGCTCTTTGCTTTCTTGTCCTGAAAGTGTCCAGTCTTGCCCTCCCGGGGCTCTGAACTGGTGTTTGTTGGGTGGGGCCCGAAGGTACTGTGCTCTCAGCACAAGGCTTCTACATGCAGTGTGTTGTGTAGCCCTAGGAGAAGGGACTCTACCCCCAGGAAGGTCAGGGCAGCAAACTTGGACATGTTCTCTTGTCCAGGCTCTTAGTTGAACGACTGGGTAGTCTGTTTAAAGTTACTAAAGAGTGTAATTTAAGAAGAACTCTGGCATTTGATTGAAAAGGTAAGCTGAAGTATTTCCCTCACCGCTTGCTGTCCTCAAACTGGAATCAGAATGCAGGGGGCAAACCTAGTGGGATGAGCTGTGTGCCCTTGTCCATTCCCATTCACGCTTTCTCATCACCACTCTGGTGTGTATGTGCATGCCTTCCTCAAGGGTCAGATAGACACCCTAACCTTGAAAGATCAGCATTTACAGAAATTAAATGTACTCCAAAAGCCATTCTGGGGTTCTGCTGAGAAACAAAAGGTTTATTAACATAAACATTAACATCATAAATCATTTTAAAGACTTGCCATTCTTGATTTCTGTGATTTTTGTTTCCTAAGCCAGCACTTACCAGTTCTGAAGCATCATCCAGGGTATAAATGGTTTCCTTAGTAACCTCGCAAAAGATAGTCCTTGAAACTTCTCTATCCATCAGAACCCACAGAGGTGTATTAAAACGTTTAAGTACCAGTTTCAAAATAAATTTTTTTTTTCAGATTTTTTTCCTTTGAGGTTAGAGGAGAATAAAACTTGCCCTGAAAGGAGTCTTCCCCCAATTCTCAGTTTTAACATTTTTGGAAAGGGGCAAACTCAGAGCTTTCATTCTTTTGATTTACTGATGCAGTGGAAATAATTGAAAGCAAATGTCTGTTTTGTCCTTATTCCAGTTCTCGGCTTTTATTTCCAAAATGAATTATTTTAATATTCCTAGTTGAAGCAGGGGTGCGCTTTCTTTATGTCATGATGGCATTACAACGAGACCCTCTGCAAAGAAAGCATTCTGCTGGCTACTCTGTTACTGGGCAAGACTGGAAAGCAGGGCCTGGAAACAAGGATGTTTTTTTCTCTAGTATCCTCCTTTCCAGCTTGGTTTCAGATGAGTTTAGCTAAGTAGCTCTGTGTGTCTTTGAGATTCTCCGTCAGAATGCCCATGGCTGTGCTGTGTCAGGAAGGCCAGCATGCCCTTGAGAATCTTCCAGGCTGTGCCTGGCTCAGGGCACTGAGCCACTGCATCAGGTGTGAGGATCCCAGCAGTGGCCAGCTTTGGGCTGTGACACTTGGAACCCATTGGCTTTCTTGGATAGCAAGTGCTTCCTATGAGTTATCATTAATATCAAATGACCGTGTCCCTCCCCGGCTTACTTGCCAGCAGAGCGAGCTATCTGCTGCAGGACATGGCAGGCTCTGCAGGGCAGGCCTGTGGCTCGGAGGTAGGTGGCCGCAGGGCCTAAGCAGTTGCCGCAGAGCTCCTGCCTCAAGGGAAACGGCGGAGCTCTCACATTCTGAGGAACCCCATCGGCAGGCAGAGAAGGGATCACCTTATCTTCCCTGAGGGCTATGTCCAGCGGCAGGTGAACAGAGCAAACTACTACTCGTGCTTTGCAGCTGGAAGTCTCAGGCAGAGACCAAAGGGAGAGGCTTCGTGCAGCTCCAGGGTTCAGGCAGAGCCGTCCTGCTTACTGCAGGTGCTTTACCCACCTCCCGGAAGCCAGGACGACTGGCCTCAGGGAGCGAAAATATCACTTCCCTAGGCCTTGTTCCTCAGCTTTGAAATAGAGACCCGGAGTAGATCAGTGACGCCCAGATGATTTTAAAATTCAGGGAACTTTTTAAATGAAATTATACACAGAAGTCCCATACGTAGAACTGAGAAAGCAGAATTTCTCAGAAGAGAGGGGTGGGTGTCCTGGATGCCTGGGCCCCTGCTGAACGTCCCTTCTCCCCAGGCAGGATGCTGGGAAGAACCCATAGAGGTGAGAACCCCCCGGCCTAATGTGTTCTCAGGTCCCTTCCAAGCCAGCTGTTGACTCCATCTTGGTTCTTGCCCAGGGCTGGCAGCACTGGGCACCACCCAGCAAGCACCCTGCATAGCAGGGACAGGGCGCTCCTGGAACTAGACCAGTGTGCCTACCTTCAAGACTGGAGTAGAAGAGGGACAGAGTGGGGGGCCACCCCAATAACTTGGGACAAGACACTTGTTAATGGGTGGAAAGCAACAAGGCCGATTGCTACCTTCTGTCTCCTACCCTGCTTCCCTTTAGCACAAGATGTTAAAACTTTTAATAAAGAATGCTGCCTAAAGGATCTCTTCAAGGTAGCAGTTCACTGCCTCGATTAAATATTTTAATATTTCCCAAAGAGGCTAAAACTAGAATTGGTGGAAAACCACCTTCCCATATAACCATCCGGGTAAGGATACTCCCTAGAAAAGGATGTCCCTTTGCTGAGCTCAGAGGTGCTAAAGAAGATCGGGAGCAGTGTTTGAATGGAGAGATCTGGGGCCTGGCCCGGTAGGCAGGAGCCTTAATGTGATAGTCCTAGAAGCTTGCAGATAGGAGAGAGTGAATCTGGCTATATTTTTTAAAATTATAATCAGCAAGCCATTTAACCTCTGTAATGCCCACCATTATCTATGAGGTGAAAAGAGAAATCACTGTTTCCATACCCAGTTCTCTGCATTTAAAGACACAGAGCATTTATCACAGCAGCTTCATCTTCCGGGCAAGCATATATGTACCTTCCACTTACTCATGAATTTTTAGAAGTGAACACAATTTTACACAGTTGGCTACATCTGGGGCTCATTTACAACATGTTTGATCGATAATTGCAGCAACTGTGCATACCACTTTGTGGGTAGCTTTGGCTTAATTAACTCTTGGGTTGAGGAACAGAAGCATGTTAGACCCAGAGCACATGAATGAGCCAGGTGTCAGTGCTGTTCTCAGGGTCCTAAATGGAGACGTGGCTGTGTCACTATCTCTCTGCCCCTTCAAAGTATCATGGAAAGTCCCACAGAGGCTTTCTGCCAGCTATGACTCAGCCCTCCTACTCACATCTTCACCTGTCCTCCACATTGTTCTCCCTGTCAAGGTGAACACAAATCTAAGGAGGAATGAATAAGTATAACTTTATTGCTAACAGACCAAATACTCTTTTGGCTCTCAGGCTGGAAATTTAAATATTGTTAATGTGTCTGTTGTTTCTCAATGCATGGGAGTCGAGCTTGCTTTCTGCAGAAGAATCTCATGTAAAATCAAATTGGTAAGCAAGGCAAAAGACAGAGATAGCAGCTATTTAGGACTTCTGCCATTTATATATAACTGTATAAATATTTGTCACTTACTAAGACGGCTTCCCTATTTTAATTTAATGAATAGAGATCCATCCTAAAAAACAATATCTGAAACTCATTAAATACACTATTAGTAGTTGATGTTTATCAAGAGGCATCTACTTACTAGAGTTAATCTGTTCTGATGATCTTTTGCTCGTTGCCCAGCAAACATGGCATCACTTGCTAGGCTTCTGGGGACACCCTCCTGGCATTGTGGCTGTTCCCCTGGGGACCACTGACAAACGCTATTGTGATCAGTCCAGTGGCTCATTTAATCCTGAGACATATTGGGCTCAGATTCGGTCAGTGGCACATGATTCAGATAAAACACCTCTTTGTCTGATTGTTATCTTGCTCTTACCACAACATGGTCCTGCTCTATCTACTTACTCTCACATCTGAATCGTGTGGCACCGACAGGCTACAGGCAGCATGTTGAGCCACAAGGATAAAGGAACTCCCACCTCTGCTCTGAAGGATATGTAGATAGAGACTCTGGAGCCTGGAGGCTTCCTTGCCAAGCTCCAGGATTTGAAAGGAGTGTGCCCTCTAAGAGCAGTGAGTTTTGTCAGCCCGTTCCCCCCACCCCAACCCAGGACCTGGGGGTGCGGCCCAGGAGACTAACTTTGTTGTCGTGACTCTGTTTTACAGTTCCACGCACTATCTTCTCCTCAGTCCCCATTTCCTCCCACCCCCACCTCAAGACGGGCCCTGCACCGAACGCTGTCAGATGAGAGCATATACAGTGGCCAGAGGGAGCACTTCTTCACCTCCAGGGCTTCACTTCTGGACCAAGCCCTGCCCAACGACGTCCTCTTCAGTAGCACATACCCTTCTCTTCCCAAGTCTCTCCCATTGCGGAGGCCTTCTTATACCTTGGGAATGAAGTCGTTGCATGGTAAGTTAGTGTTCCCACCGCAGCCCTGCAAAGAGGCCAGTCCCCAAAGAGAATGGCCACTCCGTGTGCTGACAGAGTGGTGCCTGGAGGAGGTGTGGCCTGCCTGTTCCAATTCTCAGCTCACCAACCTCCCTCTATCAGCCTGGCACCTGTAATCCTAGACCGTGGGGTACAGGTGCTCAGCCTCACCAGACCAGAAGAGTCATCTGGGATGCTTGTTCTATTTTTTATCAAGATGTAACTAACTTACAACATTATATTAGTTTCAGATGTACAACATAATGATTCGATGTTTGTATCTGTTGTGAAATGGTCACCACAGTGTCTAGTTAATACTCGTCACCTTGCATAGTTGCAAAGTTTTTTTTTGTGATGAGAACTTTTAAGATTCATTCTTAGCACCTTCTATTAGCAATAATCGTGCCTCGGATAACCCTCATTGGCTACGATACTACCACTGCACAAAGCTCATTCTTAGCACCTTCTAAATATGTGGTAATTATTACTGTAGTCACCATGCTGTACATTACAGTAAGCCCTGTGACTTATTTGTCTTTCTTTTATTTCAATCAGCCTAGGACCCTCAAGTTCCATCCATGTTGTTGCAAGTGGGAAGATTTCATTTTTTCAGACTGAGTAATATTCCATTATATATATATATATATATATATATATCATCCATCCATCAGTAGACACTTAGGTTGTGTCCGTATCTTGGCCATTCATGCAGTGAACATGGGGATACTTTTTTTTTTCAAGAATGTTTTTGCTTTCTTCAGATAAATACCTGGAGTGGAATTTCTGGATCATATGGTAGCTCTGTTTTTGAGAAACCTCTATACTGTTTTCCACAGCGGCTACACTAATGTACATTCCCATTAACCATGCACGAGGGCTCCCTTTTCTCTACCACCAATGTTTGTGTCTTCCCTTTTGGATAATAGGTACTCTAACAAGTGTGAAGTGGTATCTCACTGTGGTTTTGATTTGCAAATCCCTGATGATTAATGATGCTGAGCAGCTATTCCATTTACCTCTGTTGGCCATCTGTATGTTTTCTTTGGAAAATGTCTATTGAGATTCTCTGCCCATTTTCTAATTGGTTTGTTTTTCGGTTATTGAGTTGTAGGAATTCTTTATATATTATGAATATTACCCCTGATCAGACCTGATTTTCAAATATTTTCTCCCAGTTCATAGGTTGCCTTTTCATTTTGTTAATGGTTGTCTTTGTTCCACAGAAATTTTTTCATTTGCGTGTAGTCTACTTGTTTGTTTTTGCCTTTGTTACCTTTGCTTTTAGTGTCAAATCCAAAAGATTATCATCAAAACTGATGTCAGAGAGCTGACTGCCTGTGTTTCTTCTGGAAGTTTCAGTTTCAGGACTTACAATCATGTCTTTTATCCATAAGAAGTTAACCCTTTTTTTTTTTTCCCATAATGAGTTAACTTTTGTGGATTGGTATAAAATAGTGCTCTGGTTTCATTCTTTTACATGTGTCTGTCCCCAATTTTCCCAACACTGTTTATTAGAGACTGTCCTTTCCCTATTGTATATTCTTGGCTCCCTTGTCATAAATTAATTGACCACATATGCATATGTTCATTTCTAGGCTCTCTGTTCCATTGATGTGTCTGTTTTTATGCCAATAACGTATTGTTTTCATTACTATAGCCTTGTAATGTAGTTTGAAATCAGGAAGTGTGATACCTCTAGCTTTGTTTTTTTCCCAAGATTAGCTTCGGCTATTCAGAATCTCTTGTAATTACGATTTTAGGATTGCTTGTTCTACTTCTGTGGAAAATGTCATTAAAATTTTAGTAGGGATTGCACTGAATCTGTAGATTGCTTTGGGTAGTATGAACATTCTAACAATATTAGTTGTTTTATGAGCATGGAACATCTTTCCATTTATTTGTGTCTTCAGTTTCTTTTATCAGTGTCTTAGAGTGTACAGGTTAAAGTTATTCCTAGGTATTTTATTCCTTTTGATAGACTTATGAGTGGGATTGTTAATTTCTCTTTATGATATTTTGTTATTAGTATATGAAAGTGCAACAGATTTGTGTGAATTGATTTGGTATCTTGCAACTTCACTGAATTCCTTTATTAATTCTTAGAGTTTTTTGGTTCAGGGTTCCCAAATATAATATCATGCCATCTGCAAATAGTGAGTTTTGCATCATATTTGGATGCCTCTTTTCCCTTGTCTAATGCTCTGGCTAGGACTTCTAATACTTTGTTGAATGAAAGTAGTGAGTGTGTGTATCCTTGTCTTGTTCCTGACCTTAGAGGAAAGCTCTCAGCTTTCACCATGGAGTATGATGTCAGTTACGGGCTTGTCATACACGACCTTTTTAGGTTTAAGTATATCCCCGCTATACCCACGTTTTGAGATTTTTTTTGTCATAAATGGATGTTGCTTTTTGTCAAATGCTTTTTCTGCATCTACTGAGTTGATTATATGATTTTTATCCTTCATTTCATCAGTGTGCTGTATCACATTAATTGATTTGCGGATGTTGAACCATCTTTATTTTTTTTTTTTTTGAACCATCTTTATATCCCTGAGACAAATCCCACTTAATCATAGTATATGGTCCTTTTAATGTTTTGTTGAATTTGGTTTGCTCACATTTTGTTGAAGTTTTTTATATCTATGTTCATCAGGGATATTGGCCTGTGATTTTTTTTTCTTGTGGTGTCCCTATCTAGTTTTGGTATCAAGGTGAGTAATGCTAGCCTCATAAAATAAGCTTCAAAGTGTTCTTTTGCTGCTTTTCCTTTTTTGGGAAGAGTTTTAAAAGGGTTTTCTTTGAATGTTCAATAGAATTCACCAGTAAAGTCATCTGTTCCTGGGTTTTTGTTTGAATCAGTAATCACAAACCTCCCAACCATCTCCTTACTAGTTTGTTCAGATTTTCAGATTTTCGGTTTCTTCATGATTCAGTCTTAGTGACTTAGCACAGCAGGTGGCATGCCAGTCTCATAATCATGATTCAGTCTTGGCAAGTTGTATGTTTATGGGGTTTATGCATTTCTTCTTCTGCACAGTTTGTTGATGTGTAATTTATTATAGTAGTCTCAAGATCCTCTATTTCTCTGGTATCAGTTATAATGTCTGCTTTTTCATTTCTGATTTTGAATCTTCTCTTTTTCTTGGTGAGTCTAGCTAAAGCTTTGTCATTTTTGTTTATCTTTTCAAAGAACCAATTCTTAGTTTCACTGATCTATTTTTTTGTTTCGTGTCTTAATTTTTGTTTTTTTATTTCCACTCTGATCTGTTCCTTTCTTCTACTAATTTTGGACTTTATTTGTTGCCCTTTTCCTAGTTCCTTCAGGTGTAAATTTAGATTGTTTATCTGAGATGTTTCCTGATATGTAGATATGCATTTGTCACTATGAACTTCCCTCTGGGAACTACTTTGTCCACATCCCATAAGCTTCATTCAGTATGTTGTATTTCCATTTTCATTCTTCTGAAAGTATTTCTTGATTTCTCTTGTGACGTCTTCTTTGACCCATGGTTGTTTAGTAGCATGTTATTTAGTCTCCACGTATTTGTGACTTTTCTTGTTTTCTTCTTGTAATTGGGAAGAGATGTTTAATTTCATTTCAGTCATCTTAAATTTATTGAGACTTGTGGTTTTTTTTAATTTATTCATGAGAGACACATCGAGAGAGAGAGAGAGAGGCAGAGACGCAGGTAGAGGGAGAAGCAGGCTCCACACGAAGCTCAATGCGGGACTGGATCCCAGGACCCCAGTATCACGCTGTGGGCCAAAGGCAGGTGCCAAACCGCTGAGCCACCCAGGGATCTCCTTAATTTTATTAAGACTTGTGACCTCACATAATGATCCATCCTGGAGAATGTTTTATGTGTGACTGAAAAAGAATGTATATTCCTTTGTTTTGGGATGGAATATTCTGTATATAGCTGTTAAGTCCATCTGGTCTAGTGTGTCATTTAAGGTTGATATTTCCTAATTGACTGTCTGGATGATCTGTCAATTGGTGAAAGTGGGTTATCAGAGTCCCCTTACTATTACCAAATTGCTATTTCTCCCTTTAGGTCTGATTATATTTGCTTCCATATTTAGGTACTCCAATGTTGGGTACATAAATATTTTACAAATGCTATATCCTCTTATTGGACTGACCCCTTTATCATTATGGAATGCCTTTTTTTGTCTTTATTATAGTCTTTTGTTTTAAAGTCTTTTTTGTCTGATATAAGTGTAACTATACCAGCTTTCTTTTGGTTTCCATTTACCTGGAATATCTTTTTTCATTCCTTCACTTTCAATGTGTCCTTACTTCTCAAGTGACTCTCCTACAGGCAGCATATAGACGGGTTATGTTTTTTAACCATGCAGCCACTCTGTCTTTTCATTGGAGAATATAGTCCATTTACATTTAAAATAAATAATGATAGGCATATCCTTTTGGCTCTTTTGTAGTTCTTCTGTGTTCCTTTCTTCTGCTGCTGCTCTCTTCCTTTATGGTTTAATAACTTTCTGTAGTGTTAGGCTTAGATTCCTTTCCCTTTATCCTCTGTGTGTATCTATCATAGGTTTGTGCTGTGTGGTTGCCATGAAGCTTTCCTATAACTTATATTTATTTTCAGTTCATAACAACTTAAGGTTAGAATGCATTCTAAAGTTCTACATTTTTACTCTCCCAACATTTTCTGTTTTTGATGTCACAGTTTACATCTTTTTATCATGTGTATCCCTTACCTAATTACAGTTGACCCTTGAGAAACAAGGGAATATGGTCAAAAATCCATGTAAACCTGACTTCCCAGAAATATTAACTACTGAGAGCCTAGTGTTGACCAGAAGACTTACCAATAACATAAACAGTCATTTCAAATATTTTATATGTTATAGATCTTATATACTATATTCTTACACTAAAGTAAGTTAGAAAAAAGAAAAGTGAAAATCATAAGAAGACACATTTACAGTACGGTCTTTACCAATACCATAAGTTTACCTTGTCTATTTACATGATTAACCATCTATCAGTACCTATCCCAATTTTGTCTAATATGATACAAAACACTGTAGATATTATACACATTGCTAAGACTAGACATCAAAAGTGAAACTGTATCAAAAGTGAAAAAATCTGTACTTATTTACAGATGTAACAATTCATGCATTGATAGTGAAGCAGCAGCAATATGATTGCTCTATGGTAGCCTAGTGGAATTGATACAATTCTTCACAGTAGCCTTGCATATACACTAATGAATAAATCAATAAAAATATTTTATGGCATAAAGTACTACAGTCATATTCATAGTACAGTTTTAGAAACATTGTTACATTTTTAAAAAATCACTTACCTGTGATAATAGGCTGATACAGTTTCTCAGTTACAAGAGTGAGAGGCATGCTTTAATGTAATTCCTTGAAAGCAAAATTATAAAACAGTAAGAAAACTAAAATATTAATTTTATATTAAACATCACTCACAAATGCCTAGGTAAGGACAGGCTATCCGGTTCCATACAAGACTTACACTCTCAGTTTTCTTTCTATATGATGAATACTTTGGCAATGATGATGATGACACAAAAGCATCTCGTACAATTCTTGCTGTAGAGTTATTAGATTTTCACACAAAAACAACAGATAAGTTTATTAACTATATGGCTTGATGATTATTTATTATTCATTAAATGGAAGTGGATCATTGTAAAGGTTCTGCACCCTTGTCTTCACATTGAATAGAGGAGAGGGAAGAAGATGAAGGGATGGCGAAGATGGAAGGGGAGGTGGGAGAGGCAGACATATTCCATGTAACTCTATGGAAATTCATTGTCATTTTTGGCTTTTCTGCTTTTTTTTTTTTTTTTCCTAAATATGTTTTTATACAGTACTGATCCTTCCACTGTGAACTTTAGTTTTGGGGCCCATATCCTAAAATGGTTCATGTTGTAAAAGAAGTCAGAAGCAGTCTTGGAGAATCAGAACCCTTCTGCCAGACTATCTAATGTCAATTTGTTTTCTGGCACTTCTTCTAAGTCTTGTTCCTCTTCATCTGGCACTGGTTTGGAAGCACTCATCTCCATCAAGTCATCTTCTGTTCATTCCTCTGATGTGGTGTCTATTAGTCTTGGATTTCTCCAGGATCTGCATCTTAAAACCCTTCACCTCCTACCTTTTTTGCCATATTCACAGTCTTTTTCATGATTTCCTTGATTGGCTCTGTCATAAATCCTGTGAGGTTATGTACAACATCTGGACGGTTTTCTTCAGCAGGAATCCATTATTTAGGGCTTGATTGTTTTCATGGCTTTCTCTGTTACAATGATGGCATCTTTGACGGTATAATCCTTCCAGAATTTCATGATGTTCTATCACAGTTCCCTTCTATAGTGTTGACAATCCTTTCCACAGAATACTGTGTGTAATCAGCCTTAGAGGTTCTTATGACCTGTTGATCTGGAGGTTGAATTAGAGATGTCCTGTTTGGGTGCAAGTAGACCACTTCGACACCTTTGGTGTTGAACTCATGGGGTTCTGGGTGGCCGGGGCATTGTCCAGTATCAAAAGTACTTTAAAAGGCAATTCCTTACTGGCAAGGTACTTCCTGACTTCATGGACAAAGCATCAATGGGACTAGTCCAGAAAAAGGGTCTTCTTATACAGCCAAAAGTCTGGCAGCTGGTATTGTTTCCCTTCAAGATTCAGGGGTTGGTAGGATTATAGAAAAGGGGAGTTTTCATCCTAAACCAAACTGCATTTGCACAAAATAGTAGTCTGTCCCTTCCTTAAATCCTGCTGCTCACTTCTCTTCATATGGAGTAAATAATAAATGTCTTTTGTGGCATTTTATTCCAGAACAGGGCACTTTCGTCTGCATTAAAAAGCTGTTCAGTCAGATATCCATTCTCCTCAATGATTTTCTTAATGGTGTCTGAGAACTCGTTTGCTGCCTCTTGTTTGGCAGAAGCTGCTTCTCCTGTTATCTTGACATTTTTAAAACCAAACCTCTTTCTAAAATTATCAAACCATCCCTTGCTGGCATTAAATTCTGCAGCTTTAGATCTTTCACCTTCTGTTTGCTTTGAGTTGTCATATAATGACTTTGCTTTTTCTTGAACCATACGAGAGTCTGTAGGAATGCCTTTCTTATTAGCAGTCCTGGACCCACCTAAAAGCCACATTTCTGATAGGAGATAAAAAGTTCTTTCACAAAAAGTACAAGGCTTTTGTGCCTACTGGCACCACTGCGGTGACAGCTTCGTGCATTTCCTCTTCTTTTTCCACAGTGGTCCTTAGGCTACGTTCATTTACCTTGAAATGGCAGGCAACTGCAGCAGCAGACCTCAACCTGTGATACATAGCAAGCAATTCAACTTTTTCGTGTTAGTTCATGTCTTTTCTCTGCTTTTTGGAAACACTTCCAGCATCACTAGTGGCACTGTTAATTGGTTCCAGTGATGTTATTCAAGGTTTATGGTATGGCACTAAACATAATGAAAGTACATGAGAATGGAGAGCAGTTTTTACCCTGATACCCAATTTACTGGTTATATAAGATAAACTGCTCATATGGAGATGATTAGCCTCACATGCATTTTAAATGGCTACATTGAACACTAGGCCTCACTGCAGTAGCAACAGGAGGTGGCTACAAAATTATCACAGTAGTACACTGCACATACCATAGTTAATTTTGTGCAATTATGACTTAATACTGCATCTTTGGTCACATTCCTCTCAACTGTGAGTGTGCCATGTACAGTATGTGCACATTTTGGAAAGTTGTAGCTTTTTATAATAGATTTGTATATATTTTCTGTATTCATGACATCCTAAATTGTTGTTTGCCAGTTTTTGAAATTGTTGCAAATCTTCAAACATTTTTCTGAAATATTTATAGAAAGTCCACATAGAACTATACCCTTGCGGTTCAAAACCTGTGTTGCTCAAGGCTAACTGTAAAACAATTGTTTATTATTTCTGTCTTTTAACCTTCTTACCAGCCTTGTAAGTAATTGATTTACTATTCCCTGCACTGTATGTTCACGTTTTCCAGTAAGATTGATACTTTTATGTTTTCTTTTTACTAATTAGCACTCCTTTTAATATTTCCTGGCAAGGCCAGTCTAGTTGTGTTGAACTCCTTTAGGTTTTTTTTTTAAGATTCATTTATTTTAGAGCACAAACAGGGGAGGGGCAGAGAGAAAGAGAGACAAGGAAACTCCCCACTGAGCAGGGAGCTGAATACAGGGCTCAAAATCCCACAACCCTGAGATCATGACCTGAGCCAAAATCAAGAGTCAGACACTTAACTGACTGAGCCACCCAAGCGCCCCCTTTAGCTTTGTTTTTCTGGAAAACTCTTGATCTCACCTTCAATTCTGAAGGACACCTTTGTTGGGTAGAGGATTCTTGATTTGCAATTTTTTTCTTTCAGCCTTTAAATAGGTCATGCCACTCTCATCTGGACCAGAAAGTTCCTGCTGAAAAGTCTTATGGGGATTCACTTATACATACCAGGTTGTTTGCTGTTTTTAAGATGCTCTTGTCTAACTTTGGGGACTTTAATTATAATGTGTCTTGGTGTGGGTCTTTTTACATTCATCTTATCTGGAACTCTCTGGTCTTCCTGGATCTAGATGTGTATTTCCTTCTCCAGGTTAATAAAGTAGCTTAAGCTATTTTTACTCCTTTTCATTCTTTTTTTCTTTTTGTTGCTCTGATCGGGTGAATTCCATTGTCTTGTATTCAAATTCACCAATCCTTTCTTCTGTTTCATTTGATCTGTTGAACCCCTCTAGTATATTTTTCAATTCAATTATTGTATTCTTTGGCTCTGTGACTTCCATTTGATATTTTCTTACATTTTCTTTTTGTTGACGTTCTCAATGTGTTCATCCATTCTTCTCCCAAGTTCAGCAAGCATCTTTATGTCCATTACCTTGAACTCTTTGTCAGGCAGATTACTTATCTCCCTTTCATTAAGGATTTTTTTTTCTCTGGTTTTATCTTGTTCTTTTGTGTATTACATATTCCTCTGTTTCCTCATTTTTCTGGACTCCTTGCATTGGTCTATCTGTTAGATAAAACAGCCACCCCTCCCAGTCTTGAAGGAGTAGCCTCGTGTGGGAGATGAACTTTATTCAACCCTGCCCTAGCTCTTTCTTGTCTCTCAAACATTTGTTTGTCCAAAAAGCCCATTTCATTTTTAATAGATCCTAGTAGTTGAGAGTGTGCCAAGACCAGTGTCCCAAAGGGGAGCATCTCAGTCAGCACCAGATTTAGGCTGATTATAAGCCAGACCCTCTGGCAGCAGCTCTTGAAGTATGCAAATATATAGTCTTTTGGAATCTCAAATGTAAGCCCCACTGACCACCAGAGCCAGGTGACCTCAAGGTGTCCCCTGGGTGGCAGTCATAAAAACCAGGGTGCTAAATGCATGTAGAAGTTCCTTTCTCAGAGGTAATAGTGAGCCAGAGGAAAGCAGAGGGCAAGCACAAAGATAGCATGCACTGGCTTCTATGTCCCTTGGACACAGCCATGGTCCCTTAGTTATGTGCCAAACCCGAAGCATATCCTTAGACCAAAGCTCTGGAACCAGCAGATAAGCCTCTTTTACAGAAAGATTGGAGTTTGTGTCAGTCTGCTTTCTGTGCAGTGCCCTGCTTTCTGTAGCCTGTCAAGGACCATCCCTCCAATTGTTAAAGTCCCATGGGACCCAGGAATGCAAGCTCCCCTGGCCACCAGAGCCAGGCAGTCAGGGGGTATCCCTTGGATGCCAGCCATAAATACTAGGGCACCAGATGCATATAACAACCTCCTCCTGGCATGCTTGGTAAAAATAAAGATTTCTAGAACTTACTCAAGACCTGCTGAATTTCCATTTTAATACAGAGGTGTAGTTCGGGGATTATATTTTTACCAAACAAACCATATGCTACTATTATTGGACAGATTTGGCTAACATTAAATTATTTTTTGGAGACTTGTATCCACTGGCTCCTTCAAGCCACCATAAGAACCTGGACTTACCATTGTTCTGTCTCTCCTGGACTGTGAGGATACAGCCTGTGGTGTCAGCCAGTCATGTGTTAACTGATTCATTCATTCAGTGAAGAGCAGGTATTGGTTTAGGGGAAGGTGTATTGATGCCAGGCACCTCCTTGTTCTTGCCTTTGGTTCATAAATGCCTTGTTTGCTCTGTTACCTAACTAGGTCCCAGGCTAATCAAAGGCCACATTCTGGGACTATGGGTTTACATTTCTTTTCCTTTCTCTTCAGTCTGTCCACCTCCATTCCAGGGTTCTGCACCCACCCTCCCCAACTGTGACCCACCCAGTAGTGAGCCTGCTATGGAGCCTGGGGTCCTGCTTGTTCATTACACATAAGCTCTAACCCTGGCTCCCATCTGCCCTTTTTCCTTCTGGGCATTCTGCCTCTATTCATACCCATGTTTCTCTTTCTTTCTGCTGCTTCTCTGAAGCAGTATTTTCTTTGGATATCCTGCTTGCCTCGTTCGGTTTCTCCCCTCATCACACCTGAGCTCTCAACCCACTCTTGTGCGCATTCCTCCAGCACCTCCATCCTGCTCACCTTCTCCCCAATGGCAGACATCACTCAGGGATCCTGCCAGCTTCCTCCTGCTGCCATGCCCCCATCTGACTACAGCTGGAATCTGGCTTCCATTTTCTCCATGATGTCACCCTCCAAAGTTGACATGTGAAATGACCAATGTTGCCATCCTGACTTTAGGAGAAAACTTCATGGTAGTGCCCAACTAGGCCCTAACCTTTTCTCCCCATGTGCCTCCAACTTGGGGCCACTCTCCACTGAGTTCCACTGCTCCTGCACCAATAAACCCTTTGTGAAGGCATGTCCACATGTGTCACGTCGAAGTGGACCCTGTCTTTTAGACGTGTACATTCTAAGAGCAATGTAGAAATCGCATGTGTGGTCACGGTCCAGCTGTGGGAGGGAGGGAACGGGCTGCCCTCCTTGAGCCCCTCTCATCCCCTCTTCATGCTTTCCTGAAAGTCAGGCAGCAGCACGGTGACCCCACATCCTAAATGGAGCAACCCTAGTTGGGCTTATCCCCAACCTGGCCTTGTTTCAGCGACTGTCACTGGGCAATGGGGAGGAGCGGCTTCTTTTATACATATGGAAATTCGGGTGCCAGAGATAAAAGGGCAGAAGGGCTGTGAGTGACACACAGAATTGTGTTCCACCTACTTACCCTTGGTGGGAACACGTTTAAATAGATCAGAGCATTTAATATCTGGCAGTATTTGTTGATTTCCATTTACTCATCATTTTGCTAATTTAAGCACATTAATAACTAGCAGCTGTACTTCAGAGCAGTTCTTTATGTAATTTGAAAGGGAAAACAAGCACTAAATATACTCTAGTTTACCAGGCTATCATCATTTGGGAAACTTTTTAACTCCTTGTAAACAGGTATTTCTGGAGTCACTCAGCAACTTTAACTGAGATTTTAGCTTGTGTTGGCATGGATTTTTAGTATCATCACATTCCGAGGGTGGCCTCTCTCCAGGAGTTGCACACTCTGCCCTCGTCCCTGTGCCAGCTCCTGCCCTGTTGAGAGCATGAGCCCAACGACACCCCTGCTCTGTTCTCTGCCTCTGTGAACTTGAGCAGTAGCAGCCCGCGCTCAGATGTCACACAGTGGCTCATTGTGCCTACTCCTCCCTGCCCCAGGCCAAGCGAGGGTTAGTTGTTATGACGGTTTCATGTATTTTTAAAGTTGTCACCTTAGAAGCAGCTCCTGCTATTGGACTGCTCTGATCCAAAACTGATCCCAAGAGTTGCTGCTTATGTTCTTGGGAAGGGGAAGAATGCCAAAATCAACCCTAAACTCACCTTCCTATAGTAACTCCATATGAATAATCAAGCCCCCCCCACCCCAATCTGATTTGGTTTTCACATCACCCTGCAGACACATCCAGCCATGGAAACCAGCAGGCCATCCCCAGGGGACAGGGAGTCCACGGGCAGGTGGGTCAGATCCCAGGGCCCAGTCTAGTAAGAATAAGCCTCATTATCCCTCACGACAGGTATCAACAAGCTTCTCTGGTCTGGCTTCAAAATCCAGAAACAGGCCTCATTGACCTACCCTGAATCCTTGGCTCTGTGGCAGGGAAGCAAGACACTGGAGCTGCCCTGGATCCCACTGTAGACAGACAGCTCCCACAAAGACAGATGCAAAACTAACTTTTCTAAGTCTCACACTACTAGAAATGAGACAGTGGGAGATGATTAAAAAATGAGCTAAGACTGGAGGAAGCCAATTCCTAGTTCATGTCAGCTTTAGAGTAGCCCCTGATGGTCTACTGTACTAGAAACGGATTTTGGGTAACAACTGACTGGTTGTCCTGTGGGCACAAGAAGGATTTTACCTCTCATCTCTTTCTACAGGAGAGTTCTCGGCCTCAGACAGCTCCCTCACCGACGTCCAGGAGACCCGAAGGCCTCCCATGCCTGACCCTGGCCTGATGCCCCTGCCTGACACTGCTGCGGATTTAGATTGGTCCAACTTGGTGGATGCTGCCAAGGCCTACGAGGGTGAGTCCGCTGAAGAGCCAAGCAGGAAAGCGCAGGACTGACAAGGCCAGGCTGAGTTTTGGAGGCAGGGGAGGTGTGAGGCTCTGGTCAGTCTCCATCCACTCTGCTGCTGTGAATACACTGACGGCACATGTACTAAACTGGCACAGCTGGAAACCAGTGGAGCTAACAGCTACTGGGCATGCAGTAGAGGCTCACGCTGTGGGATTCAGTCCAGTGGAGCCTGACGTTCGCTCTACCTAGGAATTCATAGCATGGATGTCTCACCTCCCCATACGTGGGAGGGGCAAGGAGTGGGGGAAGCCCAGCAGTCACTGGAATGAAGAACACAGGTCTAGAGAGAGACCCTTCACCATGTCCTAAGGGTGGCAGTGCTCATGTAGTGCTGCATGTGTTAGGGCCTGGCCCCAGGCTCCACACATGTCGGGGACTCCCTGACCTCTCCCAACTCCATGTGCATTCTCCTGTGCCAGCCCACCATTGGGGTGCCTGCCTCGGTGCAGGCCCTCACACTGCAGCTGCTTTCTCAGACATCCTAAATGCAGTGCTATCTGTGGACGTGGACATAAATGCCTTTTTTCACTCTATGGTCATCATTCTAAATTCTTTGGTGCTAAAATATTCTTCATCAAACAGTGATAGCAGATGAGTGGTTTGGGTTTTGTTTTGTTTTGAATTGCTCATGTTTAAAGAATTAAAAGTGGCTATTCCATCAAGTTACAGTTTTCAGAAGAAATCGAATAGGCAACCATGGAATAGCCCATGAGGCCATCCCCATGTTAGCAGATGGCAATTCCCCAGGACTGCACTTGATTTTAAATTTCAATTTGTTAGTCACTCTCCTTTACAGGAGGTGGCAATAGTTTTGTGTTTTTAATGAGAGGTTTTAAACTTTTGATTTTGGTGTCTTGACTCAAGTCTTTAAGTTGGGTATATTTTGAAACACGTATGGTTGGACTTTGGCTAAAACCCACTGAGGTAGCCAGGAATCTTGTGGAAAACATACTTCTAGAAGTGCATTTTATATCCTCACGAGTGGAAAAAGCCTTGGTCTGGAAATTTGGCCCAATGCCTGTTTCCAGGGAGACATTTCACAGAATGCTACTTTGATGAGTAAGAAAAAGAGGACTACAGATTGATTCACAACAAGTGTTTTCAAAAGGGCTCTTACAATGCTACTATCCTCTTACCACTTACACCATAATTCTTTCCTCCACGGGTCAGGAGACAGGGTTCCTGATGCAGCCCCACATGTAGATTAGATTTGACTGTCCTTGTGGGCCAGCTGTCGACCTTTGATGGGACTAGACCCAGGACATGGTTCCAAATACTGAACAGCTTCTTCTCTCCCTTCCAGTCCAGAGAGCCTCCTTCTTTGCTGCTAGTGACGAAAGCCACCGGCCCTTGAGTGCTGCATCCAATGGTGACCAGCTTGAGGAGCAGGCTCTGGCCCAGATGAAGTCTTATAGCAGGTTGGTCACCCAGCAGCGAGGTCATCACTCCGCACCGTGTGTCCCCTGCACTCGTGACAGCGAGTGTGGGGAAGAGATGGAGGCCACATGGATTAGCTGATTGAAGCTCATCACCAGCATGCCAGACTCTTCACATTCTAGAATGCTATGTAACTAAATACTGTAAACATAATTAAACTGTTCTTGATGACTTAGTCATCATCATGAATATTCATTATTATTGAATGCCATAATGCATTTATGCTCTCAGGGTTTATCGTGTTAAGGTGAGAAAAATCATTTGCCTTATTACATCCTTGAGCCTGGGTTTTGAGTTTCTCTCCCTACTCTCAGTTGGTCAGACTTGTAAATCTGCCTGCATCTTAGCAGCTTCCCAACATGCTGCTTTGGATCTGCATTAGGTCTGGGTCATCAGGATAGGGAAGATTCAATATAGAATGAAAAGCAAATGGTAGCTGAGGTCCAGAGAGTTTCCTTAGGAGTTAAGAGCAGAAATTTTGACTTTTGTTTCACTCTGCAGAGGCGGTCTTCCATTTTCCCCTCTTTCAAGTGGTGAGGATGTTGGGTAGGTGTGTCATATTACTCTATATGACCAGAGGCTGCTGTGCTATGTGTCATAGGTGCTCCCTGATGCAGAAGAATTTTCATCGATTTGAAATCTCTCCTTTTAAAACCTTTTGAGGATGGTTAAGAATCCAGGTTACCTATAAAGTTGGACAGAAACAGACAACAATAGGAAAAGTGAGGCTGGCTTAGGTTGTTTAAATAGCCCAGGGGAGGGGGCTGGTTCCTGAAGACCTCACTGAGCAAATGTGCAAGGAAATGCTCTTGACAGAGAAAGAAGAGTTCATGGATAGTGCATTCACTCTTCTCACTGAGGCATCTCGGGAGGGAGAGGGGCAGTTTGTTAGTTTGGCTATTGAGAACTTAAAAAAAACAAACTGTAGAGTCAAGGGTGCAGTGAACCCGAGGTGTACCTTCTTAGTACGGGGCCTCCCACAAGGAGAAGTCAAAGTGAACAAATCCATTCTCCTAAGAAAGGATTATTGAACAATAGTTCTTAAAGCTTAAGCTGAGGGTGATGGTTGGCATTTTTCTTCAGTGAACAAATGGAGTTAAAGGTGTTTTTAAAAATCAGAGCATATACAGACATGTAATTCACTTTGGAAACCTTCAGACATCAAGATAGGCTGCTAAGAATTTTCCTTGGCCATCCCATTTTAAAAGTTTGAAGATCCTTATCATTTTACTTATTAACAGACTTGAGACACACATGCCACTGTGAGTTTTGCCTTATGGGCTTGTAGATCTAGAATCCTCAGGAGACAACAACACAGCTCAAGTAAAGACTGCCTTTTATTCCAGCATTCATCTGTGTTTTGACCTCTGGAAAGAGGCAGCTGCAGGTTCTCCCGGTGGAGGGCTCGAGACTCTTGGTTGTGTGACTCTGAGGTCGTGTGTTCGGTGAGAACCCAATTGGAAACTTTCTGCAGCTTGAATACAGGTAGACGGGAGTTGGACAAAGGACAGTTGACAGGGGTCTTCAGCCCTCGCCTGCTGGTCATCTGTCCAGGTAGTTGGGTGACCTTCTCATGCTCTAACTCCCTGGGATTTTATTTTTTGGTATTCCACTAGCAAGGCGTTACTAGCACTTCTATAAATTGGGAGAAAGAAAATGGGGAGGCCTAGTTTGCTAATCATGATAGTAAAGGAGACATTAGCATCAGACCAACGAGCTTCTGAAACATATTTTTTAAATATTTTAAGATACTTAGATAAGCTTTCAAGACGGAAGCACGGTAACTTAGCTGTACCTGGACGAGTAACCATAGACAACTGTTTTCTGGGGGACTCAGAGACCTCCCCTGTCCTTATCCCGGTTGCCCCGAGGTAGAACTGACATCAGCCCTCTGCACACAGGCGCTCTTCTTGAAGAGCACAGGAAACACTCCACTGCTTGACACCTGTGCCTGCCAGAAAATACCTCTCCTGACAAAGAGACCATTTTCACTTACTGTCCTATATTCCTTTGTCGTGAAGATCCAGCATCTTTAACAGAGGAAGCTACTGATTGGCTGTGGTTCACCCTTGTATTACCCTTTGTTAAGATTACCATTTTCTTTTTTAAAGTGAAAATGCACATTGGGCCACCGTACTGAGTAATTTGACATTTAAAAAACCATTTTGCAAATACAGCGGCCTTGTTAAAAAATGCCAAACAAACCCAGCCGTGGAGGCTTCTGCCAACACCATCTTTTGTTTCTTGTCCCCAGCAGTAAAGATTCCTCCCCCACTCTGGCTTCTAAAGTGGACCAGCTGGAAGGTATGCTGAAGATGCTCCGGGAAGATTTGAAGAAGGTAAACACATCTTCCCAAAGCAGAGTGCCTGGTCTGTGCAAACTGCCCTTGAACAAACGCCCTTTTAGTGGAACAACATGTGGGTGTTCTGTTTTCTCGGGACACACATTCCACGAGCTGCTTGGAGCTCTGTTCCCACTGACACCCCTGTGCAGGCAGGCCTGCCTTGTCATGTGTACAGAAAGGTGGTTCCCAGCTCGTGAAAGCCTTCAAACCCCAGCCAGCCCCTCTGAGCCCTCTCTCTCGACCTCCCCACCTCTTACCTAATGGGTCAGTAGCCCAGACCCACACACCTCCATAGGCTTTCACACCAGGAGAACTGAAGGTTGCTTTGTCTCTTCCATGGCTTTGACTGTATTAAGACAGTGGCCAGCAAAACCATAGTCCAAAAGTCAGGACAATCCTTACCAAAGACATTAAAGTACACGTTAATGTCTTTGCATTCCAAAATAAACTTTAGTGGGTCTCTGGTAGACCCGTTCCCTGGCTTGAGTAGCCAAATGCCTACTATCAGGCCACACATAGAGATGTTTAGCAGATACTCAGGACGAAGAACAGAGTTGGGTGAAGGGGACAGATGGATCCGTAGCCCCCCGTCCCAGCCCTTTTCTACCCTGCTCTACCTCCCAGGAGAAGGAAGACAAAGCCCACCTGCAGGCAGAGGTCCAGCACTTGCGGGAGGACAACCTGAGACTGCAGGAGGAGTCCCAGAACGCCTCCGACAAGCTGAAGAAATTCACGGAATGGGTCTTCAATACCATAGACATGAGTTAGGGCAAGCAGCCATGGCCGGTCGGGCCAGGGGGCCCCGGGGTGCGCTCTAGTGAGGCCCGGCAGTCCCTCAGCCCTGCCACTGGACGCCTTCTCCGCACACCCGCCCTCGCTTCCTACTTCGGCCCCTTTTGGGGAGCGCACAACACAACAATTGCAGATCAACAATCATTATCTGCCTTTTGTAGAAAAGAAAAACAAAAAAGTAAATAAAAATTTTAAAAAGTAAAATAAAAGTTTAACTGCTAAAATGTGAATGTCTTTATTTTTTTGCACAATATCTTTATCTGTTACGTATTTAAAAAAGAAAGTGGGCCAAGGCGCCCTGGCCCATCTGCCTCTATTTCCATTAGCTCTTACAAGTTCAGGTAACCCAAGCTTTCCCTCGTTATACTGACAAATGTCATTGCTCCTAGGAAAATAGAGTTTTTTAAAATTGTTTATTTGGGGAGGGGGGTTTCCTTACCTTTATTCCTAAAATGCCTGGGGAGGGAGGTGCTTTGAGAAAATGCCTTCCTCCCCTGAACAACCTGTGCATGAGCTAGCGCCCTAGAGCCCCTATCTCCCCATGTCCGTGTCTGGTAGGGGCAGAGTCAGCGCCCCAGAGACAGAGCCAGGGCCTCGAGCCATGCCCCTTTGCGGTCCTGCATTGTGACGTCACTCCCCCCTTCCTTTCCTGGGGGAGATGGGCCCAGGTGTGCGCTCCTCAGAGCTAGAGCCCTTTTGATCTGGTTTAAGGGAGTCCCGTCCAATTGGAATCCATGCCCCTCCAGCTTCCTGGCTCCAAACATTAATTGGTTTCAGAATCCCTCCAGAGTGAAATCTTACTTGTATGCGTTTTGGTCCAAAGTATAGCTTTTGTTTGAGATGTGTAAAGATGAAAATGTGGCAAAATTGTATTTTTAGTGGACTCAAAATGGCCAGATTAATCCTTTCCAAAGCCAGACTTCACCAGTACTTATAACTAGGGAAAGTGAATGTTAAATTGTTTAATACTTGCTTGTTGGGAGCAACGACTGTGATCCTAGGACGGGCTTATGAAACCTGCATGTCCTGGTGTGCACTTGAAGCACGGTGTTTCCCGAATCCTTTTGTGGCCAGCCAGAGGATTCTGTTGCAGAAATGATTGATGTGCTGTTTTTCCTGTCTAGTGATGCAGCTGCTCTGGGCCTCTGGCCATTGTCCCAAGGCCCCCAGCCCTGCAGACAGACACACTGGGCCCACCAGTGTTGAGGGACCCGGGGAGCCCCTGGTGGCCTTGTTTCTTGCCTTCATAAAATGTCATGCAGCTGACACCCGTGTCCCTTCAGTGGCAACCTTGATGTAGGGAACGTTCAGCAATTTAGTGTCATCTGCTTGGAAGCTCCCCACCCCAAGTAATCTCAGCTCCTTCCTCCATCCCTGAGAGAAACTGGATGGATTTTCCCTCTACTCCTCCCACCCCCTCCACCAGACTTTTATGGTTTCATTCATGATTGTGATTTTTTTTCCATGGAATTTTTTTGGGGGGTGACATTTCCATCATGGAAATAGGAAGATTTCGGAGTGCTTTGTAAAGATCTCAATTGTCTGTCTATTTTCTCTCTTTGACTTGTATGAAGGAGATTGTTACGTTGCCTGGTATCTCTTTGTAAATGAGAAATATCGCTAACATCCAAGCATTCTGAAGTCTTGCTGATCCTTCCGAGTTTTAGTTTTTATTTAGTCTTTCATTTGTTTGGGGGCTTGGGGCAAGCTATTTATTAGAGTTTTGCAACAGAGTTCTTGTTTGAAGTCTTTAAAGACTACTTGTAAAATTCAAACAATAAAATTCATTTTAAACGCTCTTTTAAAATGCCTTGGTATTATTGCTTGAGGTTTTCTTATTTGAAAGACCACCCAGTAACTCATTGACCCTCCTTGCAGCCGATTTTTTTTCATGAGGTTCCATAAACACTGAAAAAGGGTTCTTCAAAGTTTCTGTCCCTCATAGAATGTTAATGACCTTTTTTACTCTCTGTACACATGTCCTTAGAGAATTCCTAATTTGGCTTCTCTGCTTATAATTTAATATTTGCTGAGCACTTTCTAATTAGTTCCCTCTTCATTATCCATGTGTGGATTTTCCATAACAACACCATCATTCCCTGAGCCCAGCACATTTTTGGACCTCCGCTACTGCATCACTCGAATCTGTGTTAGATGTTGTGTGCTCAGGGAATACAAATGCCTGTTAATATTAGGCTGTACAAAATATAATTAGAAAAGTTAATCTACTGAAAAAGTCATAATGCATTCCAAAGCCAAATGGAACCAAATTTTTAAAATCTTACCACATCACTGTTCCTCTCCACTGGTGCAGCTAATTGAGAACTGACAGTTTCTTCCTTTTATTTGGTTCAACAGTTCTACAAATTCTAGAATTACAAGACAGGGCAAGACTGGATGTCACAAAATAAATCTGATTAGCAAGCTAAAAGGGTCTGTCTGGACCATGATTCTTACCTGGAAGGAAGGGCTTATCCTTTATTTCTGAAGGGCTTGGAAGTAGGTTGAGAGTCCCTGGGAGACATTTCCTGCCTCTCCTCAGGCCATTAGCCTACGTTGATGGAGGGTCTTCATCCTTGAGCTGATTGGAGGGCCATCTGGTTGTGCTTCATATCTGCTGCCTGGGATAAACAGATGGGGTTGGGTTGGATTACCAACTCCTCAGACGGGAATAAGATGGGAGTCCAAGGGCAAAGGAAATAGGCCCAGTGAGGTCAAGCCCCTCGTCTCTAGTTAAATACAGAATGATAACCTGAACAGATTCCAGTCTTAAAATTGATTCATTTCAGCAACCTTTTGGTGCTGCTTCCCCATCTCAACCAAAGTTGAGATGAAAGTGCAAGATGGCACACCTGGGCCAGAAACACATGACCAGTAGAAGACCAGGGCATTGTTCAACAGGAATTCTGTTACTTTTTAAAAGAATGATACCACAATAATGTTGGATGCCTTTTCTCTGTATGAATTGTGCCACTAACGACCTATCTGTAATGAATAAACCTTGGATCCATCAGATAAACATTTGATGTGGACTGAGACTCAAACCCCACCCACTACACAGCAGCTGTGACTTTAGATAAATTACCTAATCTCAAAAAAAATAAAAATAAAAAGTTAATCTCTGAGCTTGGTTTCCTCATCGGATAAAATAGTAACAGTTTCATATAGTTTGAAAGATTAAATGGGATCACACATGTAAAGCCAGTGATTGGGAAACCAAAGACACAATAACTTACCTTGTCCTCCATCTCCAATATTTTAAGGCTTTTGTGTTGTTTTCTGGGCCAGTGTCCTGGCATGTTAATAGCAGAATGGGACGGAAGGGCCAACATGAGCTCCACCCCTCGGTTTCCTGTCAGGTGCTTTCTACCCTTTGCTATATATTTTAGAACGCTGACTCAACACTTACGTTTCCATCGGAATTACTTGGAGATTTTGTTAAAATGCATCATTACAGGGCTGCATCCCCAGAATCTGATTTAGCAGGACTGGGATGGGGACTTAGTGTTAACATTTTCTAGAAGTTCCCAGGTATTGGTTTAGAAGCAAGGCTTTCAAAGAGTAGAGTTAACAGGTGGACATCCACACCCAGTAATAATGAAAAGAAATAGATGCTACTACTGTAGCACGTACTACGTCCACATGCCCAAGTATCATTTTTGATGGGTCAGCCAACCACAGAGCACCTTGCAGGGGAAACGGGCTTAAACTATACTAAGGAGAGGGTTTAGGTACAATAAATTTTTTCTTTTTTCTTTTTTCTTTCTATTTTATTTATTTATTTATTTATTTATTTATTTATTTATTTATTTATTTATTTATTTTACTAAAGAGGTAATTTAGATCCCCCTTTGCATGAATCTTTTTGCCACTTCACTATTTTAAATTCCTGTGTTACCTGGATGGTACTAGAGTGTCCTCACGACTATTAATGGGATGAAACTAGTTACCAGGTCAGCAAGAATGACCTAGGTCACCTTGCTGGAGCGGTGGGTGGCTGGCTGACAGTTTGGATGGCAGTGCTGCCAAGGAAAGCAAGACATGGGAAAGCAGGTGAAGAGCCCTTGGCCAGGCCCACGGTGTGTGGCCACTGGGAAGTCCAAAAACTGGGAGACTTGGTTCTAGGCTGGAATGCTGAATTCCACTCACCCACTTCCAGATTCAGTCCAGCCTGCTTACCCCAATCTCCAGGAACCTATCAAATCTCAAAGTTACCTATCAAATCTCAAGTTTTCAACTGCCCTCATTCCTGCCGCTACTGTTAAGAAACCAAATCCTCATGCTGGAAGACCAGCCCATCTTCTCCACTTCTGTCTGGAGAGGAAGAAAGAGTTGCTTATCTTCCATATCCTTTGGATAAGCTGCAGCTCAGAGATCTGAGGACAGTGGCTCTCTTTCCTGAGGTGATCATCAGAACCTTGGTTTTCTGGACTCCTGCTTTGGCCCCTCATTGTTGCCCTTTCCAACAGATCTCCTGCCTCTCCTCAGGCCTGCCAGCCTTTGCTCCCTCCGTTCCTTGTCAGACTAGCCCTCTGGCCTACCATCCTTGCAAATCTAGCTTTTCCTGCTGTCTTGCATTTGTGTGTCTGCGTCATCGCACCTGAGACCCGAGAGATTTCACCTTCACCTCCCTTCACCTCTCTCTTTTTTTTTTCCCCCTTCACCTCTCATTACACCCCTCAGCCAAGCTCGCCTTCAGTGCTGGGAGCCAGCAGCTCTCACATTGCCTTCCCTCACTTACTTTGAGCACATCCCTTATGCCTCCCTCCTTTACAGCTCCTCTGCCGGGCTCAGCCCCTCCTTTAAATACATGCAGCTCGTTTTATTCTTCAATTTGGACCTCTCATGACCCAGTTTCAACCTGAATGATCTCCCGGACAAAATAACTTAAGCCTTGGGTACCTTACTCTGTATCTTTAGACAAATGCTTTCCATAAGGGATCTTGCCACATATTCCAGAGATGCATCCACCATTCTTTTTTCCTTGACCAAAGTGTTCTGTGTTCCTTTAAATAGACCAATCTCACTACATGTTTTTTGTTGTTGTTACATATTTGTTAGCACGCCCTCAAATCTCTAGTGAGTCCACCCAGCCTCATCTCTCCTCTAGAGGCATTTCTGTAATTCAGCATGTAAGAAAAGCACCATAAAATGATATCCACCAATAAAATCCAGCCTCCTTTGCAAAAGTATAAATGGCTTGGGAGGGTAGGGGCTCTCCAGGGCAACACAGACGCCTCCACCCCTACTGCCTTCCACACTTCCCAGCTCACCACACACATTTATGTAACTGGCCTGGTAAATAGGCATTCAAGTGGCTGTCCTCTGGATCCTCTTGCCAAACCCAAGAGAGCCATTAGCTTCACCAGCCTCAGGCCCTATCATACACATGCACTCCCATCACACCCCCACCCTCACCCACCTGCTGTTCCCGGGAGTGAACACTCTTAGAAAATACATGGAAGAAAGTTGTCAAGTTCAAATAGCAAACTAGAAGTGACTAAAACGTTGCCTGGAAGTGTTCCTTCAGTACCTATCTTAATGAAGAGGGAGGACGGATTTGTTAACTGACCTAGTAATTTTTCTAAAGAGCTTAAAGGTATCTGAACGCAGTTACTTTTTTAAGCTGCTTAAATGTTCCGTCATCTTAAAACAAGGAATAGGCTTAGCAAACTTGTTTTAGTTGGTACAAAGATAAACTCGGCTCAATGTAGGTTCATATCAGATCAGTGAGGCTATGCCTCTTAAAACACACATCATAAATGCAGTCTAGCTTATTCGTAAAGATTCCAGCTGGTGGAGATGCTCGGGCTTCATTCACATATACTAGGAATGAGCAATTCGACCACCTGAAAGAAAAGACGGGGTGGAAGATCAGAGCGGTGGGGACATGGAGTTCCTGACCACCGCCTTTAAGGATTTGATACCCTGCACTATGAAGGAGAAACCAGCTTCGATGTCTGGGGTTCTGGAGGCAAAAATGGAACCAGTGGATGTTTGTTGCAGGAAAAATTTTGTCTCCAAGATAGCCAATCGATGGCGACAGGGTGGTTTCCTGGGCTTAAAGCCAAGAATTAAAGAGTCATACTAGGATCCACCTTGTGAAGATGCCGTCCCTTCATCTATTCAAGTGGGCTGTTCTCCTTTTTTTTTTTCTTTTAAGATTTTATTTATTTATTCATGAGACACAGATAGGCAGAGACACAGAGGGAGAAGCAGGCTCCATGCAGGGAGCCCGACAAGGGACTCGATCCCAGGTCTCCAGGGTCAGGCCCTGGGCCAAAGGCGGTGCTAAACCGCTGCGCCACCCGGGCTGCCCTCTGGTTCTCTTTAAATAAACTTGGAGTCATGAGTCACAGACTCGTGGATAGAAGGGGACCTTTAAAAACAGGCAATTCTACCTCCCGGCCCAGACAGGACTGAATCTCATCTTCATCCTCCAGCCACCTGAGTGTGAGCACCTCGGGTGACGGGGAACTCATGACTTCTGGGGCAGCACACTGTATCTTTCAACTTCTCTTTTAAGTCATTCCTTTCAGGGACGCCGGGGTGGCTCAGTGGTTGAGTGTCTGCCTTCAGTTCAGGGTGTGATCCTGGAGTCCCAGGATCCAGTCCTGCGTCGGGCTCCCCACAGGGGAGCCTGCTTCTCCCTCTGTCAATGCCTGTCCCTCTCTGTGTCTCTCATGAATAAATAAAATCTTTAAAAAAAAAAAAAGCAAAATAAAGACACTCATTTAGGGAAAATCCACTTCCCTGTAGGTTTTGTGACTGCTCCCAGTCCTGCCATTTCAAATTACACAAACATAAATTTCACTCCCCAAGTAATAACCATCAATATGTTGGAAAATATCAAGTCTTCCCAATGTTATTTATTCCCTGGACAAATGCCCCCTATGCTCTCAACTTTTCCTCCTGTATCATGGATTCCGGCCCCTGCTCCACAATCGTATAATCATATATCATATGCATCAAGGGCACAAATGCCCTACATGCATCGGCCCACTGGGCCCTCACACCCACCCTGTGGGCTGGGGCTATTATTGTTCCCATCTTACAAAACTAGAAACCAAGGCCTAAAGAGGTTGAATAACTTGTTTGCAGTAAAATAGCTGGTGAATGGGTACAGCTGGGATTCAAACCCACACTTCAGATTCCAGCACTGATATTTATTGAATCTATATTTTCTCAACTCCATTGGTCCCACCTATGGTCCCCTTATTGCCTGGTTTCATGGATCCCTGCTGAAGGGAGCCAGGCAGTGAGCATCACGGACACTAACTCATAAATGGGGTGGGGTTGGGGGCCACAGAAGACAACCGAAAGTGTATCTAAAGACCAGAAAACTAGGATGAAACCACCCATTTTGGGAGCTCTTAACAGAGAGAGGGGGCTCTGAGGTGCTTCAACCTTCTCTCACATACAGTATAGATGTTCTCCCTGCAAATTACAATTCAGGAAAACATCTCCGTCCAACCCCAGGCCAAGTGTAGAGGTACAAGAATCTTTGAAAGCCTGAGTCAATGGTTTTTTGATGTTAGCACCATCTGGACAAGTTGTTTAATTCCTATTCTTTGACTCTAGGCTTAGGGATTCAGTATTAATAGGTCTGGTGGAGTCAGGGAATCTTCATTTTAATAAGCATACCAGGTGTTTATGACATGGATGATTCCTGAATCCATTTCTTTGAGAAATTCCACCCTAAGCTTTCAAAAACCGCTGGCCAGCTCTTCTGAGCCAGGGAGCAGCAAGTCCTAACAAATGTTATAGGTGAATATATAGGTTATACCTGGACACTTGGCTGGTTCTCGGGAGAATGGCTAGCTGGGCCCAGCTGGGCGGGCAAGATTCTCTATGAGAGGAAGGTAGAGTGACCCTTTGAAGAGCCATTTACTCAGTGGCTAAAATTTTCAGCTTCACCCCACCGTATACCCAGGCTTTTTTTTTTTTTTTTTTTTTAACCAAGAGGCATTTGCTTAGTGGGAGTCAATGAAAATCTTCTTTTAAGATTTTATCTATTCATTCATGAGACACACAGAAAGAGAGGCAGAGACACAGGTAGAGGGAGGAGAAGCAAGCTCCACGTAGGGAGCCCAACAGGGGACTTGATCCCCAGACCCCAGGATACCCTGAGCCAAAGGCAGACACTCAACCGCTGGAGCCACCAGGGGTCCTGAAAATCTTTGTTTTAAAACCAACTTCTAAATGCTGTATATAACACTCATCTTTCCTTAGGATAAATTGCAACAATGTTAATTTTACAGTCTGGTCTAATCAGATCTCATTACTGATGTTCCTGTAATATCCTGCTACCAGTTCTGTATCTTTCTCAGTGAGCAGATCAGGGTCATAGATTTCAAAGTTGCTCCCAGTTTTCAGCAATCAAATAAAAAAAGAAGAGACTTTATGCCTCTAAGCACATCTCTTAGAAAACTGCCCAAGGTCCTCAGAGTCTGCTTGCTAAAGCAACAGAGGGACAGAACAAGCCTAGGTTCCCACTGTCAATCCTGGCAAAAGCCCAAACTCTGCCCAACTGCCAGCCGACGTGCACCTAGGGGGCAATGTTCCTGGTCAGGATCTCTTCCTTTAGTTGGTGTTCTGGTTATCAATGGCCATCGAAGCTACTTCATACTTAGTACTTAAAACAACTACCACTTTATTAGGTAGCCATACCTCCTTTTATTGTGTTTTACCTAATTGCACTTTGCAGACATTGCATTTATTACAAATTGAAGGTTTGTGGCAACTGTGCATTGAGCGAGTCTATCGGTGCCATTGTTTCAACAGCAGTTGCTCACTTGTGGTCTCTGTCACATTTTGGTAATTATCACAATATTTCAAACTATTATTATTATACTTGCTATGCTGATCTGTGATCAGGGATCATAGATGTCACTATTGTTTTGTGTGCCGAGAACCATGCCATCACCTTAATAAACAACCATTCCTCCATCTCTCTCCCTCTCCTCAGGCCTCCCCATTCCCTAAGACACAACAATATTGAACTTAGGCCAATTAATAACCCTACAATGGCCTCTCAGTGTTCAAGTGAAAGGAAGACTGGCGTGTCTCTCATTCTAAATCCAAAGCTAGAAATAATTAAGTTTAGTGAGGAAGGCATGCGGAAAGCCAAGACAGGCCAAAAGCTAGGCCTCCTGCATCAAACAGTGAGTCAAGCTGTGAACGCAAAGAAAACGTTCTTGAAGGAAATGAAAAGTGCAATTCCAGTGAATGCATGAATGGTGAGAAAGGAAAACAGGCTTGCTGATATGGAGAGTTTTAGTGGTCTGGAGAGATCAAACCAGCCAAAGCCTAATCCAGAGAAAGGCCCTAACCCTTTTCAATTCTGGGAAGGCAGAGACAGGTGAGGAAGCTGCAGAAGAAAAGTCTGAAAACTAACAGAGGATAGGTCATGAGGTTTAAGGAAAGAAGCCATCTCCATTACATCAAAGTACAAGACGAATCCCCAAGTGCTGATGAAGAAGCTGCAGCGAGTTATCCAGAAGATCTAGCTAAGACCAGTAATGAAGTAATGAAGGTGGCTACAGATTTTCAGTGTAGACTAAACAACTTTTTATTGAAAGATGCCATCTGGGACTCTCATAGCTAGAGAGGGAAGTCAATGCCTGGCTTCCAAGCTTCAAAGGCCAGGCTGACTGTCTTGTTAGGGGCAACACAACTAGTGACTTTCAGTGGAATCCAGGGCTTGTGGACCATTCCAAAAATCCTCCGGCCCTTCAGAATCATGCTAATCTACTTTGCCTGTGGCACTATAAATGAAAAAACAAAGTCTGGATGATAGCACATCTATTTATGACATAGTTTACTGAATATTTTAAGCCCACAGTTGAGACTACTGCTCAGAAAAGAATTATCTCAAAATATTGCTGCTTTTTCATTAACAACTCACCTGACCACCCAAGAGCTCTGATGGTGATGTACAATGAGATTACTGTTTTCAGGTCTGCTAAGACAACATCTATTCTGTAGCCCATGGGTCAAGGAATAATTTGGGCTTTCAAGCTTTATTATTAAAAAAAATACATTTCATTAGGCTATAGCCACCACAAATAGTGATTCCTCTGATGGATCTGGGCAAAGCATCTTGAAAAACTTCTGGCAAGGATTCACCATTCTAGATGGCATTAAGAACATTCATGACCCCTGTGGAAAACAGGATGGAGGTTCTTCAAAAAATTAAAAATAGCATTACCATATGATCCAGTAATTCCACAACTGGGTATTTACCCAAAGAAAACAAAAACATTAATTCAAAAAGATATATGCGCTCCTGTTTATTGCAGCATTATTTACAATTGCCAAGGTACTCAAGCAACCCAGGTGTTCATTCATAGATGAATGGATAAAGAAGATGTGGTATGTATCTATAATGGAACATTACTCAGCCATCCAAAAGAATGAAATCTTGACATTTGCAACATGGGTGGATGTAGAGGGTATAATACTAAGTGAATTAAGTCAGTCAGAGGAAGACAAATACCATATGATTTTACTCATGTGTGGAATTTAAGAAACAGAGAAAAAGAGACCAAGAAAACCCAGACTCTTAAACATAGAGAAGTTACCAGAGGGGTGGGGAGTGGGAGAATGGTTGAACTAAGTGAAGGGGATTAAAGAGTACAATAATCATGATTAGCACAGAGTAATGCATAGAATTGTTGAATCACTATATTGGATACCTGAAACTAAGATAACACTGTTCACTGTACTGGAATTATAAAAAAAAAAAAAAACAACTCGTGATTCATAGGGAGAGGTCAAGATATCAAGAATAACAGTTTGGAAGACGTTGATTCCAGTCCTCTTGGATGACATCAAGGGGTTCAAGTCTTCAGTGGAGAACATAACTGCAGGTATGGTGGAAATAGCAAGAGAACTGGAATTAGAATTAGATTCTGAAGATGGAACTAAATTGCTGCAATTTATTGATAAAACTTTAATAGATGAGGAGTTGCTTCTTATGGTTGAGCAAAGAAAGTGGCTTCGTGAGATGGGATCCTCTTCTAGTATGAAGGATGTTGAAAGGACAACAAACGTTTTAGAATATTACAAAAACTTAGCTAATAAAGCAGCGGGAGTGTCTGAGGATGACTTCAATTTTATTTTATTTTATTTTTTAAAGATTTTCTTTTTAAATATTTGATTTATTTATTCATAGAGAGAGAGGCAGAGATACAAGCAGAGGGAGAAGCAGGCTCCATGCAGGGAGCCTGATGTGGGACTCGATCTCGGGTCCTGGGGATCACACCCTGGACGGAAGGCGGCGCCAAGCCGCTGAGCCACCCGGGCTGCCCAGATTATGTATGTATGTATGTATGTATGTATGTATTTATTTATTTATTTATTTATTTATTTATTTATTTAAGAGAGAGAGAGAGAGAGGGAGAGAGAGAAAGAGAGAGAGAAACAGGAAGAAGGAGAAGCAGGCTCCATGCAGGGAGCCTGATGTGGGACTCCAGCCCAGGTCTCCAGGATCATGCCCTGGGCGGAAGGTGGTGCTAAACCACTAAGCCACTGGGGCTGCCCTGACTTCAATTTTAAAGAAGTTCTGTGGGTAAAATGCTATCAAATAGCATCACGTGCTACAGAGACTGTGTTCATGAAAGGAAGAGTCAACTAATGTAGCAAACTTTTTTGTTGTCTTAAGAAATTTCCAAGCCACCTCACCAAGCAGCTACCACCACGATCAGTCAGCAGCCATTGACATGGAAACAAAACTTTCCACCAGCAAAAAGATTACAACTCACTGAAAGCTCAGATGATGGTTAGCATTTTTCAGTAATAAAGTATTTTTAAATTAAAATCTATACATTATTTTTAGACATAATGCTATTGCACACTTAATAGACTACAGTATAGTGTAAACATACTTTTTTTTTTTTTGTAAACCTAACTTTTACAAGCACTGGGAAACCAAAAAATTCATGTGACTTGCTTTATTGTAGTGGTCTGGACCCAAACTTGCAATCTCACAGGGTAAGCCTATATACAATTCCAGAGGTCAGGAACTTGGGCAGGGCTCAGTTGGGTGATTCTTCCACTCCCTGTGCTGTTAACTTGAGCGACTTAGTGCTGTTCAGCTGGGATGGTTTAGAGAGTCCAGGATGGCCCCACTCATATTTTTATCCTCTCAGCAGGGCCCCTTCTTCTCTCTAGATAGTCTCAGAGCCTTTCTATGTGCTCTTTTTTGTTGTTGTTGCTCATGAAAGAAAGAGAGAGAGAGAGAGAGAGAGAGGCAGAGACACAGGCAGAGGGAGAAGCAGGCCCATGCAGGGAGCCTCATGTGGGACTCGATCCTGGGACTCCAGGATCATGCTCTAGGCCGAAGGCAGGCACTAAATTGCTGAGCCACCAGGGATCCCCCTCTATGTGCTCCAACTAACAGTGTAGTTGGGCTTCTAACATGGTGTTCAAAGCTCCAAGAGACCAAGGTGGAATCTGCCAATCTTCTTAAAAGCTAAGTCCAGAAATGACATGGTGTCACTTTCCCAAGTTCTTTTAAGTCTAGTAGAAACAGACTCCACATCTCCGGGAGAGGCTTGTCAAAGAATATGCACCATCTTTAATCTCCCTCAGTTGGCCTCTTCTCCTTTGGTCCTGATGTGATCAGAGTCATTCTCTCTCAGACTCCTAAATCCTTCACAAAAACTAGAATATGAGGTTCTAGCTCAAGACAGCCATGTAGGAGGTTCCTGAATTCACCTCCTCCCACAAACTCTGAATCTACTGTTATATATGGAACAATTTCCTCTGAAAAAAAGAGCTTGAAACTAGCTGAGTGACTCTTACATATTAGGCAAATGAGGAAGAAACCCACATCAAAGTGGGAAGAAGAGTCTGAGATACAATCCCATCCTTGGTGTGTGGCCCACGATGGGGAGGGAACATACAAACCAGAGTTTGCTGAGGAGCAAAGGGTTTGAATCCCACATGTAGCACCTGAACTTTTAAGACCTGCACCTGAGAGATAAGCTCCAAAAACATCTAACTTTGAAACCAATGAGCTTGCATCCATGAGACCCACAAGGCTATAACAAATAGAGAAATAGTTCCTAAAAGGTTCACAGAGGCAGGCTCTCCACCCCAGGACCCAGAGTAGAGGCAGAGGCTTATTTGTTTATTTTAAAGTATCAGCCTGAGGAGCAGGCATCTAATTTAACATACATCTATCTAAAGGGCTACTCAAAAAAACACTCTTCTAAGGCTGGGGCCAATGGGCACCATTTTCATCCTCTCCTTCTATTTCTTCCAGTTTACCAGTATCTCCCAGAAAGGAGCTTTACTTTCATCTGGCACCTGGTTTTTGTGGCTGTCACCAGAGGGACACAAATTTCTTGGCTCTGCTAGCCAGGAGGGCTTATGCTCATCATGGGCTTCACAGAACTATAATATATGGAGAAAGAGTACCTTACTGGCTATCATCTCTAGAGCACAGCAGTTAGGAGAGAGACTCCCAGTCTCTCTATGAAACAGGCCTATTAGTCTATCTTCATAGCTCTGCCCTGAGGGCCAGGCTTCTAATTAAATACACATCTAAAAGCCAACTGTAATCATCTCTGGGAATATCCTCCCACTCTCCCTCTGCAGTGCTCCAGAGCACAGGTACTCTAGAGGGGAGCCTGTACACATGTCTGGTGCCCCAGTTTTTAGTCTAGTGCCCTGATTTTTGTGGTTGTCACCCAGGAGATATCCCTTGATCACCTGAGTCTTGTGGCCAGTAGGACTTGTGTTCATTTCAATGTGATGGTAGCCAAGAAAGAAACAGTTCTTTACTGGCTATCATCCCAGGGCTCAGGACAGAGGGAGCAGAGAGAACTACCAACTCCCAATGTTACCCTCCAAAATATATTTGCATATTTTAAAACCTGCAGCTTAAGGGGATGGCTTGCAATTAGCCTGAATTTAGATGCTGACTTAGACTCCTCTCCCCCTCTTTGGGATACTGACAAGTGTTAACACACTGTCAACTAGTAGGAGCCACTAAAAATAAAGTTGGCTGCTTGGACAATCACAAAGGTTTGGGAGACAATTAAGAGCTAAAGCAGGGTTGAACAATAAGCTTCATCACCTATACCAGACCATTCCTTCAAGATTGGGAGAGGTAGCTGTTTTATCTAATACATAAAAACCAACACACACACACAACCTACCTACAAATAGAGTCAAGAAAAATAAAGAAATAGATGAATACATTTCAAACAAAAGAGCAAAATAAAACCTCAAAAAAAGACCTTAATGAAATGAAGATAATTAATTTACCTGATAAAGAGTTCAAAATATCAATCATAAAGATGCTCACTGAGCTTGGGAGAAGAATGAGTTAAAGTGAAAATTTCAACAAAGAGAAAAATATTAAAAGTACCAAGTAGAGGTCACAGAGCTGAGGAATACAATAACTGAATTAAAAAAATACACTAGAGGGGTTCAACATCAGACGTGATAAAGCAGAAAAAGTAAAGACAAGTCAATGGAACTCACCCAGTCAGAGCAGCAAAATGAAAAAAAAATAATGAAAAAGAGCAAAGGTAGTTTAAGGGACCTATAGACAATATCAAATGGACCAAAATTTGTATTTTAGGAGTCCCAGTTGGAAAACAGAAAGAGGTAGAAAATTTTGAAGAAATAATGGCTAAAAACTTCTCTAACCTGAGGAAGGAAACATACATCCAGATCCAGGAAGACCAGAGTGTTCCAAATAAGATTAACTCAAAGAGACTCACACTAACACACATTATAAAAGTTAAAGACAAGGAGAGGTCCTCAAAAGCAGCAAAGGATAAAACAACTTGTTATATATACAAGTGAACCCTCATAAGACTTCAGCAGATTTTTCAACAGAAACTTTATAGGCCAGAGAGAGTGCATGATATATTCAAAGTGCTGAAACTAAAAAACCTTCCAACCAAGAATACTCTACCCAAAAAAGTTGTCTTTAACAATTGAAAGAGGGATAAATAGTTTTCCAGACAAGCAAAAGCTCAAGAAGTTCATCACCTTCAGACTGGCCTTAAAATTATTTTCAAAGCGACTTTAAACTGAGACAAAAGGGTACTAATTAGAAACAGGAAAAATATATGAAATATATATCTCTATGGTAAAAGTAAATATATAGTATAGTTCATAATACTCTAATGTAAAGATGGTAGATTCATCACTTATAAAGCTAGTATGAAGATTAAAAAACAAATGTAGTAAAAACAACTATAACTACAATAATACATTAAGAGACACACAAGATAAAAAGATGTAAATTGTGGCATCAAAAACAAAAATGTTGGAGGTGGAAATAAAAAGGTAGAGTTTTAGAATGTTTTCAAACTTAAATTTTATCAACTAGAAATATATTATTATAAATATACATTCTTTTATGTAAGTCTCATGGTAACCCTGAAGCAACAAATCAATAGTAGACACACAAAAGACAAAGAGAAAAGACTCTAAGCACAACACTAAAATAAAGCAGTTAACAAAGGAAGAGAGCAAGAGAAGAAGAAAGGAACAAAGAAACTACAAAATAGCCAGAAGACAATTAACAAGATGCCAATAAGGGCATACCTATTACACATCACTGTAAACGTAAATGTACATTTTCCAATCCAAATACATAGTGGCTGAATGGATATTAAAAAGAAACATGGGATCCCTGGGTGGCGCAGTGGTTTGGCACCTGCCTTTGGCCCAGGGCACGATCCTGGAGACCCTGGATCGAATCCCACGTCGGGCTCCCGGTGCATGGAGCCTGCTTCTCCCTCTGCCTGTGTCTCTGCCTCTCTCTCTCTCTCTATCTGTGACTATCATAAATAAATAAAAATTAAAAAAAAAAGAAACATAACCCACCTATATATTATATGCTGCTTACAATTTGCTTTAGATATAAGGACACACAAAGACTGAAAGTGAAGGGATGGGAAAAGATGTTCCCTGCAAATGGAAACCGAAAGAATGTCAGAGTAGCCATACTTACGTCAGAGAAAATAGACTTTAAGACAAAGACTACAAAAAAAAAAAAATAAAAAAATAAAAAAAAAGACAAAGACTACAATAAGAGACAAGGCCATTACATCATGATAAAGGGGTCAATCCAATAAGAGGATATAACATGTGTAAATATTTATGCACCTAGCATAGGAGCACAAAATATATAAACCAAATATAAACAGACCTAAAGGGGAAAAGAGACAGCAATATAATAATAGCAGGGGACTTTAATATCCTACTTGCATCAATGGATAGATAATCCAGACGGAAAATCAATTAGGAAACATCACTCTTAAACAACATGTTAGATCAGATGGATTTAACAAATGGATGAAATAAATGGAACATTCCATCCAAAAACATAATATGTATGCTTCTCAAGTGTACATGGAACATTCTCCAGGATAAATCATATAGTAGGCCACGAAACACATCTTAATAAATTTAGGAGGATTGAAATCACATTAAGTATCTTTTGTGACCACAATGGTAAGAACTAGAAATCAGTTATAACAAGAAAACTAGAAAAACACAAATACATGGATATTAAACAACAACCAATGAACAATCAACGCATCACAGAAGAAATAAAAAGATACTTTAGACAAACAAAAATGGAAATGTACCAAAATTTATTTGATGCAGCTAAAGTAGTTCTAGGAGGGGAAGTTTATAGTTATAAAAGTCTACACATCAAGTAACAGATCTCAAATAAACAGCTTAAGTTTACACCAGATGAAACTGGGAAAAGAAACAAAGCCCAAAGCTAGTAGAAGAAAGAAAATAAAGATCAGAGCAGAAATAAAATAAAGACCCAAAAGGCAACAGAAAATATCAATGAATTCAAGAGATAGTTCTTTGTAAAGATAAACAAAACTGACAAAACCATTAGCTCAATTAACTAAGAAAGAGAGAGGAGGCTAAAATAAAATCAGAAATGAAGGAGAAGATTTTACAACTGATACCACAGAAATGCAGAGGATCATAAGAGACTACTATGAACAATTATATGCCAACCAGTGGAACAATCTAGAAGAAATGGAAAATTCCTAATCATAGAACCTACCAAGACTGAATCATGAAGAAATAGAAAATTCACGGACCAGCAGATTATACTGGGAAATTCCACCAAATGTTCAAAGAACAATTGATACCAATCCTAAGACCTATTATCAAGTAGAATTTATTTCAAGGAGGTGAGGATGGTTCAACATCCAAAAATCAATCAACATCATACACCAGATTGACAAATGAAAGATAAAAAATATATATCATTACAATTGATACAGAGAATAGTATTTAACAATATTTGACATCAATTTATGATAAAAACTCTCTCAATAGAGTGGATATAAAAGGAACATACCTCAACATAATAAAGGCTTTATAAGACAATCCCACAGCTAACATACTCAATGGTGAAAACCTGAAAGCTTTTTTTCCAAGATCAGGAACAAAATGAGGGTGACTACTCTTGCCACTTGTATTCAACAAAGTATTAGAAGGCCTAGCTAGAGCAATTAGGCAAGAAAAAGACAAATAAGGCATCCAAATAAGAAAGGAAAAAGTAAAACTGTAATTTTGCAAATGGCCTGATACTATATATAGGAAACTCTAAAGATTATACCAAAAAATGTTAAAACTAATAAATGAATTCAGTAAAGTTGTAGAATACAAAATCAATATACATAAATCTGTTGCATTTCTTTACACTAACAATGAACTATCAGGGAAATTAAGAAAACAATTCCACTCACAATTGTATCAAAAGAAATAAAATTCCTAGGAATAAATTTAACTAAGGAGGTGAAAAACTTGTACACTGAACAGTGTAAGATATTAATGAAAGAAATTTAAGACACAAATAAATGGAAAAAATACATTCTCAAGGAATGGAAGACTACTGTTAAAATGATAATTATTGATAACATTTTATCAAATTTGGGTGTTGAATATTGTTAAAATATCCATGCCACCTAAAGCAATCTACAGATTCAAACAATCTCTATCAAAATTCCAATGTGGGATTTTTTAGAGAAATAGAACAATCCTAACATTTGTATGGAACCACAAAAAATTTAATAGCCAAAGCAATCTTGAGAAAGAACAACAAGGCTGGAGGCATTAATGATACCTTTTCCAAACTATATTACAAAGCTATAGTAACCAAAATACTATAGTATTGGCATAAAACAGACACCTAAAGAAATGGAACAGAATAGAAAGCCCAGAAATAAACACATACATATGTGGTCAATTAACTTATGATAAAGGAGCCAAGAATATATAATGAGAAAGGGTGAGTCTCTTCAATAAATGATGCTGGGAAAACTTGAAAGCCACATACAAAAAGATGAAATTGGACCACTATCTTACACCATACACAGACATTAACTCAAAATGGATTAAAGACCTAGATGTAAAACCTGGAACCATAAACTTCTAGAAGGAAACAGGCGGTAAACCCCTTCACATTGGTTGTGGCAGTGATTTTTTATATATAACCCCAAAAGCAAGAAGAGCAAAAATAAACAAGCAGGACTACATCAAACTGAAAAGCTTCTGGATAGCTAAACAACCATCAACAAGATGAAAAGGCAACTTACTAAATTGGAGAAAATATTTGGAAATCATATCTGATAAAGGGCTAATATCCAAAAAAACATATAGAACTTTCACAACTCAAGAGCAAAAAATCCAATCTGATTAAAATATGGGCAGAGGACCTGAATAGACATTTTCCAAAGACAGCATATTGATGGCCAACAGATACACGAGAAGATGCTCAGCATTACTAATCATCAGGGAAGTGCAAATCAAACCCACAGTGAGATACCACCTTGCACCTGTTTGAATGACTATTATCAAAAACACAAGAAGTAACAATATTGGCAAGGATATAAAGAAAAGGGAACCTTTTCTAGTGGGAACATAAATTGGTGCCACCACATGGAAAATAGTATGGAGGTCCTCAAAAAGTAAAATTAGAACTAACCAGAAATGATCCAGAAATTCTACATCTGGGTTTTTATCAGAGGGAAATGAAAACACTAACTCAAAAAGGCAACTGTACCGCCACGCGCATGGCAGCATGATTTACAACAGTGAAGAAGTGCCCATCAGTAAATGAATGGATAAAGAAAATGTGATACACACACACACACACACACACACACCGAGGAATATTATACAGCCACAAAAAATAAGGAAATCTTGTCATTTGTGGCAACATGGATGGACCTTGTAGGCAACATGCTGAGTAAAATAAGTTAAAGACAAACACTTTATAATATCCCTTATTTGTGGAATCTAAAAAAATGCTAAAACTAACAATCCCCTCTACCAAACTCTGAAGTTACAGAGAACGGATTGGTGGTAGCCAGAGGTGGGAGGTGCAGGATGAAGGAGGTGAGGGCAGAGCATCAAAATTTACAAAGGTCCACACAGAAGAGGAGTCCCGGGGATGAAATGTGCAGCACGCTGACTAAATATTAAAGTACAAAGCTGTTCATCATCAGTGCATTTTAAACTTTGCTTCAAGATTACAAATTAAAGTCTAAGGGACTCAAGGAGAAGGCTACTCATCACACATTACAACTCAGGAGTTTTAGGCCTGGGGCTGAGAGTCTACGATGCTGGAGGCCCTTCAGTACTAGAATTTCCACATGTCCGTCCCCATGACCTCACAGGACCCGAGTCCACACGTGAGCCCCGCTCAGTTCTCCAGTTTAAGCTGAGACCAGAGACACTGGCTCTTACAACAGGGGACTTTGTCCCTGAAGGTTTAGTTACCAGGATGTGGTCTCATGGCATTTGCCAGCAACACTTTTTTTTTTGTCAAAAACCAATGGTCCTGATCAGAATAAAGTATGGATTTTACTTAGTGATGATGCATTAGCCACGACAAATGTACCATAGACAACGGGTGAGGGGTACGTGGGAACTCTCTGTACTGCCTTGTAACTTTTCTGCAAATCAAAAACTATTCTAAAATAAAAACAGTTTTTATTTAAAAAGGCAAACTAAGCAAATGAACAAAACAAAAATCAAAAACCACCCAAATCGTAGTGGTGCTGAGAGAACACACACAGATGAGAGTCAGTCTTGAACCCCTACCTGCAACCTTACCAACAAACCAATTCCAGTTGGCTTGCATATGCAAGCGTAGATCTAAAGATTCTGGGCCATCCCATGAAGGACATCTTTATGATAGAGGCAGAGGTTTCTTTAATAGGATCATAAAGGAAAGGACTGAACCCCATTGAAAGTAAGAACTTCTATTCCTCAGAAAACATGGAGAAGAATAGATGTAAACCATGTACCCAACAGTGGGCTCCTATCCAGAACAGATTCCTAAAAATCAACAAGACAGACAACCTAATAGGAAAAATAAGCAAAGATTTGAAAAGGAATTTCCCAAATGAGGAGATCTAAAAGACCAACAAACACTGATATTCAGTACCTTCAGTTTTCAGGAAATTGCACTTTTATCACCAGCTTGGTCTGAGGGCCATGGTCTGGCAGAGGACAAGGCTATCAAGCTTCATCCCAGGCCCTCTTCCCATGAAGACCAAGAATTTGATGCTACAGCCCTGGCAAAGGTGGACAATCGCTTTAAGTCCCCAAACCTGAAGGGCTGAGAAAGAGCAGTCTCTCTAGGCCCTCATCTCATTCCCGAGAAGGTGGGTTTTGCTCTATATTTGGGGGAGCCCTCACAGCCCCCAGAAGAGCACCTGAAGCTCCCAGAAGGACAGGGGAAGTGGGGCAGCGAGAAGGTAGCTGGCAGGAAGTGGTAAGGGAGACCCCAGCCAGCAGCAGGCCGCGCGTCCACCCCGAGGCCCCGAGGCCGGAGCAGGTGGCCGAAGCTCCAGGAAAATTTCATAGCTGTTCTGGGAGCAGGAATGACAGCACTTCTGTTGCCAGGGAAGGGATGTGCCCAGAATTGCAGTTTGCGGGGCCGTGACACCCTCTGCCTGCTGTCTGGAGGTATGGGCGGCAGCCTGGCTGCCCTGCCTTCTGGGCCTCAAGCCTGGGTGAGCTTAATGGGGGAGATCTGTCAGCTTAATCCCCTAAACATCCTCCTCCTGTGAACCTTGTGCTCGGCTGTGCGTCCTGCCAGCTGGCCCCCATCCTTAACTTGCCAGAGAACTGGTCACAGGCAACAGCAGGCATGGGGATCAAGGAAAGTCCCCAGCTGGGGTGCAAGGAGCATCTCCTGGTACCACCGTGACTCTTTAAGAAAGATGCCGCCGGATGAGGAAGGGACATGCCCGTCCCCCTGATGCCTACAGGCCTCTTCACGTCCCGGCCACCTCCGCTGGTGTCTGCCTTCACAGCTCTGGGCCCCACTTCGTAGCAGTGACGGGAACCACTGCCCCAGGTTAGGGACAGCGTCCCCGTGTTTAGCCAGGGGGGTTCACGCCTCCCCTTTCCTGGTGGAAGGGGGTCTGCGCAGGGTAGTCAGAGAGGAGCCAAGCACAGTTCTTCTCTCAAAGGCACGAAGAGCATAATCACTAAACTCTCCCTGGAGGTAAAAGGAAATACTTGCCATCAATCTCACTAGGCCAGCACAGCACACAAAACCGTCCCGTCTTCTGCATTATAACCACCCCAATGTCCAAAAGCTGTCCTCTGTGGAGGAGAAGCCCCGAGTGCTAGAAGCATCTTTTACACTTAAACCAAAAATTGTCTCCCTCTAACTGTTGTGTAATAGTAGCCAGAGGGACACATTATCAAGCACTTACAGGGTTTCTGGACTCTTCATGACTGTGGTCCTGTCCTGGGGGTGGTTCTGGGGTGCAGCTGAGAAAGCCAAGGCCCAGAGGCCTAGGGAGATCCCTGAGTCACTCAACTGGGTTTGGACATGGATCTGCGGGATCCCGATGCCTTGGGCCCATGTGCCTCCCAGCCTGCTGGGCCTGGTTCTATCCTCCGAAGCCCCAAAGTGTCACCCCTCTTTCCCACCACCGTTCCACATCCCTGTCTTTGCTCCTGGACCAAATGAACATCCTTGGGTCTCTCACACTTGCCAGCTTTGGCCTCAGTCCCCTCCCTATCCTGGGGCCCTGGGGTCCCTTCTAAGGGTGACGAGCAGGAGTGGACACAGTCTCCAGCACTGGGAGCCACCTCTCTGATTCTGGATTCAGTATCCCTCATTACGCAGCTGATGCTTCTCACGGCGTGTGTTTTCCTTGTGTGCCAGGTGCCGAAAAGCAACTCCGACACCTGAGAGTTTTTCACACGTGGCGTTTTAGTTGTTCCTTCCGCCTTCAAAACTTCACATTTATCTCAAACTTCATCTGGTTCAAAGTGACTATTTCAGTCTGTTGAATACTTTTAACAAGCAGAATCTGTCATTTAGGACAATGGCCATCCCTCAAGGTGTGTCACGGTAACCGTGATTGACATGCCTCAAGCCGCCATGGCCATCCCTGAGGACCGTGCTGAGTGGCTGAGGACGTGGCCTGTGGCCACCACCTTCCAGACCGGGACCCCTCGCTTTTAAACAGGAATCCTCGGGGAGCACTGTTCAGCCAGTTATGAACCGTCCGCTTAATCCAAAGCCATGCCCACCCCTCCAGGCTCCCTCCCGGCCGCCACTGCCTTCTCCTGCCCTTCAGGCTGTAGGCTTGTGCGTCTGGGCAGATGCAGGCCGCCTTTGACTCCTGTGGTGAAGAAGCATCGTCGGCGTCTGCCCCGCTGCCAATGTTCTCTGTCGTGTGTCTGGACAAGGTTGATGGTTGGGTGGCTGAGGCCTCCTCACGTGGCCCGGGGGGGGGGGGATCAGGGCACAAGCGACAGGAGGAGGCCCTTGGGAAACAACCGGGTAACTCAGTGGGGAGGAGGAAGAGGCAGGGGAAGGTGCTCTCCTGGAATACGAAGGTCGGAGCGCTTCTGAAAGCAGCCGGTGCTGATGGTCAGGAATCTCCAGCACCTGCCCTGTGAATGTGTGGAGAGGCCATGGGCGCTGTGGAGAGCTCGAAGCCTTCGCAGAGGGAAGGACAGAAGACCTGGCCTGGCTGAGCCCACAGGCGTGGGGAGCGGACAGACGTTGCCTCTGCTCCTTTTTTTTTCTTCCCATTTTGCTCAAGAGGGGTTGTATCCCACATTTGCTCTGACTGGGCTCAGCCCCTCTTTGGAAACGATACCACCACAGCCCCAAGTGCAGGCTGCCTCACTTTAGGGATCCCTCTCCCCACATCTGGCATCGGAGAGTTGGCTGAGTTGATGACTTCATGGCCAAAAGGTGCTGCTTATAGTCGGTGCATTCATTCAGGGCCCTCGGAAGCTGGGAGCAACTCTAACGCTTTCCCACAGGGCCACAGATGAGCCATTCAGAGAGAGCCGGAGGGAGGGGCAAGCAGTTCAGATCCAGGAGAGGGGCAGACTGTCTCCTGCAAAGGAGTGGGTGGGACACGAAGGGAATTCCCTCTGCAAGTCTGAAAGCTGTTTCCGCCTGCTTCTCGAAACAGGGCCACTGTGGAAGGCCGGGTTGACATGCAGACGGACACAGGCCCTGACCTGGGAGGGAAACCACAGCGGGCCTTGGGAGGCATTCCCCTAAGTGACTGTGTCTCCAGTGTGTCCCAGCGCCTCGGGGACAGCCACCACGTCCTCCAAGTTACCAGATGGCAGCCTGAGCGCGAACGGCAGGCCGCTGGCTCCCTCTGCTGTCTGCTTCTGCGCTTGGCCTTCGAGGGAAGGAGAGCTGCGCCCCAGAACATCTGAAGGCCAGAGGCTCGGCTCTCCCAGGCCCGGCCGAGCCGGACCCACAGCCCCGTCAGTGTCGGGGCTACTGGCTGGGGTGGCCGCTCTTGGGCCGGGTGAGCCCGGCGCTTCTGAGGGGGGGTGAAGGGGAGTCCCTGAAAGCAGACGGATCCCCAGAGCGCTGAGCAAATGACCAAGACATGGCCTCAACCCAGGAGGCGTCCAGAGGAAAGGCTCAGAGGGACGCAAAATGTCCTGCCACCGTGACCTCGCTCCTCCAAGACCTGAGCCAGCGTGGAGAGAATAGGGACGGGGCTGGGGATGAGGTGCTCGAGTGCGGGGAGACCTGCCAGGCACTTGGTTTCTCCGCCCGGGGCTCCTTCCACTCTGACCTGCGCAGTGTCCAGACGCGGAAACACAGATCGTTTTTCCCCTACGGTATGTTCCCGAAGCACCACGGAAGGCCCCAGTGCCCACTTTTCTCCACACCATGAGCTCCCCCTCACTTCTAGATTGCGGGGCAGAGAAAAGGGGGGAAGAGTGTCAGGATTCACCAAACTTATTTATGTGATAGATAATGATTTTGTTGAGCACAATGGTGTGTACGAAATGTCGCATTTCTTTTTCCTGCTCCAAATCTGGCTAATGGGGTCTGATCTGGCTATGTTGAAAGGGCATTCTAGTTTGGAAACTACCGAGGCTTTCACCTGCCCTCCAAGTGTCATCTAAATGTCCCGAGGGTCCCAGCAGGGAGGTCTCTGGCCTCCCCATCACCACATCCCCGTGTGTGTGCTCCTTGTCCTCAGTCGCTGAGCTGCGGCCTGGAGGTCACCGCCCAGCCCGGGGTCCCTGCCTCTCCAGCTGTGTGCAAGCAGATATTCCTCTGAGGTCCCCTCACATCCCCGGGACACTGCGCTCAGAACCCAGGAGCTCCTGTCCCTTTCCCCGGGCTCGGGGGATGCTCTCAAGATGTCATCCTAGACTTCCTGCTTTTCTGTGCCCAGTGCAGCCTGAGGCAGGTGGACCCCAAAGAAAACGTTCCCTGGGGCAGCCCAGGTGGCTCAGTGGTTTAGCGCCGCCTTCAGCCCAGGGTGTGATCCTGGAGACCCGGGATCGAGTCCCACATCGGGCTCCCTGCATGGAGCCTGCTTCTCCCTCTGCCTGTGTCTCTGCCTCTCTCTCTGTGTGTCTCACATGAATAAATAAATAAACTCTTAAAAAAAAAGAAAAGAAAAAAAGAAAATGGTCCCTCAATTGCAGCAGCACCCTTAAACCTAGGTAACAGGGGGGCCACGGTATACAGGGCTCACAAATCATGCACCCACGCAACATACACAATGTGCAAGAGAACGCCTAGGTCACTCAGGTTGTGCCCCCAGTGATAGTACAGCATCAATCGCAACCCTAAACCGTCCTCAATAACACTGTCAGGAATCAGAGAAATGCCTGTCTTTGCCTTTTGCTCTCTGGTTTTAAAACAAAAAGTGGCTGAGGTCGACGCCTCTCAGTTTTAAGGGTACCTGCTGCTGCTGTGAAACGTGAGAAGGATTTGCACCCCGGCAGTGCTTAGGGTGGAGAAAAGACAAATTAACTTGTCAAATACTTCCTCGTAGATGGCATCAAAGGAATAATTTTGTGCACAGTAAAGTGTTGCTCCTGGTGGTGTCAAGTGTCCATTTTCTTGTTTCTCTTTGTGTGCTCATTCAGGATTCCCATTCTATAAGACGACAGATGCATGTGGTGGTTGAGGAATGTTTTGTAACATGAAACAGTTCAAACGACTCTTAAATGCCTGTTTGTAAAGCTCTAGAGGTAACCGGTTTGAAAGTGTGATACCGATTCATTGCTATTTTTACATTTATGGTAATTGACTTTTTTTGATAAATAGATACAATTCATTTCATTTTTCTAGTTCCTTGAAAGCATGGGAACAAGTCAAGATAATGATAAAAATAGAAAATATGACAGCAGAGCTCAGAAAAGAAAAAAACCAAAATCTTCAGAGAAATGAACTGCTTAAATTCTTAAAAACTGGAAACACTAAGAGTGAGCAGGTTTGCATGTCAAAATGCACTCATGCCATTATTAAAACTGACAGAAGAAAGCCGAATAAACAGCTACTAGTCACGGTATTCAACAAAGACAAATAAGTATCAAGGCCTAAAATAATATTATACATCAACATTTAGCCAAATATAATGATGCTTTTGACGGCAATAGGAGTGCAATATTTACAGAAAACAGTGGATCGTTTTTAACTTTGATGGAAATGATTTTGAAATTTGATGCTAGAATGGTTGAAACGTGTAGTTTGGATAAAAATCAAAGACATAACCCCTCTATAGGATGGAAAATTCCAAATGAGATTACTAATTTATGAGTAATAAAGTGAGAAAAGAAATCATACATATAATATAGCCAATTGAACTAGATTATACTAGGGAGGGAGAAAAGTCCTAATGCATAACTAACATTTATTACACATTGAACTACGAGGAGAAAACAAGGAAGCTGCATTTAATGTTGTTAGCTGATTTTACAAATACTGTAAAAGATAATATTCTTGTTCTGAGCGAAGGACTGAAAAAGCTTAAATTTCAGGCATTGATTTAAAGTAGAAGTCCACAACCTTTTTATGTAAAGGGCTAACTAGTAAATATTTCAGTCTTTGCAAGCTGACTGTGCCTCTAATTCTAGCTCTCTCAGGCACAAAGGGCAGGTCCTGGGATCATACTGGGGTCAGCCTGTCCGAGCCGGAACGCTTTAGGAAATGCTGCAAGACATCACGGGATCCCCGGCTCCGGATGCGAGGCAGGGTTCCTGTTTACAAATGTGCCCACGAAGGGGCTTGTGCAGAGTTAGGACCCCCATCTCTATTTTTCAAACATCCTGTTTACCATCTGCCACTGGAAGCACAAAATTAGACATGCCTGTGGCACATTATGTTTAATACTCTTATTGATGCTGCATATTTTCTTTGTGAAAATTTAGGACTTCTCTCATTTAACTGGAGTCTGACATCCTCTACAGGGATCCACCCTCTTTAACCAACCAAGTTGAGCCTTGACATTGAAAAGCCAATACAGAAGAATTTCCTGGTTCTTTTATATTTTTTTAGGTTTCTTTCTTGGGTCCAGCCCATCACCTTCGTATTTCTAGAAGAAGGAACATGAAAAGAAAAAGAACAAAAGCCCTCACAAGCTCTTGGGGTTTCTATTACCAGCATGTCATGCCACTATCCTAAGGAAAGCTGACTGCAGAGTTACAGGGAAAACTTAAGAAGTTGAGACTATATTTTACTGTATGTTCTTAAACAGTTTTGTTATTTCTCTAATAATACATGCAGTCTCCTTTGAAAGAGGGAAGACAGAGTCTGAGAGAGGGAGGGAGGCCTTTTCATTTCTTTTTTTCTAAATGTACCGACGGGCCACCCTGGGCTGGGATTAGACCCAGAACTTCAGAGAGAAAAGGTAGGAATTCCTCATCTCTTGAAGTTTGCCTGCTGGTCTCCTAGCAACTGGCTTCCTGTCGGAGGTACAGCTGAGCTGTGTGGGGACTCAGAACCCTGTGAGGGGGCACATAGTCGCCCCCCCATGATGAAAGTGTTTGTAATTAATATAAATGCTCTATGTAAGCAGCAAAGAAGGAAAGAGGAAGAGTTTTCAGAAAGAGCTTTCTTGAGTTGCTGTGCCTGCTGCTGGCACCAGAGGCAGGTGTGTGAGGCAGGGCTGCTGGAGGGAGGGACCATGCTGGCTCTGCCACAAGGGCCACAGGGCCCAGGGGGGCTACCCGACTGAGGTGAGGCGCTGGAGGGCAGAGCCAGGTAGGAGGCATTCACTCTCACTCGCAGGGTGAGGCAAATGCTGACTCCCCTCCAGCAGGACCCTGAGAGGGAATCCTGCTGGCATGAGGCAACAGGCTCACTCAGCTCACGCCCTGCTGGGAGGGGGCCTCATCCAAGTCACCTGCAGAAGAGGGCAGCATGTCTCACCTGAGACAGCATTTATTTGCCCTGAGACTGTGAGCCCAGTTATCAGATAGTTTGCTTTTTCAAGAAACAATAGGAATCTAGATTTGTGTGTGTGTGTGTGTGTGTGTGTGCGCACAAGTGTGCACTAAATTCTCCCAGTTCAAAATATTTTCCCTCAAACTTTTTCCACTCATTGGAGACCTGTGAGGGCCACAATCTGAACAATAACCCTCTGCTTAAATCTTTTCTAAGCAATCTTTGCTGTTACAAAATCTTTTCTCTCCCATTTTTAAAAGCCATACCCCTCCTCTTGGAGCAGGGTGATGATCCGGGAGCGTGAGGGGCATCTGACGCTTTCCAGTCTCACAGACATGGGGGGGGGGGGGGCGCTGGTGAGCCCTGTCCCCAGACACAGGGGGCTGCGGCCTCCTAGAGCTGTCCCCTGCTGAGGCAGATCCCTAGTGGAGGGCCATGCTGAGAGGGGAGACCCTGGCCACGGGGGATGTGGAGGGACCAGGGCTGGCCATCTGCGTGCATGGGGAAAAATACTGCAGAGCAAGGGATGGAGAGTGCACATTGAGGGGGGGTGGGTGGCAGGCACAGGGTGGGCCAGGGCGTAGCCAAGGGCAAGTCCGTGAAGCCGAGTTCTGCTTCTGGGTAGGTTACATGGATCAAGGCAGGCCAACTCCCCGACTGGCAAAGAGCAGGAAAAAAACCTCGGTGAATTCCCAAAGTCCTATTTTTGTATGGCATCTGAGAATTGAGGAAGGTGCAAGAAGTAATGGGCTAAAATTCTAGAAAGAGGCAAACCGTTAGAGGAGGGAGACCGTTGGCTGTGCTTCACTTTCCTGCATCGTTTCCTGCTGGTGGTCTGGGCCCAGGCTGCCCGGTCGGCCGGGCTGGGGCAGAGGACGCGGTGGTGCTCACGGTGGCCCCATGGGGTGGGGTGTCCTAAGCAGGGGTTTGAGGGGCCTCCCCCTGGATTCTGGAAGCTACCAGAGCCTAGGAACCTGGGCTTGTCCCTAAGTCGGCTGCTGGAGGACCAAGAGCTTATGACATTTATGAGACACCGAGGAGACCCCATGGAAGATCAGAGACCTCAAGCAGATGGTTGGGCTCCCTAAGGTGAGGCACTCGAAGCCTCAGCACAACACCTCTGAAGGCAGGGCTGAAATCTCCCGCAGCCTTTCCGAGTTAAGGGGCTCTAACTGAATTCTCTGGAGAGTCTCACCCTGGGACCGGGGGCAAGCTGAGGGCAGATGGGGTCTTCCCATAACTCTAACTGGAACTGTGTCCACGTCTTGATCCAGCTCAACCTTTGATGAGCAGTCTCCTGCTGGGTGCCTGAGAAGAAAAGGGCTGATAGCATTATCTGGAGCCTTTGGGGGTCTTTATCAAAATGTCTGGCATGCAATAAAAATTTGCTAAAGAGCAAAGATCATGTCACAGACAGCTAAGTTAAAAAAAAATCAGGCAATAGAAATAGACCCACAGGTGGCCCAGATGTTAGCAGTTGCAGAAAGACCTCTGTTCCCTCTCTGCTGCTTGGCTAGATCTTCTAATGGAAGGAGGCATAATTTTTTGGACTGCAGAGTCAGAGAAGTCTGATACTTCTCTGCCACATATTTCTCTATTTGGGGAGGCTGATGTGTTAAAAATGTCTCCCACACATGGCCTCCCTCTCTCTTCTGCATTCAGCCTTGTGTGAGGCCGTAAACAGGCCTGCCTGCTGCTGGCTGACTCTGCCCTGCTCATCGGGTTTCCTCTTGAACTCACTATGTGCACAGTTTCTGAGATTTAGACTTTGAGAGAAACATAACGATGATTTTTTTTTGCCTGTAGGCCCAAGCCTCATTCTCTAATCCAGTCTTACATGCAATATTTGACTCCCTATTATATTTATTAATTGCTTCAAACTCCAAGGGGATAGAGTGAGCTTTATTATCACCCTTAAAACCCCAATAAGACACACCTCAAAAGTTACATCTTCTCTTAAGCCTTTCTCAATCCTTCTCCCTTTCTCACTCTCAAGCACTTTATTATAGCAACCTATTGCCTGGTAATTATTTCTTAATCTAGAAGCCTTCCATGCTAGGGCAGGCTCTTTGAGGCAGGCACCATATCTGATTTGTTTTTGTTTCCTTGTATCCTCTGACAGCATCTGGCACATTCTAGGTATTCAAGATTTGTTTAGGGAAGGAAGGAAGGGACTCTGGAATTCACCAAATATCACGGTGTGAGAATCACTAATGCTAGCAACTAGCTCTTTGCTGTGCAGCTGTTTTCATTATTGGGTTCAGTGCCATTGAGACAGGGACACTGAAGGGACCCCAGGAAGAAGTGCTTTTTTTTTGCTCCTTTTCCTGCCTCTATTTTTGTTAGCACCTGCACGCCTGCCTCCACATGCTGTATGCTACAAATCATGTATGCCCCCTTGTGAAGGTCAAGGAGTTAATGATTTTTTTGGAGTCTTGCAGCACGATAGATAACATCTAAGGAGTGACTGGGTGGGGTGGTCATGTTCCTTTTTCAAGACCATGGACTCCAGACACCACTGACTCCTGATGCCAAGACCCCTGGCTCCAGGGCATAAGTGACTTATGGAGGACGCCTGAGCACTCATCCTCGCTTTGACCAGTTCCTGGATGCCTGAGAGGACTTGTACACCAGACTACCATCCTCAATAAAAACTCCAGACCCCAAGTAAAGATGAGACTCTCTCCTCTTCTTTCCTTTCTGAGTCTCCTAGATGCTGTGTCTGCATCTGCACTCTCTCTAGGTCCTCAGTAAACTCTGCTCTCACTTCCTCCCTGCTCACATTTGATTTCTATTCTGCAGGAAGCCAAGAACCCTCTTAGCTGGTCCTGCAGGACCCTCTCTGGGTCCTCAGACTCAGCCTGGTTCCCTCATAACCAGGAATGGGCAATTTAAAAGGTTAGCTCTTAGCTTAAAAAAAAAAAAATCTAAGTGTCAAGTCTAAATTTTTTAACCTCTTGGAAAAATAGAGTTTCCATACATTTGTAAGTATATTACTATATAACTTTATTATATATATTCTTCTGCTCTCTGAAATAGCATATCTTGAGCATACATAATGTTCCAAAGTCTCAGGACTATATCCCACAAAGTTCTATTGAAATCTAAGTCTCTTTGTACATCAAGTGACTGCAATAATTTTCAAGTTCAGGGCTTTTTATCTTCCCTTTTCTGTTCTCTGAGACTCATTGCCTCTGACAGGGCTTTAGCTCTAACAACCTGTTAGCCACTTTCAGTCTGATGGTGGTTAGGAAACCAGGTAACAAGGGCTGTCATAACTACGTGTTTAAAAAGAGTTAAGGGCAGCCCAGGTGGCTCAGCGGTTTAGCGCCACCTTCAGCCCAGGGCCTGATCCTGGAGACCTGGGATCGAGTCCCATGTCAGGCTCCCTGCATGGAGCCTGCTTCTCTCTCTGCCTGTGTCTCTACCAATCTCTCTCTCTCTCTCTCTCTCATGAATAAATAAATAAAATATTAAAAAAATAAATAAAAAGAGTTAAAAAAGATTCTGAGAAGCTCTTTTAAGAGTCAAGAGCCTGGTTTAGTGCATGGATGTCATGAGAGCCATATTAATGGTCTACACTGCTGGGTGATTTCTGTGTCTGTCACCCCCATACTTGGATCAGGTGCTGGGGAAAGTGTAGGTGTGGGAGTAAGGGATATATGTCAAGGAGCACAAGAGAAAGTGAAAATCCCAGCTCTGGAAGAGGTCCCATTTCTTAAAGAGATAACAAGCATGGGGAGGAGGAGCAGGAAGGGTGAAAAGACAGCTGTTGAAACCACTTATGGGAGAAAGATCGGATTTGTTGTGCTTCATTTATTGATGAGCTCACACTTAGCAGTGACTCTGAATTAATTTACTTTAAACATCTTAAATACAGTACAACAATATAGTTTGGCTCCATGAGCGAAGCAATCAGCCTTCCCAGACTGAGCTGGCTTAGGAATGAAAGGGTCCTCTAGGGAATTTAACACAGAAAGAATTTGGCTTATTTTGTAAAGTAAAACAATTTTTAATAGCATGTCTTACTAATTACCAGGGAACTGAAATATCAGCTCTGGAATCACTTAGGAAGTTTCAGCCAACATCAGATATATCCAGATGTTGACCCCACTCCCAAATTGGATTGTATATATTTTGGGAAAGACCTGTGCAGGTGGTTCTTATCAACAGTGTTATACACAAAGCAGGAAAAGCAAGGGAATCATGTATAAGACTTTATTTCTCCCTTGTATTTATCTTAAAATAATTTTTTGTTTCATATAAAATTGTTATTGCAGTTTTATTTGGATATTTTCTCCCACAATTTATGGACAAGTGTAGCTTTGGATATTTTCATTTAAATGAGAGAAATGACCTGTGTCCTACAAAGGATCTCTTGTGAATCCCTCTCAGTTATGTAAATACAAAGAGAGTTAGCCTCATTGGTCTAAAATCAGGGATAAAAAGATTCTAGAGTTTTTTGAGCATCCTAGAAAAAAACACCCTCTCCCATGGTATGCAGTGTTGATTTCCAAGGAGGAAATGAATTGATGCAATGATCTCTTTGGTTGCTGGCTTTTTTTTCTTCTTTTCTCTCTCTTTTTTTTTTCTTCTCTTTCCCTTTTTTTCATTCTTTCAATAGTTTTCATGAGATATAACTCACATGCCATGTCTCAGTCTACTTGGGAGCTGAAACAAAGTAGACAGGCAGTTTAAACAACTGATTCTGGACTTCCAGACTCACAGTTCTAGAGGCTGGGAAGTCCAGAATCAATGTCCTGGCAGATCCTGTTCTTGATAAGGGCCTCCTCCTCGCTTGTATGCAGCACCTTCTTGCTGTGTGTTTACAGAACGTTCTTGCTGTGTGTTTACCTTCTTTGCAGTGTGTTCCTTGATGCATGCACCTGGACAGAGAATCTCCTTGTCTTCCTTACAAGGGCATAATCCCAGTCTGAAGGTCCCACCTTCATGACCTAATCTAAACCTAATTATCTCCCCAAAGCCCAGCCCTTAAATACTATTATGATGGGAGTTAGGGCTTTGACATCAGAATTTTGGGGAGACATGTTCAGTCCAAAACACCCTATAATTCACCCATCTAAAGTATACAATTCAGTGATTTTAGTATACTCACAGATACATGCAACCATCACCATAGTCAACTTTAGAACATTTTTTATCACTTTAAAAAGAAATCCCATACTCTTTAGCTATTAGCCCATTCTCCCCCTAGTACCCAAATCCAAGCAACCACTAATCTACTTCTGTCTCCATAGGTTTGCCCATTTTGTACATTTCCTCTGAATGAATTCATATAACACATGACCATTAGTGACTCAGATGGGTGGTGTGGATAAGGCTCTGTCATGAACTTGCAGTCAAGATGCTGGCTGGAGCCTTCATGGGCAGGAGATTTCAGTTCTTCATGACACAGACCTCTCTCTATGGCTGCTTGAGTGTCCTCACAATGTGACAGGTGACTCCTCCTAGAGCAAATTACCTATTATAAAACATTTTATGACCTTGCCTGAGAAGTCACACATCATCACTTTCACTACATTCCTTTTGTTAATGCCAGTCACTAAACCTACACTCAGAGGACAGGAATGAGATCCACCTCTTGAAGAAAGGAGAATCCAATAATATGCAGACATATTTTAGATCACCACAGAAATATTGCTGGATTAAAGATAAGTTAAAAACCAATACCAGGGATGCCTGGGTGGCTCAGCGGTTGAGCATCTGCCTTTGGCTCAGGGAGTGATCCTGGAATCTGGATCAAGTCCCGCATTGGGTCTCCTATGGGGAGCCTACTTCTCCCTCTGCCTATGTCTTTGCCTCTCTCTCTGTGTGTCTCTCATGAATAAATAAATAAATCTTAAAAAACCCCAATACCATTTCTGGGGTGCCTGGGTGGCTCAGTCAGTTGAGCATCTGACTCTTCGTCTCTGCTCAGGTTACAATTTCAGGGTGGTAAGGTAGAACCCTGCATTGGTCTCTGTGTTCAATGGGGAGTCTGCTTGAGATTCTCTCTCTCTTCCTCTCCCTCTGCTCTTCACTCATGCACAGGAGCACATTCTCTGTCTCTGTCTCTGTCTCTGTCTCTGTCTCTCTCTCTCTCTCTCCTCAAATAAATAAATAAATAAATAAATAAATATTTTTAAAAAACCCAGTACCATTTCTTTATACAAGCAATAATAAGCTAGAAAGTATAACAACAACGAAACACACTACTTATCATAGTCTCAAATAAAATGGATTTAAGAATTAACTAAGAAAAGCAAGTCCTTTATAAAGGATATAAAGAAAGATCTGATAAATGAAAAGATATTCCATGTTTTAATCATGGGACAACACACAAATATAAAATATTCAGTCTCCTTCTTCAGTTATCTAAAAATTTATTATTACCAAAATGAAGATTCAGTTTTAACTGAGATTTTGATAAGCTTATGCTAAAATCTATACGGAAAAAGAGCAGTCTACAAATAGGTAAAATAATTTTAACTTTAACAAAGAAGCATAAAGAAGGGCACTTGTGGGGTGCCTGGATGGCTTAATCATCTGGATTTAGCTCATGTCATGATTTCAAGGTCCTGGATCCAGTCCCAGGTCAAGGCTCCCTGCTCAGTGGGGAGTCTGCTTGTCCCTCACCCTCTCCCTCACCCTCCCCACTCATGCACACTCTCTCTCTCTTTCTTTCTCTCAAATAAATAAATAAATAAAATCTTTTTTTTTTTTTAAAGAGGGGCATTTAAAAAAAAATAAAAGAGGGGCATTTGCCCTATCATATATTAAATATATTGGAGAATTATAATAAAAATCACACCAAGCCCCAAGCAGTGTGATATCAGCACAATAACAGTCAAATGGACTGTTGGAACAGGGGAGAAAGTTCATTAAAAGAGATACAAATGTATATTAGAACTTACAATAAATATGATGCCACAAATCAATGGGGATTGCTTCGCTTGTCTGACAAATGGTACTGGGAAAGCGACCACTATATAGTGCAAAGCACAATGCTTGCCTACCTAACACCATGTAAAAAGATGGACTCAAGATGAATAAAAAAACTAAATATAGAAGACTAAACTATCTGATTCATAGGAAAAATGTCGACAATATTGTTCTAAATTAACAGTATAAAACTTGACAAAATTATATTTGTTTAAATAAAAAGTATTGCTTTTCAAAAAAAATAATAAACCATGGATATCTTTTGACAGAATGAAAGATGTTTGTAATGTCTAAAACTGAAAATTACATTAATATCTAGAATGTTGCTTCTGAAACTTTAATAGGCATACTAATTCCTTGGGGATCTTGTTAAACTTCAGGTTCTAATTCAGTAGGTCTGGGGTGGGGCTCTGTATTCTGCTTTTTTAACAAGCTTCCAGCTGATGCAAATGCTTCTGAAAAGCAAGGATCTAGAATATATAACAAACTTCCCAAATAGGAGAAATCCCAATAGAAAAATGGTCGTGAGCACATAATTCATAGATAAAAAACTCAAAGGCCATCAAAAATATGAAGTCTCAAACTCATTAGTTATCAGATAAATTCAAGTTAAAACAAAAGCAAGGTATTATTTTGCCAATGTGTCAAAAAATTTTAAATTTAAATTCAATTTGCAATGTGTCAGGAATTAAAGAAGATTGAAAATGCCAATTATTGGCATGGATTTGAGGAATATGGAAACACTCATGCACTGCTGGTGGGAAGGTAGATAGACATAGCCATTTTTCTGAGAAGTCTAGCACTACTTAACAAATTTAGATATATTCACATCAGATGTATAGGCACTCTACTCCTGGTTACATTTTTCCCAAAAAATTCTCACAATGGCTCATAAAAAGACATGCTTATTTATAAAGATGTTTATTAGATTGTCATTTATGGTGCCAAGAAGTTGGAGGTTCTCTGGAAGTCAGTTCTTGAGAGAGTGGATAGTGCCCATTTTAGAATGTGCACCATGTTAATGGATCAGAAAACTTAATGTTGTTAAAATGACAATACTCCCCTAATAGATGTACAGATTGAACATAACGCTATTAAAATCCAAGCTACTTTTTCTGCAGAAATTGACAAGCTGATCTTAAAATTCGTATGATAATGCAAGAGACATAGAGTAGCTACATGAGGAGTGCCTAGGTGGCTCAGTTGTTTGAGTGTCTGACTTCTGCCGAGGTCATGGTCTCCGGGTTTTGAAGTCAAGAGTCCCACGTTGGGTTCCTTTCTCAGCAGGGAGTCTGCCTGAGATTCTCTTTCTCCTTCTTCTTCCTCTGCCTCCTTTCCCTCTTTCTCTCTCTCTCTAAAATAAATAAATCTTTTTTTTTTTTTTTTTTTTTTTTTTTAAAGAATAGCTACATGGGACTTTTGGCACGGTGGAGTGAGGATTTAGCAAATCCAACAGCTAATCTTACTCAATGGTGAAAGACTGAATGCTTTTCCCCTAAGATGAGGAACAAAACATTTATGTCCTATGTTGCCACTTCTATTCAACATTCTGCTGGAGGTTCTAGCCAGAGGAGTTAAGCAAGAAAAATAAGTAAAAGGCATCCAGATTGTAAAGAAAGAAGTAAAACTATCTCTATTTGCAGATGACATGATCTTGTATGTAGAAAACCCTAAAGAATCCACTTAAAATATTATTAGAACTAATAAATGAGTTCAGTAAAGTTGAAGGATACAAAATCAATACATAAAAGTCAATTATATTTCTATATATTTGCACTGACCAATTAAAAATAAAGTTAATAATATAATTCATTTATAATAGCATCAAAAAGAATAAGAAACTTAGGAATGCATTTCAAAAGGGGTGCAAAACATGCACTCTGAAAACTATAAAACATTGTTAAGAGAAATTAAAAGAAGACCTAATAGGTGGAAAGTCATTTCATGTTCATGGACTAGGAGATTTTCTATTTAGATGACAAAACTCCCCAAACTGATCTGCAAATTCAATGCAATCCTTATCAAAATCTCAGTTGGCTTCTTTGTAGAAATTGACAAGCTGATTCTAAAACTTGTATGGAAATTCAAGGAACCCTGAATCATCAAATAATCCTGTAAAAGAACAAAGTTTGACAGTTCACGGTTTCAGAACTTAACTATAAAACCATAGTAACCAAGACAGTGAAGTACTGGTAAAGATAGACATAAGGTCAACAGAATGAAAATTAGAGATAAACTGTCATATTTTTAATCAAACATTTTTTGACAAGGATACTAAGATAATTCAATGAGTAAAGAATAATCTTTTCAATATATGATGCTGAGACAACTAAATATCTACATGTAAATTCATACTTTGGACTCTTCAAACCATGTACAAAAATTAATTCCAAATGGAGCAAGGCCTAAATGGAAAAACATTGAAACTTTAATACTTTTAGACAAAAACATAGGCATAAACCTTCACCACCTCCCATCAGGCAATAGCTTCTTAGATATGACCCCAGAGGCACAAGTCAGAAGAGAAAAAAATTTGGAGCCCAATGCAGGGCTTGATCCTAGGACCCTGGGATCATGACCTAAGCTGAAGGCAGATGCTTAACTGACTGAATCACTCAGATGCTCCCAAATTTAAAAATTTTTGTGCATCAAGGGATACCATTAAGAAAGTCAAAAGGGAACCCACAGAATGAGAGAAGACTTTTAGAAATTATATGTCTAATAAGGGACTGATATCCAGAATATGAATATATGGAAAGAGGAATAAATATATAGAAAGATAGATTTGCAAAGAACCCTTAAAATTCAATAATAATCTAATTAAAAATGGGAAAGGATCTGAATATTTCTCCAAAGAAAACATACAAATAACCACTAAACACATGAAAAGATACTTAACATGACAGGCCATCAGAGCAGTGCAAATCAAAACCACGTGAAATAGCCAGATAATACAAGTGCTGGTGAGAATGTGGAGAATTTGGGACCCTAATAAATACATTGCTAGTGAGAATATAAAATAGTACTGCCATTTTGAAAACATTTTGGTAATTTCTTAAAAGGTTAAATAAACTTTCTATATGGTCCATCACTTCTATTCTTAGGTATTTACCCAAGAGAAATGAAGCATGATGTCGACACAAAGACTTGTAAGGCACACGTGTAGAAACAGGAAATAGACCAGTGTTGGCCTGGGTCTGCAGGTGAGAGCGGGTATTGACTGCAAGTGGAATGAGTGAACTTCTGTGGTAATGAAGACATTTTTAAATTGGAATTTTGTGAGGGTTACACAGATCTACAAATTTAGTTAACAGCATTGACTTACATGCTTACAGTGGGTGAATTTTATGGTATGAAAATTATACCTTTGTAAAACTGTTAAAAAAAATAACCAGTAAGAGGTAGGAGGAATGGTGGTATGGATAAATTAAGACTGGAAATATGTTGGGGTACCTGGGTGGCTCAGTCAGTTAAGCATCTGACTCTTGATTTTGGCTCAGGTCATGACCTCAGGGTCGTGGGATCAAGCTCTGCATGGGGAGCTCGTGCTTAAAATTCTCTCTCCTTCTCCCTCTGCCCGTCCCCTTGCTCTCTCTTTCTCAAAATAAATGTATAAAATTTTTTAAAAATTAGCGATATGTCAAAAATTGTTGAAGCTTCATGATTTGCAGAGGTTCCATTATACTATTTCTTCTACTTTTGTATATACTTGAAAATCTTCATGGTACAAATTTAAAAAATAAACTAGTAGTATTCTAAGAAAACTTTGAAACCAAAAAAACCATGTGACAGGAAAAGTCTACTTAATGATAAGACTATTCAGAAAGAAATTGCACATTGAGATTAATTGTACACATCTCTAATAAATTCAAACAAAGCATCTGAGTTGTCTTTCTTCAACTACCATTTAAAAAGGTAAATTTTGAAAATCTGTATCACAATGCTCACAGGTCTGTGTTCCCCAAAACACCATTTTGCTAGTGCTCGGCATCTCCTCCTGTGGGCAACTGAGATTGTCCACTGGGTGATCCCCCTTGCTCTCTGCAGGTTGCTTGGCAACAAGCTACCTGGGATAAGTAGGTTTCCCTCCTCCAACATAAGGGACTGCACACAGTCTTGACTTTCCACAAGGTCTCCAGGTGCTGGCAGCACTGGTCTGCAATGCCCCTGGACAGCTAGAGTTTATGTTCAGACTATTTTTTCCTTTTGTGAGGCTACCCTATAAAAATGCAGAGCAACAGAAAGAAAGTTTCCACATGAAGCACATAGAGCTTGTTTTGCTTATAGATTTGAAAAAGTTAACGGGGTCAGTTAGATCATCCTTAGTGTGGGAGACATGGCTCCAGGGGGCAGTGGTAGGCCACTGGCCTAGCTGAGATTGTCAGTGACCATGTGGTCCAAGATTTATGCCCATGGACTGCAGGAACCATAGAGTAGTGGTTCAAACTATAAAGAAGATATATAATGGAAGATAAGCCTGCCAATAATTCTATTACTTAGCTTTTCTGGAAAATAGGACAAGAAGAAAGGAACAAAAAAGGCTTTCCTAGGCCACCAACAAAATGGCTTGGTCATCCGAACCAGTTAGATCTGAAATCTACTAATATGCAACAACCGGGATCATTTTGTGGATAATCAACAACTGCAGTGTGAGTTGGCTCCCTCCATCATTGCCACCACTGGCCAGAGGAGTCCTGAGAAGTGTGTTCATTTATAGGACATGAAAGGGCCACATAGGAGAAGTTAAGGGAAACCAAGAGGCAGGCAATAGAATGGGTGGTTAATCAAGATCCTCTGCTGCTAAGTGAATTGTCTAGAAACTGTCCAATTTGTTTTTAACATTTATTTTATTTTTTCACCATGATAAATGTACTCTCCAATTGCCACCTTCTATTTCCCTCATCCCCTCACTCACCTCCCCTTCCTTTAATGATCAGATTGTTCTCTATAGTTAAAAATCTGTTTCTTGGTTTATCTCTCTCTCTTTTTTCTTTGCTTTTTTTGTTTGTTTCTTAAATTCCATATATGAGTGAGATCATGTGGTATTTGTCTTTCTCTGACTGACTTATTTATTTTAACATTATATTCTCTAGATCCATCTATGTCATAGCAAATGGGCAAGAGTTCATGATTTTTCATGGCTGAATAATATTCCATTGTTTATATACACCACATCTTTTTTATCCATTCATCTATTGATAGACAGTTGGGCTGCATCCATTATTTGGCTACGGTAAATAATGCTATAATAAACATAAGGTCGCAAGTATCCCTTTCGATTATTGTTTTTGTATTTTTCTTTTTTGGGGGAAAATACCCAGTAGTATGATTCCTATTTTGTAGGGTAGTTCTATTTTTAATTCTTTGAGGAAGCTCTGTACTGTTTTCCACAGTGGCTGCACCAATTTGCATTTCCACCAACACTGCATGAATATTCCTTTTTCTCCACATCCTCACCAACACCTGTTATTTCCTGTGTTAATTCTAGCCATTCTGACTGGTATGAGGTAATATCTCATTTGTATTTCCGTAATGATTAGTGATGTTCAGCATCTTTTCATGTGTCTATTGGCCATCTGTGTGTCTTCTTTGGATAAATGTTTATGTCTTCTATTCATTTTTAAATTGGATTATTTGTTTTTTGGGTATTAGGTTGCATCAGTTCTTTATGTATTTTGGATGCTCTCTTTCAGATATGTCATTTGTAGATGTCTCACCCATTACGTAGGTTGGCTTTTTGTTTTGTTGAATTTTTTCTTTGCCGGGCAGAAGTCTTTTATTTTGATGAAGTCCCAAAAGTTTATTTTTGTTCTTATTTCCCTTGCTTTAGGAAACATATCTAGAAAAATATTGCTACAACCAATGTCAGAGAGATTATTGCCTGTGCTCTCTTCAAGGATTTTTATGGTTTCAGGTCTCACATTTAAGTCTTTAATCCACTTTGAGTTTAGTTTTGTGTATGGCATAAGAAAGTGGTCCAGTTTAATTCTTTTGCATGTAGCTGTCCAGTTTCCCAACACCATTTGTTGAAGAGACTGTCTTCTTCCCATTGGATATTCATTCCTCTTTTGTCAATGATTAATTGACCATATAATTGTGGGTGTATTTCTGGGTTTTCTATTCTGTTCCACCGATCTAAGTGTCTATTTCTATGCTAGTACCATACTGTTTTAAACACTACTGCTTTGTAATATAGAACCTATACAGTCTTGAATTGGGTGCCAGGGGATTTGGGTCCACAAAACTGAACAAAGGAGACATCTCTAAGTCCTTGGATGGAGAATTCTACTGATGTCATCATGGTCATTTGAGATAGTTTGTGGTCATCATGAGGAGCTTTCTACAATACACCCCTGAGTGAGAGTCTTCCAGATGATTTACCATGGACAGAGATTTCCAAATAGAAAACACACCTAATCTTGTTCTGTTAGTGAGGGGGTGGGGAAGTATCATGAGATGTAGGATAATGATTTTAGCTGATGTCTACCATGACTCAAGGGAGAAGATGGAGTTAAGGAGCCAAATAGGGACCCACATGTCTGGCTGCAATGGAAAGAAAGGGGTGGAATTAGGAGTGAGCAGAGAGAGAAGACCTAAGGGTCAGATTCATATAAGACAATGGCTGTTGACCAAAGGGGTTGTTACTGGGGAAGCAGACTGACTGACTACCCAATCCTAATCTGTGAGAAAAATAAAAAGGCAGATTTCTGAATTCTGAGCTGCTGTGGGCTCTGGGATCCCCCTTCCTTCCTGGGCCAGGAGCCTAGGAGGGTCCTGAGGGGCTGTATCTGTCTCCTTGCTGAGCCTTAACAAGTGGCTCTCTGGCCTGAAGACCTCTCCTGGCCAATCTTGGCCCCTGCCTAGAGGGACAGAGAAGACAGAGGCCACAGAACAGTTGTGGGGGTGGAGGAGGTAGCTGGTAGGACATCCTGCTTGGACATGTTGCAAGCAGGGATCCTGGAGGATACAGTCTTGGGTCTAGGGGTCATCTAGTGGCTTCTGTTTTTGTTTTTGTTTTTTAAATCTCATTCTCGCTTTTTTTTCACCTCCTTGTTCCCAGGAACCTGTCATAGCCTGAGTGATCTTCATAATGGACAAGTCCTGGCTTACAATGGAGAAAGTGTGATGACCACGCGGGCTTTGTTTCACTGGGAAGTGACAACAGTGGCAGCCATAGTAATAGCCAATCCAGGCTGATCCCTCTCCCAGTGAGGACTTTGCACATATTAACTCATAAATCCTCACAATGACTCCAACAGGTAGATTACCTCTGCTTTACAGATGAAGAAACAGAATCACAGGGAAGTTAAGTAACTAGTCCAGGGTAATCTAACCAGTGAGATGATGTAGGTGTTTAGAAGAAACCACTGTGACATGAATGCACAGACATGGAAGGACACAAAGACTGCCTCTCAGACCACAGAGTACACACCTGTGCCGCTTTCCCATCTCACCTCTGCTGTTTCTCAGAAAGGCTAGGGCAGTGAGTTGTGGGGTGTGGTATTAAAGAAAAGTGAACTATGGAGTCAGATGGTCTGAGTTCAAGTCCTGGCTCCACCATGTGGTCCATGGCAAGTTACTTAGACTCTCTATGCCTCTACTTCCTCATCCTTAAAAAGTAGATGGTTATATTAGCACCTCCCTCATAGGACATTATCAATATTAAATGAGACAATGTGTTAATTCTAGACCCAGGGCTGGTTATGTAGGAAGCCCTCAGCAGATGGTGGTCATTGTCGTTACCCATACAGCTAGAGGTGCGACTCACACATATACGACTTATTATATCCATACATCCATATATACCCAGGCAGCAGGAAGGAGGAAGGCAGGAAGGACAAAAAGCTACCTTCTCTGTTTAAAGGAACCCTTTAGGAAGTCCAATACAACTTTCCAGCTTGCATCTCAGAGGCCAGAACTTTTGTCACGTTGGCCACTCTGGGCACACAGGAGACTGAAATACATGGTGGTCCCAATTCCAGGTTCTGATTCCAAGGAGGAGGGGATCATGGATGATGAGATCCATTCTCTGCCACACTTCTCCAGACACGTGAAGGTTTTCAGAATTTCAAATTAATCATGGAGATGGACGATGCATTCAATTTCACATTGTAGCAGAATCTTCTTGTGGCTTCCTCAATCAATACCCATTCTCTCTATCTCCTTTCTAGCACATTCCTTATTTTTGAGGAAGAGAAATTCAAGTTTGAAAGAAAGCTGTTTTCTTCACTTCCCTTGTGTAAAGTGAAGCCAGGGGGCCCACTTTGGACCTATGAGGCATAAACTAGCATCTTGCTCAATATATGCTCTCTAGGAAACCCTTTGCTTCCTAGAGAGAGTCCCTTTCTGTTGTTTCCCCTCCTTCCTGCCTAGAATGTGGATGTGCTGGCTTGAGCTGAAGTATCACTTTGAACCCAAAGGCAAAGGCCAACTATAGAGGAGACCTTAATTTTAATATCCCAAAGCCTCTCAACTCACATCATCAATCATGCATCTAGACTTCTTATAATGAGAAAAAAACAAAACCCACTTCGGTGTTTAAGCCACCACCAGCCTCTAGAACTGTGAGAAATTTATAAATGTCTGTTGTTTAAGCCACCTATGTTATGGGATTTTGTTTTAACTGTCTAAACAGACTAGGACAAAATGCATACGAATAAACTGAAGAAATTAAAAAATTCCCCTGCATGGATGTATATAAGACTTGAAACAGATGGAAAGCTAAAATATTTCTGATAAGAAAATTCAAATTTTAGAGATGTTATTTTACCTATGATCATTTATGCCATGATCCTGATTAAAAAAGGAATATTAACTGGATATTATTGAGAATTGGACAACCTGAAATTCAAATGGAAAAATAAATGGGTAATGGAGCCAGGCTATCTCCAACCCAGTTCTTCAACGAAAATGGAAGAAAGCAAAAACAAACAAACAAACAAACAAACAAAAAACAAACAGAAATGTTCTGGTAAAACTTAGCATATTCTTCATTTAATTGGTAAGATGGAGTCATGAGGCCAGACCTGGCTGCTGGTGAGGGGGTGGGGCTGGGAACATGGTAGCCTCCCAGTGGCCCAGTACCTATGGAAGGGGATCCTTTGCCTTAAGTATTTCTTCCAAGAACTCACAGGAAGATTATTATCATGCCTGTCTTAGAGACCTTTCTGAGCTTTAGGGAGGTTAAAAACCTTCCCGAAGTTCATAATTAGTAATTGTCAGCACTAGGAATCAAACTGGGTTTGTTTTGCAGCAATGAATCCCAAGTCTGAATTTTTTTTTCTCCACGGCGTGTTAAATTTTAGAGCTGGAAGGGAATTTAGAGATTACTTAGTTGCCCCTGAGGCTGTAAAATGCATGTGGGCATCTCCTGGAGTATCCACTCAATTATACACGTCGCCTGCCTGATTCTCCTCCAGATGAGCAAACTGAGGTCCATCCAGCCTTTGAAGGTCCTCGGGTAGTTAATGGCAGAAGTGGGATGAGGCACCGTGTCACCATATCGCTCCGTCTTCTCGGCCACAATACCACGACGTCCCCTCTCCTCTATATGAACACTTCCCAGCCCATCCAATCCTTCTCGCCACAGTCTGTCCTTCATCCTGCACTACGAGGGTAAACGTAGCTCATAGGCAAGCCCTGTGCAGTTCTACATGCAACAATAATTTCACAGAAAGGCTTGACTTCTCCTCTGAGGTCCTTCATTTCACTTCGGAGGCTTGACCAGCCTTCTTTCTTGCTGATCCCACTTCTGAACAAAAGCAAAGTTTCTTCTGGCTTTCCTCCCTCCTTGAATTCAGTTTGGAAACGGCCCTAGACTCTTCACACCTGGACCTGGTTTCTCTTTCAGCTGCTTCTTTACAAATCTGGACTCTCTTAAATTGTCATTCCCTTACACTCCTAATCTGAGGCCAGATCCACGTTTGGTTTAATTCCAAATGCCTTCTGCCTAATAATTAACCATTGCTATTCCCCGCAGTCCCAGGGAAGAATCTTGCATTGGCCCCAACCCTATCCCCAGATGTCTGCTTTGGGTCACATTTGCTCTGCTCACACCAGGACTCTACCACTGAACTTTCCTGCATGGTTTAGTCCCCACCAGTAAGCTTCTTACCTATTACCAATTTGCACTTACAGGACACACATACATACACACATACCCCTTACAGACACATACAGCCTCACTATTTTTATGGGTTTGTTCTTACCTGCACCTAAATACAGATACATGTATTATACCCCCAGAACCAGTGGGTTATTCATCACAGCAGTAATGAATCTGGGAAAGCCCAGATCTGCCCTTGGAGCTGACTTCACTTTTATTCATCAGGAGTGATTCTCCTGGGTGACAGGTGGAAGTAATTCACTATCATTCACTGAGATGCAAGAACCGAACCAAACCAAACCTCAACAACTCATAGCCTGAGGCACTGAAGAACTCTAATTAAAACCTCTTTAAAGAAATTTTGAGAGGCAATGGTTATCTTGCTAAGTAACCCCTATTTTAGGTGTCGTCCTTAGTAGGAAAATTTCTGTCTGAATAGGCCAGCATACTTTAAATTTCATGCTGATGAAAAATGTGTCATAACATTAAAGATACAGGAATAAAAAGAGTTCCTTAAACTCATGTATTTATTTGACACTGAATATAAGAGCTTTCATCACAAGTAATATTATGTGATGTCTTGAGCCTACTAAGTTGGACATTCGGTTATATCATTATATCATTTATCCACATTCACATTATACATTCTCATCTTATTTCAGGGAAAAGAATGTAAATGCAAATAATCACAATGTAATCAGGCCATAAGGATTCGTTACAAATCCGCAACAGACACTGCACCTCTCCCTTCCTATGATCGCTTCTTTCGGCTAAGTCTAAAACACAGATGGTAGAACTGCAAGGACCAACCCCAGCTAAAGTCTTGGGCTCACTCTCTCTCTCTACATCAGGAAAAACTGAGGGCCACATAGTCTGAATGCAACATCATTGAATTTCTTCCTGTTCATGTCCTAAACCTCCTGGTTTATTCTTATCCAGGGAAGGAAAAGGAAAGTTAGATGTTCCCGTTGAAAGGAGGTTGCTGTGTGAAAGTCACCCAGAGTGAGCTGCCAGGGAGGAGGTTCTATGGAGAGAAGGGAAGATGGAGGAGGAAAAACTAAAGGTGTTCACCAGGCTGGGGCCAAGGCAAGGTGGCTATGCCAACAATTTGCCATCTGTCTGGAGGCCATCACAGGGCTGTGGTGCAGGGGTGGTGAAACAGGAGGACACGTGAGGGGTCTAGCCTGTGTCTTAGGAACAGCAACTGAGGCAGGAAAGACCATGTGTATTGGGCCAGAGCACATGAATGATGCGCTTTATTGGGTGTCTTGCGGATGGATACAAGAACGAGGCAGAGGGATGCCTGGGTGGCTCAGTGGTTGACCGTCTCCCTTTGGGTCAGGTCATGATCCTGGGGTCCTGAGATCGAGTCCCAGTTGGGCTCCCTGCGAGGAACCTGCTTCTCCCTCTGCCTCTCTCTCTGTGTCTCTCATTAATAAATAAAATCTTAAAAAAAAAAAAAAAAGAACGAGGCAGAGTGAATGCTGGCAGCAGGAGAAACATCCTAGTTTTAATAAAATAGTGAGAAGAGATGCCTTTTATATGGGTAGCGTAGTTCTATTCTTGGATCTCCAGAAGCTCATCGGATAGGCCAGTGCAATGGGGTGATGTTCTTTATTTCCATGACACCCCTGTGGCCCTACCCTTCCACTAGCATCGATCAGTCTGTGTTCTCAGGGGAGAGCTGTCAGAGTGAAGTGCTAAGGACAAATGCCACCCATTTCTTGGGTTTTGACTTTCTGAATGGACGTTTGTTTACATGGCTAATTGGGCAAAAACCCAACTTGTGAGTACCAAAGCCACAGTTTGTGCCATACATACACAAGGAAGCTGGATGCTGTTGTGGCCAATTCTCTTGCCCTAAATTTGATCAAAGGTCTGCTGGCTGAGGAGAATCAGGGAAGAAGATGAGAGCCATGGTGCTGGTGTGTGGCCCTGTGCTCTTGCCCCATCCTACCTCTTTGGGGGCTGAGTCTGGGAGACAGATCCCTTTAGGAGTATAGGGGGAGAGAGAGAACATGTGCCTTGCTATCCATCTGGTGCCCTGAGAGCCTCACAAATGTGTGGGTAGAGGCAGTTTTGGCTTGGATGGTGTCAGGGTATGAAAGGCTTGATGCTGGCACAAGGGTAGGCAGCTAAGAAGGGCGTTTTCTGTGTGAGATGGGGAGGGAGGAGATAGACTAGAAATGGAGATGGTAGAATGCCCAAGGTCATTAATCTCTGCAGGAATTTGAGTGGGACGGGATGAAGATGAAAACCCTACTGGGATTTACAGCTTTCAGCCCATCTCTCCCTCCTGGGATCAGGAATTCCACAAGTTTATCTCTTTGATTGTTAGTTTGCTTGGTCATTACTTGATCATTCATTTCCATTGTTTTCAGCACCTACTATATTTCTAGAGTTTAAATCTTAAAAGAACTACCTAAACAGCTCTTCCCAGCTTTAGGGAATGTTTCCTCATTCCATCCTGGGAAGTGCTGATCAACTGGGAGTTGCTCTGCCCAGACTTCTCATTGTTCTGGTTTCTGTGATCATACTCACTTTCAGCTGGAAAGGTAAAGTTTTTAGAAATTTTAAACCATCAAATATCCGTGTGGTCATTTTGCGGAGAAGAGAAACACATATTATCTCTGTAGAGCTTCCTGCAGCTCGGCCGTTATTGCACTTATGAAAAGAGGTGAGAGAACACCTAATTTTCAGAAGTCAAAGACATTTAAACTCTTCCTCTTCAGGATGGTGAACATAATAACTTCTTTGTGGATCTCAAGATCAGAGGGCTCAGAGAAAAGTTCCAACTGCCTTTTAACTTCAAGCCCCTTGACTTACTATTATTCTTCTCGCGCAAATAAGGCAGTGGCTATGTTCCAAGCGTTTCTGAGGAATAGACTCCATAAACATTGGAAACTCAGTAAGTGAGCCATAGAAATTTAAGTGATCTAGGACAAAAGTGTAATGGCTCCCAGAGGTTGTCAAGAGCCGCTTTCCTCAAGCTTCTTTTATTCTTAGGTTCCTCTGGGGGAAAGAGGGGTGGTAAGTGGATTTATGGACCATACATTGGGTGGATAATCAACCTCGACATTTCTAGAAGAATCCATTAACATAGCGGTAGACATTCAGACATCCTGCCTCCTGTGTATAGAATTCAAGACAAGGATATTTTCTATACATTTGCAAAGGGGACTTTTTCGATACCCATTTCCTTAATGTAAAGAACAAGAAAAGTGGCTGAGGTATTTTGCATGTCAAAGTGTGTAGATATCTAGGCTGATCACCGTAGTAATTAGAGCAACAGTAATGAAGCTAAGGGGTTAGTCCCTACCTACACTCATTAGCTTCAGTGTCTGCCCACAACTTATCCTCCTAATGTGACTTGCAAATGCCTAGCATTGGTCATGAAAACTGATTGAGAAGTACAGATGGCTCAGTGCATATCCATCACCCCCAGTGGGGAAGTAATGCCAAGTGCATGCTGACAGCTTATTCCAAGCGACAAATGGCTTCCTTTATGGTTGTGTTGAAAGCTGAAGGTTTTTCTTATTATAAAAAGATGCTATTTAAATTATTGTTTGCTTTTGCTCTGATGTGAGAAAGGAAAAAAAGAAAGTGTGGATGCAAAGACCCCTTTCCTGCTGAGATGAAACTGAGAAGGATAGGCTGCAAGCTGAGAGGGCATCTGTGGTCTCTGCTTGCCTATAGATCCCGGGGTAGCAGGAAGACACCTTCATTCCATTATAGGGGTAACATGGATTCAGAAAGGAAGCACAAAAGCCTCCAAGGTCACGGGCTTTCTCTGAGAGGAAAGTCACTAATGAAGGAAGCCACAAAAGAGATGGCAAGGAAACCAAAAAGGAATGAGTCTGTCAAGAACAATTTTCCATTGGCTTTTGTTATGCACAAGACAATCAGGTGATATTCAAGGCCATGTCCTTTGAGGGCAGTCATAAACAAAGCTTTCTCCAGCATCTGCAATAGGATCACAGATTACCTACCTGGGTCAGTGACTCATTTGCAATTCAGCTGGTAAATGATGCCCCTGCCCTTCAGACATCATGTGGCAGGTTGTTCTCTGGGCTTTGAGGAATTAACGAAGATAATTGATAAGATGAAGAGTGATGTTCAGAGCATAGCTGGTATCACCTGAGATAGAACCTTTTGGGGGAAATTGAGCCTCATTCTGAGCAGGCCCATACATTTATTTTTGGTTTGTGTGTTGAGAGTCAGTGCCCAAGGAACTGACTCACACTAACGAAACCCACAAGAGGCAGAAGCAAAAGCCCAAATAACAACTCATTAATTCGTAGCAAGAAATGCAATCGTGGCATACTATTTCAGCTGGTCAACATGTTGGCTCCCCAGAGGGATGGCAAACCCCAGAGCTGATAAGGCCAAGCAGGTAATCAAATGACCAAAGATAAGGTGAAAGGGAATCATGGAGATTGTACTGAACAGGGAACCCTTTCCCCTGATAAAATATGCAGCCCGTGTGATCTCTACCAAATTGTTGGTCAGAGTTTGCTGTGTCCAGAGTTTCCTTGTTTTTCAGAAGTTGAAGATCTAGATTTATATGAGAAATTTCCTGATTTATAAATATTAGCAACTAATTTTTAAAAGTTTAAAAAAATCACTGTGCAAGCCAAACATGCCCACACACTTCTCATTTATAACCACTAATTAAATTAAAACCAGATTGCCGCTTTGAGAGCCAGTTTTAGGACAAAGGAATTAGTTGATTGACCTCAACAGTTAGTGTCATCAAACTGTAAAATTTGATGCATCTGTTTCCATCCTGCAGCAGGCATCTGCCAGGAAGGATGGAAATCTCTAGTCCAGATACTCCGTCAATTTGCCCCCGCCCCAATAGCAACTCTCTTCATTTACACTGCTTTGCAGTATTTACCAATTAAGGCTCCACCTTTCCGTACATCTTCTGGGACTGCATTCTCATTCCCCAGTTGGATTTTACCAATAGCCTGCTTTTTACCGAAGGATTCAGGAGCGTTCTGTCCATGTGGATACACAATTCATTAGGAATTGATTTTTCTTGTTTAATTTTCCAAAGGAAATAATGACAATACTAATAATATTCATTAATTCAACAAGCGTTTATTGAGTTCCTACATTGGACCAAGCACTGAGCAGGACATTAGGGATGCATTAACAAACAAGAAGGAACTCAAGGAGCTTACATTCTAAGCACTGCCAACATTTATCAAGCTCTTTCCAGGTACTAGGCTCTGTGGAAAACATTTTATGTAATTACCTCATTTAATCTTCAGGCCAACTCTACAAAGCTAATATTAGAATTATTTCTGTTTTATGGTTAAGAAAACTGTGGCTAATCAAGATCAAATTGAGACAGGGAAACTAAAGGGATCCCGTGAAAAACTGCTTTTCTTTGCTCCTTTTCCTGCTCCAGTTCTCACTAGGACCTGGACTATAGTACAAATGATGCATGTCCTCCTTGTTAATCATCTCTTTGAGTCTTGCAGCATGATGGATAGTATGTAAGGAGTGACCAGGTGGGGTGGTCATGTTCATTTTTCAAGATCACTGCTCCAGACCCCTAGCTCTGGGGCATAAGTGACTTGAGAAAGACACCTGAGCACTCATCCTTGTTTTGACAAGTTCCCTGATGCCTGAGAGGATTCCTACACTAGACCACCGTCCTTGATAAAAACCCACCATCCTGAGCAAAGATGAGATTTACTCTTCTCTCCTTTCTGAGTCTCCCAGACACTCTGTCTGCACCTGTACTCTATGTCTTCAAATAAACTCTGATCTCACTTTCCACCCGCTCATACTTGATTTCTATCCTGCGTGAAGCCAAAGATCCTCTCTACTGGTCCTGTGGACCCAACCAGCCTGCATCAAAATGACCACATCTCCACTCTCTAGAGAGGCACTATGGGTCTCCAACTATCAGCCTCAGTGTCTAACTAGGTTCTCATGACTCAGCTCCATTTCACACAATGCTGTTTTAGAAGGGGACTTGGTGGAAGGTAGCAGCTCTTCTTATGGAAATTCCATGTAAGTGTTCAAGATCTTTCCAATTCAAGAGTTATTAATAATAATTATTTTTTAAAAAGATTTATTTACTTGAAGGAGTGAGTTCAAGCAGGGGGAGGGGCAGAGGAAAAAGAGACAAGCTGATTCCCTCTTAAGTGGGAAGCCTGATGCAAGGCTTGATCCCAGGGTCAAGGTCAGATCCCAGGGCTCTGAGATCATGACCAAAGCAGAAATCAAGAGTCAGACCTTTATCAACTGAGCCACTCAGGCATCCCAAAAGTTATTAATAATAATTATTAAAAAGAGACATCCTTTTCTGAGTGATTACAGTATGTTAGGCCCATGATAAGTACTTTACAAATGTAATTCTATTATATCTTCAAAACTTTCATATGAAGTAGGGATTATGGCCCCTTTTGACAAAAGTAGAAACCGGAGCTCAGAGAAGTCAATAATTTGTCCAAGGTTACACAGGGGTCACTTTATATCTCCAAGAGGCATGGATACTATAGAGCATAGAGTTAGGTGGTACACAATCTAGTCAGTTGTTCACAGAGTTAATACATAGTAGTGTCGAGAAATAAACCACAGCAAATACAATGAGATTGGAGCATAGGTGAAGGTGGAGAGGAAAGAGAAAGCCAAGGAGGGATTTGAGAGAGACCTCCCAAAGTAAATAGGAAAGGCCAACATATATATGGAAACAACCTCACCAACATCCTGATTTTGCTTATGGTCAATCCTACCCATTGGAAGAGCTGGCTCAGCTAATAATCAGCTCTAAACACAAGCAACTGCTTGCTTCACTTATAAGATAGAATCTTGTAAAACTGATCAATTTGTTCAACATCTTTGATCTGACCTCAGAACAGAATTGGCTTTCTTGGCCAGATATTTTGACATCGTGTGGACATGTGGTATAAACAGTCAACTGTAAGAAAGTCTAGGTCAAGACGAGATTAAGAAGAGTCAGAATGACAAAAAAAAAAAAAAAAAGAAAGAAAGAAGAAGAAGAGTCAGAATGTTTTGTAGATCATGGGGCTTTCCCTATTTATTGGTTTGTCCTATTGTGCTACCTGGGTTTGAGGAAGGAAACATTTTCTTAAGGTTTAAAAATATACAAGTGGAAAAAAAATATACGAGTGGAATGCTATCAGAAGCTATAGATGAAGACAGTCCCTGGAGAACAGCCAAACAGGATTTCTTGGTGTGGCAGCCTTCCTGAGGAACAAGACAACTCCCCGACATGTCATATGGCTTGCAAATGGTAGTCTTGAAATTCTAGAACATTACACCTGAAAGGGATTTTAGAAGCCAGCTAGGCCATCTCTCTTTTTTCTTAAATGAGGAACAAACTTAATGACCAAAGAGACAGAGTTACTTACCCAAAGTCACACAGCCAGTTATGAAGAAATATTAGGGTGAAGTCTTCCTGAAGCTCTTATAATGTGCATTTCTCTAACCCTAGCCCTAACCTTAACCCTAACCCTAACCCTAGTCCTAACCCTAACCCTAACCTTAACTCTAACCCTAATCCTAACCCTACTTGGAGCTATTTGGGGGATTTAAAATAAATAGTTGATTTTATTAATGTTATAAATTCAAAAACATAGTTTTTCTCTTTTATATTTAATTTATGTGTTATATTTTATATTTATCAAACAGCTTTATTTAACCCAGTTAATAAGATTCTTTTAAAATCCATTAAACATTATTTATAAAGGTCATAGATTTCATTTTCATTTTTAAAGGTTTTAAAATGTCTGAACTAATAAACAACTTTCCCAAGTACTTAACCCTAACAAATCTAATAAATCTAGTAGAATTTTTAGTGACCATCAATCTTAACTGCTTCAGTAAAATGGTAAAATTCTCCTAACATCTATGAACTGAAAATTGCAACCTAAAGTCAACTACTCAATCTTACATTTTTAAATTGGAATCACAAGGCAATGTTTTATTCTCTAATATACCAAATTCTCTCAAACATTTTAGACATTGTAAGCATCAAATATACACAGACTATCCCAATGTTCATAAAATCTGTTCTTAAAATTAATAAGAAAGTATCAGTTCTATGCAGTTGGTATACTTCATTATCTCTTTATTTGAGTCTAAGGACAAAGCAGCCATGACTCCATCTTAGGTTGAGGATGTCATCTCAAGAATTGAAGTTGCTGATGGAGAGCCCTGAAGAACTTGGCTGTGATGAGCAGTTGAGAGCTTTAACAAGTAGGGGAGTCATCCCAGGATGTGCATTACATTTTGAACACTTTTTAAATTGTTGCTTCAATAACATGGTCTCCTAGCCCAGTTCCTTTGGTTTGAAATGATACCTAAATTTTTTTTTTTTTTTTTCTTAGAGAAAGAGAGACAGGGCACATCCCTGCGAGTGGCTGGGGGGAGGTATAGAGGGAGAGAGAGAATTTTAAGCAGGCTCCACACTCCGCACGAGCTGATGGGGGTGGTGGTGGGAGGCTTGATCTCATGACCCTGAGATCATGACCTGAGCTGAAATCAAGAGTCAGATGCCTAACCAACTGAGCCACCTAGGTGCCCTGATATGTTCTTTCTTTTGACTTACATCTCCATTCCCTTCCCACCCCTAAGTGTGTTTTGCAATTTGATTGGATTCTGTTAATCTATTTACTGCCTGGTTGTGTTCAAAGATTTTCCCTTGTTCCTGTTGCCCAGACTACAACTCTTACAGATATTTAAATGACATTTGTTTGGGTGTCTCAGACCTTTGTCCAGTTCTGTGGTCTCTGTGGTCACATAATCTAATGGCACCCCAGAGGTCTTCCTATCACATATCTTTCTCTGTTGACGTGATGGTCAGTCTTTGGGAAGTGTCTGGTGATAGTAGCCCTCTCCTTACTGTCTCCCAGAAAAAAATATCCCCCAAATGCTGATTGCCTCATAGGCCTCTGAGCCAGGGCCCAATTCTTCCCAGGGAACTAGTTTCCCAAGTGTATACAGTAGCCTATTATGGCAGTGCTCTTTCTTTTCTTTCTTTCTTTTTTCTTTCTTTCTTTCTTTCTTTTCTTTCTTTCTTTCTTTCTTTCTTTCTTTCTTTCTTTTTTCTTTTCTTTCTTTCTTTCTTTCTTTCTTTCTTTCTTTCTTTCTTTCTTTCTTTCTTTCTTTCTTCTTTCTCTCCCTTTCTTTTCAAAGCAGTGTTGTTATATGGAAGAAATTTCAATAAAAAGCTTTTTAAGATAATGAGATTTTTGGTGTCTCTTAATACGTCATATGAATATAAAATTTGGAGGGTATATTTTGGTAGAAATAAAATAAAATAAAATAGTTATGTGGTATGCCCAAATTGTACTTAGAAGAGTCCTGGGAGCTCCAAAGTGATTGGGAGGCACACTTTAGAGAAATAGAAGCTCAGGTATAATAGGAAGTCCAAAAGGCTTTTAGTCAGGAGTAATCTATTCCATGTATTAAGATACTGTAAACAGGGAAAATAAGCAATGGTTTAAAACATGAGTTCCTTATCAAAACTCACCTTGAATTGCAGGTGTCGATTTGCAGTCGAGATACTTCTATTGTTAAGCATATTCCTGGGTACAAGGCAGTTGGGGATGAATGATTAAACAAGGCTCCGTGTGTACTTATACATATACGTGTGTACTTTTCCAAATTAAAAAAAGAAACAGGGGTGTCTGGGTGGTTCAGTCAGTTAAGTGTCTGCCTTTGGCTCAGGTCATGAACCCAGGGTCCTGGGATCAAGCCCCACGTGGGGTTCCCTGCTCCATGAGGAGTCGGCTTCTCCCTCTCCCTCTGCCTGTCACTCCCTTTACTTGAGCTCTCTCTCTCATTCTATGTCAAATGAATAAACAAATCTTTGAAAAAATAAAAATAAAAAACCAGAAATTCCTTTAGCTACTTTATCTATAAAAATATTTATCTGAGCTTGACAAAATTTCTGAGCATGTGCAGCAGACATAAATTTGTGCTCCTCTGGTAAAACCCAGCCTGTAGATAGGGTAGTTTAGTCCACCAGCAAATATTTACGAGTAGGAAGGTAGCACATAAATCTCTGAATTTCTTAACAGTATCCCTACTTGGCTATACAACCAGGGTTCCCACAGGGTGACAATGCTGTCCCCACTAGAAGTGGTTTGCATTCTCCAATCCATCACAGTCCTCATTGGTCTCCATTTCTACCTGACATTGCGTGCCGGTTGCTGTTTATTATCACTCTCACCCTGTTCTTTTTCTTACAGTGGCATTAAGAAACAGCAGCATAATTCTATCCAAAATGGAAAAATAAGACGAAAGGAGTTGTGTGTTTCAAGGAATAAAAGAGTATTTCTGTGCAGAAGTATTCCTGTTTTTAACATGCGAAGTTTTCTTAGACCTGACATTATGCACTGACCTGGGGTTTAGCACATGAATACGCACGGCCCTGGGTAGACTGTGCTTGGGAATAGATCCTTATATTTGGCTTCCTGACAACAATGAGTGTCAGCATCCTGTAATGTACTGAAACTTTCATCGCATGGAAGGTTGGTGAACCTCACAAACTTTAGTTTCTACTTCTTATGCTCCCTAAAATCTTAGAGTGAACCCTCTTTTCTTATGAAACTTTCAAGCCAGTTGCATAACTCCACTTTACACAAACATAATTGCCTTCACTGGTACCTTTGCTTTTCCAATCTCCCTTGAAATAACTGGGTTATTGCATTAGAAGGGTTCCTGCCGATAGAAGCTAATAGAGATAGGTAACACAGAAGGCTCAACGCTCCCTTAGGAAATTAGAGTGGAATAGAGTCGAAAAGGGAAGATATTAAAACCAAGACAATGTTGAATGAGATTGAAAAGGACACATGTAATTGAGGGGAGGAAAAGAAAGTCGTTGGAAGGATTTCTTGATTTTAAAATTCATTCTACTGAGGCGCCTCGGTTGCACAGTAGGTTGAGCATCCAACTCTTGATTTTGGCTCAGGTCATGATTTTAGGGTCGTGAGATTGAGCCCCCCAGCAGGCTCCTTGCTAAGCAGGAAACCTGCTTGAGATTCTCTCCCTCTGTCCCTCTGCCTGCTGGCTCTCTTTCTCTCCCTCCCCCTTTCTCTTAAAAAAAAAAATCATTCTATTAAAAGGATGTTGGTTTAGAATAGGCCCTACTCTTAGCTTTGATTAAAAAGTTGGAAGAAGAAATAAATATTTCAAGCTTTAATATGGGCAGAAATAGGGTGGTGGATCACTCATTTCAAAGGAGAAAAAAAATGTTTTCTGACAGTAGTGGAAATAGTACTGAAGAAGAGGCATATTTTTTCAGACAGTGAATCTGATCTACTTAAATTCAGGGTCTGGAGAAGCATAGAAATAGCAAAGTGCTAGGGAGTCACTGTGATCATGTCCTCACTTTCATATATGAGACTCGCTTATGGAAAACCACAACCAATGCAATGAACAGAAAGGACTGAGTGCTAAGGTACGGCCCTAAACAGCCTGACTGGTACTCCTACCCCCAGATCCTGGCTCAGATCTGCTCTATATAGCTCCTTTTCCTGACTCTCTTGAGATCTAAGGCACATTCCAGATTATCTTGGTCACTTGCAGATAAGAAAAAAAAAATCTGAACACCTCGAGTCACAAAATCAGTCTCCTCTCAGTAATTAGGATATTTGGTTCTATGAAATCATCAAAGTTCCAACTACATTTAGAGTTACAGCTTCTTTCCTTCTTTAACTCAGCTGGGTCCTAGGAAAAGGTTGGTTGATTGAATTCTTCATTTCCCAGTCTAGCACTTAATAACAACTGTCTCCACCCTCCTTCCTCAGTTTGCTAACCACCATTTCTGATCATTCTAGGGCAAAGGAAGAAGAGGAAAGAGAGGGAAGTTGTCAGGAGTACACTTACCTGACAGAAATGGACATGACTGTCTTAGGACACAAAATTCAAGGGCCCCCCAAAGTAGTAATCAATATAAATAACATTTTAACATATAATTCTAAAGAACTAACTAATGCAAAAATCTCTGATGAAAAAAAGGTCAAAATTTTAAATAAAGACAGGAAAAGTTGAAATTCATTAAAAATTATTTCAGTTAGTTAGACAAGGAAAGCTGTCAAACACAGCAATTCTCTTCATTGAAAGTGACACAAGCAAATACATTTATTTTGAAAATATTGTTGATAAGTTTATGTCCATAAAAGCCAGAAAATTAAAATGATAGATAGTAAATCAGTTTGGGATATAAATCTGTTTTGGATATAAATTAAATATTTAAATTTAAAGTAATGTTTCAATACACTTCAATTTTTCAATATTTTTTCAACTCTGTTAATGTTCTGGAAAAAATTTACCATGAAAAAGACACATTAAAAATGTATACAGGGGACATATACCTTTCTTTTCACCTTAGGCTCCAATATGGCTTGGCATGACACTGTTACTAATTCCTTCTATATTTAAAATTTTATTTTTTTGTTTATTCATCGTGGATGTTTTAACTTTAATTTTTAAAAATGTTGTATCAAAATATTATTCATCTTGATTACTGAGTTTTTTGGTGTCTCCTTAAATTTTGTGCCCACCTGAAATTCCTTAGTCCCCTTACTCTAATCCTAGCCTGGCTGACACTGTGTTTGACAGTAAGCTGAACAGATGTTTAAAGGTGACTTTCACCTGGGTGGCTCCCTTGCTGCAGGTGCATACACTCTGTCTCTAGATACTCATAGTTTCTCCCTCAGGCTTTGGACATCCCACAGGACACTTCCAGGCCTTTCTGTAGCTCTTGGGCATGGTCACTAAGCACACCTAACCGACTGTCAGGTGCCCACACCTTTCCCAGAAAGCAGGTGCCTTCAACCCACTGTTGGTGGAGTATAGATATATTTCAGCTATAGCCCTCTCTTGCTGTCACTACCTCCCGCCTTTTAGAGTTTTCATGTGTAAGTCACTGTATGCCCCAGGGATTCATATCTGGTTTCTAAAGTGATGTCTCTCTCACTAATCTTGAAGTGAAGGAAAGGTAGCCCTACATTACCCCCCTGGGGGAAATTCCTCTGATCCTCTCTTCAGTATCCAACAACTGTTTCTACCTCTACAAATTCTGAGACTGGAAGACTTGGCTTGCAAAACTTTTTTTTTTTCTTTAAATAATAGCATTATTGAAATTTAATTTACATATAATATACCCATACAAATTTGCATACAATGAATCCATATAAGGTATAAAATTCATTGATTTTTGTATTCATAGAGTTGTGTAACCATCACCACAATCAATTTTAGGGCATTCTTACTAGCCCCAAAATATAACCCATACCCATTAGCAGTCATTCCCCATATCTCCCAGTAGCACCGCTAACTCTAGATCAGCACAGATCCACTGTCTCTATGGATTTGCCTATTCTGGACTTACCATATAAATAGAAGAATCATGCAATGTGCCGTCTTTTGTGATTGGCTTTGTATAATTAGCATAATGTTTTTAAGGTTCATCTACATTGTAATATGAACCAGTACTTCATTCCTTTTTATTGCCAAATAACATTCCATTGTAGAAGGAGATGTCTATTCATATTCTTTGTCTATATTGTTAAGTATTCATTTACGATAATGTTGTAAGAGTTTTTTCTATATTTTGTATAAAAGTCCCTTATCAGGTATATAATTTGCAAAAAAGATTCTCCCATTCTGTGGATTGTTTTTTCACTTATTGATAGTGTTCTTTGAGGCAAAGAAGTTTTGAATTTTGATGATGTCCAGTATATTTATTTTTTTCCTTTTGTTACTTGTGCTTTTGGTGTCATAGCTAACAAGTCACTGCCTAATAGAAGGTCATGAAGATTTATATCCATATTTTCTTCCAAGAATTTTACAGTTTTAGCTGTCTGATTGAGGTCTTTGTTGAACTTAGAGATAATTTTTGTAAATGGTATGAGGTAGGGGTTCAAATTATTTTGTATTTTGTATGGGGATATCCAGCTGTCCCCGTACCATTCATTGAAAAGATTGTTCTTTAGTCATTTAATTGTATTTGTACCCTTGTTTAAAATCGACTGTGATTGATATGGTTTATTTTTCAATTCTGTTCTGTTGACTTATATGTCTATTTTATGCCAGTACTTGACTGTCCTGCTTACTATAGCTTCATAGTAAATTTTCCAAATCAGGAAACATTCATTTTTTTCTTCCTTTCCAAATTGTCTTGGATATTCTAGTCTCTCAAATTTCCACACTAATTTTAGGGTCAGCTTGCCAGTTTACACAAAGAAGCCAGCTGGGATTTTGATAGGGACTGCATTGAATTTGTAGATCAGTTTGGGAAGTATTGTCATCTGAACAATATTAAATCCTCTGACCCATGAACAAGGGGAGTCTTTCCATTTATTCAGTTCTTCTTTGAATTTCTTCCAACAATATTTTATAGTTTTGAGAGTATAAATTTTGCACTTTTTGTGAAATTTATTATATTTTAATTCTTTTTGATGCTATTGTAAATGGAATTGTATTATTAATTTTATTTTTGGATTTGCAAATCCAAAATGCAAATGTATAGACATAGAATTGATTTTTATATATTGATCTTATATCCTGCAACTTTGTTGAACTCGCTTACTAATTCTAATTATTTTTTAGTGGATTCCTTAAGGTTTTCTATGTATAAGACCATGTCATCTGCACAGAGGGATAGTTTTACCTCTTTCTTTCCAACATGGATGCCTTTTATTTATTTTTCTTGCATAATTGCTCTGGCTAGAATCTCTAGTACAATGTTAATAGAAGTGACAGAACAGGACATCATTTTTTGTTCCTTATTTCATATATGGCATATATCAGATTAAAGAAGTTCCCTTCTCATCCTACTTTATTAAGTGTCTTTATCATGAAAGGTTTCTAAATTTATTCAAATTTTTATTCTGTAGCTATTGAGATGATCATGTGGTATTTATCTTTATTCTATTGATATGTTGTAGTGTATGTGAACTGTTTTTTGGATGTTAAATCAACCTTGCATTTCTGGGATAAATCACACTTGATCATGGTGTATAACCTCTTGTATGATGTTAGATTGGTTTGGTAATATTTTCTTGAGGGTTTTTGGGTCCATATTTATAAGACATATTGGTCTGTTTCCTGTGATGTGTTTATCTGCTCTTGATATTGAGTAATAATAGCCTGAAAGCATGGATTGGAAAGTAGTTTCTCCTCTTCCTATTTTGGATGATTTTGAGAATGATTGGTATTAATTCTTCCTTAAATGTTTGGTAGAATTCACCAGTGAAGCCATTTGGGCCTGAGATTTTCTTTATGGGTAAGGTTTTTTTGTTTTGTTTTGTTTTGTTTTTGTTTTCCCTAATTCAATATCTTTACTTGTTACAAGTGTATTAGTATTTTGTTTCTTCTTGAGTCAGTTTTGATGATTTGTGTCTGTTAGAAATTTTCCCATTTTAACTAGGTTATCCAATTTGTGGGTATGCAGTTGTTAATAATATTCTTTTATAAACCTTTTTTACTTCTGTAAGATTAGTAGTAATTTTCCCTCTTCATTCCTGATTTTAATAATTTGAGTCTTCTCTCTTTTTTTTCTATGCCAGTCTAGTGAAAGGTTTGCAATTGTGTTGATCTTTTTGAAGAATCAAGTTTTCTCTATTGTTTTCCTATTCCCTCTTTTGTTTATTTCTGCTCTAATCTTTATTATGTTATTCCTTCTGTTTACTTTGCACTTAGTTACTCTTCTTTTTCTATTGTCTTAAGGAGGAAAGGTGGGTCATTGATTTTGAGACCCTGCTTTGTTATAAAATAAAGTTTATTTGTAGAAGTGTTTTATATTTACAGAAAAGCTGAGCAGATAGTACAGAAGTTTCTTCAATATCCCCACCCCACTTTTCCCTATTTTAACATCTTACATGAATAAAGTACATTTGTTACAATTAATGACACAATATTGATACATTATTAATAACGAATGTCCTTAGTTTATTTTTATTTTCTTAATTTTAACCTAATATCCTTTTTAAATTTAAATTTTATTTTTATTCAAAATTTTGTAAATAAGACTTAATTTTTTTAGAGAAGTTTTAGGTTCACAGCAAAATTAAGAGGAAAATATAGAAATTTCCTATATACCTTCTCCCACACACATGGATAGACTCTGCATTATCAGCATCTTCACCAGAGTGGTACATTTGTTACAACTAATGAGCCTGCACTGACACATCATAATCACCTAAAGTCTATTGTTTGCATTAGGATTTAGCCTTGTGTTGTCCATTATATGGATAATAAATTTTCATAATGAATAGCAGAGACGGCACTACAAAATCCATCAATATCTCATTGAAAATTTCTTTAACTTGACCAAAAGAACACATTTTTACCCACATATCATTTAAAATGGAGCAAACCAAACACAATGATATGTCAAATTCATTAATCGCTTTAGTTCAATCAGAAGTAAAAATGTGATTGACTTTAGTCTCTCAGAGTTCAGATATGTCTTTGGAACATGTAAAAATGCATCATCTCAGTTTGGCTATCTCCTTTTCTTCTTCTTTTCTTTTTCTCCTAGAGGGGGAGAAAGAGAGAGCACAAAAGCGAGCAGGGGAGAGGCAGAGAGGGAATCCCAAGTGGTCTCCACATCCCACATGGAGCCCAATGTGGGGCTCAATCTCACCACCCTGACATCATGACCTGGGTTGAAATCAAGAGTTGGACGTTTAACCGACTGAGCCACCCAGTCGCCCCACTTGCCAAAATATGAAGTGTTTCTGAAATTTTGAAAGAAGCTTTAAGCCATTTTATTTGCTTTCCATTGTTATTTCTAGCTCTGACATCTTTTTTGTTAGCCACAGAACTTCTGAAACTCATTCAAAACTGCATGATTGATTTTTAAATGACACTGCAGTAATGGTTCTTTATTGATCAGTTTTATCACACAGAGTTTTGTCATATCAGAGTTTATGCTGATTTGCATCTCCACAATGATAAAGCCCAGGTTTAAAATGAGCATCTATGTACATCCTACACTTAAAATTACCCACAAATTACTGTTATGGTTTTGGAAATACCATCTTCTTTTTTATAAGATGACACCTAAAAGGTAATGAACATGCATTCAAGCAGCATAAGGAGATGCTCATGTACACACATGGGCAACGCTTAGGAGAAGCAGCCCACACCAAAGCCATGGCGATGCACCAAGAGTCATACCACACTTATTCAGATCACCGTGCCCCAAGGGGTCTGTATTTGTCAGGGTAGAACCAATAGGTTACATATAGATATATGGAAAGAGATTTATTATTTGGAACTGATTCAGGTAATTATGGAGGCTGAGAAGTCCCACAGCTTCCTGACTGGCAGCTGAAGGTTAAGGAAAGCCAGCAGTATAGATCCAGTCCCAAAGTAAAGGCCTGAGCACTTGGGGAGCAGATGTAAGTCCTAACTTGGGTCCAAAGGCCTGAGAACCAATAGTGCTAATGTCCTGGCTTAGGCAGAGAGTAAATTCATCTTCCCTGTGCCTTTTTGTGGTATTCAGGCCCTCAGTGGATTGAATGGTGGTGTCTACCTGCATTGAGAGGTGGGGTGGGGGGTGAGGATGTTTTCTTTACAGTCTACTGATTGAAATGCTAGTATCTGCGGGAAACACCCTCACAGAAACACCCAGAAATCATGATTTGCCAGCTGTCTCAGCATCTCTTAGCTCAATCAAGTCAATGTATAAAATTAACCAGCATAGGGTCTGAGTCATGACCTTCTTGGTGGGCATCAGTGCTCTCACTTTGCTCACTGGTAAAAATAGCATATAAATTATGTAAAGACCAGTAATTCAAATACTTGCTCCTTTTGAGAAAGTTGAAAGTGTGTGCCAGCACATATCTACATGCTCTCCAGGCTGGGACAAAGCGCTCATTAAAATTTTCAGGCCAAGAATTAAACTGTTGTTTGTCTTTGTGGAGACAACGTTAGACCTTGTAGCAAAGGTAAAAGCATGAAAGGGAAAATGATTTTATTGTTAACCTTGATGATAAAAAGTGACTCACAAAGTTGTCTTTTTGCAGCAGATATTCTTTTCAAGATTGAACATTCTCATTCAACATAAAGGCTAAAATAAAATTTTTAATTGCACTTGATCACAAATAAAACTGAAGTTTGAGAGCTTGGTGAAGGCAGTCAATTGTGAGGACAATGAGTCATTCCAGATGCTATATACCTGCATCCAAAATTGGTAAAATAAAGAACAACATTGGTAGTTATCTTTTATCACAGAAAAAGCCACTTAATGACTATTTCCTAAGAGAGTTAAAGAACCAGACAGGGGCTCCTGCAGGACCTCATGTGACAAGAGCAACTTGACCTCTTAACAAATATACATTTGTTGGGGTGCCCGGGTGGCTCAGTTGGTTGAGTGTCTGACTCTTGATTTCTGCTCAGGTCATGATCTCAGGGTCAGGATCTGATGGGTTGTGAGATGGAGCCCTGCATTAGGCTCTGCACTCAGCCGTGAGTCTGCTTGAGATTTTCTTTGTCCCTCTCCTTCTGCACCCCCGTTCCCCAATCATCCGTGCTCTCTGTAAAATCAATCAATCTTTAAAAAAAATACCCATTTGTTGACTTTGCATGAACTGAGTTTCAGTAGCCTGAACACCCACTGCTACAGACCTCTTAGGTATACTTCTGGCAACTCTGCTTGGTAGTTACTGTGACATTTTTTAAGCTGTGAAAAAAAAAAAAAAAACCCCACTTGTAGCCATTATGTTTATGTAAATCTCTATTTATAAACATATGACACCGAGGTAGAGAAGAGATGTTACCTCAGTGGTGGACGTGCTGTGCGTTCCCTTACACACCCCAGTCCTCTGTCCTGCCAAGACAGCTCCAGTTGGCAGGACTTGGCTCCATTTCCCCTGTTGCTTCCTCTTTGTCAAACTTGGGGAAATCAGTCACACAATGATCACTTCCTTCCTGGGATGTAGTGAAAAGAGTTCTTATTGACCTGGGAGTTTTTTGCAAAATGCTCTTTAAAGTCTTTCTGGCCCAGTTCCCAGGTTATCTGGTAGGTACTTCATCAACATGTGCTGTTGAGTGGTGTTCAGCTGCTGTGTTTTGTGGGCTTTCCCATTTGGGGTACTTGGGCTCTCATTGCAGTTTTTGAAAAGCGTTTTTATTGTGGCATTCTTTTTGACTTTGCTGGTTTCGAGTGCTTGGTATTTTTGGTCTTTGGCACACTCTTCCTGGGTTTCCAGTAAGAGGCCATTATTTAAATAATGTCTCGCCTTCCTGTGAGTTTGTTTGCCTGTTTTTGTTTTTTTTTTTTTAAATCTGCTTCCTTCTCACGAGTGTCCACATGCTGTCAAATTTCCCTTTTCTAACATTGAATGGCTATCCTTGCTTTTCTCTCTCCCTGTGGGCAGTGGAGGAGAGGTGTGGTTCGTGTTGAGGAAGAGAACGTTCATTATAAATACAGTATAGCTATACATGTAATTTTATTTAATCCTCACAAATGCTTATGCCCAAGGTTATTATAATAAAAGAGGCAATATTTACTGAGCATTTACTACCTCACTAAAGACTCAGCTTTTGCTAAGCGTATGTGTACTATTTCATTTGATTCTCAAATGGAGTAGAATATAGTATTCCCACCAATTTTATTGTAGGGAAGCAGAGGTTCAGAGAGGCCAAATGACCTGTCCAAGGTCTCATGTCTAGGAAATGGCAAAAATAGACTTCATGCTCTGTCCAGAGCTTTAGCAGCTGTGCACTTGAGCATCCTGTTAACAGCTGCTGCGGGCAGGGTCCACAGCCCAGCTGGCCTGGCTGTGTTGGCCATGCTCTTCCATTACAGCAACCCTACCTCCCTCACCACTATGTACTTTTAGGCTTAACTGCAGCATGTGCAATTTAATTGTCTTGCAATTATTGGCCTGTGGTGAAAAGGGAATATCCCCATATTGCCTCTACAGATGTAAAGCCATAATATGGCTGAACAACTGTAGGCATATGGATATTAAGGGAAATAGATGATCTGAAAATTTATGCTGAATTTTGAATAATTTGCAATAGGTTAAATGATATTAAGAGGCTTTTTCTGTACAGGATGCAAAAGATTCACTAGTCCTGTATGTACTTGACCATGTACAAATGACTCCAATTCATTCATGTATTCATTTGTTCATTCAACAAATATATATTATTAAATCCCACCAATGTGCTAGGCATGTGATTATATACTAAACAATGTGATTATATACTAAACAAGACCAATAAAGCCTCTGTCCCCTTGGATTGTAGTCTAAGGATGACAGGAGCCACTGGGAGGTTTAAGCAGGGTTGGTGGATTGTTCTCATGTATGTTTTAAAAAGATCACCTTGGGGCTCGTGGGTGGCTCAGTCAGTCAAGCAACTTTGGCTCAGGTCATGATCTCAGGGTTGAGATGGAGTCCTGAGTTGGACTCCATGCTCAATGCGGAGTCTACTTCTCTCTCAAATAAATAAATAAATAAATAAATAAATAAATAAATAAATAAAATCTTTAAAAAACAAAATAAAATAGAAGGATGACTCAGGATGCTGGAGGTCAAGAGTGGAGGAAGGTAGGCTAGACGGAGGGATTTTGTAGTGGTCTGCACAAGAAGTCATGGCAGCTTGAATGATCAAGGTGATAGGGGTAGAAGGCTGAGGTCAGGATATATTCTGAAGGCACAACCAATGTGACTGCCCACAGATGAGCTGTGTGGGGTGAATGAGAGAGAAAGTGGAGGATGCTCCCAGGTCGGGGGCTGGATGGTTGGATGCATGGAAATGCTGTGTACCGTGTAGGCGAGACCTATGGGGGAGCAGTGTGGGGAAGCAGTTCTGTTTTGACACGTCCATCAGGTGTACTTTCAGGTGCCACTTCAGGGTGATCGAAGATGTGTGGAGCCCTGGGGAAAAGTCAGATGCTCCCTGCATCTGAACTGCCCCACCCAACACGGGTCATTCAGAGGTTGATAAACTGGGACTAAGGTTTCCTGCCTCTTCCACTAGCCAGCGATTGACCTCACAATGCAAGGACCTAGAGGAGGCATATGTGGTTTCCCTGGTGTGCCCTCCTGAGGGGCACCTGCTCCCCCAGTGCTCCTCACATTTCCACAGAAGAAAATTTCAAGACAGAGGACATGGCTTCCAGGGCTCTGGAATGGGGCACCCAATGGCCAGCTGGAAGAAGTTTCAATTAACTCTCCCTGCTGGATTACTTTGCTACCTCCACTCTTCCTTCCTAAATCTGTGGTGAAATAACAACAGTAAATACTCACAGGAGCCAGACGCTGTTCTAAGCACCTGAATCTATCATCCCATTAATCCTCACAATCCCATGTGGAAGGAGCTCTTATTATCCGGATTTCTGAGGCACAGGGAGGGTATGCAATACGTGACCAACAGGCTGGGCTGCCCCCCCATCCTTCTGATTCCGATGAGGTCCCCCTTCCTTGGACCTGCTACTTACCCTAGTCCCCCACCTCCAGTCACAGCCTGGCCTAGGTTAGGTGAACCCCACTTCTCTGTTTGACCTCTGAAGCACCTTGAGCATCCTCCATGAATTTGCCAGACAAAGTATGACTGAGGAAGTTCCAAATACAGGAAGAGAAGGCCTCATGGTTCCTTATACTGCTTAGAGCTCGTCACCTGGATGAATCAGTGCAAGAGCTCCCCACTGACTGTTTCTGCCCTACTTGATCACATCTCCTTCTGGGTCTCTCCATAGTGTTTAAAAATTTTCCTTCCTATATCCTTGTACACTTTTTGCTAAGTATCTTGTTAGGTATTTTATCTTTCCTTATTGTTACTTAAGTTAAAAAGAATTCCCACTTTACAAACTGGTTACCATTTATATATGTGTGAAAACTACTGATTTTGTATATTTATGTTGTATCCCACAAGGGCACTGAACTCTCACTGTTAGCCATGACTTTTCACCTAGTTTTCTTGGGTTGTACAGGTAAAGAGCAATATCTTCAAATAATGAGGATTTTAGCCTCTCCTTTTCAATTTTTTATATTTTTAATTTCCTACTCTCTCCTGACTGTGTTAGCTAGTCCCTCCAGGATAACGTTAAATAATGGTGGTGAAAGAGAGCAGACTGACTTCTTGACTTTACTGAGACTGCCTCTCCTAGCTCCTGATTCACTCTACGTCAGGCATGAAGGAGACACATCACATTGAGAAAGATATATATATATTCCTACTTGATTGTGCGTTTTGATCAAAGTGGTTTATTAATTTTGTCAAAGGCTGCTTTAGGTCTATGCACATTATTACATGATTTTCTCTTTAGAGTTATTAATATTGGTAAATTATATTAATAGTTTCTTTAAATATTGAATCATATGGGAATTCTAGGAATCAACTCCACTTGGTCATGATATATTGGTTTTAAATGAGCTGTTAAATTCAAAAATGATATCCACACCTGAGATTGATCTATAGTTGGTTTGCTTTGTACAAGTTTTGACAGATTTTATCATTATTATACTGACTTCATAAGAGGAATTTGAGCTTTTTCCTTCTTCTTCCACGCTCTGAAACAGTGTGCGATAGAATAATCTGTTTTTTGAGGGTTTGGTAGAATTTAATGGAACTTCCTGACACCACCTTGGTGGTCAATTCTTTGACAACTTTCTCTCCTTATCCTATGGAATAGGCCTTCTGTGATTTTCTCTTCCTTCTGGGTTGGTTTTATTAAGTTATATTTTCCTAGAGAATTGTCCATTTCATTCCTATCAACATGTTGTAACTCTCTTAATTCCCTGTGTATCTATGGTTATTGTCCTCTTACTGTTGATCATTCTGTCTCTGTGTACTTTCGTCCTCCCTCTGTTGACTGGAACTGGTGGTTTGCTGGGAGTTGGATTCTCAGGGTAGTGGACTATGAGGAGAGTTTAAGGTGTATGATGTTTATTAGAGAACACAGCTAGAATCAATATCTGTGGGAGGGAGAGGGAGGAAGTAGGAGCAGTGCAGAAGTGAGGCAGGTCCCAACAAACTCTGGTGACTCCTTGAGCAGTTCTGGAACGAGAACATTCCTCCAGAGTTGTTCCCTATTGGGCTGGGTGGCCAGGCCTCTATTCCTGCCTCTAACAGATAGTGGATATGGGTCACTTCCGAAGAGCTGGATCTCTACAGCTGAGGCAATCCCCAAAGTTGCTGACAGCTGAAATGACAAGTCTTTCAAGAACAGAGAATTGGGTTTTGTGGCACATCTCTGCATCTCCCACGTGGGTTATCAAAGTTTTACTCCTCGAAGAGTCTCCTTTTTGATGTATTTACTGCCTTTGCTGTTTTTTCCACTAACATATCAGTTTCTGCTTTTATCTGTATTAATTTCTCCTGTCTTCTTTTCTTGTTTATTTCCTGACTTTCTGAGTAAGATGCCTAGTTCATAGGTTTGGTTTTCTTTCATGTTTATTTTTATAAATATTTTTAAGGTTCTACGTTTTCTTCCGAATGTGACCAGCTGTATTCTGTAGGTTCTAATACATCTTTGTTATCCTTTCTTTTCCTTTCTAGGAAGTTAAAATTTCTGTTTGCGTTTCCTTTTGGACCTCAAAGTTCTTTAAGAGCGTTTAAAATTTGCAGATGGAAGGGACTTTGTTTTCTGATTGCTATTAATTTCTAATTTTATTGCCTTTGACTAGAACATGTTGTCTGTGCAATTTCTACTACTCGAAATTTACTGAGGTTTTTTTGCAGATTCAATATATGGCCAGTTTTTAGGAAAGTCCCACAGGCACTTGAAGAGAGTGTACACTTTTAATTTTTAGGAAACACAGTTTGATGTGTATCAGTTTAGACAGACTTTATTAATTATTTAGGCATTCTACATCTTATTTGTTCTTTGCTCCACTAAATGCTTTTTAGCCTATATTCTAGCTGAGCTTATATTTAAGACTGTAACCTCTGCTTTTTTTGTTTGCTTGCTTTGGTCTAGTATATTTTAGCACAGATTTTTGTTTCCGATTTTGCTGTATACATTTATTTTGGTTTTTTTATGGGTGTATTTTACATGTTGCATAGAGGTAGTTTTTGCCTTGTGATCCAATCAGAAAGTCTTTCTAGTTTACTTAAAAAAAAATTTTTTTTTTAATTTTTTTTACAATTTTTTAAAGTAGTCTCCACAACCAATGTGGGGCTCAAACTCATGACCCTGAGATCAAGAGTCATATTTTCTATCAATTGAGCCAGACAGGAACCCTTTGAAAATCTTTCTATTTTCATAGTAAGTTAAGCCATTTATATTAATTGATGTGACAGATATATGATTAAAGTTCTATTATTTTTATTTATATTTTCTGATTTATATTTTCTGAAAAACTTTTAAAGATTTTATTTATTTATTTATTTATGAGAGACACAGAAAGAGAGAGAGAGGCAGAGACTCTCTGCAGAAGGAGAAGGAGGCTCCCTGTGGGGAGCCTACTGCAGAACTCGATCCCAGGACCCTGGGATCACACCCTGAGCAGAAGGCAGATGCTTAACCACTGAGCCACCCAGGTGCCCCATATTTTCTGAATTTAAAGAAGTTCTTGTTTTTTTTTTTTTTTAATGTTTTATTTATTTGAGAGAGAGAGAGGGAGAGAGGGAGGGAGCACACACAAACGAGTGGGGAGGGGCAGAGGGAGAGGGGGAATCTCAAACAGACTCTATGCTGAGCACAAGCCCAATGCAGGACTCAATCTCTCAACACTGAGATCATGACCTGAGCAGAGACCAAGAGTTTGGGCGCCTAAGCAACTGAGCCACCCAGGTATCCCTAATTACTTAAGATTTTTGTTTGTTTGTTTGAAAGATTTTATTTGAGGGAGAAAGAGAGAGAACATAAGCAATGGGAGGGGCAGAGGGAGAAGCAGACTCGCCCCGAGCAGGGAGCCAGATGTGGGACTTGGGGCTCAATCCCAGGACCCTGGGACCATGACCTTGAAGCAGGAGCTAGGTTCTTGTCTCACAGAGTCAAAGAATGAAATCTCACGGACAAAGGAGAGTAAGTAAAGCAATAGAAGTTTATAAAGTAAGGATACAGAGAAAGCTCTCAGAAGTGAGAGGGGTCCCAACAGGGTTGCCACTGAAGGTTTTTTAGGCTGGTTTTTAATTGAAAAGTTGACTAGGGAGGGTGTGGCCTTGAGATTCTTGAGCTATTTTAGTTTGAGCAAGGACTATTGATAAGACTCTTAATGACTTACTTCTTTGTGGTCTGGTCATTTTCTGTGATTACATTGTACCAGCCAAAGAAAATACTCCCTAACACCTGGAGCCAGGTGGGCTGGTCTATTCCTTTATCTCTGGTTTCCTTACATCTCAGCATTTTTGGGATTTCTGTGAGCCTGGATACATAGCCCCCTATCTCTATCTCCTTACTTAGCCTGCCTGTCCCTTATTCAACCTGAGTTGAAGGCAGATGCTTAACTGACTGAGCCACCCAGGTGCACCTTCTTGTTAAGTTTTAAATGATATCTTTGGCTCCTATTTTTACAGATGAGATCATCTGCAAACTTACTCTACCATCCCTAATAAGCTTCCCCTCCCTCTCTCCCATTTTTTTATTGTTTAATTTTTACACTGTCAGGAATAAGTTTCCCTGACATGTGGTGTGCCATTTCAATATGCAAATTTAAGATCAAGGAAAGAGCTCTTGAATTTTACTTGTTCTTCTCTTTCATTGTCTTGACGTTTTTTGCTTTTGATTAAAGGCATATCTAGTTTAATTCATACATTCTCCATCTGTTTTCTCTAACCCTTTTTCCTTTGCTGACATTTCATTTTAGTCTTGGTTTTTATTTCGAAGCTCTGTGTCCCTTATTACCTTTTTCGGGAATGCCTGTGTTCCCTGTCCTCCTTCCACATTTTGCTTTTTTTTTTCCTTTGACATTTTTCTGAGTTCTACTAGCTCAGGTTTTATCTCCTCCTGAAGCCTGCTATCTCCTCCTTGATTTCTTACATTTGTGCTTTGTGGATCTTCCTTTGCAGAAGCAATTACTTCATTAGGTTAATTTTAATTCTTAGCAAAATATCTGCCAACCATCTCCATCCATTTCATTGTAACATTTTTCTGCTAGCAATTTTATCTGTTGGTAAGTTTTATTGCTCTTCTCTGCCTTTTTTTTCCTTATGGTACCTTTGTATCAATATTGTGTCAGTCTCCTTATGATTACTCGCCTTTGAGTGAGCTATATTTTTGTGAAAGCTATTTGCAAGAATTTTCCTTGGGGTAGGGAAGCAAGTAACTTTTAAGGCTTCATAATTCAAAGGCTCTCTACTATCTGCTGCTGCAGAGAATGCCTTTTGTAAATATGGCTCATGTTAGACTGCCTTCTGCAAACATGGTTCATCTGGTGACTCTTCATATAGCTCTTCGCACTGCTTCTCTGATGTCACCCAGACCCAGGAGGTCACCTGTCCCCAGCCCTACTCAATTCAGTTCCCATACTTGTGTTGTAAATAAGAGATATTTGCACTTTGGGTGAGCCTTGTCACTTTCAGCAAGAGTATTTTATGGCACTTTCATAGATATCATACCACTGAACCTTTCTGTAATTCTCTATGTCTCACCTTTACGTTCTATCCTGTTTTAGCTGCTTTGGGGCATCTTTTAGCATATTTTGAAGACTATGAATATATTTGTCTCCTAGTATTGCTGAAATTGAATTTGTGAGTTTTCTTTCCCATTTTCTTTATTGCTTCTGTATAGTTTCCAGGAGAAGGGAAAACATATTGATTTGGATACTTTGTTTATATCAGAAGGTCTGAAAAATGACCTCCTTAAAAGAAAAACCAAATCCTCTCATTCCCAGCTTGAAATTCTTTGTGGCTTCACATTTCATATAGAATAGAATCCAAATTCCTTTGTACTAATAAATCTTGTGTGGTGGCCTAGTCTCTGTTCAGCTGTCCAACTTAACCTTAAATCTCCCTCACACATGTCATGATCTAGCCACATTGATTATCTTGGGGTTCCTAGGACATACCAGGTTCTTGTTCACCTAAGGGTCTTTGTCCATTAAACACCCTTTCTGCTCCCCCTCTGGTCTCGGCTTTCTTTACAGTAGGTCTTTTACATTTTATAGATCTCACTTAAATAACACATTTCCAGTGACGGCCTTCTCTGACTATCCTATTCCAGCCCCTTGCTTGTGATGGCAGCACAAAATGCCATTCTAAATGTGCACTGTTGGCATATTGATTATTCTGAGCTGCAGGAACTTGGAAACCAGCAAATGCAAGGAGAGGCTTTCCCTGAACTCCCCTATAGGCCTCAAGACAGACCCTCCAAAAGGAACTCACTTGTCATAAATCCCCTTCCCCAGAGTTTCATCAACCAGGAAAGATGGACACTTAACAACAGGAGGGGAGGCCAGAAGTCAACACCACACCCAGACAAACTTTGTCACAAACCATTCTACCTCCCACCCATTTGTCTAAGGACCCATTCATCTTCCCTAGAGACCTACAACCCTTCTCTTCTTTCCTCATTAAGATGGTATTAAAAAAAAAAAAAGATGGTATTTAATCCTGAATTCGAATGGTCTGGGGGAGTAACTCAGTTTTCCTGGGTATCTCCCATGTGTATGTGTAGTATACATGTTAATAAGCTTCTGTTTGTTTTTCTCTTGTTAATCTCTCTTTCATCATAGGGGTCTCAGCTAGGAACTCGGAGAACAGGAGGAAATTATTTCCATTCTATGCTTGCTTCTTTCATACATTTCGTGATTTTTTTATAAAGATTATTTGTTTATTTATTCATGAGAGTCAGAGACACAAGAGAGGGAGAAGCAGGCTCCCTGTAGGGAGCCCAGGATGGGACTCCCATGACCCAGGATCACTCCCTGTGCCTAAGGCAGATGCTAAACCACTGAGCCACCCTGCTGCCCAACATTTCGTGATTATTTGTCTCTTTCCCTTCTCTCTCTCCTTCTTTTCTTCTCTCTTTTCTTTTTTCTTTTCCTTATTTCCCTGCTTCCTCCCCCTACCCCCTTCCTTTCTCTAAGCTTTAGGAGGACAGTGAAAGAATCGTGATTATCTTGTTCTCTGTTTATCTTCAGCTCTAACACAGTGCCTATCGTCAACATGTGCTCAGTCAGCATTTGTTAAGAGAATTAATACATTAATACATGAAGATTGTTTTCACATATGAGTGTCCTATTTCAATAGGGAAATCGATAGGATCTGTTGTTTGCATTAGAGAACACACAGGTTGGAAGGAGGTTTGGAGACTATCTCTTGGAAGAGTTGGTTGTAGGAATAAGGGATATTTCATTTTGGACAAAAGAAAAGTTTGGAGATAGATATTAATGACCTTCAAATACCTAAGTTTAATCTTGTAGAAAAGTGGTTTTCATCATCAGAATCACCTGAAGAGCTGTTTAAAAATATGGAATCCAGGCTGTTCCCTGATCTTTGATTCTGTGAGTATGGAGTAGGACTAGAGAATCTGAGATTTTCTGTTTCTTTGGTTGGTTTTTTAACCCCAGTAGTTCTTTGTATCAGAAAGTGTTGGGAAGTGCTATCTGATAAGAGGGCAGTTTTGTTACTGTGGGAAAAAACTGGAACGCACCGGTTGAAGTCATAGAAAGGCGACTTTGATTCAACAAAAGGAAGCTCTTTCAAACTAGAAGGGACCAGAGTGGCTGAGGCTGCCTCCCTGGGGGGATGTCCGTAGAGCTCATCACTCTCCAGGGGCCAGTTTTGCTGTGGATCTTGCAGGGAGTGAATGTGAGCTGAGAGCCAGGCCAACATGGAAATGTAGAGTGTTTTAAATGCTTGGGGCTCGCAGCTATTGTGCCAGTGGGAAAAGGCAGGAAACAAACAACCCCAAACAAACAAGAAGAAAAAGGAAAACCACATACACAAGCCCAAGGGAGATTAGAAGCACAACAGGGGATATAATAAAAACCTCAGAGGACTGGAAAAGCAGAGGAAACCTGACATTTTCAGTACAGGTAGAGCCACAGGACAAACAACGATGACTGTGAAGTGAGTTGTAGTCTCAGTAACTAAGTGCAAGAGCCTCAGCAATGAACTTGCCCAACTGCTTTGCACTTGCAAACAGAAAATTGTGAGGGAACTGACTGGGAAGCAGCAGGGGGATGAACTTGCCAGTAATTGTTTCTCTGTGGCAGGTAATTCCCCAGGTGGTCCCAGGGGGCAGGGAAGCCTGTGGCCATTCTGACTTCCACAGGGAACACAAGTCTAAAGCAAAAGGTCTGGTTTGTTTCTGGATCCTAACGCTGCTACAGAAACAAAGCCTGATTCTAGAAACTCATCCTAGACTGGTCTGCAGAAGGCTCAGAAAGTTGGACTTGATCATCAACACTGTTAACATTTATTAAGTCATGTATATTATGATTTCATCCTCACAAAAATCTTGAATGATGGATCTCATCACCCCCATTTTACAACCAGGATACCAAGCTTCTGTTTCTTCTTGTTATGTATGTTGCCCAAAGGAACATCGCTTTCTCTGAACAAAGACCTTGTTGAGTATTTTCTGGTACCAATAAGTGAGAGTTTAGATTTGAACTTGTATCTAACTCTAATGCTCACACTTAAAAAAAAAAATCTGTTTTAACAAAAGGTCAGTTTTAACAATAAAGAAAAGGCTATTACAAACCTGTGAGAGAGGGTAGCCCCGGTGGCTCAGCGGTTTAGCGCCGCCTACAGCTCAGGGTGTGATCCTGGAGACCCGGGATCGAGTCCGCATCGGGCTCCCTGCGTGGAGCCTGCTTCTCCCTCTGCCTCTCTCTCCTCTCTGTGTATTCTCATGAATAAATAAATAAAATCTTAAAAAAACAAAACAAAACAAAAACCTGTGAGAGAAACTCCAAGAATCAAAAAGGAGAAATGGCAAAGGGCAAGAAAAAAGAGGCTACCAAAAAATTAATACAAGTGAATTTAAAGGACATAAACAGGGTGTAAAAGTTTAAGGACATCACAATAAAAGGAAGGCAAGGAACAAGCAGTGGCATATTTGTTGGAGAACATATAAACTAGTGCAAATTTTTTGGAGGGCAAGTTAGCAGGCAGTACCTATGAAGATTTCAAATACACATTCCCTTTGGGGCACCTGAGGGGCTCAGTCAATTAGGCATCTGACTCTTGATTTAGGCTTGGGTCATGATCTCAGGGTCCTGGGATTGAGCCCCATGTCAGTCTCCATGCTCAGCAAGGAGTCTGCTTGAGGATTCTCTTCTTTACCTCTTTCCCTCCCCTGCTAAAATAAATTTAAAAATCTTAAAAAAAAAAAAAATTCACATTCCTTTGGCCCAGAAATTCCACCCTAGGATTTTGTATATATGTATATCAAATATATCAAATATATAAGCATAAACATACATACACACACATATAAAAGCAAAGATGTATCTGAAGACACCTCAGTGTTTTTGTTCAGACAAAAGACCAGAGAAGCAACTCAAATGACTTTCAATTAGAGACTTAGTAAGCAAATCATGATAAAACACAAAATGAAAAAAAAATTTACAAAGCCCACACTTCACTATTAGGAGGTTCTGTTCCTCAATGATAATAAGAAGACCCTAGTTATGGCACAACAGAGAGAGATGTTGAGTTTTGTACTATTTACAGATCACTTGCAAACTGGCCTTATTTTGAGACTTTTAGCAATGTAGAGAAGCAGATAGAGCAGGTGTTGTCCCACTCTGTAGATAGACAAGGAAACACGGGAGTACCAAATACATAAAACATAAAGGAAATAATTGATAATAACATAATAATAGTAGGGGCCTTTAACACCCTGCTTATATCAGTGGACCAATCGTCTAACCAGAAAATCAATAAGGAAACAATGGCTTTGAAAGACACACTGGACCAGATGGACTTAACAGATATATTCAGAACATTCCATCCTAAAATAGCAGGGTACACATTATTTTCAAGTGCACATGGAACATTCTCTAAAACAGATCACATAGTAGGCCATGAAATAGGCCTCAACAAATACAAAAAGATTGAGATCATACCTTGCATCTTTTCTGACCACAAAGCTATGAAACTAGAAATCAACCACAAGAAAAAATTTGGGAAGACCACAAATACATGGAAGTTAAGCAATATGCTACTAAACAATGAATGGGTCAACTAGGAAGATAAAAAAGAAATTAAAAAATACATGGAAACAAATGAAAATGATAACATAACAGTCCAAAGCTTTGGGATGCAGCAAAAGCAGTCCTAAGAGGGATGTATATAGCATTACAGGCTTGCCTCAAGAAACAAGAAAAACTCAAGTTAAAAGTATGTTTGTAACCATCACACTGTCAATAACACAAAAAGTTGAGGAAATATTCCTCTGGCATTCAAAGTCATCAATTAAATGAAGAAGAATTCACTTATGTTATTGACAAGTAGAATTCTGACATATTTTTTATGTGGTTCACTTTCATTTTCTTTATTAACATAAATGAAAATATTAACCAACATTCATGTCTGAACTACATTCCTTTGTCAACTGCAACCAAAGATTTGGACTGTTATGTTATCATTTTCATTTGTTTCCATGTATTTTTTAATTTCTTTTTTATCTTCCTGGTTGACCTATTCATTATTTAGTAGCATGTTGTTAAACTTCCATGTATTTGTGGTCTTCCCAAATTTTTTGGTGTCAACCAGGACTGTAGGAGTTCACTAAAAACCAATGACAGCATTCTGTGAGATTTAACGGGCTAAATGGAATTTATTAAAAAGGGTCTTATGTTTTATTTTTATATCTAAATTGTGGTAGTATACATATCCTTTACATTACTAACATTTGTAATAAGCTTATGTAGTATATGTGTACAGAGTTTTTGTTTTTTTGGAGAGCTGGTTGGAAACAGCAACACAGTGGAACATTAGCAATAACAAAAAATGGAGCCTAACTGCATAGAAAGGGGAGGTGTGCAGAGCTGACGTGTCTGGGGATGGCTAGGAACACAGAAGATTAGAATGGGACCCTCAGTATCACAGAGTTCTACTGTACTTCCTGTGGTGGACCCTGGCTGTCATTATCACTGAGGACTTCAACAACCCCTGAGACAGCCACAGACTCCCTGCAGCTGTCATTGCAGAGGACCCCATAATGTTTGTTGGCATGGACCCCAGTGGTCTGCTCCAAAGAGGACGCCCACACCTTACTAGGAAACCAACAGTTATCACTGCTGTGGATCCCTTGGAGAGGGAGATGTTACTGTGCCCTTTGCCCCAAGAATGAGTTATTGTTGTGCCAGCCTGGGCTTGGAGGTGATACCCCTCCACTGAGCCCTGCATTTGCCCTGGACCCAAGGGCCATGGCTTCCTTGTGTGCACCTGTCCTTAGTTACCAGATCCACTGTTATGGTGGGCTAACCTGTGCCTTGAGTTAGTTCTGGACCTCAGCTCTGTGGCTCCTCTGTGAGTTTCCACACTGGGGAAACTAGAGCCACCACTGTAGCAGGCGTGCCTGTACCCTGAACCCGGGAGCCATGGTCCCTCTGCTCGTAACCCCACTTAGGACCCTGGCTCCATAGCCATTCTGTGAGTACCTGTGCCTAGGACACTGGGCCACCACCTCAATAGGCATGTCTACATCACGAACCCCAGAGCCATGGTTACTCTGCACACATTTGTGCTCAGGACAGGACTCTGCAGCTACTCTGGAAGTGCTCATCCAAGGGCACTGGAGCCATCTGCAGTGGGACCTGGACCAACTATAACTCTGCACATGTCTGTGCTCTAGATTACTGGCTCCATGGCTGTCCTCTGAGTGCCTGGACATCAGACACTGGTGCCATCACCATTGGGAACACTCTCAAAGGCCAGAACTAGTACTAGAAGGATTTTCTTGGCCACAACTTCCCCTGTGGGAAAAAAGACCAGGAAGAGCCCAGAACCCTTTGCCACCAAAGACCCCAATAGCTCTCACTGTTTCTATGATTACTTACAATGTTGGCTGCTGAGGACCCCTGCAATCCTTGCAAACACTGGCCTTGGTGGATGCAGAAGCACTAGACTACACCACTGTGCCCTTGCTGGAGCAGGAACTGCCACTCTCCACCCAGCCAGTGCCCTTGCCCACACCCATAAGTAAAGGTCATTCCCCACTGAAACCAGTTCCTAAAGTCTGGAAGATATGACTGCTGCATCAAATGCAGAGACATCAACATCTACAGAACCATGAAAAATCAAGGAAACATGAGACTGCCAAAGGAACACAGTAATTTTCTAGGAACTAACTAAATGGTATATAAACAAATGGTAAGTTCAGCAAAGAAATAGAAATCATAAAAAGGAACCAAATAGAAATTCTGGATCTGAAGGGTACAATGAATGAAATAAGAAGTACAATAGAGGGCACCAATAGCAGACTTGAATAAACCAAAGAAAGCATCTGAAAACTAAGAGATAAATCGTTTTAAATAACCCAGTTAGAGGAACAAAAAGACCAAAGAATGAAAAGAGAATGAAGAAAGCCTGCCAGTAAAGGAAACCACCAACAAAATGAAAAGGCAACTTAGGAGTGGGAGAAAATACTCACAAACCATATATCTGATAAAGGATTAATATCCAAAATATATAAGGAACTCATACAATTCAGTAGCAAAAAAAAACCTCCAAATAACCCAATTAAAAAATGGATGAAGGACCTGAATAGAGTTTTTCTTTTTAAAGATGAAGGACAGTATATGGAAACATGCTCAACATCACTAATCACCCGGGAAAATGCAGATCAAAACCACAATGAGATATTACCCCACACCTGGTAGGATGGCTATCATGAAAAAGTTGGAAGATAAGTGTTAGTGAGGTTGTGGAGAAAAGGGAGCCCTTCACACTCTTGGTAGAAATGTAAATTGGTACAACCACCAGGGAAAACAGTAGGAAGGGTCCTCAAAAAGCTAAAAATAGAACAACCATATGATCCAGCAATCCCACTTCTGGGCACATAGATCCAGAGGAAATAAAATCACTCTCTCAAAGACATACCTAAACGCTCATGTTGGTTGCGGCATTACATTCACAGTAGCCAAGATAATATGGAAGCAAGCTAAGTGTTTGTTAATGGATGAATGGATAAAGAAAACATATGTCTCTACCTACCTACAGTGGAATATTATTTAGTCCTAAAAAAGAGGAAATTCTGCCCTGTATGGCAAAATGCACAGACGAGGGGGACATTTTGCTAAGTGGAATAAGCCAAACAGAGAAAGATAAATACTGCATTGTTCCACTTATAGGTTGAATCTAAAAAGTAGGTCAAACTCATAGTAACAGAGAGTAGAATGCTATTACCAGGGGCTGAGGGATGGGGGAAAAGGGAGGTGTTTGGCAAAGGTTATAAGGTGGATTAAGTTCTGGATACAGAACGTACAGCATAACAACTATAGTTAATACTATTATTAGTTATACTATTAATCACGTATTATATACTTGATTGAAAGTAGCTCTCAAGCGTTCTCACTAAAAGGAAAACAAAAGGTATCTATATGAGGGGATGGCTATGTTATTTAGCTTTTGTGGTAACCACGTCATGATGTATACGTATACCGAAACATCTCAGACACCTTAAATATAGTTTTCTTTTGTCAGTCAGACCTCACTAAAGCTGGAGAAAAATTGCTAATACCTGGATCCTGTTCCCGAAGTTTCAACTGTTACAGGTTTCTGCCTTAACAATTATGTCAGCCTCAGGCTGGGAATTAGTGCCACAGAGATTTTCAAAATTAAATTCTAGAAAGTCTAGGTGGAGCCATTGGATCAGGACTGGCTTCATGGAAGAGGACTCCCAGGCTCAGATGACTAGAGGGCAGCTTTAACCTCTGAGATGCAGCCAGCCTATCATCAGGCAATGATATACAAGCTCCCAGTTCTCAAAAAGATTCCAGGTAAGGCAGGGAGGGAAGCTTGGTATAAATGAAATATGATGAATAATGCAGAGCTTAAGAAACTAAGCTCCAGATTATGGGAAGAGGAAGAAAGTGTGAAGATTGATTTGTCACAGGCAACTAGGTATGTACATGTTGGCAATCGTATACTATTAGAGATCTTTCTGAAGGAGGCCAGGAGTAGCCCAGGGCCAAACTTAAAGAGGTTACATTTCTAATTAATAAAACATGTTAAACTACACACACACACACACACACATACACACACACACACACACACACACACACACACAGAGCACAGCACAAGTGAGTGCCAGAGGCTGAAATACAGATAGTTTAGAGAGAATATTGTCTAAATCAGTAGTTTTTTTCCCCCCCCTCTTTTGGTTTCAAATTATTCTTTATATATTTATTCCTATCAATTTCTTTCTTTGATCTTATAGTAAACACATCTTACTCATTCTTATTGAAAAGAAGCAGAGTAACTCCATATTCTTCCCAAGCCTCCTAAGAACCAGCAGACTGCTAGGAGGCTGGCCAATTAGCCCAGGATGAGGCTCTTGGGAAGGTAGGAAATGAGGGCTAGAGGTTGCCAGGAAATAAAAGGAAAAGAGCCATTAAAAAGTCAGCCTATGCCTATTTCTTCTGATCACACACAGGTGAAATTCAAAAAGACCTTCAGATAGAGTGAAGCCGACAGGGGTAGGGAGGAGGGGTGGCAAACATCGTCCTCTGCTGTGACTCACAAGTTGCAGCTGCCCTGACATCCCTCCCAGGGTACTGCAGGGAGACTAGTGGAGAATGCAGACAAACCTGGATTGTTCTACAATAATCTCATCTTCTATAATACATTGAGACTGACTTCAGTGCTGTACACACTTTAGATATTTTTAAGAGATAAGGATTAGAACAAGATATTGGAAAGAGCTAAATTGAGGAACTTGTGGCAGGCTGTTACTTATCCCCCATATTTTAATTCTCTTCTTTCTTGTTAATACAGTTACCATTTCTTTTTTTTTTTTAATTTTTATTTATGATAGTCACACAGAGAGAGAGAGAGAGAGGCAGAGACATAGGCAGAGGGAGAAGCAGGCTCCATGCACCGGGAGCCCGACGTGGGATTGGATCCCGGGTCTCCAGGATCGCGCCCTGGGCCAAAGGCAGGCGCCAAACCGCTGTGCCACCCAGGGATCCCACAGCTACCATTTCTTAACCAGGCAAATGATTATCTAGAATAAAACCCACTCTGCTGTTTGTTGAGGCTTTGTGGCAAAGTTCGGAAAATAAGACAAGGTTATGTGAGATTGTAGAAAATGTCCTTCTGGTGAGGATATGCATTTTTTTATCTCGTCCTCCTTCTTATTGACTGGAATGAAGATGTAAAAACTGGAATATTGCCAACTATCTTAGACCATTGGGGATGACAAAGAGCAAGATGGAAGGAGCCAGAGTTCTAATTGCTGGTAAGATGGAGTAGACATTGCACCTTGTTGCTCCCACTGAACACAGCTATAAAACCTGGATGGAAAAAAAAATAAAATAAAACCTGGATGGAATACTTGGAATGGATATTTGAGGATTCTAAAATTAAATGACTGTATGAAGATAGGGGAAGAAGACCAGAATTCAAAGAATCACCAAAACGGTAATTTATTTCCCCCCTTTTTTCTTCTGTTATCCCCCAGTCAGGACTCAAGGTACCCTGAAACTAAAAGTAGGCACCAAGGTATGGATGTCAGGGCTCCAGGAGAGGCCTTTAGCTCTGGCTTGAAAAGTGGGAAAGGGGATCCCTAACATATGGAGAAATCTTCCTTGTTTTCTTTATTCTCTTGCATCTTAGCCCTGAGGCAATCCTATGATGGTGGTGTCAAGAGCAGTGACAGTGGCCCCACTGGAACCTGCAAGTACCTAAAACTGAAACAGAGAAACCTTCCTCTCTCATCAAAGGGACCATGGTCCCAAAAGTATAAGGCTAACTTCTATTTTGTTTTGTCTCTTTGACTTCCTGTCACTTGTCCTCTGTTAACAGGTGCAGTTGTGGGAAATATGTAGCAGAGCAAAATAAGAAATAAGCCAGTTGTCTGGCCAGTGAATCAAGAGGAGCCCCTGGAAATCAGAAAGTACCAGGAATATGACAGAAATGGGGGATCTTGGGGAAAAGAATCTCATGAAGTTCCTGGGTTCGTCCTCAAATTGTACATACTTGGACCTGACCCCAAGAGCATACCCTAGATGTGGGGAAGGAGCTACTGGTTAGGCTACTGCCTAAGTCCCAGACTGGCCACGGAGGGGCATACATGACTGACATCTGAATAGCACAGTAAAGACTTTAAAAACAGATTTGATGCTGGCATTACATTCCACAGAAGACCGGTCAGAACTTGATGTCCAAACCCATGCAGGTCTATATGCTGGCAACACAAAAATATCAATGTTCTCTGTGGTATTTAAACAAGACTTGGAATCTCATAATATTCAAAATGTCCAAGATACAATATAAAATTATTTGGCATATTAACGACCAGAAAAATCTCAATTTGTATAGAAAAAGACAATCAACAGATGCTAATCCTGAAAAGATATAGATGTTGAGATTACTGGGCAAAGACTTTAAAGTAGCAATTACAAATTTTTGTAAAAAGTAAGAGTGATTTTTTTTTTTTTAATGAATGGAAAGATAAGCTCAGCAAAGAAACAGAAGATATAAGAGAAAAAAGCAAATGGAAGTTTTAGGACTAAGAATATAATAAGTGAACTAAAAATTTCACTGGTTGGATTCACCAGTAAAATGGATAAGGCAAAGGTAAGAGTTAGTGAACTTGCAGATTAGAACAATAGAAATTATCCAAGGTAACTGCAGAGAGAAGTAGATTGGGGAAAAAAATTAAGAGCCTCAGGTACTTGTGGGACAACACTAAATGGTCTAGAGTCCTACAACATGAGGAGAAAGAATATGTTACAGAAAAGAACATTTGAAGAAATAGTGCCTGCCAAGAGCTTCCCAAATTTCTCTCAAGACCTAAATCTACAAAACAAAAACAAAAACAAAAACAAAACAAAACCCTAAATCTACAGATTCAAGAAGCTCAGCAAACCTCAGACAAGATAAACCAAAGAAATCTATGTCTAGCCACATCACAATCAAACTGCTGAACACTAAAGGCAAGCAAAAAAATTCTTAAAACAGTGAGAGAAAAACAACACACTGCTTACAGTGGGAAACAATTCAAGGGATTATGGGTTTTTCATCAGAATTCACAGATGCTAATAATAATAATAATAATAATAATAATAATAATTCACAGATGCCCAGAAAGAAGTAGAATAGCATTTTAAGGTGCTGAAAGAAAGTAAATATCAACCTAGAATTGCATTCCTGGGATAAACCAAACTTGCTTATAACACAGTCTTGTTTTTATAACTTTGCTGGATTTGGTTTGGTAATATTTTGTTTAAATTTCCCCCCATCTAAAAAAATAAATAAATAAATAAATAAATTTCCCCCCATCTTTGCTCATGAGTAAGAGCACACAAAGATGTGTTTTACTTGTCAGATTTTGGGTTCAAGGTTATGTTGCCTTACAATACAAATAGGGGAGTGATCTCTCTTTTTCTATACTTGGTAATAGCTTGCGTAAGACTATTTTATTTGTACTAAATTTATTTGGTAGAACTAGTTAGGAAGCTATGTGGGGCTCAAATTTTCTTTATGGGATTTTAAAAAGTCAATTAAATTTCCTTAATGTTTTTAGGGCATTCATATTTTCTATTTTTTCTTGAGTCAGTTCTGGTAAGTTACATTTTTCTAAGTATTTACTCATCTCATCTAAAGTTCTGAACGTATAGGCACAAAGTTGTAGATCTTTTTTTTTTTTTTACAAAGTTGTAGATCTTATTATTTTTTAAATGACTGCATCATTTAGAGTATATTTCCCTTTTATTCCTAAAATTGTTTAATTTGTCTTTTATTACTTTTATTAGGAGTTTTTCCAGAGATTTTTTTCAATTTTATGAGTTTTCAGGCAATCAGCCTTGAGTTTTAACTTTCTCTATTTGCTATTTCATCAATTTCTGTATTTATTTTTATTATTTTCCTCCTTCCATTGCCTTTGAGATTATCTTACTAGCCTTTTTCTAAATCTTTATCTCATTTTCTAACTATAGCTCAATAATTTCCAGCCTTTTATCTTTTCATATATACACATAAGCATGTAAGATTATAAATATCCTTGTAAGCTCTACTTTATCTTATCTCTTATGTTGTAATATGTAATGTTATTTTTATGATCATTCATCTTGAAATAGTTCTAATTTCCTTTGTGATTGAGAGACAGTCTAGCATTTTGATTACAAGTGTGGAATCTAGGACTTTACTGATTGAATGTAGCATTGCCAGCTGTGTGAGCTTGGGTAAATCACTCCTTAGGGACATTGATTCTTTGTTTGTGGAAATGGGAGAAAATAATAATGATGTGTACCTTGGGTGAATTTTTGCACAGATTAAATGGAGACTGGTACCCCGTAGAAACAATGTACATGTTAGCTATTATTCAGTAGCTGTTATTTCTTCTTTGATTAATTATCATTTCTTAATTCCAATTTTTTTCTAGTTATATTTTACAATTTATTTCTAGTTTTATTACCTGTAATCCAAAAACATTTTCTGTATGATTTCAACTACTGATGATCCAGTGAATCATCAAAGCTGCAAATATTCTGAGCAACTGGGTGGTTTAATCAGTTAAGCATCGGACTCTTGATTTCAGCTCAGGTCATGATCTCAGGGTCATGAGATTGAGCCCAGTGTCAGGCTCTGTACTGGCATGGAAATTGCTTATTATTATTTTTTTAATAAATTTATTTTTTATTGGTGTTCAGTTTGCCAACATACAGAATAACACCCAGTGCTCATCCCGTCAAATGCCCACCTCACTTGCTTAAGATTCTCTTTATTCCTCTCCCTTTACCCCTCCCCCTGCTTGCTCACCCATTCTTCTCTCTTGCTCTCAAAAAAAAAAAAAAAAAAAAAAGCCGGAAATATTTCAAATATGTTGGAAAAAACCAATGTATTCTGCAGTGTTGAGTGTAGTGTTACACTCTGTTGGTGTATCAGTATCCTCTGAGCAAAGTGGAAACCATTCTAGGTACTTTAGAGATAATTTAATACAGGAAATTTGTTACAAATTTGTTAGAAAAGCAAAAAACAAACAAACAAACAAACAAACAAAAAAAAACGTGTGTGTGTGGGTAGGATGCTTAGTAACCGTAGAAAGCCAATGCCAGCCATTAACATTTCTTAGAATTTCTCCCAGGAGAAAAAGTTAACATGGCTTTATCCAAGAACCCAGTATTTCCACACATCTGAGGATGCTAGAGCACCCACTCCGACATTAGAACCGTTGCTGTTGCTTTGTGCAAATAGGAGCCTGGACACCTGAAAAATGATGTAGGAGCCCAGCAACCAGCAGTCATATGGATTGCTGCTGCTGGTGGAGTTGCCATCAAGAAAAGAAAGGGAAAGAAAAGAAAAGAAAAGAAAAGAAAAGAAAAGGAAAGGAAAAAGAAAAGAAAAGAAGAAAAGAAAAGAAAAAAGAAAAGAAAAGAAAAGAAAAGAAAAGAAAAGAAAAGAAAAGAAAAGAAAAGAAAAGAAAAGAAAAGAAAAAAGGGCTTCCCTTTCTCTTCTGCCTTATGATCTCTGACCAGTACCTCCCTTTGGTAGACTATAAACTGTTGCCAACTGACAAAGGAATCTGGAAATGTACTTTGTGGGATTCAAGCCTGTTCCAAGACAAAGCAATGCTTGGGAAAGTCAATGACTAACCAACTTAGATGTGTTGTTCAAATCTTCTCTATCTTCACTGACTTTTTTATTGTTTGCTTTATCAGTTATCGAGATAGTGGATTGGTATATTTCTTAGAATTCTATTCAGTTTTTCCTTAATTACTTGGATGCATACAAATTTAACATTTTTAGAGCTTCCTAGTAAACCGGATCTTTTATTTTATTATTATTATTATTTTACAAATTACGAAGTGACCCTCTTTATCTATCTCTAGTAAGCATCTTTGTCCTGAAGTCCATTACTGTGATATGATAGTTTGTTCTAGGTTGGGTTCCCTAAGAGCAGAACAGAGACAGCGATTCTGATGCAAACTTTATACCATTTTACTCATTTTTAAGTGCACAGTCCATTGGCATTAAGTACACTCACATTGTTGTGTAACCATCATTGCTATAGATTTTTAGTAGATGCCCTCTATAAGGCCGAGGCAGTTTCCACTTTTCCTGGTTTGCAGAAAGTTATCATAAATGTATGTTAAATTTTATCAAAATGTTTTCCTCTAAGATAACTATGTTTTTTCTTTTATTCTGTTAATTTAACAAATCATAATAACTTTGTATTAGAATATTCCATGAAAATATTTTGGATTAAAACCTACTTGTTCATGGTGGACTACTATTTTAATATATTGATGGATTCATTTTACATTTTGTTAAGGATTTTAAAGTTTATGTTCATGAGTGATATGGCTCTGCAATTTCTCTTTCTTTTAATATTTTTGCAGTTTTGTTATGGCTAAGCTGGTCTCATAAAAACAAATTGGGTAATGTTTCTTCTATTATTTGAAAGAATTTTTGTGGGATTAGAATTATTTCTTCCTTAAATGTTTGCTAGAATTCATCACTAAATCCACATAGGTCTGAAGTTTCCTTTGTGGAAAGGTTAATTACAAATTCAATTTAACGGATGTTCTATCTCTTCTTGTGCTTTGGCAACTTGTATTATTGGCATAAGGATGTTTGTAGTATTCACTTATCTTTTCATCATATGTGATATTGTCATTATCTTCTGACATTGGCATTTAGAGTTTTTTCTCTCTCTTTTTAAAAATTCAGTCTCGTGGGATCCCTGGGTGGCTCAGCGGTTTGACGCCTGCCTTCGGCCCAGGGCGTGGTCCTGGAGTCCCGGGATGGAGTCCCATGTCGGGCTCCCCGCATGGAGCCTGCTTCTCCCTCTGCCTGTGTCTCTGCCTCTATCTCTGTGTCTCTCATGAATAAATAGATAAAATCTTAAAAAAAAATCAGTCTTGTTAATGTTTACCAATTTCATTAATTTTTCAAAGAAGCAATTCTGACTTAAATATTTTATTGTTGTTTTTCTATTTTCCTTTTTAAAATTACTGTTCTTACTTTTATCATTTCCTTCCTATTACTTGTTTTGTGTTTAATTTGTTTTACTTTCACTAGCTGTTAATCTAAACCATTGTTTTAAGCCTTCCTTTTTAGTAAGATCAGCATTTATGATTATAAATTTTCCTTTAAGTAGTGCTGCATCTTACACATTTGTTGTATTTTCAAGGTTGTTCAATTTAAAGTATTTTCTAGTTTCTTTTATGATTTCTTCTTTTTTTTTTTTCTTTTATGATTTCTTCTTTGACAAGATGTTGATAAGTATGTTGTATGATTTTTAAAATATGGAGTTTTTATAAGTATCTTAGTTATCAATTTCTAATTGAACTTTATCATGGTCAGAACATACACCCTGCATGATTTCAATATTTTGAATATTTTTGAGATTGTGTTATGGCCCAGCATGTGGTCTCTTGTGGATAATATTCTATGTACACTTAATGAGTATATTCCACCATTTTTGGTCATTATGTTCTAGAAATGTCAATTAGGTTGAGTCACTTTTTAGTATTCATTTTTTCTGTATTCTTACTGATTTAAAAAAAATTTTACTTGGTTTATCTATCATTGAAAGAGAACTGTTAAAATTTCCAAATTTGTCTATTTCTACTTTTAGTTCTACCAAATTCATTTCCTGCATTTTGAAACTCTAATATGAGATACATATTGGCTTAGGATCATTATATTTTCCTGAAGAACTTAGCCTTTTATCTTTATAAAATGTTCCTCTGTATCTCTGGTTACAGTCCTTATGATTTTTTTCTCCCTCTACTTAGTACCAAGGTTCAAGACGATTAACTTTCCTTATAGTCTCATGATTTTGTGGGGGCAGACATAACTAACTTTATACCAATTATGTAGTTATTTGGGGTTCCATAAACAATAGGTGCCACTTTTTTTTGAGATAGAGAATGCTGAAAGAGATGTAGCATCTAGGTAAACTGAAACTTGTAGACTTGATATATTTGAGATTCCTAAGAGCTATACAAATATAAGTGGAAATATTTTTTGAGCCTTTTCTATATGACAAGCACAATTCCAAATACTTTACACATACTAACAGAATTGATATTTGTAACAGCTCTATGAGGATAACATTATTATTCTTTTTCTTTCTTTCTTTCTTTCTTTCTTTCTTTCTTTCTTTCTTTCTTTCACTTCCTTTTCTTTTCTCTTTTCTTTCTTTTCTCTTTTTTATTTTCCTTTCTTTCTTTCATCTCTATACCAAATGTAGGGCTTAAACTCATGATCCTGAGATAAGGAGTTGGATGCTCTACCAACTGAACCAGCCAGGTACCCCCCCACAACTTTTAAAAAAATTATTTTTTATCAATGGGAAATGGAAGCTCAGACAAGTTAGATTATATGTAGGGGTGCCTGGATGGCTCAGTGGTTGAGCATCTGCCTTTAGCTCAGGTCATGATCCCGGGGTCCTGGGATTGGGTCCCACATCAAGTTCCCCACAGGGAGCCTGCTTCTCCCTCTGCCTATGTCTCTCTGCCTCTCTCTGTGTCTCTAATGAATAAATAAATAAAAATCCTTAAAAAATTAGATCATATGTAGAGCTAGTAGAGGGCAGAGGCAGAATGTGAGCTTAGGCAGTGATGCTCAGGGACCCAACTCAACCACTATGAACATATAGTGGTAGAATGATCCCAGGTAAACTCTTAGGTTCCGAATCTGATATGCTCATCTGATCACAATATTTGACTGCTCAAATCCTTTTAATGGCTTGTCATGGTTCTTAAGCTGAAGACCAAAATTCTTTATCTGTTCAAGGAAGATTTATCTCCTGCCCACTTCCCCAGCTTCGTTTTGAGTTACTTTCTCCCTTGGTCTACCTCATTCATACCATTTAGAGAAATCATCTCCAAGATTTTCCAATCTAGTATGCTTTCTCCTTCTTCAAGAGCATGACATATACTGGATCCTTGGCTTGAAACTCTCTTTCCTTCTATCTTTGTCTCATCATCCTTTAAGTCTCAAATATTATCTCCTCCAGGTAGCCTTCACTAATGCCCCTTGTTTAGATTCTCCAGCCTTACATGCTCATAGCAATCTCTAACACAGCATGCTTAGAAATCCTTGTTGGATATATGCCTTCTCTTCTTGATTTTAAACTCAATAAGACCAAGGAGGGTAACTATCTTATTCACAACTGGGTCCCTATAGCTTAACAAAGGGTTTGACATATAACAGTCATATAAATAAATATATTTTAAGTCCCAAAGTAAAACTGGCATCTTTAAAAGATAGTCCTCTCTCAGGGCCACAGTCTCTGAGAATTTAGATATCTTCAGGCACTTTATAAGGCTTACATCCAGGACATAATTCACTATTTGAAATGAAAATTAGTTTAGCATTCTCCCGGGACCAACCCTCAGGAGATGAGATGTTTGGGAATTTTGCTTTATAAAAGTTAGAGAAGCATTTCTTCTGGTATTTTGACCTCATAGATTCCAGTCCCATCTGGAGCCTACAAATGCAAAATTATGTATACTTATGAGGAAACACATGGCGACAGCTGTGAGCTAATTCCTGTTTTTCAGATTCCAAATAAATTTGTTTTAACCAATGAATAGAGGGCATAGGGGATATTGTGTATAGAGGGATTGATTTAAAGTATGAAATATATGTCAACAAATCCCCCATACCCCGAAGCATTTCCTTGATGCTGCTTTTTAGTTCCTCTTGCAACATTTGTTTATTTTGGATTAAAGCAATTGCCTCTTTCTTTAAAAAAGAAAAATTTATTTATTTATTTGGGAGAGAGCATGCATAAGCACAAGAGCTTGAGCAGGAGGAGGAGCGGAGGAAGAGGGAGGGGAAAGAATCTGGAACAGACTCCACATGGATCTCAGGACCCCCTGAGATCATGACCTAAGCCAAAACCAAGAGTTGGTTGCTTAACCTACTGAGCCACCCAGGAACCCCACAATTGCCTCTTTTAAGATGCAAATATCTGGGCGCCTGGGTGGCTGAGTCAGTTCAGCAACTGCGTTTAGCTCAGGTCAGGGTCTCAAGGTCCTGGGATCCAGCCACCACCCCTCACCCCTCCCTGCGAGTGCAGAGTCAGCTTCTCCCTCTGCCCCCTCCCTCTACTTGTGCTCTCTTTCTCTCTCTCTCTCTCTCTCTCTCTCAAATAAATAAAATCTTCTAAAAATTGCAAATATCACCAGGGGTTGAGGGGACAGAGCTAAAGGAGGTAGCACAATGAGCTGCTTTTCGTGTTCACTTGTTTGATTCTTTCTCCTCCAATTTTTTGCGAATTAGTAAATCATCTCCTTCCCAAACCCACAAACAAGTTGAAAACAGGTTCCATGAGGAGGAAAAGGGAGAGAAAGGACAAGAGGAATCACTGTCAAGGTGATCCTTCTTGGAATCAGTGTGGCAAACCCTGGATGCCAGGTAAGCAGGAATTCCACAGAATGCCAGGGAAAGAGGAGAGGTCCCATTTAGGTAGAAAGGAAAGCTTCACAAAGAAACTGCGTCCTGTTCACACTATTTCAAGGGACAACTTTTTCTTTTTCATTCAGCATTGCTTAATGACCAACACATACCTCTATCCTATCCCTATTCATTTGAAATAAGATATCTTTCTTTAAGGACAGTTTTATTGAAGCATAGTTGGCATACAATAAATTACACATATTTAACATGTACAATTAAATATTTTACTCTCTGAATACACCTGTGAGCTTTTACCACAATCGAAAAAATGAACGCATTTTGCCAACTCCAAAAGTCTCTTTGTTCTGTTTGCAAATTCTTCCTCCTTCCCCTTCCTGCCCTCTTCTAGGCAACTACTGATCTATCACTATAGATTCTTTTGCATTTTCTTGAATTTTATACAAATGGAATCATGTTGTATATATTTATTTCATTTGGCATAATTATTTTAGATTCATCCGTATTGGACATATTGATAGTTCATTACTTTTTCACTCCGTTGCCTGTATATGCCACAATTTGTTTATTTATTTGCTTATTGCCCATTTGGATTGTTTCCAGTTTGGGTCTATTACAAATAAAGCTGCTATAAACACTCATGTATAAGTCCATGTAAGTCTCTGTGTAGACATATGATTTTAGTTCTTTTGGGTAAATACTAGGACTGCAGTGGCTGGGTCATATGGTAGGAGTATTTTAACTTTTTTAAGAAAAATGCCAAACCATTTTCTGAAATGATTGTATTATTTTGCATTCCCACCAGCAGTGTGAGGGTTCCCATTTTTTGGCATCCTTGCCAGCATTTGGCATGGTCACACTTTTTAATTTTAGCCATTCTATTAAGTGTGTAGTGGCTTTTCCTTGTGGCTTTGTTATTTCCCTAATGGCTGATGATGCTGAGCATTTTTTCATGTGTTTATTTGCCATCTGCATGCCTTCTTTGGTGATATGTCTATTCCAATCCTTTGCCCATTAAAAAAAATTGGGCTGGGGGGCAGCCCGGGTGGCTCAGCGGTTTAGTGCAGCCTTCAGCCCAGGGCCTGATCTGGAGTCCCAGGATCGAGTCCTGTGTCAGGATCCCTACATGGAGCCTGCTTCTCTCTCTGCCTGTGTCTCTGCGCCCCCCCCCCTCCTCTGTGTGTGTGTCTCTCATGAATAAATAAATACAATCTTTTTTTAAAAAATCGTGTTGGTTTCATATTTTTGAATTTTGAGAGTTCTTTATATATCCTGGATATAAGCCCTTTATCACATATATGCTTTGCAGATCCTTTCCTCCCACTCTTCCAGTTATTTTTTGTTGTTGTTGTTCTTGTTCTTAACAATGTCTTTCAGAGAAAAGTTTTTAACTTTTGTGAAGTGCAATTTTTGCTGTAATGTATTATGCTTTTGGTATCACATCTAAGAAGTCTTTGTGTAACTCAAGGTCACAAAGAGTTTTCTCCTGTTTTCTTCTAGAAATTTTATAATTTTAGTTTTTGTATTTGGGTTGTGATCCATTCTGAATTAATTTTTGTACATCCTGGAAGACTGAATAGAAGTTCTAAATTTCGGCTTATGGGTATCCAATTGTTCCAGCACCATTTGTTGAAAAGACTGTCCATTCTCTAGCAAATTGTCAAAACACAGTTGTCCATATATGTGTGGGCCTATTTCTGGACTCTCTTCTGTGCCATTCATTTATTTTTTAGTCTTTATGTCAATGCCACATTGCCTTGATTATTATAGTTTTATAACATGTCTCTAAATGAGATAGTGTTAGCCTTCCAAATTTGACTTTTTCAAAGTTATTTTTGGTTAGCCTAGATCCTTTACATTTATCCACTAAGTGTAAAATCAGCTTATGAATTTCTACAAAGAACCTTTTTAAATTTGGATCGAGATTGCATTGAATCTATAGAGCAATAGGGGAAACCTGACATCTTAACAATTTTGAGTCTTTCAATCCATGAATAATATATCTCTATTCATTTTAGACTTTCTTTAATTTCTCTTAGCTATTTTTGTAGCTTTCAATGCCCATGTTTTAAACATCCTTTGTCAGATTTATCACTATGTATTTCACATTTAACACTATTTCAATTTTTGGTTCATTGCTAGTAAATAGAAATATTACTGATTTTTTAAAAAGATTTTATTTATTTATTTATTTATTTATTTATTTATTTATTTATTTATGAAAGACACAGAGAGAGGCAGAGACATAGGCAGAGGAAGAAGCAGGCTCCAGGCAAAGAGCCTGATGTGGGACTCAATCCGGGAACTCTGGGATCACGCCCTGAGCCAAAGGCAGACGCTCAATAGCTGAGCGACCCAGGTGTCCCATATTACTGATTTTTAATATTGATCTTGTATACTGCAACATGGCTAAATTCATTTAATTCTAGTAGCTTTAAAAAATAGATTCCAACAAATTTTCTTCTTCTTCTTCTTTTTTTTTTTTTTAAGATTTTATTTATTCATGGGAGAGAGAGAGAGAGAGAGGCAGAGACACAGGCAGAGGGAGAAGCAGGCTCCATGCAGGGAGCCCGATGTGGGACTCGATCCCAGGACTCCAGAATCATGCCCTGGGCAGAAGGCAGGCGCTTAACTGCTGAGCCACCCAGGGATCCCCTAAATTTTCTAAATAACCATATTAAATGTGGGCTACATATAAAGACAACTTTATTTCTTTCCAATCTGGATGCTTTTATTTCATAGTCTTCCCTTGCTGTACTGACTAGAACCTCTAGTACAGAGTTGAATAGAATTGGATAGAGTGACATCCTTGTCTTGTTCTGGATATTAATGGTGAAAGACTGAATGTTTTCCCTGAAGCATTATGTTAGCAGCTAAGTTTTTCTAAATTGGTAATATCTAGGTGAGAAAGTTCCTTCTGTTCTCAGTTTGCTTTTTCTGCATCTATTGAAATGATCATATGACTTTTCTTTTTAAATAACTTTTAAAAAGTGTGTTACTAGGTGAATTATATTGCTTTTTGAGCATTAAAACAATATTGTATTCATGCGATGAATTATATTTGGTCTTGATATGTCATACTTTATATATTGTTGGAATAAGTTTGATAATATTTTGTTTAGAAAGTTTACGTATATGGGGGGCCTAGGTGGCTCAGTCAGTTAAGCATCTGACTCTTGATCTTAACTGAGGTCATGATCTCAGGGTTGTGAGATTGAGCCCATATTGGGTTCTGTGCTGGTCAAAGAGTTTGCTTAGGATTCCCTCTTGTTTCCTTTCTTGAAAAAAGTTTGCATATATGCTCATGAGGGATTTTGATCTGTAGTTTTATTTTATTGTAACCTGTCTGGGTTTTGGTATCAGAATAAATGAGTTGGGATAACATTATAGAATGATTTGGGAGGTATTCCTTCCTTCTCAATTTTATGGAAGAGTTTGTCTAGAACTGATATTATTTCTTCCTTAAATATTTAGTAGAACTCATCAGTGAAGCCATCTAGGCCTCCGATTTCCTTTGTGTGAAAGTTTCTAACTACAAAGTCAAGTTCTTTTTGATATAAAGTTATTCAATTTGTCTATTTCATTTTGAGTAGATTTGACCCATTTCATCTAAATTATCATAAAGTTGTTCACCATATTTCCTTATTATTTGTTTAATATATATAGAATGTGTAGAGAAATAGCCATTCTCATTCTTGATTTTGGTAATTTGTGTGTGTGTTTTCCTGATCAGTCGGGCTAGAGATTAAAGAATTTTATTGATTATCTCATAGAATTAGCTTTTAATTTTACTGAGTTTCTTTATTGCATTTCTGTTATTTAGTTCATTGATTTTTGTTTTAATATTTATTGTTTTATTTCTTTTGCTCTTTTTTTTCTAGTTTCTTCAGGTGAAAACTGAGGTCACTGGTAGGATATCTTTTTTTTCATAATACAAGCATTTAAAGATGAGGGATGGGGGAGGGGCCAAATGAGTGAAGGGGAATAGGAAATATAAACTTCCAGTTATGGAATAAATAAATCATGGAAATAAAAGGCATGGCATAGGGAATATAGTCAGTGATAATGTAAGAGAATTGAATAGTGACAGGTAACAGCTACACTTGTGGTGAGCATAGCATAAACCATAGAGAAGTTAAATTACTACATAACAACATCTGAAATTAATGTAACATTGTATGTCAGCTATCTTAAAAACAAACCAAAAAAACAGCTATAAATTTCTCCTAAATAATCATTTTTAGCATTCCTTAAAATGTGGTTTGCTATATTTTCATTTTGTTCAGGTGAAAATACTTGCTAATTTTCCTTTTGATTTCTTCTCTAATTCATGGATTATTTAGAAGTGTGTTATTTAATTTTCAAATAATTGGAGATTTTCCAGAGGCCTTGGCAATTTAATTCTGGTGACAGAGAACATTCTTTATATGAGTTGAATCCTTCTAAATTTACCGAGACATATTTCATAACCCACAATATGGTCCATCAGGGTAAATTTTTCCTGTGCACTTGAAAAGGATATGAATTCTGCTATTGTTGAGTGGAGTGTTAATTAGGTCACCTTGGTTAATTGGTGTTGTTCAAGCCTTTTCTATTTTTACTTATTTTATCTTTTTATTTTACTAGCTATTGAGAAAGTGGCAATACAATATCTGGCTATAGTTACAGATTTGTTTGTTTTTCTTTGAAGTTCTACCAACTTTTATTTTATGGACTCTGAAGCTCTATTATTAGGGGCAAAAACCCTTATTATTGTTATGTTATCTTGATGAATTGATGCCTCATCATTATGAAATGACCTCTTTATGACTGGTAAAATGCTTTGCTCTGAATATTACTGATATTAATTTAGTCACTCCAGCTTTCTTTTGATTAGAATATACATTTTTCCATTCTTTTACTATTAACTTGTGTCTTTAAAATAAATGAGTGTTCATTATACAGAGCATATATTTAGGTGCATCTTATTTTTCCCCATCACTCTGACAATCTTTACCTTTTGACTTTTTTTTTACCTTTTGATATTTTTGATATTTTTGTCTTCCTAAAAATGTTCCTAAGTTTAGTTTTTTTTAAAAAAGATTTTATTTATTTATTCATGAGATACACACACACACACACAGAAAGAAAGAAAGAGAGAGAGAGAGAGAGAGGCAGAGACACAGACAGAGGAGAAGCAGGCTCCTTTCAGGAAGCCCAAGGTGGGACTCAATTCCGGGACTCCAGGATCACACCCTGGGCCGAAGGCAGGCACCAAACCGCTGAGCCACCCAGAAATCCCTCAAAACTAAGTTTAGTTTTGAGATACAATTAAACTACTTAGAAATATTTTGCTACTTTAAGGTTTTGTTTTTAAGATTCTTTAGGTGGTATCAGAAGGTCCCAAAACCCTTCTCAGTAGTCAATTTCCTTGACAATTCTGAGGTTTTTGACTCTCCTATCTCATCTTTTAGAGTGGTTCTTTCCCTGGTCTTGAGTAATTTCCTCACATGAATGTAATGATCAGTATATTGCTGAGTACTCAAAGCAGACCCTCTGCATATCTTCCGGATTCTTGCTGTGTAGTGCTCTTATTTTGATACTCTGCCCTGGCAGCTCTGCTTTGGTCTCCACTAGACTCTGTTCCGTGTCTTCAAATTGGGAATCTGCTGGGCTCTACATAGGATTCCCCTCCACACACCACAGCTTGGAAATTCTTTCAGGACAGTAAGTGAGGACAATTGTAGGGCTCACTATCTCTTTGGATGACTATCCTTCATTTTCTAATGTACAGTGCCATTGATGTGGAAATGTTGGGGTTCAGAGCAAAGAGTCAGAAAGAATTCTTGTTAGAAATGCAGAATCTCATACTTTGCCTCAGAACTGTTGGGTCAGTCTGCACTTAGTAACAGAAGGTCTGGTAGGAGACACTTCATTGAAGGAAGAACATCCAATCTGAAAGCTGAAGGACAGGTAGATGGTTTCCAGGTAATATATGGGCCTGGTGACATCTTTCAGGTAGAAAGAACAGCAAGTGAAAGGCCTGGAGATAGGAGAGAGGATGCTTGAAAAATTGAAGGAAGGCCTTGCTGGCATGGTTAACATGTTAACTCAGGATAGAAGGGATTTAACGAAGGTAACAGTCAATTGCAGTAGCTTGGTTTTGTTTAGATGCTATTTTGAGGAAACCTATGATAAAAAGATGTTTTGAGACAATTGAAAACTTGAATACAGAGTAGATATTAATACCATTGGCTTTGGTGATGGTTATGTGTTTATATAAGAAAATGTCTGTGTTTAGTAGAGATATGTATGGAAAGATTTGGGGGCAAAATGACCTGATGACAGGAACGGGCTTGAAAAAATAACTGCAGAAAATGGAAGGCAGATGAAAAGGAATGAAGAAAGTAGAGCTCAAAGTGAGTGACTGTTGAATCAGGGGGATGTACACATGAGGTTCATTATATTATTCTCCCCTCTTCTGTGTATTTTTGACAACTTTTATAATAAAAAGTTAAAACATTTTGGACTTCATCAAATCTCTTATCTTTGCTTTTATATGAAGTTCAGTTCATGATTAAACTATCCCAAGAGCTATGCACAAAGCAATATTTTCCTTCTTTGAAGACAATTCAGAAGCCCTTGACAGAAGGTCATTTTGAGCCCTGTGAATCTACATGCATTTTCTTTTATTGGAAAAAGCAGAAAAGCATGGCTTTGTGGAGGTTTGACTCATTTCTTTAAGCAGATGCATCTGGGTCTAGGGCTGGGGAGCATCTGCTCAGAGGCTGCAAAGACTAGTGCCCAGAGGGTCTCCTGTGGTGCAGGCACAGCCAGGCCTGCAACTTGGTGGGCAGCACTGTGCTCTGGACATGAGAAAAATGTACACTTTTGTGCTCCTGAGTTTGAAATCATGTGTATACAATAGTGGCTTTTGATAGTGAGGATTATGGATTTTTCAATCTACAGAGACATTTACCACATCTCTGGGAGGATCAATAAAAAGGAAATGAGGACAGAGTAGAAGGGATGGCTTTGGAGCCCCCATTTATCAGCTCTGTAGCCTTAAGAGAACTACTAGGTCTCTTGAGGCTTCATTTCATCACCTGTAAAATGATTTTACCTGCTCAGTTGGGTGGCTGTGAAGATTTAATGAGATAATTTGTCTAAAAACTTGGTCTCATTGGAAGCTGTAAAAAATGATCAATAATGTTGCATTTTTCCTGAATTGGACTTCTTAGTATTTTCCCCTCTTTCTTAGGAGGCTTAGAAAACTTATTTTTGGCTCTCAATTTGACTGCTTTCCTTGAGACCTATCTTCATTTCTAATGCAAAAGGTGACCTTTAGCATGTGCCTCTTAACCTGGATCTTCTTTCTGCCTGCAAGGTTGATGTGATCCTGGAGGTGCAGTAGCCATCTTGTCATCATGAGGCTTATCCTATACCCTAAAGGTATCAAGGCAGAAAGATAAGGAGACTTCGGTCCTTACTGGCAGTGTTGGATGGTACCAGGGTTGGACTACCCACTGAACCTCACCTTTGAAGACCACATATTCTAGAATTTAAAACTCCAAGTGTCACTAAAATGAGAAAGATAATAGGTGTAGGTAAGAAAGCATTGCAGAATACTGATAAATGATGATCTGAAGATTGGATATATGCATTTACTCTCTTTTTCTACTTCTCTCTCTCTGTGTGTGTGTGTGTGTGTGTGTGTGTTAATGTGCACATGTGTATGACAATTTTCATAATAAAAAGGAAAATATTTTTTGATCTTCAAAATATTTCCTGTCTTGATTCTCGTATGATGCTTCACCTCATGATGAAGCTCTTCCAAGTGCAGAGCACAGTGGTTTCCTGTTGGCAGAGTTTCATTGGCCTCACCATATACCCAGGCCTGCCTCCACGTTCCTGCCAAGCTGCTGCCCCCTGCTGGCACCTGACATGTTGTACGTCTGGGTTTAAGCCTTCCAAACACTTCAGAAGGTCCTGGTTGTAGGCTCTCTCTACTGAAGGTATTCAGGGAGACATCTGTCTCTTGATTTCAAATTATATTTAATAAGTGAATGTCCCTTCTATTCCAAATTTCTTTTTTTTTAAATTTTATTTATTTATTCATGAGAGACACAGAGAGAGTGAGGCAGAGACACAGGCAGAGGGAGAAACAGGCTCCCTGCAGGGAGCCCGACCCGGGACTCGATCTCAGGTCTCCAGGATCACGCCCTGGGCTGAAGGTGGCGCTAAGCCGCTGAGCCACCGGGGCTGCCCTATTCCAAATTTCTTAATGTCTGCTTTTTACAAAGTACCATCGGCCCTCAAAAATGGCAATATGTGGAAATACAAGAGACATAAAACCCTATTCATGTTGTGAGGATGAGGATTCAGAAAGGCCCCCCCCCCCCCCGGAGTTGATGCCCTCCTTTTTATTCTCATTCCTCCGATGTCTTCCGTTATCTACTTGTGGACATGTTCTGGGATAGGATTCTGAAAGCCCATCCTTTCGATTTTTATTTGATCTTAGATTTCATGGGAGTGATGCTGGTGAAATATTTGAGATGGATCAGGGAGAGAGAAGAGACTGGGTGTGCAGTTCACCAAGGAGATTATGGAATGACTTTTGTGACCCCAGATCTAAATAGAAATTGTATCACTAGACTGACTGGCAAGAGACTGAAGAAGTTGCAATATCTTTTCAAGTTTGGAAAAAATGAACAGATTCACATCCTCCTTTCTTAATATTATTAAGGCTGCAGAAACTGCCTTGTAGGAATAACATTTTTGTATGTTGTTCCTCAAATTCCTCATGGCTTCTGGGTGACCAAAGGCAAGGCTTTGCAAACAGGTTGTATCTTCCATGTCCATTTATTCAGGAGCAGATAAAATTGATTTGTTATTCCTGAGGGACGAACAGGAAGGAAGCTGTCTCATTCCTGCTTACTCATGGGAGGAGGATATGTATTAAAGACAGGCACTGATAATCTAGATAATCTAGAGATTATCTAGTTCATTCTAATTTTAAGTACATGGGAACAGAGGGTCATATGAGATGTGGTGATTTACTAGATGTCCCATTGCTAGGTCAGTGGTAGGCAGGCACTGGAGCATTGACATATTTTCAAGTGCGCTTGGACTATTTGCCAGGAAAGATCAAATCCTGGAACACAAAAGAAACCATAAGATATTTAACAGAATTGAAATCATACAAGTATGTCTTCTAATCATTATGGAGCTAAACCACAATCCATCAACAAAAAGATAATAGGAAAATCTCCAAACACATGAAAAAAATCAAATAACACATGTCTAAATATTCATTCATCAAAGATATAAGTCTCAAAAAGTATGAATATTGTGAATTGAATTAAAATGAAAATATAATATATTAAGACTTGTGGAATGCCACTAAAGCAGTGTTTAAGGGGAAATTTATAGCATTAAATACTTGTATTGGATGATAAATCTTTCAAATTAATAATCTCAACTTCCACCTTAAGGAACCAAGAAAGAAGAGCAAAATAAACCCAAAGCAATCATAAAGAGGGAACTAAAGATAAAAGTAAAAATTCATGGAATTGAAAACACCAAAAAAATAGGGAAAAATCAATAAACCAAAAACTGATTCTTGGAAAAGACTAATAAGATTGATAAACTTCTAGCAGGACTGCCAAAGGGGGGAAAAAGGAAATAAGAGCAACCACTTCATCCTGGTTTGCCTGGGACTTTCCAGTTTAAGCACTTTAAGTCCTGCATCCCAGGAAATCCCCCTGTCCTGAGCAATCTGGGATGGTTGGTCACTCTACAACAAATTACCCAGATATGAACAAGGAAATTTCGCTACAGACCCTGCAAAGGATAAGAAGGAAATACTAAAAACAACTTTATATGTATAAACTCAACCAAACCAGAAGAAATGGACTAGTTCCTTAAAAACTATAAGTTAACCAAAACTCACCCAATATGAAACTCACCCATATAAAACAGACAACCTGAATAGCCTTATAAGTACTAAAGAAATTAAGCTCATAGTTAAAAACCTTCTTTAACAGAAATCTCTAGTCCTAGATGGTTTCACTAATAAATTCTACCAATTATTTAAGGAAGAAATAGCACCAACTCTATACAATCTCTTCCAGCAAGTAGAATAGAAAGGAACACTTCCCAATTCATATGATTATTCAATTACTCTGATAGCAAAACCAGGAAAGAGATTACACGGAAAGAAAACCACAGACCAGTATCCCTCATGAACATAGGTACCAAAATTCCCAATAATACATTAGCAAATTGAATCCTGCACATTGTGTCTATCTATCTACCCATCCATCCATCCATCCACCTACCTACCTCTCACCATGACCAAGTGGGTTTTATCCTGGGAATGAAAGAAGACTGGCTCAAGTTTTAAAGAACAACAAATGTAATACACCATATTAACAATCTACAGAAGAAAAACCACTTGATTATATTAATTGGTGCAGAAAAAAATGTTTTTGACAAAATATAATGTTCAATCATGATAAACATTTTTGGTGAACTAGAAATAGAAGGTAAGATTCTCAACCTGGTAAAAAGCATCTATAAAAAAATTTGCAGCTAACATCTTACCTAATGGTACAATGTTTTTCTTCTAAGATCAGGAATAAGACTGGGATGTCCACTCTCCTCACTCCTATTCAACTTGGTACTGAGTCTTATTTGGTAAAATAGGGCAAAAAGAAAAAAAAAAAAAGGGCATACATATTGGAAAGGAAGAAATGAAACTGTCCCTATTCACAGATGACATGACGTCATTAAGAAAATCCAAAGGAATCTACCAAAAGCAAAGACAAGACTTCTCCTAGAACAGGTGAGCTTAGTGACAAGTACAAGGTCAATTTCCTATTCAGTTTTATTTTTGTATATTAGCAATAAATCATTGGAACCCCAAATTTAATATAAATATAGTAGTCAGCACCCCTTCCCCAACAAAAAAGAGAAAACAAGAAAGAAAGAAATACTGAGGTCTAAATCTGACCAAACATGTGACCAAACATACATAGGTTCTGTATACTAAAAATTACAAACTCATGAAAGAACTCGAACACCTAAAAAAATGCAGATATATATCTTTTTCATGAGTTGGAAGTCTCAACATAATAAAAATGTCAGTTCTCCCTAAATTGATCTACAAATTTAACATAATTCTAATACAAATTCCAGAAGAACTTCTTGTAGATGTGGCAAGCTTACTCTAAAACTTATTTGGAATGGCAAAGGAACAAGAATAACCAAAACAATTTTGTAAAAAAAAAAAAAAGTTTGAGGAATCACACTATACAATTGTAAGACCTATTATAAAAAGCTACAAAAATCAAGACAGGGTGGTATTGGTGAGGGAACAAATAATAGAACAACAAACAGAACAAAGACACCAGAAATCAACCTACACAAATATGGCCAATTGATTTTTGACAGAGGTTCAAAGGCAATTCAATGGAGAAAGAGTTATCTTTTCAACAAGTTGTGTTGAAACAAGTGGACATCTATGTATAAAAAAAAAATGAAACCTAAACTTCACACCAAAACAAAATTGAACTAAAGTAGATCGTAGACCTAAATGTAAAACATAAAACTATAAAACTTTTACAGGAAAAGGTAGAAGATCAAGATCAGGATTAGGCAAAGAATTCTTAGATAGGACACCAAAAGCATGACCCACAATAGAAAATATTGGTTAAATTAGACTCCAACAAAATAAAAAGATTTCTCTGATAAAAATACTGTAAAGAGCATAAAAATACATGTTACATACAGGGGGAATGTTTATAAATCACATATCAAAGGTCTTATATGCAGAGTACATAAAAAGCTCTCAAAATGTAATAGGAAGAGCAGGATTGATCCAACTATCTCAGTCCTCCATATTTACCCTAGGAAATGAAAATTTTGGATCATGCAGCTCTATCTAAAGTCTACCCAAACTGAAAACAACTCAAATACCCATCAAAAGGGAATAATAGCCTTGGTGGCTCAGTTGGTTAAGTGCCCAACTCTAGATTTTGACTCAGGTCATGATCTCAGGGTTGGGAGATGGAGCCCCATGTAGGACTCCATACTAGACATGGAGACTGCTTACGATTCTCTCACCTTCTCCCTCAGCCCCTCCCCTCTCTCCCCCTCTCAAAAAAAATTCTATTAAATAAATAAAACACATTTTTTTAAAAAAAGGTAATAAGTAACGAACTAGCACATCTATACAACGAAACTTTATGCTGCAATAGGAAAGACTGAACCATTGATCCAGGCAACAATCTGGATAGTCTTCAAAGCACTATGCTAAAAGGTAATATATTCTTGAAAAGACTAAAGTAGAGTAAAAGGAAATAGATTGGGGTGGTGTGAAGGTGTAATTACCCTGCTGTACCTTTTTGGGTTATGTGAACTGTTCTGTACCCTGATTGTGGTGGTAGTTAACAGAAATCAATACATGTGTTAAAATTCACATAACTTTACATCATATGTTAACTTAAAAAATAAAATAATAGCTGGGTCTTTAATAATAATAGACATTTACTTTCCTGCAATAATTTCTAAAAACTTGAAGAATTGGGGGTCAGACTAAATGACCCCTCATGATTCTTCTAGCTCTAATTTTTATGGAGCAGTTCTTTTGGAAAAGACTAAGGAGAGATTCATCTATATTTAGTTTAACTGATTACAATACCACAAATTTGGGGCAGTACTCACCCTTCAATACTCAGGATTGAATGCTCAATCTTTAATTATAGAATAACAGAAAATTTTAAAAGTAGATATTTTATTTATCATGGAAACAGTCATTTTTGTTAATGTGTGAGGCAAAAGATAGGTGAGAATAGAATAAGAGTCATTTTAACCTAATTAGAACACATTTTCATTTCAGCCAGGAACTGTTTTGACCACAGTGGTTTAAATATAATAGGGACTCAATCTTCTATTTTTCGCTCCTCCATCCTTAGCATACAGCCTGCATCTTCAAGGATGCCTCATGGGCCAGAGCTGATTATCTCCAATGATTGTGTTTGCTCTCCAAGGGAACAAGAAAGATGGAGAGGAGTATTTGCAAAAGGGTACATCCTCCAACTCAGTCAAGTCCTTTTAAGGAGTTTTCTTTGGTGTTCCTTATATACTTCTCCTCACTGGCCAGACCTTAGTCACATGACTATAACAATATGCAAGAGAGGTTGAGAAATGTAGTCCTTTAGTTGGACCCAATGAGCCCAGGATAAAAACCAGAGTTTTGTTACTTAAGGAAGCAGAGGAAATATATGACAGGAATTGACTCACGAGATTATGAAGACCAAGAAGTTCTATGACCTGCATTCTGGAAGCTGGAGAACAAGAAAGGCCAGTGGTATAGTAAGGTCCAGGTCTGCAGGCCAGGAAACCAGGAGTGCTAATGTCCAAGGGCAGGAGAAGATGGGCATCCTGGTTCAGGCAGAGAGCAAATTCACCCCTCCTCCACCGTTTTGTTCTAGTCAGGCCCTCCATGGATTTGATGATGCCCACCTGCATTAGTGAGGCCATTCTTCTTTACTCAGCCTACCAATTCAAATGCTAATCTCTTCCAGAAACACCCTAGCAGACACACGGAAAAGGTTTCACCAGCTATCTGGGCATCTCTAGCCAGTCAAGTTGACATATAAAATTAACTACCGTGACCTACATTTATTTGGCATTTGAGCACAGGCATGGAAGGCACTGAGAAGCCACAGAGCTCTGAGTGAATTTGGGGAGCTCTAAAGTGATAAAATGTGGCAGCCATGATAACGACAATAATGAAACATACAGACTTACAGCCCCGCCCCTCTCTCAGTGTAACCCCCTAGACCTTGTAGCAGTCATTGTCAATTTCTGGCCCCTCTGCCCCCTTCACCCCCACGCCCCACCCCCCAACCAATTTCTTTGGGTAGCACTTGCATTTCTTTGCCTGGGAACCTTCTCTTGCTACTGGAGCCCACTTTGCTGCTTACACAACAGACCAGAAATAGTGGGGAGTTAATGCCCTCAACCAATAGCTTATATGAATTGGTGTATAAATGGCATCCTGTGTGGGCCAACTCTGAGGCACCCACTTTATGCGGGCTGCCAGGGTCTTCCCAACGGGGATAAGCAACAAGCATCCATTTGGTAGTTGCCTTAAGAACATACTCTTAGCTGCCACTGGTCTTCCCTTCACTTCCCCTCAAAAAAAATTTATCCTTAGGGTCTGCTTCTGAGTGAACCCCAACTAAGACACGTCCCAAGTGAGAGTACTGTGAGAAACAGCACATACAAGCAGACAAAAGAGACATCACTAATTTTGTGCACTTTTCTTTTTTGAGGAGCACTGCTGAGTCTCACCCTAATGACTTAGCTATCATTATTTCATATCAATTCTAAGCAATCTTAGATGTCTATTTTCTAAACCCAGAACAGGAGTAAAAAAATTAGAAGGAAGTAGTTTTATGCTCCAGGAAGGAATAGAAAGAACCAAAAGATGAATATAAGGGAAGGGCAAAAAATGATTGAAAATATGCAGCCATGGGCAGCCTGGGTGGCTCAGTGGTTTAGCGCTGCCTTCAGTCCGGGGCCTGATCCTGGAGACTCAAGATTGAGTTCCACGTCAGGATCCTTGCATGGAGCCTGCTTCTTTCTCCCTCTGCCTGTGTCTCTGCCTCTCTGTGTATCTCATGAATAAATAAATAAATAAATAAATAAATAAATAAATAAATAAATAAATAAATCTTAAAAAAAAAAAGAAAATGCGCAGTCATAATTCTTGGTGGCCTCAGCACATGGGAGCCACCTGTTTAGTTTAGGACTTGCAGCTCTACACAATTCAGGTGTGGCCTCAATGGATCAGTGTTTACAGAATTACAGATGAAATGGTTTTAATTACTAAATCCTTGCTCTTGACCTGAAATAGTAATCCATTGGCCACTGCTGTTGGCCAGGTATAGACTCCTCTTATTTCTTGCTTAGACTCTTGCAATAGCCACTTACCTGGTCTCTTTGGCTCCGCCTCACCTCTCCTTAACTCACCCCCACTGGTGTTGCCAGAGAGAGCCTTTAAAAATGCAAACCAAGTTATGCTTTAAATCCATTAGTATTTCCCAGCCAGTGAATGTCTAAGATGTCCTAGGGGGTTTATGCCCTTAAAGATTTTTGTTTTTTTTAATTTCCAGCTTCGGTTTCTATTTTTCTGAATATGAAGTTTAGAATTACATAATTATTCCCACCTGTTGAGGCTGAAGCATTTGCTCCCTTCCAAGTGGGTGTACAGGGTGGTTATGAGGTGGGAAGAAGGAAAGCTCTCTTAAAGCAATTACTCAGCTGGGATTTCAAGGGACCACTGATATGCATGGTGGGTTTTTTTTAAGCTGTTATACTATTTTAAGTTATTTGTATTTTAGATCCTATATCTTAAAACATATACCCACAAAGGATTAAAAGCTAAGAATGGATACCTGTAGGTACTTATGTTGAAATGCAACAAACGAATGGAAAATATAAGAAAGACATTTTCTAAATCCCAAGATGGTTTCATCAGATCTATAAGTTGCTGTTATATAATAAAACATCTTAGACAGTTTATCAAGCTACTGCTGATACTTGTGACTCGTATCCAGTTTATTGGGTACGGAGACCACTAACACCTGTAAAATGTTCTTTGCTAGGAAGGGGTGGACAAGAGCAGCCTGAAGGCTTTTTCTAATTTCATCATTTAGAAACAAACATGAACGTTTCAAAAATAAACCCGTTGGCATTTTTTTTTTCATAGCAAAGGCAAGCATTCCAACATTAGGTCATGAAAGGAGTTTTCATCTATTTTTGATGCTGTAAAATGTCCTCAAAATCATTCTATATTAGGTGTGTTCACTCTCAAAACACACAATGTAAGATGTTCATATTAAATGTACTGGCCAAGAGACGATGCCTTTCTTTGCATAATTAATAAGGTAAATTAAGGAGTGTGAATTGCTTATTAATGGAACAAAAAAGAAATATGTATTTTAAAATAGATGTTATGAAGATTATTAAAAAGTGAAACTTGTAATCTGTTAATATGCTAATCTGAAAATATATATTTTAAAGATTTTATTTATTGGTTGATGAGAGACACACAGAGAGAGGCAGAGACATAGGCAGAGGGAGAAGCAGGCTCCATGCGGGGAGCCCGGTGTGGGACTCGATCCCAGGACCCCAGGATCACACCCTGAGCCAAAGGCAGATGCTCAACCACTGAGCCACCCAGGCGTCCCCTGAAAATGTTTTTTAACTCGAAGATAATTCTTTAGCATATACCACATACAACTGACCCTAGAAAATCCTCCAAGAATGTCTCAAGCCTACTTATTATCTATCTCCAAAGGGCATTCTAGAGTCCTGTTTAGACCTCTCTGTGTGACACGCTAGCCTCTCTGAGGCATGGACCGCATTCCTGCCCTTTAGCAATGCACAGTGCCTTCCCAAACTATGAGAAGTTTCACTAAACGTATCCTCAAACTCTGGGTTTTTGCATGCGCTTCTTTTTGCCTGGAATGTTGTTCTATCATTGTGACCATTTGGGAACGGAAGCATTTCTTACTTAATCTTTGACATCAATTTCTCTCTAAACATTTCCCTTTCTGAAAGTCAGGGAGAGTTAGATGTTATGTTCTGTGTTTTCAAACCACCCTTTTCACAATCCATTTAATTATCAGGAAGTTTTGTGAGGAGTTGATTAGTCCTCTGTCTCTCCCACGAGGCTGTGGAGCCTTTGCTGTGGGGCTTGTGTCTTATTTATGTTTGTATCCTTTTGGCATAGTGCCCGGAACAAAAATTGGCCCCCAATAAAAGTTTTAAATGACATACCATAAAGTGACCCTATCAAGAAAAGGCTTAATTATACTCTACATATTCTTCTTTGAGAGCCAGGAACTATAAAATGCATTTTGGAGAAGATTACCATCACAAATGACTAAAACAGAAACAAAGATATTGACGCTTAAAAGGGTGTCTTCTCAGATCTTCCTGGCAATGGGCTTCCTGCAGAGCTCATTCCCTAAGGGATCCTGGATGGGTGGACTGTGCTGGGCTCAGAGTTGCCTATTTGCTTCTCAACACTGACTTCTCGTTATCTTTGGAAAGGGCCCTATTGCTGGAATTAATGGGATAAAGTTAGAAAAGGGCAAAGGAGCCAGGCTACCATTGCCATAAGACATTATTTTAGTGTCTCAAGAGGAAAGAACCCCTTGGAGAAAGGAATCCATGTGCATGAGCATGTGAGGTACATTTAATTTCGCTTCAGAGAAATCCTAAGAAAAGCTGAAGGAAAACAATGATTCCTTTTCTCTTTCTGGCACAAGAATAAAAAGAAATGAATGCTAAAAGCCTCCCCGTTCCTAATAAATCAGGGCAGGGTGGGGCTGCTGGGCATCCTCTCTTTATGTCTGATGAATGTCAGAACATCTCTAATTAACTATTTGAAAAGGTGCTCTAAACTTTTTGGAATTTGGTCTGAGTAAAACTCCAGGGATGAGGAAATAAAAAGTCAGGTCTTAAAGTCTACTTCTGTTTTCTGCTTGAAAGGGCACTAGTGCATTCGACCAGCTTCATCCGCACTTCCCTAAAGAAGAACATGCAGGTTAAGTGGGTCACCCTTAATCCTTTCCAAGAGAGTTTAATTATTTAACTCAATTTCAGGTGATTTAGTTGAAAGCAGTTTAGGCAAAGCAATTTGGTCAAACATAAGTTGGCCAATAAGAATATTTTGGTCAAAATGAATGCTTCTTAGTCATTGATTTCTCACGAATTAGTCATTTTGGCAGAAGGTGCAGGAGGTTTTGCAACCCTTACTACATACTTTTGAGCATTTTTTTGGGGTCTCTTCTCCCTTTCTTTTTTTAAATACAAGAAATTTCCACCATCCTTCCCTTATTCTTTGGATATTTAAAATTTGGAATTAATTTTCAAGTAACTATTCCAGTTTTGTGCTCCATATGATAATGAAAAATTGGAAACCTCCTAAATGCTTAGCAAAGAATATTAGTTGAAGTAGCCTCTATGTCCAAAAATAGGTGGACTGCTCAAATAAATTATGCAGTTTCAAAGAAATGTGAAAATCCTCAGCTATTCCCCTCAGATTAGCTATTGGTCAAGACTCAGTCTTAATAACTCTATATTTATCAAGAGCTATAGATGTGTAACTCATTCTTATAGTAAAGATATATAGACACACAAAGAAAATATCTGGGGACTCCTGGATGGCTCAGTGGTTGAGCATCTGCCTTTGGCTCTGGGTGTGATCCTGGAGTCCCAGGATGGAGTTCTGCATCAGGTTCCCTGCAGGGAGCCTGCCTCTCCCTCTGCCTATGTCTCTGCCTCTCTCCCTGTGTCTCTCATTAATAAATAAATAAAATCTTAAAAAGGGAGTGGTGGTGGACAGGGCCCTTGCCCTTCCGTTCTTCTGTCCTGTTGTCTGAACTGGGATGTGATGATTGACATTCTAAAAGTTAAGACTAGGGATAATTGACTGAAAATAAACTAAACAATAAAGGAAAAAGCAGCAAACCTCACTGGCCAGGACATGAAGATATTTAGAAAAACAGACAGGCATTCATAGAGGTTGTAAAATCACCCCAAAAGGCACTAGAATTGCTAATATTAAAAAGGGTCTGTATGTAACAGGATGAAGACCAGTACCAAGTGAGACTTTTTCTTTATCTTGGTTGGAACTGATAACTAACTTTACTGCTGGAAACAAAATCTCAAGTTTCCCTATATTGTAAGTGCAGAGAATGGCCAGCTGTTGGGGATGGCAACATTCCAAAGTGATTTGCTGAGAGGCAACATTTCCAGCAGATCCTACACCACCACTCCATACCAACTCCAACCTTCCAGGGTCCCTCCAACCCCACCCTAAACTTCCACACCATCTCCCAATAGAGGACTTGAGGGAGAGAAATGGTCTTCTAAGTAGGGGGATATGATGAAGAATGGCAATGTCTCACCTTTCTTGCACCCCTCATGGGGATGGGGAGTATGATCCAAGACAAGGAGAAGGAGCTGGACCTGGAGAGATTCACTCATACAACTTGGGAGTGTCTTCAAAGAGGCAGGCCAACATCTCTCATCTTCTGGCTGGGACTAGAAAAGGCACCTTGGATGAGATGAGAAAGCCAAATGACCAAGCAAGGCAGGAACAAGGACCACACCTTTAACTTCTCCGTTCCTGGGGTCTGGAAGATGGGTTCCACTTATGCTGGCATATTTCAGGATTATGGGCCTTCTCAAGTTGATGAAGTGGGCATAGGGCTCACTGGGGTCCATCATAGCAAGAAGCAAAGAGCCTAGATCTCCCAGAGGTACAGTTTAGACTGCTCCTGGGGGTCATCCTGAAGATGGGATCACTCCTCTTTAGGGATCCCATGCACTTTGGGAAACTGAGTCTCACATTGATGAAGCCTATTGAAACCATCAACCATCCACATCCAAACCACAGAAAACAACTAGGACACTAATTATGACAAATCATGGAAAGGGTCATATATCTACTAGGCCTTCATGGAGACAATGCCATTCCCTGCTCTTTCTTCCTCCTACCCTGACCCCAGGGGAAGTACATAGGAAAGAAGCAAGGGAGGTGTTGGGGAGAGTCCACCATGCTCCCCTCATGGTCCAATCCAGTCCAGGCTTGGTAGGGATGTGAGGGGATGGAGAGCTTTGAATTGAATTTGAAGTGGAAAGATTCAAATACACAGGACTGAACTAAAGGACTAGAATAAGGCGACTTTGATAACTGGAAAGAATTGAAAAGGTGTGAGCTGAAGTTGAAATAGCATTAAGGAAGCTCCCTCCTCCGTGGGCACGGGTGTTCCACAGGGCCTGTAGTGAGCAGAGAGAGAAAGCAGATTCATTTCGTGTTTACACCCCAATGTGGGATTCCCTCTTCTGAAACCAATTGTAATCCTTTTCAGAAAAATTGTCCAGCTGACTATACTATTTCTTTTCTTTCTTTCTTTCTTTTTCTTTCTTTCTTTCTTTCTTTCTTTCTTTCTTTCTTTCTTTCTTTCTTTCTTTCTTTCTTTCTCTTCCTTTCTTCCTTCCTTCCTTCCTTCCTTCCTTCCTTCCTTCCTTCCTTCCTTCCTTCCTTCCTTCCTTCCTTTCCTTCTTTCCTTCCTTCCTTCCTTCCTTCCTTCCTTCCTTCCTTCCTTCCTTCCTTCCTTCCTTCCTTCTTCTTTCTTGACTATATTGTTTCAAACCAAATGGCATGCCATCCTGAAGTCTTGACAGGACCTTGCAATGAAGTGCTCACACAGTGCAGGTATGGATGAAAGTTCTAGAAAGGCACCTTGTGGTATATTGTATCGGATACATTTCATGCACCATTTCCAATCCTCTGGATCTCCCCTGTCCCTGGGACCTTTGACTACCTGACTGCTCCAGCAAACATTTCCAACAGCCACTTTCAGGAGGGCATGAGTCCACAGCCCCTTAGCCTTTTGCTCCACTGTGCTCTTTCTAACTCTTGTTCTGGGGCATCCCTGTTGGTGGGAGCTGCAGCTCTGCTGTGAGCTCAGCTGGGGTGCCAAGACAAAAATCATGGGGGTTCACGCCCTGTGGGACAGCCATCCGCCCCACAAGCAACAGAATGTGCGAATACAGCCTGTCTTGAGCTGCAGTTTACAGCACCCCTCAGGAGGCAGGTGTTTGAGGTGTCAGTCAACTCCCTCCTTTTTTGCTCATCCTTGTCCTCCTCACTCGCACTTCCCCGGGGTTGCAGTCTTTAATATGGAGTAGCATGCCTCGGGCTGTGCCTCTTGGGGAGCTCAGGCGGGGACAGGTGTGCAAACCCACCTCGGTTTCAGAGTATTGCTTCCTGGGTTCCTGGGCCAGATTCGCCTTGAGAATCACCTTGAGTGTCTTGAGTGCTAGAGCTGAGGATGCCTCCCACTAGAGGTTAGCCAGCAGGGTGCTTCTCGGCCTTACACCCAGCGCCCACGGGGGTGCAGCGCCCATGAGGGTGCAGGTAGAAAGAGGAGCAGACCCCAGCCGCAGTGTGAGTGCCGGAACTGGACTGCAGCTCCCGGGGCCCTCTCCCAAGTGAGGGAAGGGAGACTGTCCTTCGCTTCGCAAATGCAATCAAGTTGAAATGACAGTTCCCGGAGACACTAAGTGTCTCTCTAGACCATGTTGCTATCGTCACTCTGAGACTAAAACCCAACCTGACACACTTTCCCAACAAAGGAAAATGACACAATGTGCTAAGTTCAGAGTAAAATAACCGTTTTGAAAGAGAGAACATCTGTTTCGGCTATAGAATGCCTGTTAATAAAATGAGGCAAAACCTTTAGGTAAAGCCCCCTAAGCCACTTTAGCATATCAAACCATGCTTAACACAGTATAGTTTACCAAAGGAATAAACTCCATGCCGAGGTCTTTGGACCCCATCCAGTTGTCCTTTTGTAAGGATGTGGTACCCCAACAAAAGGCCAAACCATCTCTACTAATCTTTAGCATTTTTTTTGCTTCTTCTTCCCATTCAACTATTTGTCCCTTTGCAACTAGGCTCAAGAAAGCTGAGTAGAGTCAGAATAACAATGATGTCGATGTGGGATATATATATATATAATGGAATATTACTCAGCCATCAAAAAGGATGAATATCCATCATTTGCTTTGATGTGGATGGAACTGGAGGGTATTATGTTAAGTGAAATAAGTCAATTGAAGAAGGACAATCATCATACGGTTTCACTCATATGTGGAATATAAGAAATAATGGAAGGGACTATAAGGGAAAGGAGGGGAAGAGTAAGGCACCCTTCCATGTGTGATACCCGCTCCATGTCTGGGAAGTACATCCAAGCTGCCAAGAGTCCCCGGAGGAAAGGATTCTGAGGCTGCGAGGCTTGGCTGCTGTCACTGCCCAATGCCTGCCTCAGGCCTCCTGGAGCCCTGGCACAGAACATCTGGAGGGGACCACTGGCAGGCAGTGATGCTAACCAGAAGTCCAGGGGAGCCACTGCCAGGGTCCTGCCCTCTCCAGCCTGTGTCCCGGGTGCCAGGACTGTCCCCTGAGATTGCAGAGCTAAGGGCTGCACTGCCTCCCACCCTGGATCACTCTGTAAGGCAGACATAGTGTCGTGCTTGAGCCTCTGGGGAGAACAGAGGTTGTTCACGAGTTCCGTGGAGAGGAGGCCGGCAAGGGCAATAGTGCGGTGGGAGTACCCGAGAAGTCGGATCGCCTACTTCCCAACTCTGTTGAGGTTTCATGCTGACTTCCGGGTCAGAATGGAACAGCCCAGGTAAAGCTTCCTCCACCAAGACCCTGTTCTCAATGACTGTGCTCCTTATGGGTGAGGAGCTACTTGGTGAATTCAGAGTAGTTAGGAGGTTGAACCAGACCCACACTATCAAAAAATGACTGAAGGGGAAAATCCCCAAATAGAACATTTCCCCTAGAATCTTCTACTCACACAAACGGAGGCTAACACAGACCACAGATATGTAGTTGATAGAAGCCAAACTGCCTCCCAAAGACACCAAAACACCTTTTTTGCTAGCTCCTGAACAACTATTGTGTTCCTTCCTTTTGTCGCGTATTTGGTGACTCTTCTTCCTTTAGACCATTCACTGAGTATCCCAAGATTTGGTCTTGATCGTCTTTGTTTTGAATCTCTTCTCTTTTGAGAGCTAATTCTCAAGAAGCCCGATCCCCAAATATTACTTCCTTGGACTCCTCGCAAAATCCCTCTCTGGTCCTGCCTACCTGTGAGCCTGTCCATGTGAACGCTCCTATGACCCAGGTGTCAACCCACAAACTCAGAACCTGGATGTGTCTCCTACCCCGACCACGTTTGATGGCCATCGAGTTGCACGATTTCCTTCATCTCCTTCCTTTTTTTCTGTTCCCAGGCCTGTCACGCTGACCTCAGCTCACCCCTGAGTTACTGTGCCAAGGGATCCAGCTTGCAGCATCCTGTGCTCTCCCGCTCACTGCACATCTCATCGTTGGATGAATCGTCCTCGGGCATCCTTCACCACGTCCTGCCACCCACTCGCAGCCAGACCTCTAACGACTCTTTCCAGATGCCCCAAATTTGAGCCTGACCTGTGTGGGGATGGAGGGGGAGGCGAGCAGAGCGACAGGGCAGGCGTCCCTCCTTGACAGCTCTGCTCGGAGCAGCCGTGGGCAACCGCCCAGCAGGGCTCTGGCTCTGGTTTAGACTGAGGTTTATTCGGTTCTAATTACAAGTGAACACAATGCCACCCCCTCTCCTTAGCCACTAACTCCTGTTACTCTCACTAAGAGGAGCTGAAAAATGAGCAGTTTTCCACACTTCCTCCCACGAGATCGGATAAAAGAAGAATCGATTCGGTGACTCAGGGCTTCCTTCTCCCACTGACAATCCCACCCTCCCGCCCGAGGGGCACCCAGTTTCCCAGGATTGGGCCCGCCTGATCCTGGCAGCGGCTGGGTGGGGGGATTCTCTAATCAGGATGAAGAGGGGAGCCACTCCTTTCCCCTCCAGCTCAAGCAAATGCTGCTTCTCCCTATGGGGCCTTACCCGGTGTGAGGGGGTCTCAAACCATTCATTTCCTTTGTCTGGAAGCCCCAGGACTTTTCTAGGTCTTAAAGGGAGTTTTTAATCAAATGGTACAATTGATCAGAATCTAGCGAAATTGAAGTAATATTATGTATAAATGTAGAAAATCTATTCTAAACCCTCATTGAAATGATTTTTAAAAATCCAGCAGTTTTATTCTTGCCATAGCTTCTTTTCTTTAGGGATGGTGATTTAGACTTTTATTTCTTAGAGTCCTACCAAGACTCTGCTTCTGTGTCTGGTGGTGTGCCGTTTTACCAGACATATTCGGCATATTTGTTTGCTTTTTTGGATGTCATCACTTCCTGGTCCATTCTCTTTTCCGTCATCCACAGACCCCTTGTCTGGGTTCTCAAACTTTGTAGGATGCTGAGCCTGAGGATTATGAAAAGGGAGAAAAAATTGAGACTAGAGCTGTAAGATCTCGTAGGGAAAAACTCGCTGTAGATTTATGGGAGAAAGTTATTTCCATTCCTACTCTTGGAAAGCACAAAATGAAAGTGCTTGGAAATATAACAGCTAATTCTGAAATTTGCTTTATTCCGAAGTGGAAGATTTGACTGGAAAGAGGAGGAGGGACAGTGAAGAGGACTGGTGGAGAGCACGGTGGAGACTGAGCTAGCTCTGCTGTGTGACTAAAGGGAACTGACTTAACCTCCCTGAATCTCTGTATTCTCATCTAGAAAACAAGCAGGTTAAGTCCTCACAGTGTTGTGAAGACTAATGAGAGGGGGCTTCGCACACAGCCTGACACACAGTAGCAGACAAAAATCACAATCCCCCAAAACTAAAAGTAAGCCCAGCAATTGAACTGCACTTTTTTTCTCTCCTTCCTTCCCCTTCCCTTCCTCCTTCCTGTCCTCCCTCCTTCCCTCCCTTCCTTCTTCCCATTCTTCCTTCCTTCTTTCATTCCTCTTTCCTTTTTATTGTGGTAAGATATCCACAATATAAAATGTACCATTTTAACTATTTTTAAGTATATAAAAATGGCACTAAATACATTCACACTGTCATGCAACCATCACTACTATCCACCTCTGGAACATTTTCAGCATCTCAAACAAACTCTGTATCGTTAATTCCACATTCCTTCCTCTTGCTCAGCATCTGGTAACCATGATTCCACTTTCTGTTTCTACAAACGTGACTATTCTAGGTGCTTCATATAAGTAGGATCGTGCACTATTTATACTTCTGTGACCGGCTTATTTCACTGAGCATAATGTCCTCAGGTGCATCCATGTCCTTCCTTTTAACAGCTGAATAATACTCCATTGTGTGACTCTATCACATGTTGTTTATCCATTCATCTATTGGTGGGCTTTGGGTTGTTTCCTCCTTTTGGCCATATTGTGAATAAGCATCACAATGAACACTGGTGTACAAGCATCTCTTTGAGTTCCTGCTCTCTGAACAGCACTCTTAAAAGCTGTAGTTTGTCATAAAAAATTGTCCAAAATTTGGAAACAGACAAATGGGATTATTGGATGTGCTCTCAGGGCTGTGCTGGGTCCCGTTTAACAAGTCAGTCTGGTGTCAGGATGATCTGATTTTCTAGGGATGTTTACCTTTGGTTGATTTCCTATTTATGATTGATTCAGTTATTTTATAATCTGTAAAGGTAGAGAGGTTGCAGAGTAGAAAACCAGTGTTACAAATGATGCTCGTCCAGTCGCAGTGCAAATGATTTCTGCGGAGGAAAGAAACTTAACCCCAAGGTTACAGTTAATACCTGGTAAGATATTTTGGCAGGTTTAATGGAGGGAGTGAAAGAAATAGAAAATCTGTATAATGTGAATAAGGATGGCTTTTGCTTCTTGGTATGTCTTGCTTTGCTTCCCAAAACAGCAGTGTTTTGTGGACTTGCTTGTTTGGGGATCGGAAGATTTTTTGGTCAAGAATCCTATTCTTGATTGGAGTCTTCATTTCTTATGGAGAATTCTGCTCCCCCTTCTCAGCAGTTCAGACATATTTCCCTCCCCTACTTCATTTTTATGACTTACATTTGTGTATTATTTTAGTTTGGTGATGGGCAGGGTGTGGAAAAGAGATCATGAGTGAGCAGGAGGGGGCCAAACTGATACGTTGAGTTTTTATAACCAGCCCTCCTAGTGCCCTCGAGAAAGTGGCCCTGTCTCGTCTACGCCAAGACGTACTTCATTCTTCTCATCTAGAGAATAAGGTCTATTCTGTTTTAGTAGTAGAGCTGTTTACCAGCTGTTCACCAGTCCTGTTTTCCACCTGTTTGTGCCCATTTGTCATGACTAAGAGAATCTGTGTCTGGATCTACTCATTCTCTTATATCCTTGACAGAATTCAATTCCCTGGAGCCAGAACTAGGAGCTAGATGCAGGGGAGCCTGGACACACAATGCCAGGGTGGTCCAAGGGCAGGGTCGGCACCCTGGAGTGATGATGCCTGCTTCCTTGGTGCGTCAGAGCTGCCTCACTTGCCTTACCCTGGCCCCGGCCCTGCTATTCCCATCCCGTGGAAGCTGACACATGGCCAGTCAAAACTTTCTCTCCAATGCCATCTCTCTCCCTCAGCTGACCTCAGACAGTTTCACCCATCTCCCTTTACTCCCCTTAACCCTGCCATTCTTCTACCTCACCTACTGGAAGAAACAATTCTATCGAGATTATTAACAAATGGTGGTTTAACCAGCACAAAGGAAAACAAACATTTCTACTTCTCTAACGTGACCAAGTCCATTTCTTTTTCTTTCCTTCATAAACTAACTCAGTATATACTAAAGACACATCACATTGATTTCTAGAATGCCTGAATGAGGCAATAGGACAGCCATCTCTGGATGTTAGAAATTAAAAGTATTCTTCACTGCAGTTCTTACAAGAGCAAATTCTAAAGCAAATTCTAAAGGCAGCTTACAGTTTTGGGGAGCTCAAGTGGTGGAAAGAGGGCAGAGCACATGGGGAAAGTCTTGGTTCTCCTCCTCTTTCATGAGGGTTCCCTTGGTGGGTCAGCAGGACGCAGAGGGGATTTGAGGAGGAACAATGATTGAGGCTTTTGAAGAGTTTGAAACATAAACAAGGGTTGCAGCATTAATAATATAGTACATTCTTTTGAACATAGGAGAGTTCAAAAGCTCTTCTTTTGGGATATTAGCTATTGTTTCCAGGGCAGGCTGCTTTCAGAGAAGCCCCTCCCCTTCGGTGTTGTTTTTTACCAGTAGAACATCTCTCTGTGGCCACAGAGGAGGAAGTGTACTTAAGCGGAGGATGAAACTCCTTCCTTCCCTCCCGCTCCCCCCTCCTTCCTTCATTCCTCCTTCCCTTCCTCCCTCTCTGCCTCCCTCCCTCCCTCTCTCTTTCTTTCTCCTATCTCTTTCTCTGCCTTTCATTTTCTTCAGAAATGCATGTGATCCTAAATTCCAAGAAGGGAAATTCATCATCTAATCCCTTAGAAAACAATACACTCTCAGGACCTGGACTGTTGAGGTTGAAGTAATTATGGTGTAAAGCCATATTGATGACAATGAATTGTGCTTAAATATGGCCTTCTTGTAATATTCCAGGATAGTAGATCCACTGCCTACCCTAATTATAGGGTAGAAGAGTCTCTGAGACTCTTCTTTTTCTGTGTAAGAATTGATGGTCTGTCTCTCCCATTAGAAGTGAAGCTTGTTGAGGGCAGTGACTTTGCCTTATGCACATACCGCTGTGCATATCACATCAATTAATGTTGGATAAATGAATGAACAAGTGTATGAATGAGTTGCATTTCAATAATGAGTAATTTAAATGCGTCAATAACAGTGTGTTGAAATTTTTCTATTTAGTCATTGTTCTATCTAAAATATCACTGGGGACATATGCCAGGCAGAGTGCCAAGCACTGAGGATAAGGCAATGAACAAGACCAACATGGCTCCTGCCTCATGGGGCTTAGAGTCTGGTAGGAAGTACAAGCAATAAATAAGTAATTTCAGTGTACTGCATTTTTCATAAGGTAGAACTTTAATTTTGTTTGTTTGTGGGAAAAATAATTGAGGTATAACTTGAAGGCTGCTGGGTATAGCTTGACAAATTCTTGAAAGACATCCAAGGCTTCTGATAGGCCATTATGCATTAGAGGTTGCTTTTGCTTGCATATAATGGAATCTTGACTCTGGAAGTGTAACCAAATTGGAATTTACATTTCCTCATAGAGAAATAGGCCAGCTGGGCAGCCTAAGACTGGTCCAGTGGCCCCCTGATGCTATGATTGTTTCAGAATCTTTCCATCCTCCTGCTCTGCCATCTCAAGCATTGGACTTTACTCCTCAAGGTGCAAAATGGCTGTTTTACCTCAGGCCTCATATCTACTTTCCATTCACTAAGAAGGAAAAGGAAGAGACACTGTGGGGAGGGAGGTGCCTGTATTGGGAAATTAAAATCTTCCTTGAAGTCATCAGAGACTTCTTCCAAAACTGTGTCAGATGTTCATCCTCAGATGCAAGGAACTTTTTGACCTTGGGCAAAAGATGTATTGAGTTGAGGGGGAATGGCAGGTGCCACTCCATTACAAAATGGTTCCTATTTCTAAGGGAAAGGGGGAGAATACATAACAGGTAAACGATGCGCAATTAGAAGAATCTTCCACAGAGGACTCATTTCCTCCCAAACTCGTTCAGATGGACTGAGCTGGCCTGACTGTTGGTTAGTGACTGGAAACAAGAACTTAGTGAGTCACGTAGAAGAACACACCTTCTGGATGCTGAGTTTTTAACAGGTGGTGACAACAGACTCAAACACCAACAGCAGGTGCAGTGACAAGGCCCAACAATGTACCTCTCAGTTTGGTGACAGTAGCAACCAGGATCTGGTGCATGTTATATTAAACAGGGGACAGATTAGAGTGATATAAGAGAGACCCCAAAATACAGTGTCTTGAGCAAGATCGAAATTTATTTCCCTTATATGTAACATTCTAGAGGTAAGTTGTCCAGGGCTATTTGAGTAGCTGTCATTCTCAACTTGTGGCTTCCATCTCAGTACAAGAAAGCTACTCCAATTTTCTTTATGTCTTGGCCAGAAGGGAGGAGAAAAGGGCTAGAGATATATGTGCCAATTTTTTTTAAAGCAAGGGCTAGAAATGGCACACACTTCATTTCTCTTCATATCTCATTGGTTGGAACATAGTCATATGAATACCCAGATCCCAGATGCATGGGATACTGGAAAATGTAGTCTTTTTAAAAAATATTTTATTCACTTATTTGAGAGTGAGCAAGATTGAGAGAGAGAGTGTGTGTGTGTGTACAATCAGGGGTAGAGCAGAGGGAGAGGGAGAAGCAGACTCACTGCTGAGCAGGGAGCTTTATGTGGGGCATCCTGGGACTCTGGGATTATGACATGAGCTGAAGGCAGATGCTTAACCAACTTAGCCACTCAGGTGCTCCTGGGAAATGTAGACAGTTATGTACCCCACTAAGACTATATAACTAAGTAAGAAGAGGAGGATGGATCTCAGCAGACAACAACCTCTCACACTTATAAGATCTCCTAGCCTCAAGGGGTTATTTTGATTCTATTAGTGATTCAGAAGTGTCCAAGTCTGATTCTCTTTGTGTTAGTAAGATCTGAAGTCCATAAGAGGATGAAGATTCCACAAAAAAGACATATTTTTAATTAAATGGGCAGATGAGAGCTGAAGTATTGAACTAGCAGATAAGTTATGAACTGCTGGATAAATATTGAACTACTGGATTCTATAGGAAGGCTTTTATTTGTACTCCATTCTGTGAAGTGGAACTCCAAGTCTCAATAGTAAAATGTGATGATTAATAAAGGGAACTATCTTAATCTGAGTACTCCAGAAAATAAAGCCTGAGGCAAGGATTAAAGTGCTAACCCCCTTTTTAAGGATGCAAGCCCAAAGCAGGAAGAGTTAAGGAAAAAGAAATGAAGGAAAGATGGTAGGACATGATGTTATGCAATGTATCACCACACTAGTCACCACTTTACTGAACTACAAAGAGACAAGGGACACAGCTGGCTGTTCAGCAGATGTGCTCATTCAGCATCCAGGACTTCTCCTGGGAGAGTTGTAAAGAGAAATCACACCCTGGAGTAGCTAACAGGCAAAAAAGAGGAGGGACAATTTATCGATCTTCGTCCCATTCATATCCTATTTCTCACTGATCAAGGTTCACATTGTAGGAAGTTCACCCTCAATAACCACTCAGATTGGCCAGATTCCATGCTCTGCAATACAATGTTCTTAAATCCATAAGTGGAAGGGTGACTTGATATAGGTAGACTGCCAATCAAGAGAGAAAAAGAATGAGGTAGGCAAAGGAATTTCCAAAGATGTACAAGTTTCTGTTCTAATTATAAGGAGATACAAGCTGTGATGAGACCTTAAAGGTCCAAGAAGACCTACTCTGGTCTAAAGGGTCAATTGAGCTGCACTAATGTATCTTCTCCATTTGGCTGCTAAGGGGCTAAAAAAATATCCTTAGACATATCCCTAAGAGTTACTGTATTATTGAAAGCAACAAGAATAATAGGACTTAAATATGTTACCTAGGAAAAGTACTTAGGAGTTTTTGATATAGATGAGCTCTTCACTAAAGCATTATTGTCATCTGATATAGGTTGAGTATGAAACACGGTGCACCAGAGATCCCAGAGATGCATGCTATTGTTACTGCCCCATATGGAGAAAGAAAAATAGAAATACACGAATAACATTAAAACACAGCACATGCTAAGTGCCAGGTGAGTGATCTAGAATTCAGAGGAGGACATGATGACTATGGTTTGCCAGGAAAGAAGCATGCTTCCTGGGGGTGGTCAGATTTGATGTGGGTCTTTCAAAAGAAAGGTGGACTTGGGTATGTTGGAGTAGGAGGAGGGCATTCTGTGTTGGGGGAAAAGCACAGACAAAGACATGGTTGTAGGAAAGTACATGTGAACAACAGCAGAAGAAATAGTTGATATCTGCCTTTGTCTGAAGGAAAGATTGAGAAATAGCTGTAAGATGGGCTAGACCTTAAATTGTAGATATTCTTAAATACTTAGGTATAGAATTTGGATCATTTCCCTAACAGAGAGTTGTGGAGGGAATTTAGCACTCCGAGAAGGGGACACTGCAGAATAGCTTTCAATGACTGGGGGGAGGGGGTTTGGGAAAAAATCCCATTATGGAAACCCTCCCTTAAAAAGGATCCTTTAAGGGTGCTTGAGTGACTCAGTCGGTTAAGCTGCCTTCGGTTCAGGTCATGATCTCAGGGTCCTGGGATTGAGCCCCACATCAGGCTCCCTGCTCTGTGGGGAACCTGCTTCTCCCTCTTCCTCTGCTCCTCTCCTCCCCTTCAAATAAATAAATAAAATCTTTTTTTTTTAAAGGGCCCTTAACCAAATAGGTCATACCCACTTAGCCAAAGGGGATGATTAAGTGGGATGGGTATGTGGGACTGTATATTTCAGGGGGGTGTAAATTGCAGAAAGGAAAAAATAGGGAGACAACAAAAATAATTTTTCTATGTTGTCATTTTGCCAAGTTTCTGCTCTGAACAGACCAAAGATTTGGCCAGCCCAATTCACATGGAGTCCTTCTAATGCTCTGTGGGCAGCATAATCACACAGGAGAGGTCTGCCGTAAGAAACTGCAGGAAGAGGTATTAGTATGATTTTAGGGCTCTGTACTTAAGGTTTCCTTTCAACACATCACAATTCCATGGCACCTGCCTTCCTGTTAGGCCAATTGTCAGGTGTTTTTTGGTGAGCATACAACCTTTGCTTGAACCCACCCTATAAAAGGTTATTTTCCAGTTTATTCCTTTTCTAATCATGTACCTGCTGCTAACCTTTAGTGCAGTTAATTCTAGGGCTTCCTGAAGATTGTGGCATGGATGTTTTATAACTGTTACAACTTACTTTTCAAAAGCATTTGGGATGTTTTCCCTGTAGTAACTTACCCTTCTAGAAAGTCTTTAGTTGCTGCCCACACACCACATGAGTCACAATAGACCTTGATTCACAGCTAGTGAAACCTTTAAGAATAAAACTGTTATTAGTTCAGTTCAGGAGCAAGAAAGGAGGATTTGATTCAGTTTGGGCTTAAAAACAGTAAATTCTTTTCAAATAAAAATTTTCTTTCCATCTCAAATCTATGTGTTTTGAGAAAATGTTAGTATTCAGAGGGAGTTCTGATAAAATGTGACAAAACTGATTCAAAAAAAGAAAGAAAGAAAGAAAGAAAGAAAGAAAGAAAGAAAGAAAGAAAGAAAGAAAGAAAGAAAAACTGATTCCAGAATTAAGAGGTGATTTACTTCAGTTTTATTTGATGTCTGGAGGACAGGAGGACTTCTCTGGGTCTGGAACAAAAAGAAGGCTCCACAGTTGTTAGGACAGTCTGCCAGTACCAGACAAGTCCACCTTTTTTTTTTTTTTTTTTTAATTTGCCTACTGCAGTTCACAGAATATGGTAGTTTGTAACATTTGTTCCCAGATTTTCTTTAGGTCATTGAATCAGTCCTGGTTCTGGTTACCATTGTTGTAAGACAAATTATTCCAGGGACAGAAATTCCAAAGGGCTTGGCTGGGTAGTTCTCACTTGGTGTCTCTCATGTAATTGGTCAGATGTCTACTGGGGTCACAATCATTCGAAAGTTCAACTGGACTAGATGTCCAAGATGGCTTGTCACATGGCTGGCCACTGATATTCCCTGTTGGATGTAGGAATATCTACACATAGCCTCTCCAGTGTGGTGGTCCTAGGGTAGTCGGACTTCTTTCATGGAAGCTGGTTTCCCTCAGAGCAAACATCCCAACAAACCCAGGTGGAAGCCATATGGCTGTTTCAGGTCCAGCCTTAGAAGTCATATGGTGCCAGTATCGGTTGAAGCAGTTAAGCCCACCCACACCCAAGGGGAGAAGGCAGAGACCTACTCTTGATGAGAAGGTATCAGATAATTTGCAACCCTTAGGATAAAAAGAAATGTCAGCAAACTGCTATCCTCATATACAGACAGCTTTAGGTCTCTCTGAGCACCTTTCTAGGGATTCCTATCAAGTTCACATCTAACGTGGTTAGTATCCTGATATCCATTTAGGTTATCTTCTCCACCTTCTTCCCAGAACCTCCTTGTCACATTTTTTTTTCCCATTTCTTTCTATCTACTTAGATAAATCACCTGAAGGGGATATCTCATCCTTTTTTTTAAAGCACTTTCTACCTGATTTGGTTTTAATCAGTTAATGGATTCCTAACATGTGTATAACATGTCAGTCATAAAATTTTATTTCTGTATTTATTACAAAGCAGATATTTTAATTTAATAGCTTAGTTTTTGAATGATCTTTCAAATGATTGCATTACACATGAATCTTCTTATAATACACTGAAATAATCATTTTGGTGAAGAGTCAGTGTTTTTCATCTTTTTAAAAATAAATTTATTTTTTATTGGTGTTCAATTTACCAACATACAGAATAACACCCAGTGCTCATCCTGTCAAGTGCCCCCCCCCCAATGCCCATCACCCATTCACCCCCACCCCCCACCCTCCTCCCCTTCCACCACCCCTAGTTCGTTTCCCAGAGTTAGGAGTCTTTATGTTCTGTCTCCCTTTCTGATATTTCCCACACATTTCTTCTCCCTTCCCTTCTATTCCCTTTCACTATTATTTATATTCCCCAAATGAATGAGAACATATAATGTTTGTCCTTCTCTGATTGACTTACTTTACTCAGCATAATACCCTCCAGTTCCATCCACGTTGAAGCAAATGGTGGGTATTTGTCGTTTCTAATGGCTGAGTAATATTCCATTGTATACATAAACCACATCTTCTTTATCCATTCATCTTTCGATGGACACGGAGGCTCCTTCCACAGTTTGGCTATCGTGGCCATTGCTGCTATAAACATCGGGGTGCAGGTGTCCCGGCGTTTCATTGCATCTGTATCTTTGGGGTAAATCCCCAACGGTGCAATTGCTGGGTCATAGGGAGTGTTTTTCATCTTAACAGCATCTAATTGCCCTTCTATTTCAAACAATACGATGAAATTCCTTCCTGATAAAATATTATGGACAGTCCTTTGGAAACAGTTGTAATGAGTTGGGTCCATATTAGAAAAGGAAAGATACTGAGAGCTGGTTGATTGCCTGAGAAATTGTGTTCTGTCAAATATTTCAAGCAATTAGTCACCAATAATCCTCATAAAAATAGATTCTTCCCTGCTTTAAAAACTGGATAATTGCCAATAATCTTCAGCCAAATGGGTACAGCCTTCCTACAATCACCCTAGAATTTCCTTCTCAGTCTTCCTAGGGCAGTTTGAAAGTTATACTCCCATTACTTGCTTCATAATGAATGGGCTGAGATTAACAGACTGGGACCCTACTTGAGTAAGGATACAAGAGTGGTCTCTCTTTTTGTAGGAAGAGGTTCCGAGGATGGATGGTGTCAGGGAAGAGCAAATGTCACAGTATAATCTGAGCACTTCACACTGAGGGCTTCCAAGGGTGTGGACTTTGATTTGCAAACTGTTTAAACTGCTCTCTGAAGCAAAAGGAAACGGTAAATTTAGAGAGAATAGCATGAAATGCCAATAGGGTTACTAAATAAACTATGCTTTCTTAGAAATTAAATGTAGGTTTTATCAGACAATGGGTTATTAGGGATCTACAAATATAATATGGTTTCTATAATACAATGGCATTTTATGGCTTTTCATGATGATTTTGTATTAATGTTTTGTTTTGTATGCAGTTTGGTCTTACAGAAGTAGTGTAACAGGACAATATAATGTGCTCTACATATAGATCAATAAGTGACCTGAGCCAGTATCATAGAGGCAGTGTTCTGCCCAAGGGTATTTATTTGCTATGTTGTTTGTAATTTCCTTTAAAATATTTCTGCGTAGATACTGTAAAATCTGTATTAGTTGGTTTTTATCTACACTTCAGAAGCAGTTAGTTAATATTTGAAGTACTCTAATCGGAAATTATACACCAAAGGGATGGTTAATTAGCATTTGAAAGTTCTAAATAAAGTCTATACTCTAGAGACAGCTGGTAGGAGAGGGACTTAAACATTCCTTATCTCTGATCTGCACTAAAGGCTTTGATGAATAGAGTGGATGTTATAATTTTGTCATCGGTGAAATGAGTGCTCTTTAAATATGTGGACTTGCTAGAAGTATCGTGTGGGCAGTTCCACCTTTAAATAGAGTATAAGGATCAAGCAGGGCCAATACCTCTCTCTAGGATTCTTTTTTTTTTTTTTTTTTCTCTCTCTAGGATTCTGATTCCACACTCATCTTGTGCTCAGATACTGACTGGAGAATTTTCATGACGCTGCTTTGGGTTGGCAGCTGAGTCTGCTGCTAAGACTATTCACATTTACTTTGAGTAAACTTTACCTGAAAGATGCTCAGTACCCACAAGGGCAGAAATCTGGAACTTTATTGAGTGTACAGAATAGGATGCATGATTCATTTTGTGCTTATATTATGAAAGTAATGTCTCAGGCAAATTAATGACAAGCATGTATCAAAGGTATTTTTCAAACTTGCTGCCAGGGAAGAGTCTTATGAGTGCACACTAACTTAAGTATTTCCTACTTGATACAGATTTTGTAGGAAAAAAAAAAGTTGTTTAGATAGTCACTATTTGTATTATTTTTTAAAAAAGAATGTTTAAATAAAGGTTGTTAGACACTTGGGAGACTGGTCACAGGTTGCTAAACAATTCCTGAGGCTGACAGTAGATGTGTTAGTCGAAGTCTTAGTAGAAAGCAATGGCTCACTCAAAATGGGTTATGTAAAGACGCTGGAAGAGAGACTGTTACGGTACATACAGGGTTTGTGGATACCAACAAGGGATGGTGTGGTCCTCAGGGCTAGCGACAGTGAGAGCCATTTCTACTTCTGGGTCTAAAGGGGCAAGGGAAGGGTAGACCCGAAGATGGGAGCTATATAGAAGGTGCCATCTGCCAGGAGCAGAGGCCTTCAATAGAGAGGTAGAGCCCACCCCTCACATCTCTGCAGGGACAGAACCAGGCTGTGTATATCACCTCCATTCTGCTGCCCTTTGCCTTCCAGTCTCCTGCTGGTGCTTCTCACTGGGCCAGGCTTAACTCAAACTGCAAGGCCACGAAGCCCAGGAATGCAGTCCATGCAGGCTAGCTTCCAGGGCCCAGGAGGGTGGGGAAAGGTGTGGAGTAGAGATGGGGGGCAAACAGAAGATCTAGCACAATAAATATTCTAGAAAGGGCTCTTGAGCTCATTGAAGTCTATCAGGAAATAGCTTCTGTGATTTATCAGGAACAGTAATTACTTCTCCAAAGGAGCAGCTAATCACTTCAGACCACAAAGTTCTGCTTCAGTTCAGGGACAATTTTCTTTCTCAGTGTGTGTAGCAGAAATTGGTCTGACCTGGCTTTTATTATAAATCACCACCTGGTAGGAGGCCTACTGCTTCATCTACCTATAAGTAGTGGTAGCTATGAGGAAGGGATTTTCTTCTTAATACCTCATATTTGTGAAGTGTTAGATTGGATTAGGCAAACTTTCTACATCTTTATACAGAAAGCATTTTATTTTTTTTTCCTCATCATACATGTTGCCATTCATAATTATATATTTCTTAACTTCTTGATTTGTTTGCCTATTATTCCATTCAGTGACTATAATCCATGAACACCAAGCGATAGGTCTCTCTACACTGCCTAACATGGTGCTGGGCACATAGTAGGTGCGCAATAATTATTATTTACTGAATGAAGGAATAAATGAGTACTCTGGTTATCTGTCAGCAAGGCAGCTCAGTGAAGTGGAGAGAGTGTGAGCTCTGGAATAAGGAAGAATCAGGTTTTGAATCTTGGCTGTACTTAGGAGTTGAGAAGCCTTAGCAAATTGCTTAATCTCTTAAAGTTGCAATTTCCTCCTCTGTAATATGATGATTATAGAATTTACTCACCTAAATTAACTCACTTAAGTTTGAATCAGACACACTGTTAAGTGCCTAGTAGGGCTGGGAACATGGAAGAAGGCAGTTGGGAATTAGAGGGACACCTGCTGCTGTCCTCATCCACCATTGTTGTTTTTGTAAAATAATATTTACAATAAGGGAAGACTCTTTTTAAAAGAGTAATGATCATTAAAAAAAGTAATTTTCTCAAAGGAACAATGAGGGGCTTGACATATAAAGTCTTCGTCTTTTTTGAAGGTTATTGGTATTTCTCTTTTAAATGATCATTGGTCACTAATGTTTAGTAGAATATATATGCAGCTGAGTCTGAAGCATCTGTGAAATAGGGTATTCTATGAAGTTGGCATGGTATATGCAATAGAAATGTTCTTAAAATATGTAGGAACACTTTTATTGATTATAACACATTTTAAATGCATTAGGAGCATTCATCCTGTGAGTTTTCCTCTAAAGCTAAGAATGACCTCACTATCAGTTATTTTAAATCCAATTTCCTTTAAGTGATGTTGATGTGGGGAGAACCCATACACTGATGATGTCCTCTGGGCTGGCTTTCCAAGTACTTGTCAGTAAAGCACTCTCCCCCTCCGCCCTTTTTTTTTGGAGTGGCCTTTAAATTCTTTTTAACCATACAAGTAGACTATAGAAAGAAATACAGTTGAACAAAAATAATTAAAAAAAATAATTAAAATTAAAACCCACCCAGAATCAAACTTTTCAAGTGTGAATTTGTATTTACCCCTTTTTTTCCCTTTTTAAAGATTTTATTTATGTATTCATGAGAGACACAGAAAGAGAAGCAGATACATAGGCAAAAGGAAGAAGCAGGATACCCTGATGTAGGACTTGATTCCAGGACCTAAGGCAGACACTTAACCACTGAGCCACCCAGGTGCCCCTGTACTTACCTCTTTATGGGCTTTACTAAGAAAATTCTTCATCAGAGGTACTTTTTCCTCCCTGGAGTATCAGTAGGGTTTCAGGAGTTTGAGTATTTTTGTAAACTGGATCCCTTTTGCAAATTTCCTCCACTTTCCCACGGCAAGAAAACGTGATTAAGAACCTGTGATTGCCTCTCCAACATTGACTTGAACGCCTCCACAGTAACAACTATGTTGTTTAGGTGGAAATGGCTCAACCCCTCAGTTTTAGGGATGGGCACTATGGGGTTTGAGCCAGTCCAGGTAATCTTATTTTCCTTTGCTGATGTGATTGGTTCAAGCAACCTAGATCCTGCAGCCCAAACATTTCTAAATTCCTGGCTTCCCCCAGCGAATTCAAGGATTAACTACCTATATCAAGAGTATGGACTTTAGAGTCAGATTGCTTTGATTTCAAGTCCTGACTGCTCCAAACCATTTGTGTGAATTTTGGCAGTTGCTTCACTTCTCTTGGCTCAGGTTTTCATCTGTAGAATGTATAAACCATGTAAAGTATTTCATACATTGCAAGCACATGGTGAGCATGTGATAATGTCTCACCCAATTATTAATGTTGTTTCCAATCTGACTCAGAGTTACCTTGATTGGTAAATTCTTGTCTACATGCCAGCAGACATGGGTTACCTATTGGTCTTTCTTTTTGCCAATCAGTATATATACATTTTAACAAAGACATCCTAGAGACAATATACTTAGTTCAGATGCTAGTGGAACGGCTCCAGTCGTTGAAGGCTCAGGCCAACCATAAGGTGAGAATTGTATGACTGCCTCAAAGTTGCTTGGATCCTCATCCCATCCCCATCTCCTTGTTTTTCAGTTGGTCTTGTGCACAGAAGCTGTTGATTGCCCTCATAATATCTATTTCTCCTTGCTAATAGAAACCTAATTTTTATGTTTATTGGTCATATGGCTACTTTAGGGGATTGAATCTTGATGATACCAATTTCTAGGCCAGTGATTGGTTTAGAAATGAATGTGTAATACAATTTTCGTCAAGGAAATGTGAGGAAAGCCTTTTCACAGGCTTCTGGAAAAGAAAACTTTCTCTTAAAAGGCAAATAGAGATGGAACATTCTGTCTTTGGATATTGATATGCGAGGAGGTGATGCTTGAGGTCACTGTAGCCATTTTTCGATTATAATGGGTCAAACTTAAGACCAGAGTCTACATTCTGAGGAGAAAAGACTCTGGTTCTTGAAGACACTGTTGAACAACGGAAAACCAAAGTGCTTCAGGACTTCTTGTGGCGTGGTAGATTAAAGCCTTTTATTGTTCAAGCCACTGAGAGCTGAGTTTTCTGTTACTTGCATAAAAAACAAAACAAAACAAAACAAACTTCTAAATGGCTCAACTACGGGACGTGAAAAACCTATTTTCTCCTCTTAGATATTGTTCTTTCTATTCAGAGAGAAGCAGGCTGTGGAAAAACATGAATTGCTCCATTCATTTTGTAGACAAAAAAATTACTAACGGTTCTTTTGGCAACTCGCTCTTTTCATAGCCACTTCAGTGACATCACATCTTATTGGCTTAAAGAAAAAGCAAAACCTTTTGTTCCTGTTCGATGTGGAGACTTGGGTACTTCCAAGAGAAATTTGGGTATCTTTGGCACATTTTACTTAGTACAGTTTTTAAAAATCTGTATGCTCACAGAGGTATGGAACTGTTGGAGAAATAGAAGATTCAGACAGAGAAAAATTCTCTCCTTAAGGACAGAGAGGAAAACTCTTGGAACTGCAACTTCTGGCAAAGTCGATATAGTTTAGAATAGATGCTGTTTCTGGACATGACAAAGGACATAAATCAAATATATAAGCTTATTTGCCTTTGGAAAGTAAAAGATTGTGTGATATTTATTTAAAGGCAGATCAATTCCTCTCTCCGGCTAAATTAGGAAGAGATTAAGTGAAATCTTAATGAAGCATAAAATTGGGCATTGGCGATATTGCCTGCAACCATTGTAGATCGAGAGATAATGCGGCCAGTCTGTTTACCTTATTGGAATGAGCCCTGGGACGTGATGCGCCTGATTCCTAATCTGGGAGTCTAATCTTTACTCCTTAGATTTTGTTGACAGGCTGATTTCCTGACTCACTGGATCACCCAGGTATAGATCCAGTCTCCTTTGTTTCTACCTACAAAAGATATACTGACATTTGTCTAGGCATGGCAGGGTTCCAGCACTCTATATGGAAAAGAACTCCAGAAATCTGGGCTGCAGGAAGACCTGGTCGTGTTAAAAGCAGTGTTCCCTTTAAAACTGCATTAGAGAAATGATACCTTTTGAAGAAAGCACATGTGGTAGCCATCCTCCCCTCTCTATATGTCAGCCACCTTTATAATTACATGACTTCTTTTCCTAACTAGTTGAGTTCCTTGGAAGAAAGGCCTTTCCCTTATGAATCTCTTTATCTACCTCTTCCTGGCATAGTAGGTGTTTGATAAATCCTACTTGGCTGACTGTTGAGGTCAGCTGTTTTCCAACCTACATTTTGAAAGGTTGGGTTCATTAACAGTGAGGCTCTAGATAAAGATCACCAGGAATTAATAGATTGTACTACTTGTGTTCCACATTGAGTGTGCTGGGTCAGAAAGAAGGTGGGTGTCCCACTTCAATGAGGTCAGCTTCTGAGAGAGAGGTCCTGGGGTTACTCAGACAAATCAAAGCATCAGGCAGTGAGTCTGAATGATGCTGGGTGGGAAGAAGAGAGACTGGAGGGTGGGAGGCCAGGAACTGGAGGAACAAATTAACAAGTGGAGTTCACATTCTTCTCTTTGGGCCCTTTCTTACCATTACCACTTCTGAACATAATGAGTAAGTCATTGCCAATCCATATATCTGTATACTAAATGTTAATAAAGCTTCCTTTTATCCCCCTCCAAAGTTAGGTAAGAAAAAAATAGAAATTCTACTACTGTTGTAATTCATCACTTTTTTGCGCATCCCACTATAAAGACTGCTTGTCGGGATCCCTGGGTGGCGCACCGGTTGGCGCCTGCCTTTGGCCCAGGGCGCGATCCTGGAGACCTGGAATCGAGTCCCGCATGGGGCTCCTGGTGCATGGAGCCTGCTTCTCCCTTTGCCTGTGTCTCTCTCTCTGTGTGTGTGACTATCATTAAAAAAAAAAAAAAAAAAAAAAAAAAAAAGACTGCTTATCTGCACATGGATAAATAAGATAAATACAGTTTCTGTCCTCATGGGGTTATTATTCACTGGGGAAGATTAGTGACAAACAGGCCATTGCAATAATATAATATCTATATTCAGATATAGGTCTCTATAGTTAATATTAAAAGAATATTAAAATAAGTAAATATTAACTGATATTATGGAAATTAATACAAGAAAACTCCTTTAGAATGGAGTTGGGGGCCGGCAGGGGGAGCTCTTACCACCCTAGCAATCCTGGTCAATCCTAGACCCAACAGAAATAGAAGGATGGCACATGTGGATACTACTTTACTGTCCCAGCAGGAAGAAGACTTACCTCCTTCCCTGGTAATAGCCCAACCAATGAAAGAAGCCACTACACTTCCAGCTTCCTAGTTTACTCCAATGGACCTTTTGTTTATGACAGCCATCCCAACTTCCCTGTTTGTTTGTTTGTTTGTTTTTTTCTATAAAAGAGCATTCTTCTCCTTTGCTCAGTGGGACTTGTCAATGGTTTTGCAGTAGTTTACTTGTCTTGGATTACAATTCTCCACTACTCTCCAAATAACTCCCTTTTTTTTCTACTGGTAAAATAACTGGCAGAATTATTTTTCAAGTCAACACAGCATTTTTTTATGTAATTAAACAGACAAAGATATTTTTCAGCCATTGTAGCAGACCATCAGAGCTTCTACTACCCAGAATCTATTTCTTGTTTTTTGGGGAAGGAGATCTGGAGTGTTTTTGTAGGAAACTATCTCTCTTTTCCCCTGTACTTTTAATGCATGGGGTTTGGTCATCCCTCCATCACCCCTCTCCCCAGATCTGTAGGTAGGAAAATGATCCAGATCTCAGTGATATTGTATTTTAATCCCAGGCTAGAGAAACTGTTTTGGAAGTAGTCATGTGACCCATGCTAGTCCAATCAGAGGTAATCCTGGGATTTTTTTTTTTTAATGGAGTAACATAGAAAAGGCGTTTTCTTTTCTATAGACTTGTAATCAAATATGAATGATCAGAACTTCAGGCAGATATCTCCTCCATAGGAGGAGAAAAGAGAAACCAAGATAGAGGTAATATTCAAGAGCCAAAGGCAGAGCAATTGAGTTTTAATGTTGTTGAGCTCCTGAATCCCCTGGAGACCCCTTCTACTACTTCCATTTACATGAACCAATAGATTCTTGATTTTTTTTTTTGGCTTAAGCCAGTTTGAATTGGGTTTTCTCTCACTTAACAACTGAAAGGAAACTTGGTACCTGATTTACGAATTTGGAGCTGCTTTCACTCAGTGGTAAGCTAACCTTGGTCTTGTCTCATGTCTGAATGGAAATCACCTTTCCAAGATCCTGAATTTTTCTTGGATTTATACTTAATATTTGTCTTTCATTCCTTGGCTTTTAACAATGACAAGGAATTCTAGATACCATTGTCCTCCCCCTGCCCCCAATTGTGATTTTAGCTATTCTAGCATGGCTTTTCCCCAGGTTGTTTTGGAATCTCATGTGATGCCCATTGAAAGTGCAGATGTTGAGCCATATGCCATGAAGATCTGAAAATCTGCACTTTTTGAAAAAGATTTTATTTATTTATTTATTTATTTATTTATTTATTTATTTATGAGTGTTAGAGAGAGAGAGAGAGAAGGAGGGACTGTGTGTGTGAGTAGGGGAGGGGCAAAGGGAGAGGGAGAAACAGACTCTCCTGCTGAGTGGGGAGCCCTATATGGGGCTCCATCCTGGATCCTGGGAACATGACCTAAGCTGAAGGTAGATGCTTAACTGACTAAGTCACCCAGGTGCCCTTCAAAATCTGCACTTTAAAAATGCTCCCAGATGATTCTGTTGTAAAGTTTGAAAAACAGAGTCCTAACACCAGGCCCTCATCTATGATTGCTTTCTGCTCTTACCCCTAAGCCCATAGGTGACTCTCTATCCTTGATCAGTTTCTCTTCCCATCCATGGGTAGATCATAAATAAGAAATAGTAGAGCTACATGGACTTCCCATTGGTTACTGTGACTCTGAGCTTTCCCTGTCATTCACTTAGCTAGTAAAATTTTCCTGGATGAACTATCTTAAAACTCAGTTCTTTGCCCTTTGGAAATCTGAACTTATGCCTTCTAATAAGATATATTGGTGTAGTCTTCTGTATTCTTTGGAGCTGTAGTTTTTTTTTTAAATAATTTATTTATTTATTTTAGAGAGAAAGAATAGGGGAAGGGGCAGAGGGAGAGGGAGAATCTCAAGCAGACTCCATGCTAAGCATGGAGCCGAATGGAGGGCTTGATCTCATGACTCCAGCACAACCTGAGCTGAAACCAAGAGTCGGATACTTAACCAACTGAGCCACACAGGTACCCCCACAGCTGTAGTTTTTGAAAGGAGCACAGAATTCCTAAAACTCAGCTCAAATCAGAGATTGAAAAATATACACTTAGAATTTAACACCATATTTAAATATTTTCCTTTTTCTTCCACTTGTATGAGAGATAGGAGAGGTCTGAGGCTGCTTTCCCTCTCTTCTGTAAGGTGAGTCCATTTATCCTCTGGGCTTTTAAAGCAGCACAATATCAGGCTCTTTAAGCAAAATATCCAAAGATTTTCTCAAATTTGATGGATTGTTGATGATTGTGATACACAAGGCTAAAGGAAAAGTCATGGGACAGACATAGAAGCCAACTTTGAACTGTAAGGCTTTCCCAGGACCTGTGCCCCCAAAATAGTAGTTCTCTGCCAGTGACCATCTGCAGCCTTGATCTGACCCTGCCCCAAACATTTGGCATGTGGAAGCTGGCCCAGTTGTCACAGAGCAAGAAGATTAATTTTCCAGTGCTTACAGCCTTCTCTTGGGCTTCTGCATGTCCTCACAGTAATCACTGTTTAAAAACACTGATAAAATTCAAGAATGTGCCAATAATAGCTCCCTCATCACAGGCTGGGGTGGATTTCCAAAGCACCAGAAGCTGAATGCTGATCCTCCCGGGAAGGTGGTGAGTAGGGTGCTAGCGGGGGCCCTACTGGGGGCACTGTTTTCATATTGGCTCCCAGACCCACCTTATGCCAAAGCACAGGACAGGTCTACTGCAGGACAGGGAGATATGGGTGGGGCAAAGTGGACAATAAAGGAAATCTCACTTTTTACATTAGCCTTTCTTAACTTTCCTCTGCCTTGAGGATCCTGCTGCTTGTCTTGCTGTCTCTGTCTCTCCTTATTCCCCATGGAAACAGATTCCTTAAAGCTTCATATAGAAAGCTTTGGGTCACCTCCCTTGACACACCATTCATTTTTCCTCTTTGCCCTCCTACCTAAAACCTCCTTCACTATTCAAGTGAGTACCTAAGACTTCATCTGCATTGAGATGTTAGAAAATATGTATTTTTAACTCAGTGGGGAAGATGATATATGAGATCTTCCATTTGAATCAAGAAATTGAAAGAGGCACTCTGGTTTATTTAGGGACAATTCCTTCAGAAGATCCAGGTTGAAGTCAGACAAGTTAATGGTGAACAGCATAATACTAATGCATTCCTAGCACTTCAGGGAAATTCAAGGACACCCATCCCTCAGCCTATTGTCTACAGAACATATCCCATCAGGAGGACTAAGGTAAGGGTGAGAAATAAGAGGGTTTATGGGTTTATGGATCGAGGTAGAGGAAGTACTATAGTTGAATGCGGTAATTCTTTCCTTTCTCTTGGGAAGGATCTCTGCAAGAAAGAGAGGCATGGGTCCTCCAGAGGATTGATGTTTATATCCTTCAAGAAACATTGAATGTCTGTTGTGTGGTAGGCACAGTATTAGATATGGAGGATACAAGGATGAGCAAACAAAATTGGTCCCTGCCTTCATGGAGCCACCATCAGGAGGGATAACATTAGTAATCAATTAATCATTAAATAAATGTGCAAATGAAGCAGTGATGACCGCTGTGAAGAAGAGGTCTCTTTTGGGCTAGGACAGGCAATATGGGAAAGGATTTGACCCTTGTCTAAAGGGTCAGCAAAAGCTTTTCTAAAAGAAGTGATGACTAGGTTGAGGTCAGAATGATGAATAAGAATTAGGCAGATAAAGAAGGAAGGACGGGGCATGAGCTAGGGCCCTGTGGGGACCTGGTGGGCAGAAGGCACTGGAGTAAGGACTGTGCATTGGAGCAATGAGAGCAAAGGGGTGAGGGGGTGAGGCTGGAGAGGTTCTAGGACACAGATCAGGGAAGACCTTGCTTGTAGACCTTGTCAAGGATTCCAGTCTTTATCATACAAGCAACTAGAAGCCATGGAATGGTTTTAATTGGTGGTGGTGGTGGTCATGGTAGCGGTGGGGGATATGTCCAGCTTTGTGTTGGAAAAGATTGGTTACAGTGTGACTGGGAGTGGAGGGGGTAGATTCAAGGAAGAAAGAACAGGAAGGAGGGTCTTGTAGCAGCCCAAGCAAAGAATGGTGGTAGTATGGACTACATTGGTGACAGTGATGGAAAGAGACATTCAAGAGGTAAAATCAACAGGGTGTGGTATGTATGCTCCCCTTATCACCTTCAAGCTTCCTCAAGTGTAAATCTGACAGGAGCCCGAAGGTAGCATGCCCACTGGTGCGTGAGAGAGCAGGTCGAAGCTAAATTATGTGTATCTGAACAAACAGCACTGGTGCAAGATCCCAAGGAGCATTTTCCAGCCCTCCTGCATCTTCAGCATGAGCAGGCACTGAAAATGAAGTGTGAGGGAAGGAAGCAGGCACCCAGGTTATTTTTAGCAAGCTATAGGAAATAGCCAACATTCTAATTTGAATTCATCTCATTAAAACCCAGAGCCTAACCCCACACAGTTCTTGTTTCTAATGTCTGCAAACTTCTCTTTCTCCAGATAATTGACAATAGACCCCCGTAGAAGTCTTCTCAGCATTTCTGCAAAAATTTAGCAAACATTAGGTTTGACACCATCATCATGTTTGCCAAGACAGCAAAAATCCCAGCCGGCGAAACTTCAAGTGTGATGAAATGGAACAGAGAGGACAGCATGGAGTGACTGATCATTTCAGGATATCTTCTAGCCGGTTTCCAATGTTGGAGTTTTCCATGGTCTTTGCAGTAGGAGCAGTAGGGAACATGTCATGGTGATGTAGGTAGGGTTTACTCCTCTTTCTTTCCTACTTTTCCTCCTTGCCCTCAAGTGGTTCCCAGAGTTAATTTTTTAAAAAATATTTTCATTTAATAACAAAAAACACTTTTTTATTCAGTAAGTTCAAATTGTATAGTCAGTGTTTGGATTCTGGCCGAACTGATCTTTATGTTAGCATTTTAGGCCTTCCCCCAGCTTGACCCAGGACATGTTATTTAGCTTCTTTGGGTCTAGATTTCTCCACCTGAGCTATGAAGAGGTGTTAGACTAGCTCAGCATTTCTCCAGCTTCAGTTATTTGGCTATCACCTTTGTAATACTCACCATATTGACTTTTCACTTATTTTTAAACATTTTTTAAAAGATTTTATTGATTTATTCATGATAGACACAGAAAGAGAGAGGCAGAGACACAGGTAGAGAGAGAAGCAGGCTCCATGCAGGGAGCATGATATGGGACTCGATCCCAGGACTCCAGGATCACGCCCTGGGCCAAAGCAGGTGCTCAACCACTGAGCTGCCCAGGCATCCCTAGTTCTTAACATTTTCTTCTCTAAATCGATTCATTTGTTTATTTAAGTCCTTTAAAAAAAAAAAGGCTTGGCAATAATATATGTGAAATTGTGGGACTAAAGTGATAGTGACCTTTTTTTCTAATACACAAAAGTAAGCACATAATGAAAATAAAAATGTAGGGATCCCTGGGTGGCGCAGTGGTTTAGCGCCTGCCTTTGGCCCAGGGCGCGATCCTGGAGACCCGGGATCGAGTCCCACGTCGGGCTCCTGGTGCATGGAGCCTGCTTCTCCCTCTGCCTGTGTCTCTGCCTCTCTCTCTCTCTCTCTGTGTAACTATCATAAATAAATAAAGATAAAAAAATAAATAAAATAAAAATGTATATATATGTACATATATCTATATAAAATCAAACTACACTCTACCTTGATGATCTGTAGACCCCACTGTAGGAAATTCTGGACAAGCCAACCTCTAGCTCTCTTGCAGTACTAGTGTATTATCATTCATATCTGGCTTACCTACCTAGACTGATTTCCCATAGCTTCCTAAAATAAAACCTCAGGTTTGGCCAAATCAATGTCCCTGTTACTCCTTATGGACAGGATGTGCAAGCTATTCCCTTCATCTAGAATCAATATTTTACTAAGGAAAGAGAAACCAGACCTAAGTAAGAATTAACGAATTGGGAAATTTTATGATTGGGTCAACAAGTTACCCTTGATCAACAGGCCAAGAAAATCCTTAGGGTTGGCAGTTGCTGGGGGAAGGTCAAGTGTAAAGAGTTGAGGGATTGGTCATATATGGGCTGTTTCTTTTCCTTGAAAAAGAGGGTTATCCATTCATAGGACAAATTTGCTGGGCAAAGTTTTGAGTATCCTCTGGAAGTCTTCAACCTTATCTAACAGAGAAAAGATCTAACTTGAACACCTGCTGAGTAATCATTATTTGATATAGAAATTTATTAATTCATTTATTTATAATGTATGATGTTTTTTCCATGCTAGAGACTGGACACACAAAGATCATTAAAGATATTTTTCTACCCTCTAGGAGCTCAAGTTTGGCAGGAGACAGAGAGAAAATAGATGAGCATGATAAGGCATCGTAGACCCCCAAATAAAAATACTTGCCCAAAGTATGTCCAGGGTACAATGTGGCACAGGATGGATAGTGTCAGTTCTATTGGATCAAGTATAACTCCCTAGGGGATGTAACTTGATATATAAGGTAGGTCTTAACTCATAAGGCAGTGCTGGTTAGGTGCATGGGGGCAGTGTAGGATGGAATGCCCTCCCAGGGACAATAATTAGTTATAATATTTTCTGGCATATTCAGAAAACTGAATGCAATTTAGTAGGGGTAGAACATACAGTTGCCTCTCTGTGTGTAAGAGAGAGAGAAATAGAAATAGAAAGACAGACAGGAAGAACTCTAGAGGTCAGACTTCTTAATTCAAGAAGGAACTGTTAAAGACTTTTAAGCAAGTGGGAGATATGTCCAGAGCTGCATACTGAGAGTTCACTCAAGCAGCTGGGTGGGGGATGATTGGGTAGGGAAGAGTTCCCAAACCATAGGCAGAAACCCATCGAAAAACACTATTCCAATGGTCCAGGAGAGAGATGATGAAGCAGCGGTGGGAAAAGAGAGAGGACAGCTCTGAGGGATAGTATGAAGGAAGTGCTGATGAAACTGGGAGGTGTCTAAGCAGATGTCAAGGCTGCCAGCTTGGCGATTGGGTAGCGGTGCCCTTCTCAAAGTTGGAACCCAGCAGGAAAGGTGCAACCTGGGGAAACATGAATTCCTTTGGAACTGTATCCCCTGGGCCCTGCATGGCAAAGTGACAGGGCATGGGGGCAACAACACCCGAGTTCTTTAACTAGCTCTGTCGCTATGACCTTGTTTGACTTCGCATCATTTCTGAGCTGTCTCTTTGTCCCTAAGATGTATTGCCTGCTCTGGCTTCATTTGAAGTCTCGGGGAAAAGAAATATGGGCAAGTACTTTGTAAATGTCTTCACAAATGTAAATATTTATGTCTTCAGGGAAGTGCAAGGTGTAAAAAGCAGAGTCATCACACATTTAGCTTGTAAATCAGCAGAGTATGTGGCTCCTGTGCACCATGGCAGAGCGTGCAGCAGACATTTCTTTGCAGGATTGCCAATATCACCGCTTGTCCTTTGGCCAAGATGGCTTCATTTCTATGAGACAAAAGGTATTCCTTTGTTCTGCCACACACCAATGCACCAGACATTACATCTCCGTTTTCTTCTAAATCTTATAAAATCATTTTTCCATTCCCACTTGCTAGGGTGGGCAAAACAACCACCTTTGGATCACATAAAAATCTTGTTTTTCACTGGTGAAATGAGTGAGGTTTAAGAAATGTAGGTAGACTAGAACTACTACACAGTGTTGATTTGCAGCCCTCTCAGGAGCTTTCCTGGTATAATCTAAAACTGGCCTCTGCCCTCAGAAGGCAGGGAGAGATGGAAGAAAGAGGTGGCCCACTCTAGGTTGGTAGATTGCAATTTTAATAATAGCAAAGGGAGCTTACATATGAGGCTTGTCTTGAGCAGCAGTAAGATGAATGGATCCCTGTCCCTGCCCACCAAATGTTAAATGTTATAAAGAGGCCTTCACTGGGTTCAGGCACATAAACTGTGCAGGTGTTCTCAATGGCATATCACTACCTCAAGGTTATGTCCTTGAAGTAGCCTCTGGGAGTGGGAAAGGCAAGCAGAATGCATATTTCCTGGACAGGGGAAAAAGGGAGGGGCCTCCAAGTGCCTGGGCCCAGCTCATGGGTCAATTGGTAGTCACTTTTTCTTTTCTTTCCTTTTTTTCTTTTTTCTTTTCTTTTCTTTTCTTTTTTCTTTCTTTCTCTCTCTCTTTCTTTCTTTCTTTCTTTCTTTCTTTCTTCCTTTCTTCCTTTCTTCCTTTCTTCCTTTCTTCCTTTCTTCCTTTCTTCCTTTCTTCCTTTTCTTTCTTCTTTATGACATTCCCAACTCAGGTAGAGCACCCTTGCATGAACAGTAAACTAGTTGTCCTAAGTTTAGGAAAGCCCATAACACCTGTTGATTCAGACCCAGGTCTTTGCAAGCCATTCCATCTAGGACTGTGGAGAAGGGGAGACCAAGGTACCCATGCCCAAGACATATCAAGACATACCTAAGACAACTCAGCAGCACTGTTATCCAGACCTTTAGGAATTAATTTTGGTTGCTCTTGTGTTCCTGGTTTGCTGCAGAATAACCATGTTCTTCATAAAGAAGAGAGCTGTGATGTCAACAGTGTGGGGAAGGTGAAGGTGAAGGTGGAAGGTGGGGCTGGTGAGGAGGGCTGATGGCTGAATGCGCATGATGGAGCAGAGGTCTGCTGCAGAGAAGGAGGGAGGAAAGAGAAACTTTGTCAGGAAAGGAGGTCAGATGGTGAGAAATAGGAATAAGAAGGCATTTTGAGTTAATGGCAAAGAACTCAAAGATCTATCTTATAATTCTTTCTTGTGAATGGAGAGAAGATCAACTTGGGGTAACTGCTCTTAGAATAGCATTTCTGATTGGGTATCTTAAACGCTAACTCAGCTCCTGGGAGGAGAGAAAAGGCCATCTCTTAGAGCAATGTTTTGAGGGTGGAATAAATATTCTACTGGTGGCCTGTAAGAGGATGGTTGGAGTTAAACATTTGAATATTCTTCTATTTTAAAAGTTGCATGTTTATTTGATGACAATCATTATCTTCGATAAGTATACTTTTCTGTTTAAGGCACTGGCACAACATTTTCTCTTAAAATTAATTTGAGGGGGGAAAAGAGAGCTGATTTAAAGAAAAAGGACTTATTATAAACAGGTGAGAGAGTATGGAAAACATAGGCAGTATTAGAACGACCAATGCTTGGGAAACATCAAAAGTTGTTCTCTGTTTGGGTGGAGAAGCAGGAAGGAAGGGAAATAAGTACTTGGTTTGTGATGGCCCACAGGTGGTGTCCCACAGGTGATAACTCACACGTGATGGTCCATAGGTGCCTTCGTAATCAACTCAGTTCATCACCCGGGCTCTTTTCTCATGAAGATTATTCTCTGAAAATGGAAAAAAATCCAAGTAGAGAGTCATATCTTAACATATGATTAGCAGGTTTTGAAATGATCTGCCTACATCCTGACCTGGGCATGTCTGGAAGAGGGAAAGAGATTTCCCCTGCAGTGGGGCTGCAGTCAGGGGAAGTGGAACCCACCCCAAGGCAGTTCATCAGGCTCACAGTTTCACCCACCTCTCTGGTGGAGAGAGTCCTAGGGTAGCGACACTTAATCTAGTGCAGTGACAAACAAGTGAATTGAATGAAAATGATCTGAAGGTTTAGCTTGAATGTGATGATGAGCACCCTCTGAGGGTAGTATATGTATGTAGATCCTGCAGTTCTTAGAACCATGCTCTGCACATACATGTGTGCTCAGTAAATAGCATTGCTGATTTCTGTGGTGTAAATATGTGCATTCAAGCTAACAACCGTTTCACAGCTAGCTTGCAAAATTCCTGCAAATCTAAAAATCAGTTCTCATAAACCCCCAGATACTGTTAACCACTGGATGTAATGATACCAACCCCACAGGGGTGTCAGTCGCTCTTGGAGCACTCACTGCCTGCTAAGCACTGTGCTTGGATGATCTCATTTTGTTCTTGTAGCAATGCTATGAGGTAGTCACTATTATTATCCCTATTTTAGGGATAAGGAAACAGGGTGTTGGAAAAGTGAAGGGATTTGTGGGTGGACACACAACCAGCCTATATTCTTTCTACTAGACTGCCTCATCTATTCCTTGAATGGAATCAAAACAGGGCAAATACTACCTACAGTGTCTGGTACATAATAGATACTTAATTCATACCACTTTCCTTGCCCTCTTTTCTGTTTCTGTAAAATTTATATTGGTAGAAAATGTCTTGGACCAGATCTCATAAATCCCTGGATAGGTGTTAATATTGGGGCAGGAAAAAAAGAACAACGTAAGAAACTGTGAAGATATGATAAAATCCAGGCATTGTTTTAAATATTTCAAGGATCAATTTGTTTTCTAATGACCCTTTTAACAAGCCAAGGACTTTGAACATATATGATTCTCCTACGGGAGGACACACACTACCTCCACTAACTTTCTGCCCAGAGAGCTTTGTAATGATTTAAACCAGCAAAGTGAGAGCTTCTTCCTTGCCTGCTCTCTCTGCTGTTGGCATTTCACACAATGAGCAACTCACAGGTGTTTCTAAGAATTTGAATCCAGCTATTCATTAGATATATAATATTTAGAACTAAGCTGATAGATTATTATGTATTTTGTGCTAGAAGAGAATGAAATTCTTCCTTCAGAGAACTTGGGTTGAAAGAAGTTGGGCTGGAAGATTTGGCTAAGTAGACAGGGCCTCCTACCCAGAAGTCATTCTCCTCCCATGTCCTCCTGCCTGACAGAGCCACCTCCATGAGATGCTGGAAGCCACCACCAAGGTACTTTATTAAAGGGAGGGTAGCTGGGCAGCCCCGGTGGCCCAGTGGTTTGGCACTGCCTTCAGCCCCCGGGTGTGATCCTGGAGACCCAGGATTGAGTCCCACATCGGGCTCTCTTCACAGAGCCTGCTTCTCCCTCTGCCTGTCTCTCTCTCTCTCTCTCTCTGCCTGTCATGAATAAATAAATAAAATCTTAAAAAAAAAAAAAAAAGGGAGGGTGGCCAGGTAATCTGCCCAATTCTGGCCAATGAGATTTAAGAGGAAGTATGCTAAGTGGCTTCAGCAATTTTCTTTCTTGGACAAAATAGAGACGTGAAAAACAAAACAAAGCAAACAAACAAACAAACAAACAAACAAACAAAAAAACCAACCATTCCATGTCTCCCTACCAGCTTTCTGACATTGCTGTCTGAGGATGAAGTCTAACTTCATTTTGAAGTCTAACTGGATGGATAGCCTAGAAGTACCTACCTACTTGTTTCTTTTCGTTCTTTTTTTTAATTTTTAATTTTTAATTTCATTTTTAATTTAAATTCAATTTGTCATCAAATTGAACAACACCCAGTGCCTACTTATTTCTTGATAGGAGAGATCAAGAACTATCCTTGTTGTTTAAAACCTATTCGTCATGCATTTTGTCATTTGCAGCCCCAAATATCTACCAATAATAAAAATGGATTGTCAAGTTTACCTGCTTGAATTGCCAAGTTTACCTGCTTGTTAGAACTGTTTGGGGTTACCAAACCCCACTGTGTCTGTAAGGAAGCTTTCTGCTGCAAGTAATTCAAAGTCTTGACTCATGCTGGCTCAATGTTGGGAAGCTCATTACCTTATGTAACAGGAAGAACAGAGTCAGGACAGGCTTCAGGTGGCACCCATGCCCTGGCTTTGCTTCTCTGAGACTCTCCACCCTGCTCTCCCCTGTGAGTGGGTTTGGTCCTCAGGCCAGCTGACTGCCAAGCTCTAGGGACCACATCCCAATGAGACAATGCCTAGTGGAAGCAAAGGGATTATCCATTCCCATGTCTCTTCAGAGAAGCGAGAAGAAGTCATGTCATGGTCATGGAGAAGTCGTTTGTCAGTCATGGTCCATATTCAGGCTATCCTAAGTCAGTCCCTGGCAATGGGAGCAGGGGGATCCCTGGGTGGCACAGCGGTTTGGCGCCTGCCTTTGGCCCAGGGCGCGATCCTGGAGACCCGGGATCGAATCCCACGTCGGGCTCCCAGTGCATGGAGCCTGCTTCTCCCTCTGCCTGTGTCTCTGCCTCTCTCTCTCTCTCTCTCTCTCTGTGACTATCATAAATAAATAAAATTTAAAAAAAAATGGGAGCAGGGTTGTGGCATTCCTCACAGGCTACCTCCTATCTGGGGGTGGGTGGTGGGTGGGATGGATTTAGGGAAACCTTCACCAAGATACCAACTCCAGGTGTCACTTGTCTTGTCTCTGCTTGGAGAGCTTGTTTTTCATGCTGGGAACCCTAAGTGATCATGTATTTTTTTTTCTTCTGGCTTGGCTTTGAGCCTTCACTCACACAGGTCCCTCCTAGCTGACAAGTGTTTCTTACATTTCGCCAGTTAGTTTCTCTTAAAAGAATCCATTCTTTTTGTTTCTGGGTCTTTAATGTCCCAATTATAAAAACAGGTTTTCTTTTTTTAAAAAATATGTGATATCAATGTCTCGACAGAAAAAAAGAATCTAGACATACACACTACTGTTTTCATGATTAAACATGTTTCACTTCCATTGCTCTTCTGCTTGAGCACATTTTTATGTTCACAAAGAAAATAGGTACCATGCCTTTAAGAGTAGATACCTATCAGATTTTTAAATTGATACAAAATTACTTAAGGAATAAGAGCAATTAAATGTGAAGCCACTTTTATCTGGGGAAAACTTGGAGACTCAACTTGGAAGAGATAGTAGAGGAGAGAAAGGTGTGTGTCAGGGAAACCCTTTGATGGAAGCCCTGCCCTTCTTTCTCCCCTCACGGCTCTTTTTCTCCCTCATGACACCTTCACCTGTATTCACCTGTAGCGGATACACCGCCAAGGTTTGTTTTGTACCTGATTTCTGCTGCTTTGAGTCTAAGAGATGCCTGTGAATCCCCTGGGTGTATTGTGAGCCAGCAGTACTGGTTTGGCCATGGTTAGGAGACTGCCTGGTACCCCATTCCTCCCTCCCTCTACCCTAATAGGACCCAGTGTCCATACACCCTGGATAGCCTGTGCTATAGGGGGAATCTGAGGCCACCCCTGGCTTTAGGTTGGGATTGGTCGTCAGCACATCTGCTGCGATCTTTTATTTTTTAATTACAAGGGAAAAGATACAAACAGGGATCTGATTTACCCTAAAATAATTTTGTGTTCGCATTTGAGTTGATACAGTAGTTAAAAAAATCTCCTACTTAAAAATACTCTCTCAGTATAAATATTTATGTGTGTATATTTTCTTAAACCTCGATCTTTTTCCATTACATGAAATAGTTTTCATTCCTGGTACGCAATTCTATTAAACAACCTATCATCTCAAAACTAAGCACTCTAATAATTTCCCCCTGGCAATTAGTTTTTAATCTTAACTTTCATCAGTTCTATTTTTTGGGGATAATACGATTTTACCACATTTTAAGATATTTAAATGAAAGGCAAACAAGTGGGAAGGGAGTTATTATGATAAAGATTTGTTTGAAACCCACCTAAGGTACAGGACAGCTGTGGATTCTAAGCAGTTACATTTATTCAAATTTTCCTCTTCTTGGTTAGAGAATAATTTTTCTTTTTCCCAAAAAAGGATGTTCCTAACCAAACCATGACCCGCCCCAGTGCTGGGGTAAATAGGAAAGAGACAAGGGCCCATTTCCTCTGTGGTCATGCGCCTGGAGAAGCTTGGGGAACTCCAGATAAGGAAAGGAGTGGGTTTTGTCATTTGTGGCTCGTAAATCCTCCAGAGTTGTTCCCAACTTGTGCGCGGCTTCTAGCATAGTCTGAACCTTGGAAGGGAAGAAGAATGAGGGCTGGTTCTTTCCTTGACTTGTTTAGATTTTCCAGAGTGAGTACATGTAGGGGCCAGGACAGCAGGAGTCCTCAAACTTTCAGCTGTATCTGAACTACCCAAATTACCCAGAGAGCATGGCACCTCACTGATTTTTAGCTCCATTGTGAATTTCCGATTCAACAGAACTTTGGGGATGAGGAATTTGTGTTTTTAAACTGCATGTCAACAAGATGTACATGTGTTAGTGATATTTAATGAACAGATAAGCCTAATATTTAAAATATCCTAGTCAGGAGTGCCTATTCCGGGAGTAGTTTAGGGAGTTCCTAGAGACTCCTCTGAAGCCCATGTGTGTGGGGAAGGGAGGTGGGCTTACTAAACACAGCTTCAGTTATCTTTATATCCCATCAACACCAGAGGGTCTATTAATTAGCACAATGCACATTAGAAATATTTTTCATTGGTAAAATTAGCAGCACTCAAAATACATAGAAAGGCTAAAAATATTACACAGGCAGCCTGCCCTTGCATTAATGTGGTAAACTAGTTGTCCTAAGTTTAGGAAAACCCATAACACCGGTTGATTCAGACCCAGGTCTTTGCAAGCCATTCCGTCTAGGACTGTGGAGAAGGGGAGACCAAGGTACCCATGCCCAAGACATATCAAGACATACCTAAGACAACTCAGCAGCACTGTTATCCAGACCTTTAGGAATTAATTTTGGTTGCTCTTGTGTTCCCGGTTTGCTGCAGAATAACCATGTTCTTCATAAAGAGGAGAGCTGTGATGTCAACAGTGTGGGGAAGGTGAAGGTGGAAGGTGGGGCTGGTGAGGAGGGCTGATGGCTGAATGCGCATGATGGAGCAGAGGTCCGTTGCAGAGAATGAGGGAGAAAGGAGAGACTTCTTCAGGAAAGGAGGTCAGATGGAGAGAAGTAGGAATGAGAAGGCATTTTGAGTTAATGGCAAAGAACTCAAAGATCTATCTTATAATTCTTTCTTGCAAATGGAGAGAAGATCAGCTTGGGGCAACCCTCTTCTTAGAATAACATTTCTAGTCAGGGTATTTTAAATGCTAACTGCTTGCTTGCATATATATTAAATCTAGTGGACACACTTATATCTTGCTGAGATGCAAGTTAAAATCCATTTAGTTCCTGATGCTCCAGCTGGAAGTCTCTTAAGAAGGACTAGAAGAGTGATTTTCAGTAGGAGGAGTCCATGGGCTTGTATCAGGATATATGTGTGTGTATGAGTACGGGTAGTGAACGCAAATTATATGCTTGGAGGATTCTCCCAATTTTGAACCTGTTTTGATGTCTGTCACTGCTACAGAAAATTCTCTAAGTTCCATGGCTTTAACTTCCACCTAGGTCATATCTCTGGCCCTGATTCCCCAAAGTATTGCAGGAACCCCCAGCAGATTTTCCATCAAGTCTCATTGGTCATAACTCTACAACATGGCCACAGAAATGGAACTCCCACGAGTAGTGTAGTCTAATGAAGATCCACTCTAGTGGAAGTGGGACTAGGCTGACAAAAGTGGAGGAAGCCAGCAAAGAAGTAGAGAATAGAGAGGGGTCAGAGATGGGGATGGCACAGGGAGTAGGTTTGGTAGACAATAAACAGTGTCTGTTAGAGAGTCTATTTTTATGTTCTACAGGTCAGTAAATTTCAAATGGGTCCTGTCCTCCTGGGAGAAGAGCATACCAGAAGTGTGATACTTATCAAGACAGCCAGTATGGATACACAAAATGTGGGATGTCCATACAATGAAAACACTAGCTGGCAGTGAAAGTAAACAGACGAGGCTACTTGCACCATTGTGGATGGATCTCAAAGGCATTATGCCAAGAAGCCTGACACAAACGACTGTGTACTGTATGATTTTGTTTATATGACATTATGGGAAAGGCAAAACCATATGGACAGAAAACAGACTGATGGCTGCCTCACAAGGGTGGAGGGAGGTGGCTGGATACAAAGGAGAAAGAAGGAACTTTTTGGGGTCATGAAAATGTTCTACAGATTAATGAGAAAACTGCTACTGGGTCTTGGGTGATGGTGTGAAAAGGGGCAAAAGCCATTGCAGGAAAGTTTATTTTGGGCAGAGGATACAATTCTGTTGTTTTGAAAAACAGGGTTATCTGCTCAGGCTTTGGTTTGGGCAAATGGCACAAGTTTTATTTCTATGTTCTTCAGGATATTAATGAGGAGTGGGCAAACACAAGGTTGAAGCGGGCAGAGAATACCCTGTGAGCTGAGCCCCAATTCTTAAACAACTGCTAATGGCCTCTAATGGATTAAAATACGGTTCTTCTTCTTTTTAAAAAATATTTTATTTATTTATTTATGATAGACATAGAGAGAGAGAGAGAGAGGCAAAGACACAGGAGGAGGGAGAAGCAGGCTCCATGCAGGAGCCTGACATGGGACTCGATCCCAGGTCTCCAGGATCAGGCCCTGGGATGCAGGCAGCGCTAAACCTCTGTGCCACCAGGGCTGCCCAAAATATGGTTCTTCTTAAGAAGAAAGCTTTGCCGTGTTTTAAAGAGGGTGTTATATGTTCAATGTTGTTTTTTTGGGTTCCCTGTGACCTTTGGTGGCTGGGAATTTTGATAGAGTTTGTAACTGACAGATTTTGCCTCAATAAAGGATCCTTCTTGTTGAACTACCTCCCTGGCCATTTACCATGGTCCTAAACAAACGTGTGTAACTGACTTTGATAAACTATAGGAATCCCAGCACCTAGCAGGAGAGTGCTGGGAGGAGGTATTTTTAGTTGAGGGGACCTATTGAATATTTCAAGTCACATCACACAAGCAGTTGCCTATTCTGTGGCAATTCTGACCACAACATCTGGATGGTGGTTATATGAAATAGCGTCTCTGAGGTAATCTGATGAAGAAGCTTGGTCCAAACAATTGGTGTGAACAGAATCCCATGGTTATTTTGGGGCTGGTGTGGGTTTTTAAAAACTTATTGTTGATATAAATTTTCTTTCATGTGTATTGTATATATACACGCATATTCCTGCATCCTAATTATTAAAGCACCGGGGCTTTGTAAATATGCATTCCGTTCTGACCTAACATTACTTCTGAGTTTCAGACCATATCATTCCAGCACCATGAAATAAACACATCCTTTCCCAGACACATGTTTTTCAAAGCCATAGATTAAGTGCTAAACTATCATCATGAAATCCACTTCATGTTGTAATCTGCTTGCCTCCTATGGCCCTCTCCTGGGAAAGAGATTATGTAATTAGTAGTGACAGAAATGCTAGGTATTCTAGGAAGGAAGCATCCCACAGGTTGTGGGTCAGTCACAAACTATCAGAGGAGGTAATTGAGAAGACATGACCACTGTTTGGCCCTCAAGCTGGTTGTGGACAACTAGAGGCTTCTCATCCCCTCCTCTGTCCTTGGAATGTATGCTTCATCCATTGTTCCTGCACTAGGAACCATTTCAAGGATGCAGCCTAGTGAGAATAATGTGTTGTTGAGACCATCTGGATTGGGTATGTGGGCTGGGCTCTGCTGAGGCCTCTACAGAAACTTTAAGATTCTAGCAGGCGGGTGCAGAGATCTACTCATCTTGTGGCTGCTCAAGACAAGCCTCATATGTAAGTCCCCTTGCTTATTAGAACTGTTGCCTACCCCTCTGGAGTGGCCTGCCTCTTTTCTCAGTCTCCTTGCTCTCCATTTAGAGGCCGGTTTGCAAACCAATGCAAATTTTTATTCAAAAGCACATTCCCTGATCCCATCCTTAGAAATTTCAACTGATGTCGGAGGTGGGGTCCTAGAATCTTTATTGCTAAGTTCTCATAAATGCCCCAAGTGATATGGATAATGTGGCCTTCAAGCCATCCCTTGAGAAAGATCCTTTTCCAAAATACCTAACCATTTTTGCCTCATTAGTGGCAAAAAATGGTTTTGCATTTTTGACATTAGTTTTCTCTCAAGATTGGACAGGAGGCAACATTTACTGAGAATCTTTTTTTTTTTTTTTTTTTTTTATTGTCAAAGTGCAAAGAAAATAGGCCTTAACTCTCAGGAAAAGAAAAAAAGACTGCACTACAGAGTGAGGAAAAGAAAATGTGGGGAGGGGGGGGTCTTAAGAAAAGCACATCAGTTGTCAAGTGTCACAAATTCACAGCCCTAGGAAATAGGCCACGTGGTGCCAAAGCCCTTATCCTCCCTGAGGTCATTGCCATGCACATACGCACCACATGCACTGACACTAATCACATTTTTGACCTTCACCTGCCAATACAATCATTGCAACTAAATTGCCAACTTGTTTTCATTCTGTTCAATTTGTCACCAGGTTTGATCGATTCTATTACATACTTTCCTGCAACACCTCACTTGGTAATGAGGTAATCAAAAGACACAGGAAGGGCACCTGGGTGGCTCAATGGCTGAGTGTCTGCCTTTGGCTCAGGTCTTGGTCCGGGGGTCCTGGGATCGAGTCCCGCATCAGGCTCCCTGGGGAGAGACTGCTACTCCCTTTGCCTGTGTCTCTGCCTCTCTCTGTCTTTCATGAATAAATAAATAAAATCTTAAATAAAGATTTAGGAATTTACCTATATATTTCATTTTATATTTTAGAGGAGTTTTGGGAAAGATCCTGTATACCGCATAATTTCTGAGTGAATGAATGAAATGTCTTGCTGAATCACATTATTGTGTATATTCACAAAATAGTAGATCAAATCATATTTTCAGTACAGTTAACAGAGAGCTGATTTTTAAAGAAAATCTATGGTGAACACTTTTGAAAGTGAAGGTGATTTTTATTGTTGTTTTGTTTCCTTTTTTTTTTGCAAGAAGAACAATTATACTATGATATATTTTTTTAAACTTTTATTTTGAAATCATTTTTAAAAAAGATTTTATTTATTCATGAGAGACAGAGAGAGAGAAAGGCAGAGACATAGGCAGAGGGAGAAACAGGCTCCCTGCAAGCAGCCCGAAGCAGGACTTGATCCCTGATCCCGGGGCCATGCTCTGAACAGAAGGCAGACATTCAACTGCTGAGCCACTCAGGTGTCTCTGAAATCATTATAAATTACAAAAAAGTTGCAAAAAATAGTTCAAAGAGCTCCCTCATATTCTTTAAGGCATTAACATTTCTGAATCATCTGACAGTAAGTTACGAATGTGATGCTTCTTTATCCAGTCATATATCAGTGTGTATTTTCTAAAAACAAGGAAACTCCTAAATAACCACGTACAGTCTCACATCAGGAAAATAACATTGATCCAATTTAATCTAACGAAGTCCACTGGTGAATTTTACACCAGTTATGCCATTATTGTCATTTATAGGTCTTGGATCCCATTAAAGATCACCTGTTGCATTTAGTTGTCTCTTAGTGACTTTTAACCTAGGAGAATCTATTTTCATAACCTTGGCATTTTTGAAGAGTACACACGAGTCACTTGAATTTCTCTCAGTTTGCATTTGTCAGCTGTTTCCTCGTGATTTATATATTTATGTAGAAGAAGTGCTGCCGTGTTCTCATTGTATTATTCTCACTGTATTATATCAGGAGGCAACATGAGGTTGGTTTTCTCCATCACCAGTTTTTACTTACGTGAACTTTTGCCAGTTGATTAAGATGGTATCTCCCAAGTATTATAGCTGTCATGTTTATTGGTAAACATGTTGTGGTTATTAATTAATAATTAATAATATATTGAGAATGAATGAATATTTTGGGGACATACATAGAGACTCTGTGAATATCTTGTTCCTCATCAAACTTTTACTCGCAAATTTTAGTATCCATTGATGATTCTGGCTTGAATCAGTTACAATGATGGTTGCAAAATGGTGATTTTCTAATCCTATCTTTTTTCTTCATCTATTGGTTGTATTCTACTGGTAGAGCTTTCCTTTCTCCTTTTTTTCTTTCTACCACCATGAACTCATTGATTTCTATTTTACTCAAAGTTTGCAACTTGTTGCTGTCATTATTTATTTTGATGCTTATATTGTTCTAGATTTGGCCAGTGGAGACCCCTCAAGGCTCCTATATTCTTTTGACATGTCTCCATAATTCTTTAAGTACCTTCTTATTTTCTTGCACAGCAAATTATTCCAGTTTCATCCACTACACCATGGAGCCATAGTTCCTTTCAGTGGAAAATGGTATTTAAATATCAAAGTTCGAGTGTTAGGTGTGTTCATAGCTACTGTGGTACTATTGCATTTAGACTCTCTCAGGGGACAGAACTAGGAAACATATCAACATATACACACACATATACCTATACTTATATTTTTCTTTTTATCTATGTAAAGTACAAATTATTTCATACCATCACCTTTAATTTCCAGCCACATTACTGGAGTTTATTCCAATCTTTCTTCCAATGTGTAATTCCCTTCTCCAACAGTGAGAAAATTGCCTACCGAAATCCTTATGTATTTATTTGTTTGCTTAATTCCTGGTGTGTAAACTAATTTGTTGGCCATGGTAGCAAAAAGTGTGGGCTTGTTCTATGAAGTTAGTTATTTTTTATCATTTTAAAAATATATATAAATTATATTTATAATATAAATGTATGTTATATTAAAATTATGTACAAATTATATATTAGAATATATGTGTCTGTGTGATATACATATATGTATATGTGTGTAATTAAATATTTTATATGAAATGGAATATAATGAAATAAAATGTTTTTCATATGTATACAAGAAATTATATATATCACATATTAGAAAGCCCATATAGTACATAAAATATATCAATATAAGTAAATACATATAAAATATCTGATTTTATATATATGTTTTCCCCTAGCTTTACTGAGATATTACTAATATATAACATGAAATTCAAGGTGTACTATGTGATTATTTGATATATATTGCAAAATAATTACTACAATAAAGTTAGTTAACACTTCCATCCCCTCACATAATTACTACTGTTTTCGTATGTGCATAACTATGACAATTTACACTGTTAACAACTTTCAAGTATAATACAGTATTGTTAATTGTAGTCACCATGCTATACATTAGATCCCTAGAACTTATGCATCTTATAACTAGGTTTGTACCTTTTGATCAACATCTCCTCCTTTATCCCACCCTCTGGCAACTACCATTCTACTCTGTATTTCTATGAGTTCAACTTTTTTAGATCCCACAGCGAGTTCATACACTGTATATGTGTCTTTCTCTGATTTATCTCACTTAGTGTAATGCCCTCAAGGTCCATCTATATTGTTGTAAGTAGCAGGAAAATGATTTCCTTCTTTTTTGTATGGCTAATAATGACTCTTCCTGTGAAAAATGCCACTGAAATTTTGACAATAATTTTGATAATCATAAATGTGTATATGTGTGTGTGTGTGTGTGTGTGTGTGTATGATCCATTCACGTGTCCATGGACACTCAGGACATGTTTCCATGTCTTGGCTATTGTAGATAGTGCTGCAATGAACACGGGGATGCATATATCTTTTGAGTTAGTATTTTTACCTTTTTTTTGGATATATATCCAGAAGTGGCATTGCTGGATCAGTTGCTAGTTCTTAATTTTTGAAGGAAACTGCATATTGTTTTACATAGTGGCTGTACCAGTTTACATTCCCATCAACAGTGTACAAGGGCTCCCTTTTCTCTAGTTCCTTGTTGATATTTGACTTTTGTCTTTTTGAAAATAGCCATTCTAACAAGCATGAAGTGATATCTCATTGCGGTTTTAATTTGCATTTCCTTAAAATTAGTGATTAATGATGTTGAACATTTTTTCATGTACCTGCTGGCCATCTGTATGTCTTCTTTGGAAAAATATCTATTCAAATCCTTTGCCCATTTTTTAACCGTTTTTCCCCCTATTGAATTATATGAGTTCTTATACATTTTGGATATTAACTCTTTATCAGCTAGATGGCTTGAAATATTTTCTCCTGTTCTATAAGTTGCTTTTTCATTTTGTTGACCATTGCCTTTGCTGTGCAGAAGCTTGTTAGTTTGATGTAGTCCCACTTGCTTATTTTTACTTTCGTTACTTGTGTTTTTGGAGTCATATCCAAAAAGTTGTTGCCAAGCCCAATGTCAAAGAGATTTTTCTCTGTTTTATTCTAGTGATTTTACCACTTTGTGTCTTATATTTAAGTCTTCAGTACATTTGGAGTTAATTTTTGTGAGTCGTATAAGAGAGGGGTCCATTTTCATTCTTTTGTATGTGAATATCCAGCTTTCCCAATATTGGTTATTGAAACGACTATCCTTTCCCCACTGAATATTCTCGGCTTCTTTGTCAGATATCCATTGACTGTATATGAGTGGGCTTATTTCTGGGCTCTACATTGGTCTATGTGTCTGTTTTTATGCTAATACCATGCTGTTTTGATGACTATACCTTTGTGAAATCAGGTAGTGTAATGCTTTTAGATTTGCTCTACTTCTCTATATTGTTTTGGCTATTTTTTTTTTATCGTACCATATACATTTTAGGATTCTTTTCCTACTTCTGTGAAAAATGCTATTGGAATTTTGACAGAAATTATGTTGAATCTGTAAATGGCTTTGGGTAGTATGAATGTTTTTACAATATTAATTCTTTCAATCCATGAACATGGGATATCTTTCCTTTTATTTGTATCTTCTTCAATTTCTTTCAGGAAGGTCTTGTGATTGTCACTGTATGAATCTTTCACCTCCTTGGTTAAGTTTATTCCAAAGTATTTTATTATTTTCAATGCTACTGTATCAAGGGAAGCACACAGTAAGGCCTTTCTTCAGATGCACCTGGAACTCACTGCTTCTATTTCCACATGATTGTTCCCTTATGCCTAGCCTTCAAGAAACTGCTGGTCTCAGAAATGCAGAGCTCCCCAGAGGAAGAGCCCTAATAACCACCCATCTCTCAGTAAGCATCCTATTCTCGAAGTGTTACAAACAGCTGCAGCCAGCTCTACAGAGATGCTTAAGCCAAATGCTAAACCCAGGGAAGGAAAATTTTTATATTTCAATTTTAATAAATGAAATAACTGGGGTATCCATTGAAATTATATTTTATTCACTAAGTTAAGTGTGGTTTCCCTAGGTTGCAGGTTTTCTTCTTGGTTTTGGAGGTACCACTTCATGACTTAGCCCAAGGTAATACATATATCTGCTTGTGTACTGTTCCCATTAGGCAGAATGGTAAGGGCGGGACTTATTTCATCAATTTCTAGTCCTTAGCAGAGGGTCTAACACATGGTAGGTGCTAATTGCTGTTTATTGAATGGAAGAGTGAATATATTCATTAATCAGTATAGAATGATGGGAAAGGAGATATACCTCGGGAAGAAGACTTTAAATTTCAACCTCTGGGGGGCGCCCGGGTGGCTCAGTGGTTGAGCATCTACTTTCGGCTCAGGTCCTCATCCAGGGGTCCTGGGATCAAGTCCCACATCTGGCTCTCTGTGAAGTGCCTGCTTCTCCCTCTATGTCTCTGCCTCTCTCTGTGTGTCATAAGTAAATAAAATAAAAATCTTAAAAAAAATAAATATCAACCTCTGGACCCACATGGATGAAGACAGCCCAGGTCACCCGTCCTTAGAAACCTTTAGATATTTTATGTCAAATTTTTGTTTTCCTGGTAACACAATACAATTCAAGAATAAACCTTGAATTCGTTCTCGATAATGATTACGTCGATATTGCACACCAATCCATGGTTGCCATCCAGCACCAACAATCTTGTTCTCTTTTCACCTGCAGCTTCCTGAGTATTTAACTAAATGTCTGATTTCAGAAATCCCACATTAAAGAATGTTGTCCGTTCAAGTCACCCTTTTTCATTTTTGTCTTCAACTTTTTTCTTTCTTTCCCCAAGAATACCCGCAAGAGTTAATTTTTCTTGAAAATTCTTTTGTGGTGTTCCAGATACGAACGATCATAAACCACTCCAAATGCAGCACGTGGTGTAAATGCTGAATCGATAAAAATGACGAGGTTAGCCACAATATCCCTGACGTTCGCGGTGGCCCGTTTTAATTTAGAGGGCGCCAGCTACATTGAAGCGACTCAAAGCTCCCGGAGCAAACCACTCGGGACCTGGAATCCCTAAGACAACCCCGACTGACGCCGCTGAAGTTTCCAGACGCGGCCAGCTCTGGAGACCAGACCGACAGGAGGAGACTCCGCATCGCTGAGCCGGGCTCCCAGTTGTCTGGGCGGCACCTAAACTGCCAGGAATTTCCAGGGTTTCCCTTCCTCGGGCGAATCACAGTCTGCACGGTCCGCGGCGCTGGGAGCAGGTGAGCGCGGCGGCGGCTCCCCAGGGACGCGCGCAGGTGCTTCGGCCCCGCCCCCCGCCCCGGCCCCGCCCCTCGGCCCCTCGGCCCCGCCCCCTCGGCCCCGCCCCGCGCCGTGCAGCTCGGGGGCCCAGGTGCCGGCGCCCAGGTGCGCGCGGTCCGGGGCTGCAGCTCCGCTCCACACCCGACAGCGGGCGCCGCTGCGGCGGTTCGCGAGCGGCGGGGCTGAGCGGCTTCGCGAGTTGGGGCAGCTCCTGCGCCCGGCCCTGCTCGCGGCGAGAGCTCCGCCCGGCTCCGGCTGCCCTGCGCTGCGGGAAGCGGCGGGCGCCGAGGGGGCGGACCGACCTCCGCGGGCCCCGGCGGCGCGGGGCGGGCGAGGCGGGCGAGGGCCGAGCGCCGGAGACCCCGAGCGCCCCGCGCCCAGGCACCATGCGCCCCGCCGCGCCTCCTCGCCGGCGCCGGGCTTCGCTCTCCGCTCGCTGAGCCCCGCGCTCGCCGCCGCCGCAAGTCGCGAAGACGCGGCGGGTCGCTGGAGAGCCGCGGGGAGACCGCCTCGGACGTCCCCTCCGCCCCGCGGAGGCTGCGGCCCCTCGTCCCCTCGTCCCCGGGGCTGCTCTCTAGCTTTACCATGAACCTGGCGCGAGCTTGGCTTTAGGAGAAATTCAGAAGCCGGAGGGCGAGTCAGTGCAATTCTTTGGTTGCTAAGGTAATTGTAGTTGTGACAGAAACGGGCGAGAAACAAATGGGGGGAGAGAGGTTTTAAGACGGCAGCTGCCCCTCCCCCCATTCATATGTGTTGCTTTCATCTCATCCCCTGAGTGTGGACGCTGTCCATTTCAGATGCGTGACAGGTGTCGGAGCGTGTGTCTGCGTGTGTGTGCGGTTTGGGACTGTAGAGGCACGAGCTTACATAAGTGGTTAGGCAAGCTGGCGTGCGGACTTGTGTGGGATGGGTGCAGGTCTGCATATAAATCATGTTCCCGGGGTTCTGGTGCCCAGCGCTCACTGACTGGGTCCAGCGAGCACAGGGTGCGTGCTCCTAGGTACCTCCCTCCAGTCTTAGGATTTTGTGATAGCAGGTGGGGCACCTTTACCCCAGAAGCAGACGTTCATTAAGTTTTTCTCTGAAGAAGCTCGCCCTTTTGCAGTTTGGAGGAAAAGAAAGCAAGTGGTGGTGAGGTGTGGAGGGCAGGGTGGGGGGAGGTCAGCCCTTTGGGACCTGCTGCGGGACAAGCAACGGTAAGGCATCCACGCTCTTAGGGCGACAGCTAAACTGCTTGCATGAAGAGACCCTATCTACCGCCACTGTCAGGCTGTAGACGTGGCCCCGGGGAGACGGAAAAAAAGTGACCCAGAAAATTTAATGTTGTTCAGAATGGAAGCTGTTGCATTTAATTTTAATTTTTAAATTTGATGGAGGAGGCACGTTATTTCTTGTTGAGAGGAGCGACTTGTCTGTGTTACAAATCGAAGGTATTTTGGGGCTTGTTGGCTTGGGATTGTTCCCTCAGCATTGATCAATGCTTAGAAGCTGGGTCTGCCGGTACTTTTTAATTAATACCTTTTAGCAGCCCCAAAGTAAGACTGCAGAAATAGGCAGCCTTAGGCAAAACCCCCACATTGGACCCTTGTCTCACCAGAGGGGGATGAGCGACGGAAGAATGAGAACTAGGCTTCTAAGTGTCTGTATGGAGTTACAGACCCAGCCACAAGTTTGTGTGCGTTCTGTCAAAAAGTGTTTGAAAGGGGACTGTTAGGTTTAGCTTCCTGATAACAGCGAGCCGGCTGTAGATCAATTTGCGTAGGCAGGTGGGGTAATTATATGGTTTGGGAACTGGGGGTTGGAGAAACTTTCTGAGAGTTGTATATTCTTTATATTATTTATTATTACTAATTTATCAATTTTGCAGTGAGTGAGGCTGCTCTGTGAAAAAAAGTAAGCAGAGGACTGAGGGAAATTTAAGGGTCTTTGGCGGATGCCCCTGTGTAAGTGAAAGCTTGCATGCTCAACAGCCAAACCCAAGATAATAAGTTCTTTTGAGTTCCCTAATACTACTGTTAAGCGAATTGTTGCAAAGTCTGGTAATCTTAGATAGTATAAATGTTGAGGTATAATATATTATCTGCACCCCCCCCCCCCCCGCGCAACTCATTCTTTCCTGAAAGCATCTGTAAATTCTAGAAATGTCAGCTGTTGTGAGGTATTTTGGTAAAACAGGTAGCCGCTAGAATTTCCTTTTTCGTAGTCATCACATTGGTTAACTTAATTTTCCTGCCTCATTTAAAAGGCTTAATTAACACTCACTGAATTTATTTTGCTCAGAGTTTCAGTAAAACAATGCCAGTTTTTCTTCAAGGGAATGAATTTGTCTTATCAAGTGAAACATTACAGCAGTGCTTCTGCAGCAGAAATGTCTCTTTAAATGAGACGTTCTTATTTATTTATCTACTTATTTATGGCTCATTGAGTAAGGTAACTGATGTAGATATTTTTTAAATGAGCAAACATTTCTTGAGAAAGAAAAACATTTTTTAAAGGGTATCAAGGACAATGAAATTTGCCAGTAATTTTGGATGTCTTTTTGTCCACGGGGACAGAATTTTATATGAAAGTAGGATCACTCTCTGTTTCTTATTTCTCTGATATTTTCCCATGCATTTTATCCCCTGAACTCCTAAGACATTGCCAGGAATTGCTGAACATTCTGTTTTGTGCCAGGGGTTAAACATCAGGGCGGTATGAGTAAGGAGCTATGTGTCACATCAACGTTTTTCAAAAGGGATGCTCTCAGAGATTTCAATAAATGTTTCTTTTAGCTTCACAGTTAGCTTATCTTAATTCATAGTGCTTTGAACCTAGGAAAGCATTTAACCTCTTCATTTTTAGTGCCTGCTGGAAGGAATGTATTTACAGAATTTCATCTTCATCGTAACATATGGCATGATATAAATAATTACTACACACACAGTATCCTGCTGTATGGAGAGAAATGGAATTACAAAATAAGCCTTCATGTTGAGTGATTTGGAGGTAACATTTCAAGAAGCAGTTTTACTTTTCTTCTTGATTACCAAAGTAATATACAACCATTGGGAAAAATTCAGAAAAATACAAAGAAAAAAGATCGTTTATAATTCTCCCCTGGAAGGCGAACCACAGTTGACACTTCTGCATACTGTATATTTTTCCAGATTTTATTCAGATCACGTTATTCATTGTATTTTTATACTTCTCTCCCCCAGCCTCCCAATTTTCAAGTCTTGTAAATGGAACTTGGATGTGTTAAAGGTTTGGGAAATTACTGCTAGTTTACTGGATGGTTTCAGTAGATCAGATTTAAATTTTTGTTAGTGGTCCTTATTTTCAAAGACAGTAGTTTCTCTTCTGTTTTCTTTGAAAAGGGAAGGTTTTTCCTTTGGGTTGGTAGTACTTGGCGTTCCCCATAAGATTTGGGGATTAAAGCATCAGAAAAGAAAAAGGATGTTGGCTATATGTAGAGTTGGGTGTGTGTGTGCGGGGGGGGGAGGGCAGGTAACTGAGTTCCAGTTTCAATTTCTCCACCTCATGTGGCCTTTGGTCCATGGGCTTCTGTTTCCTCAAAAGATAAATGAAACTTTGAGATTTAGTTAATAAACACTCATACTTGTTATTTTGACATTTGATGACAATGATAGTTGTTTGAAGCAGACTTTTTCAAACACAAATGGCTGAGGTCAACCCCAGAGTTTCTGATGTAATCAGGTCTGGGGTGGGGCCTGAGAATTTACGTTTCTAACCAGTCCCCAGATGATGCTGACCCTGATGGTTTGGAGACCACACTCGGAGCTAGATGATGAGCTCTTTGGGGGCAAGAATCCCTTTTTCACTTTTCTTTGGATCCATCTGCCTTGTACCTAGCAACGCACCTGCCAGTAGGACCTCAGTAAGCATCGGTTGAATCAATATTAGTTTTAAACATGGAGAAAAACTTTCTGAAATAGTCAAGATGAGAAAGATAATCATCCAGAATTTGGAACCATTAAGTCTATAGTAAGAGCAATAATCAGTCATGAAACCCAGTTCTTTAAAGTGCAAGGAAAGCAAAAGTGCTTATAACTAGGCCGTTAAGATGAACATTAAACCTAATGAGTTATCTTAAATAATAGCTCAGAGTACCTGCTTGAAGTGTTACAAACTGCAAAGCTTATGAATGCTTCACTGTTGCCTTCCCGAGACCTAGAAGAGGCAATTCATTTCCTGCCACATGTACATTCCCTAAAGGGTGTGTCTATGTGTGTAAATTCACTATTAATTTTCCTGGCTACCAAAGCAGAAGATCAAGGAAGCAATGGCCTAGATTCCTGCCCCCGACCCTGTCCAAAAGGTAGAGCAATGCTCCTTAGAACATGGCAAAATGTTTTAAGACTTAGAACAAGCATTAATCTACATAAGTCTACAACACTGCTCAGTGGCAGCACCAGAAATCAGACCCAGGCCTGATTTCTGACTGACACCCAAGGATATTCTTCATCACTTCCCCCTACAGACAGGACACCGAGTGAATGCATTTGATGGCCTGGAGATTACAGCTGGCTGAAATACCCCCATTACAACTTTTGGTCATCCTTGCGTGGCTGCTTTGTGACTAGAAAATTAATCCTTCTACTTAGGTGTTAGAAACATAGGGTGCAGACAACCTCCATTGGTATGGATGGAGAGTTAAAAAGCGTAAATATTCGAGTAGGAACAAAGTAGATGTCACATCACCAGGCTATCCAAGTGAGTTGTGAGATGCACGGTCTTGGCTTTTGTCAATACTTAGTAAAAAAGGAAAAGTCATCTTGAAGTTTTTGCATGGTAGAGTTCTCTTATTCACTAGTATCTGCTCTACCCAGGAAACTATTTCCTTGCCTGGAGGGATGCACACCTCAGGCAAAGCCCTCTGAGATGAGCACTGCATGAACCTGTGTGAATGGGATGAAGTGGTGACAGCCCTTGGTCACCTGTACCGGGCTTCCTGAAGACCTGGCCAGCCCCCCGAGCCCAGAGACCTGAGACTGGTGGGTCTTAAAGTCATACAACAGGCTATTAAAACCCTGTTGATGGTGTTTCTGAACGTCAATTTCCTCATCTACCAGACAGGAATAACCAAATGCCCCTGGAGGCTGAGTGGTTGGGAGGAAACGAGAACCTGCTGGCATGCTGCACAGAGGAGGCACAGTGACGCCAGGAGGTGGAGCCTGTCACACCAACTGCCTATTATGTAATAATTTTGATTAGAGTTGTTGGTTTGCAGCCCTGGGAGTTTCTCGGGTGTAATCTGAAACCCAGCTGGGTACAAGGAGGGCAAGGGGACAGAGGAAACAGGTCACTTCCGATTGGTAGGTGGCAGGTTTAATTAGCAAGGAAATTTACGTATGAGCTTTGTCTGGAGCAGCTGCAAGATAATAGACCTCTATACTGTATTGCCTGCCGGAGTCTTAAGGTTTTTATAGCAGCCTTAATGGGGTCCAGGTAGGCATTCAGTCTGGAGGGAGTTCAACAACACCTTATTCTCCCCGGGCTGTGTCCTTGCAGAAGGCTCCCACTGTGGGAACGGTGGGCAGAGCAAACATTCCAAGGACAAGAGGGCGTGGGGAGCCTCTGAGTGCCCAGGTCCAGCTCCTGGGTCACTGGGTGGTCACGTCCTCTCAATGACCTCCTCCAAAGTGAATCTCTTGGGAAGTCTGTATTTCAGGGTAATGGTTCCCTCTTCTGTTCCTGGGGACTTGCATTTGAGGCACTCCCAAATCCCTTGGAGAATCTGCTCCATAGTTCTAAGAGTGGATTTGAGAAGGCTCATAGAAAACAAGTGGCCCAGACACTAGGTGGAGAGGGTGGAATGGGAAAGATCTGCCTCTGCAGTCGCCGAGGATGATGAGTCTGTTTCCTCAAGCCTAAAGGCCTCTAATGCCCACGGGAAGAGACGTGAAAATGAGAGACTGCTGCTGCCTGGCTGTGTCTCGTGCCAGATTGTGAGCCACCCTTGAAACACCTTGCGGTGTTTTTCGTCTCTACCCTTGGTATCTCTTACAGTGTTTGGAATAATAGGAGTTTGGTGAACATTTGTAGAGTTATTGACTTGTAGAGTGGCAGCTTGAGGTGGGTGAATATGGGAGGGAGGATGAACAAGTATTGGTAGAGATGCATGGACTAGTCTGGGTGCAGGTGTGTGGGCAGGTGCAGGTGTGGATACAAGGTGCAAATGGTTATTACCCCCATTCTTATTGTTTACTTGATTTTGCCTGGCTAGATAATCTTGGATTGATGATATACTGAAGTCCTCATCCTGGTTTGTACTTACACTAATATTTGTCTCACCCACTGTCTGTGGTCTGCTTTTTTTTTTAAACCATGATTTTTATCCTGGATCCCACACAAGGCCACTCACATAGTATATGCTTGAGAAAGCACTTGTTTTTCTAAATAAAAAGTCGCCAGGCCTACAAAGCTGTGAATCTGTCTTAAAGTAGTGGACTGATAATTCTCAGCACTTGTAAAACTTTTTGTAGATCACAGCCTCTTAGCAAGAATTAGGTGCTATTACTCCCATTTTATGGACAAAAGACTGAGGCTGAAGAAGAGGTTCAACCACATGCCCTATGTGAGATAGTTATTGAGTAGAGGGACACTGGGAGATTTATTTATTTTTTTTGTAGATATATATTTTTTATTGGAGTTTGATTTGTCAACAAATAGTAGAACACCCAGTACTCATCCCATCAAGTGCCCCCCTTAGTGCCCATGACACAGTCACCTCATTCCCCTGCCCACCTCCCCTTCCACTACCCCTTGTTCATTTCCCCAAGTTAGGAGTCTGACGCTGAGAGATTTAAACCCAAATCTTATCTCGCCACAAAGTCCTGAGTCTCTCTGACCTATGACAAAGTGGGGGATATACAGAGACTTTACCTTTCAGATCATTTTACTTATCTTGGAGAGAGATATTAGAAATAAACAGAAAATTTACAATGAAGGATGTTAATGACAGTTTAGGAAAAAATTCATGGAATTTTATAAGTCAGATTAGATAGCAAATAGATAACAAAGCCAGTAAGTACAGTTCGGTGCAGAGGGAGAACATTGTATGATCAGACCTAGTAGAGACAGGCTTTGAGAAATAGGTGGAAATTTCATAGGTGAAGAGAAGGATAACAGCAAGCTTTGCAGGTAAAGGTGTTGATAATTGGTGAGTAAAGCAATTATTGTTTGCTTTCAGAGTTAAGGACCTATGTTCCTGGAAACATGGGGCCTTCTGACCCAGTTTTGATAGAAATATGGGTACCAAACAACACTTTTATTTTTTTCTAAAAGCAAACCAAGCCACCCATGTGTGATGATGAATGGCGTGTGACACTGAACTTCAGGGCTGGGAAGGTATCAGGGACAGGTGAGGACTGTGTTAAAGCAAAGGGTATGTATGTGCTGCTCAGAAAGCCTTGTTGTTGCCATTCATTTTTAGTCACTAGCAACTCATTTCAATTAGAAAAACATGATGTAGATGTACATTGCCCAGTCCAAGCCAGACACTTGTTTGAGCTAGCTTTGTTTTTCATGTTTGTGACCTCTCTAGGAGAAAAGCAACTTGAAAAAAATGTCCAATGTATTTTTCCCTGAAGCTGCTATGTAAGTGCTACTGTATTCAGATTCCAAACCAAGCAGGAAGATGCCATTATATCATTTTGCTGACCATACATCCTAAAACAAAGACTGATTCAGCAGCTGGTCAAAATAGAAAGGATGCATTCCCAAAGAATAAATTTATTGATTATATTTTAGATTTTTTTTTTTTTTTTTAAGGGGAAGGCACTTTACCTTTTAGAATGGCAGATAGTTTAGGGGCTTGGCTGCTGGCTGGCTTCTGCCGGAACCCCAGGGTCTGTGACATTGCACAAAGTAGCTCAACACTATTGATCTGCATTCTCCCCAAATGAAGAATAGGGCTGAGAAATTGTGAGTGCTCCGAGGGCATTACTGAAAGAGAGATTGTTCCTGGAAGTCTCTGGTTCAGGCAGCATTTAGTTGGGGTGAGGGTGGGGGTTCTTCCACTAGGGCACAGTTTGTCTGAGGTCTCTGCTGTTCCTCCCTGCTTTTCGCCTGGCTTGTCCTCATTGGCAGTAGGTCCCACTACTGAACAGCCTTTTCTAGATGATGATTAATGAGGTATGACTCCTGTTTTCGAGAAGTTTAAAATTCTGTGGGGGGAGAAAAGAGAACCAGAAAGTGGTAAGACAGGCACATGTAAATGGGATGGGGGAGAGATTTACCAAGAGATTTCATGGAAGATGTTGGATGGGTGAATTGGACATTTGATAACCCAGGGCTTTGTGGCCTGCAGAGATGGGGGTGGGGGATAGAGGTAGCGAGGATATACTTGAGGCATTTCAGTGTAAATAAAAGGACAGAGATGAAAAAGTGGGCAAAGAATATCCCCCTCTTGAGAATCAGGTTCTTAACAACCCTTTAGGCAGGACAAGTCCATGTTAGTGAACTTGAAACTTAAGGGGATACAGGGATAAGGGAAATCTAGATGGTAAGCAATATTGTTTAATAAATATTTATGTTTACCGAAAGTAAAGAGAAAACAAAGTAGATCGAGAGTGACGTTTTCTTCACATTCTGTTGGTAATAGAGAGTGTGTCATAGTGAATTTCTAGTTGCTATTTTTCTAAGAGGTCACTCCCCGGCTGAAATGCTTGTAATGGTTTTGCTTTATTAGAGTCAATGCACAATTCCCGTGCAAATAAATGAGTACTTACTTCCCTGCACGGTGTCAGGCTGTCTGTCCAAACATTCAATACCTTTTAGACTTTCCGACTGAGAGCTTGACCGCTGACTCCCAGATCTTCCTGTGGCTCAAGGGTAAAGTGGATGAATCTGGGATAAACCTCATTTAACTTGCTTGGCAGAACTGATTAGGAAGTTCTCAGATGTCTCACCCCAATGCGTAGGGTATTTAGCTTCGTGCCAAAGCATATGCTGTCAATTCCAGGTTTTCATTTCTTTGGCTTCCTGTAGCTTTCAAAAGCTTCTCTGCAAAAACCGCTTCCCCTGCCTGCCATCTGCCTTACAACCTCCCTCCCCCACTTTACAAAAATCTGTGCCTAAGCCCCAGTTTCTTGTATTTTCTAATCATCCATACCAGGAATGATGTGTTGGCTATCAAATGTGTGTTTGGGAGTAGATTGGTTTAAGTTGAACTTGGCTTATTGGTAATTCTTGGATGGAGTATGTTTCCTGGGCTTGAGATTGGACATGCTGTTGGCCATAGGAAGATGGACAGTGGTTGGACAAGACTAGAAATTCAAATTGGGTCCAGTCTGTTGGGTACTTGAATGCCACATACATACATAGCGGTGGGGGTGATAATGGAGATTCAGGGCTTTCTGGCTTATAGAAAAAACCTGAAAGAACTGAATTAAAGCAAAATTTAAACCAACTCAAGAAAAGGAATTAATGTGACTCATACATCTGAGAATTCAGGCATGGCTGGATCCAGGGACTTGAATGGGACTGTCAGCATTTTTAACTTGATACCTCATTGTCTTGACTTCTTCCTGTGGTGACACTAGAGAAAAAGAAGATGGTCTCTCATGTCCACCTACTAATATCCTTTTCACACTGTCCCTCACATGAAAGGGGTCTTCTTTTTTCCAGTGTCCTTATCTTGGTCTCCAGGAAGGATCCTGATTTGTCCCGATTGTCTAACTTGATCCAATTAGTATGCCCAGTGATATAGCATACTCTAACTGGGATAGATAATGGGCCCATCTTTCCCTCTAAGAAGCAAATTCAAGAGCAAAAAATATACTGGGTAATAAGAAGCAGTAGCTGTCTCAATCTTCTTACCTGGTTGAAGGACTTTGGGTTTCATTTACTAGACAGTAGAATGAATGCAGAGTATTTCAGCCACTATTTGAAAATTGTAAGATACTTTGTGTAAGAGTTGGAAAATTTCATTATCCAAAATAAAGCTTTTGGATAATGTGAAACATTCCCTCAATTGTGTGTTTCTAATCTCGTTTCGCTTCTATACCAGCTTTCTCATTCAAGGATTACTGCTTCTGATCTATAGCTGCTGCACAGATGCCAGAGCGAGTGTGTCTAATGGTGACAGACACCACCTCTGGCTCATCCACCATCCCTGCAATCCTGCAGCTCTATCACTTTTTGCATTGCTATACCTGAGATAGCTCAGGTGCCCCCTTGAGAACAAGAGGTGCTGTATCCTTCTCCCAGAATATTTGCACTATTCTTCTTTAAACATACAATTTTAGAGGGTAAGACATTCACAGAAAAGTACATAAATCATTGCTCAATATATTTTCAAATAGTACATCCATCCACATTTTCACTCCCAGATCAAGAGAGAGAGTATTACTGTTCCCCTGGAAACTACCTCATGTACCCTCCCAGTAATTACACCCTCTCTTTCCCCCATTGTAACTACTAAACTGACTTCTAATACCATGGTGTTCCAATTTTGAAAGTAGATGAAATATACATGGAACTTTAGATATATGTATATACCCCCTTTTTTTGTGGCTTCTTGTGCACATTATTTGAGAGAGTCCTCCACATTGTGATGCGGAGCAGTAGTTTCTTTTTATTGCTGTATAGCAGTCCATTTTATAACATTTTCCAGATGGTTCATTCATCTACTATTTGTTGATGGGCATTTGGGACATTTCCAGTTTAGGGCTACTATGAATAATGCTGCTCTAAACTGTTTTGTGTGTTTTTTGGTGTACATGTGAATGCATTTCTGCATGGTATACCCCTAAGACCAGATTGCTGGGACTGCAGTATGTATGTCCAAATTTAGTAAGTTCTTACAAAGAGTTTTTCTAAGTGGTTGTACCAGTTTATATTCCTGTCATCAGTTTGAGTGTTTCAGTTTCTCTACCTACTTGTCAACACTTGGGATTGTCAAACTTTTAAATTTTAGACATTATGGTGGGTATGTAGTGGTGCTTCATTGTGGTTTTGATTTGCCCTGGTGACTAATGGTGTTGTGTCTTTCTAATATTTTTTTGGTCACTTTTGTTTTCTTTTATAGTCTCTGTTCAAGTTTATTGCCTATTTTAAAATTGGATTGTCTTTTCCTTATTGATTTGTAGGAATTTTTAAAAACAAATCTGAATACAAATATTCTACCCAGTTATATGTATTTAAAATATCTTTTATTATTCTGTGGCTTGCCATTTGACTCTCTTTGATTAGGAGATCTTGCTATAAGTGTAATTCAACTTGCTAATCTCTTCCTTTATGGTTATTGTTTTCTGTGACTGCTGAAGAAATGTTTGCCTACCCTAAGGTCATGAAGTTACTTTCCTATTTTGATTTGTAGAAGCCCAATTGTTTTGCCTTTTACCTGTAGGTAAAAAATCCACCTGAGGTTGATTTTTTTTTTTTACCTATGACATAAAAAAGAGATCCATATTTATTTTGTTTTCCACATGTATATCCAATTAACCTCCTATGCTACTTATTGAAAAGTCTCTTCCACAGCTCTGAAAGGTCATTTCATTATAAATCAGGTGATCATTTATATGTAGACCTCTATCTGCTTTCTAGCACTTTCTATTGTTCTATTTGGCTATTCTTATTCTGATACCACACTGTCTTAATATAGCTCAATAAGGAGTCCATATCTGATAGCATATGCCCAGTTTTGTTCTTATTTAAGAAGCGTCTTATTCTTAGACATATGCATTACTCTACAAATTTTAAAAGCCTCTTTTGATGGGATTTTGATTGGGACAGAATCAAATCTCTAGCCCAATTTAGGAATAAACTAATGTCTTTTTTTTTTAAAGATTTATTTATTTATTTATTTATTTATTTATTTATTTATTTATGAGAGAGAGAGAGAGAAAGAGAGAGAGAGAGAGAGAGAGAGGCAGAGACACAGGAGGAGGGAGAAGCAGGCTCCATGCCGGGAGCCTGACGTGGGACTCGATCCCAGGACTCCATGATCGCGCCCTGGGCCAAAGGCAGGCGCCAAACCGCTGAGCCACCCAGGGATCCCCTAGTGTCTTTTTTTAAAAACTAATGTATTTAAAATTTTGCCCAATTTAGGAATAAACTAATGTCTTTAAAATTTTGCCTCTTTCAATTCATTAATGTGGTGTATCCCGTCAATTATTTAGATCTTTCATCTCTGTTCTCCATGTGGTAAAGGTATGGCACATCTTTCTTCAGATATAGTTGTAGTATTTGAAGTCAGTTGATGCTATTATAAATGATAGCATTTTAAAACATATTTTCTGGTTGTTAGTCTGTGGGTATACAGAAATACAGCTGATTTTTATTTATCCAATGACTTTCCTAAATTCACTTATTAATTCAAATAATTCTGTGTAGATTATTATGGAATTTCCATGTACACAATCAAACTACCTTCTTCCTCTGCAGTCTTCCCTTCCTTCCTTTCCTTTTATTTTCTTGCCTGTTGTGCTGGCTTAGACCTCTATGATAACACAGAATAGAAGTGGTCATAGCAGGCAGCCTTGTCTCATTCCTAATCTCAGTGGGAAAGTTTTCAAAGTGTGACTATTAAATATTATGGTTGCTATGTTTCGTAAATACCCTTTATCAGGTTAAGCAAGTTCCTTTACTTTCGAAATTGGCTAAGAGTATTTTCATGGATAGAAGTTGAATTTGACTACATGCTTACAGAGTAGTTGCATGGAATATCTGGCTCACCTCTGCACTTCCCTTTTCTTTTGGATCTTGGTCTCACATGTCCTCTTTGCCCCGGGAGCTCTCCTTTTTCAAATTTTATCTGTCTTTTCTAGTTCTTGAGGGTTGTTCTGTAATAAGGTAGCCGCCCCCCCACCCTGTAGGAAGTGGTACATGCTAATTGTACTGTTTTTGTCTTCCATCAAATACAAGTAAAAGTGTAAGCAGCCCTAGAAACCTATTCAATTGTTATTTCTTTGACCTATATTGCTTCTGCCTGATGAGCTTCCTGAATAGATATTTTTTCTTTGTTTGTTTCTTAAATCTTGCTATCTCCAGAAGAGAAAAGGGTATTACTGCTGCTCCAAATGTAGGCAGTCTGGAGTCATAGAATAGATGCACTTGATATTTAAATGCCTAGTTTTGGGGTAAGAAGATACCGATTTTACCTGTTTTAAAAAAGAAGAAAGAAAAAAAAATCAAGGAATATAACTGACATTCTTAAAAAAAAAAAAAAAGCCAATAGGAGTGCCTTTCTTCTTGGGTCCCCTGGGAACACGCACTCCTCTTTATTTCTTAGTCATCCCCTTCTTGTGTATGAAAATTGGCAAAGCTTCTCTGTCACTCCTACTTCTTCCCTGGCAGTGATACAGTCTTTATCATGTGAAATCAGAGAATAATAAGCATTGCTTCTGCAGTCCCTATAGTCAGTAGTATTAGACACAGGGATCTTAGAGCTCATACTAATAAAATGTAAGTTCTCTCATGTGGGAGGAAAGATCCTTGGAACCTGAAGACCTAAATTTTAATGCTGCCTCTATTACTAACCAGCAAGATGACGTTAGAATATGATTTGATCTCTCAGACTTTGGGTTCATCCTCTGAAAAAATTAAATGATTGGGCTTGTTCAGGAAACAGGAAGTTTTTTATGAAAAGGATCAAAACAGTAAATACTTTGAGCTTTGTGGGCCATATGGTCTCTCTTGCTGTTGTAGTGCAAAAGCAGTACAGACAATAAGTAAACAAAAGTGTTTATTTATAAAACTTTATTTATGGACACAGAAATTTGATTCTTGTATAGTTTTCATGTGTTAGAAAGTATTCCTCTTAACTTTTTTCAACCTTCTAAAAATGTAAAAACCAGTCTTAGCCCACAGACCATACAAAAACAGTCAGCAGGCTAGATTTGTCCCCTTGGCCGCAGTTTGCCAACCTTTGAACTAATAATTGATTGCAAAGCGCTATTCCAGAGCTCTGTCTTAGGCCTTAATTTACTAATCTCTCTCTCTCTCTTTTAGGATTTATTTATTTTGAGAGGCAGAGAAGTGGGAGGAGAGAGAAATCTAAGCAGACTCCCCATTGAGTGTATAGCCTGATGAGAGGCTTAGTTTCACCACCCTGAGATCATAACCTGAGCCAAAATCAAGTAGGACACTCAACCAACTACACCACGGAGGTGCCCCTGGTATGCTAATCTTTAAAAAAAGTATGTTTTTTTTTCTTGTCCCTTGAACGTTCTTCAAGAATGTCTATTCCTTTCTCCTAAATCAATTAAGAATAAAAAAGGAAAATATTTTATTTTCCCTTTATTTCTTCCTTGATGGTTGTTCTTTATTTTTGTAGACCCAAGTTTTTGACTTCTATAATTTTCTCTGCCTAAACTAGCATTTCCTGAAGGGCAAATCTACTAGTGATAAACTTACTCATTATTTATTTGTCTGAGAAAGATGATTTTTCTCTTCATTGTGAAGAAGAATCTTACTAGATGTGGAATTCTAATTTGGCGTTTTTCTTTTCAATATTTTAGCTATTTCACTCTACTCTCTTGCTCTTCTGTGGTTTCTGATCAGAAGCCATCTGTGATTCTTGTACTTGTTCCTTTTAAGGTAAGAGTTTTTTCCCTGTGGGGTCTTTTGAGATCTTCTCTCTGTCATTGATTTTTTGCAATTAAATATATACACCTAGGGGGTATATATATATATGTATATATATAGATATATATATATATTGAATTTATAGTGATTTGTGTTATCTGATATTTCTATGTTTGTGGTTTGTGGTTTCTAGACCTTTCTAGATTTATTGGAATCTTTTTAAATTCCAAAAACCTTGGAATGTTCTCAGTTATTATACCTTCAGATATTTCCATTTCTTTCTCTTTCTTCTCCTGGCATTCCAATTACACTTATGTTTTATACCTTTGGCTGTGCCATAGTTTTTGACTATTCCATCTCAGTTCTTAAAAATTTCTCTCTCTCTCTCTCTCTCTCTCTCTCTCTCCCCATCTCCCTCTCCCTCTCCCTCTCTCTTTTCAGTTTGGAAAGTTTCTGTTGACCTTCAGGCTCACTGATTCTTTCCTTGTCCATTTTGAGCCTACCAATGAGCCCTTGGAAGGCATTCTTCATTTGTTACAGTGTTTTTGACTTTTAGCATTTACTATTTTTTTTAAGATTTATTTGTTTATTCATGAGAGAGAGAGAATGAGAGAGAGAGAGAGGCAGAGACACAGGCAGAGGGAGAAGCAGGCTCCATGTAGGGAGCCTGACGTGGGACTCGATCCCGGATCTCCAGGATCAGGCCCTGGACGAAAGGTGGCGCTAATCCGCTGAGCCACCTGGGCTGCCCCTAGCATTTACTTTTTTGAGGGGTTTTTTTTTTTATTTTTTTAAAGAGTTTCTATCTCTCTGCCCTCATTACCATCTGCTTTTTCTATCAGAGCCTGTAGCATATTTAATCACAGTTATATTAAATTTCTTGTCTGATAATTTCAACATTTGTGCCCTGAGTCTGGTCCTGATGATTGTTTGTCCTTTCAGACTGTGTTTTTTCTTGCCTTATATATGCCTTATAATTTTTTTGTCAAAAGCCACGCATGGTGTATCCGGTAGTGGGAATTAAGGTAACTAGGCCTTTCGTGCAAGGTTTTATTTAATTTGGCCAAGAGTTGAGCTGTGTTTAACTGTGTATAGCTGTAGCTGTAGGTGCTAGAAACTTCAAATTCCCCTCGTGTCCTTGTTTATGTATCCTCTCTTGACTTTAGGTTTCCCTAAGAAGTCCTCAGAGAGTTTGTGTCTTGCAGATGTTTGGCCTGTAATCCATTGTTATTATACTAGAGCCCTGTTGGTGTGGTGCTAGGGGATAAGTGAGGAGGAATATTTTATCATCTTCCAATTAAGAGCAAGAGTGGAGCAATTTCCCTTTAGTAAATATGGCAACACTTCCTCTATTGCAAGAGGAGGGAAGTCAAAGAACATGGTGGTTTAGATGACGGTGCCTCAAGATGAGAGACTTGCCTTTTGATGGCTTCCATTTCTTCAACGAATTTTGAAGTGAGCCTATCAACTGAGACTGTGTGTGAAGCTTGAGCAAAAAGAGTACATGAGCTAGCCAATTCAGATAGGGAGACAGCAAACTCGTTGGGAAAACATCTTAGATTTGACAGGCAGTGTTGACTAATTTAAAGTTTGTGCTCATGAATTTAAAATACAGCCAGTGTGGTTGTGTGATTTCTTCCTCACTCCCACCACAAAGAGTGTACCTGCTTGGGTGTGAGTTTAGATGTTGAGATATGTGGATATTATATGGTGGATATTCTGGGTCCATCAGCATCAGAGTTTTGCCTGGAAATCTGCCACAGAAAGGGCATATTGAGGCAGTTGAGGATGTTTGCAAGGGTGTGACTATGAGTGGCTAAAATGATGGGACTACTGAGAGAAGGATGTGAAGGCAGAGTGAGGAGGAGTAGTAATGGAGGGTAAAAAAACCTTATGAGTTCCATGGATTAAATGTCTAAATAAGTTTGAAAAAATGTGTGCAGTGAATGTCAAGTAAGTAGATTGGAAAGAACTGGTAAGTGAACTGGGATTTGAGGTGGTATAGTCACCAATGATGATGGGGTTCAGCATGTGGCCATGTGCAATGGTGGCTGCGGTAGAGGGGTGGAGGAAAGTGTTTAGGTTGGGAAATAAAAGGATGGAGAAACCCACCTTCCAGATAGATCTTTGACTCTGATGTTCAAGTCATTGAGATTGATGAAGGAGTGAGGGATGGAGAAGAAAACCTCTGAGAATGGGAAGCAGGAGTTCTTAGGAGATGAAAAGGCTTCATGGGAGGGAGGCAGGAAATAGTAGTGAGGGTGGGTAGAAAGTGGCATAGCTGGATGGTCTGAGTGCCACAAGTGCAGGAACTTGTATAGGAAGATGGAAGGGAGATAGTTTGAAGCAGCAATGGGGAGCCAGGAGGATGCTTCTCTTACTTCCTGGTTTGAGATATGTGGGGATGAGAACAGCTGGGCTCCAGGGGAGGAGAGTGTTTTGGGGGGAAGCCAGGTTTTCATGAAGGTCACTGAAGGTTGGAGTTCAGAGAGGAGGTTGGAAGGACATAGCGGGCATACTGTTTAGGGAAGAGTTGGAAAGGCAGGAAGAATGGATGAGTTGGCAGGGTCTGGGGCTGTCCAGGGAAGTGTGGAGTCCAGAGCCCTGGTGAGAGAGGATGCTGGGTGGAGCTGAACTTGGAGTAGGAATTGCAGTAATAGGACTGTGAGCCATATCATATGACCAATCACATCACATTATGCGAAAAACTTTCTGCTTTTCCCTCCCAGATTAATTTTTTTAAGGACTTTTGTTTAGTATGAAGAATGCAAAAATATTTATCTTTATAAGCAGCTTTTAACAAAAATTTAGTTTGTTTGGGCTGTAAGGCAGCTGTGGCAACTTAAAGAGGATTGTATTTATATGTCTTAAGGTTGGGTTAGTATGGGGAAGTCAACCTCACTGATATACTAGGAAGCAGTAGGCAGGAACCACAAATCTGTTGAGGTCCTACTATGTATCAATTGTACTATGTGTCATAAGTACTTACTACTAAGTACATTATATGTAGTATAGAGTTGCTAACTACTTTATATTTAAATATATACTAAATTTTGTATATTTACAAAATATTATTTTGAATATATTTTGAATTTTGATGTCACTGGAGACCAAGTCTGACAAGTTGGAAATTATGTGGGCATTGGAGGCAGTCCTGGGTTTGGATTTTAGTTTCTTGGTTGACAAGCTGCTTTACTTTTGGCAAGTGACCTATGTTCTTGGGCCTCAGTTTTCTCATCTGTCGAGTGGGAATAGTATCAGCCACTTGTTAGAATTGCTGTGATACCTTTGCTGGGCAATTCTGAGAGGCAGACAAGGCTGAGAACCCCTGATACAGGTCATCAGTATTTGTTCCATTTTATAGATGAGGAAACCAAGGCTCAGAGACGCTAAGTAAGTATAGCCCTAAGTTGTTCATGATCACATGGCCTGGCCAGGATTGAAAGCCTGTTCTTTGACTCCAGGACCCTTGCTTTTTTTTCAGTACAGAGAGTTTCTGCCTAAATACAAGGGAAGCTGAAGGAGCTCCACCTCCACATGGTTGCCCAGACAGTAGGCAGCGTGGCTGGGGTGGAGAGGTTAGGCGAAGAGAAGAAGAGAAGGCAGGCTCATGGAATCCAGGTCAGTGGTTCCCAGACCTGACTGGGCTTCCACATCACCTGGGGATTGCTTACATTATAAATCTCCAGGGACCACCCTAGGCCTACCAGATTGGAATTTTGAGGGGCATGGGACCCAGGAACCTGTATCTTTAGAGTCCACCCTGGGTGGTTCTGTGGCTGCCAGTCTGGTTCAGGTCATTGGACCAGCTTTTGGGAACCACTGAATGCTAACTAACGTCCTGAAATGATCAAAGGATTACATCCCAGCAGAATCCTGGGTGCCTGGCATGGCCACCAAAACTGGCCTCTAGGGATTGAGCTCTAGTACCTTGCTTTAAGATCTTTGGTGTCAGACCTGCAGCCGACTCTTGCTCTGTCACTGAGCGCCTGGAGTTTGAGTTCGCCTATATAGAAGCCATCACGTCAGCAGGACCACTAAACAGGAAGAGTCACGTGTACTTCAGAGTCGTTGTTCTTTCTTTTTCCCCCCTGGAGGCTCCTGCCCACTCAGTCAGATTACAGCTATATAAACAAGCTTGTACTACTGAGCTAGCACACATCTTGTAAATCTTTTTTTCCTCAAGTGCTTAACATTGCTGATGTCAGAAAAAAAAATCCATTGGGTTTTAATGGGCTGAGGCAGACAATGTGAAGTTGATACAATATGGAGGAGAGGAAATCACATCAACAGAAGTTCTTCGTTGGCAGCACAAATATTCAGGCTATATTAGAGTCAGGCTTTGTTTACCTCTCCCACAAGATATTTCCCTGAATAGAATTTTGAGGGCTAGATACAGAGAGGGGCAGGCATGACGCTTAACACGTTCAGTGGCATGTGATGGTGATCTCAGCAGCACTGGCGTGTCACTGAGGTGGTCTGCCTCTTAGTTGTGTGTCAGGGTCACCAGAGAGGCTTGCTGAACAGCTGATGGCTTCATCTCCGAATCCCTGAGGTGGGGGAAGGGTTTCTCCAACGATTTTGATGCTGGTGGCCTGGGATTTCCTGAAACCAGACTGCTGGTCAGTCGCTACCTTCATTCTGCACCAGGGAATTTGCATGCCTTATTTTATTTCCTCTTCAAAAGCAACTCTGCAAAGTAGAGGGGTCTCATCTTCCAGATGGGAGTGAGGGGGGAGGTGGTCAACTGCCAAAGGCTACCCAGCAGTCTTGGTGTAGCCAGAGCTGAGATGCTATTTCAGGTGTGACTTCAAAGCCCCTTCCTTATCCACATTACTGAGGTCCTTCTACCTGCTGGGCTCCGCATTGTTATCTGCTGGACTCTAGGCTTTGCTTGCTCTAGAGAGGCTGGCATTACAAAGGAAGACAGCTGGCATTTGTTGTAACTGCAAGCTACGGATGCAACATAAGTTTGGAGTAAATTGCAGTCCTGATTTGCAGAAGATTCACTAATCAGAGTTTGAGTCATAGAAATGCTCAGTTGTTCTGTTATTCACAGGGTCTCTCCTCACTATACTTTCCATCCTCCCACATATTCCTTCTTATCTAAATTGCTCGTGGATGGAACACCTGGGCAGCTCAGTCGGTGAAGCGTCTGACTCTTGATTTTCATCCCAGGGTCGTGAGATCCAGCCCTATCTTGGGCTCCGTGCTGGGCGTGCAGCCTGCTTAACATACTCTCTCTCCCTCTCCCTTTGCCCCTCTCCCCCCTCCCCAGCTTGTGCCACATGCTCTCTCAAATAAATATAGATAGCTCATGGATTCCTGAGTTCAGGGCTGACTCATACCAATAAATTCTGGCGGGGAAAATCTGATTCTGTACATAGTTCTTTGTCATTAAAGAACCTTCTTTGTGGGGCAGTTTTAATGACATTTTATCTAGATGAATGTTCCTGAAGGAGTGCCCTGCATCTTGGTAGAATATTATCAATTTCATCATTTAGGAATATTTGAATGCCTACTATGTGCCACACCCTCTTCTAGGTGTTGGGGATAGAGGGGTGAACCCCACCGACAAAGACTCCAACCCAAGCAGAATTGGCTTTAGTAGAGATCCCTGTTGAATGAGTAAACCAAGAGAGGTGCGAAGCCCTGTTTTTTCTTACCCCACATTTGACTATCCACTTAATCTCCTTGAGATCATATTGTCTTCATGTTTTTTGTTTTTTTTTTTTCTCTCTTGGGTGCCTACTGCTTCTGGGACTTCAGATGGCCATGCCTGCATTGTCCGCTAGGCTTAAATGGCCTCTTCTGCCTCCCCCAGACTCCTATCCATCCTTCTGCTCTGATCTCAGTTGCCAGGTTCTATCCTGTGCCAGGATAACCAAACACCCACATGTTACGATGTCCTGCTTCTGTGGACATGTCTGTCCCCCCTCCTGGACTCTGAACACTTTAATGAGAGCATCTGTGTCTGATTTATCTTTATATCTCCAGGGCCTAGCATGCAGCTTGAGTGAGTGGATGCTCAGTGTGTTTGCTCCAAGAAGAAATGTTGAGTCCCACCACACCTGGTGGTGGGTGGTGGTGTTACGGAAATTGCTTCAAGGGGAGGGATGCCCAGTCTGGGAGGGGACGCTTCACTCCAGCAGTTCTGTGATTCTTTGACAAGTTCAGCATGAGCATTGCCATGACTCAAGGACACAGGCTAGGATATAGGCAGTAATGATTGAAGAGAGGTGGTTTGAAGGAAAGTTAGAAACATGAGTTCTGAGGTTCTGGGCAGCTGGGAGGAATAGTGAAGATGCAGGGTTTTACAGTTATTGTCCACCTGGGGTCCAGAGACGCTGTGGCCTCACCTGGTTCTGACAGCTAGTTAATTGCAAATCAGTTTTGGGAACCAGGCCACTCAGTTCAGAAGGCTTTCTACTATGCTGGGATGGTGGTGACAGGTAAGGAAGCAAAGGCACAGAGAGGTGAAGTAGCTTGCCTCAGGTCACACTGCTTGTAAGTGGTGGAACCTAAATTCGGATGTGGATCGGTCTGATGACAGATGCCAGCTTGTAACCACTTAGCTACCTGTCTCTTCTTGGGGACTTCAAAAATCAAGCTCTTAAGGTGTTTTCAGTTCTCCCCTTTGTTAGCTGTAAGCCATGATAGGAAAGGAATATCATTACTGTGTTTTCTTTCTGTGGAAATGTAGGTGTGTGTTTTCAGAAAAACATTCACATTCTCCAAATATTAAAATAAAAGGTCCTGAATTATTTACTTTGTATGTGTACATGCAGTATATATAAATAACATGAAGAAGTTTTTGGGGTTCTCCTACCATGAGATGTAAAATATTCCTATTTCATTTCTATTGTACTTCATTTAAAAATAAATATTTCATGCTATATTGTAATGAATGAAAATATAGCCCTTTATGTCATGAACTCTAGCATCATAGTCAATGAATATAATTATAACCTCCTTACCTGTGTAGGTTTTGCATCCTGTTTCTCTAACATCTGTTGACACATGGCCTGGAAAGTGGTTATATCACTATTTTAGAAATGATCCTTTCTAGACACAGGAAAGTTAAATGACATTGAGTTTCAAAATGAGCTGCTAGAGGAACCAAAAATAGAAGCTTTTCTACTACATACTAGACTCACTGAAATTCCTAACATGGAGACTGTCTGCCTGCACTTGTAGTCTGAAGTCCCAGTCCTGGCCCAGTGGCTTGTTGTAACACCAGAAATGTTTCTGTAGGGGGCGGGGAGCGGCCAGGGAAAGGCAAAGGCAGGGCTGACAGGATTGTTTCTAGGTCATTCCCAACCTTGCTGTTTTAACAGTTTTCTAGGTGGGAGATAATATGGTCATTAAAGTCAGAGTGTTCATTTACAAATAAAGCCAGAAACCCAAAAATGGCTCTATTACATATATAAATGAGCAGACAAATGGACTCAATTTTTGTTTTTCATGCTCTGTTATATTCTGTATTCGGGCAAAGGAGTAGGCAAATAAGTAGCTGTTGAAAAATAAAAGTGTGTTGTTCATTTAACTTTAAAAGTCGCTGATTGGAATTAATAATCAGCGTTGCATGTAGCACTATATTCACAGAAACACTGATATTACAATGTGTAGAGATAAGAGAAGTATGTTTTTTATCTCTTCATGTAATCTAACTTTAAAAATGCATCTTAATTCACAAATGATGAAGAAAGCAAGCAACATTCAAATGGTTATACTGTGGGCATTTAAATTCTTAGCACAAATGACAAATTCCTGTCTCTTGCCCATCTTCTATCCAAATCTGTTTTTATGGAATGACCTTTGGTACCAACTTATTTTACAATAAAATATTTCTTGCATTTTTATTTTGAATTGAAATGGCCTTTTCTGCCAAGTATGGTATTTATAAAAGTTTCTTTGATGAACAGTCTATGAATTTTGTGCAAATAACCCAGGCAGGCTCTCAGCTTAGTGATAACATTTGTATAGGACTTTTATGGCTTTATATGATACATTCACATTCAGTTTATTAAACCCTCACCTGTGAGTACTCCATGGAATTCACATTTTACTGATGAGAGCAATGTAGAGGGAGGGGCCTCAGCATGATTCTGGGTATACAGCAGGCATTCAGCATTTTGTTTTAAAAGGAAGTTAACAAAGAGAACCGAATAGGTTAACTTGTTCATAGTAGCACAGCAAATAGAGTATGATACCAAGAACTGAACTTCTTTTCTCAAAAATTCTGTCATTGTTTCACTGATACCTTTTCAGACTTTTTAAAAAGGTCAAATTAAAAATATTCACTTAATTGAGGTAAAATTCACATAACAGAAAATTAACTACTTTAAAGAATATATTTCAGTGGCATTTAACACATTCACAATGTTTTGCATCCTTCACCCCTATCTAGTGCAAAAATGTTTTCGTTATCCCAGAGGAGACCCCATATCCATTAGGCAGTAACCCCATTCCATTCTCTGCCCAGCTGTTGGCAGCTACCAACCTGCTTCCTGTATCTACACATTTACCTGTTCTAGATATTCTACATAAATGGAATTATACAATATGTCTCTTAGTCTGTTTAGGCTGCTGTAACAGAATATCATAAATTGGCTGGCGTATAAACAACAGAAATTTATTTCTCATATTTCTGGAAGCTGGAAAGTCCAAGATCTAGGCTTGAGTAGATTTAGTGTGTGGCCCATGGGATGGCTTTATTCTCACTATGTCTTTAAAATATTTTATTTATTTATTCATGAGAGACACAGAGCACGCACGAGAGAGGCAGAGACACAGGCAGAGGGAGAAGCAGGCTCCATGCGGGGAGCCCGACATGGGACTCGTGGGACTCAATCCTGAGTCTCCAGGATCACACTCTGGGCTGAAGGCGACACTAAACCACTGAGCCACCTGGGCTGCCCTCACTAGGTCTTCACATGGCAGAAGGGAGCTCTCTGAGAGTTCTCTTATAAGGGCATTAATCACCTCCCAAAGGCTATATGTCCTACTACCATCACTCTGGGAGTTAGGATTTCAACAAATGAATTTGGATGGGGGTGTGAACATTCAATCCATTGCAGTGATTTTTGTGTCTGGCTTCTTTTACTAAGCATGATGTTTTCAAGATAAATCTATGTTGTATCAATACAGATTTTCATGGGTGAATTTTATTCTGTGGTAGGGATAGACCATATTTGGTTTATCCATTCATCAGTTGATGGACACTGAGTTGTTTCCATGTTTTGGCTGTTGTGAAGAGTACTGCTGTGAATGTTTGTATTCAAGTATTTGTTTGAATACTTGTTTTCAGTTCTTTGGGATATAGTTGAATTTTCAGGTTATTGGTGATTCTGTGTTTAACTTTTGAGGAACTACTAGACTATTTTTCATAGCGACTGAACCATTTTACATTCCTACCACAAGACACAGTGCTTAGATTTCCCCACGTCCTTGTCAACACTTGTTATTTGAGGTTTTTCTTTTTTACTATGACCATCCTAGTAGATATAAAGTGGTATTTCTTTGTGGTTTTGATTTGCATTTTCCTGATAAAGTATTTCAGATTTTAAAACAGAATTAATCAGAAAGTGAGCTTTGGTAAGACAAAATCAACATCAAAATGAGTGTGCTTCATCTGTCTTCAGGAGATTATTTAGAACTGGCATGAGCTTACCTTTAGGGTACAAGATTCTGGGCTGAAAATAATGAACATGTTGCTTTGGGATTAGAAGAATGTATGTGGATAACAAGACCCCAATTTCCCCTAAACATTTTTTTAAAATACTGCTGAAATCAAGAGGAAAAATATGAAATTCTTCATGTTTTATTTTCATATCACCTGCCAAAAATGCTTCTTTGCATTAAGAGGTTTCTCTATAGAATTTTTTCATGTCTTAATGGTCTGTTCATTTATTTTTGCAGCGTGAGTGAAGACATCCGGCATGGCTCAGGGATCTGGGGACCAAAGAGCAGTGGGGATTGCTGACCCAGAAGAAAGTTCTCCAAATATGATAGTCTACCGCAAAGTAAGGCTCTCATTAAAAGCTGGGGGTGCTGCCTGTGTGTTTGTTGTGTGTAGGGTTGACTGATGGTTGACAGCTTGACAAATGTTTTCTGCCTAAACTGCCTTGACTGATAAATGAATATCATTTTCTTCTCATATCCTCTGATTTTCCAATTCAAAACTCAAGGAACTTAGGTTTGTCATACTTGAAAAATATGATTTGATTTTCTTTAAAGATTTTATTTTTAAGTAATCTCTACACTGAATGTGGGTCTTGAACTTAACAACCCTGAGATCAAGAGGCACATGCTCTATAGAGTGAGCCGGCCAGGCGCCCACCCAAATCTTTAAAGAAGATTTGGTTTTCTTTAAAAAAGCAAAGATTGCCCAAGCAATGCAGAGGGAGATCTATTCTCCTTCAAGGTAAAGGCCTCTGTATAACATAGTTTTTGAACCCTTATTGTATAAGAACTGGTCTAGATACTATGGGAGATACAGAGGTGTGCATGTATTCGCAGTTGGTAGGAGACATAAGATGTACAGAAATAACTGTAATAGTCTAAGTGTTAATTAAAAAAAAAAAGAGGTGCAAATAGAGTGTTACATGAAATCAGAGGAGAGGGTGATTACTTCCAGGCTCAGAGGTCAGGTGTGGACTGGTGGAAAAGTGGTCTTTGAACTCAGTTTTAAAGGATGAGTAGGACTGCTTTATGTGGAAAGCAGAAGGGAAGAACAACATTCCAGGTGGTGAGATGCATTCAGCAGAGGGAAGGAGCTGAAGAAAGTGAACAGCAACCAGAACCAGTGAGCTTGGGGGCATAGGTGGCTTACATGGAGTAATGGAGGTTAGGTTTTGGGAAGAGAGTCTGGATGGAGCCAGATTTTTAGATTGTCAAACCATAGGCAATTTAATCATGAACAATTTTTGTGCCAAGAGTTGTAAAATTAATATCTCTTTGGAATTGTGAGTCTTGCCCCAGGGTGCCAGATGTATGGTTGTGAAGGTAGATTTGAGGCTTGAGGGGGTGCTGTTGATGTTTTTGTCTCTGTGAGAAAGGTAAGGAGGACGTTAATTTAGCAGGAGAAATGCCCCCTCAGAATTGAGTGAGACTGAGCAAAGGGATTAAAGAGTCTGCATTAAAAATGACTTGGAAATGGAATGAATATAGAATTAGGAGCGGAATAAAGAATCAAAGATGACTGCGTTTTGACCTTGGGTTATAGAAAGACATTGCTGCTGTTCATTCAAATGGGGACATTTGGAAGACTGTCTTAAAGGAAGGAAATATGGCACATAGGTTTTATTTGTGCATATGTTGAATTTGAGGTAATTGTGGGACCCAGGAAATTGAACAAAATCCCCTACCCCTGGACAAGCAGAGCAGGACTGATACTTGGACCCAGGCTCGAGCTTGTAAATAAACCCTCGTGTGATTGCATCGGTGTCGGCTCCTTGGTGGTTTCTCAGATTCGCGATCTTGGGCACAACAGTAATAACTGCTTCTTATTAATACAGCTTTTTAAGGCTTCAATGTTTGTGAAAGTTTCGCCTAACTGTATTACATATTAATAAGGAAAATGAGTTTATGGTCATTCATTTCACTAAATCTTTGAGTTGTCTGCTGGGTTCTGTGTATTCTGCAAGACTCTGCGTTTGATCTCTGCTAACCACGTGGGCAGGGTTGAACTAGATATATTCCTGGATGATCAATATGGTGAATTTTTCCCTTTTCTTATAAAAATAGAACTCAAACTAATCTTGCTTAGAGTATCAAATTTTTTTAATCCTTTGCTTTGTAAGAGAATGCTTAGATGCATTTCTAATAGAGATGTCTATTAAGTTGTCGTAAAGAAAAAAGAGGTTAACAGGGCTAACCAATTAGTGAGGCATACAGAATAAAAGATGTTTATTCATTATTACCTTCTTAACCCACTCCATGCTGGGAAACCCTGTGCCAAGCTCATAGGAACATGAGCTTTGGAATCAGATGTAGATTTAAATGATTGCAACTCTACCATTTCCTGGTGGTATGACCTTGAGTTCGTTATTAACTTCTGTGAACCTCAAGTTTCTTCATTTTTGGAAAAAAAAAAAGGTGGGAGAAAGGATGGTACCTCTTGGGGTCATTGTGAAGATTCATTTAGACAAAGTAAATGAGACATCTCCCATCTTGTTTTGTATGGAGGCGGTCCATAATGAATGCTTCTTTTTCTTTTATCTTTAGGTCATATGAAGACAGTGTCATTTGTAGAGGAAATAAATTATAAAATGTGTAGATGTTGGTGCTGTTAATTGACTAAAGTATGTTTATAGAGTGAGTTGCTTTTTTAAGACTCTGGAAAACAATACAAATATTTTTATATTGTTCAGGAGACTGTAAACCAATGGGTTAGTAAAGGTTAGTAGGAAATGTAAAGGTCATGCAACCCAAACACCTTTCTACTAGAACGTTTGGTATTATGTTGAAAGGAAAACTTCCTTCAGATTTGTGGGAATTCAATTTTTACTTTTTAGGTAGTAGGAGGGGACTCTTTTCTGGTTTAATTTAGATACAAAGTTGTCGATTGCTGTAGTTCTTCAGAGATAGAACTACTAGCCATTTGGTTTCTATATTGGAAATATATCTTGCTTCCTTATGACAAATTTGTATGTGGGGTATGCATGTGTTCATGTTATCTGCTATATTAGTTAATTAATATAAAAGGGATATTGCATCTGTTCAATTTATTAGAAAGAAAGAAGGCATTGCTTAGTATGGGTCTAGGGCCTGGAATCATTTAAACCTGGTTAATTTGACTAAATCATGGTTATGTTCCAACTGTGAGAGATTTACCTAGCTCTCTGCTTGCACTGCTGTAGATCAGCTGTTGGCTACAACCAATACAACCAATATTGCAGGACACTATCCTCAAGGTGTCAGTAAAGATTAAACCTTGAAACCAAGGTCAATTCAAAACATTTACTATATAAGTCCTTTTCCATAGTGATTTTTTCAAGGTTGTAAACTCTAAAACCAAATCTTTTCTTAGAGGTCTACAACAAAAATTTACATTAAAAATTATGCAAATAGTGCTTTCCTTTTTTTTTTTTTTTTTCCTCTTTGTTGTTTCTTACTCATGTCAGATGTTTTTAGTGTGAAGTTTTTGCTTGGACTGTGTTGTGTTGATTCAGATGCTGACATTTAAAAAGCCAAATCTAGAGAAATGGAGCTTTTGGGTAAACTTCCGAGTAATAAGTGGGATGATTATGTCCATAATGTTGTTGTGACTTTTAAATGCCATTTAGGATGGTAACCTTCTGACATATGAGTAATGATGGGTGGGTTTTGTAAACCTACACTCTCAGAATCCTCTTCATTTTCTTTTCATGTTTTCTGTGTCATTAACTGTGAGAAGTTGTACTTTCCCAAGGCATGATTTATTTATTGAGTGGAACAGACTTTCTAATTTAGTTTTTCATCCTTCACATTCACATTTTGGATTGGCGGTGTGTATGAAAAATGTATTGGTCACATTAAAAATCTATTTAAGAGAAAAAGCTTAATTATTTATTAAGTCACCCAGACCCTTTTTTATATTCCTGGATTCAAAAGCTCCTGGGTCATTGAATTGTCCGATGTAGGGATGATATTTGAACCTGACTGAACATCAGATCACTTAGGGATGTTTTATAAAAATATTGATCCTCAAAGGATCCCCTCTCCAAGATATTTTTGTTTCATTGGGTCTAAATTGGGTCCTGGGGATCTGAGTTTTAAAAAATTTTTTATTAAAATTTTTTTTAAAAAAGATTGTATTTATTTAAGAGAGAGAGAGGGCATGAGCAGGGGTGGGGTGGGGGGAAGAGACAGAAGGAGAGGGAGAAGCAGACTCCTGCTGAGCAGGGAGCCCGACACTGGCCAATCCCAGGACCCTGAGATCATGACTTGAACCACAGGCAGACACTTAACCAACTACCCAGGCACCCGCTGGGAATCTGAGTTTTAAACTCTTCTCAGGAGAATCTGAGTTTGAAATGTACTTATTTAGTATCTTTTACAATATCCAGGTAGAGTACATATGGCAGAGTAAAGGGAAAGTTGATGTTTTGAAGTGGGTTTTTACTTTATTTATAGATCTCTCAGATGTGGAAGGACCAGTTTCCTGTCATAGACTTACAAGTAAGGGATTTTTTTAATTTTTTTAATTTTTTTTATTTTTGTAAGGGATTTTAGTAACAACATCATTTATATGAGCAAACTGAAGTATGGAGAGAGCGTGTAACTTGCATAATGTTACCCAGCAGTTTCCCAGTGAAGCCATGATTGTGTTCAGATAGTCTGACTCCCCCCATCGGTGTCCCTTCCACGACAATGTTATCAACCTCAGACTGCCATTGCCACATAGTTGGGGCTCGACAGACATTGGATGAATTAAATAAATGAAAATACTGTGCAGCAGATCTTTGCTTTCCTGATCCTCAGAGATTTGACTTGAGTAAACGTTGAACATTTGTAATGCTAAAGCTTCCTTCTACTTGCTGGTGCTCTTATTTCTTGGGTAAAGATATTCTAAAATGTTTACTTTCTTTTATAAACTCAGGATTCTTTTGAGTACAAGTAGGTTGCTTCCCGATTTTGTTTAGTTCTCTGAGTGGTGTTAATAACATCTCTTGAAAAATTTCCAACTGGACTGGTAATTTGATTTAGAACTCTGGGCAATTAGATGGTAGTTGGACAGAGAAAATTGTAGCTTAACTTGACCCGGACTTGGGTCATGAGGCAGTACAGTGTGATGGAAGATGCCAAACAGGGAGCAGAGAGCCCTGGATATCTGGCCCCAGCTCCTACTCTCACTGCTTTGGTTCTCTGGATGGGCAACTTCATTTTCCAAGCTCCGTTTCATATTTTGATTTCTTTCTCTCTCCTTTCTTTTCCTCCTCCCTTCCGAACCACAAAATACTTCTTACACAAACAGAATATATTCATTGTCCACATAAAATAAAAAGAAGCATGATAAGATGAACCCTGTGTACCTAGCAACCCATCAATATAATAAATAAAACACTACTTTGGCTTCATTTCCTTTTCTGTAAAATGAGAGGATTGGACTAAATATTGTAAACATACTTTTCTGCAATGATTTACAAGTTTCATTCTGTAAATTTTTAATCATTTAGAAGTTAATAAACTTTCCTGATGTCAAAACAGTGTTGTGAGACTGTAGGTGTACTTAGGGTCTTTTGAACTTTTTTCAAAAAATATTTTATTTATTTATTCATGAGAGAGAGAGAGAGAATGAGATTGAGAGAGAGAGGCAGAGACACAGGCAGAGGGAGAAGCAGGCTCCATGCGGGGAGCCCGACATGGGACTCGATCCCGGGTCTCCAGGATCAGGCCCTGGGCTGAAGGCAGCGCTAAACCGCTGAGCCACCCGGGCTGCCCATCTTTTGAACTTTTCTGGAAATATTTTAAGCAGTCCTACAAAACCTAAACTGAATTGAGATAAAACCTAATGTAGTTTGGCATCAGAAGAAAAATTGTACTTTAATGATTTAACATTCAACAGTTAAAGTGTTTTCTGGGTGGCGACTTGTTTCTTTGGCTGGCTAGTAACATTTAAAATGTTTGTACAGGTATCATTTGGTGGTACTGATTGTATGTTAGATAGTAGGAACTGTGTTTAAATAGTATCACTGGGTACTGTCAGTAATGCATAGTGTTAGGGATGAATTAGAAGTCTTAGAGAAAGGAGAAAAGGCTAGTGTTATTATATGTCATTGCTGGCTTCCTTCACTTGTTAGTTTCCAGTTTTTTATTCCTTCTCTGCTGGAATTTTGGTCTTGCCTTTGTGTTGCCCTGATACTCCAAGGTCACTTTCCCTAATATTCTAGGACCCTTGCAGTCTTGGGCAGAAGTTACTTTAGGCATATTTCCAAAAAGTAAATGTAGCACTATTTTAGTTACACAGGCAATGGTATGCAGCAAGAAGGTAGGGGGCAGGGGAAATCTAGCCTGGAAGAGACAAGCCTGATGAGCAAGCTGGGAATAGGACATTGTTTTGGAATTCATGGAAGGCAGTTGTAGTGGCCAGCACAACTGAGAGTCAGGGAACCTGTAGATCTTGGTGACCAAGGCACAATGAGGATTAGGAATAATTTAATCAACAAATATGTATCAAGTGTCATTTGTGTGCCAGATGCTAGGAACGCAAGAAGAGGTCTGCCCTGACAAAACCTAATGGGTTAGAGTACCTAGAGAGTTGCAAGAGGCAATTGGTAGAGGTGAGCTGAGGAATGTGGAAGGATGTAGAAGGGTCAGAAGCCCATATCAAGAGAGAGGATAATAATGTCATAGAAGACATCCTGAGGATTTGGCACCTACCTTAATTCGTGAAAGATGACTAGGAATTACCCTGGCAGAGAAGGAAAAAAGATAAGTGCAGGAAGGAGAATGACTACCACATGGAAAGGGACAGAGTGTGATGTGATAAACTGAGTTGGGGGAACGTCAAGTGGCTGTTTTCTTGGAGCTAGGTGTATGTGCTGGAGGTTGAGAAATAAAGTTGGCTGAGGAGATTAGGCCTGGATCATGGAAGACCTTACATATCATGCCCAAGATTTAGGACACCATGCAGTTATCTTCCCTTTGCATCTGCACACTCACATTTGACCCTTCCAGGCCCCAGGAGGTAGACTCACCTGCAGGGCTTTTGGTATCTCTGGCTTTGATTCAGATTTGGTCAATAGAAGCCTGGAGAGAGAGGGGAAGGAGGAAGTAGAGCAAAGCCAGGGTGTTCCTTCTCGTGGCTCTCTCTCTACAGAGTCTTCCTTCTTTCTTGCCCATGCCCCTTGACTGAAGGTCATTGTTGCTTCCAGGGCAGACTTTTCTCCTCTGCGTCCTGCTACCCTTGTCTTCTCCTCATCTTTTTGTGCATCTGGGTGGCTCCAGTTTGTGTAGTCTTCTATGGCTGTATAGCCAATTACCTCAAAATGTAATGGGATTAATTGGCTTAAGCACAACATTTATTACATCATAGTTTTCATGAGTCAGTATTCTTAGGTGGGTCCTCTGGGTCATGTCTCTCACAAAGACCACATTAAAGATGTTGGCAGGATTGCAGTTTCATTTGAAGGCTCACCTGGGGAGAGGTCCACCTCAAGCTTCCTCATGTAGTTGTTGGCTGGATTCAGTTCCTCTAGTGCTGTGGGAATGATAGCCTCAGGTCCTCACTACCAGTTGACTGGAGCCACTCTCAGTTTCTTGCCACATGTGTTTCTCCACGGGGTAGCTCCCAACACGGCAGCTTGTTTTATCAGAGTGAGTAAGAAACAATGGGAATTTCACTCTTTGATAACCTAATCTTGGACATAACATCCTATATCCTTTCTGTTAGGAGCCCGTGAGTAGGTCCACTGCTAGGTGAGGGGTTTATGCACAAGTCAGAGGTTCCTGAGTGTTCTCTTGTGGTTCTCCTATACTCTGCCACTTCTTTATACTTTATCCTTTTTGAAATAAACCTTTTTTGAATTGTCTTATGTGTGCCATCTGTTTCCTGACAAGTCTCTGACTCATGCAGGTATTAGCCCCAAAGCAAAGGAAAGCCACTGAAACTTTGTTTTTCTTCATAAAGAAAGTCACTACAAAAGAACTTAAAGCTGGGAAGTCATATGGTCAGTGGGGAGAATTCACTTGTGCTGAGAGGGTGTAAGAGAAATGGTAAGATTAGTAGACAGAATGGTTTGGTGATTTTACAGGAATTCAGGTGAGGACAAGATGATATGTTAATGGTAGTGGTAACATAGACGAGGGGATGTATTTGGAAGGTACAACCAACAGGATTTAGTGACCAATAAGATCTAGAGCGAATCTGAGGGGAATGAGGAGGTATCTTTTCACCAGGTTACACCTGGGAAATGTCAGAAGGTCTCCTGGAACCAACAAAATTTTGAACCAAATAACTGTAGAGCAGGATTGCCTGCACCTCCACTCCTTGTGTGTAGAGAAATCAAATGTCATGGAAGGAGTATGTAACTCGGCCACCGTGTCTCTGTATCGATTATGGCTACACCACTAGCTCACTTTGGGCCATGCCCAAGTTGCTTCTCTTTTAAGTCTAGTTCTACAATTTGTGAAGTGAGAAGTTAGCTAGGCTGAGTCATCACTTTCAGCTCTAACATGCTAGGGCTTTCACAATCTAAAATAAAGACATTTACATTTCCTTACCTGTTTATTCTTCTCATAACCGTCTTTTCTTTTAAATTTTCTTTAAAAAGTTAACCCAAGCAAAACTTTAAAAAAGTCATGTAAGTCAGTATGTTTCAAACAAATGCTTTTTGGTCTCTTGAACATTTAGGCCTTCTTTTTCTTTTCTTTTCTCCCAAGGACTAACTTCAGAGAGGTATTCTGGGTAACTAATTTAATTGTTCAATCTGCATTTTAAGATTCCTCTCATTAAGTATTTTGAAGGTTTTTTATTGCCTTAGGAAAAAACTGTTCTGTTTTCCTTTTCCCCTAGGATTGGACTTGCTAGAGGAAAAGCTCCCCATCACATTATCTTGGTTGGCAGGAGACAGGAGTGTGGGCAAGTCCCCGACCAGTGGTATCAGTGTCCACAGATGAAAGGGATGGTATTTTTAGTGTCGAGAATAGCTCAGTGTGGTTTAATATGATGTGTTTCCACGAGTATAGGTTTCTAATTTGGAAAGCCCTTGGTGTGTTCAAGGCTTTGTTTCATTTTTTCCTATTTCCCACTCTTCATTTCATTTCAAAGAGTCTAAGATTTTACATTTTGGCAATTTATTACTCTCATTATTGACACTCCTTTGCAGTATCCCTACACTGTGGATAACTTGAATAGCCGTAGAGTGAAGGCCTCATTCTAAGGATTTGAACAAGAAAAACTAAAAGCCTACAGATATCTGTGAAGGGAAAATACATAAATATTTCAATCATTGCGATATAGGAGCATTATTGTTAAGAAATGTTTGCCAATAGAAATCAAAATGGAAAATGGACAAATCTTTTGACCTGCATTCTCAATTCTAAAAATGTATTATAATAAGGGAATGGAAAAAATATACAAATATGGACATATAGATATAGACACACATTCATAGCAAGAGAATATTCATACCTCTATAGTAAAGAACATCAAAAGATATAAATCAATTGAATATTTGTTGAAAAGGAATTAAATAATCATGGGGGGATAGGATTTATATTTGGGTGACCCCTCAGTTAGGTTACTGAATCCCTGTTCTGGTAGACTTACTAATTTCATTGAAAGGAAGATGGTTATTGACATCCTAGGATGTGGTCCAATCGAATATTCTGTACTTTTAAAACCCTACAAGACTTTGCCATTTTAGTTTTATTTGCTAAATACAATCGATGGTGTAGATTTACAAAAAAATTATTGTTTTCATTGCTTTATTATTTTCTACATCTCTGTGCTTACCTCTTGGATCATTTTTTCTTTTGTCTGGAGAGCTACCTTTAGTATTTTCTTTAGTCAGGTCTGTTGATACAGATTAAGAAAGATAATAGGGATTTATTGGCTATCTACTCTATACCAGACACTGCTGGGTACTGCACATACACTGAAGCATGTAATCACCAGAATGGCTTGTTAGGCAAGTGATGATCACCCTATATTTACATGTAAGAAAACAAGATCAGGGGGATCCCTGGGTGGCTCAGTGGGTTAGCGCCTGCCTTTGGCCCAGGGCGTGATCCTGGAGACCCAGGATCGAGTCCCACATCAGGTTCCCTGCATGGAGCTGCTTCTCCCACTGCCTACGTCTCTGCCCCCCCCCCTCTCTCTCTGTGTCTCTCATGAATGAATAAATAAAATCTTAAAAAAAAAACAGGATCAGAATAAATAAGTGACTGGTATTGAGATTTGAATCTGGGGTTTGCTTTATTCTAAAGTTTGTAATTTTTTTAAAAGAAATTAAATTATGTAGAAAAAAAGATCTCAAAGTTGTTTGTGGTTAATTATAGGAAGGTTGGTGTCGACAAGGTGGGTTTACAGAGGAGGAAGGAATTTTTGTGTGTGTTTTTTTAAGATTTTATTTATTTATTCATGAGAGACAGAGATGGGGCGGGGGGAGGGGGGAGAGGCAGAGACATAGGCAGAGGGAGGAGAAGCAGGTTCCATGCAGGGAGTCTGATGCGGAACTCGATCCTGGGAGAGCTGGATCATGACCCGAGCCAAAGGCAGATGCTCAACCATTGAGCCATCCAGGCATCCCAGGAGGAAGGAATTTTAAGAGAAATAACTTGAATTGCATGTTTAAGAAAGGGGAGAATTTTGTTCTGTAGGAAGAGCCAAGAAATGATTTTAGGTGATGGGAGTTGTGGAAGCAAAGGTATGGTGATAAGAAAGCATAGATATACTTAGGAGGCAGCGTATTTTAGAACACTAAATCTCGGAGGTGTGCCTGGTGTAATAATAGCCTTATTCTTCATATGGAGAACCTGAAGCAAGAAAACATTAAACATTTTTAGTTCTGAAACTCACATGGTAAAATATTGGTAAAGCTTCTGCCAACTGCTTTTCTTTCTTTCCTTCTAAAAATTCATTGTTTTCTATTTTAAAACTAATAATTCATTTTTAAAAGAATATACAAACTGTAGGAAAAAATATCTCACATACTCCTATCATGCAGATATGACCACAGTTAACATTTTGGCCTATTTTCTTCCAGGCTTTTATATAAGTAGTATATATATATATTATATTAGCACATATATAATATATAATATTCAGGGCTACCCTGACTAGCCAAAACAATCTTGAAAAAGGAGAACAAACCTGGAGGTATCACAATCCCAGATTTCAAGATATACTATAAAGCTGTAGTAATCAAAACATTATGGTACTAGCTCAAAAATAGACACATAGATAAATAAACAGAACGAAGAACCCAGAAATAAACCCACAATTATATGGCCAATTAATCTATGACAAAGGAGGCAAGAATATACAATGGGGAAGATGGTCTCTTCAGTGGTGCTGGGAAAACTGGACAGCTACATGCAAAGGAATGAAACTGGACCATTTTCTTCCATCTTATACAAAAATAAACTCAACATGGATTAAAGACCTAAATGTGATACCTGAAACCATAAAACTCCTGGAAGAAACATAGTAATTTCTTTGACAATTGTAGAAATATTTTTCTAGATGTGTCTCCTCAGGCAAGGAAAACAAAAGCAAAATTAAACTATTGGGGCTATATCCAAATAAAAAGTTTTTGTGCAGTGAAGGAAACTATCAACAAAACAAAAAGGCAGCTGACTGAATAGGAGAAGATATTTGCAAATATATTTGTTAAGGGTTTGTTATCCGAAATAGATGTAGAAGTCATACAACACAACAAAAAGCCTCCAAATAGTCTGATAATGGGCAGTGAAACTGAATAGACATTTTCCAAAGATATGCAGATGGCCAGCAGACACATGAAAGATGATTAACTTCCCTGATCACCGGGACACCTGGGTGGCTTGGTGGTTGGGCTGCTGCCTTCGGCTCAGGTTGTGATCCCAGGGTCTGGGATCGAGTTCCGCATCGGGTTCCCTGCATACAACCTGCTTCTCTGCCTGTGTCTCTGCCTCTCTCTCTGTGTCTCTCATGAATAAATAAAATCTTTTTTTAAATAAATAAAATCTTAAAAAAAAAAACCTTCCCTGATCACTAATCATCAGGAAAATGCAAATTAAAACCACAATGAGGTATCACTTTATACCTCATAGAATGGCTAGATTCATAACCAAGAAATAACAAGTGTTGACAAGGATGTGGAGAAGAAGGAACTCTTATGCACTATTGGTAGGAATGCAAATTTGTGCAGCTACTGTGGAAAACAGTATGGAGGTTCCTCAAAAAATTAAAAATAGAACGACCATATGATCCAGTAATTGCTGTACTGGGTATTTACCCAAAGAAAATTAAAACAGTAGTTTGAAAAGATATATGCATCCCTATGTTTATTGCAGCATTATTTGAAATAGCCAAGATATGGAAGCAATCCAAGTGTCTGTCCATGGGTGAACGGATAAAGGAGGAGTGATATATATATATATATATCTCATATCATATATACATATATGATATTACTCAGGCAATTAAAAGGATAAAATCTTGCTATGTGCAACAACATGGATGGATGTAGAGGGTATAATGCTAAGGAAATAAGTCAGGAAAATGCCATATGATTTCACTAATATATGGAATTTAAGAAACAAAAAAAAAACCGCAAATAGACAAAAGACTTTAAAAAATTTAAAATAAATTAGCATAGTGTATTACTAGTTTCAGAGGTAGAGTTTAGTGATTTATCAGTTGCATATCACACCCAGTGCTCATTACATCAAGTGCCCTCCTTAATGCCCATCACCCAGTTACCCCATCTCCCCACCCCCATCCCTCCAGCAACCCTGTTTGCTTCCTATAGTTAAGAGTCTCTTATGGTTGTTTCTCCCTCTCTGATTTCATCTTATTTTATTTCCCCTCCCTTCCTCTATGTTCATCGGTTTTGGTTCTTAAATTCCACATATGAGTGAAATCATATGATATTTGTCCTTTTCTGACTGATTTCATTCCACATAATACCTTCTAGTTCCATCCATGTCATTGCAAATGGTAAAATTTCATTTTTTTGATGGCTGGGTTATATTCCATTGTATATAAATACCACATCTTTTTATCCACTTATCTGTTGATGGATATCTGGGCTCTTTCCATATTTTGGCTATTCTCAACATTGCTGCTATAAACATCAGGGTGCATATGCCCCTTTGAATCGCGATTTAAAAAACTCAACAACAGGGGTGCCTGCGTGGCTCAGTCAGTTAAGCAGCTGCCTTCAGCTCAGGTCACTATCCCATAGTCCTAGAATGGAGCTCCACGATAGGCTCTCTGGTCAGTGCGAAGTCGGCTTTGTGTTCTATCTCTCAAATAAATAAAAATCTTAAAAACAAACAAACAAACAAAAAACAACCGACTCTTAAATACAGAGAACAAATTGGGAGTTATCAGAGGGGAGGCAGAGGGATGGGTACAATAGATAAAGGAGATTAAGAGTACATTTATTGAGCACTGAGAAATGTATAGAATTGTTGAATAACTATATTGTATGCCTGAAACAAATATAATACATGTTAATTATACTTCAATTAAAAAATTAAAAATTAAAAAAGTATATATTAGCCTCGTGGGTAATCATAGCATATATACTATTGTATGTTCTCCTTCCATATCCTAAGTATTTATCTGTGCCACAATATACCATCATAATCATAAGTTTTGAAGATTGTATTATATTCCAAGTAGATAACGTGTTGTAATTATTCAGTTCTTTGTTATTATTAGCAAAATTTGGAATTTCTAGGTCAGAGGGCATGACTTGTGTCATGACTCCTGATACATATTGTTTTCCAGAAGGTCAGTGTTAGTTTCTACATATATAGGTTGGCCTTCCCTGGGTTGCTGTCAGTGTTCATTGAATGTCAGAAAGAGGGTGAAGGGATCTCTAATAATTAGGGCTGGAGTATGTTTTCCTCTCTTACCTTGAAACCAGATCCCTCCTAAAGTCTGACTGGCTTTGCAGCACCACCCTTATCTGGAGAGCCTCAATGCCTGGGTATTGAGAAATTTTCAACTTGGAACCTTTCCAAGCCTCTTGCTATTTTATTCTCTATTTGTTTTTCTTAAAGCAACTAACGAAATAAGAATAACATTTCAACCTCTTTCTACTCCCCACCCCCTGCATTTTTCTTGCCCGCACCACCTCTGCCTCCAGTTTAACCAGGGGGTTGCTTCTTATATTTTAAAGCTAAATACAAAAGCACAGTTCTGAGATGCAGCCAAGTTCTGCAGCCAAGTTTGAAGAATAAAACTTTAAAACAGCTCTTCTGTCACACACTTGCGAGGGGAGGCAGGCTTTGCTATAAATAAGGCACATTCCATTTCTATCTCATCCTTTGCAGCCCTCTTGGATAATGCTTTTTGTATATGACTGCAGTGTTCTCTTGCTGCCCACTCACCCTTTCAACCTTCCCTTTTATATCGCATTTTATCTAAGTGTTCAGTAGTTCTGGAGTTTAGAGACCCTGCTTGAGAGAGGAGTAGAAGTTTCCTTTCATTCTTCAGGGTTAAGTGTACTGAGATAAAGTGGCTGACTTGTAAGAAACTACATTTTATCCGGGACATTTTTAGCAACTGCTGTATTAGTTTCCTATGGCTGCTGAAACAAATTACCATGAGATTAGGGGCTTAAAACAAAACAGATTTATTCTCTTATGTCCTGGAGGTCAGAAGTCTAAAATGATTTGGCAGGGCTGTATTCCTTCTGGAGGTTCTAGAGGAAAACCCATTTCCTTCCTTTTTTCTAAAGGCTGCCCACATTTCTCGGTTCTTGACCCTGCATCCCTCGGACCTCCTTTGGCCACCGTGTCTCCTTCTCTGACTCTGCCCCTCTTACATCCATCCCTCTTTTGGGAACCCATGATTACATGGAGCCCACCCAGATAATCCTGGGTAGCTGTCCCATTTCGAAATCCTTAACTTACTCACACTTGCAAAGCCCCTTTTGCTGTGTGCGCCAGTATATTCCAAGGATTTGGGAGTTAGGATGCAAGTATCTTGAGGGGGAGGAGGGCATTATTCTGCCTACTACACTATCTTAGGGAAGGAAAAATAATTTTGGAATTTTATCTGTTTTTCATAGCTACAGAGAGGATGTGCTGAAGGATTGGTTTTCCTTTCAGTATTTGGGATGGTAGATGTATGACAACCTAAATTAAGTCGAGGCTATCTGTTAGTATTTGCTAAGGTCCATATGAAGACAGGAAAGAAAAGCCTTTCAGTGACTGGCCACAAGGAAGGGGATGGGTGTCTTAGTTAAAGGCCTTCCTTCCCTCCTTACTGGGTGCTTATTTTAGGCTCTTCATAGGTCACTGAGGGGAAATGACCAAGCAGGTGCAGTTTTGTTTTGTTTTTTTTTTTAAAGTAGGCTGCATGCCCAACGTGGAGCCTAATGTGTGGTTTGAACTCATGACTGTGAGATCAAGATGGGAGATTGAGACCAAGAGTCGGATGCTCAACCAACTGAGCCTCCCAGGTGCCCCCCAAGCAGATGCATTCTAAATAAATGAAGGGAAACCTCCTTTACTATAGCCTCCTACAGTGTGATTTTCTTATGGCACTGTTCATCTCTAGTTATTTTATGTTTTAGAATACATAAAAACTGTGATACTGAATAGTACAGTTAATAAACACTTTCCTGGTAGTTAGCCAGAGAGTACAGTAGAAGGAAATGACCTTACGTTCTTTTCTCAAGCAGTAAGAGAGCACTGGCAAAATGCAGCCCCATTAACCTGAAGGCATGTACCAGTCTGCTTGTTGACTCCTGAGGCCTCTCTTTTCGCCATTATTCATGTTCTGGTGAGTCATGATACATAATGGCAGACAAAAGGTACACAGGTGATAGTGTTGGCCATAAAACCATCAAGCAACAGGGTTTCCTGGATGTTAAAATGACTCAAGGCAGATGAGTCCCTCCAAGGAGCTAGTCAAGGAAACAGATGATAAAGCCTAATTATCAGCAAGGGCATGGAATGGGCTTTTTCTTCCTAAAAGAAATGAGTACTATCACTAACTTCACTGCCTTCTGGGGAAGGAGAGGTCACTAGTTGAAAACAAAATTTACTGTGGCTGATGACATGTTACAATTTTAGGGCAGAGTTCAGCAAACTACATGCCCTTGGACCTAACTCATCCTCATATCAGTTCTTATATAGCACTTTAGCTAAGAATGGTTTTTACATTTTGAAATGGTTGGAAAAAAATAAAAAAAGAAGCAGTATTTCATGATGTGTGAAAATTATGCAAAATTCAGATTTCAGTGTTCATAAATCACATTTTACAGAAACATAGCTGTGCTATTCATTTATTAGTTGTCCATGGTGACCATGGACGAGTTGAGTGGTTGTGGTAGATGTTGACTGCATGACTGGCAAAGCGTAGGATATTTTACTAACTGACCTTTTACAGAGAAGTTTGCAGCCTCAGCTTTAGAGGACATGGAGGAGACTGAGAAAGCCTCTACAAATGTCCTTGTTGGGACGATATTTCCATAGGAACCAAGACCCCGTGATTCTGCACAGTGGGAACTCATTTCTAGGAAACTATAGGGGATCTAGCTGGAGAATGGGTATACAAGATAATCTGGAAATCACATATATTCATATGATGCTATAAATAATACATAGATCCTGCCATTCACTCTTTAGTGTGTCTCCTTCACTAAGGGGTCATGGAGTTTATTCCAATACTTTACTGAAGAGATTTTATTTGGTTGGTTGTTTGTTTTTTTAAATGAAGAAGAGCATATTGAGCTGCTGGAAGTGTTGGGCTGTGTGTTCTGAAATATCCCAGTAGGATAAGCGCCAGCTACCTACGTTTCAGATGCAATGTCCAAATGGCTCTCATTTCTCCAGGACCCACTTTGTCCAGGCATTGGGCCAGTGCTTTGGCACATGATGGCTCACACTGACAGCACCTCTGCAAGATCATTGGTGCTGTTCCCACTCTGCCTGGGAGGAAAGGGGCTCTCAGTGGGAAAGCCTATGCCTGAGGTCCTGCTTTAAGTGTGAGGCCACTTCTTCACAGCCCTTGCTCTTTTCACAAGACCTGGAAAGAGCAGGCCAGCCACTTGGGGCACCGCTTAGTTCTGGTCTTTTCTTTGTGATAGCAGGGCTAAAAGAAGCTCATGAGCCAAATGCTCTAATCACTGAGTTATAGTACTCAGGGATAGCATTAATTTCCATCACTTTGGTGGGTGCGATATCTTGACTATAGGGACTAGTGCTGCAACAAACAAGGTGCAGGGATCTTTCTGAGATACTGACTTTGTTTCCTTCGGCTATATACCTAGAAGTGTGGGATTGCTGGGTCATATATATGGGAATCCTGTTTTAATTTTCTGAAGCTCCATACTGTTTTCCACAGTGGCTGTACCAACTTACATTGCCACTAGCAGTGAATAACAATTCCCTTTTCTTCTCATCCTCACCAACACTTGTTATTTCTTGTCTTTTTGATAAAAAACATTCTAACAGGTGTGAGGTGACATCTCATTGTATCCTTGATGTACATTCACAATAGCCAAGATATGGAAACAACCTAACTATTTGTCAGTGGATGGATGGATAAAGAAAATTTGGTATGTATATACAGTGGAATATGATTCAGGCATAAAAAAGAAGAAAACATTATTTTAGAAGACACGGATGAGTCTGGAGGACATTATGCTAAGTGAAATAAGCCTGGCAGAGAAAGACAGATACTGTATGATTTCACATTTCACTTATATATGGAATATAAAAAAAGATTAAAAATAAAAATGAACTCATAGAACCAGAGAGTAGATGGTGGTTGCCAGGAGCTAGGGAGGGGAGGAAACAGGGAGATGTTGGTCCAAGGGTGCAAGCGTTCTGTTATAAGATGAATACATTCTGAGAATCTAATGTATGGTGACTACAGTCAATAATACTGTATTGTGTGATTGAAATTTGCTAAAAGAGCACATCTTAAGTGTTCTCACCACACACACACACAAAGGTAACTATGTGAGGTGATGGATGTGTTAATTAACTTTGTTGTAGCAAACATTTCACAATGTATATCAAATCATGACAGTGCATTTTATATAGGTACAATTTTGTTTGTTAATTATACCTAATAAAAATATTACCTTCCATTTTATAGTTCCTTTCAGCAGTCCATAGCCTTCATATTATGTTTGTGAAAGTCCTGAGATAGTTTATCTAAACTTAATAAATGAGGAAACTGAGGTTTTTGTGAAGTCAACCAGCCATTAGTAGCGGAGACAGACTTTCTGACCTTGGGATCTGGTGTCCTGCACACTACTTCTCATAGCTGCTCTGGGCAGGGCCAGGCCTTCAGTCATACAGCCATGTCACTTACACCAATCTTAGCAGAGGTCTGTGCTACAGTCTAGGCATCTGGTACTTGGGTTCATCCTGGTGGTGGTCACCAACTGATCTCCAAAGACCAATTTTACATCCTAGGTATTTTTTGGCATTACTCTAAAATTGTGACTCTGTTGAGCATGGTGTACTGCTCAGTCTCTTTCTTTTCCTCATCACCCCACTATTGCTTGTGTTACAGCCCCAAACCAGCCAAAGCAAACCAAACCAATAATGGATTCCCATTCCCATTCCTCTTACCACATGGCTTCAAATGAGGAAAGGTATAATGCATGTATTCTGTTCAGAAAAAGGCTGAAAAATTGTGGGAAAACACACTTTCAAAGAATGTTTGTGTTCTTTGGGACATAGGAATATAGCATTCATCACAACTGCTGCTTACAGCTGCACAAGTTATTAAAAGAGTTCATTTTCAGCAAATTTTAAATAGTGGAGATGGTTCTTGAGCGCATTTAACAAGCACTCTGTCCTGGTTTTGCCCCAATCCCTGCATGTTCCTTCTCAGTCTTCATCCCTCGAGTGGCCCCCTCTGTTCACCTTGTAACGCCTTGGCCCCCTTCCTTCTCTTCTGTATGCTGTCTAGGGGCAACGTCATGTTGTGCATACACTGGTTTGGGGATTCCTCCAAATGCTATCTCCTCTCCAAACTCCAAATGCCTATACCCAGCTGTCTAAAGGACATGTCTGAATCTTCCTTACTTATTACAGATTCAGTAGATAGAACATAACTGAAAGCGTTTTCCCTCTGGAACTCAGTGGTTGGTGTGTCACATTCATCCAGTTAGCATCTTGACTAAAAATCCGAGCATGATTCTCCTTTATGGGACTCACCACTCCACCCTCTTTGCTATGTAAATATTTTTATTTTTGTGTGTGTCACCTTTTGTGTTTGGCTCCCTATGATACTGTAAATGCTTGGCATCAGGTAGGCAATAAATAAATATTTGGTGGACAGTGCTATTGATAAGCATTCCTGAAACGTATCCTGTTATCGTTCCCAGATCGTTACCATGTGACTTCTCCTTATACTGGCTTGATTGTGTAACTCAAACTTTGGTGCAAAGATTCGTAGCATCTCTCTGAGCTTTGCAAACTTATTTATCTTAGGAATTATTGGGCTTGGCAGCCATCCACATCGTGTAACAACTCTGCTGTCACATTTCTCTCCTTGCTTGCTTTGCTCTCTCCCCACTTTTCACATTCCTATCTGTGCGAGAGAATGAGAAGAAATGAAGAATACAAACCCATATTTCTTTCACCAATTAAAAATATCTTTCCATCTTGTTTTACTATTAAATCAGTTCCTTGTCCTCTTTCTATATCACAATTAAAACAACTTCTTTCCTATTTGGTGTCTTTAACATTTTTTATGGCAGAAATGATTCATGTTTATTATACAAAATTAGAAATTCTATACAAACACAAAGAAGGAAATAAAATGCATAATCCTCCTCGCTCGGAGAGCTATAGTCAACTTTTATTTTTAATTTTTTTAAGTTTTATTTATTTATTCGAGAGAGAGAGAGGCAGAGATGCAGGCAGAGGTAGAAGCAGGCTCCATGCAAGGACCCTGATGTGGGACTCGATCCTGGGACCCCAGGATCAAGTCCTGGGTCGAAGGCAGGTGCTAAACTGCTGAGCCACCCAGGATCCCCTATAGTCAACTTTTAATATCATACTACTTCCATACTTTTTTCCCTATACACTTATTTCAACAAAAATGTAGACTTCTTGTATTTGCTGTTGGAAAGCTTCTTTTCACTGAATAGATTGAGAACATATTCCCATGAAAGCAAACATTCCTCTAGATCAGGTGTCAACAAACTTTCTCTGTAAAGGGCCACATAGAAAATATTTGAGGCTATGTGGGACATACAGTTTCTGTTTCAACTACTTTACTCTGCTGTTGTAGTACAATATGTAAATGATTGAGTGTGGCTATGTTCCAATAAAACTTTATTTTTTTATTTTTATTTTTTTTAAGATTTTATTTATTTATTCATGAGAGACACACAGAGAGAGAGAGGTAGAGACACAGGCAGAGGGAGAAGCAGGCTCCACCCAGGGAGCCCGACGTGGGACTCCATCCTAGGACTTCAGGATCAGGCCCTGGGCTGAAGGTGGCGCTAAACCGCTGAGCCACCCGGCTGCCCCCAATAAAGCTTTATTTTCAAAAATAGCCAGTTGGCAAAGTTTGGCTCATAGCTGGGCCATGGTTTGCTTATGCTTGCTCTAGAATACCATTTTTAAGGGCTAAACAGTGTGCTGCTCATCAATGTATCATGATTTACTTAACCAATCAGAATAATAGCTAATGTTCTTTGAGGCCTTACAAACTCTTTGAAGAGTTTGTTCTATCTCCTTTTTCACTCTTCCTGCCCACAACTCTGTGAAATATAGGTATCATTTTTTCCTGTTTAACAGATGAGGAAACTTAAAGAACAAGTAGGTTATTTGCCTAAGGCTAAATGACTATCAAGTAGAAAAGACAAAATTTAATTTGATATTTAGAAGCCATGCTTTTAACTATTCATTATATTTTTATGCACATCGGTGGTTATTTCCTGGAGACAAATCTCTAGAATTAGAATTACAAGTGCATCTTATGGCTTTTGATCTGTGTTTCCAGGTTGATAAGTATGCCAAGTCCTATTTCCTGGGTGATCTAAACCTTAGTGATAATACTTCATTGTTTCAAATCACATTAGAAATTATAAATTTAAAAAATTATAAGTGCAGTGATAGACATTTATGCATATTTCTCATCTGTATTTCCTCTTAGGTGAATTTCTCATTAATGTCCTCTTATTATTCTATAAGAGTTGTTTTTTCTATTGATTTATTGGAGCCTTATATATGGAACTCCTCTGGTGTTTTAGTTGATAGCACATGGCTTGTTATAAAAAGGGTCTGTTTACTTTAAAGAGCTATTGTCTTTACAGTTAAAGAGAATTAAACAGAAAATTATTTGGTTTTAGCATAATAACACTAATTAGACTTCTGGAATTAAACAAATAAATAATAATAATGATAAAAAAAAGCAAAACCCTATAAGGTAAGAGAGAACTTACTGCTGCTGAGGAACTTGTCCCTTTAGTTCACATCTTTTAAGTCACTAGGATTTGGGTTCTTTAATTGGAACTACTGCTTTGCTGTGGCTATGGCAACATATCTTAGCTGCCATGAACAGCATACACCTTGACAAAATATTTTTTAGAGAGTGGGTTTTAGATGGAATTCATTATCCAGTCTATTCATGGAGAGTCTAGATGAATTAATGGGTGGTAGACCAATAATTGTATAATCATAACAGTAATAAAAATAGTGAAATTAACAGTTACTGTCTACTGATCACTTACTGTATCCCAGGCACAATGCTAAATGCTTTATATTTATTTTGATCTTAACTGTAATTCTAGATCATAGATATTGTTATTACCCCTGTTTTATACATGAAGAAACAGACCAAAATCCTAGGTGCCCTGGACTCTACAGCTCCTAAATAGGAGTGGAGCTTGACTTTGACCCTGATGCTCTACTGTCTGAGACTTACAAATGTATTACAGAAAGATGTTAGGGTATTTGCTTACTTGTATGCACGAGTATGGCATATATCTTGATTGTCAAATGTTGAGTCAGTACTACTAGACTCTAATAACACTAGGATCAGTGGGCCATGAATCTGACCCAGGATTCAGAACCCCTGCTCTTATAAAGATGAGAGTTAGGATGATTTATGAGATTCAAAGAGCCCAAACCCAAAGGGTAGCTGCCCTAACATATTCTATCTTGGGTTTCTCTTGAGGACCATCAAATTGGAAGAGGATTTATATAATGTGGAAAGGTAGAGTTCTAAGACATCTTAGGCAGTAGAATAGAACACACACACACACAGGGACATAATCATTTGAGAATGTGCATATTATGAAATATTTGCCATGATAAAGGTAATGAGCACATTTGTCACCTCACATAGTTACTTTTTTGTGTGATAAGAATGCTTAAAATCTACCCTTTCAGCAAATTTTATATTCACAACACAGTATAATTAACTATAGTCACCATGCTATACAGTAGATCCTCAGAACTTATTCATCTTATAACCAAAAGTTTGTACCTTTAACCAATATCTCCTCATTTTCCCCCACTTCCCAACCCCTGTCAGCCACTCTGGTTCTGAGTTCAACTTTAAAAAAAAATTTCAAAAAATAAATAAATAAATAAAATAAAAAATAAAAAAAAATTTCACATGTAAAGTGATATCGTACAGTATTTGTCTTTCTCTGTCTGGCTTATTTCACTTAACATAATGTCCTCCACATTCATCCATGTTGTCAGTTTCTTCTTATTATAGCTGAATAATATCCTGGTGTGTGTGTGTGTGTGTGTGTGTGTGTGTGTGTGTGTGTGTATGTATATCATATTTTCTTTATCCATTCTTTCATTGATAGACACTTAGGTTGTTTCCGTTCTTAGATACTGTGAATAGTGTTGCAGTGAACATGGAACTGTAAATATCTCTTCAAGATACTGGTTTCACTTCCTTCAGTTTTATACCCAGAAGTGGGACTGCTGGATCATATAGTAGTTCTATTTTTTTTGAGGAAACTACATAATGCCTGTACCAATTTACACTCTCACTAACATGTATACAAGGGTTCTCTTTTTTCCACATCCTCACCAACTCTTATTATTTCTTGTCTTTTGTTAATAGCCATTCTGACAGGTGTGAGGTGACATCTCATTGTGGTTTTGAATTTCATTCCTCTGATGATTAGTGATGTTGAGAATCTTTTCATGTACCTGTTGGCCATTTGGATATCTTCTTTCAAAAAATGTTTACTTAGGTCTGTTGCCTATTTTTAGATTGGATTATTTTTGCTATTGAGTTGTGTAAGTTCCTTATATATTTTAGATATAACTCCTTATGAGATAGAATTTATGAATTAGTTCTCCTACTCTGTAGATTGCCTTTTCGTTTTGTTGATTGTTTCCCTTGCTGTGCAGAAGGTTTTTGGCTTATTGTAGTCCTACTTGCTTATTTTTGATTTTGTTGATTGTGCATTTGATGTCACGTCAAAAAAAATCATTGTCCAAACCAATGTTAAAGAGCTTTTTTCCTATGTTTTCTTTTAGGAATTTTACAGTTTTATGTTTTACATTTAAGTCTTTGATCCATTTCTAGTTAATTTCTTTTTTAGAAAAGATTTTATTTATTCATGAGAGACACAGAGAGAGGCAGAGACAGGCAAAGGGAGAAGCAGACTCCTCGCAGGAAGCCTGATGTAGGACTCGATCCCAGGACCCCACTATCATGCCCTGAGTTGAAGGCAGACACTTAACCACTGAGCCACCAAGGCATCCTATTTCCAGTTAATTTCTGTGAGGAGTGTAAGATAGAGGTCCATTCTCATTCTTTGAAAATAGATTACAGGTTTACTAACACAGTTTATTGAAGAGATTATCCTTTCTCCATTGTGTGTTCTTGCTTCCGTCCAAGATAACTTGACCATACATGTATGGGTTTACTTCTGGTCTCTCTAGTCTATTGGTCTCTGTATCTGTTTTAGGTCAATGCCATACTATTTCAATTACTAGAGATTTGAAATATAGCTTGAAATTAGGAGTTGTGATGCCCCAGCTTTATTCTTCTTTTTTGAAATTACTTTGAATATTCTGGATCTTTTATGGCTCCATATAAATTTTAGGGCCGTTTTTCCTATTTCTGTGAAAAATCATTGGACCTTTGATAGGCATTGAATTGAATCTGTATATTGTTTTTTGTAGTATCGATATTTTAGTATTAATCCTCCCAATCCATGAATATGGGATATCTCTTCATTTATGTGTCTTCTTCAGTTTCTTTCGTCAGTATCTTATAGTATTCAGTGTATAGGTCTTTCATGTCCTTAGTTAAGTTTATTCCTGAGTATTTTATGTTTTTCATTCCATTGCAAGTGGATTTTTTTTCTTAATTTCTCTTTCAAATAGTTCATTTATAGTGTATAAAAATGCAACTGATTTTTGTATGTTGATTTTGTATACTGCAACTTTACTGAAATCATTTATTTTACGTTTCTTTTTGGTGGAGTGTAGGGTTTTCTATATATTAGGATCATGTTATTTGCGAACAGAGACAATTTTACTTCTTTCTTTCTAATATAGATGCCTTTATTTCTTTTTCTTGCCTAATTGTTCTGGCAAGGAGTACCAGTATTGTGTTGAATAGAAGTGGTGAGAGTGGGCATTCTTATCTTGTCCCTGATCTTAGAAGGAATGATTTCAGATTTTCACTGTTGAGAGTGATGTTAGCTGTGGGTTTGTCATACGTAGCTTTTGTTATGTTGAGGTGCATTCCTTTTATACCTAATTTGTTGGAAGTTTTTATCATGAATGGATGTGGAATTGTGTCAAGTGTTTTTTTTTTTTTTCTGCAGCCATAGAAATGAACATATTTTTATTTTTCATTTTATTAATGTGTTGTAACGTATTTATTGATTCGCATATATTGAACCTCCTTGCATCCGAGGGATAAATCCCTCTTTATCATGGCATATGATACTTTTAGTGTGCTGTTAAATTTGGTTTGCTAGTATTTTGTTAAGGATTTTTACATCTATATTCAACAGGGTTATTGGCTTGCAAATTTTCTTTTCTTGTAGTATTTTTGTCTGCCTTTGATAGTGGGGTAATGCTGGCCTCTAAAATGAGTTTGGGAGTGTCCGCTCTTCAATTTTTTGAAAGAGTTTGAGAAGGATTGGTATTAATTCTGTAAATGTTTGGTTTAATTCAGCAGTGAAACCATGTGGTCCTATGATTTTCTTTGTTATGAGATTTTTTGATTACTGATTTAATCTCTTGACTCATTGCTGGTCTGTTCAGATTTTCTATTCCTTTATGAATTAGTCTTGGTAGGTTGTACGTGCATATGAATTTATCTATTGTTTCTAGGTTATCCAGCTTGTTGGTATGTAGTTGTTTATAGTAGTCTTTTATGATCTTTTTATTTCTATGGAATCCGCTATGTCTCCTCTTTCACTTCCAATATTATCTGCTTGAATTCTCTCTTTTTTCTTAGTCTAGCTAAAGCTTTGTCAATTTGGTTTGTCTTTTCAAAAAATTGTCTTTCCATTTTATCTTTTCTATTATTTTTTGAGTAGCTTTCATTTATCTCCACCCTAATCTTTATTTCCTTCCTTTTGCTCATTTTGGCCTGAGTTTTTTTTTTTTTTTTCTATTTTCTTGAGGTGTGAAGTTAGGTTGTTTGAAATCTTTGTTTCTTTTAATGTAGGTGTTTATTGCTATAAACTTTCCTCTTAGAATTGTTTTTTCTGTATCCCACAGATTTTCCCATGATGTGTTTCCATTTTTGTGTGTTTCAAAATATTTTTTGATTTTTCTATTATTTCCTCAGTGATCCATTGACTGTTTAGAAGTATGTTGTTTACTTTTAACATTTGAGAATTTTTCAGCTTTCCTCCTGATTTCTAGTTTCATACCATTGTGGTTGGAATAGATACTTGTTACGATTTTAATCTTATTAAATTTTTAAAAGACTTGTTTGTAGCCTAGCATATGATCTGTCCTAGGGAAAGTTCTGTATGCACTTGAGAAGAATGTGTATTCTGCTGCTCTTGGATGGAATGTTCTGTGTATCTGTTAGGTCTGTTTGGTCTAAAGTGTAGTTTAAGTTCAGTGTCTCCTTATTGATTTTTTTGTCTGCGTGATCTATCTATTGTTGAAAGTGGAGTATAAAGTCCCTTGCTATTTTGGTATTGTTGTTTATTAACTCCCTTCAGATCTGTTAGTATTTGTTTAATATGTTCATGTGCTCAATGTTGGGTGCATATGTATTTACAATTGTTATATCCTTTTGATGAATTGGCCTCTTTATCATTATATAATAACTTTATCTTATTATAGTTTTTGATAAAATCTGTTATATATAAATAAACATATAAATATTTAATGATATAAATGCAGCTATCCCTGCTCCCCTTTGGCTTTCATTTGCATGAAATATCTTTTCTCATTCCTTTACTTTCAGCAATATGTATCCTTAAAGTTGAAGTGAGTCTCTGGATAGGCAATATATAGTTGGGCCTTAAAATTTTTTTTTAATCCATTCAGTTACTATATGACTTTTAATTAGAGAATTTAATCCATTTATACCCAGTGTAGCTATTGATAGATAAGGATTTACTTTTGCCATCTTGTAATTGTGTTCTGGTTATTTGCTAGTTCCTTTGCTCCATTCCTTGTCTCTTGCTATCATCCTTTGTGATTTGATGATTTTCTATAGTGTATGCTTAGGTTTCTTTTCCCCTGTCATGTATGTAATATAGCTTTTGCCTTGAGGTTATTATGAGACTTACATAAAATATAACAGTCTATTGTAAGAGGATAACTTTGCATACAAAAATTCTGCCCCCCTTCTATGTTTTTGATAGCACAATTTACATCTTTTTATATCATGTATCCATTAACAAATTATTATACCTATAGTTATTTTTTTAAGATTTCTTACTTTTTAAAGTAATCTCTATATCCAACGTGGGGCTCAAACTCACAACCCTGAGATCAAGAATCACATGCTCTACTGACTGAGACAGCTAGGTGTCCCATACATATAGTAATTTTAAGTCTTTTTTTTCTTTCAAATTCTTTTCTTTATACCAGACTTAAGTGATTTACACACTACCTTTACAGAATTAGAGTATTCTGAATTTGACTATATACCTTCTTTTACCAGTGAATTATATACTTTTATATGTTTTTATGCTATTAATTAATATCTTTTCATTTCTGCTTGACAAGTCTCTTTGGTGTTTCTTATAAGGTGTGTTTAGTGGTAATAAACTCCCTCAGCTTTTGTTTGTCTGGGAAAGTCTTTATCTCTCCTTCATTTTCAAAGGGCATCTTTGATAAGTATTCTTGGTTGGCAGTTTTTTTCTTCCAACACTTTGTATATGTTATCCTATTCTCTTTGAGCCTGCAAGGTTTCTGCCAAGAAATCAGCTGATAGCTTTATGAAGGTTCTCTTGTATGTAACAAATTTCTTTCTCTTGCTGCTTTCAAGATTCTTTCTTTGTCTATGATTTTTGACAGTTTTATTATATTGTGTTTTAGTGAAGTCTTCATTGGGTTGAATCTGATTGAGGACCCATAAACTTCATGTACGTGGAAGTCTATATCTCTCCCAAGATTTGGGAAGTGTTCAGCCATTATCAGAGGAACTACTTTTTTTTTTTTTTTTTAGATTTTACTTATTTTTTCTTGAGAGACACACAGAGAGAGAGAGAGAGAGAGAGAGAGAGAGAGAGAGAGAGGCAGAGGGAGAAGCAGGCTCCATACAGGGAGCCTGATGTGGGACTCGATCCTGAGTCTCCAGTATCAGGCCATGGGCTGAAGGCGGCACTAAACCGCTGAACCACCCGGGCTGCCCAGAGGAACTACTTCTGTTGGCCACCCAAACTACTCCCAGGTGCCTACCAGTTTACACATGAAACTCCCTTTCCTGACAATAAAGCATTCTAACTGATCCCAATTAGCAATAATCGCGCCTTGGATAAACCTCATTGGCTACGATACTGTCACTGCACAAAGCTACTAATTGATCCCAAACTATGATTTTAGTCTTCAATCACATGACTCCATAATATGTACCCAATTCTCTGGGCAAACAGACCTGATTCAGACAGCTTGTGCTCTTTTTCTCTTTTGTTTAACCTGTTTTATCTATTTGAAATGTCTTCAGTTTCTCTACCTCAAACCCTCAAAGTCTTCTCTGTCAGAATTCTCTGCATTCCTCAATACTGGGTTAAAATTACTGATTTTTATTTTTTACTTTAAAAAATATTTTATTTATTTATTTATTCATGAGAGACACACAGAGAGAGGCAGAGACATAGGCAGAGGGAGAAGCAGGCTCCTCACTGGGAGCCTGATGTGGGATTCTATCCCAGGACTCCGGGATCATGACCTGAACCAAAGGTGGATGCTCAGCCACTGAGCCACCCAGGTGCCTCCCTCAATTCCTGATTTTTATAGAAAAAGTGACTACCCTACCCCATTTGATTCTTATGGTATTCATATTACTTTCAAGTCAACTATAACCTACTTATTTGTAGGATAGCTTTTGTGAGTGTCTTCTCACTCGGGCTTCATTGGAAGGCCCTTGAGAATTAGGATCTAATTCATTTTTGTATTCCCTGTAGGACGTGCATGGTTCTTTGAACATAATGATTTTCCAAGAGAACTGTTCTTATGGAACCTGATTTTATAAGAAAGGAAATCTCCATTTAAAGCTTTGATATAGATTGAATTGTGCCCCCCCCCCACAACAATATTGAAGTCCTGTCTTTACCTCACATTGTGACCTAGTTTAGAAAGTCATTGCAGATACAATTAGTTAAGATGAGGTCATACTGCAATAAAGTGGGCCCCTAATCCAATATGACTGATGTCCTTGTAAAAAGGGAAATTTTGACATACACACACACAGAAAGAGAGAGAGAAAGAGAGAGAGAAAACACAACATGTAAAGATTGGAGTTCTGTTGCCACAAGCTAAAGATCTGTCAGAAACTAGGAGGATAGATGGGAACAGATTTTTTTCCTGGACTGTTAAGAGAGAGCATGACCCAACTGGCTCACTTCTCTAGGCCTCCAGAACCATAAGGCAGTACATTTCTGTTGTTTAAACACTCAGTTTGTGTTACAGAAGCCCCAGGAAACTAATTCCAGCCTGTATTTTCACCATCCTCAGAACAAACAAAAATGGGGTGTTTTAAATGATCCTTTTCTTGGTAGAACTGAGGGCTGAGGTGGAGTAGCCTGAGAACAAAGTAACCAGAATCTTCTCTATGAATTTGTACCCCTGGTCCTCTGTTCCAGTCTGAGTTTTTATGGACCCTCAGAGCATCTTTAGCACTGGAAATTCAGCAAGTCAGAACTGGGCAATGTTTTATCTTTAACCCTCTTCCTCCTTCATAAGGCTCTCTCAGTTATTACTACCATATTCCTTTCAGTCCCTCTGGCTAAAACCTTTTACAATCCTGCCCTTTTCTTATCCCCAATTTAAAAAATCTAGATTTCAGGTCACCTGGGTGGCTCTATCCATTAAGCATCTGACTCTTGGTTTCGGCTCAGGTCATGATCTCAGGATTGTGAGATCAAGACCTGCATCGGGCTCTATGCTGTGTGTGGAGGGTGTGGAGAATCCTTAGAATCCTTTCTCTCCCTCTGCCCTCCCACCCCTCCTCTAGCTTGCACGCATGCTCTCTCTCTTTCTTAAAAAAAAAAAAAATCCTCAGTAGTGATGGCAATAATTGGCCATATTGAGGGGCAGATCCTTAACACTGTAACAAGACCCTCAGTCCTGCCTGATAGCACATGCCCAGCTTTGTTGGCATTGGGGACTGGGACTCTGGCCAGATGAGGTGAGAGCACTGCCCCTCTATCACAGGGATGTAAGTGTAGATTTTCTGATCCTGGGCTGAATCAGACTGAAAGTTTGCATCCTGCTATGTCACTTACTGGCTGCAGGGCAGCCATGGAGAGGCTCCTTAATCTCACTGGGCCTCTGTTTAATAATCTGTAAATGAGATAATAATGGAACTCACTTCATAGGGGCATTGAGAGAATTAAATGATTTAATGCACATCAAGGGGTGAGAATCTGGCACATGGCAGGTGCTTCATAAATGTTCACTTGTATCGTCATACATGCAAGAAAATCTCATTGGCATTTATCCAAACAGCTTGATTATTTTTTCATAAGGAAGGGCTATAATTAATCCTCAGTTTTTCTTTGCCTTCCCTCATCCCCTACCAGTTTTACACACATTAAGAAATGTGGTGGTAGTTTATACACACATGCTAGGCTGGCCTAGCAGGGAGTTTGCAGCAAAGCTTCTGGGATCTAACTTGGCTGAGCTCCTGGGCCTCTCCTAGCTGTCAAGTCCCCTGTGCTTACCTGTCTTCGATGTTGTTTAGGTTCCGGTGACCAAGGGCACAGCTTGGTGACTCACCTCCCGAGGCCTCTGGAGTTGCCAGGGGATGCCTCTAATTAGGTACACTGTTGAACATGCAAGTTTTTATCCTAGAGGCAAGAAAGGCTACTGGGAATAGCTGCTTAACATGAAATGCAGGCAGCAAGTCCAGTTGTTAGTTAGAAGGATGTTACCTTTGATTTGAATCATTGGCAAAGCCCAGGCAAGCAAATAGGACCCCAACCCCAGTTGTTTGCATTGTATTCTCCTTATAGGGTCACTCCTAAGCTGAGCTGATTCATTCAGCTGATATTTACTACTGAATTTTCATAATCAATAGGGATTTATTAAGCAATTCCTAAGTGCCAGTTACAGTACTAGGTGTTGATGATAAATGAAATGATGAATAAGACACAGTCCTGCCTATAACAAGTTTGTAGTCTGGTCATTGAGATAGATGGTTGAGCTAATAGTGGTCTTGGGGTTGGGGCACTAAAGATGTGGTATCCCAGAGTGGGGGGGCGGATCCTGGCTTAGCCTGGGGGCAACTACAGGGCCATCATACTTGTCATTTTTGATCTAATGCCTCTATAAGACTGACTTTGGACAGGATAAGGATTGTGACTGTCTTTTTATTGCTGTATCTCCTGTGCTATTTGTGGTTGGCATGTGGTAGAGGCTCAATAAACATTTGGTAAATAAGGCAATAGTATCTAAACTGAGTACTGAAGGATGGGGTGTTAGCAAGGAGGAAAGTATGTGTTGGGGGGTGGTAGAAGAGTGGCAGTAGGAAATAAAATGGTGAGGAAGGACATCATGGGGAAAGAGTGACATGTACTCCTTGGGAAGGACAAAGATTGGTACTGAAAACTGCTCATATGGTAGGGTAGTATGGAGGCAATTCAAGAGGCGTGGGGAAGGCTGATGGTGAGAATAAGGTGGAATTATTAAAGGTTTTAAACAAGAAAGACTGTTTGGATTTGACATGCATGTTTTAAGGTGTAGGAAGGGGATTGGAGAAGACAGAATGGAAGCAGAAATGCCAATTTGAGGGCTTCTGTAGCAATCTTGATTAGAGATGGGGGTGGCTGGACAAATTACTGACAATAGAGAAGGGGATGGGGATAGATTAAAAAGCAGTTAGGGATGTAGAATCACTAAGACCTGGCAATTGTCTTTAGAGAAGGAAGGAAGGAAGGAAGGAAGGAAGGAAGGAAGGAAGGAAGGAAGGAAGGAAGGAAGGAAGGAAGGGCACCACATCTTTAAGGAATGCTAGCATCTTTCACATACTTGATAAACAACAGAAGAAGAGGAGCAGTGGAGAGATAAAACCATGTGTGGACACACTGAGCTTGAGTTGCCTACACGTGGTTCAGTGGGCAGGTGTATACATCAAGGTTAACCTCAGGATAACAATCTGGTACTCAATATACAGGATTAGATGCTCATTAGCATAGAAGAAAAAGGTTTTATAACTTAGAGATCCATTGACGAAATTCAGAAGGCCCATGAACTCAGAAATCACATTGAAGTTTTAATGCACGTGCATTGTTCTGGAGAGCTAGCTTTGTGTCAACCTTTTAAAATAAGTTAACCCTTGATTCTTAGGGCTGTGGGAGCTAGCAGGAGTGATGGGATTGCTCAAGTAGAGTGAGGAAGAAGAGAGCTGTGGGAGCATTGGGATTTTGGGGGTGGGGTGCTGTGCTGAGTCAGCAGTGGGGGTCAGTGTATGAGGGATGAGATGAAGATTTACAGAAAATATTAGCTTTACTGTTTATAAAGTGCTTTCACAGATGCTGTCATTTCATGTCTCAGTAACTCAACTAGATGTTTATCATTTGGTTCCGTGTCAGAGTTCAGTACAAGACACAGAAACTTGGCTATAAATTTTAAACAAGAAAGGATTTAATACAGAAAATTGGGTGCTTACAAAATCACTGGAAGGGTGAGCCTCAGGGAAAAGATTTCCAGAACAAGGTGGAGCCAAGGTAAAAATGTGCCCCTGCCATTGCCATCCCGGCATTGGGAAGCTGGGATCAGAAAGTCCCTGTGGCTACTGCCCTTGCTGCAACTGCTTCTCAACCTACGGAAAGCTGGAGTAAGGCACAAGGACACTGCCGGGGATCAGAAGTCTCATGTTTCCATGAACACTCAAGGAGACAGAAGATGGCCACCATCTTATCTACCTTCTACAACTCCTTGCATGCATGCATGCATCTAATTAGTGGAACCCAATTAACCCCTTTACCCCTAGATTCAGGGAAGTCTGGAAAATATCTACCTCTCCACCTAAAAAAGAGAGTGAATTGGAGGTAGAGGTTTTTCTTTTCCCCTAGGGACCAGATAATAAATATTTTGGTCTTAGCAGGCCATGTGGTCTCTATCGTAGCTACTCAGCTTTACTATTGCAGTGGAAAAGCAACCATAGAAATTACATAAAAGAATGAGCATAGTTATGTTTTAATAAAACTTTATAAAAATGGGCAGTGGGCTGGATTTAGCCTGTGGGCCATAGTTGGCCCACCCCTGAGAAGACAAGTTAATTCTCAATAATTACAATGGGTTCATTTTACAGGCAATTAAGCTGAGAGATTTCGCACCACTTAGCCAGTGTAAATGAAAACATACCCTCATCATTTTGGTTTCAAAGTTCATGCTGTTTTCAGCAAACCTTGATGCTGAGTCCATCCCTTTGAGAGACTTGTGATCTAAAGAGGAGATAAAATGTGCACCTCACTTACAGATGTAAAAGCCCCAAGAATGGTACAAAATGCTTTTGCATACAAGACATGTTTGACAGAAGAAATCAGAATAGCCTTCACTGTGGAAGTTGTTTGATCTAGGTGTTAAAGGGTAACTTTAATAGGTGGAGATGGTGGTGGAGCAGGTGGGGTGCAAAAGAACATTTAAAGTGGAATGGGAAACTTCAAGGCAAGTTTACAAAAACAGCTAGCAATCCAAACTCATCTGAACATTGTGGCCTTCTAGGGTTTTAAGAGAGGAAGACTGGCTTATGGACAAGACAACCTTGGATGTTACAATTAAAAATCTCAATTTAAAAAGCAGAAGCCTTGGTAATTTTTGAACCGTAAAAATTACAGGCCGCAATGTACATGTTACTATAAGAATAGTTATCTGGTATTGTGGTGCAGAACTTTTTGACTCAGAAGCTACGGTCAACAAGAATTCACATAGGAAGTGATTGTAGTATCTTTTCATACAAAGGAAACAATGGACATGAGGGATATCTTGAGCCATTCATGGTACTTGGAAACTTATAAATGTAGGTGGGATAGAGAAGAATGGCTTTGATAGTGAGAAACAAAAATAATAAAACTTGGAAAGCCAGGAGCAGGAGGTTGTTTTTGTAGGAAAGATGGTGGAGGATGAGAGAAATGGACATATGGGGCAGGCAATTGGAAATATGGGCTTGATTTTCAATAGAGAGAGAGGTCGTTGGGAGTTGTTATATATAGCAGGACAAAGAGCCATAGAGAAGCTTGTGTCTCTGATGGTTGTGAGTAGTAGAGGATTTCCAAAGCAGAAGCCAGGGGACTTAGGTCATCAAGAACCAGGAGAGGCACAGGGACAGGGAAATGGAGTAGGGAAGATAGGTGGAGCATGTTACCAGAGGAGTCAGGGGAGGAGCTGTTTCCAGAAAAAGGAATGGCCAAGAGTGTTGCCTCTACTGGGAGGACAATAAGCATTCATGAAAGGCCACTTGGCTTGGTGATGATGCAGTTGTGGTGGGTGAACCCTGAGAGAGCCTTTTTTTTAGTGTATGGAGAATAAGTGGAGGCAGAAGCTGTGGTCTGTTCACTTGAGGAATTTGATTTGGAAAGGAAAGAGAAGATCGGAGATTGAAATTTGTTTGTTTTAAAGTTGATTACTTCTTCAGTGCCCGAACACCATCGATAACCTCACTTGTCAGGATGTATCCTGATGTCTCCCGCTTCCTCACCAGACCTCCCTAAGGAAACGGTGGTTGAAGGAGGAGCACCATCTATTCTCTCTTGATTTCAGGATCCATTTTTTGGTCACTTGTTTGCATCTGACTTGACTTTGCTTTTTGGCTCTGCGGGTGGCCTCTCCTGGCAACCTGTGAGGTAATACACAAATGTGTGCAGTTGTTAAGCAACTGCTTCCAGCCGTGGAGGCTCTGCTAAATTTGGAACACACACGAGTCCCAATCTAAGTCTTCATTCAGCAGTGAAAAAATAAGTCCCTGACTTTGAAATTTCAGAGGTTATACATTTGCAGAATATAAAATCAGTGCGCTGAGGATTTTTGTCTTACCTCACAGGATTCCTTTAAAATCCATTAGAGAATTGCTGTGCAGTGAAGATTGCGTTCCCGCCAGCATCTTTTCTAGAAAGAAACTAGGTATGTCCAAGCTCCAGAAGGAATGGAGTCTCTTACACCAGTGCTTTCTGTGGTACTAAACAAAAACAGAATGTACACAACACCACCACCACCACAAACTCTAGAGTCTCAGATGGAAATGATTTTATCAGTCTAAATTAAGGCTCTTTATTTATTCTAACTCACATTTCCTTTCACACCTTAGTCAGTAGCTTCTACTACGTAATCAGCTGAGTCTCAAGTAGGTTATGAAATGGATGCATGAAGAGGTAACTTGGATTAATATTTTTCCCTCTGTCGAATTCACTTCCTTGCTTTCGTATTTAAACGAAATACAAAATATGCTATTCTCAAAGGCCCTCAGCTGTGCTGCTCTGGAGCTATTTAGAGATTGGAAGTGTTCTAGTCCTCTTTCACATTTGCATAGAACTTCAGTTTTGTTTTTTTTTTAATAATTTTTTAGGGATCCCTGGGTGGCGCAGCGGTTTGGCGCCTGCCTTTGGCCCAGGGCGCAATCCTGGAGACCCGGGATCGAATCCTACGTCGGGCTCCCGGTGCATGGAGCCTGCTTCTCCCTCTACCTGTGTCTCTGCCTCTCTCTCTCTCTCTCTGTGTGACTATCATAAATAAATAAAAAATAATTAAAAAAAATAATTTTTAAAAAAGATTTTATTTATTTATTTATTTATTTATTTATTTATTTATTCATTCATTCATTCATTCATTCATGAGAGACAGAGAGACAGAGAGGGAGAGAGGCAGAGACACAGTCAGAGGGAGACGCAGGCTCCATGCAGGAAGCCAGATGTGGGACTCGATCCCGGGACTCCAGGATCACGCCCTGGGCTGAAGGCAGGAGCTAAACCACTGAGCCACCCAGGGATCCCAGAACTTCAGTTTTTGAGATGTTTAGACATCCATTAATTTCACTGGACCTCATAATAATCTGTGCGATAGGCAGTATGATCATTAAGCCCATCTTACAGATAAAGGAACTGAGATTCAGAGTAGTTAATTAATTAGATCAGGTCACATAGGATGCCAACCCCAGATTGAAGACTGAAGCACAAGTTCCCTAGATTCATATTTATCCATTTTTTTCCCATTGTGCTCCGGGTGGCGTTTTGGACATGAGTGTTTTCTTTCATTCTTAAGTACTTCAATGAATAAGCTGTGTACACCATCATGTTGGTTTCTGGTAGTACATTGATTGTGGAGGGTCAGGAGCAGAAACCACAGACTCTAAATGACAGTTAACCCTTATTGGAGGTTTGGCCTTTATTGAATGAAGAGCTCTTGTTAAGGAAAGGTATGCATTGAGATAAGAGGCTTGCCAATCTTTCAAAAAATGGAAATTTCTGGGCTCCTTGGGGATGGCTGATGATAGTGATTATGGAAGAGTTTGCAGATGTGAAGTACTTTATAAATCCTGGAGGAGTGGCAGTAGACCATGTTTCTGGGGAGATGGATATTTGCATTTGTCATCTTCTGGACATTGCTGCCGTTGGCACCTTCTTGTTTTTATAAACAAGCCTATTTTGCTTCTCTTTAGAAACAGATCTGTTATCTAGCTTCACGGTGGCTTTCTATATGTGTGAGCTGGTGCTCCAGTAAAATGGAACATTTGTACTGCTGCAAAACCGAATTTAGTGACGTTGCCAATATCTTAGCCCTCAAGTAGTCTTTAAATATTCTTAGTCCTGGGAGCTGGCCCAAGAAATTGCTTATTCTTTTCCTCATACCACTCAGCATATAAATCCTGAATTACTGCTGACCAAAGATACGTAAAGTACAAATCAATAAGCATTTTGTTTCTGTGTTGCAGGGAATGAGACGATGAGTGAGAGAAAACCCTTCGATGGGGGTTTCAAATTATTGTCACTGTCCTATGTATTAACAGAGCCAAGACTATTACTTTACTCATTTGTTGACCACTGTGTCATTATGCTGCACTAAAAGGATTTTTTTAGTAGTTTTTTGAAATATAATCCACATACCAAAGATGCACACAGTTAAGGTATACCATGCAATGGTTTTTGGTGTATTAATTTTTTGAAGTCATGGTCAAAGGCATAAAACATAAAATTTGCCATTTTAACCGTATTTAATGTACAGTTCAGTGGCATCAGCTATAACTCAGTTTTGTGTGACCATCATGACTATGTCCAAAGTTTTTTATCACCTCCAACAGAAAACCTTGTACTCATTTAACAATACTGCCACCTGAAAGGATGTTTATGCTTTGATTACTACCTTCAGATGGAGAGATACTGTGCCTGGTTTAATTGATATGGAGTGAGAAGTGGGTGGCAGGGGTTTTAAGAGCTTCCCAGGTGACTCTGAAGAGCAACAGTTTGGGAGTGACTGCCTTGGTCCCTAGGAAGCAGCAGGTCAGCACAGCTGCCACCCCCACCCCCACCCCCACCCCCACCCCCCACCACTACCACCACTGTGGGAAGAGGCTGCATTTTGGAGTCAGGGAGTTTTGTGTGTGGTGCAGCCATTTACTAGCTCTGTGAGTTCTCATTTATGTTCTGCTGATAAGACTTTTTTGCTGGCCTTAAAAATAAATATGAATGGAGGTGCATTTGGGTGGGTGGGAGGAGACTTACATATAAATCAATACAAAAATGGCGAACACTTCCAAGAAAATTTGGCAAAAAATGAGAATGCATAATTTACAAAGTTCACATAACTTAAACATTTGAGGATAGCCAAACTGTGGAAGGAGGATATATTGTCTTAACGTATTAATTGCCTCTCGTGTCTGAAGAAATGAAAGTTAAAACTATTTACTTCTAGCACTCACTAGTGGTCTAGGTGGTGGCTGGAGACATTTTTACACTCTTGGTATGTGTACATTGATATGGCATTTGTGGTGGAATATGCATGCAGATTCTTAGGTGAGTCAAATCTAATTCCAGAGGTTTACCCTGAGGAAATAACTGATTGGTGTGTCAAGATGTGTGCATAAAGGTGTAATTACTGAGCCTCGTTGCAATGGTGGGAGTTTGAGAGCAGGACAAATGCTCATTAATAGGGCATTGGTTAAATAATTTATGGTGCATATCTATCCTGAAACTATGTAGTCATTAAAAAAACAATATAGCGTGCATGTATTAACAGAGAAAGATAGCACTGTGTATTTTTAAATGAGAGAAGTGGTAAACAGTGCGAGCCTATTTTTGCATTAAAATCATATTTGCATTGAAAATGACTGTAAGAAAAATACCAGATGTTAGGAGTAAACAGTGTTTTTACCTCATATCCCTCCATAATGCTTACGACTTAAAGAAATCATTACTCGTATATTAATTTTTGTGTTAATTTTATATTCAGGAAAAACAGCCACTTCCAAAAATGACATGTTTCCAAAATTAAACACACACTTCTCCATCCATATGTGCTTATGTATGTGTGTCCACCCTCGTCTCTCCCCGAGTGCTCTGAAAGGGAACAGTCTATAATTTAATTAGCCGTTATCCCTAGAATTGGGGGTCATGGGTGATTTTTGTTTTCTTCTTTATGCTTATTTATACTGCACAAATTTTTATATGATTGTATCACTCTTTCAATGAGAGATAAAAAAGAGGGAGATTTTAATATCTCAGCATGCTTGCCTGGCCTAGTTTTCTATCCACACTTTAAACAAGGCTTACATCTATCTCTTGTAAAGGGTCCTTTGGTTCACATTTCTTTCTCCCTGCCTTCTTATTTAAATAATCATTAGTATGTGTTGCATAGTTGTGTGCCTTACAAAATTAGGGGCATTTATTCTGACTTGCACATTTGTTATCAAGCTGTGCGCTTTCACTTTATTTATTTATTTTTACCTAAAGTAAATCTGACCTTTAGATGAGGCATTTCCAAGCATAGCATCCATCATCTACCATTATACTTCTGCTTCATCTGTTAAATGGTAATGTGTCCTCTAAAAATATTGATATTAAATTAAGTCATTCCATATTTGCTCTTAGGAAGAACTTTGAGGTTATCAAATTTACCAGGCAGGTAGGATATGCAAAAAGAGAAATGCATGGAAAGCTTCCAGCAGACCAAGGCTCTTCCCTGGGTCTGACAAATTTCATTCATTCCTCTAAGCCCTAAATTAAACCTCACCTCCCCTGTCCTATATTCTTAGCTCCCCCAGGGTAAGCTGGTGCTGACTTCTCCATATGTTTATTATGGCCCTCATTGAATTTAATTGTAAGTAGTTGTTGATGGCTGTCATCCCATTAAGACTTCCAGATAGGTGGCCACCCACCAAGATGGTCCCCAGTGAATCTTACCTCTTGGTATTCATGTCCTTGACAAATAAATTATAATAGAAGTGATGATATGTCATTGCCCAGACTAAGTTATAAAAGACTGAAGTTTTGGGGCACCTGGGTGGCTCAGTGGGTTGAGTGCCTGACTCTTGATTTCCACTCAGGTCATGATCTCAGGGTCAGGAGATTGAGCCCTCGATGGGCTGCCTGCTCAGCCAGAAGTCTGCTTTTTTCCCTCTCCTTCTACCCTGTCCATACTCATGCCCTCTCTGTCTCTCTCTGAAATAAATAAATCTTAAAAAAAAAAAAAAAAAGACTCTGGTTTCTATCTTGGGTTCTTTCTCTTAAATCATTCACTCTACGGAAAACCAGCTCCAATATTGTGAAGACAGGCAATGTGTGGAGAGAAGCTCATGTGGCACGGCTGGCCAACAACCACGTGAGTGAGCTTAGAAGCAGGTCCCCCCCCTTGTTGAGCTTTCGGATGCTACACGCCCTACTGCCAGCTTGATTGCAACGTCATGAGAGACCCCAATCCAAAACCATCTAAATGCCTTTTGATTTCTAACCTTCAGAAACTACGTGTAACAATCCATGCTGTTGTTTTAAGTACTAACTTGGAGGTGACTTATTATTGCAGCAATAGATAATTAGTATGAAACTGGTACTGGAAGTGGGGTACTGACATAACAAAAAATGAAAATACGGTAGTGGCTTTGAAACTAGGGAGAACACAGTAGAAAAGCTGTAAGGATTTTGAGGAACGTGTTAGCAAAAGTTTAAAGTGTCCTGAGTACACCATTCACAGAAGTTTGGACTTTGAGGAGGCATAAAGGAAAATGAGGAGAATCATGCTGGAAACTAGAAAAGGCAGTCTTTATTATGTAGTGGCAAAAAAAAATGTAGCAATACTGTCATCTACAGTACTGTGGAAAGTCGAAAACGTACCTAATAAACTGGGTGATGCAGTTAAGGAGATTTTGAAACCGTGTTGTGCCTTCCATTTTTTTCCCCTGTTGCTTATAGTAAAATTGCAGGGAGAGAAAAACTGAAGGCAGAACTAGTGAACCAAAGGAGCTGGGACTTGCTGTTTTTGAAGATTTCCAGCCTCTCCAGATGTTACATGATATTAAAATTAAGAAATGGTTTTGAGGGAAGATCAAATTTGGGGGCACTTTTAGGAAAAGAAGTTCCAGACATTAAGCTGAGGGTGTGACTGTAAAATCTTTTCAAAATCTCAAAAATCAAAGATAGTGTCTCAGAGAAATATGCAGTTGGCCAAAAGCCCTCTCAGGAGATAAGAGTTTGGCTTCTAGACCCTCTTGGTCAATGGTAGGGCTTCTTGGAAGCTCAAGGACATTGTACCCGAGCAATAGTACAAAGAGGAAGGCCTTGAGTGAGGAAGGCCTTACTGCAAAGAGATTTGTGGGTGTGGCCTCTGTCTAATGGAATGAAGCCTAAGAGGATTCACAGAAGACCTTGAACGGTTTTAAGAGTTAAACTTGAAGAGACACCATCAGATTGAAATGAAAGGGCCACAGAACAAAATGAAAAGAGGACTTTAGACACCTAAGTATCAAGTGGGAAGCAGGCAGAGAAGACTACTCAGCAGCAAATACTTATCTTTCATGAAAATGGAAGGCCCACCTGGAGGCCCAAACCCAGAGTTCAGAGGCTGGACTTAAGAGTCCTAGAGAATTATTTCCAAGCCTCAGCAAGGAACTCACATGTGTTTGGTAGGATTTCAGAATTGCTAGCCCTACATGCTTCCCATTTCCCCCTCTGTGTGCAAGAGTGTTTATAGTAGTTATCCTCTGCTTGTCTCCCTGTTGTGTGTTGAGTGTGTGGGGACACATAACCAGTAGCTCCTTCCATCAGGAGGAACCGTAGTCAGCTGTATGTCAGAGACCATACCCAATGTACCTCATCCGTGTCTAGACCTGATTTAGGCAAGGGGAGTCTGGACTGGGAGCTGACGCTGGGGTTCAATGAGACTCTAGGGACTTTGGGAGAGGCTAGTGTATATTGCATGTAGGACAGATGGGAGTCACTTGGAGCCTAAAGATGACTGTGGAGCCAACCTCTAAGATAGCCCCCATTAATCCCTGATTCTTGGCATTCAGAGTTGTTAATTTCCTCCCAAACCCACATTGTGCTAGGATTGGTCTTTGTGACCAAGAGCAGAAGTGATGGTATGTCACTTTGAACTAAATTTATTAGAGATGGTAGCTTCTATTTGGGGGATGCTCTCATTCTCTTGCTGTCTTGGATTGCTCACTGTGGGGTACACTGTATGTTGAGGACATTCAGGTATCCTCGTGAAGAGAACCACATGATGAAGAACTTCCAGCCTCTAGCCAAGTAAGTGAACTTTCTTATAAGTGTACCCTTCAGCTCCAAGCAAGGCTTCAAATGATGGAGTCCCAGCCAACAGCTTGACTGCAACTTTATGAGACACCATGTGGAAAGGAATTGACATAGCAGACTCAAGACAGCTATCCTTAGAAAGGCCCACTTGCAAGATTGGCCCTTGGCTGCTATCTGGGAACTTGGATTTAGAGAAGGTTCCCACCATTCTCTAACGATGAGCAGTTGACATTGCTGCAACTTGCAAACAATATTATTTATGGTGAACACCTGCATTTATCTGGGTGTCTGGAATTTTGTTATGTGCTAGGCAGAGGGTACATGCGTGAGCACCCCCCAGCAAAACCCTTGGACATTGAGTCTCTAATGAGCTTCCCTGGTAGACAATATTTCACAAATTGCTGTCATGGTATGATGCTAGAGGAGTTAATTCTGTGTAATTCCATGGGGGGAGGGCTCTTGGAAGCTTGTTTCCATGGACTTCATTTCCTATGGACTTCATTCCATGTACCTTTTCCCTTTATTGATTTTTGCTGTATATCCTTTTGCTGTCATCAAAGACACAAGTAAAACTATATGTATATGAATCTTCCTAGTGACCACTGAAACTGGAGGTGTTCTTGGGGACACCCAACACAAAGACCCAGAGCAAGAACCACCTACTCAGAAACTGAGATAAAATTTGTTTATTATTTTAAGGCACTAAGTTTTGGAGCAACAGATAACTAATCCATGAAGCCAATTATTTCTCTCTCCCCAACATTTAGCTTAGTGTCTAGGACATAGGTGTTAAATATTTGTCAAGTGAGCTGATATTTCTGCCTTTGAAGAATTTTACAGTCCATCTGGTGCCTTTGCAGGAGAAATCTAAATCTTTGCTTGATATTACGAAGCTGGCTTACCTTCCCTTTCTTTTGTTTGGAACAATCAGTCCCAGTGGCCGCAGCCTGCCTTCCCGCATCAGATTCCGCTCTCTTCCTTTCCGGGTGAGGCTCACGTGCATAGAAATCAGTCTATGCCCATGCTTCTCTGTTACTTCTTAGCTTCCTTGTTTTTTTTTTTTTTTTCCCTCTTCTATACCTTGGTAATGACAGCTATTCTTACCATTGGAATAAAACCTTCTTCCTGCTGAAAATTTAATTGCTGAGTGTTTCAGGACCTTATAAGATATTAATATTTCTCTCTTGAATCTTGCCTCTTAGTCTGTCATATGATGGCCTTGACAAATGAACGTTGTTGTTTTACATTGTCCCCTCCTCTGCACAGTCCTGAAATAGAGTTATATACAAAGATAGCAATCATTCAGGCTAAGATAACTTTAATGTGGGAGAAAAACCCAAAATATATACTAGAAGTATACTTCCTGGAGTTATCTACAGTTTCTGAAAGAAGTATTTTAATCAAAGGGTGTGTGTCTATGCTAGTGTATAGATGTGTGCATGTGCACACAAACTCACACACCTACTCCAAAGTGTTGATTTCTGTGACCTACCTTCTGGTACTTAACAGAATATTTTCCCTCCCTTCAAGTGTATTCCAGTCATAGCAGATGACCTTAAGTCCTATTTTCCTGATAATCTGAAGGTGATCCAATAGTTCTCTGATTTGATCTCCTTTTCCTTTATTAAAAAAAAATACGTTCCCTCTTTTATCAAAAAATCTATTCTTCTTTCAAAGGGTCCTCTCTATAGTCTTTCCTCCCTCTTCTTGAGCATTAGTTTATCCCTGATTCTGCTTCTTATTCTTGCATTTTCTTTTTTTCCTCTTCTTACCAATTTCAATAAGGATGCTCAGGTTTCTCTAACTCTAAATAGAACAACCACCCTTTTCTTTGCCTTGCTCTCTCTTGGAACTGTAATTCTATGTACTTCCTTTATTTTGTTGCCAAGCTTCTCAAGATTAGTCATTTCTGCTGGCTGCCTCACTTCCTCATCATTCACTCACTGCTTAACACTTAAAACCCACTATGTTACCCTTCTACTCTGAAATTCCCTCTAAGGTATTTTTATGACTGTGTCTTTTAACACTGTGGCCCCCCCATACCCTGCTAACAGATTGTTTACCTTACTGAAGCATTTATTATTGTTGTTGTTACCTTCTTTGAAACTACTTTGTCTTCTTTATTTGACCTATGATATTTTTGCCTTGGTTCTTGTTTTATCTTTTATAGCTATATTTCTTAAGATTTTATTTATTTATTTATTCATGAGCGATACAGAGGCAGAGACATAGGCAGAGGGAGAAGCAGGCTCCCTCTGGGGAGCATGGCGTGGGACTTGATTTTAGGACCCTGGGGTCATGCCCTGAGCTGAAGTTAGGTGCTCAACCACTGAGCCACCCAGCTGTCCCTATAGCTGTATTTCTGATTATTGACTAATGGACCAATCAATCAAGACTTATCCAAGCTGGAAGAAATTGGTTTCTGGAATGAATAGTCTATTTAAAATAGGTCTGTTCCCTCCCTAGAATTTTTAATTCCCAGAGGTTCAGTTGCTTTCATAGAATGTGAAACCATTGCATCTGAATGTGCCATCTAGGTACTGTTTTTAGCAGTCTTGTTTATTCTAACATTTGGATATGACTCCAAAATTCTACCTTTCAAGTCTCCTATTTCAACCAGAAGGTGAACATATCATCCTAACTTAGTTTTCATTTTCCTCCCTCACCAGATAGCTCCTTATGACCTCTCTATTTTTATCTGATTCTAAGATAGGGATCAACTCTTGTCCTTCTCTTAGATCCTTGTGTCCAAACAATCCTCAAGTCCTATCAGAATTTCTTATATAATATTTCCTTTGTTTGATAGCTTTCTATTCCCAGTCCCACAATTACTGTCTCCTAGCTCCTGCCTGTGTCTCCAGTCCTATTTCACTTCCATATACTTGGGACCAGTGGCTCTTTTGAAAGTGAAATCCTCACCCATCATGGCACCATCTGAAAATCGTGTTTCTGACAAATAAAGGGTAAATGTTGCTCTTCTCTTCCTCCCATATGCACACTGTGCCCTTCCCTTGTAGGTGCTATGGCTCTCCTGCCTCTATTTTGCTCATGATGCTCCCTTGAGTTAGCTTATGTAAGTAGAATGCAACTTGGCAGGCAATTCTGGAGATCAAACAGAAAACCAAGAGTTTGGAAAAAATATCTATTTGTTAAGAAACATATACATGTATGTCATTGTTACCTGTTGTTTTTACCTTAAGCTTCATTTCAAGTTTGCAGTTTTTCCATGAAGGTTTTCATGCTTTCCCAGTGATGGCTGCCGCTTTCTTCTGCATTAGGTTGTGCTTTATTTCCAGTACTCCAATGCTTTCCAGTACTCCAGAACTCCAGGCTTATGAGTGTTTGTGCTCTGTTGGCACTAAGGGTTTATGAATGATAATTCATTAGGATATAAAAATGTGATAGTAGAATTGCTATTTATTTTTAATCTTTTTACTAATTTTTATTGTGATAAAATATATGTAACATAAAAATTTAACATTTTAACTATTTTTAAGTGTACAGTTCTGGAGCATTAAGTACCTATTCACATTGCTATGCAGCCATCACCATCATCCATCTCCAGAACTTTTCATCTTCTCTGAATGGAACTCTTACTCATTAAACACTACCTTTTGAGATTTCTATCTTGATAGAAATTTAAAATGTATATAAAGTTAGATAGTCTATGTATTTTCAGAATAATGAAATTTTGATGTATGGAAAGTACATGCTCAAATTTTTAAGTGACGGGGTAACACAATCGAAAGATTTAGAGGTCAATAACAATCCTGTGTCACTTGGCATTTTTTATACTTTAAGATAAATATTTATAAAAGTCACTAGGCATTTTATAAATATTCTTTGATGTTAACTTTGGATGTAAGTTGTTGACTGACACTTATCATTTAATTATTAGAGGGATTTCTGCTTTGTAGAGAAAAATTTTAAATAGACAAGCAAAAGTTAATAAATTAACATCACCTGTAATAAGATAATTCCTATAATTATTAACATTTGTATATTCTTTTCTGCTAGTTTTCTAGGCATACAGATATGATTTCTTTTAAAAAGGAAAGGTTGTGTTCAATTTTTGTAAATTTTGTACACTGCTCTTTGCACTTTCAAGATTGTCATGACTATTTCTTTTGGTACTAAACATTCTTTTCCCACACATTTTAATGGCTTTATTGTAAAGTATAAAAGTAATTTATTTAAATACCCTAATTCCTGTGCTTTTGGATTTTTAGGGTCTTCTGGGTTTTTTTCCCCCTCCTCTTTTGCTATTTAAGCAGTTCTATAAAATAGATGCTATTAACCATGTCTTATATACCTGTGACATTTCTTTAGGAGAAATCCCTGAAATCTGCATGTTTCTTTAGGAGTAGAGGTTTTACTCCCATCTTTTCTGTCTGTGTCTGAGGCAATTTTGTGTAGTGGTGAAGAGCTTGGATGAGAATTTTAATTGTACCTCAACCATTTACTAGCTGTGTGACTTTGCACAAGTTGTCTTTGTATGCCTCATTTTTCCTCACCTATAAATTGGGGATAAAAGTAATGCCACGTTGCTGGGTTGCAGTGAGGATTAAATGAGTTAATAAGTGGAAAATACTTAATAGTGCTTGGCATAGAGTAAGCAAACAAGAAATTTTGGCAATTTTTTGTCCTCCTATCAAGTAGGGGACATACCTACCAGGTATCATCAAGTAGCTCCTAAAATAAAGCAGGGTTATATTCTTCAGTAAGATGAATTACATATTAATGACTCAATTTCATCAGTTCTACTAGGTAGAGACCGTGAATATTGCAATTGCAGTGTGTCGTAGTTTGTAGGGACAGAGTGTAATCTTGTAGATTTGAAAGCTTTATACAATCCCTTTTGTAGGTAGATTTATACGGTGACAAATGAAGGAGGAATTAAAGTCTTCTTAGAAGAAGTTTGTTGTTTTGTGAGGGAACAATGTGGTAAATTTCTAGGCACCTGATGAGGGCGGGGATATGACTTCTTTCAGTTCACCATTTGTATACTGGTCTAGCATTCGGCCATAGTAGGCACTCAATAAATATTTGTTAAATAAAGCAATATTTATTAATAAACATGCCCATGCTTCATCAAATGTATTGCAATGTGTGTTGTAAACATAATGAAGGCTTTGTATAATGAACTGACACCTGCCAGTGGAACTCTTGTCTGCAGAGTGGGCTGGAGGCTTTCAGGCTCATCTGATTATTATAGGATTGGAGAGTGAGCAGATTCAGAAATGATGCAGGGGCTTTTGCTTTTGGTGAATGCCTCACTCTATGCCGGTCAGGTTCTCTGATTCCTCTACCAGTCCCGGGGGTGTGCCCTGTCCTTACTGCCGCTGCTGGATCTGATCTCACTGTGAAAATTGTGTTGCCTTTCTGCAGACCCATGGGGTTCAGTGTTTGATTAACATGTTTCCCATTTTCTGAGCAAAATACCTAGGTAAATCCCCCTTGGATGAGGTGAGGATCTGCAATAATTTACAACCACCGTGTGAGCATTGTGTTGAATCACATGCTCTTTGTGAGGATGTGGTGTCATTTTAAGGCTGGTACCAGCATCCACTCCTAGGGCACTCTCCATGTGATGTGTTGACTCCCACATTGGAGAACACTGACAGTCATCAGAGGAATGACTTAGTTGCTGCTGAATTAAAAAAAAAATCAGACTTACAGTATAAATGGGTTTTACTCCCTTCAAAGTAGTGACCTTGGGATAGATGTAATCCTATGATGCTTCCACTAATGCTGCTATTGCCCCAGATGTTTCTGGAATCCTTGTTAAGTTGCCTTCAGAGCTATGAATATGAAATGTTCACATTCTTATGAATATTTCTGAGTTTGACCAATATTCATTCTTTGTAGGAAGCTTTGATTTTGGAAAAAGGAAGGTGCCAGTGGCATTGGGTCCAGCTTCTGAAGTGAATGTGAGGGCTGTGAGTATTGGTTCTTTCCAAGGCAAAGCAGGGTTTTCGACGTCTTGTAATTATGTCATGAGACGTACATGTGTGTTCAGAACATGACTTCTTTTGTAAAATAACGTTTCAAGTTATAAAATACATCAAGTGTAAAGAACACTATGGCGTACTACATGACAGGCATGCTACCAGCCCTGTTATACAGATGCTAATGTTTGCTGTGTATTTGTTGGTCCTGTGTCTTTTCGTCTTTCTTTCCTTCTCCATTCTTTCTTTGACAGAAGATATTGTAGGTACTCCTGAAACGTCATCCTTCCCCTTGCCCATTGCCCACCCTCCTTCCCTCTACAGTCACCACCACCACCACCACCACCAGAATTCCTGTGCTTCATTCCCAGGTATGTTTATACTTTTTGGAGGAAGTGTTTTAAAATTTACACGGATTCTATTTTATTGTACGCATCCCTTTGACATTGTTTTTGAGATTTATCCATGTTGATTTAATTTTTCTATACGAATAAATCAGTTGATCCATCCACTCACCTAAGAGAAGGTTAAGATGATTCCATCTATTTGTTGTTGCAGGTCATGCTGTGGAGAACATCGTGTGCATATCTGCTTAGGAATATGCGCTAGGGATTGTCTAAAGCAGATATCTGGGGGAGAAATAGCTAGTTCTAGAATATGCACATCTTCAGTTTGGTGGATGTTTCCAAGCCGCTCTCCAGGGCAGTTGTAATTATGTTCCCATTTGCAGTTGTTTCCCTGCATTCTCTTGATTGAACAGATTTAAAATTTTTGCCTATTTGATCATCATCGATTGTATCTCCTCATGTTATCTCCCATTTCTCTGCTCCCTAGTGTGGTAGAGCATCTTGTCATCTGTTTGGTGGTCACTCGAGTTTCCTCTTCTGTGAATTGGCCATTCATTCTGCCATTGGCCTTTTTTTAAATTAATGATTTATAAGAATCATTTATATTCTAGGTATTAATTCCTTGCATTTTGATGGGCTACAAATATCTTTGCCTAGTCTGTGGTTTATGTTTTTACTTTTTAATGATCTTTATTTAACAGCAGTGCTAAATTTTAATGGAATATATTAATTTCTTTGTTATGGTACATGCTTTCTTGTGTCTCATTTATGAAATCTTCCTCTACCTAATTTTACAAAAATATTTCTTACACCTTCTTTTAAAGGTTTTGAAATGTAGTGTTTTACAGCGACTTAGAATTAATTTTTGTGTATTAGTAGGACATTGGAATCTAATCTTTTTCCATATGGGTGACCAGTTGTCTCATTCCATATACTGAAATTTCTCAGTGCTGTCATATACCGCATTCCCATCCATATGTGGATGTGTTCTGTGGCTTTGTGTTCTTCATTAATGGTGTGTTTTTCCACTGTGCCCCAGCCACTCTTTTACTTACTTTGGGCTTAAATTCCTTCTTCAGAATGGCTTTGACTACACCAGGCTCTTTACACTTTCAAATATATTTTCAGACTGTAGAGACCTCGTTTTGCTTTGTTGGAATTACTCAGTTGTTTTAACAGATACATGTGAGAATTTATCCTCTTATTTTTTTTCTTAATTTTTATTTATTTATGATAGTCACAGAGAGAGAGAGAGAGAGAGGCAGAGACACAGGCAGAGACACAGGCAGAGGGAGAAGCAGGCTCCATGCACCGGGAGCCCGACGTGGGATTCGATCCCGGGTCTCCAGGATCGCGCCCTGGGCCAAAGGCAGGCGCTAAACCGCTGCGCCACCCAGGGATCCCAATTTATCCTCTTATGGTACTGAGTCTTCTCATCCACAAACGTGGACTAGTTGTGTTTATTTAAGTTTTTTTTTTTTGTCTTTCAATAGAATTTCATAATTTTTACCATACTTGCATATCTTTGTTAAATGTATTCCTAAGTATCCCATCATCTATATTGCTCTTGTTAATGGCATCTTTTTATTATCCCTTCCTATTGTTGCTGATGTATAAGAATATTATTTGTTTTTGTACACAGTCGAATTCTCATTAATTTTCAATTTTTATTGTAGACGCTCTTGCATTTCCTACATAGATGGATATATAATCTTTTGATAATGACAGATTTTTTTTTCCTAAGTTGCATGATTAAAGGAAAGCTGTCTCTCTACTTGGAACATTTCTGACACCAAATATGTGTTTTCCCCACATTACATTTTCCAATTTTTTGTAGACACAAACTGGGTGTCATACAATTTAGTTCAGTGGCATTAACCATCTGGAGTTAAACACAGACCTCACACGTTAAAGGACTTAGTTCCACAAGACCACCCCCCACTTCAGACACCATTTACAACTCTAGGTCTCCCATACTTCTAACTGACTGGCTATAAATTGGCTACCTTTTGAGTAGGAAAGACATGAGGGTTTGAAGCTGATGGCCAAGAAAGAATTCTTGAGATGTCTTTGGTGCAAAAAGGTGGTTTTCTTAAAGCACAGGGATAGGACCTGTGGGCAGGAAGAACTGCACTAGGGTCATGACTGATTATATACTGTCAAGTTGGGAGGTGGTTAAGGAGAACTAAATCTCTAAGGAATTTTGGAAGCAAGGTTTCCAGGACATTGGGGGAGCTAGCTATTGTTGGGAAAAGGTCATTTATTACTGTCTAATAAAACCTGAGGCATGAGACCCTTCAGACATATATCAGTGGGTCATATTCTTGGGGGATGATTGCCAACATGTATCTTGGGAAGGTAGAGACAAAGGAGGTTTCCAAAGGAATTTTTATATCTTTAAGTAGACTCACAGGATCCCCAGGGGTCAGGCTAAGATTGCCTTTTGCCCTTAGCAAAGTACTAACACCGAGGCAACAGAGTTCCTAGAGGAATATCACTCTGCTTGTTTCAAGGACTTGTCAATGGGCTATAAGTAGGAAGGAAATTTAATTTTTTTCTTGCCTTCTTTCTCACTTATTACCCCTTCCTCAGGTTTGATAATATGTTGGAATGGCTCACAGAACTCAGGAAAGTGCTTTACTTACCATTCCTGGCTTATTATAAAGGATACAACTCTGGAATAGCCAAATGGAAGAGATGAGTAGGGCAAGGTATGGGGGTGGGGTAATTGGAGTGTCCATGCCCTGTCTAGATGCACCACTCTCCTGGCACCTCTCTATACTCACTAACCCAGAAGCTCTTCGAACGCCATCATTTTGGATTTTTCTGGAGGTTCCATTATATAGGCACAATTGATTAAATCATTGGAAATTGTTGACTGAACTCAATCTCTAGCACCCCCTCCCCCCTCCATGGTAGCCAGCCTCTTTCCTCTGGAGTCATTTCATTAGCATAAATTTAGGTATGGTTCAAAGGGGCTGATTATGAATAACAAAAGATACTCATCTTACAAAATCCAAGGGTTTTAGCTCTGTGCCAGGAACCAGAAACAAAGATAAATATAAATTTTGTATTACATTACAGTATCAGAGTGACTTTCACTTATTTTTCTTGTATTAAGGTACTGGCCTGGATTATTACTATACTGCCTTTATAAATAGTTTTATTAAAACAAAACCACACTCATATTGTCTATGGCTCATTTTGCATTACAGTGGCAAAATTAACTAGTTTGGACAGCAAATTTCTAGTTTGCAAAGCCTAAAGTATTTGCTATCAGACTCTTTACATATCATTTTCTGAGGAGTGATAGAACCTTTTTGTCTTATTCCTGACCTTAAAGGGAGAGCTTGTAATGCCATGTGGTTAGGAATGTTGTGCCTGTAGGTTGGTTGATATGGGCCCTTTTACTGGGTCCTTCTACTCTCAGATTTGTAAGAAGTGCAGAAATTCATGAATGAATGTTGAATTTTTATCAAATGCGCTTTTAGCATCTGAGATTTTTCTTTCCTTTTAAACATACTTAATTATATTCTCTTTTAGATTATTCTATTTCCAGCTCTTGAAGCTAGAATCCTCTTGTTTAATGTGCTTTTGTAACTTGTGAGTTTCGTGGGCCTTTTTCTGTGGGAATTGTCTGTGGCATGGGTCATGGGGGGTTTTGTTCTAGTTTTTCCATGCCTCTTAGTGGCCGAGGACCAATTGCTTTGTTAATTTCTCAGGTTGGGCATTTCTGGACCATGCAGGTAGCCTGAAATTGTACTCCAGAAGGAGAGATCTGGGGTTTAAATTTAGCAGAGAGCTTTTTGTCTTCCTTTCCTGAAGTTAAACAGACATTTACAAGCGACCTGAGTTAGTGGGAGAATGCTTTTCAGCCCATTTTTCCTGTGGTTGCCACTCTTTGCAGGGCCTCCCTTAGGGCAGCAACCAGAATTCCACCTTGGGCAGGCCGTTTGGGCTTTGCTTCTGGTCCCTATGTGCTAGGTGAAATCTAAACCTGGATTTCACCTTTTCCTGGATCAATACTTGTTCTACTCCATCCTCTTCCTCATGATCTACTCCTTTTACCCTTGGGGGCAGTTGCCCAGTTGATTCCTCTGCTTACTTCTGATTTTCAGTTGCTGCTTCATTTCTGGCACCTGCTAACTTCTCTTTCATCATTGTAGGTTCAGTTATGCATTTAAAAGAAACCTAATATTTCCAGGTGCTTGTAGCAGGAATATGTGAATGTGTCATTTTAGCTTATCATCCTGCTAGAATGAGAGAGGCTGCCCTCTAAATGTAATTTCAGCATTCAAGAAACAAAAGCAAAGCACAATCCAATAAAACAAAAAACAAAACTCAAAAATTGGCTCCCTAAAGGAAATAACCATGGGCCAGGCAGCACACAAAGTCCTTTGCTATCAGCTCATATAATTCTTACAAAGACCTCATAAATTCTTTTTAAATGGAAAAGTTAAGTAACTGGCCCAGCAGTTAGTCAGAGGGAGACCCAAGCAAGGAACTCAGCTTTGTCAGACATTCCTTCCTCTTAAATGGCCTGAACAGTGGTAGTAGCACTGGTTATTAACTGTGCTAAAATGACTACTGTAAAAGTCAACACTAATGTCTATCTAACATTCCTATATATTGACACAATCATCTCACCTGGTAATTCTAGAACAGGCTCATTGCATTTGTGAGAATTTGCAATTTGGGGTAGATTTAAATCAGTCTGAAAAGCAATTTTTTAAGGGTTTTTCAACAGTTGAAGAAGGAACATGGGTATACTTCCTTTTCAGCATAACAGAGGCTCAGGGAATTAATAGGGACCTATTGTTTCCATGTTGGTTAAGATCTTGGAGAAATGTATCTTATTCCCAGGTCTGCTTTAAGGATATGGTTTAAGTATATGCTTTAAGGATATGTTGTCATTGTCATGCCTGTGGTTTCTGGAAGGCCACAGAGAGTTAATTTTTATATCCTCTCTTGATTTGTTTATTCATATTCTGAAACCAAGACCTTTATAAAGATGGAGTCTGTGGTCATTATATTTTGTGATTAGGGGATTGCAGACGGCTAACATTGTAATCTCACTTAATGGCTTGAGGATGGACTTCAGGGCACTCCACCACCACTCACCCTTGTTCACCATCTAATTTAGCAGCATCTTAACTTGAATCGAAAGACAGCCTTGGAGATTTTTGCTTTTGTAAGAGAATTCTGAAATATTGCATGTTACCTGATGCTTCCTGAGAGGAGGTGCTTGAGCAGTTGTGGCTTCCCTGAGGTCTGATCTGTTATCTAGGAGAGGTTGAGAAGTGGTAGAACTTCTATTCCACCAGCAGCATAGACCTGTTGCACTGTGAAGTTGTGTTAATGACTTTGCCAAAATTTTTCTCAATGCATAATAGGCGTATTTGCTGGAGGAGCTGATCTTGCAATCCTGTATATCTGGAGCAATTATGAATCTGCTAATTAGCTTGATGTTTGGTCTCCCAGCTAAGTGAGCTCTTGTGAACTCTGCCAGAATCTGGATTTCCAAATGACTTGACAAGAGAAAAGGGAAAGTTTGGGCCAAAGAGGCCATCACAGGTCAATTTATTATAGTCGGAAATTTGCTCAGCCCAAGCTCCTTGCTTTTCTGTTGCCAGAAAATATCCATTCTTCCCCTTTCATAGCTGTTAGCCTGTCCCAGTATAAACTAGTTTTGCCTCTCTTTTCTGTCTTCATCAGTAGCTTGTGGAAAAGCCTATGGCTATACAGCCTCCCCAGGGACAGATCTCACCTCCTTCCCTACTCTAAAAAAGGCCCAACCTTTCTAATCTATAACCCCAGTGGCTCTGTTAATTCTTCTTCCTCTTCCTGGGGAATTAGTGTGAATTCTCTAAGGTATAGTACTTTTCATCTGTCTCTTGCTTTTTACAATTTTTTGGAAATATTCACTAATAAATGCTAATCCTATTGAATGTGTTTTATATGCTAGGCACTTTTGAAAACACTCTAGTAACAACAACTAATATATATTGAGTAACTACTGTGTGTCAGCACTAATTAAGCAAAACAAAACAAAGACTGTCCCTCCTAAAAGCATATGTTTTATTGAGAGGCAGCCAGACAGTAAAACCCACCAGGAAACAAACATATACCATGTCAGGTAGTTCCATGTGCTCTGAAGGAGTGGGGTGGAGAGTGATAGTGCAAGTAGGGGCTGATTGGGGAGAGCTTCTGGGATGAGGGGATATTTGGGAAGAGCAGAGTCTCCAAGGGATTGAAGGAGCAAACCCAGTTTGCTTCCGACCTCCTCCTTCTCATGTCCTGCTGATTCAGATCCTGTGCAGTGTAGAACTCCAGTGTAGAACCCCTTGTCTCTGCTGGTGGTACCATTTTCTTCCAGAGCCCAGGCTGTGGGCCTGAACCTGATCCTTCCCTCTTCTTATCTAATCACCAAACCTCTTTGATTTTCTTTGAAATATGTGTGGCTGCAAACCCTTTGTTTCCACTGCCTTTGTGGGAAGGACACCATTGCTTGGCTGAGCGCGTAGCCATTCCATTTCAGAGTTATGGTAACAGCCTCCTACGTGATCTCTCTCAGCTGGTAGGCTGTCTTCTGATCTATTACCACCAATGTGCTGGAACACATAAGCTGTCATTTGAGTGCTCACTTGGTGTTAGACATGAGATCCTCACAAGGACTTGATGACACTGGCATTATTCCCATTCTGCAGATAAGGAAATAGATTTTCTCACAGCCATGCACTAACCCAGTAAGTGGTAAAACCAGGATTTGAACTCCCATCTGACCAAATCCACAGGCCTCTCCCAATCTTCAGCCTTGGCTGCCTCTGCCCTGATGTTATGTGTGATCAGACCCCACTTGGATCTCTTAGCTCCTTTGCTCAGAGTTCTTTCATGCTTCCCAACATTCATAGGGAAATGTTCAAACATTTTGGCATAGTATTCAAAGCCTTTCATAACTGGGCTGTGCTCCACCTGTCTTCCAGTTTTACATCTAACTTCCCTCCAGTGACAACATTTGCTGGGCATACACAAATGTGTCACATAGGTAAATATACCCATGCTCACAAGGTGAGCACTTTTTCATTTCCTCTATGCTTTCTTGATGCTCCAGCTCAGACTTACCTCCTCTTACCTGTATCCATCTTTACTTCCAGTGTCCACGCAGTTAGAAGGGTGTCCTGCCTCTTTTAGGCCAGTCCTAACTTCAGAGGATGTGCCAGGTCATCCTCCCCGAGCACCTGTAGCTCTCCCAGTCCTGATCACCCACCTGCCATCCCCATTGATTTCCTTAGTACTTTTTCACATGTGATCCTAAAAATGTTGAGAAAACTTATGCATCTGAAATGAGTATAACTTTTCTAAGTAAGGGCCTCAGGAGATATATACTTATTTCACTGAAGCTTCTCAGAGCCCAAAATGCATTTGGAGGAGCTCCCTTTCTAAATTGCCTTCTAGCTACCCAAGAAAGTCAATTTCCTTCTTTAATAGCTACGACTCATTTTTGGACTCATGATGACATGAACCCAGTTCAGTCACCTATCTGAGTCATCAGTAGGGACTCCATTTAAAATTTGACTATTTCCCCAAATCAAGTTTATCCTCAAGGGATTAAAACCAGATATTCACTAGAATGTGCCACGGGAAATTCTGAAATAAGAGTTCTGAAAATGTCTGCTTAAAATGTCAGGGGATGAAACTGGGAAAAAGGATTGGAATGTTCCTTTTATTTCTTAATCCATTGTCTTTCACCTGTCTGTTTCTTAGCAGAAAGAGAGGGAGAAAGGGAAGCGTAGGAATGAAAAGGGAAGCATTCCAAGGCAGGTTGAGTCATGGGAAGCAGTTAAACCATACAGAAAAGAAAATGAACAACATTGCCCCCCCAAATTCAAGTCTTCCTCAGGGGAGGATTGGGCAAGAGATTTTATTTTGAATGTTGAGTAAGACCTGGTCCTGGTGCAGTTGTAATGATGGATAATAGAGGCAGGAGGAATGAGGTGGAAAGGCCTTTGTGCACTCAAGCAATGGAGAGTCATTTATTTGCAAATACTTCTCCTGAGGTGAGGGAGGTTGGAGGGCGCTTGGTCCAAGTTCCATTGGGAACTTGATCTCTACTCTTTTGGCTACATGTAACCGCATTACTCAACAGTTGTCTTGACCCAGGGCTCATTGAAAGCTGCCACTGAATCTTATTCTGCTATGTATATCCAGCACTTAGCACTTCTCTGGTGCATAATAAGGACTCAGTAAATATTTTCTGAATGAATAAATACAAAGCAATGAATGGGTTACTAGGAGAGATCCAGAGGCTAATTCTATACTGTCATTTCTGGTAGCAGCCACTAAGTGGTGCCTTCATGAGAGCAGAAGTGAATGAGGTCTTGACTTCAGTGGATAACTGGAGAAAAGCCTTAGGCCTCTCCCAGAACTCTCACTGGAATGCACCCCTCTAGCAATTCACCACACTTTCTTGTTCCTGATGTTGAATGTGCATACAGAATTCAGATATGTGGCTAGCCTTGACTTTATTTGGCTCAATTTCATAGGAGACCCATAGGAATCCTTCAGAAGGTTTTAATCTATGGCTCAACTTTGGGATATGAAACCAATTCTACTCCAGACCTTCACTGAGTCAAGGGAGTTCTCATTGTTCTGGATTATCCCCTATTCTCCAAGAGAACATATACTCCTACTGATCCTCTACTTTCTCTGAAATTCTTTTTCAAAGTCACTGATGGTCTTATACCCAGTTTTGGCAGCCTGTGGATTGAAGTGTTGGGTACCCCTGCATATTTTATGCTGCTGCCTGATAAATACCTGCTCTGTGCCTGTGGCTTATATGTTGATATTCTCAAAACACTTCCACAAGATGGGCATAAAACCACTCAACAGGCATAGGCAACTTTCCCAGAGTGACACAGCTAGTAAACGGGAGAGAGAAGATTCAAACCCAGGGCCATCTCCCCACAGGCTTTACTGTGGTCTTTATTACATTTCACACAGAGCACGGTTTAATGTATCTGTATTAACGAGATCCAGGGACAATAATACTATAATAAAATTCAGATAATGTGAAACAATGTCTTACAGAAAGATTATAGTTCACTATCAGTGTGAGCAGATACACTTAGCTCTTGTCAGTTTTCAGACAGTTCCAGAGAAATAAATACTTAGCCTGAGGCTCCTTTGTGTCCATAAACCTAATTAAAGGTACTAGAGCTTCTGATTGGCAAGAGCTGGGGATGGTGCTGCTGAGTGAAGTGCTGTGTGTGTGTGTGTGTGTGTGTGCACGTGTGTGTGTTTGTGTGTGTGAGAGAGAGAATGTTAAATCTCACGAAGACCTAGAAAACTATCATTTTTTGCTGGGACTGGACTTGGGCAAAGCAACAGTGTGGATGGACTTTACCTTGAACCTCCAGGCCTGTAGAGTCCTCTGCCTCAAAAGGTTCCTTTAAAACTTAACCTTTGGGATCCCTGGGTGGCGCAGCAGTTTGGCGCCTGCCTTTGGCCTAGGGTGCGATCCTGGAGACCCGGGATCGAATCCCACATCGGGCTCCCGGTGCATGGAGCCTGCTTCTCCCTCTGCCTATGTCTCTGCCTCTCTCTCTCTCTCTCTCTCTGTGACTATCATAAATAAATAAAAATTAAAAAAAAAAAAAACTTAACCTTTGCCTTGCTGTGTCAGGTTTCTGCTATATCATAAGCTGCAGTGCGTTGGACAGGGTTAGCCACATAAATAGATCAACATAGTGCACTTGCCAAATAGTGTTTCTTTTGGGAGAAAATTATTTAACTAAGTTAACATATCTACAGGCTTGGGAGATATTAATGCTGGGAATATCAGGAGTGGTTGGCCTGTGCAGGGAGGATGAAGGAAGGCGAAAATTCAGGTGGTAATGAGGGGTGTAGTTGAGAGGGTTGAAGGAGAGGGGATGAGAGGGCTTAGGGTCAGGAAGACCTCTTGGAGCCTCTTATTTCAGAACCTGCTTTGTTCCTTTCCATAGGACTAACCCAGAGCAGCCTGGGTTTTATGATCTGAAATGTTTTCTTTGAGCCTTTCAGAGACCTTCCAAGTAGTAATATATATGATTCATATTTTTGAGCACTTAACATGCTAGAAACTGGGCATTATTTCCATTATCCTCAGAGACCTTGGGAGGTAGATACTTGTGTTCTTTCCTCCCACTCTTCTTTCAAATAATGAAATGGAGATTCACGAAGACCATAAGCTAGTTAATGGCAGTCAAAGTTGAAAGCCAGGACTGTATGACTATAAAGCTATGCTCTTCACTTCTACAGTATGCTCCGAAAATAAAGAGGCAAACTTTAGAAGTGCTTATTATCAGTAATCCTGCCAAAAAAATACTAATTTATTCATCCAATAGTGAATGTGCCAGATGCTGTAGTAAGTACTGGGGATATCAGATGAATAAAACAGACAAACCTGATCTCATGGAGTTTATTTATCTTTATAGGATAATACAAGATTTCCCACAGACTTAAGAAAAGCCTGATTTTTCTGTAGCTATGGTGACAGGTAGCTTTCAGAACCAATTTTAAATCTGTTCATTAGGTCAATACCAACTTGTCTTGGTGAAAGCTGGTTTTAAAACCAGCCAGTGTCAGCTCCTCACTTCTGAAAGTCAGCCAATCAGGGATAGATACTCTCCAGAAACCCTGCCTCTGAGTGCCAGCCAATTAATAATAGCCTTACCTGAGCATCCACCTGATGTTAGTCCACATTTGCCTCTGAACACCTGCCAGTCAGAATTTTATGTTTTCCAAAGCCTTCTATGAGATCAGCCATCTGTTTTGCTTGGAGAGGCCTTTTGGCCAGCATTGCTTATCTGTATTATAGTGAATAATAAATTTAGTTTTGTGGTTTGATTTCAGATACTGAGAGGTGTTCTCTTTGTCCTTTGATAAAATAAATACGTGCACCACATCGGCTAGTGTCTGGCTACAGAGAAAATAGCACAGGCAAGAGGTTGGAGCATGTGAGGTAGGGAGCCATTTTTACATGGAAGCTCAGAAGAGGCTGTTTGGTGGTGGAATATTTGTAGAGAGCCTAGAATGACCAGAGAAGTGTCCAGACATGTGTCAATCTAGACCTAGAGCTTCCAGAAAGTGGGAAGGGGCATCGAAGTAGGAGAGGATGCCTGTGGTGGTGGTGGAGGGGGGAGTAGAAGACAAGGCTGGAGAGGAAATGGGTAGAAGCTGATTCTTCAGGGCTGTGGGGGTTTAGATTTTGTTCTAGGTGTCCTGGGAAGGCAGGAAACTACCCAGGAATGGGTAGTTATGTTTTAAATATGATGTGTATATGCTTATGTATATGTTTCTACACAAACATACACACACATTTGGAAGTGAGGTTCAAAGAACTTTTAGTTCTATAATAGTGTTTATTATGCCATTGAACTTGTGGGTCTGTGTGCCTTCCACAGCATTCTGCTGAACCTGCTACTCTCTCCAATTGGAAGTCTCATAAACAAATGATTTACTACCAAAGATGTCACCCAGTGACAGGCAATCAGTGATGTTAAAAATTGTGGGCCTGAGAGGTTGTTCACTTTGTTATAAAGTTGCTGTATTGTCTCGGGTACAGGGGTGACATAGAGTTCCAAAATACTGTGAAACCTGCCCAAGAGTTGGGGTTGGTCCACTCCTAAATATATTAGCCCATTGTTTTCCTTAGTCACTACCTGCAAAGCTCAATGTCTATATTTTGCCATCATGATTTATCCTGATCATTGTTCTTACAAGGGGATAGATGCCAATCAAAGGCTGAAACCTGCTCCATTTTTATTCTTTTTACATGATTGTTTCCTCAGCAAATGCACCTGACCATCTTCTGTTTTTGTTAATTAATTGATGAAACATGATTGAAACTGCTTTAGGCTATGAATCCCATATACACTCATCATTTCATCGACTGATGCTGGACTGGATGACTACATGTTTGTGCTGCTGGCTCTTGCTGACATTGACATTGGATTTACACTGTGCAATGACAGGACCAGCCTCACAGCTTTGTGTGGGTAGGTAGGCTACTCTCTGATTCCTGGCTGTTTTGCTCTTCTAAAAGCATTAACTCAAATTTGGCTAGAAATCATTCTCAGTCACAGCTGCTGAACCCATTCCTTTAGCCACACCTCCAAACTACCTTGGACACTTGGGTATGTGTTTTGCTTATTCATATTTGAATTGCAGCTTTGCTTGTGGACTCTCCCTCACCTAGATTGGTGGTTGTTTGCTGAATTCCTGAGTACCAATTACACTGAGTAGCAGGAAATAAAAAGACAAGGAACTAGTAGATGCTCAGAGGGTAGCCCTATATCATTCTCCCTTCTTAGCTAATACAGATTATTATTATTTCTGAAAGGAGAATTTATTTAAATCCTGTGGATGGTGACTTTTATGTTTGTCATAATAATATCACTGCTATTGCTTTCCTTCAAAATACAGTATATAAATCTTTAAAGAAATATCTTCATAATACAGTTTTGAAGGATGTGATCCTTCTGTTACATGTTGCTAATGTAGTGTTGTTATTGTTTTAATTAGCACAGAGGAATCCCATTCTGAGGTTGTATCTGTGCTCCATTATAATGTGTCTGTAATGGGTACAGAAGAATTGAATAATGTGGGTAGCTGAAGTATCTAGAGAAGACTTAGTACTTACTTGGTTTTGTGGCTCTGGTGAAATTCTCAGAAGATATAGTTGAAAAATAAACATGGATTGACTCTTTTATTTGTTGCTTTTGGTTGTCTAGTGAATTAAAAAAAGAAAAAACTCTGTAGTCTTCTTGCAGTCTTTTTTTTTTTTTTTAGATTTTATTTATTCATTCATGGAAGAGAGAAGCAGAGACACAGGCAGAGGGAGAAGCAGGCCCCATGCAGGGAGCCCAATGTGGGACTCGATCCCAGGTCTCCAGAATCAGGGCCTGGGCTGAAAGCAGTGCTAAACTGCTGAGCCACCCGGGCTGCCCTTCTTGCAGTCTTTCTGATAGTTCCTCATCTATAGGTCCAGTTGTAATTGACATATGACCAGAATGGTTGGAATCATGAAACAGAATCCTTGTGACCCATTAGCTGGTTTCTTTTTTCTTTTTTTTAATTTTTATTTATTTATGATAGTCACAGAGAGAGAGAGAGAGAGAGAGAGAGAGAGGCAGAGACACAGGCAGAAGGAGAAGCGGGCTCCATGCACTGGGAGCCCGACGTGGGATTCGATCCTGGGTCTCCAGGATCGCACCCTGGGCCAAAGGCAGGCGCCAAACCGCTGTGCCACCCAGGGATCCCATTAGCTGGTTTCCAGCATAATATGGACTCTTATTATTTGGGTTCCATTGATAAGTTAAGGCAGGGTTATATTTTATTAAGAATCTCCTATCATTGGGAATAGTCAACAGTGGATGGATAACATGGATTGGATGTGAACATTGATTGTAAGTCACAGTGCCACCTGAAGCAGGACTCAGTTTCTTATGATCCCTCTTGCAGCAAGCACTAGCTGGGTCTCTGTTATGGAAGCCTATAGTTTCAAGTGCAGCAGCAACTGCATAATCCATGTGAGCCAAAGACTGCAAGTCTTGCCAGAAGTTGTCCAATAGTTGCCTTGCTGATTATTGACACACATTTATCTTGTCATTTGGCCATGTAAGAAATTTGGAACCATCACTATATTTTAATGTGTCAGGCTCTGCATCCTCTGAATGTGATTCAAGTCCTGGGTTTCTTGGTCATGGAAGTATTGAGACCACCTGATGCTCAGTGATGTGAACTACTATGGAAGTTCCCAAGGCTTATTCTGAGTTCTAAAGTTGTACCTTACAGAGAGGCTCTTCCTTTGCAGAGTCTACATCCAGCACCCAGAAATACTCTCCTTTACTACAGGAACCAAACCAAATGGCAGATGTGGTTGGGAACTGTGTATTCTGGTTCCTACTGACTAGTGGTATGATATGATGAGCTTCAGTGCAATGCCTTATGGAAGTGTCCCCGACCTTCATGTGATGACAAGCATTTCTCTCTTTTTTTAGATAGAGGGAGGGGCATTGGACAAGAAAAGAATGTTCTTCAGTCTCAAGATGGGGAGAAAAAGGTCATATGTTTTGTTCTTTCTGTGATGAGAACCAGCTCATTATAGAACTGAAAGTGAATGCTGGGTGTTATATTTAAGCTAGGGCTTGTGTTGAAGTCTAAGTAGTGATGGGATTTGTTTTTTTCCCGTGAGGAGGCCAACAATCTGCTCTCGAAGGTTGAATGGGAGTCTGAGTTCTAGGCAACATATTGAGGCTTTTCTCTTTTAATTCTTCATCCTGTCTGTTGCTCCCTCATTGTTCTAAGGGAAGTTAAAAGGTAAGAAGTCCTGAGATCCTTGCATTTTCTGGGACAAAGTAGAAGTATCAATTGATTTTAGTCTTTGATAAATTAATTACATACTGTGATTGTTAGAACAACCCCTAAAAGAATAGTAAAAGAGTGAATAATTTCCATGCTAACAGGTTAAAAATAAAATAATTAAAAATAAGCCAATGCTAATAAAAGAAGAGGAAAATTTGCACATTGGGACAAAGGTACTGTACACAATGGTAGATATAAATCCAAACACTTTAGTCATTACATTATATATAAACAGACTAAACATTGCAGTGAAAAAACAAAGACTAGCAGATGGATTTAAAAAAATTTTCGGGGGACATATTCAGAAAATAAGGAAATAAAAGTTAAATAAATAAAAAGATGGCAAATATGTCATGCAAATACCAAAGAAAAGAAAAATCACTTGATATCATTGTTGATCATATCATGGATGTGGTTGACTATGGTAGGGCTTTATACTTTATGTCATATGTTTTCATAATCAGTGTTTATTATAGTTAGGAAACAATGATCAAATTCTATAATTACTAGAAAATATTCCATAACTAGCTGATTTCTTTCTTTCTTTTTTAAAAATAAAGGTATAGGTATTTTTTGCTGCATCTGATGAGGTCTTCAGCCATGATGTAAGCTACTATACATCATTACATAAGATAAGTGGACCATAAATACTTTAAGTCACTGTAAGTTATTTGGAAATATCTTATGTTAGCAATGTCATTATCTTCATGGTAAAATGGGTGGCATCGCAGTAGAAATTAAGTTCCCTGGGAAATATGTTCTATAGCTAAAAGTAAAGTCATTCTTTCCTGACCAGTGACTTAGCTTATTCTGAGTTAAACCGATCAATGATGTTCTTTAAATAGCAATATTTAATTGGATTGATTTAACTGATATGGATTCTGTAGGCCTGAATAGAATGAGGTATCGAACTGGGAATCTGGAAAGGAGAAGAAATAAGACCTTTAGCAACAAAAATATTCTAGTGTTTGAGCTTAGTTAAAATAGGGTACAAGATAAACAGTGTTAGATTTTAAGTTTGTGGATAATTATAAATATATGCTGAATAGATTAAAACGTTGTCCAAGTAGCTCCCATTTGTCAGAGGGACATGTTTATGGAAGGATAATCCCGTCTTTCTGGAAAACATTTAGTTTGCAAATATTAAATGATAAGAGTTCCCTTCTGAACTTTTTTATTGTGATATCTATGCTCAATAAGAATTGCTATTTTTACCCATTAGACATAATCTATGAATGCATGCTATAAAGAGATAGGAAAAATCCCCACATATCCCTCAAAACACAATCACTATCAATATTTGGGTGTGTGTTCTTTGATCTTTTTTCTAGGACTAGGATGTCTATATAGTATGCAATGTTTATTGTATTCTTTTATACTACTTAACGTAACAACAAAAAGACATTAAAGGCATTCAAATTGGCAAAGAAGAAGTCAAACTCTCCCTCTTTGCCGATGACATGATACTCTACATAGAAAACCCAAAAGCCTCCACCCCAAGATTGCTAGAACTCATACAGCAATTCGGTAGCATGGCAGGATACAAAATGAATGCCCAGAAATCAATGGCATTTCTATACACTAACAATGAGACTGAAGAAAGAGAAATTAAGGAGTCAATCCCATTTACAATTGCACCCAAAATCATAAGATACCTAGGAATAAACCTAACCAAAGATGTAAAGGATCTATACCCTAAAAACTATAGAACACTTCTGAAAGAAATTGAGGAAGACACAAAGAGATGGAAAAATATTCCATGCTCATGGATTGGCAGAATTAATATTGTGAAAATGTCAATGTTACCCAGGGCAATGTACACGTTTAATGCAATCCCTATCAAAATACCATGGACTTTCTTCAGAGAGTTAGAACAAATTATTTTAAGATTTATGTGGAATCAGAAAAGACCCTGAATAGCCAGGGGAATTTTAAAAAAGAAAACCATATCTGGGGGCATCACAATGCCAGATTTCAGGTTGTACTACAAAGCTGTGGTCATCAAGACAGTGTGGTACTGGCACAAAAACAGATACATAGATCAATGGAACAGAATAGAGAACCCAGAAGTGGACCCTGAACTTTATGGGCAACTAATATTCGATAAAGGAGGAAAGACTATCCATTGGAAGAAAGACAGTCTCTTCAATAAATGGTGCTGGGAAAATTGGACATCCACATGCAGAAGAATGAAACTAGACCACTCCCTTGCACCATACACAAAGATAAACTCAAAATGGATGAAAGATCTAAATGTGAGACAAGATTCCATCAAAATCCTAGAGGAGAACACAGGCAACACCCTTTTTGAACTCGGCCACAGGAACTTCTTGCAAGATACATCCACGAAGGCAAAAGAAACAAAAGCAAAAATGAACTATTGGGACTTCATCAAGATAAGGAGCTTTTGCACAGCAAAGGATACAGTCAACAAAACTCAAAGACAACCTACAGAATGGGAGAAGATATTTGCAAATGACATATCAGATAAAGGGCTAGTTTCCAAGATCTATAAAGAACTTATTAAACTCAACACCAAAGAAACCAACAATCCAATCATGAAATGGGCAAAAGACATGAAGAGAAATCTCACAGAGGAAGACATAGACATGGCCAACATGCATATGAGAAAATGCTCTGCATCACTTGCCATCAGGGAAATACAAATCAAAACCACAATGAGATACCACCTCACACCAGTGAGAATGGGGCAAATTAACAAGGCAGGAAACAACAAATGTTGGAGAGGATGCGGGGAAAAGGGAACCCTCTTACACTGTTGGTGGGAATGTGAACTGGTGCAGCCACTCTGGAAAACTGTGTGGAGGTTCCTCAAAGAGTTAAAAATAGACCTGCCCTACGACCCAGCAATTGCACTGTTGGGGATTTACCCCAAAGATACAGATGCAATGAAACACCGGGACACCTGCACCCCGATGTTTCTAGCAGCAATGTCCACAAGAGCCAAACTGTGGAAGGAGCCTCGGTGTCCATCGAAAGATGAATGGATAAAGAAGATGTGGTTTATGTATACAATGGAATATTACTCAGCCATTAGAAATGACAAATACCCACCATTTGCTTCAACGTGGATGGAACTGGAGGGTATTATGCTGAGTGAAGTAAGTCAGCCGGAGAAGGACAAACATTATATGGTCTCATTCATGTGGGGAATATAAATAATAGTGAAAGGGAATATAAGGGAAGGGAGAAGAAATGTGTGGGAAATATCAGAGGGGGAGACAGAATGTAAGGACTGCTAACTCTGGGAAACGAACTAGGGGTGGTAGAAGGGGAGGAGGGCAGGGGGTGGGAGTGATTGGGTGATGGGCACTGGGGGTTATTCTGTATGTTGGTAAATTGAACACCAATAGAAATAAATAAAAAAAACCTCCTCAAATCTTAGTGACTTCACTTAACAAAGGTTTATTTTTTGCTCATGTTACATGTCTAATGTAGATTGACAGAGAAACTGTTTATTCTAAATCAGGCATCCATACTGACATTGATGGAGGCACCATCTAGACATAAACATTCACAGTCACCAAAGTAGAAGAAAATATGGCCACCTTGCATGGGCTTTTAAAGTTTTCCTAGAAGGGAAACATCACTTGCTTACTTTGCATCACTTTGGTTAAAACAAGTCACACAGCCAGGCTAACTTCAAAGAAGATGGGCAAGTGCAATCCTACTAAGTGTCCAGAAGGAAGAGAATTAGAATATCAGGGAACCGAGATGCCTGGGTTGCTTAGAAGTTGAGCATCCACCTTTGGCTCAGGGCGTGATCCTGGAGTCCCGGAGATCGAGTCCCACATCAGGCTTCCTGCATGGAGCCTGCCTCTCCCTCTGCCGGTGTCTCTGCCTCTCTCTTCTGTGTCTCTCATGAATAAATAAATAAAATCTTTTAAAAAATGAATATTTAGGAACAGCTCTAATGACAATCCCAGATGACCACTGAAAATATTTTTTTGAACAGTTGGGAAAATGTCCCAATGAATGTCTATGCCATAGTTTATAGAGTTAGCTTTTCTGTTTGTGTTTCCAATTCCAGTACTTTATTAATAATGCTGAAATTAACATTTTGGTTTAGTCACCATACCCCACCCTGCCCCTTCTTTTGGGCACTTCACTAATCCTTATACATTATAGACTAGCTTAAGTTCCCTGCTATATACTAATGTAGCATTTAATTTCTGCCACCACAATCTAAGTTTCTTTTTTTTTTTTTTAATTTTATTTATTTATGATAGTCACACACAGAGAGAGAGAGGAGAGAGGCAGAGACACAGGCGGGGGGAGAAGCAGGCTCCATGCACTGGGAGCCCGACGTGGGATTCGATCCCGGGTCTCCAGGATCGCGCCCTGGGCCAAAGGCAGGCGCCAAACCGCGGCGCCACCCAGGGATCCCACAATCTAAGTTTCATATAGGGACCATGCCTTTTTTTTCCAGAGCTGTATCCTCTAAATGGAGCATAATAAATGCTGAATATACATTGATGAAGGAATGAACAAATTATAAGAGAATGGTAAAGCTATTATTAAATCTTTTTCTATATATTGCCAAATTACTTTACAAAAAGATCAGTTCACTACCTATTGCTATCACTGGTTATTTTTCTTTGCTAAGTGGAAAGGCAGAGTAAAGAGTATCTCAGCATATTTTCAGCATTTTAATTGATTACCATTAAGATTAAATATTTTTCGTACATTTTTAAAATTATGATAAAAAACTTATCATCTTAATGATTTTATTTTATTTCATTAAAGGTTTTATTGTTAATTTATTTGACAGAGCGCACAAGCAGAGGGAACAGCAGGCAGAGGGTGGGGGAGAAGCAGGCTCCCCACCAAGCAGGGAGCCTGATGCAGGACTCAATCTCAGGACCCTGGGATTATGACCTGAGCCAAAGGCAGAAACTTAACCAACTGAATTACCCAGACACCCTCATTTAAACGATTTTAAAGTATACTGTACAGTAGTGTTAACTATATGCACATTATTATGCAACAGATCTCTAGAACTTTTCAAAAAATTAAAACTCTATACCCATTGAACCCTTATTACCCTCCCCCAAGCCCTTGAAACTCCCATTCTACTTTGTTTCTAAGGGTTTGACTACTTTTGATACCCCATATAAGTAGAATTATTCGTCTTTTTGTGGTTGGCATATTTCACGTAGCATAATGTCCTCAAGATTCATCCATATTGTAGCATATGACAGTTTGTTTCTTCCTTCTTAAGGCTGAATACTATTTCATTGCCTATGTAGATCACATTTTATTTATTCATTGATAGACTTCTTTTTTCTTTTACCTCTCACCTATTGTGAATTATTTGTAATGAATATCAGTGTGCAGATTCTCTTCAAGATCCTGTTTTCTTTTTTTTTTTTTTTTTAAGATCCTGTTTTCAATTCTTTTGGATATATATCCAAAATATTTAGAAGTATGGTTGCTAGATCATACGGTTACTCTACTTTTAAGTTTTTGAGGAACTTCCATACTGTTTTCCATAGCAGCTGCACCATTTTGCATACCTACTAACAGTGAGTTCCCACTTCTTCACCTCTTTGCCAAAGCTGGTTTTCCACCGCCCTTTCCTTTCCTTCCTCTCTCTCACTGTCTTCTCTCTCTCTTTCTCTTTCTCTCTCATAGTTGTCATCCTACTGAGCATGGGGTAATATCACATTCTTATTTTGATTTGCATTTCCCTGATATTAGTGATGCTGAGGATCTTTTCATGTTTGTTGGCAATTTGTTGATTTTCTTTAGAGAAACATCTATTCAAATTCTTTGCCTATTTTTAATTAAGTTTTTTTTTTTTCTTGTTTTTGAGTTCTAGGAGTTCTTCATGTACTGTGGATGTTAACCTCTTACAAATATTTTCTCCTGTTTGGTAGGTTGCCTTTTGATTCAGTTGATTGTTTTCTTTGCTGCACAATTTTTAAGTTTAATGCAATCCTGTTTGTCTATGTTAGTTTTTGTGGTTTGTGAGTTTGGTATTATTTCCAAGAAACCATTGCTAAATCCAATGTTATGAGGATTTCCCCTAATTTTCTTCTTGGATTTTTATAGTTTTAGGCTTTACATTTAGGTTCTTTAATCTACCCTGAGTTAATTATTGTAATATGGTGTAAGATACAAATTCATTCTTTTGTATGTGAATATACAGTTTTTCTCAGGACCATATGTTAAAAGACTATTCTTTCTCCTTTGTGAAGTCGTGGAACCCTTGTTTAAAATCATTTGCACATGTACCTGAGGGTTTGTTTCTGGCCTCTCAGTTCTGTAATATTGGTCTATATGGTTTTTATCCTTTATTCTGTTAATGTGATGTATCACATTGACTGATTTTTAAAATGTTGAACCATCCTTGCATTCCAGGAATAAATCCCATAGTCATGGTGTACAATACTTTTAACATGCTGTTGAATTCTGTTTGCTAGTATTTTGTTGAGGATTTTTCATCAATATTTATCAGGGATATTGGCCTAGAGTTCTTTTTCTTGTAGTGTCCTTTTCTGATTTTGGTATCAGGGTAATGGGCTTTATAAAATGAGTTTGGAGGTATTCCCTCCTCAAGTTTTTGGAAGAATTTGGGAAGGATTGGCATAAATTCTTTAAACTTTTTTTGGTAGAATCCTTAAGTGAAACCATCTGAACCTGGACTTTTCTTTGTTGGGAGGTTTTTGATTACTGATTTAAACTTTTTACTATTCATATTTTTATTTCTTCATGATTCAGTCTTGACAAGTTGTAGGTTTCTGGGAATTTACATTTCTTCCAGGTTATCCAACTTGTTTGTCTATAATTATTCACAGTAGTCCCTTATGATTCTTTTTATTTCTGTGGCATCAATTGTAATGTCTTCTCTTTCATTTTTTTTTGTATACTTTTTATTGGAGTTCAATTTGCCAACATATAGCATAACACCCAGTGCTCATCCTGTCAAGTGCCCCCCTCAGTGCCTGTCACCCAGTCACCCCAGCCCCCCGCCCACCTCCCTTTCCACTACCCCTTGTTCGTTTCCCAGAGTTAGGAGTCTCTCATGTTCTGTCACCCTCCCTGGTATTTATTTCCCACTCATTTTCTCTCCTTCCCCCTTTATTCCTTTTCACTATTTTTTATATTCCCCAAATGAATGAGACCATATAATGTTTGTCCTTCTCCGATTGACTTACTTCACTCAGCATAATACCTCCAGTTCCATCCACGTCGAAGCAAATGGTGGGTATTCGTCCTTTCTAATGGCTGAGTAATATTCCATTGTATACATAGACCACATCTTCTTTATCCATTCATCTTTCAGTGGACACCGAGTTTCCTTCCACAGTTTGGCTATTGTGGACATTGCTGCTATGAACATTGGGGTGCAGGTGTTCTGGCATTTCACTGCATCTGTACCTTTGGGGTAAATCCCCAGCAGTGCAATTGCTGGGTCATAGGGCAGTTCTATTTTTAACTCTTTGAGGAACCTCCACACAATTTTCCAGAGGGACTGTACCAGTTCACATTCCCACCAACAGTGCAAGAGGATTCCCCTTTCTCCACATCCTCTCTAACATTTGTTGTTTCCTGTCTTGTTCATTTTCACCATTCTCACTGGTGTGAGGTGGTATCTTGTTGTAGTTTGATTTGTATTTCCCTGATGGCAAGTGATATGGAGCATTTTCTTATGTGCTTGTTGGCTTTCTCTTTCATTTCTAAATTTTTTTATTTTAGTCTTATTTTTTTCTTATTGTAGCTAAAATTTTATCAATTTGTCAATTTTCTTTAAAAAATCAACTTGTAATTCTATCAAGTTTTCTTTAGTTTCTTCCTTTGCTAACTTTGGGTTTAGTTTGTTCTTTTTCTCATTCCTTGTAATGTAAAGATCAGTTGTTGTGATGAGATCTTTCTTCCTTTTTAATGTAGATATTCACTACTATACAGTTCCCTTTTACTACTACTACTACTACTACTACTACTACTTGTACTACTACAGAATCCTGTAAGTTTTGGGACATTGTGTTTTCATTTTTATTTGTATCAAGATATTTTCTATTTTTTTTGTGATTTCTTCTTTGACCCCTTCCTGTTCAAGAGTGTGTTCTTTAATTTCACATATTTGTTAATTTTCCAGTTTTCCTTTTGCTATTAATTTCTAGTTTCACACTGTTGTAGTCAGAAAAAATACTTGATGTAATTTTAGTGTTCTTAAGTTTGAGACTTACTTCTGACCTGACATATGATCTATCCTGGAGAATGTTCTGTATGTGCTTGAGAAGAATGTATATTCCACTGTTGTTGGGTAGAGTGTTCTGTATGTGTTCAATCACATCCTTTTGGTCTATAGTGTTTTTCAAGTCCTCTCTTTCCTATATTCGGTTTGGTTGTTCTATATATTAGTGAAAGTGGAACATTGAAATTTACTATTTTATTGCTGTCTATTGCTCCCTTCTAATTTTGTCATTGTTTGTTTCTGTATTTGAAATATATATATATGTATACACAGACACACACACACATAATCTCTTGGTGAATGGACACTTTTATCATTATATAATACTCTTCTTTGTCTCGTGACAATTTTTGACTTTTTATTTGATATAAATATGACTACTGTCTTTTGGTTACCTTTTGCACAAAATAACTTTTACTATCCTTTCACTTTCAGCCTATGTGTGTCCTTATATCTAAAGTGAATCTTTTATAGATAGCACATAGTTGGGCCTTGTTTTTTTAATCCATTCAACCACATAATGAACTTGAAGGACGCCCTTTAGCATTACTTGTAAGGCAGCTCTAGTGGTGATGAACTTGCTCAGCTTTTGTTATCTGGGATAAATCTTTATTTTCCCTTCATTTTTATAAAATATATATTTATTTTTTGGTGGGGAGGGGAAGAGGGAGAAGAAGGGGGAGAGAATCCTCAAGCAGACTCTCTGCAGAACATGGAGCTTGTTGTGGGGCTTGATCCCCGGACCCTAAGGTTGTGACCTGAGCCAAAATCAAGAGTTGGCTACCCAACCAACTGAGCCATGCAGGCACCCCTATTTCTCCTTCATTTTTGAACAACAGTTTTACCAGATACAGTATTCTTGGTTAGCATTTTATTTTCCCCCCAGCACTTTGATTATCCCACTCTCTTCTGTCCTATAATGTTTCTGCTGAGAGATCCACTGATAATCTTATAGGAGTTTCCTTGTATGTCATCAGTTACCTCTCACTATTTTCAAGATTCTCTTTTGGTCTCTGGTGCCTCAGCATGGATTTTTAAGGCACATCTTAGTAGGAGTTCATTGAGCTTCTTGAATTTGGTTGTCTGTTTCTTTCCTAGTTTAGGAAGTTTCTGGCCATTACTTCTTGAAAGAAGTTAATTTCTCCTCTCTCCTTCTGGGCCTCCCGTAATGTTGTATATTGATTCAATATAGTGTCCTATAAGTCTCTGAAGTGGTCTTCACTTTTCTTCATTTTGTTCTTCTTACGGGCCTGACTGGATAATTACAAATGACCTGTCTTCAAGTTCACTGATTTTTTTTTAAATGTTTTATTAAGTTGAACTTCTCTAGTGAATTTTTCAATTTAGTTTCATTCTTCAGCTCCAGAATTTCTGTTTAGTCTTTTTTATAGTTTTTGTCTCTTTGTTGATATTCTCCTTGTGTTCACTCATCGATTTTTCTGATTTTCTTTGATTATCTATCTGTGTTCGTTTAGCTTATTGAACTTCAGTAAGAAAATTTAAATTCTTTTTCAGGTGATTAACAGATACCCACTTTTTAAAGTTCAGTTCTAGAGATTTATTTTGTTCCTTTGATTGGGCCATGTTTCCCTTTTTCATGTGGTGTTGTTTTTGCTGGAATTTGGCTACTTTAAAAAATCCACCTCTCTTAGGCTTTATGGACTGGCTTCATATAAAGGAAGACCACTGGTCAGCCTGGTAAGAGAATCTGGGGACCTCTCCAGCCTTTTCTGGGAATCATCTATTCTGGGCTTGTATGTATAATTTCCCAATCAGAGAGATTTGCTGATTTCTTTTTCCAGAGCTCATTTTCATTTGCTCTGTCTGGCATTTCTTCAGTACTATAGGTTCTTTGGTGCAGCAACAAGCTACCAACCTCTCCTTTGTTCTCAGTGGCCCTCAGGCATCCTAATTATGTCAGTTCCCATCAGTGCTCTGAATCAGGCCCTCCAAGTGAGGCAGCCCCCTGAAAAGTTAGAATGTTGGACACACATTTCAGTCTTCTGTCTCCTTCCTAAGGGAGAAGTTGCTAGTTGGGTGTTTTTTCCTGGTGACCCTAAGCTGTGCCAGGGAAAGCTTATCAAAGGTGAAATGCAATGGCTCTGTCTTACTGGTTTCAATGAGATTGTTCTTGGCTTTGTGCTTGCCTGGGCTACTGTGACTTGTTCACTGGTTTCTGGGTTTCTCATATGGGCTTTTTGGACTATTGATAAATCAGTGTCTCTGAGAGGGAACAACATCTGGGGCTGCTTATTCTATAATTTTGCTGATGTTACCTCTCAGGAAGATCAAATTTTATACCTATCAGTGTAGGGGAGTGGAGAGACCGTTTTATTGGGAGTCAGGAGATAGGGTTCCATGTCTGTTTCTGTGACTAATAGGGGAACCACTGTTATCTTATGAAAAATTAAATGGTGCTAGAATAGAGATTATAACAGCATATTGTTGAAACTATAAAATCTACAGGAATTTATTGCTTATTTCTTGCCTACTCTCAAAGTTGCAATAGTGAAGAAATTTCCTGTGGTAATTTTGGTATCTTTCAAATTATGAACCTAATGAATGCATATGTGAACCTAATGCATATGTGAACCTAATGAATACATATGTGCATTCATTAATGTAATATATATTAGTGTACGCATTTGATAGGTTCATAATTTAAAGGCTACTCTTTCAAAATCATCTGTAACCCATTCAGCTTGAGTAATGACTGTTAACATTTTAGAATATTTCTTTTACATTTTGTATGTACCTGCATAATGTGTTCAAAATTACATATATTTAAATTTTATCTGTACACAGTCATGTTCACTCTCTGATCACCAGACTTTATTTAATGAACTTTTTTCCCATGTTAAGCATTTAATGATTTTTCAATAGCTATATATTCTAAAATATGGCTGTATTGTACCTGATTTAATCATATAACCGTATCTCATATCTATTTTGGGAGATTATAAAAATGAACATCTTGGTAGAAATATTTTATATACTTAAAAAAAATTTTAATCTTAGTTAAATTTGCTAAATGCAGTTAATTAACATATAGTGTATTATTAGTTTCAGAAGTAGAATTCAGTGATTAATCAGTTGCATTTAACACCCAGTGCTCTTTCCATCACATGCCCTCTTTAATGCCCATCACCCAGTTACCCTGTCTTTCCACCCATCTCCGTGCCAGCAACCCTCAGTTTGTTTACTATAGTTAAGAGTCTCTTATGGTTTATAAGTCTCTTAAAAGGAAGATTTCATTTTATTTTATTTTTCCCTCCCTTTCTCTATTATCCTTTGTCTTGTTTCTTAAATTTTACATATGAGTGACATCATATAATAATTCTCTTTCTCTGATGGACTTATTTCACTTAGTGTAATATCCTCTATCTAGTTCCATCCGTGTCACTACAAATGGCAAGATTTCATTTTTCTGATGGCTGAGTAATATTCCATTTTATTTATTTATTTATATGTATACACACACACACACACACACACACACACACACCCCACATCTTCTTTATCCATTTATCTGTTGATGGACATCTGGGTATATGCTTTTAAAATGATATTTTCTTCAAATAGATTTTTGGAGATGAGGTTTCTAGATCAAGAAAGAGTGTAAACATGAATGGTTTTATACCATATGCTAACTACTATTGAACAAAGTAGACAGTATCTCTTCATTGCTCTTTTTCCTCATGAGTATTTAAACATTTTTATGCTAATTTGATAAATTATATTGCATTTTATGTATATTCTTTGACCATTACAGAGCTTTATTTCTTAATTATTATGCTTTTGTGGTTGGTTTATTCTTATCCCTTTTTTGCCCCTGTTTTTCTGCTGAAATATTAGAAATTTTTCTTTCAATTAGTTTTTACTCTTTAGATATTAGGGCATTACATCTTCTTAGTTTTGTGGTAAACATTTTTCCTTGATTTATAGCATATGTAGCTTTTAATTTTATCTCCTGTTCTGGCGTGTTGAACCTTTTATTTAGTCAAATTTATACAGCTTTTTAGTGATTTTCTTCCTTTGTGATTGTGCCTATAGTATGTTTCAACCAGATATTAGATAAATCTCCATGTAGATTTTCTTTTGACTTTTAAATATGAATACACATTTCTGACCTTCTTCTGAAAGAACTTCTTTTGACAGTTTTTGCAGGACAGGTTTGATGGAAATGAGTTCCCTCAATTTCTTTTTGAGAAAGTCTTTATTTTCTTCTTCACTTTGAGGGAACATTTTGTTGGATATAGAATTCTAAGTTGGTAGGCCCTTCTCCCCCAATACTTTAAATATTTTACTCCATTCTCTTCTTGCATGGTTTCTGACAAGAAGTGCACTGTAACTCTTACTTTTATTTTTCTGTAACATAATTCCTTTTCTCCCATGATTTCTTTCAAGATTTTCTGTTTAACTTTGTTTTTTGGTAGTTTGAATATGATAGCCTAGATATAGACTTTCTGGTATTTTTCCTGTTCAGTGTTTCCTAAGCTTTCTAGATAAATATTTTGGTGTCTGTGATTAATTTTGGAAAATGCTCAGTCATTAATATTTTAAATATTTTTTTATCGTCTTTTTCTTCCTTTTCTGATTTTCCAGTTAAACATATATCATACCTTTGAAATGTCTCCACAGCTCCTGTATGATTTCCTCTTCTTTCTTCTCCTCTGTTCTTCTCATCCTCTCCAACCCTTTCTTTTTCTCTTTCCATCTCTGCATTTCCATTTGAGAAATGGCTATTGACCTATTTTGAAGCTCTCTGGTTAGTCTCCTTACGAGCCCATCAATGGCATTCTTCATTTCTGTTTTAATGTGTTTCATTTTTCTCATTTCCTTTTGATTCATTCTTAGTTTCCATCTCTTCACTGATATTACCTATTTGTCCTTGTATATTGCCTACTTTTCTCATTAGTGCTCTTAGCATATTAATCATAGTTATTTTTAAATTCCCTGTCTGAATATTGCAACATCTGTGTTATATCTCAGTCTGGTTCTGGTGATTGCTTCATTTTTTTCAGACTGATTTTTCCTTGCCTTTTAGCAGCCTTGTAATTTTTATTGAAAATTGAATATAATTCATTGGATAGTAAGCCTTTAGTGTGATGTTTTATTTTAATCTGGCTAGAAGTTGGGCTGTGTTTAGTGTTTGCTATAGCTGTAGGTGCTGCTGGCTTAGAATCCCTCTATGGTCCTTATTTTTGTCTCTCCTTTTGACTTTAGGATTCTCTAAAAAGTCCTCAGAGTCTGTATTTGGCAGTTTTTTCAGCTATAATCTACTTTCTTATGCCGATAAAGTTTCATACTAGCTCTAAGTTTGTGGGAAAAGGGTAGCATTCTGTGACCTTCACTGGTATTTCTTAGCTTTTTTCTTCTTTTTTTTTTTCTTTTTCTTTTTATCTTTGTTAGCTGAGATAAGAAGGCTAAAAGTGTGTTGGAGTGGGAGAAATGTCTTTCCCCCAGGTGGAATAAATCTTCTCCCTTGGAGAATATGCCTTTGTTATTGAGAATGCTTTGGGCATATTTCTTAATGGTTACTGATATGGACTGGATGTCTCTCAAAATTGATGTTTTTGGTTTGTCTCATTTTTTCTCCCTTTGTTCATTTGTTTCTTAAATTCCACATATGCATGAAATCATATGGTATTTGTCTTTCTCTGACTAGCTTACTTTGCTTAGCATTATAACACTGTATGTTAACTACACTGGAATTAAAAATTTTAAAAATCATGTGTTGAAGCCCTACACTCCAATATCATGTTATTTGGAGATGGGGTCTGGGAACATGATTAAGGTTAGATGAGGTTATGAGGGTGGTGCTCTGCTCGGATAGGATAGTGCCCTTTCAGGAAGAGACACCAGAGAGATTGTTCCTGCTCTCTTTCTTTCTCTCTGTTTGTCTGTCTCTCTTTCTATGTGTACATACTGAGGAAAGGCCATGTAAACACAGCAAGATGGCGGTAATCTGCAAGCCAGGAAGAGGGCCTTATTAGAACCTGACCATGCTAGCATCTGATCTTGGAATTCCAGCTTCCAGAACTGTGAGAAAATAAATTTTTGTTGTTTAAGCCACCCAGTCTATGATATAGTTCCTCTTCTTCTATGAGGGAATCTTTGGAGTTCTTGAAGGTAGGTAAAACCCAAAAAGTGTGAGGGTCCCCTCAAGAATGCAGCCTTTAGGAACTTCTTATTGCCACATTAGTCCACATTCAGCTTCCAGCAACTTTGGAGAACTACCCTTTAAGCATCCTTACATGGTCCTAACAGCTTCTGCTTCAGAGAAACATATCTTGGATGTGATGCACTGAATTCACCTGTCTCTCCAGATTTGGGGTTGGTAGTTTGCCCTACAACCTCAATTCTTTGACAGGTACAAGAAACATCGTTGAACACTTCTTGTTGTAAGGATGGGAGTGAATACTTCTAGGTTCTTTATATATCAGAGCTGAAACTGGAAGTCTTTGTATTTTAGAGTTTTACTTTTTTCCCTTGAATTTCATAAAATATTTAGTATGTGAGGTAAAGAATATTTTGAATTTCCCCACAAATTACCAGTTAAGTAATCCATCTCTTTCTCAGTGATTTATGATGCTTTCATTATCATGTTAAATACATTTTCTTTCACTTTAGTATTTTTTTCAGTACTATCCAGCTTGTGTCGTTTAGTCTTTTTTTTTGTTTTTTTTTTTTTTTTGGTACTTGAGTCATACTATTTTAATTTTTTTCTTTGATACATTTTGTTTTGATGCAGGGCAAATATTCCCTTGTTAACTTTCTTTTAAGTCTTCCATTCCCCACTAAGTATTAGTTCAGATGAATGTGGTTATTTTGTTATCTCCCTAAACCCATCCCTCCCTAGAACAGTCCTAATGGGATTTTGGTCAGAGCTATACTAAGTCTACAAATTAACATGTGGATAATTATCATGGCATTAATAAGTCAAGTTATGAGAATTCCTAATGCATTTAAAAAATAAACTTTATTTTAGAACATTTTTAGATATACAGAAAGATTTTAAAGCTAGTACAAAGAATTTTTACACAACCCACTCCCAATAATTTTTATTATTTGATATCTTATATTAGTATGGTACATTTGTCCCAACTGATGAATCAGTATCAATAAATATTGTTATAACGAAATCCCTTAGTTTTTACCTAATGCCTTTTTAAGTTCTCGGATCCCATCTGTAGAATAACACATTATATTTAGTAAGTTAAGTCTCCTTAGACTCCTCTTAGCTATAACAACTTCTCAGAGTTTGTTTCAGAGGAGTACTACTCAGATAGTTTGTGGAATGTCCCTCACTTAGGCTTTGTCTGATGATTTTCGCATGAGTAGACTGGGGCTTGGGATTTTGGAAAGAAGACCGCAGAGGTGAGTGCCATTTTCATCACATTATATCAAGTGTACATTCTATTAACATGATTTATCACTCTTGATGTTAACCTTGATCACCTGCCTGAGATAGTGTTTGTCAGGTTCTCCACTGTGAAGTTACTCTTTTATCCCCCTTTTCCATATGATCTTGTTTGGGTGGAAGTGCCTATGTGCAGCCCACACTTAAGTGGGGAGTTATTTCTTCTCCTCAAGAGCACCCCATATATGTATGTACGTATGTATGTCAGTATGGACTCATGAGTATTTATTTTGTACTTTGAGTTTTAGGCCAATACAATTTTGTTCCAATTATCACAGCTTTGGTCATTCTTGCAATTGGCTCCTATGTCTCTTGGATAAACCCCTAGTTTGTGTGTGTGTGTGTGTGTGTGTGTGTGTGTTGAGCACTTTCTTATTTTCCTGTATCAGAAGATGCTCATACCCATCTTGTATATTTTCTGCCCACCTATGGAATCTACCATTTCTCCAAGGAATTTTGGCTCCTTTTATTGGAGGATAGTATTAGAAACTAATATCTGGGCACTGGATGTTTTATTATCTTTTAAAATCCAAATTTAACAGAAACTTGAATTTTTGGAGAAATTTTCTTTACCAGATGAATTTATTGCAGATTTGACGCATTTAACTTTTCAGGAGGCATAAGAGTCCAGTGGTGGTTTGGTATTTATCCGGGTCCAGTTATTATGCCAGCTGCTTAGGAGAGATTGGGAAGTGATATATTTTAGATTTCTGAAGTACATATTCTAGTTTGTGTTTGGTTGGTGGGGGAGGGGACATGGGTGGGTGGAAAAATAGACAAATAGATGATTTTGATGAAAGAGAAGCAGGAAATGAAAGGGTAATGTAGGGAATGACTTGGGATTGGTTCTACTTAAGCAGTGGTCACTGGGGAAGTTCACTCAGACGAGCTCCTCTGAGTTACTTGAGTAATGCTAAGAGGCAACTCTCAAGATCAGGGAGCAGATTGTTCCCAGAAAAAGGAACCAGAATCCAAGGAAATGATTTGACATGTTGGAGGGACAGAATAAAGACTAGTGAAGGGTCATTTGGGAAGTAGTGCTTGAACAGGAGCATGGAAGCAGAGGAAGTCAGAGATCTAAAAAGGACCAGGGTGGTAGTCATTGTTTTGGGGTAGAAAATGGGTAGAGCAATATATCATGGGAAACCATGCCTGGGATTCTGTCCACTTTAATTTCTCTCCAGACTTACCTCTCTCTCCCAAACCCTGATTGCATTGGCTTTGGGTTCCTGGGGGGATTTCAGGCCCTTGTCTGTTATTTTAGTTTTGGACTAGAAGACTTGCTTTGGGAAGTGGCTCAGTGTCAAAGAAGTATTATGGTTTTGGATTCAGAAAGTTCTAAATTTTAATTTGTATTCTCTTGAGGAATTTGCTTAACTTCTCTTGACCGTGTTTTTGTTAGAACCTCGCAGGAATCTTACGTGGATTGGAGGTGATATACATAAAGTGCCTTGGAGGTATACAATGCATATGGCCTATTATTTGTCATCAAAGTTTAATTGTACACTGTGAAAAGAAGTCTCTGGTACAAACTGAATAGTTGAATCATAACTAAGACTAACTCAGAGTTATATACTCTCATGAACTGTTAAGCAGTTAGAGGATTTGGTTTAGATTTAGGAATTATCCTTGTAGAAACCTCTGGGCAGTGGTGACTTTCCATGGACCCTCCTCCCAGCTTCCACTGGTCTTTTCTGGTCTTCCATTCAGTATCTAGACATGTTTCTGGGTTGTCAATGTTACACCACTTGCCTTCTCTACTTGCTGTCTGCTAGCTGGCACTGAGTCTCAGGCAGGGACCACCTTACCCTGGGGCTCTTACAACCACTTGGGCTGTTTGTGATTTTCCGCGAGCCCACCAAGCATTTCATGGGTTCCAAGACTTCAGTGGAAGCTGGTGGTGGAGGTCGCCCACAGAGTCATAGTCCCTTCTGCTGGGCTTCTCTCCTTTCCCCTTGTCTTTCTTCTTCCCCCTATGCTTCAGAAGCAAATCCGTTCCTTTCCATCTGAGTCAGTCCTTTGGAGACACCATCTGCTACTTCAAACTGGCCTACCAAGACATTTCTTCTCAATAAATAGATCAAATCTCACTAAGAAGAAATCCCGTGATTAACACTTTTCTCTGTATTTTTTTAAATTTGTCTCTCCTATTTTTTGAGTGACTGCTCAGATGTTATCTCCTAGGAGAGACCTTTTCTGATCATACTATCCAAAAGCTTTCTTCTTTCCCACTAACCACCCCTGCCCCATCACTGTCGCTCTCCTTACCTGGCTTTATATTGGTTCATGGTATTTATCACTACTTGATGCTATTTTATGGGTGTGTTTATTTTATTTTTTTTAAAAGATTTTATTTATTTATTTATGAGAGATACAGAGAGAGAGAGAGAGACGCAGAGATACAGGCAGAGGGAGAAGCGGGCTCCATGCAGGGAGCCCGACATGGGACTCGATCCTGGGACTCCAGGATCAGGCCCTGGGCCAAAGGTGACGCTAAACCACTGAGCCACCAGGGCTGCCCCTATGGGTGTGTTTATTGCCCCATATGGCAAGAACTTTGCCTTATTCATGCTTCCTCTCCAGAGGCTAGAACAATGCCAGAACATGTAGGTCTCAATAAATTGTCAAATGCCTATCATTTGACAGTCTATTGTACTGGGTCCATGGCACATAGAGATGAATTAGATGATCAGATCATGATTTTGTATAGAGACAGACATACATATGCAGTATGCTGTAATGAAAGTGTATACTATAGGCACCCTAAGAATAGCATCTTAATTTGGTATGGGTGAGGGAGGTAAGGATGATCTTTCTATAGAATATAGGAGAAAACTTAGGGACTGAATTGAAAGAAATCTAAATCTCAGTGGAGAAAATTCAGTCTAGATGGGGAGTGCTAGCTGCACAAAGATATGGAAATGTGGCACCACCCGCATGCTGGGGAAACTGCAAGTGAAGGGAACAAACAAATGTGCAGGAAGACCGAGATAAAACTTCTCGAGATGGAACTTGGTGCACATGGCCAAACTTGTATATTCCAAGCTCTCACTCTAGAAAATTTGATCTTATTAGGTCTTATCTGCCTGGATGTGTATACTTTAGCCTCTAGATTTTTCTCTTAAAACACACTAAGATTCTGTTCTTTAACTCTTATGGATTCCATTCAAGGCTGTAGTGTTGCCAAACACTAAGGGGCAGTGCTCATGGCAATTCTGATTTGCTTCTATTACTTCTTCTGTCAAATACAGACCCCGTCCCTGCTTTTGATCCTCTTTTTCTCTTATGTTTTATGTTGTGCTTATTTCTGGGATCTTTGCCTTACCCTTCTGCTATTTCATGGTTTCTTTGGTTCCTACTCTACTATCTCTGGTTGATTTTTGATACTGCACTATCATAGTGCCAAGGGCTACTATATATCCATAATTTCTTGACATCACATAATGTGTGACATCACATTTATATTTTAACAGGGTCATATAGCTTGAGTTGAAAAAGACTAGAAGAGTAGAAACCAAGTTAGAAACAAGTTGGCAGAGGAGGTTCACACCAGATTTGAGTAGTGTTGAACCTTGATGTGCTCCCAGAGGTCTTGCTGCTCTAAGAACTAAAGCAAATGCTGCTGTCTTGGGACGCCTGGGTGGCTCAGTGGTTGAGCGTCTGCCTTCAGCTCAGGGTATGATTCCAGTCCTGGGATGGAGTCCCATACCCCACGTGTGTCTCCCTCCACGTGTGTCTCTCTGTCTCTCTATGTGTCTCATGAATAAATAAATAAATAATCTTTTAAAAAAATGCTGCTGTCTTAATCTATGGTGACTATGGTTCTAGGACATATCGTAGAACATGTCATGTGTTATGTCCGTTTGTGTGTTGGTCGGGTATTGGGGAATTCAAACTCTTCCTCAAAGAGTTTGGTAGTCATGAAGCTCTTGGAGGTCTCTCCTTTTGTGCTATGGAGTCTCATTGAGATTATCCATTCTTGGTTATAGAGGTCAAAATGTTAGTATTTTTCCTTGGGTGTATTTTTTTTTTCTTTTGAAATTGCCATGCTAGCGTAAGGGACAGATTCACTCCTTGAATTTTGTTTTTCATATCTGACCATGGCTATAATGTTGAAATTTCAGTTTTGGACTTTTGGACATGGCACATGTACACATCTCTCATTTTATTTTATTTTAATTGCTTTTAAAATTCCCGTGTCCAGTACCTATTTTTAACCTTATATTTGGCAATCTGAGACATTTATTTCTAAAATTATCTAATTACATAGCACTTATATGATTTGTAATAAAGATATCAGTTAGGTAGTCTAGATTCCAACACTTAGTATTTTATTATTTTATTTTTAAGAGTACCTTATTTTCATCACATAGAAGAGGAGATTGAAGGGTTCAAATGTGAGATATAGTGTGTAAGAATAGTTATTCCTTTCTCCTTCATCCTTCTTTTCTCCCCCCCGCCCTTTTTTTTTGGTCTCATCCCCCACTCAAGGGAGTTATGAGGGCATTAGAAATATCCCTTAATGACTATACTTTTCAGAAATTATCATTGTTCCAGAATTTGCTGGCTGATTACAGGAACATTTGGGACAAATTATCACATAGGACGGGCTCTTTGAGTTCAGACATGGCAAGAAATTATCTCCCTCAATTGAAGTTGTATTCGTTTTCAGCCATACTGAGCAACTCCTGGTCTTCTAATATTAACAAAGAATAAAAAAAATTGATACTACATAATAACACATTTATTCACCTAATCGTATGGTCCTCTGATTTTGTTAGATGATCCAGAGGCTGAAATATGCACCAGGACTAATGTTCACATAGTCCATCCCCATTTTTACAGTGGATACTTTCCACACAAATGCCATCTGTAGTAGTCATCTGAACAGGCAGCTGTTCACACATGTGTAATATGTACACCTAGAAGCTGTGGCTGGACCAGATAATATTCTGCTCTGGCAAACTGTGGTATCTAGGATTTCTTTCTGGCCACTTCAGACTGTTAAACCTTAGAAGTCCCCGATTAAGCTGTGTTGTTTCTGGAAAGAGTAACTCAATCAACAGAAATGGCTATTTTATGAGTACTTATGTGTGCCAGGCCCTGGGCCAGGGGCTTTATGTGCCTTATTTTGCTTAATACGACAAACTTGGGAGGTGGTATATCCCCCTTTGGCACATGAAGACACTGGGAGGCAAGCAACTAATAAGTGGAACTGGTAGTAAAATCCTATTCTAGCCATGAACGTCTATTGCCTCCATCACAGAGACACACTTTATCAGGTTAGTTAGCCAGTCAAGTGACCACTGTGGGAACCAGGTAAAGGAGAGGTCAGTACGGACTGGGGCAGAGGGCGAAGAAAGTTTCACTTGCCATAGGAGTGTGAGTCTGGGGTTACTGGATTTAATGCTGAACAGATGTGGCAGCAACATTGATTAATAGGCTTATTCCAAGTGTGACATTTGACCTTTGCCCTTCTATCACAGTCTGAGTCTGCAAACCTCAGAAAGGGACATTAGCTCCTGTGGAGGCAGCCCACTGTTGAGTTACGTGGCACCTGGATGAGGATCTCCTCCAGGCAAAGCAAACTGAACTGAAGAGAATGTTGACTCGGGTTTTTTGGAACAGATCATACCTGTGCCCTAGGGTGAATACTGATAGCTAAATCATCATGACCTGTCTTTAAATGTCTTCACTTTAGCAGAATTACCAAATGGCACTTTAACCCTGATTTTCCATCAAGCTTCAGAACTACAGAATTTGTTTTAGTCCATCCTGGGATTTTCTAAATCAGTGAGGCCCTTAACCCACTGCACCAGATGTCACAACTTTTCCAAAGGTGAATGCAGGGGACTTGGTCTCGTTCCCTTTAAGTGGAAAGCACCTATCTCCTTGGGCACCTGCTGCCTGTCTCCCCTTACAGTGCAACGACAGAGAAAACATGCAGCAAGTAAATAAGAAGTGGGAGCCTTTTCAGGACTGATTTTCTTTTTGAATCAGAATGGAGATTTGTGGCCATAACACTTTCCATCAAGTATTTGCAAGTTTTGGGGCAATCAGTGCTCTTCTGAGTGTCTCTCACAGGTAGTAGGAGGTTAGCCTGCTCTCAATATAGACTGCCCTTTGTTACACTTTTACTTTTAGCAGGCTTTTTTCCCACTGAAGCAGAAAATTCGAGATATAAAATTGTTTATGCCATCTCTAAAATAACATGAAATCATCGACATTCCTATTTTGTTAAACTTTTTAATTTCACCAACAGTACATGGTGATTGTAGAATTTTTAAAAGAAAAACCAAGAAGAGAAAACAAACAAAACAAAACAAAAACCCAATTAACTAAAAGCCTATAATCCCACCCAGCCAGAGATAAGGTCCAACTCCATCAACTTCGCAAGTTCTGTGCAACGATTGCATTCTGTGTTGCTGATTCACTGAATATTGAGAGACTAATATAACTTTTATTATGATGGTGATTGGTAAATAATTGCACAGAGTTAATTCACAGAGATTTGAAATTATGGCCATAATAGAAAGCCAGGATTTTATTTTCTCAATTGGAAAGTAGAGAGTAAAAAATAGATAAAGAGTGAGAAATGTTTTTCTAAGCATGTATTTATTGGTGGTGCTTCTAATTTTAAGATAGAGAAAAAGTTTTAACTCCTGCCTTCCTGATTCATTCTTAGAAATAAGATGAATCATTTTCCCAATAAAACCTTGGAAACCCCCAAGGAAAGAGGCACTGGGATAGCAGGAGGAATATGGGAACGGAACCTGGTGAAGTAAAGGATTTTAATTTTAATATGGGAATTGGACCTGGTGAAGTAAAGGATTTTAATTTTCTTTTTGGAACACAGAAGAGTTGCTGGTAACACTGGCCCCAGCTTTACTCTTCTTTAATAAGGGCATTAGGTTGAAGGGGGGGCTTCTAACCACAGGTCAGGATATTGGGAAAGCACAACAAAATATTAAGTATCTTATGATGTCTAACTTTATGCTTACAGCTTCTCTGTAACAGTAAAAACAGAGCTAATCTTTTGAAAAATGCCCTAAGATCCCACTTTTGTTAGAAGCAAAGGAGTAGGTGAGTCAGGAGCAGTGAGCCAGGAGCAAACAGGTGGGATTGGACCTGGCACCCCCGCAGCCCACACAGAGCGGCAGGGCTATAACACCGGCCCCTAGAATCCCCTTGGTGCTCACAGTTAAACATAATTGGAACTTTGCCTCTGAGCTTTGTCCTCTTGCAATCACCTGCCTCATTGCTGATGGATTTCTGCTCATGAAACCCTGAGAAGGAAACCTTCTGTTGAGCATCCCTACTTTTCAGACAAGAAGGGGCTATTGATTTTACCTGCCATGTAGTCTCTCCAATTCTTTTATTTTTTTTAAAGAATTTCTATATCAAAAAAGCGATTTTTAAAAAAGCAATTTAAAAAAATGGAATAAGTAAAAATAAACACACAAAAGAGTGACACTTGAAAAAAAATCTGAATGATAGGTCTGTGCAAAATTGACCATCATCTGACTTTGGAGTAAAGACATGTTTATTCGGTCAATAAGAGGAAAGAATTAGAAATTCTTAGGGAAACAAAACTGCAAATTCCCGCCCGATGTGGGAATTAAAAATTCTGGGGAGGGAACAGATCTATTGTAAATGGACTATTCATTCCAGAAACCAATTTCTTCCAGCTTGGATAAGTCTTGATTAATTGGTCCATTAGTCAATAATCAGAAATACAGGTATAGGGACAGCTGTGTGGCTCAGTGGTTGAGCACCTGCCTTCAGCTCAAGACATGACCCCAGGGTCCTGGAATCAAGTCCAGCATCGGGCTCCTCGCAGGGAGCCTGCTTCTCCCTCTGCCTGTGTCTCTGCCTCTTTCTCTGTATGTCTCATGAATAAATAAATCAAATCTTAAAAAAAAAAGAAACTGTGATAAACAGTTATGCCATTATATTTCTCTATTAGAAGACAGAGTCTCAAATGCAACAAAAAAAAAAAAAAAAAAAAAAAAAAAAACACAATCTGCCTCCATGTTGTTTACAAGAGAAGTACCTGAGCAGAATGGCACCAAGTCTGACAATGAATAGACAGGCACAGATTCTAGGCAAGTATGAGCAAAAAGAAAGCAGAGCTGGCAATATTAGTCTGGGACAATTCCAAGGAAAAAAGCATTACGTGGACAAGAGGGGATATTTTGTAATGGTGGAAGTTACAGCTCACTGTTAAATTACTATCATGGATCTTTACCCATGGAAAACCAGCTCCATAATTGCTAAAATAGAAACTATTAGGAGAGAAGAGAATTAAAGAATAAAGTAAGAGAATGTTAGCACATAGAAAATTAGAATAACAATTAAATGGCTTAATTTAATATACAAACCCAGAATATACCTAAGAAAAAGTCTGCATCTCCAAAGAAGTCTTAAAAGGCAGGGCTCTTGGGCTTGGGGTAAGTGGAAGGTACAGTTTATTCTTATCAGGTTTCAGGCACTTTCTAGAAAAAGGAATGAAAAGTTTTATTTCTGTGACATTTCCTCATGGTAAAATTCCATAAAATTGAAAACTTGGAGATAAAGGTATTATCAGGAGATACGGTCTTGATTTTTAGTATATGAGCTGTAAATTCTGTCCTTATCACTAAGTCACCGAGAAGATGGCTGATTTTCCCAAATCAGTAAAACAGTGACCCAACCAAAAATGATTCTATTGACCTTCATTCTTCTGCATCCAAACCCTAATGCCCTTCCTGCTTATATAGATTCTAGTCGATACAGAAATTTCAGTGGCATGGTTTGTTTCCTCTAATGGAAGCTAAGATTGAAAGCAAAAGGAGGTTTGCTGGGTACCTGCGCAAATGTCAGGTGGAGGGGAAGGGTGGCGGGAACAGCCAGGAGACTGAGAAAGATGTGCTTTGAGCACCAGCAAAAGCTTCTCTAGCATCAGAGACTTGGGAGAGAAATCTAGCTCTAGGCCAGATGAGTACATTTTGTTTAAAAACAAAAACTTCCTGGTATATACTTTTTTTTTTTTTTAAAGATTTTATTCATTCATGAGGGGGGGCGGAGCAGAGACACAAGCAGGCTCTATGCAGGGAGCCCCACATGGGATTCCCACCCAGGCTGCCCTATACTTCTGAATCAAACAGCATTGTGATCTTATTACAGTCTTTGGACAACAGATATTTTTAGTACATTGGTACTTAACATAGAACATGTTGATGTGCTATTTCATCAGAAATCTTTCAAGGAACATTATGGACAACCATAATGAACATATATGGTAAGATTTCCTTACCCTCAACCCCCACCCCTTTCATAATATAGTGAATTGAAACACTCATGAAATCAATACAGATAAATTAACTTAGTGAATAACTACTCCCCAGTGTCTGGCTATAGTGATGAGGCTCATTCCGGATGGACTTGATCATCAGCTGGGATACACAGCTTATCAGTGTTCTGAGCCATACTGTTTAGATGTCTTAATCTTTTATGATCTCAAGGAGCTAGATTCCCTCACATGAGGAATTTTTCTGACAGGACAGGACTTTTGCATGCCATTATTTGGCAATAATTATTTGAATGAAGGTCTCAGGAGAGCCAAGGAAAATAGCATTTTCAAATGATTAAAGCTACTTCAATATTGTTGCTTTTTGTTTAGTCCTTTAAAAATGATCAGGCTTTATGGGTAAGAGAGGGAATACTTTTTCTGAAAGCGTATTATTTCTCAAAGGCCACAAGAATATCTTTTAAAACTTATTGATAAAGTCGAATGAATACAATTTCAGACCCACAGAGGTTCTTTCAGTGTGCCTGATGTCCAGGACAGAGCATACGTTTGCTTACATTTTTATTGTCATCATAAAACAGCATTTTCTGCAGAGTGTGGTTCAGGGCTTTCTTATATCAGAATGGCCCAGAGGGCTTATTAAGAATGCAGCTTCCTGGTCTTCTCCCCCAGTTTCTGATTCAGTAGCTCTGGGGGGATACTTAGGAATCTGCTTTTCACCATGGTCTCCCGCAAGTTTGTAGGCATCCCCAAATTTGAAAACCACTGCTAAGGGGCATTGCAATTCTGCAAACAAATCTAGTCTTCTGTTTTCATTTTATATCATACAAAGTAGGAGTTTAAGAATTTATTTTTGGGAGGTACCTGGGTGCCTCAGTGGTTGAGCGTCTGCCTTTGGCAGCTCAGGTCATGATCCTGGGATCCTGGGATCGAGTCCTGCATCTGCCTATGTCTCTGCCTCTCTCTATGAATAAGTAAATAAAATCTTAAAATTTATTTTTGGTAACACTGGAACACTGTCTTCAAATTAATAGGACCCTGTTGTTTAGGAGAAATAGTCTCTGCAAAATTCCTCTATGAAATTGATCTTAAAAAGACCTGCTGACTCACATGCTAAGCAAATCTGTCCTCTCTCCGCCTGCTGCCTGTCAGAATTGCTGACCTTATGCCTATGTATTCAAGTGCGTCCTGAAAGTCAAAACGTATTTTCTGTAGTTTCTAATGGAAAAGAACTGAGCCTGTCATTTGGTTTTAAAAGGAAAAATTGAGAAAAGACACATGGTTCAGATAAATTTTACATCAAAGAGTAGAGGGAAGAAGAGAATAAAAATTTCCTTAAGTGTTGTCAGTTATCTTTTGGGTGAGGGTATGTAAAATAAATAATTCCTCCCTCCCTCCCTCCCTGAATGACAGTGAATATTAGAATATTAGGCATCACGCCTCATGATTCCTGCTGTGTCAGAGACTAAATTACAATTAACTTCATACTGAATCATGAGGATTATCACCCTTAAGAAACTGGGAATTTTTACATTAGAAATTGGATTTTTGTGGAGTTTTTTCTTTTCTTTCTTTCTTTCTTTCTTTCTTTCTTTCTTTCTTTCTTTCTTTCTTTCTTTCTTTCTTTTTTTTTTTCGCACTTGGGAAATTTTTCTTTTTTCTTCTTCCTAACAGTTTTCTGCTAGGCTGGCAGGTGCAGGAGCTGCTTTGCTCTGAGATGACAATTCTGTATTTTGGCTGGACAACTCAGATTCTTTCTAGGTAGAACCTAGGAGATGGAATGATCCTAGTTTATTAGTATTTGACTTAAATTAGAATCATCCCAAATCTGTTGAATTTCCCTCTCACTGGTATTGGGTTCTATTGTGTTATACAATTTTCTTTTCTTTCCATTCTTTGGACCTCTAGTGCACAGAATTAGAATAATCATAATTCTTGATCCATGACATACCACCAACTGTCCATGCATGGCCTTCTTTGATTTTTCTTATTTTTAAAGTAAAGACTTGTGAACACATTGTCTAATCCAAGAATTGGAACATTATTTCTTTTTTACATCAATCTCCGTCATTCTTTTATCCCTCAGCCTCTCCATCTCTCTGCCACCAGAGGTAACTACTCTGAACATTATTGTCCTTCTCTTGCTTTAGCCGAATGTATCTACATGAATGTTTAAGCAATACATTGTTTCATGCAGCCAGATGAAGAGGCATCATCCCTGGTTTATACGGTCTCCTAAAACTTGCTTTTCTCTCAACCTTGTGTTAACTGAGATTCATCCATGCTCTAACTGCCATGTAATGTTTTGTTTTGTGATTATAATGCAATTCCTCTGTAAGCTATAGTATACTTTATACTGTAATTTTTATCCATAGTGCTATCATCGGTCATTTTTTTTAAAGATTTTATTTATTTGTTTATGATAGACATAGAGAGAGAGGCAGAGACACAGGCAGAAGGAAAAGCAGGCTCCATGCAGGGAGCCCGACGCGGGACTCGATCCCGGGACTCCAGGATCAGGCCCTGGGCCAAAGGCAGGCGCCAAACCGCTGAGCCACCCAGGGATCCCCCATCATCAGTCATTTAAGATATTTCCAGTTTTGGCTTTTATGACCAGCGCTGCTATTTGGTGACATGTGCCGAGGTTTCTCTTGTGTGTGTATCTTAAGGTAGAGGAGCATCGACTCTGTGTTGCAGGATGTGAGACTGTTCAGCTTTACAGAATAATATGAAAGCACTTTCCAGAGTGATTGTATTGGCGTCCACCCCTACCAGCTGTGCAGGACATGCTCTGTTAAGCTATATCTTCACGACCCCTTTGCATTTTCAGACTTACTTGTTTTTGACGACTTGTGAGTCTAAATCTACGGATACACTTTAAAGTATTTTGTTGATCACTTTAGAAAAAAGATGGGGCGTGAAATCTGGCTCCCTTCATGTATTTCAGCTAGAAAACAATTAAATTATTATGCCTGCTTCATTTAACAGCACCCAAGTTTTTCTCTCCATTATCTCACTGTAGGCTGCTGGCATTCTTTTCCCATTATTCCTGAAAATATGAAAACTTTGCTTGTACAATGAAATCACTTGGGAAATTTTTAAAAATGCTAATGCTTAGACCCCTACCTCCAGAGACTGATTTATTCGTCTGGGGTGCAGCTTTGAACGTGGGAAGTTTTTGAAAGCTTCCCAGGTGATTCTGCTGTGCAATCAAGGTTGAGACTCACTGCTTTAAATTCGAGAGATCTTGATAAGCAAGTATGACCTTGGGGTAGCTGTTAATTATATATATATTTCTCTTTTCTAAAGTATAAGTTTTTTGTTGTTTTGAAGAACTCTCCTGCCTCTCATTAACCTTTGAGAGATTTTGTGTGTGTGTGTGTGTGTGTGTGTGTGTGTGTGTGTGGTTGATAGAAGTAAATAGACACTCAGTGAAAGTTATCATGGGTTAGCATTATGTTTGGCACTTACTTTATACTTACAACTATGGATTTTTAGAGTACATAATAATCACCTGGGAAGTATTTTATTTGTTTTTTACAGTGTAGACTTTGGTTCAAAAACCCAGGAAACAATATTCTAACAAGCATGTCGGGTGATTCTGAAGCAGGTGGTTCCAGGAGCATCCTTGGAGAAAAATTGCCTCCTCATAGGCCTGTAGTGTAGATGGTAGTCTCATTTCCAGATGAGGGAATGTGAAGCTCAGAGAAGTTAAGAAAACTGCATCAGATCACACAGCTACCCAGTGGTGAAGCCATTGCTGTTTCTTCTTAGCCCTTTTCATGGTGAGCTTCTAACGAGGCCCCCAGAATTTGGGGGAGTTTGGAACGTGTATTCTCCACATTTATGTTCCTTCCTCATCTGGGGAAGGATTCTCTCCACCAAAACAACAAAAACAACACAAAAACCTTTACTGTTCCACCAAAATCCACCTCATTCCTGCAGACCTTCAGGAGGGCTGCATTCTGGGTGTGGTCCTGGGCTGCCCTCTGTGACTCATTCCTAAGGTTTATAACCAAGAGCGTATGTTTTCCTTTAGACTTGCATGTATAAGTTTTATTCGCCCCTGGGTTTTGGTTACCTGGGACCCTTTGAGTTGCATAGGAGAGAATACTAAGCTGAGCAAGCAGAAGGGAACTTAGGGGTTTACATAACAAAGAGCAGAGCAGGGAAGTAGCTGGGGTTCAGATATTTCTCAGCCCTCCAGACCCGGATCCTAAACCTGAAACCTCCTTTCGATGATGTCCTTCTATGCCTGGCTTCTCCCACTTAGTGGCTGTTGTAGATTTTGGTAAGAGTGCTGATTGTGCCTCATGGCTTCTCTGGGAAGGGAACACTCCAGAATGTACACCCTGGGAAGGCTCTGGCTTGGTTTTGGTTACATACCAGTCCAAGATCAGTTATCTGTGCATAGAACATGGTGGAAATGATTGTCAATCTCATGGTAGGAATGGAGAAGGGAGCAGTTTTCCTGTAGAAGGAGGGAATGTGTTCCAGATAAAGGGTAAGGCGGTTGCTGGGCAGTCAAAACAATCTATACTTAATTTGGTGTTGTCTGTGTCTAATTTTGGAGGGGGTGTAAATGACTTGATGTATTCGGCGGCTGTTTGTATAGTAAAAGTGTTTATTGATGTGTAAATCACTTTCTCTGGTACAGCCATCCCCATAGATAACCAAAGATAAGACTAAAAATGTTTACTTGCCTGCCATTGGCTCAGAGCTCTTGATTTTGATTTTGAGGTGATTGATTCTTCTGAGAAAACTTTGTATAGAGAATTCTTTTTTTCTAAAAATTGAGCTTGCAAACAAATGAAATGTGCTATATTTTTGTTCTTAGTTGGCCCTAGAACAATGGCTTTAGTTGTTGATGACACATGTGTAACTTTAAGAATTATTTCTAGGGAGGCCTGGGTGGCTCAGTGGTTGTGTCTGCTTTTGGCTCAGGGTGATTCCAGGGTCCTAGGATCTAGTCCTGCATCAGGCTCGCTGTGGGGAGTCTGCTTTTCCCTCTGCCTATGTCTCTGCCTTTCTCTCTGTGTCTCTCATGAATAAATTAAAAAATAATTATTGCTAAACTCATGTACAAATGAATGGAAATATTTCTGCATGCATTTTAAAACTTATATTCAGTGCATATTCTCTGCACCCCCCACCAAATTAGGGCTTTCCTATGAAATCCGGGCCTTTGGCCTGTGTGTTTCAAATTACGTTCATATTGTACTGCAGCTGCAACCATCTATAATACAGCCTTGCATGTCTACATGAAACACAATATGCTTTTAAGTTTCCATTCCCTTTGTGAGCAGATGGTAGCTTGTCAAGGAAACATCATGAGGGTGCCAGTGTCTATATCTTGGCACATAAATCTTATAATCACTCTCAAGAATTACATATCCTTTCCATGTTACCTATAATAAATGCAATGCCTACATGTGTGTTGGTATCATGACAGACCTCTTTTTTATGTGAAGACAATCTTCTTAAGAATGTTTTCTGCTGTAGGCCCATTTCTCTGTGCACTGTATGTATTGCAAAGGTATATGGCAGTTCGTATCTGCAACTGCTTCAAGAAGGGTGTGTAGGGTCTGTGATTATGTTCTTGCTTGATTCTCACATGGGTATTTCCCAGTGCATTTGCTCCAGAAGAGCTACTGGTTCTCTTGGCAACATGTCAAGTGTGTTGGTTTGTTGATGCCGTTGCCTGTCACAATAGTTACCGCTGAGCTACTTTAGAAAGCTTTGCTTCACTGTCATCTCCTCCTCCCTTACATGTTCTCATTTTAACTCCTTATCAAACTTGCAGACTTGCATTACAGTGACTTCTTGAATGACTTCCAAAATGCTTCCTTCCAAGGACCTTTTGAGGGTCATCTTATGCTTTTTTCCTTGATGCTCATTGATGGTACAAGGTCAGTTGTTCAAGAAACAGTCCTGTCACCCACGATCTCTCCAGGTTCTCAGTATGTTCAGACAGTTAGAATTTTATTCTTTGTAGAATTTCCATCTGGATTGGCAGTAAAGGCTGACATAGCTCCACATGCTCTCACCACGTCTCTTAAAGGATATGCTGATCTCTTCATTGAATGCTCCTCCCGAATCAGATCTCCTCTGGATGCCATGAGGCAAGAATGACAGTGATAAGTGACTGCCATTAAATCTGCTGTGATGAAAATGTTTGTTTATCCTGGGATATGATGCTGGTTATCATATTGTCAGTTCATGACTTTTATTTTTGCTTGTGATCCTCCATGTGAGTATTTCCAGCGCACAGACATTGACTTGCAGAAGGCGTGACTGCAATCAGTCCGGTTTTCTGAGCTGTGCTGAGGCTCCAACAAGGGTCTTAAACACTTGCGTTAGAAGACCCATTGTCAGAAAATTTCCTCTGAAGTTGGTGCAATGACACAGCTGCCAGAGAAGCATACATTTTGAGGCAGTTTTCTTTCCATGGAGTATATACGCAACCTTACTCTCTCTTCCTGGTGTTCTTGATATTAAATATTTTAAGAGAGCTGGTTAGAATTTGGGAGTGCTAATTCAGTCATGAAAAATGATGAAGAAACTCTAAAATCACATGGTTATGCATCAAAAGCATTTTTTGCATCCAACAACTCATTCATTTTAGTAGCCTCTGTGAGGTAGGCTTTTGTAAAAAGTTTTTTTTTGTTGGTTTGTTTTTAGTCAAGTGTTACTTAAAAGCAAACATAACATTTGAGAAAGGGAAACCTAATTAGTGATCACAGAGTCTCATTCTTTCCTAGACAGAGGAAGAAACTAAATTCTAAAGAGATTGAGTCACTTGCTTGTGGTCCCATAGCTACCTAGTGGTCCAACTTATGATTTCCCAGCCCAAAGATGGTTTCATGGATAAAAACACATTGAGACTTGATTTTCATATTTTTAACCGGGTGGTGTTATACCAGTAATCTAACATTTCTGGGCCTTAGTTTCTTTACCTATAAAATGGATTATTGTCCTTATTACATTAGGCTGCATCTAAAGAAGCAATTAACCCAGTGCCTAGCATCAAGTAAGGAGTTAATTATGTTAGCAGTTCACAACTGAATTTATTTTCAATATTCTTTTCTCAGGGACCTTGAGAATCAGAACAGGATGGAGATTTTTCAGTTTTTTAAATGACTTTGGAAACTTTATATGTATGTATCTGTTTCATCATTTATAATTTTTCTAATACAATTAGAAGGCCTTACCCCGGAAGAAGAGCAGGGACACTGTTTCGGAGAGTCTGATAGAACATGTCATGTTCACTCAAAGGTGGAATTGAGGTCTCTTTTTCTTGTGCATTCTCATTTAACTTGCAGTGCCTTGGTACTTAAGACAGGATGCCATATTATTTGGCACCTGGAACTGTGTTTCAAACCCATGCTTCTGAAAAGAGTCCATGTTTCATTACTGTCCAGTTATGGCATGTGTGTTACCTCTTGTTATGGTTTGAATATTTGGTGTGCCCCCACCCAAGTTGATATGCTAAAAACCCTAATGAAGCCTGAAACTCTAATGCTAAACGTGATGATATTTGGAGCTAGGGTCTTTGGGAAGTGATTAGGGTTAAAACTGGTCATGAGGGTAGTGCCCTGGCAGTGGAATGAGTGGCCTCAATAAGAGGGGAGATGAGGGAGGGGAGGAAGGGAGGGAGGGAGGGAGGGAAGGAGAGAGAGAGAGAGACTGATCTCTTCTGGGTCCAGAGAAAAGGCCATGTGAGGACTCAGTAAGAAGGTGGTCATCTGCAAGCCAGGAAGAGGGCTCTCACCAGAACCTGAATCCTATCAGACCTTGACCTTTCCAACCTCCAGAACTGTGAGAAAATAAATTTCTGTTGTTAAGCTGCTCTGTCTATGGGATTTTTTTATGGCTGCCATAGCAGACTAAGATACCTCTGCTGGAGTGTGTGTTGTTCAGCTGCTTACTTCCTTGTTTGCCTAAGTTACACACTTTGAGCAGGTCTCTGTGGTGGGAGAGACACGATGTTCAGATGCCCTGAACATCCTATGTTCTCTTCTCTATCCACCATTATCCTATGTTGTGAAGACAGTACTAGGTGAGGCACACAAAGGGGCAACAGTCAGCACACCCCTTTTCATTAGGTTTTTGATGTTTTAAAATCTCCTCTTCTATAAATCAAGAAGTTGGGCAGGTATTGATTGTCATAGATCTGTATAGAACATGAAAGCTTTATAACAGTTATTTGGTATATAAATAATTCCACTGCAAGCATTCATTCATTTGCTCTTTAGTTCCTTAATTGTTTATCGTCTTTATATTTAGCATTTCTGCCTCCCCACACCCAACTTTTTTACTATGGTACATGCTTTTATGTAACATGAACCTTAGAAGCCTGGAATATTGCAGATATGTCTCCACTTTCATCCATCGGTCATATCTGTCATTGTCTTACAAAACATATATAATCTGTCATATACAAATCTCAGGATAGACACCAACACTTTTTAGCTATTCATTAATCTTATCGTGTTTCTTTGGCTTCTAGATCATCTTTAGCTGAATTTGAAATCATCTGAGGTCAGAGCTCATTTTTATCCAAATAGATAGGGTGAAGCTAAACCTGGATTATAGCCAAGAAAGATCTTACATCAAGTGCCTACAAAATTAGAAACATCACCAGGGAAGCATCAGCAGAGTTTTGTTTACTGGTGTCTTATTCTCAGAGTTTATGCATTGGTGATGGAAGCTTTTGGTTGCTGCTGTGAAATGCCTAGGAAGTGTTTAATTTTGCTTTTGTTTAAAGTTAATTAATTTAATTTAATTAAACAGTGTTCAGTATTGTTTAATTTTGCTTTTTATTTTGGAAACATGAGTTCTTTCCTTCCTTCCTTTCTTCTTTCTAGGGTTTTTGTTACTCGGGGTTGGGGCTATCCATTTAGGGCCATTTATGTGCTCACACATGTGACTGGGAAGAATGTATGAGGTCACAGGAATGTCTTTAGCTGCTATTAACAAGTTATTATTCAGGGCTTTGTAAGAGACATATGGCAGTCATGAAGGCTGCAAGTATTCTGGCAAAATTGTAGGATCTCTTCCTTTGAAAGTAGGGAGGAGCTATGTGACTTGCTTTGGCCACTGAAATGTGAGTAAAACACGTGTTGGAGGCTTTAAGAACTGGTACATGATCCACCACATCCTATCCCACTGTCATAGTGATCTTTCAGGGTCCTTAATTAACTATGATAAACTGAATTATAGCCAACCTATATTAGCTATGTATCTTTTTTTTTTTTAAGTTTTTTTTTATTTTTTTTTATTTATGATAGGCAACAGTGAGAGAGAGAGAGGCAGAGACACAGGCAGAGGGAGAAGCAGGCTCCATGCACCGGGAGCCTGACGTGGGATTCGATCCCGGATCTCCAGGATCGCGCCCTGGGCCAAAGGCAGGCGCCAAACCGCTGCGCCACCCAGGGATCCCATTAGCTATGTATCTTAAGTACTAGTCCTTTGTTGCCATTTTTGGGGAGGATAAATACCTGATATAACCTAACCTATTCTCGTTATTAGAGGGAGACTCTTATACTCAGGGAGCTTGAGATCTAATTGGGCAGAGAATATGCACTTGCATAATGAAGAAAGAACTGGCACTTTGACTGTATCCCTTATTTAGCCATATTTATTACTGAACAATAAAGATGCTGATTATGGTGTAAGATTGAGCTTTTGAGCATATTTCTGAGACCCTAATTTCAACCGGAAATTAACTTTTTTCATGAGCTTTCAGATCACAATTGATCAAAACACCTATGCAGGGAATTAAAATTTGCTATTAATTACCCAGTGGATCCATGATATCTTTTTTTTTTTCATGATATCTTTAATCTGAAACTGGGGGTAAGGAGACCAATTTGAGTTAACTCTCTGTTATTCTTTCTACCTTATTATCTACTTAGGAAATGGAATGAAATTCCTTAATACAGATTTGCTTTGATGGCATCTATTAATCAAAATTATACTTTATCTTTTTGGTATGTGGGGGCAGCCTGTCTGACTACACATACTCATAGTTAATATTGGTTAAATTGGTTATTCATTCATTGTTTAAATTGGTAATTCACTCAGCAAACATTTATTGGGCATCTGGTATGAACCAGGGTTCAGCTCTAGATGCTGTGGGTACAATAAAGAACAAGACAGAGTCTCTAACTTCATGAATCTTACATTTTAGTGAGGGATCTAGATAATAAACAAAGATGCAATATGACACTAGTGAATGAGTGCTATGAAGACAAAACAGGGAGACAGGATAGAGAATGGCAAGATGCATGGTTTTATATTAGGGGGGCAGTTAGGAAAGACCTTTCTGAAAAGGACTCAATTGAACAAGAAATTAAAGGGAGTGAGTGAAAATAAACCCATGTGTATTTACTGGAGGAGAATACTTCAGGCAACGGGTGTAGCAATTGCAAAGGCCCTGAGGTAGGGACATTGTAGGGTATTTGGAGAACAATCAGGAGCCAGTGTTGCTCAGAGAAGAGGAGTGAATACAGTAGAAACTGGGAGGAGAAAAAGCCAAAAGGGTGGTCAAAGAAGCCAAAGAACAGGGCCTTCTGGATCTTTACCACATCTGATGGGAAGCCATCAAGGTTTTGAATGTGGGATAGCCATGATCTGCTTCGTTTTAAATGGACGATAACTCCAGGATAGTCTATAGAGGGCAAGAGAACAGACAGGAAGATGGGTTCGGAGATTTCAGCATGAGTCTAGGTGGGGGATTATGGGGTTTGCAAACAATTATAAGTGATGATCTTGAGAAGTGACTGGATTCAGAATATATTTTGAAAGTATTGCTGTTAGAATTTGCTAATTGGATGTGGACTTTGGCCTGGCCATCTGGCTGAATGATGATGCTATTTTCTTACATGAGAAAAACATTTGAGAGGCTATTACCTATTTAAGAGAAGATGGCCATTGAATATATGTGCCTGGAGTTCCAGCCATTGAATATATGGCTGGAAGGGTAAGATTGGGTGTTTAATTGGCAGGTGGATTTAAATTCATGAGATTGATCATGAGATCCCTAAGGGATTAGTATTAAGGGCCAAGAGAGGTTGCCCGAGGACTGAATCCTTGGGGGCTCTCAACATTTAGAGGTTGAGAAGCTGAAGAGGAACCAGTAAAGGGGACCAAGAAGGAACAGCCATTGAGAATAGAAGGACACTCAAGTAAGTGAAGTGTCTCAAAGCTTGAAGAAAAGAGTGTCAAAAACTAAGAAGGAACGCTTCTGAGAGATTGAAGACCTTCCCCATGGACATAAATGTTGGATGTAGCCGCATGAGATTGTGTTGCTGTTGACAATATCAGTGTCACTAGTTGGGTGGAGGCAGTGCTGGATTGGAATTAAAACAGATCAGGTGAGATTGAATGATGAGGAAATGGAGACAGATACATAGTTCTTGAGAGATTTTTGTTATGTGGGGAGTGTGAGGGAGGAGAGCTATGTAGGATATGAGGTCAGAAATACTTAGCTTATTTTTTTAATGGGAATTATTATAATATGTTTGAAAACTGATGGGACTTATTAGAGATAAAGGAACTGACGGAGGATCTCTAAGTAGGTGGGGATGAGACCTAGTGTATCAAGTGGTGAATTGGCCGCTTTATCCAGCGCTAAGAAGGTGCATGTTCTAGTTTGGTACAGACACTTGTAGGTGAGTACACATAGGTACTGAAAGGAGCTCTGTTGTCTTTTGCTTGCTCCTATTTTCTGAGAAAAAGTAAGAATCAAGAGCATCAGATCAGTATGAGGAAGTATAAAATGGTTTTCTAGCAATCAGAGTATAAATTGGCCAGGGAAGTGTGTGGTAAGATTATTGAGCAGAGCTTGAAAGCCTTTGAGATTAGAGTCCTATCTTTAAAGCAAAGCCAGCCAGGACAGTTGTTTATTTTCTCCAGATTGGGTCAGTTTCCCTGGTGTAGGGAGAGAATCCAAGGATAATTGTATTTAACCAGGGTTATAGCTTTGCCAACTGAACAACATGGAACAGAGAGAAAGACAGAGATGGACTGGGGACAAATGCAAAGGGGTGATTCCTGTGAAGCTCAGTGGGTCAGGCTGGATGACTGGGATGGTGGAGCCATGAGGTGGGGGATTGACCATGAAGAGGTGGTCCAGTCAACAGGTTCAGGGGCCACAGATATCAAATAGTTGACATTGGGGCACTGGAGGGAATGAACTGAAAATACCTCCGAAAATAAGAGTTGGCAGCTTTCCTCAAGCTTAATCTCAAAAAGAGACAGTTAAAGAATTACTTACTTTGCTGCATGGCTGGGGACAAAAGGTATTTTTCAAATATGACTTCAACTCATTTTGTGCCAGGATGTTCACCCTGATATTCTTGGGCAAGTCATTAAAACTAGGCAACTATTTCTGTGTCTTCACCCATAAAAGGAGATGAGCGAGAAAGCAGAACTGAATACTTCGTGATTGTTCGATTCCACGGGATTTCACTGCTTTGTTGCAGTTTCACTGACAGGCTAGAATTGCAGAGATGTCATTTCAGTTGGGCTACCAAGCCTCACATAAGGAGATAAAATTGGAATATATGGTCTTGGTTGGCGCAACAAAAGAAGCTCAGTGTGTCACAAATGAGAGGTCATTGGACAGATGTCATCTATTTGGTTGTTAAATAATAAGCACGCAAAGAGATCTCCCTCCTATCAATTTGTCCTGTGTATTTATCTTGTGAAGCATCAGTGAATAAAAAACTTGCGTTGAAAATATAATAATATCCCCATCAACGATACAATTGCAAAGTGTATTATATATGCAAATACACTTAATATCACAGGTAAATCTTGTCATTTCTTTTTGCAGTATCTTGGGCATTATAGTCTATAATATTGCAATAGTCAGAATTATTTTATATTTACCAAAAATCTACTGTAAGCTTTCTCACATACATTGTGTTTTAAGGGGAAGTTTTACCAGTGCTTAACATATGTTGTCTAGAAGGAGAGCCTTCTGAATTGAAACTGAAATAGGATAATTGCCACTTTTATTAAATATCCAGCTGGCACACTTTGAAAATGTTATCTCAGCATCTAGCACTGGTTTTATTTTGGTTTCCAACTTCCTATTTATTTTATTCTACTTTTTTTTTTTTTTTTGGAGGGAGATTTGAGTCACAAATTTTATTTTTTCCCTGCATTACTGGTTCTTATACAGTAGTTTACAGGTTAAAGTTTGTGGATCTGTTGGGGGCTTCATCCCAGAACTGTTGGCACTATTTTTTGAAGTAATTTTAGATTGTTGCTTACAGTAATAGTTGTTTGGGGTGAATCGATGGTGCACCTCCTAAGTCTTAATGAGTGTTGGTTGATTTGGTAGAGTTAGGGTGAGGTTCACTCATTGTTTAATTTACTCATCCTAACTTCCCAATAACATTTTTCCCTGTTAAAGTGATCTTTCTGTAGCCATATTCTTCTTGTCCCTAAGACAACAAGCCATCAAAAGCCACTGGGATCATCAGGATGTTCATTTTCAAACCTTTGATAGAGCCTCTCTACTAACTGAGGGTCGTCAAATGACTATTTGAGAAAGGGCACAGTGGAAGGCATTTGTGTCTCATATGGCTTTTGAAAGTGGCCCCATCATTAAATCATGCCTGTTAATGGATATGGTAACTAGTTACTTTATGGACTGAGGTCCGCATCTACTATAAATGATTGGTAGTATGTTGTCTTTCTGCACAGGTGAAGTTTAAAAGTCCTCCATAAAATGCATAGGGCTTCCAAAAGGAACAAATGTAGCAATGCCTGATGTGACCACTTTATTGCTGCCTTTGGAAGTATTTTTAATCTCTGAAGGTGTATGGCTTGACAGTGGGAGGGGATAGGTCACTGGAAATTTTACCTTTGCTGCCTTTCCAGGTTTCATGCTTTGAGAATCAAAGATCGATAACAGTTGGGCGAAATCCTGTATGGGGCCAAAGATTTTTCTAAAGGTCTATATATAGACCCACATATCATTACTTCAAGCTCTGCAATTGGCAGTTTGAATTTCACTGAGATTGTGTTTTCACAATATAAGAACACTTTCATAGGAACCACATTTTATATAGATATATTTTATTTAGCCTCATCAAGAGTTTTTTTTTTTTTTTTTTTTCTGGGTTTAAGTTAATTTGGCATCTATCTCAGAGAGTGGCATATCCAAGGAGATAACCCTGCCTCTAAAGTACTCAGTGGCTATCCACTGAGAGCTGAAATTAGGTCAGTATTATTTTGTTTTCAGGTAACAAAACTCCATGTGAATATTGACGTGGGATTTTACTTAAGTACTTCACTTCCTGGAAAAACAAGTTTTGAGACTGAATAATTATTATATTACTGAATAATTATATCTTTCTTTCCTCTCCCAGTGTTCTTAGACTTTAGAGACAAATGGTTTTTAGAGACAAAATCTCCAATTAGCTTAAGAACGAAAGAAATGCACTGTGGATCTACAGTGGCTTACCAAAAACCTTCAGGACAGATGTATTTTGGAATTCAAGATTTTTTGGATTTTAGCAGGCCCCAATGTGACACTTGTTAATCATACCCATGGGGGTCTTACTCGGTGAAATGCAGATATTCAAACTAAGTAGAATAAAGACTAACCTCCCATCAGTTCAGGGTAAGGTTTTGCCTCCTTTTGAGTCTTGGCAATCAAACTTAAATAAAGCCGGGTAGCCAACCAACCAAACAAAACTTTGTTTTCAAGCTTTTGAAATTGGGACTTGCGGTTAGATTGTGGGCCTATGCTTGCTTTTCTCTGGATTATCTACCTTATTTATTATTCATTTATTTGTAAAGGAAATGAAGCCTGTGTTTACTATATGCTCTAATATTTTGCTACTCAAAGTGTGGTCCAGAGCCAACAGCTTCTGCATTACCTGGGAGCTTGCTGGAAATGCAGAATCACAGGTCCTTTCCTAGAACTGCTGAATTAGAATCTGCATTTTAATAAGCCCTCAGTTGACTTATGTGGACATAAAAGATCAAGAAGCACTGATCTAGTATTGAATTGAATTTAGGGTTCAAGTTTGGCAGGACAAAGGCTCACGTGGGAATGTTTAGTTTTTCAAACTCTTGGAGAATCAAGTTTTCTGTCTCCCATCTCTGTCCCATGGCATCCCCTTTCTCTGCAAGCCCCATCCTATGACCCTAGCGTGACTGGCTTTTATACTCAGTATTTCCTCAGTCTTTTATTATTATTTCTTAATCAGTCTGACAGCATTTGACTTTTAACTGGATCATCTAGTTCGTATATTTACATCTGTCATAATTCTTGATGCATTGGGATTTATTTCTCTCATTTTGTACTTTATTATTTGTTTTCTCTTGTATTTTTCTGGATTGACATTTCTTTTCTCATCTCATTTCCTTTCTCTGCTAGTTTGTTGCATATTACATTTCTGTATCATAACAGTACCCTAGGAATTTGACCATATACACTCATAAAAGTCTAAATTTAGCCAATCTCTTTCCTCCTCCCAAATAATACCTTAGAGTATTTAGCTCCTATTACTCTTGTGCTGCATGCTGTTGTTATTATGTAGTCTATTTAAAACATTATTAATCACATAAGAGTTTGTTATTTTAAGGAGGCTGTTTATTTACATTTATTCACATATTTGCAACATTCTTTGCCTACTTATTTTGGTATTTTAGATCTTCTAACTATGATAATTTTTTCCACCTAAATTTTGTAGACTTTCTTCCAATAGAGGTGACATGCTCTCTATTTTTGTTTGTAAATGTCTTTATTTTTGCCCTTATTCTAATCTGTTGTTAAATGGTTCTCTTATTTCAGTTTCAATATTTTTATTTCTAGAACCAATTTAGTTTTTTTTTAATTCTTAATATTTGTTCAGTTTTTTATAATAGTATTTTTTCTGACCATATTTTCAAATCTTACTGCTTAAACATATGAAAGAGTATTTTGTTCTGAATTTCATAATTCCAATATCTGAAGTCATTATGACTCTGAATCTGTTGTCTGTTATTCATTATGTCTTGTTTCCTGGCTTTGTACACGTGTGTGTGTGTGTGTGTGTGTGTGTGTGGTGTGATTTAATTAACCAGTTAGTTGATTCATTTTTAACTGTGACCTACTCATTTTTCTAAAAACTTGGCGAGGATTTTTCCAGATATAGGTTAACAGATGAATTCTTCCAGAAAATATTTAAGGTTGCTCAGGTATATGCCTGAGGTATTACCAACTATGACCCTTAACATTAAATGTTCTGCTTCAGGGTTTTGGGGGACCCTGCTTGTATGAATTTGCGCTACAAACTTGCATGAGTTTTGGTTGGTTGCAATGAATACCTAGGATTGATTTCCTCCCCCTCTTCCATCCAAGATTAGGGACAGGCAAGTTTCTTTGCACTCATCCAGGAACACAGTGTAATGGGAAGTTTGTGGTGGTTATACTGGGGCGGGTGTCCTCTCCATGTAGTCACACAGCTTGGTAAAGAGAGCATAGTCTGGACTTGGGCAGCTTCCCTGTTTGCTGTGGTACTTCCTGCTGGGCCTTAAACCAGAGCTCATGTACTTGAGTTAGACAAGTGATCTCAAGGCAAAAGCCAGCTTCAGGGCTTAGCTTACTTCATAGGATTCATGCTCAGTCAGATCTCTATATGCTTATATGTGCATATAGATACATATGTCAGACTGCATGTGCATATAGGTACATATGGAGCCATCTGTGCACATACAGGTATGTATATGTAAGGAGCAGGAGATGTAAGAAGCGTTTTATTTTTTATTTTATTTTATTATTTTATTTTTATTTTATTTTATTTTATTTATTTATTTATTTATTTATTTATTTATTTATTTATTTATTTATTGTAAGAAGCGTTTTAAAGAGTGAATGGTGTCAGGGTGATGGACAGTATAACTGGTTCCTTCTAGTGCTATTGTAACCCATCAGCCTTTACTCACACATCTCTTTAACCCTCAGTCCTCTTTTTTGGGGGAAGTAAATGTAGGTCTGGGAAGCTTCATGTGTTTTAAATGAGGAGGCAGAAAGTTTCCTGTTCATGAGAAAGCAGTGGTTTATAGTCCTTTTAGGTAGTAACTAGTCTTCCACTCAATTGGCAACTTAACCTGTATCTTACAGATGAAGTTACTGGATGTTAATTTTCATGTCAAAGAGATGCAACGGCATCTTAGACATAAAGTTAGCCTTGTAACCATGAAAACAACATTGCATCCTGCCCTGGAGCTCAAATATGGCTGCACATCAGATCTACCTGGGAAACTTTAAAAATACTGCAGCCAGAAAGTTACCCCCAGAAACTGGTATCTCTGGTCTGCATAAAGACTGGGGCATCAGGAGTTTTAAAAGCTCCTCAAGTATTTCTACTGTGCAGATGAAGTTGAGGATTACTTGGTAGTAGCTAATTTATGCAGGTGCCACATTCACACTACCTAGGTTGGTATCCTAGCTCTGCTGCTCAGTAAATGTGTGACTTTAGACAAATTTAATAATGTGGCTCGATTTCTTCATCTGTTAAATGGGGATGATGATAGTAGGACCTGTGTCTCAAAGTGTTGTTGTGAAGATAAGACTAATACATAAATGCAAAACGCATAGACTAGGGCTGGCACAAAGTGAACATTTATTGTTGCTATTTTATATATATTATTGATGAAAATTATTACTATGACGGGATACTTTTCTGTCTCAAAAGCATTTTGGGGATTAAGAATTTAAATCTTGTTTTGAATAGTACCAACTTAACTGTGGTGTTAGATTCATTTTGCCTACTTTTTTGTTTCACTGTTTTATTTAAAAGTTAGTCCTAATCACCCTCTAAATTTAGGCAGTATCTGCTGGAATCATTTAAGATGTTTGTTTCTAAAAGACTGCAAAAATTAAATCAAGGTATTTGCAGAGAAAAGATTGACAGCTTGTCAGTAGCCTAGAGAAAATGCCCCCCTCCTTAACAGAGAAGAATGTGCAATAGGGAGCTTTTCCTTATACTAGAAATTAGTGCCTCCATAATAATTTAACATATGCTATTATTGCTGAAGATATTCAGATTTTAGAGGAAAGCTTAACATAAATACATAATTTTTCTGAAGTTGTACCAATGTAGAGCCCATTTTTTCTGAAGATATACATACTCTATGCTTTTTCTCATTTTCCAGTGTCACCTCAGTGGTTTCTATCTCACATACAAGGTGGTTTAAATGTTTTGTATTCTTGGTTTTATACTATGACTGTCCCTCAAGTGAATAGTAAGACAGATATCAGCAGATATTGCATTTGTAAGTCATATTATTTTCCCATGAAATTACTGGATAATTTATTACTGGATAAACTTTATTCCTATTTTTGATTCATTTTCAACTGGCAGTGCCTCTAATTTCAGGTCCTAGATTTAGCTTCTCTTCTTATTGATTTAGAAACAACTTTTATTTTTTTAAATCATGGCGATTTTTTTCAATCTTTTTTTTTTTAAGATTTTATTTATTATTAATGAGGGACAGAGAGAGAGCAAGAGCGCGAGAGAGAGATAGAGAGACGCAGAGACAGAGGCAGAGGAAGCAGGCTCCATGCAGGGAGCCTGACACGAAACTCGATCCCGGGACCCCAGGATCAGGCCCTGGGCTGAAGGCAGCGCTGAACCACTGAGCCACCCGGGCTGCCCCAACTTTTATTTTTTTTTAAAGATTTATCTATTTATTTGAGAGAGAGCATGAGCATGTTGTAGGGAGGGGCAGAGAGGTAGAGAGAATCTCAAGCTAACTCCCCACAGCAGGGAGCCCAATACCAAGCTCTATCTCATGCCCCTGAAATCATGACCTGAGTCAAAACCAAGAGTCGGATGCTTACCCAACGCACCACCCAGATACCCTTGGAAACAAACTTTTAAATGAACTACCTTTTAAGGAAATATTTTAGAAAAGCATCTTTTGTAATGTAAATCATGTTTTGTTCAGGGTTTTCTGCAAAAATCTGCCATGTTCCTTTAAATCTTTACCTCTAGACTGGATGTACTTTCATTTATTTTGGGGGTAAAGGCATGTGCAAGTATAATTTCTGCTTATTTCAGTCTGACCTCTCCAATTAGATATCATCATTAAGAAAATCAGCTACTTTTCCCATCGAATTTAAAAGTAGACTAGGACATGTGACATCATACTAGTCAGAGCATATATGAAATATTATTTAATTTCTTTGTTCTCATTTTGAAAAGTCATTTTCATTAATTCATAAATTCACATATGTATTCATTATTTGTGTACCCAACAAAATAATGTGATGCTATCTTGCACTTAAAGATTTTATAGTCTAGGGCAGCCCGGGTGGCTCAACCGTTTAGTGCCGCCTTCAGCCCAGGGAGTGATCCTGGAGACCCAGGATCGAGATCAGGGATTGAGTCCCACATGGGGCTCCCTGCATGGAGCCTGCTTCTCCCTCTGCCTGTGTCTCTGCCTCTATTTCTGTCTCTCTGTGAATAAATAAATAAAAACAACAAAAAAAAAGATTTTATAGTTTAGGAAAAAATATATGTATACACACTATGTCTGAAGATGTGAACAGACATTAAAGCAGAAGGTAGAATCCAAATGTCTTTTACATTTTGTTTTTCCCATGATCTAGCCTGTCTTTTCCTTCCCACCAAGTAGAATAGATTGCTTTTTATTATAAACATAATACATGTTCACTGTAAAAGAGATAATGAAAGGTATCTAAAAGAAAGAGAATTACCTGTGATTCCCCACCTAGAAGTAATAACCATTGTTAATATTTTGTTATTTACTCTTACACATTTTTGCAGGCTGACCTTATTTCTTGCAGGCATTTTCTCTGTGCATTCATAATCGGCTACAATTTTTGCCGTCCCTCACCAGTTTATGCAGGTCATCAGACAGCAGCGCCAAGTGGGCTGAAACCTAACCAATTGACTTTATTGGTCCAACCAAAGTCAATAGAAGGAATAAGTCAGGAATACCCAGGAATTTTTCCCAACACAGAGCTTGAGTTAATTTTGGTGCATTCTTCAAATTCTTTCCTCAAATTCTAAGACTTTCTCCTTTTTAGTGGAAAACATGCTCCCAAACTCCTACCTAGACCCTCTCTCCAGGCGGTCCTGGCCAGAGCCTGTGTGAGTTTACATCTGTCTTCACAGCATTAACATTTTGCTTCTTCCTTTTATAATGCCATTACTAGAAGGAGAATAGGCCAGTGCCAGAGCAAGCTGGGGGTGAGGGTTCGCTGTAGGACCCACCATGAGCACCATAGCCTTGCATGGCTATGTTCCCGTTCCATTCTTCACTCCACAAGGTAAAAAGGATGAAATATTCTGTAGTCATACCCTTCTTCTGTTCCAGTTTTATTGTCCTCACTCAGGCCTTATTGCTGATCTTACTAGTTTTTTTTCCCCCATTTATTAATCTAAGTTCTTTTCATTTCTCCTCTTTGGTATAGTTTTGTGTGTTTTTTAAGATTTTATTTATTTATTCATGAGAGACACAGAGAAAGAGAGAGGCAGAGACACAGGCAGAGGGAGAAGCAGGCTCCGTGCATGGAGCCCGATGTGGGGCTCGATCCTGGGACTCCAGGACTACGCCCTGGACCGAAGGCAGGTGCTAAACCGCTGAGCCACCCAGGCGTCCCTCTTCAGTATAGTTTTAGTGTGTGTGAATTTTCTCACAGACCCGTACTGACTGTTAAGCAACAATGGGTCAACTTATACTTGATGCTTTGGTCTGTTTACCTCTTTCTTCTCTCTTTTCAGGTATCTTTTTCTTTTCCTACGTCATTGTAACTACATAAAAATAGTTTTTAATAGTTACATAACATTCCGTTGTATGATTATCCTATTACGTATCAACTGTGTAGCATTGGAGTTATTTTCAATTTTTCAGTATACTCATTAACACTACTATTAACATGAATATCCTTTTACTTGAGATCTGCTTCTAGGTACAGGGTTCCTGAATTAAAAGGTGTCTAATATAACAGAAATGTGTGTGTGTGTGTGTTTGTATACATGTATATATCCAAACTATCCTACAGAAGAATTGTACCAATTACATTCCTGCAAATAAGGCCTTATCATTTCCCAGAGACTTGCCAACACTGGTTATTCATAATCCTTTTTAGCTTTGTGATTAAGATTAATAAAAATATATTGATTTATAACTATTTACTGGTAAAATTGAGGATCTTTCTGTATCGTTCTTAGACTTTTGTATGTGAGTTTCCTCTTCATATTTTTGCTTGCTTTTCTGTTTGTTTTTCTTATTGATATATAATCACTCTGTGTATAGGAAGAACCTTAATCTTTGCCTATTTTGCGTAGTGCTAATGTTCTCCCCAGTTTCCTATTAGTTGTTTAACCTTAGTTTAATGTTTTTCTTCTTTCAAAATGTTAAATTTTATGTAATCTTATCTTTCAGTCTCTTCTTTATTGCTTCTGGCTTTGATGGCATGCAGAGAAAGCAGTTCCCACCCCAACGTTGTAAAACTACTGGAATATGATGTTGAAATGACGTGTTTAATATTTACTAAGTTCTCCTGCATAATTTGATCTACCTTGAAGCCCTCTAATTCTTGCTTTATCTGTTCATCTGTTCCTCTCTCCCTAACTATTGTGTCTATAGCAGGATACATATTTATATCTACATAGAAAGCATATATATATAAAGCAAACACACCTGTTACTCTCCCTTTAAATTTTTTTCCTTTCTATTCTTGAAAGCTTATTTTCTTAAATGAGCATTCAACATTTTGTAATGTTCCAAGAAAGATTCCATTGGTGCTTGTGTTTAGGTTATATCAAATTTTTAGCTAACTCATGAGAGAATCCCATCTTTGTAGTATTGTCTTCCAGCATCTCTAAGCTGGCATGTAGGCATTGTCTGCCTTTATCTCCTTAAGCTTTTTCAAATTTTCAGTAATTAGATCAAAATTCTCAAATACCTCTGCACTGAGATTCCTCTCCCCCAGCACCCACTGATGGCCCCCAGTGCTCAGACTGATGCTACACTTAGACTTCTCTTCGTTACTCTTTTGGATCCATATCTCCAATTTCATCTGCTCACCATGGTTGTAGTTTATGTCTTTGATTTTATTCTTCCATCTTCTACACCTTATTTAAAATTTTGTTTTCTCTATTCCCCTTTTATACTTTTACTGGATTTATCAAAATTTGTAAACCTCCTTTACCCCTCATCATTTGTTAATTGAATATATCTGTTTTGCCGATGCTTCTCTTCCTGTTTTTAACATCCATATATCAAACTGTATTTCTCCACCAATATACCAAAATTAAAGAGCCTCTTAGATGCCCTCCCTCAACTCAAGTGTTTATTACTGATCCAAACCCACACATTCTCCCACAATTGAAGTAGAGCATTTAGAAAGCTTCTGTGTCCTTATTTTTCCTTCTTATTTCTTCTTTAAAAATTCCGAGGCTAGTTGAATTCATTTAGAATTTTAGTTTTAAGATGCTGTTAACTTTTGGGATGCCTGGCTGGCTCAGTTGGTGGAGTGTATGACTTTTGAACTTGGGTTTGTGTGTTTGAGCCCCACATTGGCATGGAGCTTACTTAAAAAAAGATACTGTTTTTAATTTTTTTACAGCATGCTTCTGCTGTTTAAAGAATCAAAGCTTTTAAAAAAAAAAGAAAGCTTTTAAAACACATCACTAGTCACATTTATATACTCTATTTGACTTCCCTACACTATCATGTATTTAACCTGTTTTTGCTGTCATTCTTACATTCTAACTCTTGAGATCTTTGCTTCTGTGTAAGTTTTATTTTATTGGGGTGCTTTCTTAGAGTCCACTGTTGTTATACTTTTTTAAGTTTGTTTCTAAAAGTATCTTTTTTCCCTCAGTTGTGTGGTCTTGGATTGCCCTTCTCTTCCTCCACATGTGTGTAGACAAGGCTTCATTGTTATTTGCCTTTCAGTGTTGTGATTAAGAAGTCTGATGTTAGATGAATTATTTTTCCTTTTTTAAAGTTACTTGGTATTTTCAGGAAGATTTCAGAATTTTCCCCTTTATCTTTGAAGAAATTTCTCCAGAATATGTCCAGATGAGATGTGCTTTTTATTAAGCCTTCCTAGGATTTCTAATCCTTTTTTTTTTTTATTCTGAAACTACAAGTCTGTTTTCGACTCAGTAAAACTTTTCAATCTGAAAGTTGAAGTTTTAAAATCAAGGATGCTTTAGAGGTGCCTGGATGGCTCAGTTGGTTATGAATCTGCCTGCAACTCAGGTCAGGTCATGATCCTGGGGTTGTGGGATCTAGCCCCACGTTGGACTCCCCACTCAGCAAGGAGTTTGCTTCTCTCTCTTCCCCTCTTCCACCTCTGATGTACTCTCTCTCTCTCAAATAAACAAATAAAATCTAAAACAACAACAACAAAAACCCAAATAGCTTTAAAAATAGAAAATCAAGGAAGCTTTCTTTTACTTTAAAACAAAATTACTACTACACTTGCTTTTTTCCTTATGTTTGTTTACATGTTTTCCCTGAAACAATAACAGCAGCAAATGGTTCCCCTAACCCCCCAGACAAATCAGCCTACAACAGTATAGAAAGTAATGTGGTAAGTTTTCATTTAGCCAAGGCAAGAGTTAACTGTTAACTTTTTGTTATATTTGTTTCAAATATTTTTTAAAGTATAGTTTATATTGAAATACTATCCAGAATACTAGAGTTTGAGCCATTTAATCATTTCTTCATTGTACTTAGACTGTTAATTGTGAATGAGAGGAAATGGGTAGCAGGAGTGCCAGAAATGGCAGAAAGAAGTCTTGGGGTTGGGAGAAGCATATTTTACAGCTTCAATAAAGTGAATCCTAGATCTCAATATTGTTTTGTCAATACTTCTAGTACACAACACAATGGGGGCATTGCGTCAAAATTTTTGGGCTGTTATAGAGAACCCCAAATCCACTTGGCATAAAGGGAAATGAAACAGTTCCTTTCCAATAACAAGGCCTCCTCAGCTTTTTGTTGTTGTTGTTGTTTTTAGTTCTTGTATAGGTAACATACAGTCTTTGTGTGTGTGTGTGTGTGTGTATACCGACTGACCACCCAGGTGTCCCTATGGTGTTAGTTTCAGGTATACACTATGCTGATTTGACAACTTTCTACATTATTTAGTGCTCAGCATGATTAAGTGTATTCAAGGCCCACTCAGCTTTACCCCAGACCAGGCCCTCATGTGCTCACATTGTGGGTACAATGATTCCAGGTGTACTCACTCACACCTGGATCCTTAGCTCCAGATATAACAGTGTCCTCAAGAATGGGAAATGCCATCTTTTGTGTTATTTCAGAGTGAAGAAATATACTTGGGGATTGAGGTCTGAAGGACAGAGGGGAGGTCGTCACACAAACGAGCAGAGATGTTCATTAGTACCTGTACCTCCAAGCATCAGGGTTGAGAATTGGTGGAAATTCTCATTGCCAAAAGTAGCCATGGTAATGTGATTAAATTCCACATTGCATGAGCCTTTACGTTTTTTCCCCTCCCCAAAACAGTGGTCTCGGAATTAGTAATATATCAGAACTTTCTGGATTAAGCAGTGAAGGGTTTCCTGCAAGTCCTAGCTTGACCACTTTGAGAAGTTGTTTTCAGTTTGGGTCCCTTATCTGTAACGTTAAAAACCTTAATTATAAGATCACACAGGTCCTGTAATTCCTCTTGCCTCAGATTAAAAAAAAAAAAAGTTTTCTTAATTCGAGAGACTACACAATTGTGATGGTAGCTACAGTGAGCATCTACTTGCTCTTTTGTTGTTTTTAGCAATCAATGAGAAGTGTATCAGTTGAAATCTCTAAAGCCTGCATATATCTGGTCAAAGCTCATTTATTGATTTTTCTGCTGAAACTCGCACATACATAGAAAACAGAGACCAAAGTTAATTTTCAGCAGCTCAGTGTATAATACTGTGGCTGCTTGACTCCCTGAAGCCTGAGTTATTCTCAAGTAATAAGCTAAGTGGTAAATATTTAAATATTTGACCAGGTGCACAGCCTTTCTGGAAGGATCCTACATATGTGCATATGCTGTTTAACTTTAAATCCCTTGGCCACACCCCTGATTGATTTCTAGGGGGAATCTGATGCATAAGGAGCCACCCCACCCTGAGCAGCATCATCTTCACTGTGGACGCGTGCTTTATTTGGAGCAACTTTCTTCCTCACAGAACCTGGTGGAGACTCCAGGTATGTGGAGGGACTTAGAGTAATTACTGTTGCAACAGTAAGGCACAGGGGAAGGAATCAAGGAGGTGAAAGGGAAAGGAGTTAATGTTTACAGAGTGCCTTCTGCACACAGCTGCTTAGCTATTTTATTTTAATCCCAGGAGGTCGTTATCATTGCCTTAATTTGTGTATGCAAGGAAATTGTTGCTCAGAGAGATAAACTGGCCCAAGGTCTCCAGTATTGATTGGTAAAGCAGTGATTCCAACCCAGGGCTGTCTGGCTCTGCACACGTTGGCCTCCATCTGGAAGCACTGAGTACCGAGCCCACATGTGAGACAGGGTTTCTGTCCAGGGGCTCTCCTGGTCCATCATCACTTGAGGAAATAGATTATTTCCAAGAGGGCAGACACTGGGGCTGTGCTTAATAGGAAGAGAACAAGTATCAGAAGGGTTAAAATGATCCTCCTCGTGAGAAGGAACTTTCCTGACTATAGCATGTTATCTTTGCTTTTTGGCACATTAAATGCGAAAGTTTTGTCTTCCTTGGGCTCACTTATATTGGCCTTTTGTCATTCCTTTTCTTGCATAGAATGCCAAGACTGTGTTTATTTCTGTTCTTTTCTCTTAGAGACATATTAAAGTTTTTTTTTTAATATTGGAAATAAAAATACAATGAATGATTACTGTCCTAGAAAAGACTCAAGTGAAGCTGTGTGCACATCCAGAAGAGCAGTAGGGCTAACCAGTTTCTGCCTCCTGCTCTCTACTGCTGTAAGATACTATGGAGAATAAAGCAGTTTTCCCAAAGATCTGGAACAAGGTCTCAGAGATGTTTGCAGAAGGACACTTGTGCCCTCCCTTGGCCCAAAAGCATCAGAGTTTTTCTACCCCAATGTTTGGCTTTCTTGTTTTTTATTGATGACGATCTGGTTGTTGGGGTTCTGCTCTTTGCAACCGTGCCTAACTCCTGACCTCCAAAGGAAACCATATACACACTTTACATTAGGCTGGATATTTCCACTTCGTAACTTTGACAATGTTTCCAGCAATATTGTGCTTGCTCTTAAGGGCTGCTCCCTTTCTTCTGCTGTCCTACAACTTCTCTCTTCTCTCTACTACACTTTATCAGTATTAGCACATTTAATTCTTCTTCCCCTCAAAAATAATCCATACCTGAATGCTGAGCAGGAGATCTATGGGGTTCGTTTCTGGCATGCTCTGACATACCTGAAGTTGACTCATTCCTCAGCAATTAAATGACAAAATAAACTCTTGTAAATTGCTTCCTAAAAGCATGCAATAATATAAGTTTTCTAACTAGAACTTGACAAATAAACTTTTTCCTCTTGATTCAACTGCTAATCAGTCAGCTAAATAGTGCTGGATATTTGTAGCTAATAAGCAAGCCCCTCTCCACCCTCCCAACGGTTGATGGTCTTGACCAGACACTAATATCTAAAGCCCATTTCCCCTGAAGTATTTATCACCACATGCTCTTAGGACCATACTTATAAAATACTGAATTAGGGAGACTTGGAATATTTTATTGTGAGTATTTTTACCTCCTTTATCAGGTCAGATGAAACACATTTTTAAAAAACAGAGCTCAACAGAATATTATGTAGTAGTGAAACTCGATTCAAGTATAGGTATATTCAACATAGATAAATCTTAGTAATGACTCAGTGAAAAAGGAAGTTCCATAAGGACACAATGTGTGTGATAGCTTTTCCATAAAATTCAGAAATAGAAAACCTTCAACAACTACTGCTCCCTGTTTTTGTTGTTTTGTTTCTTTGTTGTTGTTTTATTTTTTCTAATATTTTATTTATTTACTCATGAGACACACAGGGAGAGAGAGAGAGAGAGGCAGAGGGAGAAGCAAGCTCCATGCAGGGAGCCTGATGTGGGACTCAATCCTGGGTCTCCAGGATCAGGCCCTGGGCTGAAGGCGATGCTAAACCGTTGAGCCACCCGGGCTGCCCCTTGTTGTTGTTTTAAAGATTTAAAGAGAGGCAGAGACATAGGCGGAGGGAGAAGCAGGCTCCATGCAGGAAGCCCGGCGTGGGACTTGATCCGGGGACTCCAGGATCATGCCCTGAGCCAAAGGCAGCCGCTCAACTGCTGAGCCACCCAGGCATCCCTGTTGTTGGTGTTTTTTGTTTTGTTTTGTTTTGTTTTTTTAAGAAGAAAAGGAATGCACAGATCAGGAGTTTGATTACAGCAGGGGGAGGGTGAGCACATGAGTAACTATTGGTTTGTTCTAATTTTTGGCTTAAATCATTGGTTCATGACTATTCATTGTTTCTTATTTAAACTAATTTCTTTAAAGGCCTCATGTGGACCAAGGAGGATCATTTCTCCTGATTATGAACAACCGGTTCTGATCCTGCAAGATCTTTTCAAGTTAGTCACATGGATGAGGTCATCCCTCCCAGATTTGGGATTTTTTAAAGTTTCTGCTATTCCCTATTTATATTGATGATTCTAATCCTCAGGGTACCGTTAAAGAAAAGATGATTCAGTCATTTGTTAAAGATAGTAAAGAGACGTTTTTTTTTTTTTTTTTTTTTTTTTTTAGTAAAGAGACGTTTAATCAAGGTGGCTACTACAGTGGAATTTTGCAGTAGGGGAGAGAAATCAGGCCCAACTCTAAAATACAGCAAGGCGTAGCCAAACAGCAGGATGAAGGTCAGTGGACACGAAATTTGTAAGGAGAAACACCAGGGGTGAGGATGGTTCTTGCTGAAGGCAGCCTGGCCAGATCTGGAAGGTGGGAGATAAAGAATTGGATCAGATGTCAAGGATGATCAGATACAAGGGTGGGGGATTTTTCCCTAAATGGTCTCAGCAGGATTCTTGCTAAAACTGGAATAAGCAGGTCAAGGACAGAAACCAAGGGCAAGGCCTGGTCCAAAAGAGGACTCAGAGGAATCTAACTAGGGTTTGATAAGGGAGGAGTCCTAGGATGCCTGGGTGGCTCAGTGGTTGAGCGTCTGCCTTTGGCTCAGGTCATGATCCCGGGGTCCTGCAATCGAGTCCCTCTTTGGGCTCCCAATAGGGAGCCTGCTTCTTCCTGTATGTCTCTGGGTCTCTCATGAATAGATAAATAAAATCTTAAAAAAGAAAAGAAAGGATAAAGAGGAGGAGTCTTTGTCAGAGCTAATAGGCCTCTAGCTCCTAATGGCAGAAATAAAGGTCAGAAAAGTCTTAGAACCTCAGGGCCAGGCGGGAATGGGCAATCTATGGGATAAAGACCAGGGAGCAAGAGTTCATGCTGTGGGCTAAGCAAAGAGAAGACCAGAGTCTTTTTGAAACATCTCTTTCTCTTCACTGAAGATAAGAATTTGTTAAAAAAATAAATAAATAAATAAAGGCAGTTGCCCCTCTGTCTCTGTGTTGCCAGGTGTTGGTGGCTGGGTTTGATTCAGTGGCATCCTATGCTCATCAGTGATTTCTGGGACACGTTGTGTTCATGAGAAATAAATGTGGGTGCCCTTCACCTGAATCAAGGATGGAAGTGCCAGCCGTGATGCATGCCTGTTTCCTACCAGCACATAAACGCGTCACGGAGTGGCCGGCTTCTGGTCCGTGCAGCTCCTTCGCCTGCTCCGGGTGCCGGCAGATGTCATCTCCGCATTCGCCACGTATCACCACATTTCCATTAAGGCTTCTGCTCTCTTTGGTGAAACCGAAGTGGGATTTCATTTGAAACGATTCATTAAAATAATTTCGCTGCTGTTATAGACACTGTCACCATTATCTTTTGTCTGGACAGCGAGGTCTCTGCTCCCTTCCCGCCACCCCCGCCCCCACCTCCCTGCGCCCTCCTAGACCATTCTGCCCTCCGCCTCAGTGATCTGTTGCAGGCTTAGATTTAGACCAGATCATTCTCTTGCTTTCAAAACTCTCCATAGTTTTGCATTACCCTTAGGATAACATCCGCATTTTCATCAAGTGCCCCTGGGCTCACTGCAGTCTGGCCCTTGCCCTTGTCCCTCATGTTGTCTGGTGGCGCTTTGCCCCTTGTTTTGGGTCCTCAACATCGTGGCCTCCTTTCTGTTCTGCAGCTGCCCTGAGCTCCTTCTCTCCTCAGGGCCTTTGCATATGCTGTTCCTTCTGCTAAAACGGTTCTGCCCCAGATCTTTGCACAACTGTTGCATTCTCATCATCTCCAGGTGGGTCTTCCCTGGCCACCCTGCCTAAGGTAGCCCCGGCCCCACCTCGAGGGATATACTATCTCTTTGTACCTTTATATTCTCTTCACTGCCTTTACTGCTCTCAGATATTATTCTGGTCATGTGTGCCCCAGTGAGAATTAATTTCCACAAGGAGAATTGGAATCTTGACAGGTTCACCACTGGGTTCCTGATGCCTCGAGCACTGCCTGGCACATAGAAAAGCACTCAGGAAATGAAAGCGGGACTGGAGATGGGAACTTACCCACTGCTCTGCGCGTCTGCCACATATGTAACTGAATCAGATTGCTTCCAGTGTGAGCATGGGAGAGGCCTTCCTGTTTTTCTGGAATAATATTAAAAATGATGGAAAATAAGTGCACACAGCTGGAATGACACTAAATAATGCAGTGACCTGCTGATATACATTTAAATATCGCCAAAAGAATTAGGCCAGTGTCAGGTGACCTGAGTTGATATTCCTATATAGTGTACATTAGTTTCCCGGTGATCAAAACTGGGTTAATTAGTCTACACTATGTGTTTTCCTGTTGGGGATATGGGGATTATCTGCTCTATCCAATTTGTTTGTTTTTTTTCTTAGAAAAGGAATCATTGTTGAATTTAAAAAGCAACTTGCCTGGCCCTGTTTCCTGATCTTTTGATGGAAATGTTTTAATGGGAAAAAAATATTTACTAGAACCAGATAATTAAATCGTTTCATGTATTTTTTTTTTTTTTAATGTGGATGCTTTTTCATTCCTTTGAGGGATAACTCCATGGCATAAAGCAGCAGTGAAGAGGATGACCAGTCTTTTCCCTGGCCAGATCTGGAACCTTCTTCTTCTTCTTCTTTCTTCTTTCTTCTTTTTTCTTTCTTCTTTCTTCTTTCAACTAAGTTACAGTTCAGCATGGGTGAAAGGTCCTCAGGTATGCATGGGACAGCCCTTCCTTCTCCCCTCACACAGCTCAGCTCCAAATCCCCAGAGGGGCTGATGCAAAGGGAGATGGAAATAGCCTTAGAATCAACTGGTACTTTTGGGAGGCATGTTGTAAGATGTTAGGTAAATGGAACACATCATATTTTATTAGCAACAAAAATTCTTTCAGGAATTTTATTTCTACACCCTAACTCTTAAGACTCTCCTTAAACCAGAGCTTACATAGATTTGAAAATAAGCGAATGAGTAAATACCCATAGCAGTCACCTTGTTTCTAACTCTCCACCTGGAGTCAGATAATCAGACTGTGAGTTCTAGGTGGAAGAAGAGAGAGAGAGTCTATGTATTGGGCTCTACTGTAGGTGTTTGTACACTCAGCCCATCCTCGTGTCCTGAAGGAATGAAGGCAGATCTCACATGTTCCACTTAACAGTTGTGCAAACAGAGGCTCTGTGGTTTGATGCAACTTGCTCCAGAGTGAACGTACTGGGGCTGGCCCCTGAACTGGCAGGCAGTGTGAGTCCTTGGTCCATTATGGCACACACGCCCCCCGGCTCCATCATGTAACATGGGACTTCTGGCATATTGGCTTCCTCAGTGTGGAGGGGAGATGAGAAACCGGCAATACCTCCCTCCCAAGGTGACTTGAGAGTCCACTGCTATGGGAAGGCAGCTGTGTGGAAACGATGTGGAGCCCTTTGAGGATGAACAGAACAAGCAGCTAAGTTTGATTAGCACTTGAAGCCAGAACCCACATTCCATCATGGTCCCTTCTCTTCTACTCTTTCCCTTTGTTCTTCTAACCCCTCTCCTTGAATTTATCTCTCTTTCCTGCATAGCCACAGTCCTTCTTTCTGTCAGACTGAAGTTGTGCACCCGGAGGACTGAGCTTTGACTGTAGAAGGTACCCTCCTTCTCTCTTCCTGTTCAGTGTTCAACTCACTGTGCTGGGGCTCTGTCCCCTCCACTCTGCTGAGACACCAGTAAGTTCACGAGCACGTTTGGTGTCTGTGCCCCCAATTAGGGAACACACATCCCTTCGCATGAGGGGAGGAGCACGGGGTAGGCTGATGTTCTTGTTCAGTCAACAACTTGTACAGCTATATTTGGCTGGGGAATCCTGCCTTGGCAAGGTCATCAGTGCCATCCTCCTGGAAAAATCTAATAGACCCTTGTTATACTTCATCTTAAATTCTTTTCGACACTTGACACGGTTAAGAACTCCCTTCTAGAACCAACCTCCTTTCCTCAGTAGAGCTGATACCATCATCTCATGAGTCTCCTCCTAAAACCTGATGGTTTCTTTTAGTCTCCTTACAGGCTTTTCTTCTTCTAGCTGCTCTAGGTTCTGTCTTGAGCCTACATTACCACCACACAACATAAATTCTTTAAAAACCTTCTATAAAAGCCTTCAGTAGTGGGATGCCTGGGTGGCTCCATCAGTTAAGCATCTTCCTTTGGCTCAGGTCATGATCCCAGAGTCCCAGGATCGAGCCCCACATCAGGCTCCCTGCTCAGCGGGGAGTCTGCTTCTCCCTCTCTCTCCACTCCTCTCTCTGTCTCCCCCACTTGTGTTCTCTCTCCGTCTCTCTCTCAAATAAATAAAATCTTAAAAAAAATGTCTGCAGTAGTGGCTAGACATAAAACCTGAATCCCTTTAGATTTATGGTGCCTTCATAGTTCCCTTGTTGGCAAAGTTGAATGAGTTTTATAGGCAGCTCTCCTTTCAATGGTCAAATCTACACATGGACCAGTGAAGACCTTCCTGGAGAGGGTTAATGGGACAGTTGAGCAGTTTCCACAAAGCTCTCCTTTTTGGAGACTTCCAGGCTAGTCTACTTAGTGGAATGGAGCATTAGCCAGACCCAACATGGCCTTGCTGATGTCCATGCCCTTAAATCTATGCAGCATTGACTCATGCCTCTGGTGCCACACTCCATGAGAGTCTTTGGTCCTCCCCAGTATTTCTCATTTCCAAGGTATTACTTCCTCTCCATCATCTGGGCACAGAAGTTCTGCTTCAGTGATTTCCACAAAGCAGACCCCTCCAAATGAGCATTTGTGAGTGTGGTGGGCTCCACTAAAGACAGGGGAGATCAGTGTTTAAACGCAATAGGGCAGGCCACCTGGGTGGCTCAGTGATTGAGTGTCTGCCTTTGGCTCAGGTCATGATCCTGGGGTCCTGGGATCAGGCCCCATATCAGGCTCCCCGAGGGGAGCTTACTTCTCTCTCTGCCTATGTCTCTACCCCTCTCTGTGTCTCTCATGAATAAATAAATAAAATCTTTAAAAAAATAATAAATGCAATGGAGCAGAAACATCAATACCAGTGTGAACAGGCTCTCCAGCCACTCTGGCACAGAAGGGCCGCTTCCTCAGAGATAGACTCTGCCCTTACTGTCTCTCAGGCTCCCGGCCTTCTCTCCCTGGGCTGTTCTCCCTCGGAGTGCCATGGGCATTTCCTCTGTTGCACTGGCCTTCCCCTAGCCTCACCCTCCAGTGCAAGCAGAGAGGCTTAGGCCAGTCCCTCCCTCACAGGAGTCCTGGTCACTGCTGAGGTCCCATTTTCCCTTGTTTATAGAAGGAGGGCATTAGGCGCACTTAGCTTCCTAAGGGGCACGGTGGAGTCAGGGGGCCTTGACCAAGTCACTTCAACTTCCCAGACGCTGCTTGACTCATCTTTAAATGAGGAGGCCACAGGAGCTAAGCTCTAGCGTTCTTTGTGGATCCACACTTCTGTGACTTTCATCTCATCTGAGCTTACTTTGACAATGCAATTCAGTTTTTAAAAAGTTTTAGTTAAATTCAGTTTGCCAACATAGAGTATAACACCCAGCACTCATCGCCTCTCATGCCCTCCTTAATGCCTATCACCTGTTACCCCATTCCCCCACCCATCTCCCCCTCTGAGTTAGGAGTCTCTCATGGTTTGTCTTCCTCTCTAATTTTTCTCAACCCAGTTTCCCCTCTTCCCTTATGGTCCCTTTCACTATTTCATATATTCCACATATGAGTGAGATAATACAGTTTTCTTTTTCTGATGGACCTATTTCGCTCAGTATAACACCCTCCAGTTCTATGCACATTGATGTAAATGGTAGGTACTCATCCTTTTTGATGGCTGAGTAACATTCCATTGTGTATATATACCACATCTTCTTTATCCATTCATCCGTCGAAGGACATCTTGGCTTCTTCCACAGTTTGGCTCTTGTAGACATTGCTGCTATAAACATTGGGGTGCAGGTGTCCTGCTGTTTCACTGCATTTGTATCTTTGGGGTAAATACCCAGTGCAATTGCTGACTTATAGGGTAGCTGTATTGTTAACTTCTTGAGAAACCTCCACACTGTTTTCCAGAATGACTACACCAGCTAATGCAATTCCTTTTAAATGTATTGGATTCCAGGTGATATGCCTGTATTTGTCGTGCAATCTGTTTTACTCTCTTTTCCCTTAAAGAGGTTGTAAATAATTTGGCTTCAGTTGACTATGAAAATGGCCTAAACAAGGAGGACAGAGACACTGCTGGGAGAGATGTTCAGAATAGGAAATGGCCACGCCAGGTAGGAAGCTGTTTGCCCTGGGCCCCTTGTTCTCAGATGGACTCACTTCTTGGGAACAAGCCCATGTTTGACTAGTATTCAACATTTACAAAAGGCAAGCTTGAGCCACTTGATGTTGGAGGGATAGTAGCAGTCTAGGGAATGTATTACCTTGCTCTTCTCTACATTCTCTTCTGCAAGTCAGATGATCAAAAACCAGCAGGCTGGGACAATAGGAAGGCCGTTACTGAACATAGTGGTTTATTACAGCATATGCTTTTTTTTTAAAGTATTACTGTAGGAAAAGTCCCCTTGAAGAATATTTTTGTGCTATTTACTTTTTAAAAAATGAACTTACTTTGAAACAGTTTTAGATTTATAGAAAAATTGTGAAGGTATTTCAGAGGGTTCTCATAATACTGGTGTATCCAGTTTTTCCTCTTATTAATATCTTACATTAGGGTAATGAATTTGTTACAGTTAATGAAGCGATATTGACATTTATTATTAACTAAAGTCTATCCTTTTTTCATACTTTCTCAGTTTTTACCTAACATCCTTCTTCTATTCCAAGATCCAGCCCAGATTACCATGTTACACTTAGGTGTCATGCCTTCAGGCCCCTTAGAGTCCTCTTGTCTGTGACGATTTCTCAGACGTCTCTTGTTTTTTTTTTTTTTATTTTGAATTATCGAGGCATTAAAAAAAAAAGTGTGTGTGTGTGTGAGGGGGGGAGCGAGCATGCACCCTTGGCGCATGTGTACACCACATATGGATGGGGAGAGAGGGAGAGAATAGCCTCATAACCATCATTCAGCCTCAGAAGCAGAATAGCACAGATAGGATTGAAGCCCCATGTGTATCCTTCTCGATCCTATCCTCCTTCCCTTTCTAAAAACAAACCAGTATCTTAGATTTGGTGTTTTTGCCCTGTGCATACTTTGAAACAACTATATATAGTGTTCTGTTGCACATTTTATTTTTTTATTTTTATTTTTTTTAATTTATTTTTTATTGGTGTTCAATTTACTAACATACAGAATAACCCCCAGTGCCCGTCACCCATTCATTCCCACCCCCCGCCCTCCTCCCCTTCTACCACCCCTAGTTCGTTTCCCAGAGTTAGCAGTCTTTACATTCTGTCTCCCTTTCTGATATTTCCCACACATTTCTTCCCCCTTCCCTTATATTCCCTTTCGCTATTATTTATATTCCCCAAATGAATGAGAACATATAATGTTTGTCCTTCTCTGATTGACTCATTTCACTCAGCATAATACCCTCCAGTTCCATCCACGTTGAAGCAAATGGTGGGTATTTGTCATTTCTAATGGCTGAGTAATATTCCATTGTATACATAAACCACATCTTCTTTATCCACTCATCTTTTGATGGACACCGAGGCTCCTTCCACAGTTTGGCTATCGTGGCCATTGCTGCTATAAACATCGGGGTGCAGGTGTCCCGGCGTTTCACTGCATCTGTATCTTTGGGGTAAATCCCCAACAGTCTGTTGCACATTTTAAAATAATATGAATATTACTCCATAAGCCTTGTTCTATGGTCTGCTTTTTTACACATAACATTTTTAAAATCTACATTGCTCCAATTTATTTTAATTTCTAAGGATGATTCTATTACATGAATCCACTCTCTTGTTGGTAGACATTATGTTTTCTCCTTTTGATTGTTGCCAGGGTTATTGTAAACATTGCTGAGAAGACAGGTTTTACATATCACCTTATGCACGCATACAAGTGTTGTACCTTGTGGTTTGGGAAAGAGGATTTCTGAGTTTCAAATTTTACCTTTGACAAAATTACCTTTTACCTTTATTTGATTCAATAAATTCTGATTGAAAATCTAAAATGGGTCAGAAACTGAGCCGGGTTCTGGAAGAAAACAAATAATCCCACCGTCCTCATGGGGTTTATAGTCTATTTGAGATGACATATTAAAGAAGAAATTGAAGATATGGATGTAATACACAAATTTATTCTAAAAATATGGAACAATAAATTGTGTTGTGTGCCATGAAAAAAGATAAAGGTGGCAGAGAGATGATGAGACTTAATATTTCTTGTATCCTAAATTAGCAAATGAATTCCCTACCAGGACAGAGCTATTCTCTTATTGATATATATGCTTCCTTTTATCTAATAATAGAAGCAACATAAAGCAAAAGGTTTCTCTTTTTGCCTTAGCTACCAGGAATCTCACATCTAAATGTAGTGCCCAACTACAGTACCTGCCTCATCCCAGTTACTTGTACTATATTTTGGCTTTATGAATAAAAGGTTTTCTTTTATTTTTACATATCATCTTTTGCTCATTCCAAATCATTTTAGAAGTAACTAAGGTATAAATCTTGGGAGGCAAGACAAGCTCTTGAAAAGCTGTTAGTCACCCTCACTTTAGCCTTTCAGAGATGAGCAGCCTTCCTTTTCTTGGGGTTTGGGTGTTCGTATAAGGGTCTTACTGTACTGATATGCTTATTTGATTCCAATACGAATTCTTCAGATTAATTTATTATCCATCAAGAGGCAATTTGTTCCCTAAATAATTCACTTGGATGATGATTCTTTTTAATCACCACCAACACACACACAAACAGAGCTCCTTAGCAATTCCACTTGGCTCTGCTGCTATCTTTAGGCACATTTGTCTTGCCTTAACTACTCTCCTTTAAAGACATCTAGTTTTTTTGTGACACTGTTTACTTTCATTATGCCTTAATTATGGGATTCTGATAACCATGGAGGAGTAGAGAGACAATAAATAGGGTTTTGTGGGTGATTAAATGCTAAAGCAAAGCTGAGATGTTTGATAACCACAACAGTTGTTTCTGCAAGTATATTCCAAAGGCAGGAATATTATTGCTATTACACAGCAATCAAGCAAGCAATAAAAGTCCTCCCACAAATCACTCCACTCATTACACTGTGCCTTTGAAAGCCTAATGCTCTTTATCTGATGTTCTTTTGACTATCAGTCAGAGTAGTCGGCTCTTCATGGCAGAGCGTTACATGAAGGACAAGTTCTCAGTGCTAAAATGTCGTTTATCTAAATGAGTGGTTGAAGTGGACAAAATGTACCTCATCAACCATGAGAACCATAGTATAGAATGAAGAAAAATTATATTTGAGTAGGTATAATTGAACTCAATCTTACTTGTTAGATTGTAATGGATAATCTAGCACTATCAAGCAGAAATGCATTTGGCTGCAGGTAATAAAAACAGTCAATGGTGGTTTTAATAACCAGGGTATTTTCCTCACATTACAAATGTAGAGATAAGCAGTTTATAGGCTTTGTTCAGCTGCTTGGCAGTTCTATCAGAAATCCCGATTATTTTGTATTTTCTGCCCTGTTCTTCCTAATGTGTTGGCATTTATCCTTATGCTTATTGCCTCACAGTTGCAAAATGGCTGCTGCTATGACTACAGGCATCATGTCCACATTTTAAAGATTTATTTATTTATTTACTTATTATAGATAGAGAGAGGGCATGAGCAGGGGAAGGGACAGAGAGAGAGGGGAAGAACATCTCTAGCAGACTCCCCGCTGAGCATGGAGCTCCATGCAGAGCTTGATCACATGACCCTGAGATCATGACCTGAGCCGAAATCAAGAATCAGATGCTTAACCAACTGAGCCACCCAGGTGCCCCCCCACCCCCATCATGTCCATACTTTAGAAGGGAGATGTGAAGTGATGGTGCTGGCCATAGCTCTCTCTTTTTATCAGGATAGCAAAAGTTTCATCAGAACTCCCCCATAGTCTTGCTCTTAATTCTAAATGGCTGTTATAGTGTCCAGTTTCAAGAATAGCTCTGTATTTAGCTGGCCCATAAGGCTTCAAACAAAATGGAGGGCACTAACAAAGAATACACAGGGAATGGATGCTAATGGGGCAACTAATTGCCGATCACCAGCCTATCATATATGGCACATAAGAGTTTTGCTACTAAGCATTAAATGTAAAAACAAATCCCATCACCATGAAAATGGAAAACTGTTACATTTCTAATGTCATGCCAATTTCATAGTTAAAATGGAAAAAAAGAGGAAATGCTGGTACAGAGCCTGTATCAGTATGTTTGAGTATTGATTTTAATACATGAACGATTCTGGTGGAGACCGACTAATCTTGCTTTGTTCCTGAAGACTTTGCTTTTGTTTTTCTAGGCTAAAGAGTGAACTTTGTTTTGTTTTGTTTTTTTTTAATTTTTTTTAAAGAGTGAACTTTGAAGGTAATTAAGAAGAATACATAGACCTACAAAATGAGGCCTGTTAATTCTGTTTCTATTCCCAGAAAATGCATGCATTTATGCCTTGATTATCCTCAGGTGATCACTAGGGAAATGGGGTGAGAGATAATTAATAACTACATTCAAATTTAAAAATCTCAGGCCACAAATTTCAATCTCATTTACCGTGTTGCCACAAGTAAAAAAAGTCTGGTTTAATTTCAGGTTTTCCCTTCTCTTCTGGTGATATCTGTCTTCTGGTCCTGTCTTGCTGTATATTAAGTTGCTGTTCCAGGAATTGGTTTTGCTCAGCTTGGTTGTCCTTGCTGGGTGGGGGAGTGTCTCATGCCCTTGCTCTCAAATGGCACCTGGGGCTGGAGTCCTCTGAACACTCGCTGAGCTGAACGTGTCCAAGATGGCTCATCATGTGGCTGGCTGTTGATCTCACCTTGGGTTCTGGCACGTGGCCTCTCCATGTGGCATGGGCTTCTCCTAGTCTGGTGGTTGGGTTCTGAAGCTGAAAGTCCCAAGAGATCAAGGCAGGTACTGCAAGTCTTCTTCTGATTTAGCCTTAGAAGTACTACAGCCTTAACCTTCTGTTGGTTATGCAAGACAGCCCAGACGAAGTAGGGCAGGAGGTCCACTGATGGTCCACTGGGGACCATCTTTGGAACAAACCACCACAATCTCCTTTCTTTCCTCCCCTTGGGGATTCAAGGGCCATCAGGAGCCAGTCAGAGGAAAAGGGTGAAAATACTGCTCTATGTAGCAGGTAATGGAGCCAGGATTCTAAAAGTTACTTCCCTAATACCCCGAGAGAATCCTTTTCATGGCATTTTGAAACATGACAATGGTGGTCCTAAGTTGAAATCTTTAGCTTTATACCTTTTGAACACTCCTTTTCTGAGGAAAAAATAAGTACTAACTTAAAGACTTTTTAACACTAATAGTTGTCAACCAAACATAAAACATACAACCACCCTAAGCTCAAAAATCAAAACCAACCCTGAGCTTTGTTTGCGCAATTTCTATTCTTAATAAGTGAACATCTCCTCATGTATTTAGAGGCCAAGCAGAGAACATTCTATCCCAAAATAAATGAGATCAGAGTTGATTTTACTGACAGCATTGTCCGTGTGCCCAGACTGCACAGACACAGTGAAATGCATCTGCGTGTAACACAGGCAACTGTAAGACTTTCTTTTTATGTTGGTCTTTGGTGGTTTTTAATCTTTGCTGCTTTTTCATGTGAATGAACGGCACACTAGAGCAAGTTTTAAGAACCTTTAAGGATCTTCAGAGATTCCCGTCTTGCTGAGACACAGGAAGGCCGTAATTAGCAAACAGACCAAGAATGCAGAGGTGGAAAAGAGGGCGGGATCTTTGCTGCTATAAACTACTAGCTTTCACCATTCTACGCCTTGGCCTGTGTTGCGGCAGCTACCTGGAACACCCCTTCTCCCCCTTGTCTGTCTGGCAGACTCCTACTCACCCCCAGATGCAGCCCAGCTGGTGGCTTCTGTGTGAAGGCACCTCAACTCCCTGGACACAGTGTTCCATAGCTACCACCCTGTTGCTGTAGAGTCACACTCCCTCACTGGACTGTGGCTTCTTATGGGCAGGGGCCACCTCTTGGCCTAGTGCCACCAGCCAAGCAATGCATAGTGTTCGGGAGCTCAGAAAATGTTTGAAAGCAGAATTTATAGTCAACGACACCAACATATGGGCCATTTTTATGGTAATTGGTGGCAGTTGTGTTAGGGGTGGCTTAATACCTTTCCCTGACCGAAAGAAACACTAAAAACAAACTGGACAGGACAGACTTTTCCAATGTTCATAACATGAGACAGCTGTGCTGCTGCTCATTTCTCCTCTATTATCTGGAGTGTACCCTTCTATCTTCTCCAGAGGCCCCCCTATCCTTATGATCTGGTTCAGGACCCCTGTCCCAAATCCCTCTGGTGCCTTGAATGGGCATCACACAATTGGACAATTATGTCCCATGTAATGCTTGCTGTCTCTTCACCTGCATGTGTCTGGCCTCTTCACTGAGAGGTAAGTTCCCATTCCTATTTCTCTGTCCCCTGAAGATGGGTAAATAGTCGTGGTTTAGTGTATGCAACAGGACCTCCCCAGAACTACTGTTGACCACCCAGAAATGGCACAGTGTTGGGGTATTTGCTGAGCACTAAGGCTCTTCGCACCTTCAAGTGGTGGGAACGTAGTGGGAATTAGTTCTTGGGATGGTATGGGGCCGGGGGACACTGATTTAGGGACATGGTTTTTCTCCAAGTGTAAAGAGGACACACTATCAGAGTTAAGGCCAGATTTGTCTCACAGATATATTTTGATTGACCTGTTTTTAGAAACAATTGAAGTAGTTGCCAACATTTAATGATCCAGAAACTACATAAGTATACAGAGTTCTAGTTTCTTGTGAAAATTTGGAAGATTTGGTAAAATAGGGCCTGGATTCCAATTACTAGTAATTGCTTCAGACGATCTGGTGACTGTTCTGTTCAGACAGAAGATGACCTTCCTTTCCTTTGTCCCCTGTAAAATTGCACCCCCACACTTTCTTCTTTCATTTGTGTTACCTTCTTGTTTCTTAGGTAAATTATTCTAGAAAATGCCTTTTATATAATAATACTGCTAAATGCATGGAGCCCTAGTACACACAGGGTTGCCAAAAGAAAACCTTGTATACAAGCAGTTTATAAATGGGCTTCTTTCTCATTTTATACATTTGAAAAGATATATGAGCTCTGCACATCTCTCAGAATTGTGATGAAGAACCAGTTGGCTTATTTAATAATGATCCTAACCACTTCCTTTTTATTGAGCACTTACTGTATACTAGTGACTGTTTTGAGTGTGTATTAACTCATTAATTTCATAACAACCCTGCCCATGAGATTGGAAGTGTTGTCATCTCCATCTTACAGATCCTCATTTTTTTTCTTTTTTCCCAGTTGAGAAGCTGTGAACTTAGGACCAGGTTCACACAGCTAGGAGGTGGTCTACAGGCTTTGAACTCGGACATGGGTGAAGAGAGTTATTTTTTTTAATTTATTTTTTATTGGTGTTCAATTTACTAACATACAGAATAACCCCCAGTGCCCGTCACCCATTCACTCCCACCCCCCGCCCTCCTCCCCTTCTACCACCCCTAGTTCGTTTCCCAGAGTTAGCAGTCTTTACGTTCTGTCTCCCTTTCTGATATTTCCCACACATTTCTTCCCCCTTCCCTTATATTCCCTTTCACTATTATTTATATCCCCCAAATGAATGAGAACATATAATGTTTGTCCTTCTCCGACTGACTTACTTCACTCAGCATAATACCCTCCAGTTCCATCCATGTTGAAGCAAATGGTGGGTATTTGTCATTTCTAATGGCTGAGTAATATTCCATTGTATACATAAACCACATCTTCTTTATCCATTCATCTTTCGTTGGACACCGAGGCTCCTTCCACAGTTTGGCTATCGTGGCCATTGCTGCTATAAACATCGGGGTGCAGGTGTCCCGGCGTTTCATTGCATTTGTATCTTTGGGGTAAATCCCCAACAGTGCAATTGCTGGGTTATTATACACCTTTAAGATTTATTTCCAGGACAGTAATATAATCTTCTTTACATGGCTGCTTCATGGGCATTTAACTGCGCCCTCAGATATAGATATCTAGTTTTGGGGAGGGATGTTCCTGTTGCTTATCCACAGGGCTAGTTCATGATGTAAACAGAAGAACATATAGATGACTCTGCTGTCTTGTTAAATAACAGTCTGCTCTGAAGAAAGTTCCTGTGATGGCAGGGAGGGGAGGTCCTGTTAGTTAAAATGTTCAGTATAATTGGCTCTCAGAAGCCATTACATTTCTTTTTTTTTTTTTTTTTTTTTTGCATGAATGTAAAAGAGGATTTAGAGGTGAAATACTTATAGAGTGGCAGATTTATATATTTAGTCCTGATCATGACCTTGAATCTTGTCTCTGGAGCCACCTACTTGTAGCAGAGTTCCCAAATGCTCATAATCCTACTTGATTATTCCTTTCCCTCTCCTCCAGCTTTTCCTACTTTCCCGGCTCCTTTCTCTTCTCCTCCTCTTTCCTCTTTCCTCTCCCTTTTGTATCTCTGCCAACATCTTTGAGTGTGAATGCTACAGAGAAAAATATGGTAGTTTCTTCTCTCTGAAGACTAAGTTTAATGGAGGCAGGTAGACATGTAAAAAAAAAATCACTTTTTAAAAACCTCATGTTGTAGTGCATCATTTTTCATCAGTTTTATGCTCAAAAATACAAACAGAACAAATGATTCCTAATGCTGGCAGAACTATAATGGAATGGGTCCTCTTGTACATTATTAGTATTATAAAATACTTTAGCATTAAAGAAGTATGTGACTTTTACATTATCCAATGTACAAATCAACAGTTGTGAACTTCAAATAGGTTTGCATTTAAAACACACTGGTCCATTGAGGAATAGGCATCTGTGAGAAAGATATATCCCATCTGTGAGAAAGTTCCCTGCAGAGAAAAGGAGCCCCCAAGGAACACATGAGGCATGACTTTTTCAGGGAGTCCTGGACCAAGGCAAGACATTCAGGGTGTCTGTGGGCAATTGGTGTTTCCACAGGATAGATTGTCCACAGGTGGTGCTACAGACAATGTGGAGACCAACTGGGAAGAAAGAGTGAGTGAGGATGTAAGGGAGAGTAGACAAGGTGAGTTGCTTGGAAATGGCTGAGATGCAAATAGGTACTTATGCACAAGAAACATCTATATACTTGTCAGAAATGATCTGACAATATATATCTAAGCCCATCACAGTGCTCATTTCTTTTGAGCCAGTAATGCAATTTTGGGGCAACTAATTTTAGGAAATATTTCAAAATATGGAAAAATCCAAATGCATGGAAATTATTCACTTTAGTTCTATTTATAATAGCCAAAAATGGGGTTGCTCTGTATGTCCCTCAGGAGAGGCATACTTAAGTAAATTAAAAACATTTCCTTGGTGGAATGTTACACAGTAATTCAGTGATGCTCTTTGAAGACTGCGAAATAATTTGAAAAATGCCCAGATAATTGAAAAGTGCAGCAACAATTGTACATTTGAAACTATGTATGTACGTAAATCAGAACCATGCAAACATGCCTAGAGGGGGAAAAAACGTTGGGTGGGAAACCCAGCTGAATATTTATGATGTGTTGGATGTGAGAGTATGGATGCAAAATGATGATTATTATACTAAGCCTGATTGTAAGATGAATTTGCAATCTCCTTAACTATGAAAATGACATAAATTTAAGCATTTAACAATAGTACTCTGGTTAAGTGCATGATAGATACAGACACAGGTGCCTCAGCGTGTTATGTGAGCAGAATTAATGGATATTTTATCTGGAAGATAATGTCATAGTTGAGTCAGTAAGGTGTGTGGCTTGAACCAAGGGCCCAGGAGATGAATGCAAAAGGGCTGCAGAGGTGGGCAAAGGATAGACAATGATGGCCCCACTGAGTTGGGAGTGTGAGCTTTGATGTGGTATGTGTATCCAAACATCCAAATCCCATCCTGTCACAGCTGGTGTGCCAAGAGAAATACGGATTTTTTCTTTCTTTCTTTCTTTCTTTGGAGCCCTTTTCTTCTACTTGATTAAGGTTTCGTAGGTCTGGGGTTGCTCTCCTTGGGAACTGTTGAACCCTAGAGAAAAGCTGGGCCAGATGTAAAAAGATAGCTCTGCCTTTGGTCTTATGAGGACCCTACTCTCTTCCCTTTGGCTCCGGCTAGTATTAATTGTCATTGGACTCATTACTTTTTATGGCAGTGACGGTAGCGATAATCATCGTACTAGTCCCAGATACCTTTGTTGAGCCCTCACAGTGTCATATGTTATTGTAAGCACTCTCAGACTTAAAGAGGAGACATTTATTACTCTCCCCATTTTTTAGATGAATGCATGGAGGCTTAGAGAGGTTAAATAATTTACTCAAGATGACGCAACCAAGCCACTGGCAGAAATACAATTAACTTTTAAAAACCTGTTTATTTTTTTAAAAATAATTTCATTGGGTGAAAGTTGGCAATCCCATGTCAGTCCCTCAATCACTATTTCCCCCCATAAAAGTTTACTTGTTTATGAAGTCACAGAGTCTAGGAAACCCTGAGCCAAAATTGCATTGAAGATTTCACAGTGGAACAGAATATTTAAAATTGGAAATGTTCTAGAAAATCCAGACTACAAGATTACCATAAGTTTCAGAAGAAGGACCAAAAAATTGGCTCGCTGCTCAGAATTGCAAATGGCGTACAAAATATCTTTAGAACTTGATAGTGCCATTAGTTAAGACCTAGGTAGTACCCTGTTCTTAGCACTTGTATAGTCCCCCCCCCTTTTTTTAAAGATTTATTTATTTATTTATTCATGAGAGACCTAGAGAGAGAGGCAGAAACACAGGTAGAGGGAGGAGCAGGCTCCCTGTAGGAGCCCAATGCAGGACTCGATCCCGGGACTCCAGTATCACACCTTGAGCTAAAGGCAGATGCTCAACCACTGAACCACCCAGGTGTCCCAGTGCTTGTACAGTCTTACGTGTGTCTCCACAAGTGAGGCCCCCTCATAGCTGTGTCCCAGCTGTCCCAGCACTGTCCTTGACCACTCGGAATCGTCTTTAAGCATGTCTCCAAACTACAGTATAAAGATATGTGTCAAATGTGGCATGCGCTGTATTTAATAAGTAGGATTTAGGAAGAAAAGCAAAAACCTTAACACTTTAATGTGACTTTTAAACTAATGGCTATGCAACTAAATAACTTCTGTATGATTTTAGTCAAGTTCTTGAAAACACAGGAGGTAAACAATACCTTTTCATCCTGTCTCCTTTTTTCTCAGCAGTAGCCATCATCAAGCTAATTTCCACCTCCTTCTTGCTTTCTTGAATTTATATATTTCTATATATACAACAATTTAGGGAAAGTCATAATCGTAGAAGACAACTTTTCCCTTAAATAAAAAATTATAGAAGATCATAATTCCACTGTACCCATCAAGGAAAGAAAATCAAATAGTGAATTTTTCCCCCTTAGATTGAATGAATAGGCCTGGGTTTATTTGCATAGTAGACACAGGGTTCTTAAGAATGTGCTAGATGGGGACACCTGGGTGGCTCAGCGGTGGAGCGTCTGCCTTTGGCTCAGGGCATGATCCTGGGGTCCTGTGATCGAGTCCCTGCATCGGGCTCCCTGCATGGAGCCTGCTTCTCCCTCTGCCTGTGTTTCTGCCTCTCTCTCTAGGTCTCTCATGAATAAATAAATAAAATCTTAAAAAAAAAAGTGTACTAGATGCATGCAAGGCCACTTGAAGCCTAGACTCAGAAATGGTACATCATAATTTCTACCATATTCCTTTGGTCAAAGCAAGACCAGGCAATTCAAAAGGTGGAGAAACAGATTCTACCTATGATTGAAGGAGTACGGCCTTTCTTACAATCTACCAAAGGAATGTGTCATAGGTTATTAATAGAGATAAATGAGCTAATATAAGTGCTCAGAAGAGTCCCTGGTAGTAATTGCTATTTTGTTGCTGTTATTTCTATAAGTTTCCCCAGGAGCTTATTGAATATCTTTTTATTTTAAGATTTTATTTATTTATTCATGAGAGACACACAGAGAGAGGCAGAGACACAGGCAGAGGGAGAAGCAGGCTCCATGTAGGGAGCCCGATATGGGACTCTCTCCCAGGACCCCAGGATCATGACCTGAGCCAAAAGCAGATGCTCAACCACTGAGCCACTCAGGTGCCTCTTATAGAATATATTTAATCTTACTTTTGCTTAGTTTTTTCAAATGATGTGGGAGGAAGAGTAGTGATTTTTCAGGCCCCGAAAATGCTATTTATGGGCTGATGTCCTCTGCCATCCAAAGCAAAGGTATGTGAGGTAGGAGAGAAGTTTCTTTGGCCTCTCAGAGGCCCATCTGGGTGGTGCTGTTGGGGACTCCTAGGTATCCTGTGTTTTCATGCTTTTTCCTTTCTTCTGTCAAAACTAATGCCCATGCTTTATTTTTACCATTGTAGGGTTTATTAAATATGAGAAATATTTCCCTTTAAAGGAAAGCAGTCGGGCAGCCTGGGTGGCTCAGCGGTTTAGCGCTGTCTTCAGCCCAGGGTGTGATCTTGGAGACCCAGGATCAAGTCCCACATCAGGCTCCCTGCATGGAGCCTGCTTCTCCCTCTGCCTGTGTCTCTGCCTCTCTCTCTCTCTCTCTCTCTCTCTCTCTCTTTCTCTCCCTCTCATGAATAAATAAATAAAATCTTAAAAAAATAAAGGAAAGCAGGCTTGTGAATATAGATGTGGTGTTCCATTTTTTTTTCTAAAGATTTTATTTATTCATGAGAGACACAGAGAGAGTAGCAGAGACATAGGCAGAGGGAGAAGCAGGCTCCATGCAGGGAGCCAAATGCAGGACTCAATCCCAGACCCCAGGATCACGCCCTGAGCCAAAGGCAGATGCTCAACCACCAAGCCACTCAGGCATCCCTGGTGTTTCATTATTATTATAATGTTACTTAACCATGTGCAAACATAAAGCCATGTATAAACTAATTATGCTTGCTTATTGCCTTTATGCATCTATAAAACAAAAAATTGAAAATGAAATTTTAACAGAACAGATTTAAAAATTAAAGGTAAGGAAAACTTCAGAATTTCAAAATAACAGCATTAACCTAACATGACAGATGATGTTATTTTTACTAAAATGACATCCTGACTCAAAACCACCATGGCCTTTGACGCCTTCATTTCCCCACAGTTTTCCCTGTTAAGATGACTATAAACCCTTCCATTTCACAGTGTGCTGCAAATTATTCATCCTTTGTTTGGTATGAAAGCACCATTAAGACATCAATTCCACCTCTGTCCACTTCTCTGTAGCCTACAGTAATTAGCATGGCACTACTTGGTGTCGACTTGATTATAAACACAAATATGAACACTGAAATTACCTGGCATTGCTTGATTATAAGATGGTTATATAACCTAGTGCCTTTTAAATTTTAATGTGCAGATGAATCACCTGAGAATCTTGGTAAAATGCAGACTGGGGTGGGGCCCAAGATTCTGCATTTCCAACCAATTTTCAGGTTTATGATCATGCTGTTGGTCCAGGGGCCACTGTGAGTACAAGGAACTGATTATGCCTCTATGAGTATTTTTAGGTTATTATTTAAATACATAAATGTTTGTCAGTAGAAAATTTACATGTCTATGGATATGTCCCCAGTCTAAGAATAACTACTAAACCATAAAAGGCAGCTAGGTTATTGGAGTATTATATGGGCCCTGTAGGAATCAGATCCTGACACTAGGTATGAAGCCGAATGCACTAAATGTCAGGCATCAGCCAATAATATACGAGGAATGAGGATTGTATGAAGGCCTCTCTGGACATTCCAGATATAACTCATAGATGACTCTTCTATCAGTGGGACAGGTCAGCTGTGGTTTTTGCCTGTCATAAATTGAATCTCTCTCTTTTACCCAAGCAAACATTTTTCGTGCCTTGTATCACCACTCACATTTTTCCTGATCTTAGAGTTAAAAATGTAATAGAGCTTCCTTTTTCAATTTTAATGTCCTGAGGGCAGGGATTATGTTCTATTCATTTTTGTACTTTCATGCAGCGAGCATATAAACAGTTGTGGAATTGAATTTATTAGCTAGATAAATCTTGTGAATGCCCTTTGCTATTTGCATAAGTAAGGTTTGATTTTCTTAAAATTCTAGAAATTTTGCTCTCTTTTATATTTCAGGACACTTATTATTTTATTTACTACTTCCACTTTTTCTTTCTTTCTAGGAAATACTCCCCAACTTAAATGACTGAAGCTCGGTCTCTGATATTTGAACTCATACAACATGTTTTATTCTTGGCTCTGAAATACTCTTTGCTTTTTATTTTGGTCCAAGGATAAATGTTGAGAAGATAAGAAATGCTTTAGATATATTTTTTAAAAAGATTTTATTTATTTATTCATGATTGACACATGGCAGAGGGAGAAGCAGGCTCCTTGCAGGGAGCCTGATGTGGGACTTGATCCCAGGACTCCAGGATCATGCCTTGGGCTGAAGGCAGGAGCTTAACCACTAAGCCAACCAGGGATCCCTGCTTTAGATATTTAATTGATAATTTGTATGACCAGGATTACTCTTTTCTAAATAGTCCCACAGAAGTCTTCTAGAGAAAAGTCTGTAAGAAGATGCAATAGAGTGAATTTGTCTTTAATAAGAAACTTCAAGATTCTAGAGAGATTCTGAGGTGTTGGCTCTGTGCATAAAATGTTTTTCCTGTGGGGAAAAAAACAGTGCCCAACCTTATCAATAAACCATTAGAAGTTGTCTTTGACCTGGGCTCCAAGTACATTTGAGTCCCTCCTTTCGATTGAGAAGCTCAGATAATGACTGGGAAAGAAAGCTCCAGAGGTCACAGAGGGATACCTAGTAAATATGTGAATACCTTGGTAGCACACCATTGAAAAAAGAGAGACCGGGTATATAAGATAGGAGTGGTAAGGCAATCTTCCCATGGTTTGATATGATTTTTTTCCCTAGTTCTGTTTGTCAGTCTCTGTTTTTCTACTCACCCACCCAGCCTACCTGCCTGTCCATCCATCCATCTATCCATTTAGTCTTTTTTATTGAAAAGTAAGACACAGACTCAAAACCAGACAAAACAAGGATAGCTTACTGCAGAGATTCCTGAAGTGTGGTCTCCAGATTAGCAGCACCAGTATTGTCTTAGAACTTGCTAGAAATATACATGTTTGAGCTTCTGCGTAGACTTTTAAGTCATAAACTATGGAGGTGGGGCCTATGTTTTAACAGATGCTCCAGAGGCTTCCCATGCATGTTGGAGTTTGAGAACTTAGCTTAGTGAACTATGTGGTAAGGTGGACATTTTTGTAACTACCACCTAGATCAACAAATAGAACTTTGCCAGTCAGGTCAGGAACCCCCCCCCCCCCACACACACACACACACACTCCCCACCTCCATGTCCCTCTTCCCAACCACATCTCCTTCCTCTTTCTGAAGAAGCCACTATCTTGAGTTTCACAGTAATTGCTTCCTTGTCTCTTTATAGTTTTCTTCCTGAATCCCACATCTGTAGGTACTATAGTTTAGACTTCCCTGTTGATAGTAACTTTGTGTCTCTCAATCTATTTGGCCCCCTCACCACCATTGCTTTTGCTTTCTTTTTCATACTGTGCATCTGCTAAAGAAGCTAGATTGTTTGACTTGCCCTAACTTACCAGAGTGTAGATTTTGCTGATTATTTACTCATGGTGCGGTTCCATGTGACCCTCTGCATTTCCTGCATGTTGGCAGGTAGGTGTGGAGGCTTTGTCAAACCCAGGCTTGATCCTCTTCCCAAGACTGTAGGTGGGTTTGCGTCCTTTCATCAGGAAGCATCTGGTTTTACAGTTTGTTTGCTTTTTTACAGTTGTTTGATGTTATCAAGCATAGCTGTTCAATACCTGGATCTGTTGGAACGTGTATATTGGCAATATTCTGTCATTTTGTTTTCACTTTTACTTATTAGCTGGAATAATTTATGTAGAATGAATGTTTATCACTATGTAGCTCCCCAGTGATAGAGTCATCCATGAAAAGCAGATCAAATGCTCATCTTTCCTTTTATTTACCTAGTTTTCAAGATGGTGAATTATTTCCCTGTCATGTTCAGAAATGACCAATTATTTCTTACAATGTCCTTCTGAGCTAGTAGACTTAAACATACTGGAAGGCCAGCAAACAAGCTATTTTATCCTTTGGCCAGTGGGAGCTTCTTTGGCTTGCTTCCCGATTCCTCTTGATCTGACTCTAGTTTTCTGACTTCTTCCTTCTTTGTTTCACACCCATCTGGTACATTACTTACCCTCTACCAGTAATCAATTTTATCTTTAATGGGAAAATGATAAATAAAGCCACAAACTAGGCACTCATAGCTACTGGCTTTGTCTTTTTTTCTGCATCTTTTCCATGATGGAGGTAAGAAATATTTATATCTACATGTCTTTTTCTATACCTACATAGAGATACCATGAATTTATATCTATTATAATTAAATATGTATTTAAATAAAGTTAAAATACTTCACAAATTTATCCTCCTGTTTGCAATTCAGGACTACAGAGTTTTTACTTCTTCTAAATGCTATGCATATCTCCTTTCTTCCATCTAAAGAATCTTGGTTCTCAAGGGCATAGAGGATGCTAGATTTGAATATTTCATAATTATTCATTTGCTCTTTGCCACATTATACACACTATTACCACCACCAATTATGATCACCGAGAAGAGTTTAAAATTTTTTTGTGCACATTATTTCAATTTTCCCTATACTTTATGGTTATACCAAATCTGTCTTATCAGATAATAGTTATATGTATGCTATACTTTCTCTCATTTATCCCTCATTTCACATTAACTCTTAGTTTTATATATTTAATGCTTACCATCATCTCTATGTCAATGGTTCTCTTGTCTCTTGGTTGTCTGAAACTCATTCTCTAGTAGATTCCTTAGGAAGGAGTTACAGTTCAGTTCTGATGGATATAAAATGCTTGGCTTTTCTTTTCTTTCCTTGCATCCCTAGATGTGTTACTCAGTTGTCTTCTGGTGTAAAACATTGCCACACATTCTGATAATCCAGGGTTCTTTCTCTTAGAAGTCATGTTCTGTTTTTGCCTAGGAGCCCAGAGTTTTTTTCTTTCTTTAAAAGTCTTGAAATTTTGGTAGTGTATGTCTTAGTGTTTGGTAGTTGTGGGTCATTATTCTTACATGTGTAATTTCTTTATTTCACTACGTGTTAACATGCAGTTTCTAATGTTTGTATTTTAGGAAAGATTTCTTTATCAAAGTTTTTTTTTCTCTATATCCATTATGTTCCCTTGCTTTAGATTTTCTTTCCCCTTTCAGAGTCCCTTGTTATTTTTATTTTGTTGTATCTTTTTTGCTTGTCTTCAAAATTTGTCACTTTTCCTTGTAACATTTTCTTGGTTATCTCAAGGTATTATTATTATCGTTTTGATTCACTCTTAAGTTCCTTCTAGTTAAGACACTATTTCTAAAATTGCAAACCCTCTCAAGTCTTGTCACCTCATTTCTGAATTTTATTCTTATTTGTTCTTGTTTCTTTATGGCTAATACATATTTTCAGTGTCTATTGGCACATTAGAAATTATATATTACAGTTGTGATCTGATTTTTGAGGCTGTTTTCTTCAGTGTGCTTTTATTACCTGCGGAGATGTTATTTTATTCCCTTTTCTCTTGTTCTTATAGTAATATTGGGTAGAATTTGATCTCAGTGCTTCTCTGTTGCTCATTTTCCTCAAGTTTTACCAAGAGACTTGGTTCAGGGATGCCTGAGTGGTTGAGCCACCTGTCTTCAGCCCAGGGCCTGATCCTGGAGTCCCGGGATCAAGTCCCACGTTGGGCTCCCTGTGTGGAGCCTGCTCCTCCCTCTGCCTGTGTCTCTGCCTCTCTGTGTGTGTCTCTCATGAATAAATAAATTTTAAAAATCTAAAAAAAAAAAGAGACTTGGTTCAGATAATTTTTTCTAACTTCACAGAATTCCCTCTTTTTTTTTTTTTTTTTTTTTTTTTTAGAATTCCCTCTTCTATTTGTGTAGTGTTAAAAAAACAGACAAAACTTACTGTCTGAAATTTCCTACTATCCCTTTCCTTCCCCACTGTTACCTGGATCTTTTGCCTTTTCATCTTTGTTATTCCTGTTTTGCTCAATTTTGATTTTTCTCTCAGGAGTTTCTCTCCAGTATGGGGCTCTGTCCTGGGAGCAGGAGCTGGCTAGTCACATAGCTGTTGGTGATTTATCCTTACCTGCTTGAATTTTGGTGTTTGAGGGGGAAGGTATCTTATTACCTAGTTTTGTTATAAATGGTATTTATATGTTTTTTATTTTTCTATTTAATTGCTGCATGTTTATGGATGGGAATTCCAGGAGACCTCAAAAAAACTCTGTAGCTACCACCACCACCACCATCTCCAACCTCAGTTTTTAAAGTGATGATTATAGAACTTTGGATTCTAGAACTTGAGAGGCCTAGCATTTTTGGAGCTGGAGCAAAATGTTTTTAAATGTAATTATGAGAGGTAATGAAAGGAATTGGCTTCTAAAATGTAATGGATTACAATTCAGAGATGGGTAAATGTGCTCTCTGTGTTTTGCCCAATCACAGGGCAAACTAGGGATGAGGATGACAGTACAGAAGGGGAAGGTGTGATCCAGGGCAGCAGTAGGGTATAATCCACACAGTTAAGTCTTCCTTTCAGAACATACACTTTATTTTTTCATAAAGTGAAGAAACTTAAATAGTTCTTGCAGTGGACACATAGTATGTTAAGTGCTTTAAGACTGTGCCGCCCATGGCCCTTGTATCCCACCTCACCATGCTGGTGTCCACCAGTGTCACTCACAGAGGTGATGCAGTGAATGGAAGTGACTGGCCCAATATCACAGAGGTGCTTTAAGAATTAGACCTCAGTTCTGCGTTTGCTTGACTCCAATCCAAGATTCCTTCCACTGCCATGTTTTACCTTGTCACCAACTAGTAAGAAGATGGATTTATTAGCCAAAAATAAAACTTGCTGATGTGGAATGTATGCTGTTTTTTTGAAGAATACTGTGAATTCTCCTTCCTTAAAAATCAGTGTTATAGCTATCACTGTGACATTCTTTTGTTCAGGCTCATGTACTCACCTAGCTGAGGCTATTCAATGAGTGGCTTACTGTATTCCAGACCTTGCTGGCTGCTCGGCACACATGTTCTTATTTAATGCTCACCACCTGGCAAAGTATTATCATCATCCCTAGTTCATACATGAGGAATCTTAAAATAACTTAGAGTATGTTACCCCGAATTACTCTGCTAATAAACTGTGGATCTGTGGAAATAGACCCTCTCTGATTCTTGCTGTTTTAGGCAGCAGATAATAGCTTGTCTTCTGTCACCATGGCCATCATAGTCTGTGTCCCCCAGTACCCTCCCCTCTCTGCCCCATTGTATGCAGACACACAAAGAGAGGAGGTGAAAAGGGGCCTCATAGGAGCCACTGTTTTCCTGTCTCTCCCTTTTCCATCTCCCTCCCTCCTTAGCGATCAGTTCATTGGCAACCAGACTGTAGATCTAGTGTATCTTCCCTACTCATGCCAACCCAAATATCCTTGTGCCATTTTCTATGTAAAATTTCTACCTGAACTCTTTATAACCTATTGCTTTGGATATCCACAGCTATACGATAAGCAGTAACTAAAACTAGAAATGTTTATGGCAAAAGAGCTTTACAGTGATTCTTTATCTCCATTGTCCCAAATCATCATCATGAGGACTGTGTGAGGCTGGGGGGCAGGAGACATGGCCCACACTTTGCCAGGCTTCATCTTTTCAGGGGCTCATCAAATCTACTAGCTTCCTCACTGTCTCCTTTTCTTGAACTTTATCTTTCCCAAATCCATTCAACACACTAACCAACTCAGGCCCTAAGATTCTTCTTTTTTTTTTTTTTCTAAAGATTTATTCATTCATTCATAATAGACAGAGAGAGAGAGAGAGAGAGAGAGAGAGGCAGAGACACAGGCAGAGGGAGAAGCAGGCTCCATGCAGGGAGCCCGATGCAGGACTCGATCCCGTGACCCCCAGGATCGTGCCCTGGGCCAAAGGCAGGCGCCAAACCGCTGAGCCACCCAGGGATCCCCCCCTAAGATTCTTCTTTCACTCCGTCACCTTCCTACCTGGCACCATTGATGCCTTCTTCTTGTACCCCAAATCAAACCCAAACTCCTGCCTAACTTTGAAGACTCTATAATCTTGCCCTCACAAAGCTCTTTGAGAGGAAAGCCTAGATTTGTAATTGTCTATGATCTTTGTCTTCCTTCCATCCTGCCTCTCTCTGCCCCCTTTGCTTTTACTGAATAACGTTTTCTTTTCCACAGTTACTGTAAAAAGAAATCAATTCTTTTTAGCTAAAGTAAGTTATATCCAACTCTCCTTATGTGGAAAAAAAAGCGCTAAAGTGCTGACGGATACCATCTCAGAAGTGGAGGGATGTCCTTGCTGTTTTCCTTCCAGGATGACCAGAAACAAATTTAACTGGAGAATGGCCATTCCATGTGGCAGAGAAGTGGTAATTAACGCTGAATTAGTAGACCTCCCAGTAAAATTCACTAATTTGCCATTTTCACATTACAAATCAAATAGAATCTCAATTGGGAAGACAGGATGGGCCATCTACTCTGTCCACATTTATGTCTTTACAGTATAGCTTGAGTAACAGAGCCACATAAGCATGTTAAAATTTCTGGAGCATTGCCATTAATATTATGCATGACACCCCCAACAGGGTTTTGATAAAATGCCATTTCTTGACAGAGGGTACCACTTCTGCAGATCAAGAGACCTGAGGAGGATCTCAGGTGTGTGTCTGTGGCTAGCAGCATCCGGGGGTGGGGGAGGGGAAGGTATGGAGCTCAAGGGAACTTCAAATAGCCATTCAACATGGACTCAAAAAGGGAGTCTCAAAAGAGCAGACAGGCCATTTGCCTAAATCAATGTATGCCCATAAAAATTGGCAGACTTCAACTGGTGTCCTGATAGATTTTAATCCATGTCCAGGATGTTTCTTAACTTAAATATCAAAGGAGCGGAATGGGTCCCTGTCTGTGGGCAGTTTCTCAGTTTTGCCCTCTTTCTTGGCTATGATGCTATTTTTCTCTTTGGTATAATCTCTCTGGGAAGCCAGAATCCATTGGCAGGGTTCTGGGTTTTAGAGAAATATGGCTATAAAATGCATGAGGTTTATTCTGTTGGTACTTGTCAAGCTGGGCAGATGGTGGCATTTACCATGTTGATTGGTGAGGAGTGTTTATGCTCCCAGCCACAGATGGGCCGAGAGGCCATCCCTGCAATCTCATATCCACCCTCTCCAACACACATCATGGCTGCTAGTTAGCTGCTCCCTCTTTTTGTTTCTATAGCACTTGTGCTTGTGTTTCTTTCATGTTGCCCATTGGGGGTGATTGTGATCATCTGTCTTGATGCATACCCCCTGCAAGGCTGGCTGTCAAGTCTTCAAGGGCAGGAACCTGGTTTCTACTCCAGGGGCTAATAGGTTCTGCACTGTGTGCAAGGTCACCACTCAGTGAGTGGCAGCAATGCAGGATTCCAAGCTTCAATCATCAATCTCCAAAGCCCAGGCTCTTAATTAGAAGTCCTATCATGTTATAGCAATCATAATGGTCCTCTGAGGGCAGAATAATGGGTGTAAAATAGTCCCTCATCCGTTGATAATTACAACAGTAATTGTTTATTGGGTTCTTATAAACTGCACTAATCATTTTATAGACATCATTTCAGTTAATCCTTCCAATAATCCTATACGTAGATCATATAATTGCTATTTTCAGATGAAGAAACCAAGGTTCACAGAAATTAAAAGACTTGCCAGCCAGGTTGTACAACTAGTACATAGCTCTACCCCTCACCCAGATTGGTCTGTTTCCAAGACCCTGGTCTTACCTGCTATGCTTTAGTGCCTGTTGGCACAAATGGGCCCTTGACATCTGAGAACAACTCCAGACAGGGAGCCACTCATCTGTGTGTCTCTCTCTTGCTTCACCAATGCCCAAACTCTGTAGATCATTTCTTGTTGCCTTGAGCATAAGAAAACACACAAAGGGATAAGAATATTTTATATCTATAATTTGTTATACACTCAAAACAAAGTGTAGAAAGTAATTATGTGTTGCCCCACGTTTCATTTGAAGCCACTGGGGGCCTTGGGAGGGACCATTGCAAACTACCAATCATATCCTCTGTCAACCCCCCCCCAAACACACCCACTTTTGCTTCAGTCCTGGTGAAGGGCATGGCTCTGGCAAGTCTACCCTACAATGCAGATGATTATGGTGGGAGGGGGTGGTGGTGATGGCAATGATACTTTCTATCAGTCTACCCTCTATTTGTTCACGTATCCTTGTATAATCAACTTCAGAGAGTGGTGGACAAAGCATCATACATTATTATTCCCTTTTTCCTCACATGGGAAGGAACTGAATCTCAAAAGTGGTTGAGTGACACAGAGTGGATTCAAACTCAGGACTTCTATTTTCCAATCCAGTGCACTTTCTGTTAGAGTGATTTCTTTCAGACTCTGGTGTGTAGAGGTGCCTCAGACCTGTCATGATGAGGCAAGGGGGCCCAAGGACCTACATCCTGCCTCAAATAGAACAGACCCACTTTATCAGATTGATTTATAGGGGTCTGCATGAGGTTTTGTTTGTACAAAGTTTCTGGCATTCCAACAGTTTGCTATTTCTGTGTAACCATTACAAAACTTAGTAATTATTGTGCATGTGGGGGGCAGGTTGGTAGGGGTTTGGCTAAGCTCTGCCAGGCTGCCGTACTTCTGGAGGCAGCAGTGGGGCGCTCTGCTTCTTTTCTACAGGTGTATGGTTCAGCTGCGGTGGCTCTCTTCCACTGGCCTCTCATCCTCCTTGGACCAGTGGACTAGCTAGGGCATACTCTTCACATCTCCTAGGCTTAGACTTGGAACTGGTGTACTGTCTCTTCCAAAGCAAGTTGCATAGCCAAGCCCAAAGTCAGGGGTGGGGCGGTTCCCTGCTCATTTATGGGACTGTGGCAAGGCATGGATGCAGAGAGGCATGAAAAATTGGGGCCAATAATGCAATAATCTATTGCAACTACTTTTAAAAATTGTAATATCACTGTACCATCTGTTAAAGTTCTTCCAGACTCATGTACTCGAAAGCTCCACGGAAGGTGGCTGTACAGTAAAAGGCAGGAGCTTTGTACTCAGATAATCAGGCCCAAGGATTGTTGCTTGTGAGTGGTGGCCAGGTTTGGTTGTGGCCGGTGTCCTCACCTCATCTTTTCATTGCTTGCTCAGGTAGGTTGACATTTCAGTGTGTGTACATGTGCATGCGTATATGAGAGAGCTACAAGATAGAGAGACGTGCCTCTGCTTACCTACTCATCAGCTTCCATCCTCGCTGTAGCTGAAGGCTTTCTTCCGCACTTCACCTTCCCCTCCTATCCCCGCTGTCCCCAGCATTCACATTAGATTGCTCTATAGATCCAGCTCTCTTCTGCCACCAGCTCCCTGGCTGTCAGTGTCAGCTACACATCTGAGCTCTAAGCCTTTACCTGCTGAAAGCCATTCCTAGGTGGTTTGTACCTTCTGACCCTAGTCTGGCTAATTTGCCTTCATAAACTGTCAGATTCTGCTAAGGTCATTTAATTCTGTCATCTTTGTAATGTGGTTCAAGAAAAATGGATAAGAGGCCAAACGATGAGCAATCTGCCCTGGAACACAACATGCCAGCAGTATTCCATTTCATCATCGAAAAAGTGGTGCAGGAGTTACCAAGCAGAATATTTATTAAAATGGACTCCATGAGGAGGTTATAAAGACAAATGCAAAAGATTTAAATGCACAGAGTTACAGGCACAGAATAAAGGTTATTTCTGGAGGATTGGGGCATGCAGAGCCTCCATCTTACCGCCTGCTTTTGTTCCCAGTAAGTTTCTTTACTTGGGTGACAGTCATTAAACACTGCAAGCCATGTATGCCAGTTGTTCCAAGGGCTCCTCACCAAACATCTGAGTGGAAGGGCGATTATGCCATGGCACAAGTGATTTTGATAAAGGGAAACGAAATTATCAGATGATACAAAAAGCCAGGCATCCGGTCTGTTTAATCAAAATCGATTCCAATGACATTTAAAAAGATGGAAAGAATCATAACCATAGGCACTATATGAGTATGACTACTTTATCTGATTTAGTAAGTCATTTTCTAATTATCTGGAGTCAAAGCTGAGTGTATCCACATGCTAAAATCCATTTCCTTCTAATAAGATCCCATCTACCTGGGCCTCTCAACTATGTGGCAATCTTGTCAACATGGAGCATGTCTCAGAATTCAGAAGGATGTGGGAAGGCCACCAAAGCATCATCCCAAGTGTTTCAGTCAGGGTTTGATCAGAGAAACCGAGCCACGAGGATTTATTATCTGGACTTCCCTTACGTAGTTGTGGGATCTGGTTAAACAGTCAGTGGAAGGTTGTCACATCTGTGGCTGATGCTGGGGCTTGGGGTCAGTGGTGCAGGAAGTGGGGAGGAAAGATGCATGTGAAGTCGAGGAGGCAAAGATGAGTGGAACCCATGAGGTTAAGCTGGCATTCACATGCATGGACTAGAACCTGTGTTATTAGTCTCTTGCTGCTGTCAAACATTCACTATGGGGTCGACCTCCAGGGGCAGCTGGCTGACCTTCATCACGGAAATGAGCATGCACCTGGCCAGGAGTCAGAGAAGGTGAAGGAGGCATTCCAGAAAGGGCTGGGTATGCCTGTTCGCTGACTCTTGACATCTAGGTGGCCGGCAGCAAACGATGACACCCAAGAGCTGCCGTTAGCACCTGGTATCTGCACTGACCTATCAAAACAGCTCCTACTCCACTTCCTCCTTTCTGTCTCACCCAGAACACGCCCTGGGGTCTGTGCTAACCCAGAGCATCACAGGGGAGGCAAGTGTGGGAAACAGTTCCAGCTTGGTTAAGTTAGCACAATGAAGACCTACCACCCTTGATCTCTAAGCCCATTTATCACCCAGATTGGAATAATCCTGGTTGGCTCACCATTTTGTAAGGGCCACTACTTACCTCATTTGTCCAATTCTGGCACTAGGTGCACAGATGCAAACATCAGTCTGGACTGCCCATTAATGAACTGTTTGCCTGATAGGAATCTTTTAACTCTCAAGTTTGTAATGACATCAAAAGGATTATTTGAGAATAACCAGTGACAGAATGTTAGCACGTTGTACTTATATCTGCTGTGGATATACATAAACATAAATGGGTAAGACTATTATACACACGTATGTGTTACAAATATCATACAGCTATTGATATAATATGGTCTAGCAATGACACACACAGTCCTTATCAGTGAATCCCAGGAACGAGAGTAGTTTAGTGGGTTGACAAATACTGATTAAGCACCCACTGTGTGTCAGGTAGTGCTAAAGCCACAGAGGATTCGACAGTTTGTTGGAACAGTATCAGCCCTAAGGAACTTACATTTCATCCCAGGGTCACTCAGCAAGGCACTGTTGACACTCCTTGCTGGACACTTCTTGGCTGTGGGATTATTCTGTGCATTGTAGAACATCTAACAGCATTGCCAGCCTCTACCCACTAGATGCCAGTAGTCTTTCCTCACTCTTCTCCCAGTGAAGACAACCAGAAATATCTTTAGACATTGCCAAATGTCCCCTGGAGGGCAAAATACCCCCAGTTGAGAACTACTGTTTTAAAGCAAAAGACAGTTAATAAGTCCCATTGAGACCCTTTCTGGTGCCAATAGGTGTCACTAAGAATATTACATGACCATGTTCAGGGTAGTTAAGAAAGCCTTACAGAGGATTGGCATATGAGATGCAGATAACTCTTCAGAGACCTGGGGTCACAATACTTGTAAGCAGGAGGAAGATCAGCACCCAGGCCCTGGGTCAGGGCAAGCTTGGGATGCTGGGCAGCAGAAATGCCACAGGGACTTGGAGCACACATGATAAGGGGAGGGAGGGTTGCATGGGGAGGCAATGGGACCTTGACCTGGGGGTTTGTTACAGGGGCCATTGAACAGACTCTGCATTTAATCTTGGCTACTCTGGGAAGTTGTGGGAGAGATTGGATCAGGGAAGTGATAGAATTATTCCTTAGAAGGACCACGCTGGCTGCTCTATGGTGAGTGAACCAATGCCTTGTTGTCCTGTAGTGCTGGGCACTCTGCTTTCTCTGTCCAGTGGCCTGTAGGGATCCATGATAACCCCTGCAGCTGGCTGTTTCCATTAACAGACTAATCAGCTAATGCTAGAGAGTCTTGAGTCTCTGTGCCTGCTGGTAATGGAAATTGGACTTGAAAATACGACCACTTTCATCATTAGCATTTCTTAAATGCTGGTTACTTCTGTTTCTGGTCCTTGCATGTATGCATTATTATCCTTGCTACACGTGCCAGGCCCCGTCCTCATCACCCTTTTAAAAACATGCCTTCTGCAGCCTTTGGTAAACATCGGTTTCTAACTAAGGCTGTAGTGGAGGGACCTCCATAGAGTTCAAGTTTGGGTGAAATATGAATGTCTCCTGCCTGCTTGCTGCCCATATTATTTTCATTTTGATCAGAAAGTCTTTACTCTCTGGGTCGCTTCTCTCCCTCTACTACCTTCCCCTCCCGCACATACCTCATACCGTCATGAGATGTTTCTCTTTAGGTTTTATGCCCTCATGTATATTTGAATTATACAGATGAGTATTCATGCTCCTTACTCATAGAAGGGACATTCTGTTTTTTCCTGGAAAAATTATTTACTTTCATTTTGGACAGCCGTGAATACACGGGGTTGTCTGAGTGGAAGCAGGAAAGTAGATCGCAAGACGAACCACTACAAGCAGGGGCGAGATGTGGCATCTGACAGCCCATGATCAAGAAAGTAGGTCCAGGTTTCAAAAGCATTGTCCTGTGGTCAGTATAGGGTCAATAGCCCCAGACATTGCCATACCCAAGTCCTCCTCAGGCATTCTTTGGGTGGCAAGCCAGCATGGCAATGGATTTCCTAATGAATATCATGAAACCTTGAGATAAAATTAATTTCTTTTTAGCACAGCCTACTTAGCAATGCAGGGAAATGTTATACTTTTTAGTTACTCTTTAATTGTAAATGATAGGGAGAAAATTGAGTGGTTTTGGTGCTTAAAGAGTTACTTGGGGGGAAAAAATTGATCCTCCAGAATGCTTCTCTACAGCTTACTCCTTTTCCAAATTTTATTATTTGGCATAGGTTTCAGTGGAATCTTCCAAGAGACATTAATCCATTCCTTTGCTTCGATGCATGTTTTCTTGATGGATATTATCTATTTTTCTGTTATATTGTAAGGTTTCCAGGGCACATAAAAGTTGGAGGATTTATGGTCGATGCAAACTAATTCTAAAGAGTAATGAGATTGATTTTGAGGGGTAGTTTAAGGAATACAAATGCCTTTCTTTCAGTTTTCCTAAGTAGATGTAAAAAGGAAGGGAAGGAAGAGTATCTAAAGCTAAGGAAGGAAACATTTGAGGTGAAGAATCACTAAATAGGAGTCAGACTGAGCTTTTTTTTTTTTTAAGATTTATTTGTTTATTCATGAGAGAGAGAGAGAGAGAGGCAGAGACACAGGCAGAGGGAGAAGCAGGCTCCATGCAGGGAGCCCGACGTGGGACTGGATCCCGGGTCTCCAGGATCAGGCCCTGGGCTGAAGCTGGCGCTAAACCGCTGAGCCACTGGGGCTGCCCAGTCTGAGCTTTTTAACAGTGCTAGATAGCAGTTGCCTTAGACCATGGGGCAGAAATGAGCACAGCAAGCACTTGGGAAGCTTTTTTTTTTTTTAAAGATATTATTGGGCTTTGACAGGAAATCACACCCTAGTTGTCCTGAAAGAAAATCGGCAGTAGTTTTCTATGGGCCATTTGTGCCAGTGCTAGCTTTGTGGGAGGCAAGATTTACAAAATTGACCATGCATTTGAAAGGTCATTGAGCAACGTAAGCTTCTAAGTGAAGGTTCCATGGATGTCCTTTAGGTTTTGCTCTTTCTGTGAAAAGCCTGCATTTTCACTTGGCTTAAAGATTTAGGAAAATAACAGTCATACATACTCACAAATCACATTCAGCCAGTATTGATTTTAGCCTTGTATGAAAAAGGACTATTCTTGGTGCTATACATGAATCAAAGGAGAAAGGGAGGGAAGGAGACTATCTCTGGCTCTTGAGATTTAGAAGTAAGCATCTAGGTGTATGCACATGTAGCTATGATACTGTACGCATGGATAACATATGTATTCTTATGGACCCAGATAAATATCCCAGGTTTATAGAAAAGTGTAGATTTCAATCTGGTTTAAAAAAGGATTGGACCCTGGCAGGTGAGGTCAACAAGAATATTCCAGTAACAGAAATAACTAGCGTGAAGGTACAGAGCTGGGTGTTACCAGCTCTGTTTTGTGAGGACAACAGAGTCCTGTGATTGGAGCGTGAGGAAAGTGAAGTATTGGAGATGCTCCTTGAAAAATATCCAAAAATATCCCACTGACTGGGAGAGCAATTATAAAGGTCTTGCTGATGAATTTGTATTTTCCAAGCAATGCAGGATCTATTACAGGATTTTGCATAGGAAATTGTCATGGAAAATTTAGAGGACCTCATTTAAGTATAAACTGTGAAATATTTTATCTGAAAGCATTAAAGAATCATAGATTTTTAGAGCTGGAAGGGGCATTAGCAAGTACCTATTGAGGTGGTTTTGTGTGAAACCCTTCTTTCCTCCAAATGATATCTTGGTAAATGCCTCATCTATAAAACAGATGGAAGAACAGTTCTGGTGGAAACATGATGGGAAGAGTCTTGCATTTGCTCCTTTCGCCTCCCTTTACCCTTGTAGCAATCCCCAAGGTACCTGCAGAGAAAGCTCATAATCATGGGACAACCTGCCATTTTAAAGATGAAGTTACTCAAAAGAAATTAAAACACATTTACGAAAAGACATGTATGACAAGGTCACTAGAAGCCTTATTTATAATAGCTGAAAACTGGACCTGACCCAAATGTCTATCAATAGGAGAATAATAGATAAGCAAACTATGGTGTACTCACACAATGGGGAATACTATATGCCACAGTAAAAGGAACGCCCTCCAGATACACATAGCAACATGGATGAATCTCACAAACACTGAGTGAAAGAATCATGACATCAAAGAATTCACATTCCCTAATTCCATTTATGTGACATCCAAGACTTTGTAAAACTAACCTATGGAATTAGAAAGTGGTTGCCTGGATGGCGGAGGGGAGGGTTGACTCAGAAGGCACACAAGGGAACTCTCAGGGGGGTTGGAACTGTTCTGGAGTTTGTTTTGTGTGATGGTTACATTTATGTGTTCAACTGTGAAATCTCATGAAACAAAACACCAAAGATGTATGCATTTTGCTGCATACGTTATACCTTAACTAACAGAAGTTGAGTTCCCAAAGTCCTGAAGGGCAAGTTGCCAGTCCCCAGAGCCAGTGATGAGGAGGACTAGGGTTTGGAGCTGAGGTTTCCTGGATTCCTGGTCCAGTACTTTTCCGCATATCCCCCTCCCTCAGACCCATGTATACTCTTGACCAATACAACATCAACACTGATTCACCCCCCACAAGATACCCCCCGCCCCCCGCCGCTAGCTCAAGAACTTCACTGTTGCTGAGAAGCATTGACTTGATAGCACTGTGGAGCTTCTGACTCAGCTCTTTAAATTTTCCTACAGTAGACCAGATCTGGCAAACACTTTTCACATACTGTGCTTCATCTGTTTGTATTGCCAGCTGATTGATAAATGGTGTTCTAATCCATAGTCATGGGGGGGCTTGTGTCGCTTAGCCGTTTAAATGCTAGGTGGAAGGAGGGCAAAAGAGAAGGCACTGGTGGCTTCCATTATAAACCTGTCTACCCCAGTATGATGTCAGCTCTCAAAGTGTACCTGTTGGATAGCCTAGAGGTTCACCTACAGAAATGTACAGTTCAACTCCATAGTGGTCACCAGTGAAGTGCCACACACTGCTCTGTTAAGGGTATCATTCCAGGAGAAGGTGGGAGGTAGTGGGTGTTTATTACTACCTTCCTGCTCATAGAAGCACTGGACAGCAGGGCAGCCCCATTGAGTCACTGACTGATCTTCAGGAGCATCGAGCTCTTTTACCCTCTGAGGGTTTGCTCATGGTCTCTCTGTCTGGAGTGTCCTGGAGTACATTGCCCATCTCAAATGTCACATGTATTCATGTCAAGCTTTCTCATACTAGTTAGAACTTTTCAAGGACTGAGACTGTATCTTAGTCTTTGTGTTCTCAGTACACACAACAGTGTCTTAATCTGGAAAGATGGATCTTAACTGGGAGCTATTTTGCCCCATTACCCCAGGGGACATTTTGCAACATCTGAACTTGTTTTTTTCAATGTCAAAACTTGGGGGCAGGGTGTTACTGATACTTAGTGGATAGAAGCCAAGGATGCTGCTAATCATCCTATAATGCATAGGGTAGCTCTCCACAATAAAAAATTACCCAGCCCAAAATGCCAATAGTGTCCAGGTTGAGAAAGCCTAATCTAGAATATACTTTACTGTACAGATGATAGGCAGTCAGCATGGAATAATTGCTTGCTCAGGGCTGAGACCAATACTTTCCAATATTATGATGGTTCTCTTGGCTTCTGTTACCCCTTTTGATTCTCCAGGCATTAAAGTCAAGCTGGTTGAGTTGGTGGGAGGAGGTGTCTGACTGAGTCAAGTAGTCACCAGCCAAATTGGAACAACCTTTGGCAGAGTTTGAACCAGTCCATCTCTTAAGCCAATGTTGCTATAGCTTAGCTTTGGATGTCTCATCCCTTAATCTGTAGCCAAAACAACAGGGGCCCTTGGAAAAAATAGTGGAGATCTGCTTGCTCTGTTTAAAAGAGGTCTGTGGGGGTAGAAAATGAGCTCAGATTAAATTTACTTGCCCATGGCCACACGGCAAGTATGTTTTGGAGCTGCATTCAAATCTAGGATGCTTCCTTTCTAGCTTTCTTGGATTTCATTACATGTTCCTACCTTTCCCTGGTAGAATTGATTTCCCGTTGTTACCAGTTCTCTAGGGACCTTGGTCCAGGGATGATGTTCTTCAGTCAGTACAGGGACATCACTGTTTGTTACGAAACCTAGTTTTACCTTCTCTGTCCCGAAGTTGAATCAGGCTAGCACTCTGGATTCTAGTTTATCTTTTTTATTCATCTTGTACACTTCATAAGAGTATTTCTTTTGTTTATGGTAGAAATTGAAATGTAGAAGAGAAATGGAATGGAATGAAAGACCAAACATTTTCTAGTTAGATTACTAATTAACTAGATGACTGAGGGCAAGCCACTTGTAAATCTTTCATCTTTAAAATAATAAACAAGACTTCATTCTAGATCTCAAAATTTATGATCATAGGGCTAGGGTTCTTTTTTATGATAACATATCCATTTTTCTTGGTTTAAATCTTCAGTATTCAACAGCTTAATGTGTAGGAATTAAGAAAGAACTGTTTTAATATAGAAGAATCAAGACGATGTAATTGGCAGAAATCCTGAAACTCAGGTTTAAACTCTGAGTGTGGATTTGGAAGCTCCTTCTTTTTTCTCTAAGAGGACTCAGTTTCTCAGATAGTCTCTGTCTCAGTTTCTATATATTTTAATGAATGGACTAAACACAGAGCATCATCATACATGACATGATCATAAAGCTAGCTATGACTGATTCTTTGGAAACCTGTGGCCAAAATCAAACTCAGAATCAGGTAAATTAGGAACTGTCTTTTGTTCTTGTGATGAAGAAGTATTCATAATGCTGGAAAACTAGTAAGAAGGTTTTTTAAAATAACAGACCCAATTTTGAATTTTAAGAATGCAATTTTCAAAAATGTGACCTGCACAAAACCTTTCCCCCAAAAAACCTTATATAGAGCAAAGATGGTGTATCTTTACTGAGAAATAAATATTCCTCTAAACTTTGAAAAACATTCAGAAAAATGTTTCAGATGAAAAACACAGAAATGCCCTCTTCTTGACTCTGTAACAGATGCCCTCTGTCCCTAGTCTGTCAAGGACTGACTTTATCTTCAATTGGCCAGAGCTTGATTACTCTGGGTAATCTGACTAAAATGACCCCAAAGTATCAATAAGGAACAGTATATAGAGTCACAGTATATAGCAGGCACTTAAAACTTCCCTTAAACTGCTGGCTGAAGCACTAATTAAGATCTGACATGGAAGCTAAGTGACACACGCTTTTGTGGTGTCCTGCAGTGTGAACGCACAATGGAACTGGGTTCTTTCACCTACTACTGTATCATAATAAAACAAACATTTAATGTCTCTGCTGATACAGTCTGCTTTATTATGTTATTTATTCCATGTGAGCTCTCAATAGTAGTTATAAAAATGTCTCTGTGTCTGCAGCTGCATTTTTCATCTTATAAACTCCCAGGGATCTCATCAATTCAACCTGCTTTGTAAGGTTTGCAGCAAACCACTACAGGCAAGGATAGGCTTAATCAAAGTTTCTTCTTCATAATGAACATGACACACAGAAAAAGCATAGCAACGAATGAGCCTGTGATTGTAGGTAAAGACTTATTATATGAAAATCTATATTTAAATTAAGAGCTTTGCAATAGGATTCTTCTATGTACAAGAAAAATCACCATAGGATGCCTCCAAATAGCAAGTGTGTCCTAGGCACTTGAATAGAATTTAATCTATAAACAGTTTACCCTAGGTTTTAAGCAATTCATTGCTGGTGTAAAAAAGAAATCTGGATTCTTTAAAATAGAAATAGAAAAGCATTTGCAGCAACTGGGCATTATTATAGCTACAGAAATCCAAAGCTAATTTTCTTTTGTGTAATTTTTGAATTATAAATTGTTTATCTTTCCTTAATAACTTTCACTATAGAAAGAACTCTCTTTTTTTTTTGTTCAGTTTACATAAAAGTGCCTGGAACAGTTCAGGGACACAGATGTTGGAAATTAAGGACTGAATTCAGACCAAAGCCTTTTATCTCCAGCCCTCTCCCCACAATGCTTTTATCCAGTATTAATTAACGTAAAGGCTAAAAGTCAGACAAAATGATGTGTAAAGGGAAGGTAACGGCACTGGGGACAAGAACAAGGCTGTCTTATATAATGGAGGGACTCCAGTTGACATTTTTCAAAGGTTTTCAATGATAATCATTTTCAAAGGTTCTCTTTTACTAGTCAACAAATATAAAATACGTCAACTTCCTCCAGACTTCCAAAAGCTTGTAACAGAAAGTGTTCCACCTTTTCCTTCCAGATAGCCAGAAAGGATAGTCCTTGTTGGCAGCCTGATGCTGAGCCATTCATACCAGCCTGGGAAGGCTAGTATCATCTGGCTTGAAAGGGAGGCATAAAAAGGGGGAATTGACCCACCCGTCGGGTGCTGAACGGAGCTTTTTAGACCACCGGTTACCTGGCAAGGTGATAACCATGCAGTTTGTGTCTCCTTAGTTTTGTTGTAAAAAAATGCTAACTCACCAGTAGCATGTACTAGGTTGGGGTTTGCTGAATTGTGAGGATGTGTGCCTAGCCTGTGCTGGCGACCGGCCTCCTTTCCTTCCCCACCTCCTCAGGTCCCCTTCCATCCCCCCTTTCTAGGTCATCTTTTGCCCAGTAAAGTACAGGGAACAGATAGGACCCAGCTAATTCTCATGTGCTTTTTTTCTGAGAGGTCTGGACTGAGGGTCTTTCTTCCAGTTGCCCGTTCAGAGAGGAAGGCCTCATTTTCCTAATGTGTTCATTTGTCTGCAGTTCGTAGAGATTGATGGCAGGCATGTCGCAGAAGGGCTGCTTGCTGGGGTGGGCTGACTTCCTAGCACGGACCACCATGCAGCGAAGGGGTTTCTCTCTGGCTGCCTGTCCAGTGAGGGAGAAGGCCGCTGTGTAGTTATGCGGGTGGTGGCTACTCGGGAACATTCCTGTCCTCAGAGCACAGACGGTGGGCAATCAGATGTGCTGTGCCCAGTCCTAGCTGTCTGGTGCCTTCTTCTCAAGAAGGGGTTGCCTGCTCACACAGTATCTTTGATAAAGGGGTGGTACTCATTTTCCACAAGAGAGGTGTGATGATGGCTGTGCATCCTGCTGGTTTAGTACTTGGGCATCAGGAGCATTTTTATCTATTTGGTCACCTGATACCTTAGAATTCCTTCAGGCCTTTTGGGTGGGTGTTATTTAGGTGAGTCTTACTAAGAAAATAGAAACACCTGAGTTCTCTGTTTTGCACGCGGTGATCTTTTAATCAGGGCGTTTGGAAGTGGCTGACTCTATGTAGCCAATTCCATGAGGTTATTTTGATTAGGAGGACATTTGACCTGACTGGACTAATGGGGCTGAATCTAAGGCCAACACACTTTCTACTTTCTTGTGTCTTTTGAATGACTAAGTAATACACATGATGATTCCCCTCATTACTCTATGTAAGCCCCCCACTCTGGACTTCACAGCCCATTTTCTCACTCTGTCTCTCAGCTTCAGCCCACCCTTCAGTAGGTGGAGGGGAGTCATGAGGTGGTGGGTGTGGGGGTACATATGTGGATTATGCATTACTCAGTAGAGACAAAGCTGATGCTTGATTTTTTTTTTTTTTAGGTTTTATTAAAAAGTTCCCAAGACAAAAGAACAGTGCTAAAATTGTCTTATCAGAATGTCCTATACTTTTGCATTTTCCTATGTAAGGAGACTGCCACACATGAATTATGGGTCCTGCCTATGTGAGGGTCTTGAGAATGTGATTAAAGTGATAGGGAAAGTGATAAAAACAGGAAAAAACAACAACAATGTACAAGGGTTTCCCTTTCTTCATATCCTTGCCAACATCTGTCATTTCCTGACTTGTTCATTTTAGCCTTTCTAACTGGCATGATGTGGTATCTCATTGTGGTTTTGATTCATATTTCCTTGATGCCGAGTGATGTTGAGCATTTTTTCTTGTGTCTGTTAGCCATTTGTATGTCGTCTTTGGAGAAATGTCTGTTTATATCTTCTGCCCATTTCTTCACTGGATTATTTCTTCTTTGGGTGTTGAGTTTGATAAGTTCTTTAGAGATCTTGGAAACTAGCCCTTTATCTGATATGTCATTTGCAAATATCTTCTCCCATTCTGTCAGTTGTCTTTTCATTTTGTTGACTGTTTCCTTGCTGTGCAAAAGCTTTTTTATCTTGCTGAAGTCCCAATAGTTCATTTTTACCTTTGTTTCTCTTGCCTATGGAGACGTGTTTTGCAAGACGTTGCCGTGGTTGAGGTCACAAAGGTTGCTGTGTTCTCGTCTGGGATTTTGACATTTAGGTCTTTCATCCATTTTGAGTCTATTTTTGTGTGTGGAAACAGTCCAGTTTCATTCTTCTGCATGTAGCTGTCCAATTTTCCCAACACCATTTGGGAAAAAGACAGTCTCTTTTTTGCAATTGGATATTCTTTCCTGCTTTGTCAAAGGTTAGTTGACCATAGAGTTGACAGTCCATTTCTGGGTTCTCTATTCTGTTCCATTGATCTATGTGTCTGTTTTTGTGCCAGTACCATACTGTCTTGATTACAGTTTTGTAATAGAGCTTGGAGTCATGATGCCACCAGTTTTGGTTCTCGTTTTCAACATTCCTTTGGTTATTCAGGGTCTTTTCTGGTTCTATACAAATTTTAGAATTATTTTTTACAACTGTGAAATAGGTTCATGGTCTTTTGATAGGGATTGCATTGAATGTATAGATTGCTCTAGGTAGCATAGATATTTTAACAATATTTCTTCTTCCAATCAATGAGCATGGAGCATTTTTCCATTTCTTTGTGTTTTCCTCAATTTCACGAGTTTTCTATAGTTTTCTGGGTACAGAACCTTTGCCTCTTTGGATAGGTTTACTCCTAGGTATCTTATAGTTTTTAGTGCAATCGCAATGGCATTGAGTCCTTAATTTCTCCTTCATCTATCTCATTGTTAGTGTATGTAAATGCATATGATTTCTGTACATTGATTTTATATTCTGCCACTGTTGAATTCCTATATGAGTTCTAGCAAATTTGGGATGGCATCTTTTGGGTTTTCCATATAGAGTATCGTGTCATCTGCAGAGAGGGAGAGTTTGACTTCTTCTTTGCCTATTCAGATGCCTTTTATTTCTTTTTGTTGTCTGACTGCTGAGGCTAGGACTTCTGATATATACTGAACAGCAGTGGTGAGAGTGGACATCCCTGCTGTGTTCCTGACCTTAGAGGAAAAGCTCATAAGCTGGTGCAGCTATTCTGGAAAACAGTATAGAGGTTCCTCATAAAGTTGAAAATAGAGCTATGCTATGACCCAGCAATTGCACTACAGGGTATTTACCCCAAAGACACAAATGTAGTGATTGGAAGGGGCACCTGCACCCCAATGTTTATAGCAACAGTGTCCACAATAGCCAAACTATGGAAAGAACCCAGATGTCCATTGGCAGATGAATGGATAAAGAAGATGTGGTGTATATATACAATAGAATAGTACTCAGCCATAAAAAAATTGCATTTGCCATTTGCAATGATGTGGATGGAACTAGAGGGTATATTATGCTAAGCAAAATCAGTCAGTCAGAGAAAGACAATTATATGATCTCACTCATCTGTGGAATTTAAGAAACAAGACAGAGGATCATAGGGAAAGAGAAGAAAAAATAAAACAAGATGAAATCAGAGATGAGACAAACCATAAGACACTCTTATCATAGGAAACTAAGGGTTGCTGGAGGGGAGGGGGTGGGGGGATGGGGTAACTGGGTGATGGGCATTAAGAGGACGCGTAATGTAATGAGCACTGGGTATTATATAAGATTGACGAATCAGTCAATCTGAAACCAGTAATGCATTATATGTTAATTAATTGAATTTAAATAAAATTAAAGAAAACAGAAAAAAATGCTTTGGATACAAAGTCACCTTTAGAATGATGGATGAAGATAACAGTATTACTAAAAGAAAGGTTGGAATTGTTACCTTTACTTTGAAATCAGTATGCAAAGGAACATATTATTCCACTAACGCTTCATCTTTAATTTTTAAAATTATGAGATTTATAAGATCTAAGTATAGTCTGAGTACATTTTAATATTTGTTAATTTTTTTTTCTTAAACTATGATTTAAAAACAAGTCATAATTTTAAAGCTAGGTTTCATTACTTAGGGAAACAATGATGTTTTCTAGTAGAACACATTAATGGTTTAAAAATGTAAGGTAATGAAAAAACAGTATCCACCTCAAAGTATTAGCAGAGTTCTAGCACAGGACATAATTAGCCAGAACTTTAGAACAACTTTTTAATTTTCAGGTCAACATAGATTCACATGCAATCTTAAGAAGTAATGCAAAGAGATCCTACATTTCTCTTTACCCTGTTCTTCCTCCACATCCCCTTGTAACATCTTACAAAACTATAGAACAATATCACAACCAGGTTATTGACATTGATACAGTCAAGATATACAGAACAGTTCCATTAACACAAGGCTCCTGTGAGCTGCTCTTTTGTAGCCTAAATAGGAAAGACTTCAGCCTTCTACCTGAATTGGGAAAAATCTAGTTCTTCCCTACTCTTTGTTCCCTGTGAGTCGTCTTCATTACTCACACACAACACTTCACATCTGACACTTCTAATCACCAAATGTGCGAGTCTCCCCCACACTGGGCAATTCTCTGTGACACCAGCTCTGTGCCTTAAACTCAATTCTGGAACTATCTACATGGAGACAGCATCAGATTCCACAGGTTAAGAGTTCAATTCTTTAAGAATCTTCCCTACCCTCTACTTCAGATGCCAGTCATAAGCCCCAGGTTGTTACCTGTGCTTCTCATCAACCAGCTACAGTTTGGAGGTTCCAGCGACCTCCTCAGGTTTGATTAATCTGCTCGAGTGGCTCACAGAACTCAGGGAAACACTTATTAGTTTATTTAAGGATACGAGTCAATAGCCAGATGAAGAGATACATAGGGTGAAGTCCCAAAGGAGCTTCTGTCCTTATGAGCTTGGGGTCAGGCTCTATGGCATGGGGAAGTATTTTGGTTCCCCAAGTATGGAACCTCTCTGAAAAAGGCCCAAAAGTTTTCCTCTTGGGTTTTTATGGAGGCATCATTATATAGTCTTGATTGACTAAGTCATTGATCATTGACTGATTCAACCTGTGGCCCATTTCACCTCACCAGAGGTTGGGGGAGTGACTAAAAGTTCTAACCCTTTAATCACATCATTGGCTTGCCTGTCAACCAGCCCCTGCCCTTGGGTAGGGTCCAGAAGTCACCTTCATAAATAATAGGACACCCATTTTACCTTTATGGCTCTGAAGCATTTTCAGGAATGTGGGCAAAGACCAAATATATCAGAAATATATTTCAGTCATCCGAATGACTAAAAATAAATTTCTTATAAATCATCATATCACATAGCTACACTCCTTTCTCCTGATCTCTGGCAACTACTAATCTGTTTCTGTTTCTAGAAATTGTCATTTCAAGAATGAAATCAAGCAGTATGTAACCTTGTAATATTGTCTTTTTTTCCCTGAGCACAATTTCCTCACAATTCATCCAGGTTGTATGGATCAATAATTCAATTCCTTGTTTATTGCTGAGATGTATTCCATGGTGTTCATGTACCATTCATCCACTAAAGGACATCTGGGCTGTTTCCAGCTTTTGCCTATTCTTAAAAAGCAAGGAGGACCTTTTTAAAGACATAGTTATAGAGATGCTTATGACTCTTATTACAGTGTACTTATTAGACTGAGGAGAGTACGATTCAAGGCTTAGAGGCATGTAGGACTAAAACAAATGTTATAAGCTTTGCCAGTGTAGCTCAAAGTACTTTGATTTCATTAATGTAGTTTATTTTTGATGTTCAGTCAAACTTAAGTTTATTATTGGCCAATGTCCATCAGTAGAATGTACAAATAGTTGTAACGTTTTCCACCTAAAGGATTGCTCAACATACACTGTAAAAAATCTGCTTTTATAAGTTGTTTTATAAGTGTTGCTCACATATCTCATTGTTGTGTTCTGGCACTGTGATTGTACATGATTGTGTTTATTTTTTGCAGCCAACCCCAATTGTTGGGTGTTTAAAAAACATTAAATACCCTTATGCACTTGGAGGTCTCTGATGAAGAGGCTTAATTAAATAAACATTCCATTATGAACAGAAGTGCCAGCACAAGCATAGTCTGTGAAGTATACAGCTTATTGATGGATGGTAGGTTATCAGTTGAGGGATGCTTAGAAACATGTGGTTATATTGGTAGGAAGTAGAAAGAGCCTGTCTACTTCCCCTTGGATCCCACAGAGTATATGCGTGCATCTGTTCATGCTCCATGTTAGCCCTGGCAGAGATAAGAAGCAGAATAACTGACATCGTATCTGCCCAGCAGGTGCTTCTAGCAATGGTCATTTGTTGACATTACTTTTAATATAATTCACAGAATTTCTCTAGGCCAGATATGTTAGGGCTGACAATAAATGTCATCTGCTTAGTAAATTTTTCCTACAAGACTTAAAGGATTTAAAAAAAATGCTCTGGTTTGATCTCATTACTATCTTTTGGAAATATTGTTAGCCCTCTTTGGGGCCTTAGTTTATAATTAGAGAAACTGAAATATAAAGACCAGGTTGGTCTGGGAAAACTTCATGGAGATAGGGAAATGAGTTGACTCCAACCCTAGGTTCCCCTAGAAAATGGGGACTCTAAAGAAAGAAATAGTTCTGGAGGATACAAGTTGACAGCTTTATTAAAGACTAAAGGGAATGAGGTGATTAGGCTGCACACTCCCTGAAGGCAAGGATTCTCTTCATCTGTGTTCCCAGTACCTAGTTCGAGTCTTGCCCAATGGATGTGTTCAATAAATATTTGTTTAATGCATAAATAAACATATGGATGAACAAACTGCAATGATTCCTAATGTGATTAAAAATGCCTTTCTCAGACTGTTCCACTTATCCTGGTGATGTTGTTTGTATCAGCTATTTATTGCTGCATAACAAACTAATCCAAAACTAGTGGCTTACAGTAGCAGTTCTGGAGGTTCACTGGATGCTCCTGGACATTTCTTCTGGTTGTCCTTGACATAGCTCTTGTAGTTGGATAGCAGCCGGGATGGAATCTCCACTACAGGGATGTCAGGCCCCTTCTCTCTCCCGGTGGTCTCAGGGCCTTTCCTCTTTATATGGCCTTTCCAGCAAAATAGCTGAACTTCTATCTTGGAAGTACAAGGTGGAAGCTTTCAGGTTTTTCAAAGGCTCAGGCCTGGAACTGTCAGCGTGCTACTTCCACTACCTTCTTCTAGTTAGACACCTATGGGGGCCAGCTCAGATTTAAAGGAAGGGGAAATAAATCTCACCTTTCAATGAGGCACCACTGTGGTTTTCTAACAATTCTCCAATACCAACTGGGCATTTTACAATTCCATTTGATTCTGACACTATCCAGAGTTAGCACAGACCCCCCAAGTTAAGTGTTCAGTCTCACAGAAATGCCCCCGACTTCAGACCCAGCCACAAGCAAAGGTATTCCCAAGTTATCCACATTTCTCCCTAGCTGACTGCAGGTTAGGGGTTTCCCCAAATCCCACCTCAGGCTTAGTAATTCACTAGAATGACTCAAAGAACTGGAGAAAATGCTATATTTAGGATTACAGTTTATTATGAAGGATACAAATGAACAACCAGAGGAAGAGGGATATGGGGAGGGCCAGAAGGATCCTGAGTATAGGAGTCTGTGTCCCTTTGGAGTTGGAATATACCAGCCTCTTGGTACACCAATATGTTCACCGACCAGGAAGCTCCCAAACCTCCTTGTTCAAGGGTGCTCATGGAGGTTTGTTGACTAGGAATGATTACTTAAATCATTGGCCATTGGTGGTTGTACTTGATCCCAATTCCCTCTCCCCTCCCCAGAGGTAGGGGGATGAGGCTGAAAGTTCTAACCCTTTAATTACATATGTAGCCAGCCCTTCTTCTTAAACTATCTAATGGCCCATCTTGAGTGACCATGGTAGCATAAACTCAGATAAAGTACACAGGGTTCTTTATGTATAACAAAAGGTACTTCTATTATTCAGGACATTTCAGGGGTTTGGGAAGTTCTGTGGCAGGAACCAGAAATGGAGACAAAGGCAAAATGTATTTTTTTTTTTTTATATATCATAGGAGTAAGGACAAAGAATTTGTGGCCACCTCTAGTCTACCATGCTAGACTCAAGCTGGCCTGTAATCTTACACAAAATAGAAGACATTTTAAAAGTGACTATTTTCCTATCATTCACCTTGTTAAATAACAAAAATCTAACTCATACATTTTAAAGATTGAAGTGACTTTATTAAGCATAATTCACAAATTGGGCAGCATCCCATCAAGTAGAGGAGAGCTCTAAGGACTTGTACAAAATTTTTAGGGAGGTGGGTAGGACAAGAAGTTAAAGCAAAAGAAAAAAGATTGTTTCAGGCAGGGTCACCTTCCCTTAGGGGGAAGGGAAGGGGTCTTATTAGGTGGGGGGATAGAGAGAACCCACGTGACAGATTCCTCACTGATGCTGATCAGAAAATTCTTGACTCACCAGTTAAGACTACATTTCTGGGGGAGATTGAAACTGTGGTTAGGTTAGATATTGAGTTTGGTTAACTGGTTTGGTTATCTGGCTTCCATGATACCATTTTAGATTTGTGTTATTGTTGCTTTTTAACAATTCCTTCCTTTTGATCAGACTCTCAGCTTAGTTGAGAGATGTGATCAAAATTTAAGGCATTTAGTGCCGCTCTCATCTATTGCTCTGAAGTTATCATAGTTCTTTCTTTGGTATCCAGAAATCATGATGTTTTTGCTTAACCTCTGGGATCTTCATAGGTCATGACTTTGGGATCACATTCTTTAAGTTGGTCATTTTCCTTGTTCCCTTTTTGACATTCCAAGCTTAGAGAGAACATTTGTTTACTGGTTAGTGGCTACAAACATGCATTTAAAGCTTTTGAAAGAGTACAGTGCCCCAGGGAGGTTATTAAGATGATTATAATAAACAGGATCATTCCCAGTGTTTGGATTGCACTTCGGAGCCATGGTCCCCAAGACCCAAACCAAAGAAAGACTCTGTTGAAGGAGTCACCCTTTTATGCTAAGTGGCTTGCTCTATGTAACTGAGTTTCAGCTTCCCCAGATGTATTCGTCCAGGTACAGCATACGGTGGTAACCACAGTACAGATGCCTCCTTGGCTCAGCTGAAAGATACTCAAAGGCTTTCCTGTTATCAAAAACAATTTTTGCCAGAGTGTCTAAGAATCTTTGTTGGGCTGCTTTAGCAGTAGATTCTGCAACAATTTCAAGAATTAAGGAAAAGTCGCTCATTATGCCTCATTTATATTTATCTCTAAACACAGAGATAGAGACCTGCAAAAAGGGTGAGTCCTGAATCCTGAAAGCCTCCTGTAGGCTTTCTTTTCTTTTCTTTTCTTCTCTTTTCTTTTCTTTTCTTTTCTTTTTTTCTTTTCCTTTCTTTCTCATTTATTCATTCATTCATCCATCCATCCATTCATTCATTCATTCATTCATTCATGAGAGAGACAGAGAGGCAGAGACACAGGCAGAGGGAGAAGCAGGCTCCAGGCGGGGAGCCTGATGTGGACTCTATCCTTGGACCCTGGGATCAAGGCCCTGAACCAAAGGCAGATAGATTCTCAACAGCTGAGCCACCCAGTTGTCCCTCCTGGTAGACGCTTTCTAATTCAACAATGTAAATTCAGGGGAGTCGACCAATGAAATGTCTTGTTTTCTTTGTGAAAAGTTAGAGGCACAATTTGCTTTTCTTTTAGCCTGAAATAAAAGGTTGTTCTAAATTCCAGAGATTACTTGCCTTAGCAGTGGCCTGGGAGATACAGATGAGGGCATTCTCTTTCCAGGCTAATGCCAGAGTAAAAGAAAGGAAAATAAGGAGAAAGGGTTTCATGTTCAGTTAAAGTGTGAAGTCTTTACCTGTTGTCTTGGGCAGAAGCAATCAACTTTGACGTCAGCTCCTTCCCTTCCTCATCAATTTGATTCAAAGCTCTCCAGCATCTTCGAGTTTTGCAGCAATATCAGTGGTTGGGAGCACTTGATAATGTCCTTCCAACAGGACTTGAACACTGTCTTCCTCTGATAACATTTCCAGTGTACCCAGTCATCAGGCTCTAGACTGTGACCATCAGCAACCTCTGAATTGGGACCTAGAGAGACTTCTTTAACCTGTTAATGACATTGGTCGGCTAGTTACTGTCTCATGTAGAATGAGTTTGTTTCTCAAAGAGGAAATGCAAACAGTCAACAAGATCAAAGGCAATACCTTAGCCCAGGGAAGTCTAGTAGTTCCAGCACATTTAGAAGTTTCAAGTTGGAGAATCCTATTTTATCTTTCAACCTTGTCTGACAATTGAAGTGATAAGGACAGTGAAAATTCCAAGAAGTTTGCAAGGTTTTCATTAAGGCTTTTATGATTTTTTCAGTGAGATGGTTTCCTCAGTGACTGGAAATTGTGGAAGGTTCCCAGTGGGAAATACATTCTATAATGGTGTCTTTGTCACTAAGAGACCTCAGCTTTGTGGCAGTGGAAGGCCTCAGACCATCTAGAAAACAAACTTAATGATAAAAAGAACACAGTGATAACCCATTCTAAGTGGCAGTTGAATGAAGTCCAGTTGCAGGTATGCCAAGGCTCCAGGGGGAGAAGGTCTGAGGCCAATGGGGACAAAACGTAATTTTTCCAGGATTATGGACTTGACTAGTCAGACATTGCCAGTAGACTATTTTTGCAATTTTATACTAGTCTCCCCACCCATGTGTGTTCATAATTTGAGTCATCTTAAATGCCCTTTGGGGGATCCCTGGGTGGCGCAGTGGTTTAGCGCCTGCCTTTGGCCCAGGGCGCGATCCTGGAGACCCGGGATGGAATCCCACGTCGGGCTCCCTGTGCATGGAGCCTCTGCTTCTCCCTCTGCCTGTGTCTCTGCCTCTCTCTCTCTCTCTCTGTGACTATCATAAATAAATAAATTTTTTTTAAAAAATGCCCTTTGGTAGGTGAAGGAATTTAAAAATCGAAACATGGGGTGTGCCAGGGAGCCAGGAAGAACCAAGTGGCCATCTTGGGTTTCCTTTAACTATGACTGTTTGTTGAATTTACAATGATCATTTGCCCATCTTGATTATTCTGATCTGGGAGCTGACTGTTATGATGTTGGAAGGACGTCAGGATTGCAAAAATTCATCAAGAAGAGATCAGTTTTGTAGAAGCAGAATGAACTTCACATGTGCCATAACTTTTACAGATTCTGTTGCTGTTGGCCTTTGCATCAGACAACTAGTCACATATTACATTTTTTTCTAGATATCCCTTTTCTACAATCCTTAGTGGCTTTAATTACATGTATTAGCCAAACTAATACCATGTTTTTTAAATCCTCAGAAACCTCGCTTTCTAGTGAAAACCAAGTAGTAAGCAATTATGAACTGTTACACCAGCAATCTTTAGATCTGCAAATTTATGAATACATTTCACAATTTTTAGAAGCCTGTTCCTTTTTCATTTTCCAGTGTAGCATGAACACATCCAAATATCTCTTACTTTAATAAGAAGTCAAAAGTAGATAAACCTATGTTCAGTAATTAATGTTTTTGTATTTTACCTTATTTGGAAATGATCTAGATATTAAATAAATTTATCATTTCGTCTAACTCAGCAAAACTTTAAGGTTTTAGGTTACCAAAAAAGATTTGGGAGACCATTTAAAGTCTGCCTGAACTTTTTAATTTTATTTACATCTATTCAATTTACTTGCTCTTAACAATTAGGCTTGAATTGCCCATAAAAACTTAATGAGACGTCAAAATCTGTCATTATCCCAAGCTGTTTTTAAAAAAACATTTTATAACAGATAACATTGATGTATTTGACTTTAAATAAACCCAGGCAGAATAAAAGTTTTAATTTTAATGCTGATTACTCTAAAGACCCATCTATTATAATTAAACCAACAATGGAATATTTTCCCGGATCACGAGACCTTGAAAAACCGTTTGTGTTAGTTTCTTTTTGAGAATTCTAGAATGCCCAATCCTTACAAATGCTTGCCTTCAAACTAACTAGATAGAGCTCTTTTACAAATGAATTTTAGCGGTACTATCCAGAGGTAGAAAAATATCTCACTCCTACAACGTGTGTGTGTGTGCCTATATATATAGGCACAGACCCATAGTTACCAGTGTTTGTGGAGAAGATTTTTAAGATTTGTGTTTGTCCCTGGAATTAATCTTAAGGAGGCTGTGCTGTATAACTCTTCTAGCAGTTTTTATTTTATTTTGTTTTTAAAGATTTTTTATTTTTAAGTAATCTCCACACTCAATGTGGGGCTCAAACTCACAACCCTGAGATCAAGAACTCTCCACTGACTGAGCCAGCCAGGAACCCTAGCAGTTTGTATTTTAAAAAGACCTCCTTTTAAAATTTCTTCTTCAGTCTCAGGTGATTGTGGGCTAGGCCGACAACATTTCAAAGACATAAGACATAAGACATATATAGCTTTAAGGGCAAAGAAAGGATGCAAGTTCTGCCTAAAAAGGACTTTGGTTTCCCAGAGCCAATATCTTATAAATTGTTTGAGATAAGAAGTTTTGGAATTGGTAAAGGAGTTGCCTCTAGAGCTGCATTTCTAGTTTTGTAAAGATTTGTAAGATAAGGACAGTTATTTCAATTCCTCAAAGAATTGGGTCGTAACTTAAATGAGATCATGTTGTCATTACCCTCAACTTGTTTCTTTCCTTCTGGGTACGTAGTTCTAATTTTTTTTTTAAGATTTTATTTATTTATTCATGAGAGACACAGAGAGAGAGAGGCAGGCAGAGACATAGGCAGAGGGAGAAGCAGGCTCCATGCAGGGAGCCTGATGTAGGACTTGATCCCGGGACTTCAGGATCATGCTCTGGGCCGAAAGCAGGAGATAAACTGCTGAGCCAACCAGGGATTCCCAAGGGACTCTCACTTTTAAGTGCACTTCTTAAATGAATGATTGTCTAATTGGAACATTCCCTACACTGGCTATTGTACTTCTAAGCTGAAATTCCCCTGCGAGCCTCAGCAGTTTGGTAGGACCCGAGCTGCAAATGGAATTAACCCATATTTCTTTCCAGCCATAGCTAGCCACAGCGGGGGTGTAACCCACATTTCTGTCTGGCCTTATTTTGGGGCCCCCAACCTAAACCAAATTCTTCAGGACACAAAACAAGCTTAGTAAGATTTTGCCTTTTTTTTTTTTTTTTTCTGAGCTACCTGCAACTCCCAAGATTATAATTCTTAGACATAAAATAAGCAGGTGTGCCTAAAGGTAGGATGCTTGACTCTTTAGAATGTAAGGATTCTGGTAGCTAAGCCTTTGGGTTTCTCAGAGCCAAACTAATACCTGGAAGGGATGTGCTGCTGGGTTGGGGATTGTTCATGTTTTACAATGTACCTCATTGCATGGAAGCTTTCTTGAGGTTGGTGACTGACCCACCATCAATCTCACCTGTTCCATGACCAATTTATCCTACCACAAGAATCTTCTGGAGGTGGTGAGTACTCTAGCCTTTAAATACTTGGCTTGTTCCCACCAATTTTTGCTGCTTTCTGGCTTCTGAGATTCCCTTAGCAATAACTTATTTTAAAAATTTTTTTAAAAAGATTTAGTTATTTGAGAGAGAGCATGCGCTCATGCATGTGCATGCAAACTGGGGGAGGGGCAGTGGGAGAAGGTGAGAGAGAATCTCAAGCAGACTCCCTGCTGAGCACAGAGCTCGATGTGGGGCTCCATCTCATGACTCTGAGATCACAACCTGAGCTAAAACCAAGAGTCCATCGTTTAACCGACTGTGCCGCCCAGACACTCCAGCAATGACTTATCTGCACAAAACAAGACAGACAAACATGTGCACCTTAAGGTATCAGCAGTAGCCAAGAGATGTTACTGAGTCTTGGCCACAAGAAGGCCCTGTTCATACCACTACCAGTTCCTGTGGATCTTTGGACCAGGGGGAAGGGGTTAAAGCAGCAAACCCCAAGGAATGGGGATCGAGGACTGATTCCAAACAAAATGGAGAACTCCAGCTGCCGCCAACAGTTCCCAGTGGGAACCCAGGGATAGATCAGGGCTAGGGTTTCCCCGCTGGGGAATTGTGGTCTGAAAGGCTGGAGGCTTGGGCTCTGGGAAGTTACCTTTTTGCCAGCTCAGTTGGGCTCCAGGCAAAACTACCAGCTCAGTGGGGCTCTGGGCAAACATGGAGCTCAGTTGGGCTCTAGGCATCACAGTCTGCCCCGTCCCCCGTCAAGCTGACCCCCCTGTAAAGGAGAGCCAATTAGATGGAGACCTTGAACGCAAAAGAGGGTGGAGCTCGGAACTGAGAGGGGCTCACTCAGCCCTCAGAAAGGGCAGGAGAGACAGTAAACACAGAGGGTTCATGGGGTACCACGCTTGTGTTTCTCGTCTCTGGATGCCACTGGAAGTTCGCTTCAGATCCCAGCACTGCCATCAAATCTGTTAAATAATAAAAATCCAATTAAGTACATTTTAGAGATCTAATTGGCTTAATTAATCAATTCACGCAGCAGGCTGTATCCCATCTAGCAAGTAGAGGGAAGCTCTAAGGAAGGTTTTTATAGGCAGGAGGGTGGGACAAGAAGTTCTTAGCAAAGGAAAAAGAAAGATTGTTTCACCTTCTGTTTAGAAGGGCAAAGGTCTTATTAGGTGTACTACCTTATCTTCATTTGGGGTATAGAGAAGACCCATGTGACCAATTACCTCATTGATGCTGATCAGAAAATTCCTGCCTGGCCAGGTAAGACTACATTTCTAGGGGAGGTTAGAACTACAGTTAGGTTAGGTATTGACCCCCGGTTTGATGGCCTGGCCTATGTGATGCTATTTTGGGCCTGGAAAATGACCCTGTGTCTTATCCCATTGCCACTAGAGTAGGCTCCCGGGTGGTCAATGCTATACCTATGGCAAGTGCCAGACATATTCATGGATTAATCAGGAAAAGCTACTGAACTGATGTGTGTGGGGGAAGAGGATGGTAATAGGAAAGCCCCCTCAACAGGCCTCAGTGTTGGACTCTGGTCCTCAGTCATGGCTTCTTTGGCAACTACTCCCTAACCTCTCATGCCTGCTAGGCTCTGACTTGAGGAGAGCTCAGACTCTATGGGTTCCCCTAAAACGTGACTGTCTCCATCATTTATTTCCCACCTCACCCCGTCTGTTCCTTTCTCCCAAGGCTGACTCAGCCCTAGTTTTTGCCTGTTTGTTTTCTTTTGCTCACAGACTATTCTCTTGGGGCAGATTCCTACCCCTACCCCCACCCCCCAATCATCTTATTCTGGCTCCTCAAATAGTTTTTTCAAACCAATCTTGCTAAAAGCTATTTTAGGGTTTGACTGTGGCTGTTTGACATCATTATCTAACTGGGTCTAGTTTGAAGATTCTAATAGGATCTCTTGCTGGAGTCTTTTCTTTTTAGGATTTCCTAGTCTAGGTCAGAACATATAGAAAATCATCACTTTGTCCTGGGAGAACTTTATTTTCTCCATTCAGATACTTAAAAATCTTAATGCTCCACATCCAGAGTTTTATTTTGTAAGGGACATTTTCTGGCAAGCTGCCAATAACAATGTGTAATATGAAGTTCCATATGCCCCTTTGGGTTCAACTGTAATCTTTATGAGATAATTTTATCCTCTTCTCTCTTGCTGTGGAACTGAAATCCTCAAGTGCAAAGAAACTTTCGTATCCCTCCCACATCCCAGAGCTAGCTTGGAGTTTGGCCTCAGGCAACAACCAACTAACAGTGCCTTGAAGATAATTCTGTGGGGAGTTAATTAGGATAGACTGAATAATTTAAGGGGCAGTTTTGGTGAGTGAAGTAGAGGAAAGCATTTTGGGTGTCAAGGGTTGATGCATCCCCCTTTTCATTATTTCAGCTCTTACCTCTACTTTCTTAATGAACATTAAAGAAAAGTAAACCTGTTTTATAGATACCGTTAATTAATTTGGTACTTACTATGGGCTCACCTCTGGGCTGGGTTCCATGAAAATTTAAGTTGTGATTATAAAGTAAGTTTTTTAATTGCACAATAAAATCCTAGACAGTCTTCAAGATCCATCCCAGAGGCCACCATCTCCTAGAAGTCTGACCAAGCTCTTCTTTGGATTTGGGCACTCCCTCATCCATACCCCATAGCACTTTTTTTTTTCTTTCTTTCTTTCTTTTCTTTTCTTCCTTCCTTTCCTTCTTTCTTTCCTTCTTTCTCTCTCTCAAAGAAAGAAAGGGAGAGCATGAGCATAAGGAGGAGGAGGCAGAGGGAGAATCAGATACCTCACTGAGCAGGGAACTCAACTCAAGACTTGATCCCAGGACCCCAGGATCATTACCTAAGCTGAAGGCAGATGCCCAACTGACTGAACCACTCAGCACCACCCCCTCATATGATTTTCTACACAGCTATATTACAGCTTTTCAGATATTGTCTTGTAGCCCTTTGTTTATCCGTCTTACCTAAGATGAGCAACTGGGTGGTTGGAATGGTTGCCTTCATTTGTTTATTCAATTATTTTATTTTATTTTTTTTTATTCAATTATTTTAATTAGGTATTGAATATGTATAGGTGTTTTTGGTCCTGGTGTTTCAAAGAATGAAGACAATCCTCATTTAGTGTATATTCTCTATATTTGTTGTGTACATCATTCTGTGGCTCTATTTCTGCTTCACACTCTTTTTCCTGTGGACAATTGAGAGATTCAGCCATTTTGAAGAATTATTTGACTATGACTTGTTAAATGTTCTCTAAACTTTGTTAATACATCAGCAGGCAGAGGTGTAGAAGCTGGACATATTTTGTTTATAGTCTTTTCTCTGCCAGACACAATCTGCACTATCAGCTTCTGATGGATTCTTTTAGGATGGTGACTTGGCTTCATTGATCTTGGTATCTTCAGTAGCGTTTTGCTAGTATTTAGTGCAAAGGTGTTTGGCATTGAACTAAAGGAAAGGTGCTCCACTCAGCATTTATATGCCTGTGGTTTATTTTTAAAGCCATGTTTTATTTAAAATGAGACTGACTTTAAATGCACAGGGTTGGCTTCTTCTTAGAAGGAATCTGGAAGACCAAGGAAATATGGCAGAAGGAGAAATGACATGTTTTTTTTTTTTTTCTTACTGAGTCATGATTGCACCCATTTATCTGTTCCTACATCACCTTGAAAGATTGATTTTTGGCTCCAACACTAGCTGCATTTATTTCATCTGAATTTCAAGATCTTTCATGATGTTTCACCGCCATACCTTTTATTTACCTTACTAGCTTTTCAATATTTCCCATACTTGCAAATTTTTGCCCTCTTTCATCTACTCTTTTATGTTTTATGAATTTAAAGATGTACTCTATTCTGCTCCAATCCTAGAACTGAGTTGCTGAAGGAGTCTAGAATTTCCCATTAGGGACTCTTTGCTGTATGTGGAAAAGGGGACCCTTAGACTTTAGCAGGAAGATCAGTAGATGCTGACCATGCTGAACAATGAAGTCTGTTAATACTTCCTGCTTCTCTCCTTCAGAGAATTTACTAGACTTCCCCTCTCTCAGGCTTGCAGTAACCCCCTTCTCTTTGAAAGCCCATGCCTTATACATATGCCTTTTCCAGTGTTTCCTCCATTCAGAGGATAGGAAGATACTATATATTAGGGTACCCCAGTGTGTGAATTGATAGACATAACTGATATTACCTATTCTTCAGTATCAGGTAAGTCCCTAAATTTGTGTGACTCCACTACTTTCTCTGATCACCTTCTGCCATGAACCAAGCTTGTCTATTATGGTAAGTAGTCTACTCATCTCTCAAAGCAAAGGACATACTCTTATGTGATTGGTGGACACATCATATTACTGCTTTATGGAGAACATCATTCATATTCAGTCTGTTTTCTACACTTACCAGTAATGTTATGGTGTAGACTTTGTGGAAGTGTGTTTCTCTATGGAAGATGATAATCCTCTTTCTTGGCTTAGCATTTTTCTCAACACAGAACTCTAAGTTACCACTATGTCAATTGATTGAAGCTGTTATTCAAAATGAAGCCCATTTGGCATTCCTAGCAGCTAGTCTTCTCTTGCCTAGATTATTCTACGCTGGTTTCTAACAATTTCCGTCAACCCCCTAAGTATATTGCTGCCAATATTTTTATCCCATTGTCAGCTTTGACTGGATTACTTATTTATTGAAGCTCTCTGGTGATTTCCTGCTGCACCTAGTTACCTCTGAATGTGTTGGCCGTATCTAGAAGGATAGGTATCACCTGTTTCTACACCCCCCTCCCACATCCATTCAGGTTCTTGTCTCTATTTGGTCCATAAGTCTCTCTTCATAGGTGGTGGCCAATGCCGCATAACTCCTTTCAAGAAAGACAACACATAGTTGTTCTAGGATTGCCTGGAATGCTATGCTAATATTTCAGTGTTGGGGCTTCAGAGTTAATCCGACAGAGGCATTTCAGTCTTCCCTCGTTCTATGTGCATAGACTTATTAATTAGATCTCTGGGGCCACAAATTGAAGCAGGAATGTGCCATTTAGTATGCTTCCTACATGTTTGAAAACTAGTTTAAATTTTTTGCCTGTGTTTCTTGTACATGTGCAGTAGTTGAGTTACTATCTTATACCTTGTCTTCATCAACCACTGGGGTAGGATCAGTGTCTTGTAATTCTCTTTATGGCATTTAACACAATGTCACAAAAACTTTGGCCTTCAGTATTTCTTCTTGTGATAAACTTCATGGGCTCTTGGTATCTTGAAGAACTTCCTGGCCTATGGGGCAGGAGATTCACTTGGTTCTAGACCTGGCACAGACTCTCATTTGATGCTACTCTGGGGTTCAGCTAAGGACATGGGCCTCAGTTTTCTCAGCTGTGAAATGTGAGGCTGGGATTATCAGCAAGCTCCCTTCCAGATCTAAACTTAACTGAGTCCTCTTTTTCCTCTGTTCTATATCCACCACTTTCTGAAATGTCTTCTGTATTTAATAAATTTGTCCCCACTTTCAGAGCTGTTTATGACACGAGAAAGAGGTGGGAAATAGTTAACATAAACGCGTTCTGAGCAGCCTAATACTTTTTTTCCCTGCCAAACTTCTCTCTCTTCCTCTTCCCCCGATATTTTTTTGGGGGGTGGGTGGATGGGTGGGTGGCTTTTGCAATATTGATATTCAGAGAAGAGTGGAGAATGCAGGACTGCAAGGGTTCATAACAGATGGTTATATACTGCCATTTTAAGAGGGTTATTAAAATAACACATCTATTTTCCTGAATAGTAGGATGTCTTAAGTGTTTAGGCTTCACCCTACTGTTGAAATAGAAAGAGGAGGAGGAATCAAGGAAACACCTAGCTAGAACATTTTTGCATGATCTCAACTTTCTTATTGTTCCTGAGTATCTTAATTTGGACAGTGGTATGTGTTTGAGATTGAATGCAAGGAAATTCATTGCATCATTTTTCTGGCACATATTTCTCTTCTCTAAATCCTGCTTTGCTGGTGCTGCCTCCTCCCCTGACCGAGTAGGCCTGTCTTCCCAGATCACAGCTGCAGTATATTGACACAACCTTTCTCTGGAGGAATTATATTGCACTCTGGGTGGATGTAATTCATGGACTCACTATCCCCAAAAGGAGAGGCAGTCTCTGTACTGCTGACTACAAAGAAAAAACTGACCTTGTATCCATAGTATAGAGCAAGTCTATAGTTTATGTTAGGTGTTCAATAAAATATTTCTTAACTCTAAGACAACTGAGATATAAGGAAGTAAAGAGACTTGCCAAGCTTCTTTGGGATAGCAGCCTTTGAACATTTTTTTTCTTTTGCTCTGTTCATTGGAATATGCTGCCTGTGAAATTGTCACTTCAGTGGATTATCATACACTCAGTTGTATTAATGTAATTGCTTTCCTTTCATGCTGAGTTGAGAACCTAGTTCCTTGGGAAGTGTTATCCCATTAAATTCTAAGTGAAATAGAAAAAGGATGCCTTAGACTATTACTTTTCTTGTGCTTACATTCCAGCCTTGCTTTAATACCTTTTCTTTATCCACCCCTGACCTTGCATGCTTTACAGTAAAATAAAAGCCATTGGGATTGCCGTACCTCATGGATGTTAGTGAGAAACATCCTGAAACTTGAGAGAATCCCTAGATTCTCAAGTACTACAAACTGGGTGGCAACCACCAGGTGTCAAGCTGGATTTCCTCAGTGGTTTTATTCCCATTTGTGCCAGGAGCCTTATGTATATATTGTTTTGTATAATCCTTTCTGCAGCCCTATATGGTAGATATTAACAGTATTATAAAGTTGATACTGTAAGAATAGAAGGCACAGATACAGGGGCACCTGGGTGACTCAGTCCATTTAAGTGTCAGACTCTTGGTTTTGGCTCAAGTCTTTATCTCAGGGTTGTGAGATTGAGCTCATGTTGGGCTCTATGCTCAGTGCGGAGTCTGCTTGAGGTTCTCTCCCTCTGCCTGTGCCCCTCCCCCTGCTTGCTCGCTACCTCTCTCTCAAGTAAAAAAAAAATAATTAAATCTTAAAAAGAAGGTGACACAGATATGGAATCCTCAGATGCAAGGGCCTGCTAGATGCCCTGAATGAGAAAGTGAGTTCTGTCGCCCATTATGGAGACCAGAATGCAAGTGCAAAATGGATAAAGACTTCCATGGGGGTGAAGTTTGATGCCTTTCCAGCAGCACAAAATGTCACAAAATGGACATCGTGAGTACACTGAGAGGAGGAGTAATGTCCTCATCACTCTTCCTTTGCATCATTCCTGATGGAAACATACTTTATTGTAGTGGGTCTTTACCTTTGTTTCTCTTCTTTTGGAGGGGTGGTTCTTCTGTGTCATACACTGAAATGGCTGGAGACTGTCTCCCTGCTCCCTGGCAGTGAGAGCAGGGGTACGTGGTGACTTAGGCATGGCCAATTGGTCTCTTCTGCTGCACTTGGGAGCTGGGGGACATGCTGTAGAGATCAAAGGACGCTTGAGAAAGTTCTTAAGGCAGCCATGTTGACAGGCAGTGAGAGAAGCAGCCTGGCATCCAGTGTGCTGCTGCCATCCACCAGACCTCATATAGGTAGCTCCTGGGGCAGCCACCCTTGGTTTCTGCCTGGTTTTCTTTTCTTTTCTTTTCTTTTCTTTTCTTTTCTTTTCTTTTCTTTTCTTTTCTTTTCTTTTCTTTTCTTTTCTTTCTTTTCTTTTCTTTTCTTTTTTTCTGCCTGGTTTTCTAACACTTCAATTAACTCTCTTTTTCAGTGTTCTTTCAACACATTTCTTTTCTGCTTAAGGTAGCCAGACCGAACTTCTGTTGCTCACAACCAATGACCCTGTATAATTCAGTCACATAATGCAGTGTGGTTTTGCTTAGTCACCTGGCATAACGTACCTTCTGCTCAGGCAGTTTAGAGACATCCATACTCCATATGAATCACTGTTAATTTAACTTTTATGGTGAAAACTTGTTCCATGTGGAAAAGCATGATTATTTTGGTTTGAGTTTAATAAGCAGAAAACAAAGAAAAAGAAATACTGTGTTGGCTCTGAGCATTAAAATATAAGGAAATAAAGCTCATGATAGAGTTTTAGCTAAGCTCCAAAGGTTTATGTTTTCCATCTATTCATTTAATAAAAGGAACTAGGAAAGTTCATGGTAAGGAGAAAAAGCATCAAATAATATAAAAATATTGAATAAAATATTAGAAGCCCAAACACTTAAATAGTTAACATCTATTATGAGAATATTTCACATTTCTCAGGCAGATTATTTTCCACCACTTGGTATTCTGTGCCTACACTTGCATATTTAAATAAAAAATTTTAAAATCACATAAAAGATGGTCAGACTTTTTTTTCCTCATTTGACTCTGTTATTTCACTTCCATGAGACTTGTTAAAGAAACCATTAAGAGTTGTAAATGCCACCAAGTCATTCCGAAGTAAAGATTAGAAATTCTCTTGTCGATTGCTAGTTAAAAAGGTCCTGACATTTCTCTATGGATTTGGCCCATGTGATCATTTACTGGTGACCATCTGACCTCCATGCTGAACTGCTTCTCACTGGAATGGGCATGATCTTTGCACAAGGTAGAGCGACACTTCGTGGGTAACAATGGCTATAATAGCTTCTTGAAAAGCAAATTAGATTCACATTTGGCTTGAATGCTGGGTAAGATCTTTTGCAGGCAGAAAAGCAGCTATACATACTCCTATTGTCATTTCAGCTTTTATATGGCAAATCTTTATAGTTGAAAAAGGCTTTATAATCATATTTAATTAATGCTTTCTCACCAATGCTCTGGGTGTGACATGACTGGCTGGCACCTTTTTCTAAGAAAACTGTAGTTAATGACATGGAATTGACACAAAATACTAATTGGTGGTGAGCTGGTGATAGCATCAGAGTGATGGCAGAGAGGCTCTTCCACAGCCTAGTGAGCCAGACTGTTTCCCCTATATTTAGAGGGTTAAGGAAGGAGGAGGGAAAGTTGCTGATGACTATGGGATTGTTACAGTAAAAAGGGCAGACATGATTTCCAAAAGCATCATTAGAAATGTTAACAGAAGTCCATTTCAAAATTAAAACAGGATTTCTCAAAACTCACACCAGCACTAAAACATTCTCAATACATTAGCCAGCATGTAACCATCATCTGAGATCACATTTGGATTTGATCCTTTCCAGAGTGGCTGTTTGTGCTGGCTTCTTGTCTTCACCTGAGAGTTTTCAGCTGGGCTCCTGAGCAGGCTGGGCCTGGGGAAAGAGGTGAGCGAGGCACAGGATTTTCAGGCTTTTTGCAGTGGACTGCTGGCAGACCCACCTTAATCCTTCATTCTTAGGCATGGACTACACCCCAGCTGCCTTTCCTTTGACTTGAGAGGGGTTATTTGACCATTCTAACTCTTTCTTTGTAAAATGTGCAGGCATTCTTGTCAAGACATAAAAAACTCTATTTGAACATTACTATTTACTGTTATGTGTAGATGGTAAATACTGTGAGGTAAAGACCTGTCCTTCTCCATTCACATCATAAGCAAGCATCTGGTGTATTCTGAGTCTGTTTGATCACAGTCCTCGCGTGAAGTTTCCGTAGCCATTCCCTCACTCAGCAGACCATGACATGGCACATGAAGGGAACAACACCTAGCTAAAGAGTGTTAACACAGGTCTTTAGTGCTCTGACCCCCATTTTGACCACTCATCTGTGACTCAGGAACTCCTGTCTTCATGGAGATTCCATCACCCTGAGGACCGGTTTTAGGAATAAGTATCCTCAGCTTCCCCAAGGTTATCTCTGTCCTCAGCGTGCAGCACTCGAGCTGCTGTGTCTGTCAGTCTCTGATGATTCTCAACTGTCTCCCAGGTCACTGGGCAGTCACAGTGCCCAGTGGGCCTGCAGGGACAATTCTGAGTTCCCACCCCTTTTTGCAGGAGTTGATTCTCTAGGCAATATCTTAGGCTTTCAAAAGCTGCAGAGAGACATACATCTCTGCTAAGTCTCAGTTGTCATCCTCATGATTCTCCTCGAGCTTGTCCTCCACTGGACAATGAGGAAGGGCACAAGGCCAAAGTTCTTTACTCCAGGTGACTTCTCATACTCTACAAAGATGTCTGAAGGGTGTACTTCTGGAAGCCCATCATTTCTTCACCTGGATTCCTACAGCATGTGGCATCAGCCCTAAACACATCTTTGTTTGCCCTGCACAGGATCTTGGGACTCAGAGTACACTTTAGTACCAGAAATAACTTCCAGTACCATGTTCCATACACTTCCTTATCAAATTACATTCCTAGACTATGTATTTTACACTGAAAAAAAATCCTCTCAAATATCTACTACCATACTGGGCCCTAAGTAAATGCTTGTTAACAGTGTGGCATCCATTAAGTATATATTGAAGTAACTTTTTCTCCTCTGGTGTTCCTCTCTTGATCCCTACTATTAACTTCCCTACTTCGAGGAGCCACTCAGCCAGGACTTTTTGAGAGAGAAGAATTGGTATATTTAGCAGTCATCAGATAGTTACTGTTATGGTGCTGAGTTTTTAAGAACCTGTTAATTGTACAAGCTTAAACCTAAATTGCATGTTCCTCTCTTCATATGGTGATGATGATGATTTTATAAATGCTGGTTGGATAGCACTGTAATTAGTGGGCACCGGCTTCTATTTTGGTAACAATTTATTCTTATACCACATTTGAGAGGTTTCTCTTTCCCTGTGGTCACAAAGAGGTAAAAAATAAAAATGACATCCTTTTTAATAAGGCATCCCAAGTAGGCTGAGTACCTATGAATTATAAATGAAAACTTTTCAGTGATTAAAATATACTGATGCAGTCCCCTTTTCTGCGTCATTGCTTCACTAGGCTGGCATGAAAATCACTCAGAGGAAGTCCCAAGGGTCTCTGAGATCACCTCCATCTGTTTCATGCATTTCTCTAATGTAAATCAATGGGAATTAAGGACAATGGCATATTAGCTGGTTTGAAGAGAGGGGCTCTTTCTTCCAGGGGAGTCATCAGCCATTTGCTGATGGCCAGGTAGGGCCCTGAATTCCAGCTCTTCATATACTAGTCTTTATAGCTATGGTCTCATAATATAACCTGGTCCATGTTTTGTTCCCTCAAGAATCAGTTTCCATTTCATTTTCAAGGATGCTTCCATTCCTCTTTTTCACACAGGTAAGGCTTTATTTAGTAGTGACAGTTGAGAGCAGGTGCTAGGGCAGATGATTTAAGGGGGTCCTTTAACTTATGAGCAAAAGAAGCTCATAAATTGAGGAGCCTTGAAGACTGTCACTCTAAAATAAGAGCCAACACAATCTCAGATGGATACTAATCAATATAAATTAATAGCATTTGCAGGAATCCTCCTTTCCCACTTCTCAGAGCAAAGCTCCTGCTGTCATCAATGGCCATTGGGTGAGAGGCAGGTAGTAGAGAAAGAGCTCTTAAAGACCATGATGAGGTACAGGAAGAAAAAGAAGTCTGAATAAAGAAGAAAATTTTCTTCTAGCTTTGTTATTCCTCCCTGCCTTCCATTTGCCTTTTATTTGATCGGTTGTTGATTAAATAACATTAATGTCTGTTGCAGAATTGTGCATGAGAGACTTCTGGTCTTTTGCTGTTCAGGTTGGAAATGAAGGGTTATAAGCATTGCAGGTCATCAGATCTGAAATGGCCCATTTGCCAACAATTAATGACTTTTGGGGGAGCGATTAGCTTTCATCCCAAGATGAAAGCAATGAGCCCTTCAGCAAAATGGACAGTGGTTTCTGAGCTAAGGGAAAATTCAGCCTTTCATGACTTTTCTCCTGTCAAAACCTGTCTTTAAGGTCCAATATCTGATTATTTTTGACTTTGTATCTCAAATATCCAACTTATTTAGAGTTATTTTGATGGTTTATTTAGATTAAGTCACACTTTTTTCTCAGCAATATATACCAACAAAAAGTAACACAAGAAAGATAATGCTTTAATGTCAATGATATTTATTGCAATCAGATTAAAACCAAGATAATATCAGATTAGTAAGTGGCATCTCAGTCACAGGACTTTTTTTTTTTTTTTAAAGTAGACTCCATGTCCAGTATGGAGCCCAGTGTAGGGCTTGAACTCATGATCCTGAGATCAAGACCTGAGCTAAAATCAAGAGTCAGACATTCAACCAACTGAGCCACCCAGAGTGCCCCTAAATCATAGGACTTTTAGAGATGTGAGGTAAAGAAGATGAATGGAAGAAGCAACTGGATTCATCTTTGGAGAATCTCAAAATCATGAATGAGATACTGACAAAACTGAGAAATCATTTCTGAATCTTGAGCCAATGACATCCTATGACCAGATCATTTAGCTATTATGTGTTTAGAAAGTCATCATGCTTCTTGGTGTTTTTAGTCTAAAAAACCTTTATCCACAAAAATTAGAGAAAAATTAGTGATGGTTGCTGGTTGGAGCTGGGAGGGGGGGGTGGTTGGGCAAAATGGGTGAAGGGGAGAGGGAGGCTTTCAGTTATGGAATGAAGAAGTCATGAGAATGAAAGGCACAGCACAGCATAAGGAATATAGTCAATGATATTGTCACAGATGGCAGCTACACTTGCAGGGATCAAAGCCCAGTATATATAAACTTGTCCAATCACTATGTTGTAAACCTGAAACTAATGTAACATTTTGTGTCAATCATACTAAAAAAAAATTTAGAGAAAACTTACATAGTAAATTGATTTAAACTGGTCTCAATTGCGTGGATCACGAGACTACTTTCTTTCCATTTCTTTCTCTTTAGTGTTATTTTCAATTACTGCCCACTCAACAAAGTTTGGGAGTCATAACTGACAAAAAAAACTAAGGCTATAATGAAAAGTTTACAGAGTTACATCTTCTATTTTTCAGCCCCTTTCTTCTAGTGGACCTTGCCAGACCCATAGAACATTCTCTTTTTTTGAACCCACAGATTACAAGATGGTTGTATTTTTGAGCCTTGAAGCTCTTCTAAGCCTTTTATGATACAAGAACCCTTTGGAATGACTTGAAATAGCACTCTTCATTTATTCATAATTTATTGAAAATCTATTTGGAGCAAGGTATTATGCTAGATTTAAAGATAGAGAAGAAATAGTTCAGTCACTCAGCAAATATCTGTTGTGCACACAGTATGTGGGTAAGAACTAGGAATAGTGGAGAGCAAAAGAAGACGTTGCTCCTGCCGTCTTCAAGTGGAGGTTAGTAGAGGAGACTTATAAATAAAAAAAATCACACATATAGGTACACGTACAACTATAATGTGTGATGTGAGATGTAAAATAGAGGAATCACATTATCTGGCAACAAAGAGCTTCTATGAAGAAGTGATTTTTAAGGGAAGACTGAAGGACAAGGAAAGATTAACTTAATAAGGACTGGGGTGCAGAATCATATTGCAGGCAGATAAAGTAGCTGGTGCTGAGGCTTGGTGGTGAGGGAGAGCTGAAAGAGCGTATCAGCATCATGGCAATGGAACCCAAAGAACAAGGGGGAACTCAGAGTGAGACGAGTCTGGAGTGGGAGGTAGGGGCCAGACCATGCAGGACCTGACAACCATCTTAAGAATTAGGAGTTTTATCCTAAGAACAGTGGGAAATTACTGCAGGGTTTTAAGCATGAAAAATGGAGGGAATACATCTATCATTTGCAAAGATCACTCTAGTACCATTAGAGTGGAGTGGTTGCAAGATCTGTTAGAGCACTGTTGGGTCCAGGTAGAAGGTGACAATAACTCAGGAAGACATCGTGAAGAAGGGAGCCACAAATGGATTCTAGAGATGTGGAAGAGGCATAAGCAGTAGAACTTGGTAGTTATTGAATATGGTCTGGGAGAGAGGGGTTCTGGCATGATCTCTAATGTTTCTAGCTTGCTTAGTAGGGGGAACAGTGGTACCATCGACTTAGGTAGAAAACTAGGATAAAATAAGCTTTGAAGGGCAAGCTGAGTTTTTAGACAAGTGGAGTTTGAACTATTATATGGTGCTGTAAAGTAAGCTCTTGTTACATAGTCTAAACAAATGGATCTTTTTTTAGAGGTAGGGGAGGGGCAGAGGAAGAGGGAGAGAGACAATCTTAAGCAGGTTCCATGCCCAGCAGAGCCTGATGCAGGGCTTAATCTCCTGATCCTGACAACATGACTTCAGCCAAAACCAAGAGTCAGACACTTAACTAAGCCATGCAGGCACCCCAGAATGGATTTTTAAAAATTCAAGTGGCTAGAGGTAGAATGTTCTAGTTATCTAATATTGCATAACAAACATCCAACAGTTATGGCTTAAAACAGCATTCGCTTTGCTCAGGAATCTGCAATTTTAGGAGGCATTGGTGTAAATAGCTGATCTCTGCTTCACTCCAGTGTCAACTGGGGTAGCCTGAATGCAGGAGACTGGAATCATTAGAAAGCTGGCTCACTTCTATGTGTGACAGTTGATGCTGGCTGCCAACTGGAGCCTTAGCTCAGGCTGTGGCCAGAACACTTAAACATGACCTTTCCATGTAGCTGTTGGGCTTGTTGGCTGAGGTTGTTTGGTTGTCTGGGTTCCAAGGTGACTGTCACATGAGTAAAGCGAGAGCCAGGCAGAAGTTCCATCATCTTCCATAACCTAGCCTCAGGAGTCATGCAGTATCACTTCTGCTTTCCATTGTATTCTGTTCATTAGAGGTGCCTCACTAAAATAGACCATGTCTGGAGGAAAGGAATTGGTTTTCCTTTTGATGGGAGGAATATGGAGAATTTGCAAATATGTTTTAAAACCACCCCATGGGGTAAGAAGTTAGGAGAAAAACCAAGGAGCATTCCAGAAGGAGGGAACAGGTTGAAGCAAAAAGTAGAAGTTGTATTTAATAAAAGTGCTGCTGACTGAAGAGTCATGAATCATGAGAAATACAGCTTAAAAGAAAGTTTGGGACCAAATGATAGTAGAGCCTAAATTTCTGGAAATCCATGGTGTTGAACTCTGAAACAAATTGTCAGAGAAGAATTCAAGTTCATGTTCAAGTAAAGATCAAAAGTAGAGGTGACAGGGGTACCTAGGCGGTTCAGTCGGTTAAGTGTCTACCTTTGCCTCAGGTCGTGATCTTGGGGTCCTGAGATTGAGCCCCACATCGGGCTCCCTGCTCAGGGGACAGCCTGCTTTTCCCTCTACCTCTGCTACTCCCCCTGCATGTGCACGCGCGCTCTCTCTCTCTCTCTCTCAAATAAATAAAATCTTAAAAAAAAAAAAAAAGTGGAGGTAACAGTCCAGTGGCTGGCTGGCATAGGTTAGGAATAATTATACTGGATGATTAAATGATGATAAAATGATTCATGCCAATTAGTTCTGGTCTACAAATTTTGGATCCTGTGTCTCCAAATTTAAACTGCTCACATCTTCAAATCTTTTTATTTGGGCTTTGTGGTTTGCTTTATGCCAGTTGGAAATGTGAGCCACAAAAAAAAAAAAAAAAAAAGCATGCCTGCAAGTTTCAAGTTTCATTACAAGGTGCTCCTCCTTTATCCTTTGGTGGATTAGCTACAGGAATATTGGTTTTTCTGTTCCTGGTTGTGGGTTCAAATTTTTCCATGTTCCTGTTGGACTACCCCAAAAGGCCTGGATCACGATGAGTATATAGTTGGTTGAATAATGTCTCCCCAAACTCATTTCCACAGAGAACCTTATTTGGACATAGAATCTTTGTGGATATAATTAGTTAAGAATCTCAAGGTGAAATCATCATGGGTTTAAAGTGGGCCCTAAATCCAGTGACTGGTCTCCCTGTATGGAAAAGAGAGAAGTAGTCCATGTGAAGATGGAGAGGCGGAGGTGGGAGTTAACGCTTCTGCAAACCAAGGATTGGCAGGAGCCATCAGAAACTAGAGGAGGTGAGGAAGGATTCCCCGGTCGGGCTTGTGAACACCTTGATTTTAGACTTCTGGCCTCCAGAACTGAGGGAATCATTTTCTGGCTTTCTTGCTTTCTTTTTTTTTTATTTATTTATGATAGTCACACAGAGAGAGGGAGAGGCAGGGACACAGGCAGAGGGAGAAGCAGGCTCCATGCACCGGGAGCCCGACATGGGATTCGATCCTGGGTCTCCAGGATCGCGCCCTGGGTCAAAGGCAGGCGCCAAACCACTGCGCCACCCAGGGATCCCTCTTTCTTTCTTTCTTTTTTTTTTTTTTTGGTAGGGTTGTGTGTGTGTGTGTGTGTGTGTGTGTGTATGTATAGTTTTTTTTTATTTATAGTTTTTGTGGGGTTTTTTTTTTTGGCCTTTTTTTGTGCTTTTTATTTTATGTTTTCTATTTGTGTGGCTTTTTTTTTTTCATTTCATTTTTTCTTTTTCTTTTTTCTTCAGCCACCCAGTTTGTGGCATTTTGTAATGGCAGCACTAGGAAACCAATATAAGGAGTTTGAGCCAGGCATAGAAAATATGGGTGTTGGTTTGCCAGATGCCAAACAGAAACAATTTTGAGTCTGTTGATAACTGGGTATCATTTTTGTCATTTCTACCTTCAGGAAATCAGAGAGTCTAGTGTATTTTCTTAATGTAATGGCTAAGTATATCACACTGGGAAAGGGATAAGAGGAATAGATAATGGGCTCCATCAAGTGTTCTCAGGTAACTCTGGGCTGGCACGTTATCTGCACCGGTGGATGGTTACAACAAAGGGAAATGTAGAATGAACACTCCCTTGTGTAACCTAGTGGCTAACGGTGTTCATTCAATGCAGGAGGTGTTGCTGCTGTGTACCGAAGGAGGGAGCCTGGTTCTTTATCTCTATTATGGTAAATAGGGAAGAAAGCAAGCCTTCCTATGGCAACAGGGGATTTTTAATGAAGTAAAGGAGACAGAAGAAGTGTCCCAATGGAGAATGAAGTGTGTCAAAAACAGATTGTGCACGTAATTACTTTCTCAGACCTTCCTGACATTATCAGCAGGACTGGTGTTTTGATGAAAAAAAACTTAATTAAAATTTAATTTTTTTTAAAGTGGAAAATATTCAGCATGGTTACAGGAGGATTGAAATCAGGGCACTGTGTAATTTTAATTGCTTTTAAGAGATGCGCTCCACGAAGACTAGCGTGGGGAAAAGAAGCCAAGGGACAAAATCGGAGGTGAGTGGCCGTGCTGCATCTCCAGCATGGGCAGGATGGGTGGTGACTGTGCTTGGGCCGGGTTCTTCCCACTGTCATGGGTGATGGGATGTGAACTCCGTATCCATTGTGGGGCACAGCAGCCCAGAGTAAGAAAGGGTGTGGATCTATTTTGGAGTGTACAGGTCAGGACACACTTGGGTAACACCGTGGAATCACATGTTGATTCATTAAAAATGACGGTTTCTTCCCCCAAAAAGGGAAACCTCAAAAGTTGAGGAGGTCAAATATTACACAAGGCAGCAGTTTTTAAATGCTGATCTCTGAATTAGTTCTATCAGAATCATCTAGTTCTGGTTTGTTACATCTCTTAGAATCTATGTGTTTCTATTTTTAAAATCATCCTTCCCAGGGTGTTCTGGGGGTCAGATGTGGGAACGGCAGGCTTGTAGTAAAAGGAGTGTGGCCTGGAGAACAAGTCAATATGGGCTCTGCCCTCTACTCTTGTGTAGATTCGAGCTGCTTGCTTAGCTTTTCTCCATCACATTGGGATAATAAGCTTACCTGATGGGGTTTTGTGATGATCAAAGATCACATCAGGAAAGTGACTGAAACATAGTAAGTGATCTAAAAATGATAAAACTGTATAAGAAGAGTTGAATCAGGCTGCTTGCTAAATCGGGGAGATAAAGCAGCTTTCTTCAAATATTTAGAGGGCAGCTCTGTGGAAGAGGTAACAGATTCACATTTTATGGCCTTTCAAGGTCAGACTCTGGCCCAGCAGACAGAAGTCACAGGGAGATGAGTTTCAATGCAATATTAAGTGGAACTTTCTTATGAATGGTCTAGGGATGACATCGGCTCATGTCTGAGGGCTGTACATGCCCCATCACTGGAACAGCTGCCATATTGGAGCAGCTGCCAGTGAGCACCTGGAATCAGCTCTCTGATGGGGTTTCTGGCTTCCGGTGGAGCAATGGCCAGCATATAATCATTTTGTAAACCATCAACACTTGTTTGAAAGAAGTTTTGGCAGAAAGCATATACAGATAGACCTATAAGAGCAGGGATGTCCTATCAGGGGTCCTCTATGGGGGACAATGTTGACGCTCTTTCCCCAGGTCTTTCAGAAAACAATAGGGCATAGTTAGGTTTCTCTAATATAACTGGGGAGCTCTACTGGCATTTTAGGGGAGGGGGCTAGTGCTGTAAAACATGCTGAAATGATCAGGACAGTCCCAGACAGAAGTTATCCCAACCTACTGCCAACAGTGCTCTGTTGAGGAATCTTGTACCTTGGTGAAGGTCAGAGGGATCCCCTGAATCAGTCCTGGAGGGTTCTCTTTACAGCCTAGTTTGGAAACCTCTGGGGTGGGATGGGTTACAGGGCAGCTCAGCCTTCCATCCTGGCACTCCCTGGTGACCATGAGTTCAAAGCAGAACCTCAGGTGGAAGGGGCACTTGGCCACTTTCATAAAGCAGAGTGCAAAGACAGTGGTGGGAGGGAAGGAATTTACCTCGTTTTCACCGGGGATCATATTTGGATGAACGCTGACTCATTTTGAGAAGCACAGTTAACCATTTTCCCAAACTATTCCTTTGTTATTAATGAGACGTTGGAGGACCGCTTGATGGGGGGATGGGGCATAGTTTGTGCTCACAGAGTTTGGTCTCCCTGCATGGTGCTAACCAGCTGTATGGAGATCAGATGTCTGACTTTGGCCTTGGCACCAGGCTCCAGCCAACTGACACATAGTTCTTTTTAATTAATTTAATTAGTTCCAGTTAATTCAAGTTTCCAGATTTTCTCTTCTAAAGAGATAAATGATACTAAGTGTTCCTTCTGACTCCTTTATTTATTTGTTTGTTTTTAAGTGCCTCTCTCCAACTCTTACGTCGTTTGCTCTGATTTCCTAGTGAGTGGGAAGATCCCACATCCCTTGTCTGAGGCTCTTCCCCAGGGAGGCTGGTTGTCCCAAGACACCTTGATGAGTTATAAGTGCAGGACCATGTTACCAAGCAGCATGCTAAGAAAAATACATCTCAGTGCTCTGCAAGCCTAGGAGAGACGAGACACCATCAGGTAGTGGGAAGTAACAAAAGGTCTGAGAGAATTTGGTCCTCTCTGCAAAGGTGGGCCAGGCCGAAGTAAATATTTCTAGTGCTACATGGTTCACTCTGCCGGTTTCATGTTGGCTTTCTGGGAAGCCGGTAAACAAGGCAGAGAAACAAATTATCCCCTCCAGAGTACAAGGGCCCCTCTCACCCACACAGACCTCCTGGTTGTCACTTTGAGTCACACCCCCGCCTTTCTGGAACTGGAATGATTGTCTCTAGTTAGCTCGGGTCTTATAGCAATGACAAAGCCACCCTCTGACATTGTCTGAACAGCAGGACATTCTTTTCCCCCTGGCTTGGTTTAGCTCAGTGGAGCAGAACAGTGGCCCAGGTGAGCAACAGGTGGCTTCCTCCCTACCGTGCTCTAGAACCTTCAGGGCTTGTCACCTGGAATCAAAGACTTGTCAGCACTAAAGAGGATCTTAAAGGTCAGCTAATTCAACCTCCCACCCAGGAAATGCCTTCCAGAACAAACCACCCACGTTGCTGATTAATAATATTCTATGTGGTTACTCAGTGCCATTGTGTCATTTCAGGAGAAAGGACTCATTCACGGGGTGTCATGAAACCCATGGCAGTGAGCTGGGCCCTGGTAGAGGTTTGCTCTGGTTATCAGCCTTACATTATTAGTGGTTTAGATTCCTTAAATTTATGACGGGTTTTTTGGTTACCAATTATGATTCACTACATGCCATCTTTTAAAAAGATTTTATTATTTAAAAAAAAAGATTTTATTATTCATGAGAGACACAGAGAGAGGCAGAGACATAGGCAGAGGGAGAAGCAGCCTTCTTGAGGGGAGTCCAACGCAGGACTTGATCCCAGGACCTGGGGATCACGCTCTGAGCAGAAGGCAGTCTCTCAGCCACTGAGCTGCCCAGGCATCCTTACATGCCATTTTTTGAATATAACATGAAGCTCTGACCCATTTTCTACAGGACAGTAGCAAATGTCTGACAATCGGCTGTATCCCCTTCTCATATCAGCTGTTTGAATCTACTAGGGTGGCTGGGGCCCCTTTACCTTCATTCTCTCAGTTTGGCGTTATATTACCTATTTAGGTACAGCCCAATGCTGTGCTGGGTGGAACCTCAGCTCTGTGCCAGTGAGGAAGTGAGGTTCAACCAGGGAAAGGGGCTGTGGGTTGTTCTCAGACTTCACTGGACAGCAGAATCACCTAGGACCTTTAAAAACAAAACAAAACAAAAAAACTGCTTAATCACAGTGTGCAGGCAGGGTTGTGAACCAGTGGCTGGGGAACTGGTCATCAAGAAGAAAGGCAATCCAAATGGTGGTGGCCAAGAGGGGTTAGGAACAGAGTTGTGATAATGTGATTGTGTTTTAACCCTCAAGATCTAATTGGATGGTAGCAGGAGTTTCAGCGGGAACGTTTTGATTCATCAGGTTGACAAGGGTGCAGGGACGGGATGTGGCTGCAAGAACTAGAAGGGTGGCAGGGACTGAGCAGATTGACAGTTCTCTAGCAAATAAGATGGGATCTACAGTTCTAGTGGGAGGCAGCAGCCTGATTGTCATGCTCACGTTGGGCTTACCACTTGCAGGGACAGTGGGACAGCAGGACAGCGGGACAGTGAGTCTAACTACAGAGCCTGCCTGCTGGCTGGGTGATGGGGCTCCTCTTTCATCTCCAGGCTCAAGGCTGGAGTTCTTATGTCAACAAGACAGAGGCAAGCAGAGGCTGATGGACTCAGAACAGGGAGTTCTGGATAGAAAGACTGGCTCTGGCTCTGTGGTAATTATCAGGGCAAGTCATTGGGACTGACTGGAAAGGTAAAGATATTCTTTGCTGTATCTTCTTGTGAAAGTAACTTCATCTCCCAAACCACACTGATAACATCCTTCAGCTCCCATTCGAAAGGCCTGAATTAAGTAATGTCTCTGAAGATCTCTCTCGGCTCCTTAGGAGAAAAGATCATTCAAACAGGGTGCACAGATAGGACAAAAATGGTGATTGAGCTAAGCCATGCCTTACAGCATTCAGTATTCACCCCAGAGTGGGCTCCGAGTAGCTGGAGGCAAAGTCATCAGGGTGGGAAAGCTGAATATCTGGCCACTGGAGTAGGGCTACAGCTCAGGATTGGCAAGTGCCAGAAGTTCGAGAATCTTTGGATTCCTGAGTACATATGTCTGTTACTCACTTGAAACTGGGGAGAGTCTCTCCTGTAGGAAATTTGGCTTTTGTCCCTTTGCAGCCCAGGTGGTGCCAAACATCCTCCTTGTTCTGGGAGGTGAGTCCCAACTCTCCTTGACCACCATGCTGTGGATGTGTGCTCCTGAAAGAGTACGTTTTCGGTTCTGTGTCCTATCAATGAGATATCTCCAGGGGAAGAATCTGAACTTTTCCCTTGGGACAGCGGGGAACTATTGGATATGTATAGACAGGTGAACAACAGGCTGGAAAAAACTTTAGGAATGTATGCTGGGCTGTCGTGTAGGTGGGGGATAATAATACTTGACTGCTGGCTTGCTGTGAAGAACAAACAAAATGGTATAAGTGAATGTGAAGATGCAGGACTCCATTCCTTCACTCATTCTGGTGCTTTCTCTGATGCCTCATGCCCTCAGTGACACAGTTTTTTCTTGACCGGTGCATTAGTTTGCTAGAGCTGCCATAGCAAAGTACCACAGACTGGATGTTTTAAACAACAGAAATTTATTTTCTCATAGTTATGGAGGCTAAAAGTCCAAGATCAAGGCATTGGCAGTGTTGGTTTCTTCTAAGGGCCATGAGGGGAGGATCTGTTCCAAGTCTTTCTCCTTGGCCTATGGATGGTCATCTTTTCATTGTCTTCCCTCTGTGTGTGTTTCTGTGTCCAAATTTCCTCTTCTTACAAGGACATCAGTCCTATTGGATTAAGGCTCACCCTAATGACCTTATTTTAACTTAATTCTATAAAGCCCTTATCTCCAAATATGATCATATCTTGAGGCTCTGGGGATTAGGACTTCAACATATTAATTTTGAAGGCACACAATTCAGCCTATAACAACCAGTCTTCTTGGAGGTGAAAGAGAAATCTTTTAGGACCTTATACTTAAGTAATTAGAGTCTATTTTAAGGGGTATTTAAAGACCCAACAACTACCCCCCTCAACGTACCATCTGCCCAAAATTATGTTCATCATCTCTTGGTACTTTGTGTCCCATCACTAGAATTATTTGGTTGAATAAAGAAGTTTGCTAAGATAATTTCCATATATATACACTCCTTTTATGTAGGAGTAATAATAGCAGCCAATTTATTGGATGAGTTTGTTTCCCAAATTATGAACAAATGCTAACATATGAGCACTAGTTAGGGAGCCAAAGAGCCTACAGTACAGAATATATAGTCTATCCCTATAACACTGTGGGACATAGCAAGGGCTCTGGAGCCAGTCTGCCTGGGTTTGAATTGCAGCTCTGTTCTTTTCTCTGTGTGACCTTTGGCAAATTATTATTCTCTCTGTGATTTTTGTCTTCATCTGAGCAATGGGCATAATAGTAGCACCTGCCTTATATGGTTGTTTAGAAAATAAACAAACTAGGGTGCCTGGGTGGCTCAGTCAGTTAATCATCTGCCTTCAGCTCAGGTCATGATCCCAGGGTCCTCCCCACTGAGCAGGCCTGCTTCTCCCTCTCCTTCTGCCCTTCCCGCTGCTTGTGCTCTCTCTTTCTCTCTCTCTCTCTCTCAAATAAATAAAATCTTAACAAAAAAAGATAAATGAACCAATACATATAAAGTACCTTGTCTATAGTTAGCTTTCAACTAAAGTTAGGTGCTGGTATTGATTGTTGTTATTATAATGTGTTATGAATTATGAAGCACAGCCCTGTTTTCTTCTTTGCTCTTGAAACAACTCTGTGAAGTAAGAGTAATTAGTTCCACTTCACAGATGGAGAGACTGAGGCTGTAAGACATCAAGTGAGCTATCCTAGGACATATGCAGTGTTCCCAAATTGTATCTCACCACTGATGATGCCTTTTGGAAAAAAAGTAGAACTCCAAAATGGCAAGCTTTTTCCCTGGAAGGTAAGGCCAGAGTGTGGGTTCCTACAGGACAACCTTTGGGCCGAGCAAGAGTGTAAGCTCCTGCTCTGGGGAGAGGCATCCTGAGGAGAAAAGTGATGAATGGAGCAAACAGGTGAGAAGGATTTCAGAGAATTTTGCCTCTTAGTGCATCACCGGTTGTGACACTGTCCAGGAGGTTGTACGTGAAACTTTCTAGGCTGTTTGATGCTAAAGGCAGTCTTTGTTTTTGTTGTTCTTTTTTAAAGATTCTATTTATTTTTTCATGAGACACATAGAGAGGCAGAGACATGGGCAGAGGGAGAAGCAGGCTCCCGGTGGGGAGCCCGATGTGGGACTCGATTCCAGGACCCTGGGATCACGACCTAAGCTGAAGGCAGATATTCAACTGCTGAGCCACCCAGGCGTCCCCTAAAGGCAGTCTTGGATAGGATGGTTTCCTCTATTGGATTTGTGGAATTCATTTCCCTCAGATTTCCCAGTCCCATGGCTGCTGTGCCAGGTGGCCCCCTTGTGTGCATTTTATGATGCTTCCAGAGCTCAGTGTATAGCCTATGGGTTTTTGTTGTTGTTGTTGTTGTTTTCAAGACTCCCAATGGTATACTCAGTGCACTGACCCAAAATAAGTTCCTCCCTATTCTCTGAAGTGTGGCCCTCACCAGGGTCCATTGCATCCTTAAGCATGGGCACCAAAAATTAATGGGGAGAAGGTCCATATTCTCTTAGTGATAAGGCAGGGTTGGAGGAGGACACTGTTAACACGTCTATATATTGCCAACTTGGAACTTTGCACATGTCTGTAAAGTTGGCCAATCAGGTTAATTTTAAAAATTTTAAATCAGTTTAAAGTGTTTTATGAAATTATTTTTTATAATATTGTAGTTCTTTATGCATGTGTCTTTTCCCCATTAGGTGATGAGCCAACTTATGGATGAGCACCAGAACCCACTTAACTTTGCACCAGAGAGCTCAGTAATGCCTGAGAAATGGGTATTTGGTAAATGTGGTCCAAAGCTTAGATGTAATCTATAAAGATTTTATTTATTTATTCATGAGAGACACACAGAGAGAGGCAGAGACATAGGCAGAGAGAGAAGCAGGCTCCCTGTGAGGAGCCCGATGTGGGACTCGATCCCAGGACCCTGGAATCACAATCTGAGCCAGAGGCAGACGCTCAACCACTGAGCCACCCAGGCACCCCAGCTTAGATGTAATCTAAACCGCCTCCCTGGGCAACTGGAAATGCCTATACTGTGGTCTGAAGCATGCTGAATTCACATGCAAAAATAGAAGTTATTTTAACAAAACTGCGTGTTTTGATAAAGGCAGAATTATAGCTATTTCTTTCCCCCTTCTTCATCAAAGCAGCCAATAAAACTGGAAGCTAATAAATATATAAAACAGTGATTAAATGCCATAGGAGTAGATTACTATTTGGTTTACAAATGATTCCTCTTGTTGAGTTGCATGTGACAGGAAATGGACAGAGATGGTGTCAGGCAGAAAAAGACTCAGTTCTGTTGATAAATCGTTTACTTTGACTACCATTATGGGCTGATTTGTGTTCCCCTCCAAATTCGTATGTTGAAGCCCTAACCACCACCACTGCCACCACCCCGCCCTAGCCAGTACCTTAGAAATGTGATTATATTTGGAGACAGGGCCTTTAAAGAGATGATTAAATTAGTTTGGGTCCTAATCCAACCTGACTGGTATCCCTATAAGAAGAAGAAATTTGGGCACATGGAATGACACCAGAGATGTGTAGCCACAAAGGTAAGACCACATGAAGACACAGTGAAAAGGCAGCCATCTGTAAGCCAAAGAGAGGCCTTGGCTTCAAAAGAAACCAAACCTGCCAACACATTGATCTTGGATTTTCAGCTTCCAGAACCATGAGAAATGTTTATTGTTTAAGCCGGCCAGTCTGTGGTATTTTATTATAGCAACCCGAGCAAACTAATATAAGCACCTACTTTTCAGCATCTGCAGGATCCAATGAGTAGAGATTTCAGAAATCAAATGGGAGGTGATGGGAATGGACACAGACTTTTTCTTGTTTAATGGAATTATTATATCCCAGTGGACTATGAAAAGATCTATGAGTTTTGCAGCCTCTCTCCTTGGCTTACAAATGGCTCCCTTCTCACTGTGTCCTCATGTGGCCTTACCTTTGTGCACACACATCCCTGGTATCATTTTGTGTGCCCAGATTTGCTGGTATCTCTCAAGCAAGTAGGATTTTATGGCCAGCCTTGCTTGAATTAAACTATTTGACCAAATAATAAATGAGAAAAACAAAATGTGAGTCCTTCCTTCTACTGTATGATGATGCTTCTGTTTTCCTCCTGTTCTTTAAGTTCTGTGGGAAACCCATGGGAAGGGAGAGATGCTAGCCAGGGGGCTTGACTTCAAATCCCTTCATCTCCTTTGTTCTTCTTCTCATCTATTCCACTGTGTTTTTATAATATACTCAAGGGCAAGATTAATAGCAGAGCAGAATGCTGCTATGAAAATTTGAGTGATGTGAATTCTTCATCAAGATTTCAAGAATCAAAACTTTGTGATATAGTACGTAATTGGCACTCGTATGCACTTGACATTGTTAATTTACATAAACTAGCATAAAATGCCTAATGAGTGTAGTAGAAAGGCGGGGAACTGCTATATGGGAAAAAAGAAATGATTGTTCTGTTTCCCATTCGAGGGAAGGGTTGGATTTATTCTCAGTTCTTTATGGAGGAAGATACTTTTGGTGGTCTTTTCAGAGTGGGAGAGCAGTGGGACCCAGCCTGCCTCTGTTTCCCACCAAATTGTCTAGAGGGAACACTTCTGAGTAGAAATGATGCAGAATTACTCTGCAAGGTGAAATCAGGGGAATTTTATGAGTGGTGGAGAGAGAGAGGTGAGGTGTGATGGGAATGAGGGTCTGGAGCCAGGGATTACTGAGAAGCTCAGCCCAGCTGGGAGATGGTTGCCAAGGTGGGGGTCAGGACAGCAGGGACTGTGGGACTTGGCTAGGATGTGACCTCTGCCCATCACAGAGGTCATAAAAGACTGCCAAGCGACTGGAGACTCATCTCTGGGAAATGAAAACTCCTATGGTTTCCTTATTAGAGTTAGTATGTGGGGCAAAACAGCATCACAACAGGAGGTAAAATGCGAATGACACTTAGTAGGACCAGCAGATCAGAGTCAATAGATGATAGTGACTGTAAACCCTCCAGGAGTATACAGAAATTTTGAGGAGGGCACTGGACTCCCACAAGAATGTGCAATTAGTGAGACTTGCTTTAAACCATTATAAATAAGTACCTTCGTAGTAACACCTAGAAAGCTGGAGATCTTTGGAGAAAGCCAGGCCCCAAATGTTTGGGTTTTGCTTTGTAGAAGCTTTGAGATCTCTCCTTGAGGATAGGGAGAGAATGTTTCTGTTCATATGCCTTTGGAGACAGGGACTGGTTGCCTTTCCCAGGGGTGGTGGCAGGAGAAAGGTAGGCAACGAGGGAGGTAAATAAGATGGACACGTCTCATGCAGCGGTGGGTCATCACCTAAGAAGGTTTCAGAAAAGAACAAAAAATGCCCTATTCTAGCCAGCAAGCTGAATTGATTGTTAAACTCCTACTCTCCCAGGATCCACTGGCCCTCCCTGGCTGGAAGATGCCTTTTAGAGTGTTTTGTTTTGTACTGTTTTATGCAAAGAGATTTTCTGAGAAGAGTAAAAGAGAGCTCGGGAGTGGGGAGGGGGAAAGGCGGTATCTGGTTATCTGCCTTCCTGGCACAGGGTTGTGGAGGTGTGTAGCTCTCTGGAATTAAAAAGAAACCTGTGTGTGATCTGTAGGTTGTTTGTTTTGCTCTCTGTATCAAGTACAACTCCGAGGGACTTTTTCATCTGGCAGCTCAGTGAGTGCATTCAGTGCCTGCCTGACCTGCTGCAGGAGGTGGGCAGGGGAGGGGGTGGACCCGGCATGCAGGGTTGGAGACCATCTCTGTGTCAGCTATCTCAAGTGGATCATCTTACCCAATCCTCAACACAAGCCTTGGCTATGGGGTTGATTTTTCCATTTTAGAGATGAGGAGACCAAACCACAAAAAGCCTTAGCAAGTAGCTCCTTGTTATGCTCAGAGTTCTTTTGTCAGAGATGGGAAATTTCATGGCTAAAGCCTCCCCATCCTTCCCCCCTTCCCCTCTCCTCCCTTCCTTTCTTTTTATCTGTCATGAAATCAAGGGTGGTTAACTCTTGAGGAGTACAGGTACAATCTGAATAAATGATGACCCTTAAGTTTATAATCATATTTTATTCTACAGTTTTAACATAGGTGACAGGTTTCAGGTTATTTTTCAACAGGCATGACAAGGTGGTGTTTGACTGTGACTGTTGTCATTTATTTTCCGCTCCTAAATTCAGGGCCAATGTGCAAACCTCTAAAGATGACATGGTACCAGCAACCACCTAGGGCTGGGGTGGGACCAGGAAGGTGGGGTGTGTTATAATAGGTCTATCTCTTTTGACTAAGGGGCACTGCTTCAGTGGTCACTCGACGACTACTTCGTGAGTTCCAACAAGGAGCCAAGTATTGTGCCAGGGATAGAAAAAGCAAAGAAGCCAGGGCTCACTTTGGGTTGTTCACCAAGCCTAGAACATGAGTCAGACCCCAGCAAGGAAACACAGTGCACACGTGCTCCAGCCTAGAGATGCAAGGAACACTTTCCAGGGGACTTGGACCCAGCAGATGGACTCACGCGTAGGAAATAGAGCATGAAGGAGGAATAAAGCAGTCCTGTGGTTGCATCGTCAGGAGGAAAGGTGGCGGGCGGCAGCGGTGTGTTTAATCTGGCCTTACTTGGCCTTACCTGGCACGAGCAGTTGGGTCCCCACCACCCCACCTGCAGGTAGTTATACTTTACATCCGATAGCTTTCCCTTAGCTCACAATTTAAAAGAGTGTTGCTGGGTTTCCTTTGGGGCCCTGCTTTTATTTGTTGTGGTCTGGCAAAATGTACTGCACGGATTTTTACAGCTTGCTTTGTGCTTGGGCATCTTTCCACCCAAGCAACATGTTTACAAATGCCAGCCCTTCGTTTTCTGAAAATACCGCTGAAAAGAGCAACTGTGTTGGGATGTGCCACGAGTGTGAGGAGACCAGGCAGCCAGCCGCCAGTACTGGCTCTTCTTGGTGAGGTTTCTGCTCAGACTCATGCTTCACTATGCCTGTGCATTGTGTGGTTCCCCAGCACTAATCCAAAAAGGGCCTGTTCTCTGTGGACACACTGTTCTTTTGGAAGTCAAAACCCTTTCTGGAAATTCCTGCTATGCTTAGTGTAATAATGTGCTGGCATAAATTTGTCATGCATTCTTGAAAACCCCTTTTTATAAATTTCCCTGTATTACTGAATGTATCAAAACTCCATAGGGAACATACGCTAAGAGATCCTAGAGTTATTTTGCAATAACTAACCTGAATGTTGAAAAATTTGCCTTCCCTGCGCAAGTCCTTTCAAACCACCCCTCCTTCTAGCCCCATTTTGAGAGAGACAGACAGACAGGGACAGACCCCACCATACCTTACTTTCAAGCAGTTAAAAAACTGATTGGTTAGGTAAGCCCCTCTTCTCTGCTACTTCCATTATCTTCTTGCCATCAAGATCAGTCCTTCTATTGTAGTTCTCTGTTTCTTTTACTATGTTTCTTACTTTCAAAGATATGCAAGAAAGTGGAAATTAAAGGGCATTTGTTATATTTGCAAACTTCTTTCCACTGGTAATCCGGAATACAGACCAGCAAATTCTTACTGCAAGAGAGAACAGAGGGTTATGCTGCTTCACACATTCAGGAGCTTCCCAATTGAGGAATTTTCAGGGTGGGGGAAGATCTCATGACATGGTGACACTCGTCAGCCTGGTGTCTTACTGGACCTGTCAGTGATAGGTCTCAGAAATAGACCAAAGATGGAGGGGAGTTTGAAAAGCCCAAGTAAGGAAGGACGGGAGCTGTTCTTAAGACTCAAGGTAAAGATGATCAGTCAGAGGGATTCCATCTCATGACTGGAAAAAGTATAAGGAAAAAGTACAAGTACTTGTCTATGGACCTTTTGATTTCGGCAGATAGAACAGTGAGAGAGGAGGGCAGTGGTCACACTCCGGACCTTCCTTCTTCTTCTATGTTCTATGTTCTATGTTCTTCCTTCTCAGATGTTCTCAATTTATTCTGAATGTTTTCTCTACCTAATTTTCGATGGCAATTTTTGAGGGCTGGTAGCTGGACTATTCTTATTCATTCATTTGTTCACCATATCATTTTGTGTGTGTTTTTGCTACTGTTTAAATGTTGGGCACTGCTTTGGATTCAGTAATTTATTTCAATTCCTTACCAATTCACTAGCACCTTTCGAATGAATAAATGAATCATTCTTAGGGAAGTTTTTTTAATTTATTATTATTTTTAATTGGTTTTGTTTTTAGTGAGCTCTACCCCAATGTGGGGCACGAACTTGTGACCTGGAGATCGAGAGTCACATGCTCTGCTGACTGAGCCAGCCAGGTGCTCCCTACCCCCTTCTTATTTTTTAAAGGGATAATGTTTATTTATTGAGGATAGTGGCCTAAAGAAGAAGATAGCAATGGGCCCACCTACCCCACTTTGAGTTCCCAATCCTCAGCGTTTTGCATTCAGCCAGGTGGGCTGATACCAAATGCTGTGTCAGTGTTGCCTCTTGGTCTAAGACTTGATCTGTGGGCACCCCTGTTTCTGCTCTTTGTTCTTAAAGGGGAAGTTTGGAGGGAGGGGTCAAATGGGATTAAAAGCATCAGGTGAACCACAGCACTGCCTCCTCAACACAGTTTGAGATCTTTAATAAGGCACACCCCTGCTCCACACACCTGAGGTCCTACCTGTGAGATCAGCAAGGCTAGCCCTTTGATGATCCCTTTCTTGCAAAGCTAGTGCATCAGAACTAGTGGACTCGTTGCATTTACTTAATAATCTTATTCTAGTTAGAAATACAAGATTGAAACCCTAAAAATAAAAATATTTTCTTGAACAGATTGTATTATTTGGAACAAAATGGTTTCAAATCTATTGTACATTTAAACTAGATTTTTTCTTTTATTTATAAAAATGTAAACACAGTGACAAAACTAAAATAATACAAAAGCTTATACAAGCAAAGTAAAATCTTCCTTCTCTCCCCTGAATCTGAGTGTAACTTAACAAGTAACACGTTAAGGTAAGAGTTTATTAGTCTAAGAATTTTATATTTGTACACACATTTATACATGTATGTCTGTGTATACATGCATATTTGTACATTTCAACCAAAACACACTTGCAAACTGTGTTAGCTATCTATTTCTTTTTCTTTTTTTTAGCTATCTATTTCTGTGTAATAAACTACCACAAACATAGATGCTTAAAACAACACATATTTGTTATCTGACAGTTTCTCTAGATTAAGAATCTGGGCCTGGCTTAACTGATCTTCTGTTTCAGGGGCTCTCATGAGGTATTTGCAGGACTGGCTCCTATCTGCAAGTTCAGCTAAGTTCATTTTGAAGTTCGTTTATGTAGTTGTTAACAGGATTCATTTCCCACAGAGCTGTAGGGCTGAGGTCCCTCAGGTCCCAACCGGCTGTGGACCAGAGACCCCCTCAGTTCCTTGCCAAATGGGCCTCCCCATCATGGCAGCTTGCTTCATCAAAGCCAGCAAACAAGAGAGTTTGCCAGCAAGAACGGGTTACAGTTCTGCATAATGTAATCACAGAGTGACATTCCCATCACCTTTGTCATATACCATTGATTAGAAGCAAATCACAGGTCCTACCTACACTCAAGGGGAGGGGATCACACAAGCACATGAATATTAAGATATGAGGGTCATTGGGGGGCCATCCTAGACTCTGTCCTCTCCACTATTTGAACATTGAATATTAATATCATTTGTACGTCTGCATAACAATGCTCTCCAGAGGAAAATTCGCCGTGTACCAGGTGATAACCCTGATCTTCTTGCTTTAATTCCTTGCCCCATCCGTGATTATAACTAACAAAACTTTAGGACATATCAGTGGTAAAACAGAATCCTTATTCTAGAAATGTAATTAATAGCCAACATGAGATAGGACCATTTGTGTATTGTAGGTAAACTAACACATTATCACCAGGAGAAATGGGTCAGAATATATAAAACACAGTAGCTAATATTAACCAGCTAGGGGTGATAGAATAATGAACAGCCTATACAGAGGGTGTTGATCAATGACTCTGGCACTGTTGGAGCCCTGCCTGGAAGATCCTGGCTGTGCTTGGTATTAAGCCATCGGTTGCTGAATAGTGGGGAGATTTCTGGTGGAAATTTGGGGGAAAGAGTCTGAGTGGTAGAGATAGAGGACTCTGGGGGAGCTCAGGGTAATTAGATTTACTAACCATTAGAGACGTATTTTAATAACGATAATTGGTACACCTGCCAGCACATACTGTCTGAATATCAGCTCTTGTTATTAGCTAATAATTATAGCCAGTACATTGTATTCATAATGCACAGAAAGAGAATGCAACCAATATTGCCTGTGCCAGTGTCTAAGCTCTATCAGAGGGACTAGCAGTCCATGTGATTTGATTTATAGCTTTTCATATAAAGGCCCAAAGTAGAAAGGATAATTTATTCAAAAACAGTTTGCCAAGCACCTGCTATGTGCCAGGCCCTGTTCTAGTTTCTGGGGAGTTGGAGTACACAAAACAAGGGAACAAAGGCATAGTTTAAAGTGCAGTGCTTTTATTTCCATAATATAAACATGTCCAGCAATATCTTTAGCCCTAAACTTTTGAGGACACAGACTTATCTGAAACCTCAATGCATTTACCTGCTGGGGCATATTACAAACAATAAAGTACTGGGGCCCAGTTCTGACCAGGGGAAGTACGGGACAGTAGGAAGTTGTCCATCCTCATACAGGGAGCTAGCTCTCTGGAGCTTCACAAATCATCCTAGGTTATCCACTGCCTTGTTCTGAAATTAGAGTAAGAGGTTCTTTTCCTCTGCCCTGGGTGATTGCAGATTTTGTTAGTAGTCCAAGCTTCTACTGTTACTGTTTTATCAGATTTTTAAAGCAACTCCTACTCCCTTAATATTATGGGGCGCTGGATCAAAATACAAATAGATGAGCAAATATCAAATGGGAAAATATTTATTTTTTTATTTTTTTTTTATGTTCAGTATCTTTTTTTTAATTTTTTTTATTTTTTTTAATTTATTTTTTATTGGTGTTCAATTTACTAACATACAGAATAACACCCAGTGCCAGTCACCCATTCACTCCCACCCCCCGCCCTCCTCCCCTTCTACCACCCCTAGTTCGTTTCCCAGAGTTAGCAGTCTTTACGTTCTGTCTCCCTTTCTGATATTTCCCACACATTTCTTCTCCCTTCCCTTATATTCCCTTTCACTATTATTTATATTCCCCAAATGAATGAGAACATATAATGTTTGTCCTTCTCCGACTGACTTACTTCACTCAGCATAATACCCTCCAGTTCCATCCACGTTGAAGCAAATGGTGGGTATTTGTCATTTCTAATAGCTGAGTAATATTCCATTGTATACATAAACCACATCTTCTTTATCCATTCATCTTTTGTTGGACACCGAGGCTCCTTCCACAGTTTGGCTATCGTGGCCATTGCTGCTATAAACATCAGGGTGAAAAAAAAAAAAAAAAAAAAAAAACATCAGGGTGCAGGTGTCCCGGCGTTTCATTGCATTTGTATCTTTGGGGTAAATCCCCAACAGTGCAATTGCTGGGTCATAGGGCAGGTATATTTTTAACTGTTTGAGGAACCTCCACACAGTTTTCCAGAGTGGCTGCACCAGTTCACATTCAAATGGGAAAATATTTAAAAGATATAAATCAAGGCAACAAAATAAATGTTTTCTATCTTCCAACCTTGACAAATGTGCCTCTATAAGGATCTCCAGGCCAGGTTTGAATTTAGAATTCTTACATACTTTCAGGGCCTGTGTGACCACTTGGTGGGGTCAGCGGGGGAGCCAGTTTCTGGCCTCCACCCTGCTTCCTTCCATTTTCCATCCCTGCCACATTCTTTATTGTGAAATGCCTGGCACACCTTCAGGGATGCAGCCTGCATCCCCATGCCCCTCAAACACCTACTCTTTGGTCCCCCTCAAAACTTGGAGCATGGGGCTCGGCAGAGGCTTTCCCAGAACCTGGGAGTGGACATAGGATCCTGCCAGTAGGGAATTCTAGGATCAATAACCCAGAGCATGCTCTAGAACTGTGCTCTGAGACACAGCAGCCACTTTGTGGCCATTGAACACTGGTTGAGATGTGCTATAGTTGTAAAGCACACACTGGACTTTGAAGACTTAATATGAAAAGGGAAGTGAATATTTTATATTAACGATTACTATTAAAATACTAATATTTTGTATATATTGGGTTAAATAAAATATATTATTAAAATTAATTTCACTGGTATCTTTTTTACTTTCTAATGTGACTACTAACAACTTTAAAATTACATGAGTATCTCCTGTTTGTAGCTCCCCTAACCTTTCTATTGGGCTCTGCTGGTCTAGTAGGAGGAAATAGAGGTCTGCTAGGGTACATCCCCTTGGTACCTTGGGCTTCTTGCCTTGGGAGGAGGAAGAGCCACAGCAGAGCCTTCTAAAGCATGGGGTCCCAAGTCCCTTGTGGTTTTGCTTTAAGGTGATGTTCAAAATTAATTTGCTTTTCCGTCCTCTCCTGGCTAAATGACCCCCGACCTCACTCCCCTTTGCTCATAGGTGGTTTTACCAGAGGCAGAAAGATCACCCTCACACCCCCACTGTCACAACCATTTCTGAATCAACATGTACCAGGCACTGGAAGTAAAGCTGTTGTATTTTGACAATGATCTTTTGAGAAGCTGTCTGTCATTCTTTGGTTAAAACAGAATCCAATCACTGAACAATTTCTCTGCAGGCACAGAGCCTCCTTCCTCCCTCTCCTTTTAGTCTGGAGAGCACATTTATCTTTCTGAATTGATTCTTCTAGTAAAATGATGACAAAAGGATCAGGAATACCTTTCTGTATTCAAGAGGCAAACATTTTGCTGTATTTTAGGAGTTAACACAAACTATTGAATTACAACACGGATACTGTCTTAGAAGAAAATTTATTTATCTAATCTCTAGAGAGAGAAAACTGTGGCTAGTCCCTTATGACTTGTTTAAGAAATTCATGTTCATGATATATTGCTTTATGACAGCTTTAAGACTTTACAATGAATGCTTTAGATTATGGCTTTAGGGTTTCAATAGAAACAATGGCTTATGGGGGGGAGGGCAGGTTGTGCCTTTTGTTCCCGAATAAATCTGATTTGAGTTTACAAGTAGGAAGGATTAATAATTTAGACATTTGAAATCTCTTTAGTTCATTGCTTCTTTTCTTATTTGAGGCGGAGGGTGACTAATTCTTAATAAAACTGTTTTTTCATCCTGAACACATAGCTGGAGTACATTACCCAGGCTCCTTTGGAATTAGGTGTGGCCATATGACTGAGACAGGCTCTGAGATGTTGGGCGGTAAGATGTATTCCTACCCACATTGTCATTTACTCTGTCCTTTTCTTCCTCTGCCTCTAGATACAGTCTCCATGGGAGAGATTCAGAATCTGCATTTTGACAAGATCTTCAGGCCCATCCCTATGCACATTAACATTTGAGAAATACTGCCCTAGGAGATAACAGCCGCCTAGATGGAGGGAACACAGGTTCCTTCCTTGTGGCTTAGAGGGGAGCCACGCATCCACATGCTGGGAGTAAAAGTTTATTGTAGTAAGTTACTGAGATTTGAAGTTAGTTTGTTATAACAGCTAGCCTTCCGTGGCAAATATATTCACAAAGTATTTGAAGAACTCTGCATGTGTAATGTATTCCCTTCTTACTAATACACTCTGCCCATCAAAATGATCTTATATACCTCCATTATCCAAATTATTTAATAAACACTAAAGTAGATCGTATAAATGATATTTCTGTAACCTGGTGGATAATTTTTAGAAATCACCAAAATTATAAAACATTGGCAAATTTGCATTTGCCCTATAAATATTTTACAAATTTCCTCTTTCCATTCTTTTATTTTTTTCAACTGCCTCCTTCACTTCCCAGTAGTACCAAAAGGGTGACAATTGTCTTTGCTTCCATGATGGGTGAGGAGGTCACTCATTTACAAAATCCCCATGGAAGCTGGAGTATAGGAAGATGCAGAGGCAAGCATATACATTTTCATTTCTCTTAACTACATTATCTTAATTTTCATGGGACGATCTTTAATTTCCGTAGGCCAACATTGGTTTCTATAGCTTAATTATACAAGTTGAAATAAATTCAATCTTTATCATTACAAGGGGTACAATTATTTGTATATTCATCCGTTCATTAATTCTAGGTATAGAGACTAATCCAATCAAAAATAATCTGTTATACCTATGATAGGTATAGAACAGCCCTCAAAAAAAAAAAAAAGCCTCTAAGGCAATAATAAGAGATTTACTGATTCCCCCCCCCCCAAAGATTTGGAGATGCAAGGTATTCACGAGATGGATGAGTTTATTGGATGTCTATGTGTATTTCTGAGTGTATACAAGTAGGTAGCTGTCTGTGTGGGATTAGGCAGAAACAATATTTTAAAACCTTCATCAGAATTCCCTATATTTATACATTTTAAATTAAGAAATCCAGGTAGTATTTTCTTATTGGCTTATATTATACATAGAACTAAATTATTAAAGCACCAGCATGTCTAAATCTCATCATTTTCCTTAGACACATATATGCATGCTTGCACATACATGCATGTACAGATACTCCCAGGCACACACACAGACACAGACACATACATTATAAAGAAAGAAGCTGAAGGGGTGTGTGCACACATGCATGCACATATCCTTTCAGCTTCCCCGTTTTTCTTCCAGCCAGTCATTGCAGTGAGGAATGACAACTTCCATTTATTGCAAAAATTCAAGCAGAAAAGTGTAATATGCAAGAACCACCAGCCTAATAGTAGAGGAAAGAAGATTCTTTGAAGCTTTTTGCAACTGGGCTATACTAGCAATAGACAGATGTTTCCCAACACAGAGATTCATCAAGGCATTGACATTAGGTGCCACTGTGACAGAGGTTTTACCAAATTTTAGCTTTCCATCACTTCCTACCTAAAATATTGTTGAGGTTATATGTGCTGAAATGTCTTTTTTTTTTTTTTAAGACTTATTTATTTGAGAGAGAGCAAGAGAACACAAGCAGGGAGAGGGGCAGAGGGAGAGAGAATCCTCAGACTCCCCAATGAGCAAGGAGCCAAACCCAGGGCTTGATCTCAGGACTCTGAGATCATGAGATCATGACCTGAGCTAAAATCAAGAGTCAGCTGCCCCACCAACCAAGCCACCAGGTGCCCACCCCTCTACTTTTTTTTTTTTTTTTAAAGAGGAAGCTGTCTTTTTCTGAAGCGGGAGGAGGAAACACAGGTTCTCTGGTTTCTATTGTAAGACTTCACAGCCTGATTGTTACTATCCTTGATGGCAAAGGAAAGGGAAACAGACAATTACAAAATACGAGCTCAATTAGCCCAAACTTCCATACTGAAATCTAAATTATTAACAAGTGCTTTGTGTACCTTTTTTCATTTAATTCTTACAACAACTCTATGAGATGGGTACTATTATTGTACCATTCTGCAGAGGAGGAAATAGGCACAGGGAGTTAAGTTACATGGCCAATGTCTCGTGGGTTCCAGCCCAGGTCATCTGGCTCCAGGAGCTGGCCTCTTAATCAGCCTTCATCTGCTGTGGAGTCGATGTGCTTGCCCACATCTCATGGTCATTCCCTGAGGCTTTGCATCCTGTGATTCTGGCTAACTCCCTTACATTTGGGAATTTCACAAAGATTCAGATTGCTCAGGGATATGAAAATGGCTCATGGTTAGGGTGGGGCTTCTAAGGAAATCCATTTCATTCCCTTCTTAATGGGCTCTGCTAGTTTGCAGAAATCAAGAACTGTGATGATTTAAGATGTGTTTGAACTCTTTCAGATTTCCATAGAATCTCACTCAGCAGTCCTTTTGAGATGATGTCATAGTTCTTCTGTGTAAGCTAGTATTGCCTTCCAGGGGAGGAAGCCAATGTATTTTACAAATGTTATCTTATCCTTACAGCACCCTTGAGGCTCAGTGAGTGGTATTTAGTTACTGTTTTATAAAAAATAGGTTGTGGTTTTTAAAGTTTATTTTTATACAATTGAAAATTCATATACTTACATGTGTATGCTGTCTGCATAATATTATATACCATGTATCATATGTATCTACACATGCATATATATATGTTTCATGAAACACTATTAGTGTATGTGATGTATCTTGATATGTTGCATTCTGTTCCTTTCTTCTCCACTAAGAATGCTGCTTGTGATCCACAAAGCTGACTGTATTACCTACAAATGGAGTATAACCTACAGTTTGAAAAACATGGACTCTGCAGTGTTTATGGACATAATACAGGCAGTGCCCCATTGACCCCCTTCTAGTATTTTGCAACTACCACCAATTGTGACTTTAAAACATTAATTTTTTTTAAATACATGGAAAGTTAGCATTAGATCTAGCACCATGTCCTAGAATCTCTTCCACATGCTCAGAGGATATTTTTTAAGTGCAGGCTATGTGTCAGGCCCTGGCATTACAGTAGTGACTCAAACAGAGTCAATCCACTTGAGGACCTGGCCGTCTAGTAAGGGGAGCCAGAGAGAAAATAAATGTATCCTCTAACAGGTGGCAGGAAGTGCTTCTGAAAAAAGATGAAGTCAGCTAAGTCACAGTGACATTTCAGCAGAGGGATACTTCTGCAGCTTTTCCCAGATCTCACTTCATCTGAGGCTTTTCTTGCTCTCAAGCAATGGTTCCCAACCAGGGGCAATGTGAGCCTCCTAGGGACATTGGCAATTTCTGTTGTCACAACTTGGGGAGGCAGTGCTGCTGATATATAGTGGATAGGGACTGAACATGCCGCCAGCATCCTACAATGTGCAGGACACCCCCGCCCCCTGCCACAAAGAATTATTGACCTCAGAATGTCAGTAGTGCCAGAGCAGAGAAATCCTGCTTGAGAGCCATACTCAAGATCTAGTAGTAGATCTTCTGAAGCAGACAAACTCCTTTTGTCAGGGATCCCTTCTGGCCCAGGAGAGTCTATGCCATAGCCTGTCTAGGTGACAGAATTGTCTTCTGTTGAGCCCCATGGTTACTGGAACCAGGATGCTGCCCTCATGCTTAGACTTGCCAAGAACACTCGCAGTACAATGTGCATTCAGCAAGAGGGCCATAGCGATGCGACACAGTTCTCTGTTCTTCTCCATTAACCTCCTACCTTGAATGGGTGCTGGAGAGTCTGACAGGAACTGCTCATCTGGACTTTGGGCCTATGTCGTGGATTTTATTTAAAAATACTCCATGACCCAAGGTTCTTAGGATTAAAATAACCGAATGGCACCCTCCTGCCCCTTCTCCGTCAATAGAAAAATAAAATAGAAACATCTACTCTGTTATGGCTGTGGCTACAAAAGAAGATGAGAGATTTACTTCCTTTTCAAAAACATGTCATACTGCTCCCTTTTGTGTCCTCTTCATAACTGGCCCTCAGCTGCTAGAGTTCCCTGTCCATGAAGTGGTTTGAGAGGATGCTCAGGCCACTTGTGCAAGGAAATACCTTTGCAGATTTCTAGGGCCACAGCCTCTTGCTCTGGGTAGAGCACACCAGCAGGCCCCTTTCCTGCCCTGGTGTATAGGAGAGAGGGCCAGCACGGTGGCTTCTCCCTGGAGACATGCTTCAGCCCCATGTGCCCCTGACTTAAGGCAGCACCATGAAGGATGGTTAAGCAACCTAGTAGGAGCCAATGCTTTGGTCTCCCATGATTCTTGGGAACAGTCTTTTGAGCCTCCCAACCAAGTGGCCCAGAAATTCCAGGATATTTTTAAGAGTAAGCTTAAGAAGAGGGGATCTCAGAAAAATAACTCCTTAGAGTTTTTTCCAGCTCCTGGAGATCTTGATGTCAGTATGTAGCCAAGCCTTAAGTGGGCCTGGTCAGGGTGTATGGACTGTTTGTTAATTCTGCTTATGTCTGGGTCTTCACCCCTTCTGCAGGCCAGGAGCCTCCCTGGTACCCTCAGATTGAGAGGGACTTAGTGCCACGTTATATCTTTAGATAACCCACAGACCCATCAGAATAATCAGTCATGTTATGGCATGGCGGTGAGTTTGAGGGTCATAGTGATGTCAGGAGATGGCTTTTTGGGTGGCTGGTGGCTCACACTGAGGCCCTCATACAGAATGAATCTATCAAGCATCTTTCTCAGTGGTTATAAAATAGAAAAGGAAAGAGGACATTTAGTTGTTGCAGAGAAAGGAAAGGAGTCAGGTTGGTTTTCTGGGCCTTCAGAGCTCAGGTGTGTCTATTATCTGGGAAATACATTAAGAGATTGATTTACCCTTCCTGGGAGCTGTTCCACATGTGGGAGAGGCAATGTACTGTATGTCATGGAGTGGCCATTCAGAACTTTTTTGTTACTGTTGGCTGATGTGTACAATTATTCAGTGTTTTTCTGGCAACTTCTCTGTTTTGATCAGGAGTCTCCCCCACCTCAAATCATCTTCTCTACCCTCTCAGAAGCCTGGATAATTCTCTCATTCTCTTTGCCATTTTCATATCATGCACCTGTAACTCCTATTCTGGTTAAATATTCTAGCATAAGAAAGAGGAAGCAAGAGAAGGCATGAGAGGGTGTGTCTAAACACACTGTTACTGCTAGAATTTTCAAGTTAGTCATGCTTCATAACTTCTGTGCCAATTATCAACTTTCTTTTCCCACTAGAGGCAAAGTAGCATGGTTGTAACATCTCGTATGTATAATGACTTACTTCATTCATGCATACATTTATTAATTCATTCAACAACGTTTTATTGAGTACATGTTATGGTCTAGGCATAGGGCTGGGCTGGCCCTGTGGGAAGTGCAAAGATGAAATAAGACACCTTCCCTCTCTCAAGCAAGTTTGAGTGGTATGGAGAAGACTAGGTACTGGCTTAGGAAACTGTAAACTATCCTGGATGACAGTGGTTTGAGATGAAACAAGGCACTGCATAAATGTCAGATGAGTGCTTCAGTCAGTGAGGCTGGGTCAGAGCTTCCTTGAGGGTGAGGACCGTGCTGAAGAGTCACTGGTTGCCACTGTAGTGCCTGTTGGCTGATGTGTGCTTCTTAAGTGTCAACTCAACTGCTATGGTAGTGCTGAGGGGGAGGCAGAGGAGATGCTTTCTGGAAATGATCCATGAGGGATAAGAAGTTGAGGAGACTGGCCTAGGAAGATGGGCAGCACTGGTCCCCACCATTCCTTAATCTTGTAATGAATGAACTCTCAGCTCAGGGGGTTTGGATGAATGTGGCTGTATCTCTCTGTCATGAAGCATCACTAAGACATGCCCTTCCTTGCTCCCCAGGTTATCACTAAAGTGACTCCTCTTCCTCATCTCAGGAGTAATTGGAAGCACATGGAATCTTGTAGAGGGAGCTTTCAGTTGCAAACAAAGGCAGCAAATTCCAAGGGAGGAATCTCATGTGGAACCCCAAGTCAGTGTGCAGATTCTTCCAATCCACACCTTAGGTAGAATGAGATAGAGATTGTTTAGTGTCATGTATCAGCAAGCTAAGTTGGCTATTTTCAAGCAGTTGGGAGTGAGGAAGCATGCATTTGTAGAACCATAGTTGTGTAGCCCAAGAATGTGATGCACTGTCCTTTGTCCTTTTCTTCCCCTCCCCCTTTGGGGAGAGATGACTTAGGGCGTGCTTCCTCATGCACTTTGGAAGATTCTGCAAGAAAGGGAGAATGGCATTCTGCTCCTCCACTTAAGTTATGAAGTAAGGGCCTGCAGACCTGCTCTTGTGCCCCCAGAACAAGGGGGAAAGAAGCAGATGCCATCAAAAGGGGTGAGGATTCCAGTTAGCACACAGAGCTGGTTGAGGAGGTGGCCGTGAACCAACTTCACTGTGTCCTGTTTCCACTGACATGCCTTTACCCACATGCCAGCCTCTTCTCTGACTTTGATGCCAAGAAAGAGCAAAGAGCAAGCCTGAAGCCTTTTGGGAAAGCAATGCTAGAAAGTAGGAGAGGAGGCTGAGAAAGAACCAATTTAGGGCTGTGAACGGTGATGAGTTAAACTATTTGAATCTGCCTGAAAATTTACTAAGAGTTTAAAAGAGGCTGAAAATATAAGATGCACTAATTTTGCCTGTCTCGGTGAACTTCCACACACATACGTATATAACCTGTACTTGGGTCAAATATAGAGGACTCCACCACCCAGATGACCTCTTGCGTTCCTTTTCAGTCACTGTCTCCCCAAGATAACCATTATTCTGACTTCTATCTCCCAAGATAACCATTATTCTGATTTCTATCACCAGTGATTAATTTTGTCTGTTCTTATTTTTTAACTTCACATAAATGAAGTCATATAATAGGTACTCTTGTGTGTCTGGCTTCTGTCCCTCCACATAATGTTTATGAGATTTTTCTACATTGTACATATCGTTCATTTTTTTCTCATTTTCAAATACCCTGTATCACTCCATAGTATAAATAAACCACAATTTGTTTATTTACTTGTTGATGGAAATTTGAACTTTTTCTAATGTGGGTACTTTTGAGGGAACCTCCCCACGTGCATGCCTTTTGATGGACAAAAGGACTCATTTCTCTTAGATACACGTTTAAGATTGAAATTATGTGTTGTGAGATAGGTCTAGGTATAACTTTATACCTGGTTTGTTCCCTTCTTCTGCCCAGGATAAAGGTAGCAAACAGGGTATCTGAAAGCAGGGAGGTTGAAAAGGCTTGAGCAGGATAAGTGGATGGCTTGTGCAGGCAGGGGAGCAAGTACTGGGGAGATGCTAGAGGAAGCCTGAGGCTAGGCCAGCCAGAGACTCGGGAAGATTCATTAGGAATCACTTTTTACTATGTCTGGGTTCAGGGAAAGCTGAGTAAAGGGCCAGAGGGGTAGATTTAAGAAACTGGAAGATTTTTAGTCTGTCTAGTTTTGTCTACTAGCACAACATAAAGTAATTCACCTTGGGCATATCACAGGATCTTTCAGCTCTAGTTTCCCATTTATAAAATAAAAAGGCCGTTCAGGGTGATTCCTAAATGATCTTCGAGGTCTCATCATCCCATTATAGGAATAGTAGCTTTGTTGTGAATTACCAATTACAGTATAAGAGAAAAATCACATGGAGATTACTAGGAAAAGCTCAGCAGTTGCTTCCTTCTGTTGTCTTAACATCTACCACTGGAGGTTAAGAGAATATGAGAATTCTTACTAGGGTTAGATCAGTCCAGCTAGGTACTCTTGGTCCTTTATGGGCAGCGCCCGAGCCTCTTCTTGTCCCCTGCCCCAACTACATGTCTTGCACCCTACCCAGTAGCACTGTGCCCCACAGATGCCAATCCGTTTCCTCCCCATATCTCACTGATTCAGCCACTGCTCCTGGCTGGTTTGCTGGCTGTTCTGATGCACTCACTAAAAACCACATGTGAGGGTAGACACAGGTAGGTGGACGGTGTTCTTTTACTCATTTATCCATTCACAACGTAACTCTGGTTAGGGCCACTGCTGCCATCTCTGAGCCACACTGAGCTATGATACTCTTCTTGATATTTTTCTATGGCCATGGCTGCCCAGCCCTGGTCTACCCCTAGAAATGGCCTAGATCTCACTCACCTTTCTTGAGTTGGGCCAAATCATCTCCCCAAATCAGCCGTCCACAGAGGACACTCCTGATTCCTATTGCTTCTCCCCAGCTTTTCAGCTCAGGGACTAGAAAGAAAACAGTTAAACCCCAGCCTTTATGATGCTCATCAGGGGATGTGAAATAAACCTCCCATCAAGATGGTGCTCTTGGGGGCTGCTAAATCACAACCTACTGGATAGAGCCCACGCTTGTGATATCTCAGGATGCTTCCACCTAAAGAGCCCAACCTCCTGCAGGAGGGAAACCCCTTTATCTCCTAAAACTATCCTGGTCTTGGAATGGACATATAACCAGAGACAATTTATTCCCCTTCTACCTGGGAAGTTCTAGACCTCACCAAGTTCTAGTTTTTTTCCTTCTTTTAAGAGCTGCATTAAAATACCTTTACAACTTGTGTTTTATTGTTTGTTGAAATTTAGCTACTTTTAAAAAAATTATATTTGTGATAATGTAAGGGCCATATCAGTCCATCTCCCCTATTATTGATTCTTAGTTTGATATCCAGTATATACAAAGCATTCATGCTGAATGAAATGAAAATGGGAAGTAATTTTGCCAAGAACCTTACTCAAGGCTGAGAGGTGCTGACGTCTTATTGCCAGCTGGTGACATATTACCTAAATTTCAGGAATATGCAATAAGGCAGGATATTGATAGTGAAAATTTCAGATAATACCACAGAATATTTTAAAGGAGAATGGTCTTCATAATTAGTATAAGTAGTTCAACATTTAATACTTAGAATAGTTCTGCACTTGTGGCAGTACTGTGATAAAAAAAGAATGGATATCTGGGGGTCTGGGGGAAAATCCCTCCCTTAAGTGTAAATATCAGTCACTATAGTCTCTAAACATTTTTATACCACATTTTGTCACGTGGAATTAAGCACATAGTTCTGATCTGGTGAAAGCTGAGAGAATCTCAGTCAAAAAAATAATCAGAAAATTATAAGATAGAAATTGGGCCCAAGACTGTTTCTTGGAAAAATAAGGTACTGCTTTGAGAAATGAAAAAAAGACAAATGAGTCCTAGCATTGGAATAGATTTTTCCAAAAACTGCAAGCGAAGATCTTTTTTTTTTTTTTCCTGTTATGCAGGTTATCTGATTTGCAATTCTCCAAGGGCTAAAATGTGTGCTTAACCTGCATCTGAGTGTTGGCCCCAGGTGTGGAGGGCCTGTGAGGATCCCTCAAACCCATGTGACTTAGTTAAGGAGGGCTATCAGACTGGATTTCATATTTCAACAATTTCGACCCAGCCACCCTGAGCTGGCAAGGGCTGCTTGATTTATAATAGAGCCTGGCACATGGTGGGTGCAGTGTTGATTGAACGAGTAGATATTCCCACCAGGTGTAGGCAGCAGCACTGGTGATTAGCTGTAACATAGCCCCTGGCAGTGACAGGAAAGACAAGCCTTCTTTAAGCCCCTGCTGCACACAAAGCATGTCTCTGGTCATAAAAGGAGCAGGGATTATTCAGCCAAGTTATTTGCACTTGGCTCCTGCCAGCACGAATTCTGCATGACCTAGATGTCTCCTTCCTCCACTGTTTTATTAACTCCATATTTGAAGAGGCTGTTCTTTTAGGTTATTTGTGAATGGAATCCTCTAGTGTAACAGTGATTCTCAAAGTTTGGTCCCTGAGCCAGCAGGCTGACATCACCTGGGAATTTGTTAGAGAGGTAGTCTCAGGCCCCACCCCAGACCTACTGAATCAAAGATGGAGAGAGGCAGCAATCAGTGTTTTAATAGGCCCACCAGATGATTCCAAAGCACATAAAGTTCATGAACCACTGCTATCTAAGGATTGATACTAATCTAGTGTCACAGTCAGAACACAACTTTTTACCTGTTTGTTCTGATAGGTCAGGTGTTGTCTATGTTGATCCTCTGGCAGATCATCTCTTGATAATTACTTGGATTTTCAGCGGTGGGAAATGAATGTGAGGTTAAGAAGGAAGTGTGAGCTTTTACTGATGGGAGAATTATAAGAAAATTTAATTCTTCTCCATTATTTATGTGATGACTGAAAGTGGCTGGGGTCTGTTGAAACTTCAGTGAATTACACCAGTGCTTACATTTGAGCCGCCATGTTGGTTGTAGCACTTAGGTAACATGTGCCCCCCTATGTGAAATCTTAACACCAAAACTCTTGAGCTAGACTAGACAAAGGGACTTCCCATATAGCAGCTATTCTTATGACTGAATGTGAAAGATGCTCAATGTTTAATAGCATAGAGTGGTTGCAGTTGTTGAGTGGCTCTCTCCTACCTTTATAAACAACAGATAGCAGCAACTTGATCTTAGCCTTTAGGATACATGACTTTTCTTCTCTTAAGACAATCTCAACCACAGGTCATTATGCACTCAGTTGGCTATCATGGGAGACTGTCTCAGAAATGCCCCCAAATCTATTCTTCTGAGGCATATTTAGGTTCATCATCCATTTTAAGAATTTAAAATTCACCCCATGTGTCTTGATAGCCAGAGTCTTTTTTTTTTTTTAAGATTTTATTTACTTATTTATTTATGAGAGACGCAGAGAGAAAGAGAGGCAGAGACACAGGCAGAGGGAAAAGCAGGATCCATGCAGGGAGCCCGATGTGGGACTCGATCCCAGAACTCTGGGATCAGGCCCCAAGCCAAAGGCAAACGCTCAACCACTGAGCCACCCGGGCATCCTGATAGCCAGAGTCTTAGTAAGAGCCTCCTGTCTTATAATTCCCTACCTATATTTGTATTCAAGTGCTCTCTTAATCCTGGCAAGTCTGCTCGAGGGATGGAAACTTGACATTGTAATGTATGTCTTCAGTGTCTCTGCAGTGTTGATTTAATTAAAAATACTCAGCTTTATTTGTTTCCACTAAATAATAATTCATATATTAGAAAATCATTGTTGGAAGCTTTGGTTAGTTCAGAAAATGGGGAATGGTATTTCCTATCCTTGACCTTCATGACTAGGTGAGTAGCAGATGAAATAACCTGTGTTGCTAGGTAGTTGTTATGCCATCATGATAGGGAAGGCCGTGTTACCTGACGTTTGATCCAGGCCCTTGTAATTGCTGTACAGACAGTGTTCAAAGCCAGGTCTTTTCTGACCATAAGGTGCTGACAGGACACTCATTTTTGCCATCATTTAGAACTCTGCGAGAGGGCAAATTGCTTGTTACTTAAATGTGTCTACCTTTGAAGAATAAAAAGCTGAACTGACACCACTGGGATTTGAGCCTCTAGGTTGTAGGGATTCAGGAAACCTATGTATGGCATGGAGCGTGGCTTAGCAGGACTAGATGGATTCTGTCAGCATAATCTACTATATACAGTTTACATTGTGTGGAGTGGAGACCTCTTCAACCACATTTGGAAGATGGGTATTTTCTTGGAAATATTTCAACAATGTGATAAAAACCATCAGGTTCTTGCTAACCGAGAACACAAGCAAACTAATTCTGTGGTAGTCCTACCAAGAGTATGAAGCTCTTTTTTTTTCTAACCAGCATTTGAGTGCCTTTTATGTGCCTAATACAAGGTGTAAGAGTAGCTCACATTACAATTAATTTGAGTTATCAACAATTTGTCTTTATTATGCAAATATACAGTGGCAGCAATAGGAATGATTGTTAGTGATGAATGTCTGTATACTCGCAGATTACTAAGTGACCAATTTACTACAAAAAAGAGAAAGGAAAATTACTGAGATTTGTTGCTTTCTGCTCCTCGTTTTGCATTATGGTTCAGTTTGGATTTTTGCAACAATTCAGAAATGAAAATTGTTCTTTCCGTAATGACATCAGGGTTGAGTTTTCTCCTAATTTTTTTTTCTTTAGAAAATGTACAGCTTATTAGCTCCAAAAAAAAAAAAAAAAAAAAACCACCCCAAGTTTTAAAATGCAAGGTTGGTGCTGGGGGTGCAACCCAGCAGCACCGTGGGCTTTTTAATTCAGTGAGCGAGAGATGGTGGGTGGGCTATTCTGGGAAAATGCTGACAGGAACATCCATCCATGTTGAAAGTCGAGTGGAAACCTGGTCCAGATGAGAGCAAATTAAAATACGGATGATGTTTTCAAAAAAGCAGGGAGTAGCAGAAGAGCACACACTGTTTTAGATAAGGTCAGCAGCAATTTCATAGTGTGTGAGAAGGAAAATCCATCCTGGGGAAGCCTGCCAATGACTGTTTTTAGTTAAAAGTTGGAATGGACAAGATTTAGCAGTATTTTACAAAATGCACTCTGAAACTCTGAGAAAGACATCTAGTGTTGTGGTCATTGATGACTTCTTTTTCACACTGTCTCTTGTACATGATACATGTAAGAGAAAGAAAGAATGATGTAGGGTTAATCCACTTCCCTTGGCCCATCCTAAGCTAGTGCTTTCTTCAGCCACATAGTAAAGTTCCTGTAACACTTGATGGAGACCATGGAGGGCAAAAGGTAAATGCTTCTGTGGCTGTGGTTTTGGAAATGCACTCTTATTAGCCTTCAGATTTGCTATTAATTACAAGATGAAAAACCCCCTTCTATTTGATCTGATAGGATAGCCTTACTTTATGTCACTTTAAAACAAGAAGCCAAGCACCACAGATATCAAGTATTCAATGGCAGTGCTCCATTTCTGCTAGGACAAAGAAAGACTGGCATAGGTAATTGTGCTATAATGTTCAAACCTGGCTGTATTGCTTTTGTCCCCGCAAACCTCTCTTTTATCTTTTACATTCATACCGGTGCATCTCTGCTGCATGTACACCCAGAACTTAGTGTAGCCTCTGATATAATTTGAATGATTAACGGACTCTAGGTCCAGCCAATTCCTTATATTGTAGGTCTCTAAGTTACCATAATAATATAGGCATAATTGACCTTCAACCCCAAGGCAAGACACACAATCCCAATTTGGTACATAAACAGTACATCAATTTACAATTGGGTGAGGAGCAGGGAGACAGTGTAGTTTAAAAGACATAACCGCTAAACCTGAAAACAGGGAGAGGGACCTTGCAGCAAGTGGGGAAAGAGATTGCAGAGAAGTTTAAACACAGAAGAAAAGAAATACCAAAGCAAATGTGCTCACATCTCAAAAAGAATGCTTTTTCCTTCCTCTGTGAATCTGAGCTGCCTCTGTGTGACTGGGTCTGCCTTGGGGATCAAAGGGCCTGGTCAGTGTTGGGAATCAAGGTTCTTCATCTTGGAAGGCATATTTACTTGTGTTGGCTCGACTCTGGGTAAATATTCCAGATGATCAATGTACCAAAACCCAAAAATATGCCATTTAGAGGATTGTTCATCAGCAGTCTACACATTTAAGGAACTTCCTGCCAGCTAGCACCCTCTACAGAGGGTGCTACATTAGAGTCAGTCTACATTAGAGTCAGAGGTTTAGCTTTTAATAAGAATTTTCTAATTAAAAGCAAATTTATTGTCCCTACATCTTGTCTCTGTGTATCCCCAGCTCACACATTCTTTGAGGCACCGATCAGATGTTGTTTGAGAAGCTCTCTCAAGAAGCTTCTTATGGGCAGAAATTGGACCTCATGGGTCTTTTATTTTTTACAGTGCTCTCCACAAATATTTACTGACTAAATAAATGATATAATTTACAGAAAGAGTCTAACTTTCCAAACATCTTCTTTGAGATATTTAATAAAGCAATAAAAAATACTGGCATTTAGCAACTACTTGTTCATATAACAAAAGTATTTTATATACATAAAAATAAAACAATTCAACAAGCCACTTAAGGGAAACCATTAAAATGATATCGTTGTTGCTAGTTATTGAGTTTATAGTTCGTGTATGCTTTCCCTGGATGTATTTTGTATGCATTATATAATAGCTACAAACAAACAATGACCATTTCCATGGTTAACACATATTCCAGGCCCAGAAATGCTTAGTTTGAAACAACAGGCAGGATAAGAGAACTTGTGTACATTCCTTTACATGGTTAGTCTTGGGTTTCCTATGGAGTTGATGCAAGAATGTCACATTTGTTTTTCTGTCATTTGGCAAAGTGTATCATTTGCCTAAGCACAAGAAGATATATACTTTTTTTTCCTCCTGGCACAAGGTATTGTTTGCATAAATGTAAATTGTTAAACGTATTTATATGTATATTCCTTTCTGAGTGTTTCTGTAAATGACATGCTTCATTTTGTGCCAGGTCCAATCTTATTAAAATCCCCTCACAGAAAACTCTTGATAACCTTCGTGATTATACTCAAGTCTTCTCAATAACATATTTATTTCAGTCAGTATTTAATACCGCAAAATGACAATACTACACATGAGGGACAGGATGTAGCTAACTGGCATTCAGTGAATTATTTGGATGGGATTATAAAGTAGATCTAAATGCTCTGTATGAAAGAGATTGCAGTAATTAAAAATCATGAACAGTAGCATCTGTACCCAATTTTCTGATGTATTGACTACTTTCCAAACATTATGTGGTTGATCTTCAAAACAATCCTGTCAGTGTCGCTATTATCTCTTGTATCAATGGCAAAAATGAGTCTCTCAGAGGGGATCGGCCTTTGGGCAGCTAGTAAGGCGGTGCCGGATTTGGTGATCTGAGTCTGGTGCTTTTACTCCAGAGATGTTGGCCAAGCTCACTGCTCTTGCTCTTTCAAAGACCAAAGCTGATGCCACTGTCTGATCCCATTTCTCTCTCACTGAGCCAAGTGAAGCCCAAGAATCCGCAGTGTAGACAAAATCTGTCCACTCTCCTGCCCTGTATTCCTTCAGCGTGCATTTTTTCTGGGCATTAGAAATGCCAGAAATGAATAGTGCAAATGAATAGTGCAAATGAAACACAGCCAGAGTTTGTGTAAGAAACGTGTGGCCCATCACCAGTGCCTTAATGTGAGCCTCCAAGTCTCCATGGGTTGAAGGAAGTAGATTTCCTGTAACAGGTGTTGATTTATCTTCTCCAGAACTTTTGCCTGCTTTGGGAGAGGGAGGGGTCTTCTGCTAACCATCCATTCCCTTTGTTTCTTACTTCCCAAAAACTTTAATTGGACAATTTTACATGTGCTAAGGTGACCTATTTCTGTCCGGGATAACAAAAACATTCCGGACGACTGACGCCTTTTATTGGGGACAGTTTGACCTAATTCTCACCCTCCTGCTCTACTTGCCAAGGAAGATGATCACTGATAGGCCTTAGTGCCGACCTCTTTTTATTTCTCTACATTGTTTTTCTATTTTCTTGCAAAAATAGCAGACTTGTCCAAGTGCCTAGCTACTATGGCAATAAGTGCTATTTAAATAGATGCTGAATACATGTGTCCCAGCTTCAGTGAGTCAGTGGAAGCAGTTGTGGGATCTGATTGCATAAATGCATGGGAATAATGTTTGTCTCTAGGGCAACAGAACTCCTTTTGAGCCCTTGAGAGGACTGTGTTCAGATGCAGAAAGGCTGATGTAATGATCATACACGTTCAGGTGGAAGGGTCAGTTTCTCCCTGAATGCAAAACGTCAAGAAATGGCCATTTGGGTTTTCTGCTTTGTAACCACAGCAAATGCCTCAAATAAAAAGAGAATGAATAGAAAAGCCCTCAAAAAGCTCAAAAAGGACCTGGAAAATGTAAAGCCATCATGATTGGCTCATGGTCTTTATGTGTCTAAGCAAATAGCCTGGCTTATTCAAATATATGTATTGATATATTTTTTTGAATATACAACTGACATTAAGAAACTTGGTCCTAAATAAATGAACTTTCGGAGAATCCTGCTGACCATGTCTTGAATACTCTGGGAAACCACTGCACACTATTACAAACACCTAAACTTGGTGACACAATGACAACATTTTCTGGAGATGTCTCTGTCGTGTGGCTACAAGTGTGTTGTGCTGAGTCTACCACCCTAAAAAGCTTAGAGCACATGGGTGGTCCATTAGTACTAGTTAGTTACTAATTCTCCCATTAAAATCTAGCTTGGTTCCTTAGATCAGATTCCTTCAGAATTGGCAGTGGACTTGAGCACCCGCATATGCGCAGAGATTAGCAGCCTCTTTCTGTCTGGCAGTAGGCAAATAAAGGAAGGGGTCTGAAATTTCAAAGACAAGTTCAACATTAGAAAGGCCTTCCTGATTTTAAACACCCATTAATGTTTCCTTAAAAAGAAAAAAATGGGGGATGGGACGCCTGGGTGGTTCAGTGGTTGAACATCTGCTTTCAGCTCGAGTCATGATCCCGGGGTTCTGGGATCAAGTCCTGCATTGGGCTCCCCATGGGGAGCCTGCTTCTCCCTCTGCCTGTGTCTCTGCTTCTCTCTCTGTGTCTCTCATGAATAAATAAATAAAATCTTTTTTAAAAATGCAGGAATCTTGCAAGCCTTCTCCTTTCCACTCCTCCCCCACCATTCACTCCTACCTTTTCCTTTTTCCTTTCTTTAGAGATTTCCCATCTATAAAATGGGGAGAATATTAAGAATACATTTGAATCAAATCCTTAGACTCCTTGCTTTCACCCCTTATGCTGTAAACAGTGTCTTCTTATCCGCCTATTTGGTGCCACATTTTTTGCATTCTTTGTTCTCTTGGTTGGTGATTTTACTGTGCTGTCTTGTGCTCCTAAGTGCAAGGAGGCTGTGACGTGACTCAGAAAATGTGTGTGTTAGGTAAACTTTGTTAAGGCCCCAGTTACAGTGCTGCCGCCTGTGAGTTTAATGTCAGCAAATCAACAGAATATATTAAATAAGGTGTTCTTAAACAGAGACATGCAAGCCAACTTTTTGCGTTGATTGGTTGATGAAAATGTGACAAAAGGCTCTCAGGAACCTAACTCAGTTTCTCCAAAGAGCAGTAGTGCGGTATTCACAGAAACTTTGTAGAACATAATTATCACAAGTAACAAGAGTAGACTGTGCCTTGCTCTGGTGTTGTCGTGAGGACCACATGAAGTAAAGCTTGTTGACTGTGGGGTGCCTGGCATGGTGGCCATTGGCATCATCATCAGTAGAGGTTAACACATGGGGAAAAAAATCACTGATACTCCACTATTTTATCTCAATATCTTGCTTCATTTTGAGTATTCCTTTCAGACTTTGTTTTTCTGTATTCACATTTTTATACTACTCATTACAATGCATATAATTTCAAATAATTCTTTTAAATTATTGTCCTGTCATGTGCTTCTTTCTGTGTTATGACACAGCCTTCATTTCCCTGGTCTTGTTGAAAACTTGGTTCCTGGGATGACTTCAGTGCAATCTTTTTTTTGGTTTGAAGCTGATTAATCCCTCATGATCCCAACAAGCCTTAAAATTCTGTAATTAATTGTTAAAAAAAAAAAAAAAAGCTCAGCAATGGAATAGAGAGAAGACACTGAGCAATTTACTATGCAATCTTTTTTTAAAAAAAAAAAAAGATTTATTCATTTATTTAAATAGAGAGAGTGAGTACAAGTAGAGGGAGGGGCAGAGGGAGAGAATCTCCAGGGGACTCTCCGAAGATCATGGAGCCTGATGCAGGGCTCAATCCCATAACCCCAAGATCATGACCTGAGCTGAAACCAAGAGTCAGGTGCTCAACCGTCTGAGCCACCCAGGTGCCCCAACTATGCAATCTTTTTATGTCTAGTGAAACCTGTTTTTTAAGCCCAAGGGTCTGGGGCATTATTCAGTGGCAAAAGGGTGCTGGGAGTACAAAGGAAGAGTAATTCTAACCTTAGTGAAAGCCATGGTCTAAAATAGAGGTTGGCAAACTTTTTCTGTAAATGGCCAGATAGTAACCACATTAGATATTGTGGGCCATATGGTCTCTGTCACAACTACTCAACTCTGCATTGTGACTAGAAGGTAGCTGTGGATGATACCTAGCCAAATGAATGTGGCTATATTCCAGTAAAACTTCACTTACAATTAAGGTACCACAGAATGTCTGAACGCTCAAGGGGGCACTGCCTGTGTTACTCTGTTACCTACACTTCTAGTACGTGTCAGGTCTCATTCTGCCTGGAAGGAACACCAGCAGGAGTACCAAAACACAATTTTCCATGTCTTGTGAGATTTACAGTCTAGAGGGGAAGAGAGAGATCTTAATGAATAATTATATAAATTAACATTTAATTACTTATGCTGATAAATGCTGTAAAGGAAGAGACTAGTTGGGCAATAAGACTAAAGATATGCAGACATTAAGTTAAGAGAAGGAACTACATTTTGAGGATGCATCTAGAAGTTCACTGGAGAAGTAGGGCCTTGATCATTGTGGAATAAGTGAGTTTCATTAACAAGAACTTGATGTGCAGGCCCCGTGGTGAGTAGATGCTAGCTCTTAAGAGATTCGCAATGCTCAGTTGGTCATTGAACCAGGGCAAAATTTGGAGCTTTCTACCTTGAACAATTAATCCCTCAGATTACCCCTCAACTTTTACCCTGGATGGTTATAACAACCATGCCATCTGGATTCCTATTCTAAAACTCAGGGTTTCTCCCCCCCACCACCTCTTTTTATATAACATCCTTTTTTTCTTATGGTTTTACTTACCAGTTCCTCATTTGCTGACCTGGGGCTAGATTTATTAGTGTTGACCACTCCCTGCATATTTTATGTATGCATGCATGTATGTATGTATTATATTATTGTTTATTCCTGGGAAGAAATGAGTAGAGTATGGTTGAGACATGCACAAGATTCAGAGTTATCCTTAGCTCTGGGCAGCTTTCTGTTAATTCAAAGTTCTGTCCCCTTTACTCAACCAACCTGTGCCTCCTTTCCCTGGTGGAGGGGCATCCAATGAGTACCTGCTCCTGCCTCTGCCTTCTCATCACCTGGCGCCTATAGAGGCTGCCTGAGCCTAGTAGCCCTGTGGCTCCTCATTGATCGTCTTCCCTGGGGAGAGCAGTACAAAGAACTCTCTGGGAAGTGCAGTTGTTCTCTCACTCTGGTAAATAAAATGTTCTACTTCATTACACTCTACTGACAATTTCAATCACTCTTATTTCTGTATGGGAAAGGACTATTTTTCCATGGTTTGATTCTGTGAATCAAGTGTAGAATAAAAAGAGAGACATCTTGGAACTCGTATGTGTGGGAGATAGTGGGAAATAGCTGGCTCGGGCTGACATTATAGCCACTCATAGGATTACCCGGGGTGACTGTGGCAGGGAAAGAGGCCCCCAGAGCAACTGCCCAACAGCTGCCCAGCAATTGATGCTTCAGGAGCAGTGAAGAGTCACTGGGCTCATGCTCCAGACCCCAGCCCTCCACTGATTTTGCTGGGGCAGGGTCTGGGCACCCATAAGGGGCTTCCTGGGATGAGACATGTTGGTCCACTTACATGGGAAAAGACCAGAGACTTTCTAAAACTATGTAGAGCAGATTCTAAGGGATGAAGGGTGGTCAGCTGAGAATTTGATTTGTACAGTTTCTTGCTGTTTTAAGTTTGTATTATAGTTTCTTACTGTTAATGTGATCCCAGTTTTCTGCTGTGGATGTGATAGGCTGTGCAGCCCATCTAAGCATGGATTACATTGTTAATGTGCAGAAATTTCTGGTGGTGCCTCTTTTTAGCTGTTCAATACTTAAAGTAGTCCTTTTGAAATCTCTGTAAGTCTTTGAGATTAGAAGTGTAGGTTGTCCCATATAGTGAGCTTGTCAAACCACTACTGGGTATCAAGTAGAAAGAGATTTATCTCTCCTCCCTAGCAATGTATTTATTTTTATAATGGGTTTGTTATCCTTTGTTCACTTTCTCTGGGAAGGCTTCCTTGCTACTCTACCTTTCCTGTTTTTAAGTAGGCTCTATACACAGCCTAGAACCCAACATGGGGTGTGAACTCATGACCCTGAGATCAAGACCTGAGCTGAAATCAAAAGTCAGATGCTTAACCAACTGAGCCACCAAGGTGCCCCCTTGCTACTCTGTTATTATATTATATTTTTATTTTTAAAAAGATTTATTTATTAAAGAAAGAGTGCATGTGCATATGTGTGTGTGAGAGTGGGGAAAGGGGCAGAGAGGGAGAGGGACAGAATCTTCAAGCAGATTCCCCAGAGCATGGAGCCTGACACAGGGCTCAGTCCCTGACCCTGAGATTATGACTTGAGCCAAAACCATGAGTCCAATGCTTAACTGACTGAGCCATCCAGGTGCTCCTGCTACTCTATTTAAGAAATTATCCCATCATTATTATTCTAAGTAAATTCTGTAGTATCTTTTAAAGGGGGAAAACTAATCATGTGACTCCTTTTCTTAAAACCCTTCATAGCTCTCCAAAGATGTTAGGCTTAGGGGGTGGAGACAGGATGCAAATGAAAAGGAGTACCAAAAGTCAATAATCAAGACACAAAATATTTAATGCACTATTTTCTAAAAATCTAATAGGCAAACTATGGCTTACATCTGTATTTACAAATGAGGTCTTGACCCACACTCATGTCTCTGTGAGGCCACTGTAGGCCTCATCACACCTCTCTACCTCCTGTGTTAAACTCCATCCACACTGACCTCTGTGGCCACTTTCCTTTCTGGAACCCACAATGCTCCCTCCCCTCTAAGCCCTTGCATGGGTTGTTCCCTTTCTGCATCCCTCCCTGGGATTGCCCCAGCTCACCCTTTAGACTTCACTCAGTGTCCCTCAGGGTCAGGCAGCTCTACTGTAAGTCCTCATACAAGTGAGTGCCCTTCCTTAAAAGTGTTGTACAAGTAGACATGCACTGGGGCATTTTGCTTATTGACCTCTAACTCTTCCCACTGGCCATAAGTTCCCTGAGAATAGGGCTGATTCCTTTATACCTTTCTTAGCACAGTGGCTCCCACCTCAATGATTAATAAACAATTAATGGGTGTTTGTCTAATGTGCTTCTGGTGTACCCCCACAATACTGGATATGGAGAGTTCAAATGGTTGTTTTCCTGGTAGTGGGAGGAACAGCATACCTGTCCACCATTTGTGGAGATCTTTCTCATCTTCACAGCAGGCAGCAGGTAGATTAGGATACACCATTATCTCTGCTTATCTCTGTCTCAAATCCTTAAGAGGAAGGAGTACTATGGTAAAAAGAAAAACGAAGCCATCACTCTACAGATGAGGAAAGTGAATCTCAGAAAAGTTAATCAGCTTGCCTGGAAGTCTGTGGCACAGCCAAGAATTCACCTGGGTGTTATGACTCTTGGTGTACATCCTCATTTTACTCGCCTCCATTCACTCTGTCAAGAGAAGGTACTGAAGGAGATTTTCCTTTTTCTTTCCAGCAAAAGGGCAAAGGAGATTAGGAACCATTTCTTAGCATTAATGCCTTGACAATTTCTAGACCTCTTTTTCCTGTTAATCCCTAGAACATCTAATTTGCACATCTCTGCACTCAGAGGCTGAGTATTTGGTATCAATTCCACAGCGAATAAAAGGCAATAAAACAAATAAATAAAAAGCAAAGAAAAGTGTGTCCTAGTAGAAGATAATTTTCTTTCTCTTGTCTGCTGTCTCAGGTTAACTTTATCCTCTTCACCGTGAGAGACTTAATTGGAATTGGCTCTTATTAGCCCTCAGGTTAAATTGGCTTCCAGAGAGATACTGTCTCTTACTAGTTCACTTGACAAGCCTTCACGGAAGCACTTATTCATCAGTGTAAGGACGGAACCATAGTTCTGAATGCCTCTTTGTGGTCATGCAGAAGCCCTTGGCTGCTGTTTGCACTTTAGCCTAAACCCCACTGTAGTAAAGGGTCAGGCCTGGGAAATACTCCGCTAATAGCATTATTAACATTTGTTCCCTCTAATAAGAGGCCACATCATTTCCCACCTCCCCACCCCCTCCCCACCCCCCGTAGACACTGCATGGTTCAGAGAGGATTGGGCGCTACTGCAAAGAGGTTTTTTTTTCTTTTTAAATAAAGATTTTATTTATTTATCTGAGACAGAGAAAACAACCAGTGGGGGCAGAGCAGAGGGGGAAGCAGACTCCCCACTGAGCAGGGAGCCTGACTCAGGGGCTAATCTCAGGACCTTGGGATCATGACCTGAGCTGAAGGTAGGCACTTAACTGACTGAGCCACCCAGGTTCCCCTCTCAGTGGTTTTCTATTCATTCATTCAGCAAATATTTACTGAGCATCCACTATATGCCAGGCATTTTGTAGGCTCTGGGCATATGTGGTGAACAACTTAAAGCTCCTGTCCCTTTGAAGTTCACATTCTCATGAAGGAAACAGTCAATAAACAAGTAATCAAATAAGTTTTATTTCCAGTACAAGTGCTGTGGAGAAAATTTGATTAGGGCCAATTGGGATAATGTTTGGTGATCATGGAAGGTGGCATATGGGGTGGTCAAGGAAGGCCTCTCCAGAGAGGTGACATTTGAACAAAAGGCTGAATCATGGGAAAAGGGAGCCACATGAATGTCTGGGGAAAAGTTTGCCAGGCGAGGTACAGAGCATGTGTAAAGCTGAGTCCAGAGTAAGGTTGATTGTCCATCAGTTAGCAAGAGGCCACTATGGCTGGGAAGCAAGGAGTGAGGGGCAGAGTGGCAGGAAGTGAGACCAGAGATGTGGGCAGGACCAAAGCAGGAGGAACTATTATGCAGACCACAGTCTGTAATGGAAGGAGCATGATCTAATTTATGCTCTAAAGAGAACATCCTGGATGTTTTGTGCACTGAAGAATGGATTCTAGTTGGGCAGGGAGATCCAGTGAGAGGCTACTGGAGCAATCCAAGTAAAAGAAGAAGGAGACTTGGAATGGAGTATTAGTGGAGGTGGTGAGAAAAGGTCTGGTGCTTGTGTGTTTTGAAGGTGGTGCTCACTCACAAGTGATACTGGACCAGATGTGGGCTATGAAGGAAAGAGATGAGTGAAGCATCACTCAGGAGCTCATTTATGAATATTTATTGAATGTCTATTATGGACCAGCCATGGTTCTATGTGTTTGGATATACCAATGAGTGAAATAGTTAGAGATTCCTAACCTTGTAAGGCTTACATTCCAGCAGGGGAAAGCCAGAAACAGAAAACAAAGTAAAAAAAAAAAACCAAAAAAAACCAAAAAACAATAAATTGTATTGCATATTTAGAAGATGATATATTTTATGGCAAAAAGGAAAAATTGAGCAGAGGAGGGACATTTGAGAGAAGGATAGTTACACTTTTAGTGAGGGTGGTCAGAGCTGATCTGCTTAAGGAGTCATCCAAATTCTTGGTCTGAACAGTTAAATGGGTAATGTGGCTATATAATGAGGTATATAAAAAGAACAAAGAGATAAAATCAGAGGAAGAAACAGATTGAAAGGGTGGTGATGAGCTGTTCAAGTAGTGATCTTGGACTGCCTCTTAGAGAAGATATCAAGTAGGTAATTGGATATTCAATTTTGGGCCTTGGGGAGAGGTCAGAGCTTTAGATTTCAGTTACCAGAGTCTAGAAGGTCTTTTAAAAAGCTACAGCACCAGGGGTGCCTGGAAGGCACAGTTGGTTGAGCATCAGACTCTTGGTCTCAGCTTAGGTCCTGATTTTGGGATTGTGGGATTGAGCCCCAAGTTGGGCTCTGTGCTCAACGTGGAGTCTACTTAAAGTTATCTTTCCCTCTACCCCTCCTGCTTGTGCATGCTTGCTCTCTGTCAAATAAATAAGTCTTTAAAGAGGAAAAAAAAAAGCTATAGCACCAGATGAGACCTCCAAGGGCATGAGTATAGAGACTGAAAAGAGGGCCAAGAGTTCCTGGGTCCTCCAAGGGGAGGAAAGAAAAGAGGAATTAGCAAAGGAAACCCAGAAAGAGTAGTTGGGAAGGCCGAGGAAAGACCCAGAGCATGTAAGAAGAAAAACAGAAGCTGGGTTGAAGAGGGAGAGAGCAACTGACCGTGTCCAAAGCATCCAATGTGATGGTGATCGTTTGGGGCAATGAACAAGATCTTTCTCACAGGCTACTTTCTTGGGTGTCAAGTCATTACATTACCTTGTGTCACCATTTCACTGTGGTGTGTGGAGTTACAGAAGGGTGTGCTCTAGCTGTGTGCCAACCAAGGCTGAGCCCTTCATGTTGGCCAGTGTTGGTGTGTGGTTCACTTAAGAATAAGTGCATGTCCTCTAAGGCAATGCCATTGGTTCATTCAGATCATGGAAGACTCTTGAGTGCCACGCACAAAATCGTGGACTTAATTTTGTAGGGGGTTTAGGTAAGCTTTTTTTAAGCAAAGAAGTGACATGTCTTAGCCTGTGTCATGTAGATCTTTTCAGGAATGGAGGGAAGGATGAGGTGGAGTGGGGAGAAGTGGGGGATAAGTAGGGAGACTTGTTATCAGTGGTGGAGACAAGAGATGGGAGGTCTTGTGCCAGAGGAGAAATGGAGAATGCAAAGGGGTGGAGATGTGAGAGAAGGCAGATTTGACAGCATTTGGTAGGTGATGGGGGTGGATGTTGAGAGAGGGAAGACTGAAGACAATTCTTGTGTTTCTCTCTTGTAGTGACTCAGGGACGGACCCACTGTGGATTTCCGTCGGGAGATGAAGGGAAGGGGCTGCCAGATTAACCAGTTTATGGATTAATTATTAAGACACAGCAGGGACCTGGGAGCTCCCCTCTTCAAAAATTAGTTAGCTGGTAATTAGGCAGTGGCTGATTAATGCTATTGCCTGCCCCCTGTGGGGTGGGAGGAGAGCCTCTGAGCCTCCCCCAGAGTTGCTGTGGTGCAGGAGGGAGGGGGACCCAGAGTCTCTGCCACTATATGACAGCTCCTCTGCTCCTCCCAGAAACCCAGCTCTGAAGGGACATTCTGGACATCCAATTCTGTTTCCCCATAATTCTTCAGATGTTCTTTGCCTAATGGTGAAAAAACAGGGAAAGAGGACAAAATGGGCACCACAGAATTGTTGTTCTCAGTAGCAGTGTTACACAAAAACACCATGGCAACTTTCCTTTTCGGGTAGTTGAGGTCCAATCTTCATGCATTTGTCAAGTGCACATCAAAGTTTTTTTTTTCCCACTTTGGAGCTACGACCTGAGTCCCTCTTCCCCCGCCCTGGGCCCTGTCCTCCTGAAAACTGCCTGGTCTAATATGAAATGAAAATCCCCCAAGGCTGATACAGCAGCTCAACCCTGAGTGTTGGGGAGAAACCTGAAGCTGAATTCAGTAAATGCTTTTGAAATCCACAAATTCCATAGAGACCTAAGTTGCTTTAATTCGTAAAGTACGTTTTGACCTCCTGTTGGAGCCATGTGAGAGCTAAAGAAAGGGTGATTGAGTTGGAAGGAATGTTCAGGATCTCCCTCTCTAGTCTCCTAAATTCCAAACTTTCTCTGATCGTTTGTGCAAATACTCAGGCCAGACCCCATTAAAGATACCTCTCTCAGGCAAGAGTCATGCATCTGCAAGGTTCCCCGACCTGCAATGGACACATGGACAGAACACTGCCAATGCAAAAGGGCCCAGAAGAACAGTGGGCAAAGAGCAAAGAAGACAAGAAGGGGGCAACATAAGGGCTGAGTGAGGGCTTTCTTTAATAGTATTTTTAAAAATGAACATTAAGTGCCAAACTTTTAAAATTGGTAATTTTTGTTTAACAAACCCAAAGAATCCTGCTTCTTTAAAAAAAAAAAAATCAGAAGATGTGGCACATCAGGGCCCTAGTTTCCATTTGGCCTCCATCAACTGGAGGTGAGTAGATGTCCTTCAGAAATGAGCCCATGTGGTCCCCAGAGGGTCACAGCCCCCACCCTGCTTTGCTGTCTTGGCTTCATAGCATTGAGGTCCTTTAGGACTCACTGGTGAGTGATGTTCTCCCAGAAGCTTTCCTTAGTCCTGCATGCCAGGGTCAGGGGCCCACTGATGCTTTATTGATCAATTGACACATATGAGCAATTAAAATATAGCAAGTGTCACTCTGTGTGTGTGTGTGTGTATGTGTGTGTGTGTGTGTGTATATATATATATATATATATATATATTATATATATATATAATTTTTTACTATTTTATTTTAATTTTTTTCTGACTTATGTCAGCCCCTGCACTGTCATTTAGGCTCCATGGGAGCAAGTATTTTGTCATGTTTGCTATTATACCTCCAATACCATGCACAAGGCCCAGCCCAGAGCAGGCATTCAAATCAATGAATTCACAAAATAAGGATAGTAGATTCAATGAACTCTATGGTTTGTCTTAGTTGTGTATTCTGTAGTTGTGATGTTTTCCTTCAAATGTGAACCAGCATTCATGAGATTCCTTCTATGAGGAAAATATTCTCTTTGTCTCTATGTACACCCAAGTAAGATGCTCCTTTTTGATTTAATTTCCTCCCTTTTGGCTCATAGCAGTAGAGGATGTGAGGGATGGAAAGGATTGTGGAAGGTAGCCCCTTACTCCACAGCTGGGAAGCTGAGGCTTGGGGAATATAAGTGACTTTTGTAAGGTCATGCGGTCATAATTCAGGTTAGATCTTGAGCCTTCAGAGAGAATAGTCTACCTGCCTCCAGCTCTTGGCTGAAGAAGCTGAGCCAATGATCAATGTAGAAGGAAAGAACAAAGTGTCTCCTGCCAGTGTCTCCCGAATGGTGAAAATAATAAGCACTAGAGGGTTTATAGGAGGATGGAAATCCCTTCAGAAACATAATCAGCCTTCAGTAATCCAGTGTCCAAAGCAATTGGCTTCAAACTGAGGTGTTCAGGGGCATTCCCAGGGAAACTTTGGGTTCTCTTTGGAAATAGTGAATATGTGTGCATTTGGGTCACCTGCTGCTGAATTTCAGGGGCTTTGTTTCTCCAAGAGGGTTTGGCACTGTCCTGGCCACTGAGGGGGAGAAAGAAGGGAAATGGATTTGTAAGTGGTGTCATGTATTAAGTGAAGTCCCAGTGATGACATGGTGCTATTTTGTTGTGGTTCGGGGTGGTGGCAGTTAGTGAATTTCATTCTGCAAGCAATGATTTCATTGCAGCAGACACCCTCACTCATTGTGTTATTTTAACATAGTTGACCATCACTAGTTTTGTATTTAATTTTTGTATTTATTTTGGTTTAAGAATTACATAAGAACAGTAAGTAAGCAAAAGCATTTTGCATCAAGTTGTGTTAATTTTATACATACTTAAGCAAAATTGCAATAAAAATAATCTAAAACAATGCTGAAGGTACAGGAAATTTTATCTTTCCTTTAAAAGGAGCTTATATATTATTCGAGGTTGTTGCATACACTGACTTCCTGTCACATTTGCATTTAAGTTACAAGGCCCTGTTGACATGAGAGAGAATTTCACTAGCATGAGCTCTTCTTCAGAGTGAATTACTGAGAAGGAACTCGGTATGGGAGATGTGATATACTATTCTCTCAGGAGGTAGCTGTTCCCACAGGTGATTCTAAAATCTAAGAGGTAATTCTGACTATTGTTTTGCTAGTCTTAGAACCTAATCCATTGTAAGATATTATGATATACAAGGTCTGAGGGGTGAAAAGGTCTATCTTCCATTTAACACGATGTAATATGTTTAACATGAGGTCAGGAGACTGTATAGCCTGTGGGCCAAATTTGGCCCACAGATTATTTTTGTCAAGAAAGTTTTGTTGAAACTTAACCACACCTATTTGTTTACAGATTGCCTGTGGCTGCTTTTGTAGTACAATACACAGGAGGATAGTTCTGATGGAGACTGATGGCCCCTAAAGCCTAAAATCTTTACTATCTGGCATATACCTGACATATGTATTCTAAATATAATCATTTCTGCACTGTGCTTTCAGCTTCTGTACATTTCAGTTATTTGATTCTCTAAAGTGACCTGATCTGTTCAGTTTTTACAATTATGAGATTCAAATGATTGCCGTTTTGTGTAAGATTCTTTGATTTCTCTATGAGGGAATCTAGTCTGTCTCAACATCAATTGCTAGTGTCTTAAAATAGTTAGGAAATTGGAGGCTGGTGTGATGCTGCTGTAATCCTTGACCCCTACCTGGTAGAGCTGGCCTGAGCTGAGCTGTGAGTTAGATGCCTGTGTTTTCATCTGTTGGCCTTTCCCCTCCCACCTGTGCCCTGGCTCTCTCTCACCACCTCTGGGACACAGTGCTCTGACTCCTTGTGTTTCAGCCACATCACTGAAGACTCTGCTGCCTTACTCCCAATCTGCATTCAAATTCATTTTTCCACTTCTCATTTCCTTTGAGGTATTTGCACTTATAGCTTTTACTCCTACTGGGGAGTAAGCAGCATTGGCCTGTCTCTTAATGATTTGACCAACTTAGAGGTGTTGGGGGAGATTGGTAAGATGGGAGTGGCGGCACAAAGAGAAAGGATGGGGACAGAGATGACCCTGGAAATGGCACGAGTCCCCCTCGGTAACTGTATGGTTCAGTACCTCTAATTCCTGAGTTTTCTGTGAACATCAGAATCTATGCCTCTCTTACCTCAAAAGCCCCAAATTTTCTGGAGGATAACAGACTTTAAAAAAGTTCTCTCAATGAAGTTGGCTTTTTTATAGAACCACCCAAGACTAACACAAAAAGCAGAAGACTCAAATGCTGTTTGGGACACTTGACTGGGGATGACTTTTACTTGGACATGACCAGGGAAATCATTGAAGCACTAGGGTAGTATGGGATGATGTAAGGACAGTTCCTAAAAGGAGATATTTACTGCTAAGTTTACATTGCTTAAAAAAAATAAGTTCGTGTGGGACTAACCAACAAGGTGAGACGCCAGGGGTATCTTAGCCAAAATGTGTCATTCCTGATCACACCAGCATTGCTCGCCCTCTGAAGATTAGGTGAACTATAGTGAGCACCCCTGACTGGTAAAAACAACTTGGGAACTAACACATTGGTGCATTTAACATTGGTTACGAATCTAGGCAGAGTTGGGTTTAAATGAAAATCACATATCTACCTCTTCTGTGGGAAGCATTAACATGGTGGCTCTGAGGACTGTTGAGCACTTCCTTACTTCAAGTCTCTATTGGTTTCATGTGGATGTCTCTTTGTACAAGTTAGGGACTACTCTATACTTGATGAAACAACCCATTTTCACCAGCAGGAGAAGATTAATACTGAAATCTGGTGATGAGGTGAGAAGGGGGGAGACCAGGCTGCACCACCACGACATGATTAGAGGAAAGCAAAGTCACTCAGCTGAGGGTACAAAATCTCTTTGGGAAAGAGATGTCTCAACAGAGTAAGAGTCTGTGTGGTGTATCTCAGTAAAGTTTCCCTTGCCCTCCAGATTCTCCAGCAGTCCAGCACAGAGTCCATCCTGCAAGAGGGCCTCTCTCTGGATCTAGAAACTCAATTCTTAGCCATTCTGCAAGCCTTTATTTCAGAGGCTCTGGAAAGAACTCACACAATCAGCCTGTGCCCTGTGTTTCACAGAACACTTTAAAACAACTGGCTCTCCTTATCTGTAGCCGAACTCAGAATGAGCAAGTCCCCTCTCCTGGGAGCAGAAGGAAGACCAGCGCCCAGGTGTCCCTGCATGGCATCTTTGCCTTCAGCTTTTCTGCAGACTGGAGATGCCCTTTGTCCACAGGCACTGGAGCAGCAGACCCCTGGAAGGAAGGAAGGAGGCAGGGAGAGCAGGAGAGCAGGCCTGGGGGAACAGGGGTGGCAGATGGAAACATGCATGGCTGCAATTGCCCACCTCTGCCTAACTGGCAAGTTGGTCCCATGATGTGAAGCCAGAGCTTATGTAGAATGGATCCTGTTTTTTTTTTTTTTTTAGAAAAGGTAGACTCTTAGTACGTCACTCCAGAAATTGTTCCTAGCACGGCAGATACCAGGTACGTAGGGATCCTATGTCTGAGAGAATGCATGCATTAATGAATTAAGACCTCAGACTGTGGAGACAGGCAGAGTTGGGATGAAATGCACTTTTGCCAGTTGAAAGCTGCTTGTTCTCTATGGCCACATTATAAATTACTCTCAAATTGAGAGGTTTCAGTTCTTCTCTGACAGTTTCTGTGGGCAGGCAGGCTGGTTATGGCTTTGCTGGGTCCCTCTGCTTCAGAGTCTCTCCCAAGGCCTGACAGTCATCTCAAGGCCTGACTGAAGGAGGACCTGTTTCCAACTTGACTTACGGCTCTTGACTCCCTCTGTCATGAGGCTTGATCCCTGGACCCTGACATCATGACCTGAGCTAAAGGCAGACACAACCCCCTGAGCCATCCACACACCCCAGTTTACTCTCTTTCTTCTGTGCAAATTTCCAAACATCTCTTTAATGCATCTCCTCTCTTCCCTGATGAGCTGTCCTATGCAGTGAATAAGAAACAGTTCCCCTGGAGCTCTGCACATGGGATTATGTAATGAATAAGGAGGCTTTTTTTAAAACTATTCCTTAAAAATTTCCAAAGTGGCATTATATGTATCTGTCCTTGTCCTGTCTCACAGGTCAGTCCTACCCAGGTCAGAGTTTCCTTCCAAACCCCAGCATACAGAGGTGTTCTGGGGTCACCATACATTCCAGCCATACCTTTATACTTCTCCTTCCATAGTCCTATAGGAGATTATCAATTTGGATCCATAACTAATCAGCTAAAAATTAATTCAGATTTTAAGTCAAAGAAGTGAATTAATATTCTGTACAAAGGTTTCTAGTGATGAGTATTTTGGAAAGATTATTGAAGACATTTGAAATAAAAATAGTTTCCTGGCTAAGGCTCAAAAACCAAAAATAATTACTGTACAGTGTTTCCCAAAGTGTTTCTGTGGAATGAAATGCTATTTGCTTGCCCACTGACCAAAATTAAATTGATAATCTCTAGGGTTGATGAGAATATGGTGAAATAGTCATAAATTGTTTGCTCCTGGGATGATAAATTGGACTCTTCTTTGGGGAGGAAATTTGTAGTTTCTATCAGAATTTAAAACGTATGTACTCTTTGACCCAGAAATTCTACTTTTAGAAATTAACTTAAATCATCCTTGCACACCTACAAAAAGATACATAAATAAGGAGCTTCACTGTGATATTGTTTGTAAAAAGAAAAAATTAGAAATAATTCAAATGTTCATTAATAATAGACTAGGTAAATCAATCACAGTGTGCCTCTATTTTGGAGCACCATGCATTAGTTAAGACAATGAGGCAGATTGATATGCCTGCACATGGAAAGATGGGTAGTATTTTGTTACTTGGATGAAGCAAGTCATAGAGCAGTATTTCAGTATGACCTCTTCTGTAGGAACTCATATATATATATGAGTTATATATATATATATATATGAGTTATATATATATATGAGTTCATATATATATGAGTTCATATATATATATGAAATATATAGGAATATGTATGAAATCATTTATATATAAAATGTGTATAATATAAATTATATTTATCTCATATATATTCTTTATATATGTTTAATATTATATATATATGTATACTCACATAGATTTATTTGGAAGGATACACACCAAACTGTTAATAGTGGTTACTCTTCCTCTTGGGAAAGGAATGGAATTTTCTAAGGGATGGGATTGTTGCTTTTTACTTTTTCCACAGCCTTGCATATCATTTGAATTTTTTATGATTACATACATTGCTTTTTAAAACTTACTATGGAAGTAACATATGCTTATTTTTAAGCAATAGAAGCAAAAAAAAACAAAAACAAAAAACAAAAACCCTGTAATCCTTCACTCAGATGCAATTACCAATAATCTCTTATGCCTTTTCTTATGTGTGAGTTGTTTTTTTAAAATGTAATTATTTAATATAGACTATTTTTTTAAAGATTTTATTTATTTATTTGAGAGAGAGAGCTCAAGAAGGGGATGGGTAGCGAAGGGAGAGGGAGAAGCAGGCTTCCACTGAGCAGATAGCCATATGTGGGGCTATATCCTAGGACTCTAAGGTCATGACCTGAGCCAAAAGCATATGCTTAACCAACTGACCTACGCAGGTGCCCCCCTATAGACTTTTTTAAGCTACTTATTTTAGTTAAAAAAATGATAGAAAATATAATAAATTTGATAATTCCCTAAAGAGTTACATAATAAACATATTTATATATCAGTATGTATTCAGTTATGTCTAATGGTTATAATATTGTGGTTTTTAGGTACTTGAGATCACTAGAAACTAGGAATTAGAAATGAGGAAGGTCAAGTTTTAATGCAAATACCTTTTACTTGGTTCTGGGCATTCAGTCTTGTCCATCTCTACACCCACACTATCCATAGTCTATACCTGAACTCTGTCAATGTCTTAACAAATCCTCCGTAGCCACCTTTGCCCTCAAAATCAAATTTTACCTTCCTCATATGGATTACAAGGTCTGTCATTTTCTGGCTCACGATTATCCTCCAGCACATCTTTGGTCAACCCCTGGACCTGCAATTCCTGCCAACCTCCCTCCTCACCCTGGCTTTCTCTTCCTCCTTCACGTTTCTGCTTTCATTCCTCCATTTCAGATTCAACCACTTCTCTGATTCCCATAGTGTCCTGAGCTTACCCTTAGTCCTGGACAGCTCTTATTTTTGGTACCCAACAGGCAGTCTGCCTTTTCCTCACAAAATCATTAATTGTGTGTGGAGACCTGGGGCAAGATTATTAGGCAATCTCTATTTTTCAAGCTTATCATCCATGAATAGGATAATAATAATATCTACCTCCTAAAATTCCTAATTGGACCAAATGAATGAATGCATCTTAGTGGCTTAGAAGTGTCTGGTGTATAGTAAGGGTTCTGTGTGTTTATGGCTGCAGATGCTATTTTACGTATTTGGTTTGGTTGAGATTGATTTTTCCTTCTGCTCTAGAGGTAGATTATGGATTAGCTAAAGTGATCAGTTATCTCCTTTTACATTGTGTGATTGGTCCAGGGAAGGACATGCAACCCAATTTGAGCCCATGAAAGTCACTATGAAACCTTTAAAGTTTGAAGGAGAGAAACTCTTCTTTCTCTGGGGTTGAGCGTGATGTATGCCAGACTCACTGCTGCTGCAGCCAAGAGCCAACATAGAGGCAAGCAGAGCAGAACAAAGAGAAGGAAAGAATGGTGACACTGTAGGGCCCTTTCATGAAGCTGAAGCTGTGCTTGACCAACTCTTCTCTCCACTCTTTAGTCACTTGAGCCAGGATGTTCCTTTTTCTGCTAAATCACTTAGGGTTGGGTTTTCTGTCACTTGTGACCCAGAGTTTCAAGACATGTATCCCGTGTCTAACCAACATCAAACCTTCATGTAATCCTGTCTGTTTGTCTTTCCTTCTCACTGGGACTAAGCTCTATGGGGAAAAGACCTGGGTCATACTTACCTTTGTACCTCCAGCTCTTAAGACCGTACTGGAATATTAGATGCTATTTCTCAAGTGAATAAAACACCCCAGAGGCCATTTCAACATATCATTTGAGTGTTTCAATATAGCCTGTTTTGTGCTGCTGGCTTATCCAGGCCTAAAATTCTCCTGATTCATTAGGAAGACATAGTGGGATAAGGGGATGGAATTAACATTATTGAGTACCTGTTAGGAGCTATGTAATATATACCTTAGTCCCCTCTTATCCACAGGAAATACCTTCCAAGGCCCTTAGTGGATGCCTGAAACTACAGATGCCTGAACCCCATATAGACTCTGATTTTTCTTATACATAAATGCTTATGATAAAGTTTAATTTATAAATTAGTCACAATAAGAGATTAACAACAATAATAAAATAGAAGAATTTTAACAATATACTGTAATAAAAGGTACATGAATATAGTCTTTCTCTTTCAGAATACTTACTATACTGTACTTACCCTTCGTCTTCTTGTGATGGTGTGAAATGATAAAATGCCTATGTGATGAGGTGAAGTGAGGGGAATGACATGGGCATTGTGACATAGTGTTAGGCTACTCTTCCCTTTACGATACAGCAGAAGGAGGATCATCAGCTTCTGGATTGCGGTTGACCCCAAGCAAGTAAAACCACAGAAAGTGGAACTGGGGATCAGGGGAGACTACTGTACAATACTTTACATAACATGATATCATTTAATCAAGAAGCCCAATTGCTCTTCTCCCCTACCTGTTTTCCCATGATGGGAGAGTGATTTTATAATATGGAATAGTGAAATAGTCACTGTGCAAGTGAGTGATGAAATAAGAACAAAATATGAACTATCTTCAGGCATCTAATAAGAAAAAATGGAAAGCAGATAAAAAGCACACAAGTTATGTATTTTAAAAGGAAGCAATCATTTGAGTCTTTTGAGCTCAAGATGCTAGGATTTATAAATTATTACCATTGTTTTTGAAAGGAGTACTTTCATTAAAATATGTTTAAAAACGTGTCAATTCAATTACAAAACATTACAATTCAGAATTCCCTTAAGATACAGAAGAGTGAGGCGCTTTTACTCAACTCCTTAATTAGCTGAGGGAAGTGACGTGGTGGCCAATGGACAGGCTAATTTGCAAGTCACGGGAAACCCTTTCCCCTCTCTAGGCTGCCAGTTTGTTTTCCTCTTCTTGGTGACATTCAGTTTGGGGACAGGTTTCCAGGAGAGCAATACTCAACAGCCTTCACTCCAGGAGGTTTTTTGTGTTGACTCTGTCCCTGACTTCTTTTGCTCAAGGAGTGTGCAGTAATAAGAACATCAAAAATATAATGCTTGTCCTCCATCTATAGGACACATATGTGTAATGTCATGCAATATCCTATTGGCTTCAGGTGTATATCATAGTGATTCGATATTTTTATACATTATGAAATGATCCCCATGGTAAATCTAGTTACCATCTGTCTTCATACAAAGTTATTACCATATTATTGACTCTTCCTTATGCTGTACATTACACATTGTTTTGGGTTAGTTTTTCAGAGTATAAGAATGAAGATTATAGTATGGCCCAACTCTTTCTTGTGTAATTACTCTTTATAAAGCAATCTATACAAGTATATTGACAAAGTAAGAGGAGTTATTAATCACCAAGTTATCTGTATAATGCTATTTAAGAATTATTGAAACTGATTATTGCTATATTGATTAAGTGACCTATAGAGCATCACTCTATGGATCAAATTCTTTGGAATAAAGAGATACCCAGGGAACAATGGGTCTCTTGTCTAGAAGGAGCTGATAATCAGGCTGAGTTGTCCTTGAATCACTTTATTTCCTTTGTGATGTGAATTTTGTGGATGGAGGAATTTATCTAGAAGTTGATTTATCTAGAATGTGGTTGGCCTGCATGTGGGTTAAAGATTTATATGTTAGTGAGAGCCAGAGACAGACCAAGCACACTGTTCTTAGGTCAAACGTAGTGGGTTATTCAGAAAAGAATGTGTAAAGGCAAACTGGAACTACTGCCTTTTTGCTCATTGTCAGAAAGGTGAGTTTCTAGAGTCTTCTAGATCAGGTTGCTATGCCTTTCTCACATACTTTCGTGCCCCCCAAATCTTCATTTTATCCCCAAATTAGCCCTAAGTTTAATACCTATTTGTGCCTAATAAGGGAGAGACATGAGACCATATTATGTGTACTTTGAAGTGGAAAATCTTTGTGAGAAATCATTTTTATGTCATTAGAAGGAAAGAATTTGAGTTTTGAGTCCTTGCCAATTCAGATCTTTGTCCTAAGAACAGAATCAATGTTATTTATATTCTGCCTCAGTGAGAATGATCTTGGTGGAAAAAGCACTTCCAACTCATTGCATCCTATACTCTAGAAAATGCAACTAACGTTAGCAGTAGAATACCCCTTTAGGATTGATCTACTTGGTCGTCGTCTTTTTCCTTTCTCCATCCTGTCTTGAATCCCCAAGTACCACATCTTAGAACTCTCCTAAAGCTATTGACTCTCCTTCCCTGCTGTCCTTTCCCTGCTGGTTTGTTTTATAAATTTTCACCATCTTATAAAGGGATAGATTCCAAACAAGTCTTAAGTGAGTGATAAAGGACAAAGAATAGTAAACGTTATGTGTATGTATTCATATTATCAATCAATATACTTAATAACAAAATACTACTTGAAAAATGACCTGGGTCACATTTTTCATCCTTGGTCAAAATCAGAGCTCTCTTTTATTTTTTGCTTTTGAATTTGAGAGAGCCTGAATTCCTAAGAAAATGCCCAACATATCCAAGAAATTGAAACAGATATATGTGAGCAGAGGAGGGCACTGACACTAATCTTGGCCATAGCCTGGAGTCACTCAGAGAAGATATCAAAAGACAAATCTTGCAGGTTTTCAAGGGCCAGAAAGATAAAGGAAACCCAGGATATTGAGGTGTCACAGAAGCTAAGGGTAGGTAGTGTTTCAAGAAGTAAGAAGTGGTCAAAAGTGTCAAGTGCTACTAAAATATCAAGAACAAAAAGGACTGAAAAGTATAGTTTGGGTTTAGAGACTTGAAAAGTCATTAGTAACCTTTATAAGCATTGTTTTAGAGGAGTTCTGGGTCTTGAAGTCAAATTGGCAGGTGGACAGATGAGTGGAAGAGAAAGAAATTGCAATGTGGATATAGACACATCCTTCAAATTAGCTATTAAGGGAGTAATAAAACAGTAGCTAGAGGAATATGGGGATATGCGAACTAGAAAGTATTTATTTCAGATGGGAGATGTTTGAACAGGTTTAAAAGCTGATGAAAGAATTCAGCCAGGAGGAAGATACTGAATAGATAAGAGTGATGATACATGTAATAGATGATGTTAAGTTCCTGAGATCCACAATGACCCCAAACCCAATAATCATCTTAGAATCGACCTGATATACCAGGTTCACCTGGAAAAGACCCTATTTTAAGATTACCTTTGGATTTAGAAAACCCAAGGTTCACCAAATTAGCCTGAAGTTGAGGGAAGAGAGGGGTGAGTTGCCATTTGCTCCTTCTTTGACTCTAAAGAACTCAAAGTTATATGAGACATTTCATCAGGCCTTGAAAAATAAGGAAAGGAGAAGGTGATGAGGATGTATATGGTTAAAAAGAAAAACTAGACATGGCCAGTAAATTTGTAATAGATACATCTAGCTACCTTTGCCATAAGTTGAGAGAGAAATGGGTGGTCAGGCAGCTAGGTTTTATCTGAAGTTGGACTTGCAAATATTGAAAGCTGTCACCAAAGAAATTAATGTAGAGCCAACCCATTAGCTGGGGAAGAATACCTAGCGCCATAGATCTTGGTGTGCCTGAAAAAGGCCAGAATTTTAAAAATAAAATTAAAATAGCTGTGACTAATGAACAGCTCCCTCCTGACACCTCATTTGCACACCACTCCATTTATGTCCATTTTGAGGGCTCTCCACCAAGACTTCTAAGACATGAATCACTGGACAATGCTTTGGAGAGGTGACAATGCTAATTATGCTGAGTACACATGATTAGCTGTCTGGTCTTATATTCATATCGATAACTTAATCAGAGTCTCAGTTCAGCCAAGCTGACCTTACTGATTGCCTGTCTTGGCTGCCGACAATTTCAACAGGGAGGAGGGAAATGGGGAAACTGGAAACAGATTGTGTTGTGATTTATATGGAGCCATGAAGGTAGTGTTTTTGTCAGTAGGAGCTGTGAATAGATGCTGTGGGTAGCTGGATATGGTTGGGATTTTTCAAAAATTGGCAGGCATGTTACATTTGGAAATTCTCCAGGGAAACATCATAGATTTAATAAATTATTACAGTTTTGTGTTCTTGCTCTCTGTGACATCTCTCCTTTTTATGCTTTATCAATGTTTGTTTCTCAGTATGTGTCACTGTTCTTAATTTTGGAAAATACAAGAAAACCTCCAAATTAGTACATGGCATCTAAGAGTGATTTTTCTATGCCTTTTGTTAGACAAAACCCCACAATATACCTCTTTTGTAGGCTGATGCAAAGGTACTTGTGCATAGGTACTGGACCATTTATTCCTTTTGAAAGACCCTCCTATCAGGTATATAACCTCATTGTATTCCAAAGGAGTAAAGTGGTGGGGGGGGGGGGGAGAGTTGGACAGGATGCCAGAGTAGTGAGACCAGCATTCCCCTGGATTATTTTATAATTTCTTGTGTTAACACTAAGGGCTTGCTTGTTAGGTCTGTAGGTTTCTTCTTGGAGGAGAAATAGTCTTGCGGCATCTTTGGGCTGCTTTCCCAATTCTTACCATTACTTCTATATATCTTCCCTTGGAAGCTATGAAGTAGGTGGGATGGCTACTCAAAGCTTCCTGAGTACCTCTTTGATGTTATTCCCAGGAGCTTCCGGAAGGGGTCAAGAGAGAGCCCTAAGGCAGGACACTATACATGGGGTTAACTCACATACTCTTCTCTCTCCCATCTCAGATTGCACTCTGTTACATTAACTACCCAAGCTGGCTGGAGGGTCGTATGAAATATCGTGGGAAACAGCACTATCTAATGGGACTAACAACATACTGGGTAACAGTGTGTGAGGGCAGACTTTGAGCTTAGTATTAGAACCATAATACACTGGCAGCTGCCATTGTCTCGAGTACAGATGGCAAACAGTTCCTGGTAGGTGAGAGTTTATTCATAAACATCAGAAATTTGGGAGTTAAATGGAATTTTTTATTTATTGACAGTGTTGAACTTCACCTGAGCCCTGTGCTTCTGGAAAAGAGTGATGATTAAGAAACATCCCCATTCTTTTGTGTATTGGGAGACAGCTTACTGCAGAATCACCTTCCCCATGTGACTTATATAAGATGCACGAATGACCTCTGTGTTTACCTATAACAAGGCCAGATACAGACGCTCCAAAATGCCATTCTTGGCCTCATAAATGATTAGTGAATGTGCCCCACCGATCAGGCTGGACAAAATGCCTGCTAACTTGATTTGACCAAACTTTAGTTAAGCCCAGAAGCCTCTGCTTACCCCTGAGTTTCAGCAAGCATTGGAATAAGGAATAATCCCTCCTTAATGGTGCTTCCAGAAACTGCTGGCTGTGAAGAAAACCTTTTCTGCTCAACTGTTAGATTGTGCCACCTGATTATCCCTCTACACCTGCTCCTCCTAGCCTTGTTTATTCCTCCCTATTAAAAGGGAAGCCCTTTCTGCCTAACCTTTGATGAGGCAGAGGCTTAGAGATTTTATGGTCAAAGCATTGTCCCTATTGCACTAACTCCCCTCCCCTTCTGAAATAATCTTTCAAAATAAAGTCTCTCCTTATCTAAATCCGGATTTGTTTTAATTTGACACTATTTTATTATTTAACACTGAGTATATTGAATATGACTTTTTCCTGGTGGCTTGGCTTCCTCCTTGAGACTGTAAGTCATGGTATTGTGTTCAAAGGGTGGTTGTTGATGGTAAAGCTAATGCTGGGTGAGATATTGACTCATCTGACACTAATACTTTTTATTAGTTTATTTTGTGGTATTGGGCATCTACTTTTCTTTCATGTATTTTTTCATTAACATTGAGTTCATTGGGTAGAGTATAATGGAGACCTTTCACTTAGCTGGAAACAAAATGAAACACTGTTTAAAAAACAATCAGTTCACATACACATACACACACATATATATCTATATATCTTGTAGCTACTTTCTAAATATGAGTTTTTATTTCACATATACATACATATGTAAATAATATGCATATGTGTTTATGTAATATATATATGTATCAAACTATTACATTTAGAAATAGGCCATAAGAATCAGATGTGAGGTAACTTTCTGAAAGGCTACTGAGATATAACACAGGCATCTGGCTGCCATCTTATTTTTATCCCTGGTACATGCAAATGTTAGCAGAAAAAAATTAAGTAGCAACTTGTTAGCATAATTATTTAATTATACCTATAATATCCAGAAGAACATGTAGGTACAATCCTTTTTCAGAAAGTAGTAGGGAAAGAAACAGTTTAGGGTAGAAGAAAACCATCCTGCCATGAGCCTGTAAGAGCATGTGATGTCAAAATTATTCCCATATTGCAGATAGAAGAAATGAGATTTGAGAAAATGTGATTTGCATGGTGTCATCTTACTTGTAAGAAGTGGAGCCACAACTGAAATAAGTGATTCTATCTTCTAGACTAGGGTTCTAATCAGTTCTCCATGAAGCCCTCCCTCTAATGATTCCAGAGGAGAGTTCCAATTTTGCTCCTTGTTACTCATTTCACTGTCAGACTCTGCAACTTGTCGCCTTCATTGCTGCTTTCAGCACCAGAAGCCACTAATCTCATCTTCCTTTTCTAGCCAGCTGTCTTATTCAAGCATGTAGGAATACATTCCTGATATCTAGCCAGAGGCGTGATCTCCACTCTGTCCATTGTCTCTTTGGGGTATTTCTGAGAACCCGAGGGGCTACTGCTTTCCTGGCAGAAATGGGGATAGAAAGAGAGAATGCTTTGTTTCTCTTTCAACTTCCCAGCTCTCCTGGAATTCTTCTTTAGCTTCTGAAGGACAGAAAACATCTTAGATACTGAAATAGTGTTGTATTCCACTCAATATCCATTCTATCATCAAAAGATCTCATGATTAACAGTGTGCATAAGCACACATTTTACTTTATGCAGTGTAGCCAAATTCTCTTTTGAGAATTACATGGACTACAGATCTAGTTTGTTCCATGGAGGTGGCATTTTCATTTCAGAGATTGGGTGATAACCTTAGAGCCTCACTTGGTGAGGCACATGCCTCACCCAGAGCAAAGTACAACCCTTTAGTCTAGCCAACCTACTGGGTGCTGTCCAATATTTTAGCTGTCAGATCATACTCTCTATAAATGCAAAGATGCCATATATATTATGGAGAGAACACAGATGTATTCAGAGCATGCAGGCTTTGCATTTATCCTAACTCCTCCTAATAGCTACTGCCAGGACAACAAAATAATTGTAAGACATAGCCCCAACACGAGGAGTTATCAATCTTGTTATTGAGGGGAGAGAAGAATTCTTCCATATAGGGTAAATTTCTTTCCAGGCTCTTTAAATGTGAAATATAGTAAGATATTTAAAGATCATTTCACTAACACATAAAGGAAAATACGAACACATGCACATTAAATTGCAGGTCTCACAATTTTGTGCTAAGGAAACAGTAATTAAAGTAAGTTCAAAATGATACTTGCTGACTGGGAATGGATGAATTGAAATAGTGAACTTGTAAAAATAGTATGGAAGAGCTAATCAGGCTTAAACCACCCTCCCCTTCCCCAACCTCTCTCTCCCTCTCTGCTGTTGCTCATCTCTTGCTTTTTCTCTTTACTTCCCTTTTTCTGTGCCTTTCATGAAACACATAATTTTTACATTGGGCAACAAAGTCACAATTCCTTTTAGTAATTACATAGACTGAGAATATATTTGTTTTTGGAGGGAAGAAACATTCACTTTGCAAATATAGAAAAAAAAGAAAGAACTTGGACTTTGTGGTACAGATAGCCAAGTCCTTCCTTCAGCAAAGGAAAATAGGCACACAGAGTATATGGGTTTCACTATATAGTGAAGGCTTCTCCTAATATGGATCTCATGACAAAAATGACAAAGTTGTTGATTCAGGGGCTGACTGCAGACCCCTCAACTAACATCTTGAAGATAAGGAAAATCCAGGTGCTCCCTAAGGGTTAAATGAGGTAAGTGCACACACAACAGATACCATTAGCCATCTGTGGTGGGAAAGAAACAGAATTTCCAGCAATGCATGGTTGAAGAGTTTGAGAACACCCATAGCTCCCATCAAGGTGATATGGGAGCTACTTCATGGAACTGGGTGATAGTTGCATTTAGTTGTTAACAGTCTCATCAGTGATGTTCCCTTAGGAAGACTGGACGGAAAGGGTGATGTTAGTCCAGAGCTGGGTTTCTCAGGGTGGTGAGAATCACCAGCCCACCTAGGAATCTCCTGAGATGCCTGTGAAAATGCAGATTCTGAAGCTTCATTGCACAAACACTGGAAATTTGGGGGTGGGATAAAGGAATCTGCACTTGTTTATTCATATCCAACTGATTATTTGTTTTTATGCTTTCTCTTTAAGTTTCTTAAAAATAAAAATTTGTAGGGCACTTAGGTGACTCAGTTGGTTGAGCATCTGACTTCCATTTTGGCTCAGGTCATGATCTTAGGGTCATGGGATTGACCCTGACCCTTAGGTCAGGCTCTGCACTCAGTGGGGAGTCTGCTTGGGGATTTTCTCTCTCCCTCTTCCTCTGCCCCTCACCCCACTTGTGCACGTATGTGTTCTCTCTCTCTAAAATAAATAAGTAAATATTTAAAAAAAGTAAAATAAATAAATCTTTTAAAAAATATGTTCATTGTAAATGAGAATACAAATATGATTGAAAAAGGTAAATCTTACCAGACTCTGTTTCTTCTACCCTGAAGTAACAATGTTAGTAGCTGGGCGAGCATACTTCCAACCCCATTCTCTGCATTACCCATTCAAACATATATACAGTCTTTGGAGGGTTTTTATTTTTGTTTCTGTTGTTTATTTTTATAAACTGGGTCATATTACATATATTGTATTAAAATCTATATTTCTCAAGTCATAAAAAAACCCTCCAGGTTTAAAAAAAGTATGTTTATATACATTTGTATGTACACACACACACACACACACACAAATATATGTGTCAGCTCGCTTGGAAATATAGCTCAATGGACGATAAACTCCATGTAAGGCCAAATACTGCCCACAGTAGTTAACCAGTACCATAAAGGAAAGTTGAAAAAAAAAAAAAAACTCTGAAGTTAGATATAGATACAGATATAGATTTATATATTTGTTTATTTATCCATTCATTCCTTAAATTTGTAAAATTTCCCATCGCATGGATATATTCAGATATTCAAGCATTTCCCCATCAATGAATATTCAGGTAACTTCCTAATATTGTTATGTGTTTTGTTGCCATTATAAACATTGCTTTTATTTTGGGGGAATAGATGTGCAGAAATGATATTTCTGGATCAAAAGCTATATTGTTAATATTATTAGTATTGTAATACTAATTTCTTAAAAGCTCGAGTCAAATTACGATTGATTAGGATTCCACTTAATTATGGACTATAAAGTCAAAGAAAATGGAAGATTACCTTGTTTGACACCAGCTGGAAATGTGCACAATGAATGACTCAAATTTTTCACCCTTCTGCACATATCCATGAATGACCACAAACGGCTGAAAAATCATTGCAAGTATTGATTCTGAGGTTACAAATAAATTTCAGGGCAGGGTGCCTGGGTGGTAAGATTGCACCCTGCATGGGGCTCCCTGCTTAACAGGGAGCCTGTTTCTGCTACTCCCTCTCCTGTGCTGTCTCTCTCTGTGTCAAATAAATAAAGTCTTTAAAAAAATAAAACAAAAAATTTCAGGGAGTAGGTGAATTTGTACGTACAAAATTCTCAAATAATAAAGATTAACTATATTCCCACCAGAAATGTATTTGTCATGCTCATCATCATTCATCTTCACTGAATGTTCTCACTTTTTGAATATTTGTGAAATTTTTGTGAAAAATAATTCCTTGTTGCTAACTACTAGTGAGGTTGAGAGTGTTGTTCTGCATTTATTGTACATTTGATTGCAGTCTTTGACCACTTGTCTGTTCATGTACTTTGCCTTTTTTAAGTAGCTTATTTATTTACTTATGTATTTATGTATTTATTTATTTTAATTTATAGAAACATTGGATCTTTAGGGATGTCAACCCTTTGTCATATATTATACAGATATTTTTTCACTCTATTGATTGTCTTATTTTTGGTTTGAGTATCTTTGTCATATTCTTTAATAGCGAAGTATATCTCTCCCTTTTGTGACTTAAGGTTTTTTATCTTCTTATATTTCCAAGATTATCTAGACTTCAAATTTTCATCCCATATTCTTAGGATATAATTTATTTTTAAATCTGGAGTTAACATTGCATCATTGAGATCAGCCATCCCATGGAACAGAAAATAGAAACCTGGTAAGTTACAAATTAGAAGTGTCCATTCAAGCACTGTGTAAGGAAAAGAACACCCTAGCTCAAAGACATGATCTTTGTGTCCACATGGTAAGTGTATCTCTTAAATCAGTTAGGACCCTATGTTAAAATTAAATTAAATTAAAATGACAGGGGATCCCTGGGTGGCGCAGCGGTTTGGCGCCTGCCTTTGGCCCAGGGCGCGATCCTGGAGTCCCGGGATCGAGTCCCACGTCGGGCTCCCGGTGCATGGGGCCTGCTTCTCCCTCTGCCTGTGTCTCTGCCTCTCTCTCTCTCTCTGTGTGTGACTATCATAAATAAATAAAAATTTAAAAAAAATAAAATAAAATAAAATAAAATGACATATTAATAACAAATTCATTCACTTATCTCCCTGGAAAATCCAAGGTAGAATGGATTTTCAGGGGGCACCTGAGTGGCTCAGTGGTTGAACGTCTGCCTTTGGCTTAGGTTGTGATCCCAAGGTCCTCGGATCCAGTCCCACATCGGGCTCCCTGCAAGGAGCCTGCTTCTCTCTCTCTGCCTGTGTCTCTGCCTCTCTCTCTGTGTGTCTCTCATGAATAAACAAATAAATCTTAAAAAAAAAAAAAAAAAAAAAGAATGGATTTTCAGGTTGCTTTGATCTAGTAGCTCAATGATATTTCAAAGACTTGGTTTCTTTCTCTTTATGCTTAGCCTTCCTCAGTATCAGCTTTAACCTAAAGCTGTCTTTCTCCATGTTCGTAAGGTGTTTACCAACAGCATTAATGAGGACTATATATTCTTTCTTATGCATGATGGCTAGGGTGGACATACTTCTACATGGATGTGGTTCTTCTATGGTGGTTGAGTTTCTAGGATCTAGAAAAGTAGTGTTAGTGTCACATAATGAAGATCATTGTCAATGTGTGATGTGGTTGAGTGTTTTTTCCTATCTGAATTATTTCTGGATCTGCCCCCATCTGAGCCTATTTCCAGGCCCTCAGGCAATTCTGTGAGCAACCTAGTATCTTTTATTAATTTCTTTCTTCTTAGCCTGGTTAAAGTCGATTCTGTTTTTGCAACTAAGTGTAGTAATTGGTGCCTGAAATGTTTTCATATAACAGACTGTCTGGGAAATAGGAATCTGGGATTAGTTATTTAACCTAGTTGGGTTTGAAGGCATATGCAATGAAATATTTTCTTAAACATTGGCTGTGGTTAATTGAAGTGAACTGCCTTTTGAAGTCAAGACTGGTGGGCTCAAGGGGCTGCTTCGATATAATATTTCAAAGAAATGTGTTTGCACTGGCTTTGTGTAATTGTGCTAGAGAATTTAAAGAAATAAAAAGAAAACAGGCTCAAGATTTTCAATTCTTGCTTCAATGTAGGTTCAGAAGACAAGGGAATTTTCTATGCTTGACCTTAAAGAATATCATCTCTTACAGACATGTAGTTGATGAAGCTGAGCATAAAACATAGGTTCTGATCCTATGCCTTGTTGAATTACAATATAGGCTGAATTCACAAACTTGCTAGGTCCCTTAAGTGAATGCTAAGGCATTAAGAAGGGAAGATAGAACCCTGAGAATTGAAATGGAGACACTTGAGAGAATTCAGATGACTCATAGCTCACTTATTTCTGAAGACCTTCTAAGAGGATGCTGATTCTTCATTACCCACTCCTCTGACCCCCCACATTGCTCCATTCCTCTATCTGAAACCAGATCCCAGTATATCACACAAAGCTAATCATAACATCATCTCTTGCAAAAAAAACCTATTTTTTCTATTATTTCTATTATAGTTTTTTATATGTCAAAGGAATTTACAAGATTTTTCAATTTTTAGTCACAAAGATCTGCATGATGTTATCCATTACACACTTTAATTTGCTTCCTAACTAACATGAACATCTGTTTTTGCAATGACTCAGCTAAAATGCCATATTTTCCAAACTTCCTAACATCTAGAGATGGCCATGTGACATAGCCAATGAGACACAAGTGTAAGTCTACTGATTATTTCTTTAAAAGCTTTGTTGCTGGAACGCCTGGGTGGCTCAGCGATTGAGCATCTGCCTTTGACTCAGGGTGTGATCCCAGAGTGCTGGGATCAAGTGCCACATCAGGCTCCCTGCATGGAGCCTGCTTCTCCCTCTGCCTATGTCTCTGCCTCTCTCTGTCTCTCATGAATAAATAAATAAAATCTTAAAAAAAAAAGTTTTACTGCTTTCCAAAGTGCTGTTCTTCCTTCTTGTACCTTCTTCCATTCTACTGCCTGAGAATGGTCATTTCTGAAACTGTAGAAGTCATCTTGTGCTCATGAGGGAAAGATGGGGACAACTGATTGGACCTTAGATCTGACCTTTTTAAGACTCTGAATAAATGACAGGGATTACCTACTACTACTTTTCTTTTTATTACTTAATAGAGGGACAAAGAAAGGAAGAAACCTAATTTATTTAAATCATTGTTTTAGTTGAATTTACTTTTATGTCCAGCCATATACCATCATGAACAGGTGATGTGGCAGATGGAAAGCTTCTATTTCCCCTATGAAAAAGTAAAAATTCCTGAGGTTCACTGATTAGGCCAGTTTTGATACCATACCAAGCTCATGTCCAATTATGTTAGCAAGAGGAGTGCTGTGTGCTAATTGGTTAAAGCCAGTAAGAACCCTCCCTTGGAGCTGGGTCAGTCTCATTAAACATATTTGCAGCTCCACAGTGTAGAAGTGCTGACAAGAAGAAGAAAGGGAGGTATGGATGTGAAGTAGGCAGGTAACTTGCCCACTCCATCTCTATTGTGGGCATGCCATTGAAATTTATTACTAATTACTCTTACTCTGCTTTGATGGTCACTGAGCAATCTGCTAGTTTTATTGGACTCCCAAAGAATTTATAATAGAGTGATAAGCACTTCTGATATGAGCCTTGTGGTCTGATTGCCAGTTTAGTTAATATACTTACATACAAGATTTCGTGACTCAGCAGATCTGAACTTAATTAACGTGAGTTCTTTATCCCCATCTTCAAGATATAGATCTGGTCTGCCTGTAATAAACGAGGTTTTGAGTCTGGGAGGCTGAAGACCACATCCCAGAGCAGGGAATACTCCAGATAAATGGCACCTTATGAGCCATCCTGGCATCCATCCCACTTGCCTTCTGGGGAATGCCCTCTGCTACACTTCTTAGCATCTACTTGAACCCTTGAAACTGACATGAGTGCTATGAGTGTTACATTTTCCTTATGAAACATTTCAGCAGTAACATTTGCCACATCTCCAGAAGAACCTAAGAAACAGTGCAAGGTGGGACAGATTCAATTCATATCTTCATAGAGAGAGCATGATTGAAGAAACTTCACTACTATAAGATGGAGTCACTTTGATGAGCTGCAGTTAAGTTTAAGGGTTATGTGACCGATGTAGCTAGGATCATTACCTATATTGTAGAGAGAGAGGGTGAATCTGCAAAAAGAAAAGTGAGATTGAGGGACACCTGCGTGGCTCAGTCAGTTAAGCATCTGCTTTTGGCTCAGGTCCCAGGATCCTAGGATCCAGCTCCACATTGGGAATCCCTGCTCAGTGGAGAGTCTGCTTCTCCCTCTCTCCTTATCACTCTCTCTCTCTAGCTTGCTGTCACACTCTCTCTCAAGTAAATAAAATCTTTAAAAAAAAGTCTGATGGATTCTGTAACCCTCAGGCCACCAAGTACTTAGTAAAAATCTGGGCTATAGGTAACTGGCTAATATTTATGAGTATAATAAGAGATAAATATTTTTTTTAAATTTTATTTATTCATGAGACAAAGAGAGTGAGAGAGAGGCAGAGACATAGGCAGAGGGAGAAGCAGGCTCCATGCAGGGAGTCGGATGTAGGACTCGATCCTGGGTCTCCAGGATCACGACCTGGGCCGAAGGCAGCGCGAAACCGCTGAGCCACCTGGGCTGCCCAATAAGAGATGTATCTAATAGAAATATTATCAATGATAATCACTAGGATGATGAGGGTTCTGGACTGGAATAGAGGAACCCTAAGTGCTGATATTGTTTACTGTGGGTGCAACTGAGAATCAATCACCTCAGCTGAATGATCTTGAAGTTTCCTTTCAGCTCCAAAACAGTAATCATGATGATTAAATGTTTCCTGAGCAGTTTTGTTTATCTCATTAATTTACTTAAAAAGGCCTCTCTTCATATCATAAAGCCCAACTTTATTGTGGGTTTTTTGAGCAAATTATAACAAATTTTGTGTTTGTGGAATCCAAATTAATGAGATTTAACTGCATGCTAATTAAAACTCCTTAGAATTCTATACAGACTTTCCCTTCAAGAGTTCAAATTTGTTGATGAAATTTTCTCATTAGTCTTTCACTGTGAGCTTGGGAAACAAATGATCAGGCTATCAACCATAAAAAAGAAAAATTCTGAGCTATTCTTCATACTTTTTACTAGGAAAGGCACTAACCGAACAACATAGAAACCTAACCTTCTGGTTTTAACATCTTGCAAATAAGTCACTCTCTTAAGGAGATTTTTATAATGATTAAAAACCAAACTGAAATGTAGCAGTGAAGCTCAATTAGTAGATTCATTAGTTGGGTCTTGATCATACCTCTGATTGTCACCTCTTTTAGAGTGAGTTAAAGTGTTCATTCATTATAGTCGTTAGTCCCTGTCCTAATGAGTGTGTTAAGTGATGTCTCTGATGAGAACACATATTGGTTGTGGTTCAGGGTGGTGTAGCTCATTTAAATGCCATTCATGTAGATACAGCCTGGGAAGTTTGTAATGGCTGGGACAGGTGACACCACCCAGTCTAGTAATAGAAAAGGACAGTTTAGAAGACCAGACCTTCCAGAGTCAGGAAGGAAGGTGGTTTACACCTAAGGGAAAGGGTAATTGCTTCAGCCCATCCAGGAGGGACTTTTTGCAATGGAAAGAAGGGTTACATTAAGCCAGTTCTATTCCACATTGGGTGGGAAGACCACCTTCATCAGAATCATTTAAGAAGCTTGTATGAAAAAAAAAAAATGTCACCTCTTAGGCCACACTACAGACCTTTAGAGAGAGGGTCCAGGGACCCGTGTGGTTAATAAGCCATTTGGGTTATTCTGGGCAAGCTAAAATTTGAGAAACACCACAGAAGACATCTGCAAGAGGAGATAGAAAAGCAAATTAGGTGTGGCAAAGACATCAAAGCACTTTGTAACAAAATTTTGGGGAGCCATTCAACTTGTACTTATTATTGAGATTTTTTGCCCTAAACAACTGAGGTAAGTTACTGAGAGGGCAGGGGTCTAATTTGCGACAAGTAGCATGAGAATGAAGTTTTTTTATCCTTTAGACATTTTGATTTTTCTTTTGCCCTTATATGTGGTCTTATTTAGTTATGTGTGTTTGACTTGGCTACATAAAATAATTTTTGTGTTTCTTATGATATATATAAGAAACATGGATGTGCTGAAACCTTTTTCCCTGCTTCTGAAAAGTTGCACATCAGTAATTCAAGATACTTTTTAAGGTACTTTATATTTCAGGGGTCCCGAAACCCCTATGGGTTCTGATTTCCACAAATCGTAAGTGTACATAAATATATAAAGTTTTATATTTAATTTCTGGTGCAATTCATAAACCTCCCCTAGATTATGAAGCCCACATTGAGAATCTCTGACCTTTAAATCACCCACTAGCTGCTCTATAAACTCCAGTAGCCACACCTAGCACACAATTAAAGTATAGAGAAAAGGGCATAGTATTTGTGGAACAAATGGATGGTAGCAAGCCTGCAAAATTCAGCATCCCTCAAAGCCTTGACCTGGACCTTCAAATCTGTCAGAATTGCCACAAAAATATTTGCTTCCCTGTAACATTAGAGGTTTACCTAGCTTGGGTGGCAAGTCTCAGATGTTCCCCTATTTGCTCATTAGGGCCTGATGGGAATCATAATTAAGCACAGGTTCAAAGCTGGTCTGCCTGGGTGGCTCAGTCGGTAAAGCAACCAACTCTTGATTTCAGGTCATGACCTCAGGGTCCTGGGATCAAGCCCCACATCTGGCTCCCCACTCAGTGGGGAGTCTGCTCGAAAATTCCTTCTCTCCCTCTCCCTCTGTCCTGCAAAATAAATAAATAAAATATTTTAAAATTTGTATTTAAATTCAATTAACATGTAGTGTATTATTAGTTTCAGAGGTAGAGTTTAGCGATTCATCAGTTGCATATAATACTGATTGCTCATTACATCAAATGCTCTCCTTAATGCCCATCACCCGGCTACCTCCTTTCCCCACCCACCTCCCCTCCAGCAACTCTCTGTTTCCTATAGTTAGGAGTCTTATGGTTTGTCTCTCTCTCTGATTTCATCTTATTTTCTTTTTCTCTCCCTTCCCCTATGATCCTCTATTTTGTTTCTTAAATTCCACATATGAGTGACATTCCATAATAAGTGTCTTTCTCTGATTGACTTATTTCACTTAGCATAATGTCCTCTAGTTCCATTCCCATTGTTGCAAATGGTAAGATAATTTTTTGATGGCTAATATTCCATTATATATATGATATATATCATATATATATCACATCTTCTTTATTCATCTGTTGGTGCACATCTGGGCTCTTTCCATATTTTAGCTATTGTGGACATTGCTACTATAAACATTAGGGTGAAGGTGCCCCTTGAATCACTATGTTTGTATCCTTTGGGTAAATAATATTGCAATTGTTAGGTCATAGGGTAGCTGTGTTTTTAACTTTAACTTTTTGAGGAACCTCCATACTGTTTTCCAGAGTGGCTGTACCAGCTTGCATTCCCACCAGCAGTGTAAGAGGGTTCCCCTTTCTCTGCATCCTCGCCAACATCTGTTGCTTCCTGTGTTGTTAATTTTAGCCATTATGACTGGTGTGAGGTGGTATCTCATTGTGGTTTTGATTTGTATTTCCCGGATGCCAAGTGATATTGAGCATTTACTACTCTCCACGTTAAGCCCCTGGTCAGATTTAGGCTCTATATTTATATTTTTCAACAATAAATAAAGATGCTGTTTTCTAGCATTTGAACTTTGCATTCTTGTTTAGTCTAGGGATGTGTGGAAGTAGGCCCATTATAAATTAGATTTTTTTTTAAACTGTTGACTTTGGAAAAAAGAAACATATTCTATAATACCATTATCAAAATACCTAGTATTCATAATTTAGAGTGTTTTACTCTAGCAAACATTGTACACTTTTTCCCAGAATTATGATCATACTAAATGTAATCAAATATGATTTCTTCATTTAATGTATATTAAATATCTATATCAGTAAATACATCTACTTTGTCATATTTACTGGTGGCTGGTATGTGTATACTTTATTGAACTAAGTGCCCATAAATGGATGCTTAGGGTCATTCCGTAAGTTTGATTTTTCTAATATCTTTCTGTGCTTAACAGCTGTTAACATGTGGAATTCTTGCCGCTGTTAGGACTAATCTTGGAGTCTCTGAAAAAAAAAATGGGTGCTTTGTAGAGTTCAGTTTTCTTGCTTAAAAGCAAATTTCTCAGAGTCAAGGGTGTTTAGATGTAATTTTCACTTCATTCTGGAAAACTAAGAATAAATAAAAATCCAAATCTATAACTGATGCCCACCCACCTCAAGAAAGTAATCAGCCTCAGTCTCTGAAATTTCAAAGGGAAACAGCTGAAAATGCCACTTAAATCATTGTTAATTAGGCATTTAGCAGTTCCTGAAGCAAGTTATAAGTTGGCCTTCAAAACCAGTATTTTTAAAGAAAGGGCCATTTTAATTGGTATATTCTTGTTTAGCATTTTATATCAGATGGTAAGTTTTAGAATTTAGATCATATCTAAGTGTACCAGACTAAGAATATGATTTCTTCTGTCTTCTAACTAGCTAAATGATGGCATATTACTGGATATATCTGTGTGGGTCTCTGGGCGAAAAGAGAAATTTTCCTACTCACTATGGCTTGATACCATGTTTGGGGCTCTAGAGCTGCCACTTTTATCATGTTCACCTTGTAGAGCCTCACTACACACAATATGGTCCATGGGCCAGTGATATCAGCATCACCTGGGACCTTGTTAGATGAGTAGAACCATGGGTTCACCCCATACCTCCTGAATCAAAATTGTCCTATTAGCAAGAGTCCCCAGTTAATTTTTATACACTGTAAAGTTTGAGAAGTACTGCTGGACAGGACACCCAATAAATCAGACCAACCAAATATATAAACACTGTCCATCTATGGCTCCCCATTAGATAAACAGAATTTCTTTTAAAGGAATTGATTCTTGTAGTAGTGTTTATAAAGGGACTTGAATATGAAGATGTTGTATGTGCCTTAATGTTAAAATGCTTGTATTCAATCAAATTGACATAAAGGAAAATTTTACATATCGTGAATTTTCTTTCTTATTTAATTTTCATAATAAAATTAGATACTTGCAGATTAGAAAAATATCCCAGTGTGTAATATTATAATGAAAAACAAAGAGCAAGTGAAGGTATTCAGCAAATCCCTGGTATTTTGGTTGATGGTGATCTTAAAGGTTTTGGAGCCTCTTCCCAACACCAGCCATTCAACAAACTATTCATGAGCACCTACTGTGTTCCATGTACTTCACTGGGGATGGGGGAAAAGCAATTCATGCACCAACAATCATAAAAGCAGAAGTGCCCAGAGATTAGAGAGGGCACCTAATTTTGCATGAGGGTGCCAGGAAAGCTTAATAGTGGAAGAAGCATTTGGACTGAATCTTGCTGGATAATCTTTCCCAGGAGGAAAGAACACATCAAATACCAATAAGAATGAATATAAATATACAAAGATAGGCTGCCATTGTTAATATATGTGGTTGTCATCTTGGTAGTGGGGAACTGCTGGGGGATTTTTTTCAGAGGCCTGACCTGATAAGATTGTATTTGGGAAAGATAATTCTGGTATTTAGAGGAAATAGGGAGAGGTGAGGGGGTGGGGGGAGATAAACAAATATGTTGTCACAACAGTGTGAGTGGTAGAAGCTGATCTTGAAGAAAACAGTTGTTGTAGCCATAGTAATGAGAGGACTGAGTTCAGAGAGATGTTGGAAGTGGAATTGACAGGATCAGTGGAATTGTCAGGATCAGGACATTGACAGTAAAGAGGATAGGGAGAGTAAAAGGACAAGACAGATTGAAGATTCTAGCTAGGCTAACTTGATAGTTGTCGGTGCCATTAAATGAAGATAGAAATATAAAGTGTTTTCCTGCTTTTGTTCTACTACAATTATTCCTTGTTTGTATGTCCCCTTCTGTGTGAGACCATTGTAGATACATTGGTAAGAAATAATACAGAGAGAGCCACATGCCCTTAACCCAATTTCCCCCAGTGGCAACATCTTGCAAAACTATAGTAAAGTAAGCTGTTCTAAAAATTGTATGATCTGGGGGCACCTGGGTGGCTCACTTGCTTAGGCATCAGACTCTTGGTTTCAGCTCAGGTCCTGATCTCATGGTTTGTGAGATTGAGCCCTGTGTCAGGCTCCATGCTCAGTGGGAGTCCATTTGGAAATTCCTGCTCACACTCTCTCTCTCAAAAAAAAAAAAAAAAAAAAAAAAGTCTTTAAAAATAAAAATTGTATGATCTATGAACAATTTTGAGTTAAAATATCCATATACTTTAATGCTGATTTTTATTTTTTAGTTTTTAAATTTTTTTTTTTTACTTAGAGAGTACATGTACACATGCACACATGAGTAGGGGTGGGTAAAGGAAGAGGGAGAGAGAGAATCTCAAGCAGACTCCACACTGAGGGCAGAGCCCAATTCAGGGCTTGATCTCAGAGTCCTGAAATCATGACCTGAGCCGAAACCAAGAGTTAGGACTTAACTAACTGAGCCACCCAGGCACCCCAAATGCTAATTTTTATTTAATCAATTCTCTGATCCCTTGCCTCCATCCTCATCCTATCCACTGGCTGTAAGTCCCAGCTCCTGTTCCCTTTCTCCCCTGGTGGAACAGGTCTTGACTTTGGTGTGGAAAATCATGTCCCTGGTGGTCAGTAGATGCTTGGTGTCCATCTGATCCCCTCAGGGCTGGAGTTGTTCACTGTAGGCTGGTGGTCCCACAGAGCCACCCTCTGGTGTCTGCTTGTAGGGAC